>NC_056661.1:66203767-67646267 GCF_018350195.1 Panthera tigris
ACAGCGTCATTAAATATCGATATTTAATATGAACCTTATTAAAAATGTGCTGGAGAAATTGATCCTGATGACCCCGAATATATGTGAGTGTGCTCAGAACAGATTTTTGATTATGAAAGAGGGATTAGAGCTAATTCAAGCAGTAGACTAAAACCCAGTTAACACCCAAGTAAAAGTCATCACTAATATTTACTAGGTCCTTGAAGGCCTGAAGACCAGCGTACCCAAACTTCAACTCGTCAAGTTCATGACAACCAGCCCCCCATGTCTTTTTCTCTTATACACACACACACACATTTCTTTTATTACTTTTTAAGACCATCTTTTTTTTTTTTAAAGATTATTTATTTTCGGAGAGAGAAAGCAGGAGCAGGGGAGGGGCAGAGAGAGAGGCAGAGAGAGGGAATCCCGAAGAGGTTCCACGCTGTCAGCCCAGAGCACCACGTAGGGCTGGACCACATGAACCACGAGATCACGACCGGAGCCGAAGTCGGATGCTTCACCGACCGAGCCACCCAGGCGCCCCACGCACATCTGTAAATACATGAGGAATGACGGCAGGCCTGGGATGAGAGGGCACGGTGACCTAACCATCAGGGGAGGCCTGGTGACACAAAAGATCAGGGAAGGATATATACTTCAACAGACAAATCGCCCTTTGGAACCAAAGAGCAGAAGCAAAGCTCTCCCTTCCTGGTCCCAACCTGCTACTGCCCATCAGGGAACGGTGAGGTGAAAACTGGAACCTTGAATATATAAGTGAATAGACCTTGTTGTTCTTTGCTGACCTTTTTCTCTACCCCTTCCCATGGAATCGTTTCTGTTTTGTGGCTTAATTCTTTTCTCACAGGGAACATGTATATTTACTGTGTCATTGTATTGCCACCATTTTTCTTTCTTTTTTAAATATTTATTTATTTGTTTGTTTGTTTGTTTGTTTGTTTATTCCGTGCTGTTAGTGCAAGCTTGATGTGGGGCTCAGTCTCACAAACCATGAGATCATGACCTGAGGTGCTGTTGAGTTGGATGCTTAACCGACTGAGCCACCCAGGCACTCTGCCACCATTTGTATTTCTTATTCTTGTCCTCCGCCCCCGCTTATATTCTTCCAGAGGCATCCATTTGCCTCAGAAACATAAGGGCCTTTTGATGGTCTTCTGATGTGCCAATGTGACCAGGCCACAGTCACCAGTAATTCAACCAGTCACTAAGCCAGGTGTTGCCGTGAAGGTATTTCAAAGATATGATTGAAAATTCTAGGGCCACCTGGGTGGCTCAGTGGGTGGAGTGGCTGTCTCTTGGTTTTGGCTCAGGTCATGATCCCAGAGTCCTGTGTTGGGCTCCTCACTCAGTGTGAGCTTGCTTGAGATTCTCTTTCCCTCTCCTTTTGCCCCTCCCCCACCCCCACCCCCCACTCATGCGCTGTCTCCCTCTCTTTCTTTCTAAAACAAAAAAGAAAGAAAAAGAAAATTCTAATCCATAATCAGTTGACTTTATGTAAAGGAAATTATCCTACACAATCTGGGAAAGGCTGACTCATTCAGGTGTAAAGTCTCCAGAGCAGGGCTGATGCTTTTCTGAGAGAAGAAGCTCTGTCCGTGGAGAGCAGTGGTAGCCGTTACCTTCCAGACTCTTCTTCCTGACAGCCTGCCCTACAGAGTATACACAGGCCTGGCCAGTTCCTTTGTGAGAAATCTCCTCCTATATATTTTCTCCTGCTTCTGCTTCTCTGCTTGGACCTGACTGATAGAGATCTCACAGCAGCAATGCAAAAAGAAGCATCACTCCTCCTGTTCTGAGACCTCACTAGGACTTCTAAATCTGTGACAAGACAATGAACCCAGAAGGGTACTTTTAAGACATAAAGGACAGACCTATTAAATTGGCTGCAAAGATTACAAAGTCCATGTTTGAAGAGCATGAGGATATGACTAAGGCAGAACTTCCCCATTCTCAGGTATGACACTTACCTAGAGTTTTTTCTTAAATTCAGCTTCTGATTCAGTAGTTCTGGATTGTGTTCCCTTACATTCTCTGCATTTCTTACTAACAAGCCTGTGGTATGGGGGGTGCTGGTCTATGGACCACACAGAGTAGCAAGGACTTAAGGAAAATCATGTGGTCAAATAAAGTGTCCCAAACTCTCTTCTTTGGGCTCAAGTCTTGGAATGGAGCGGTGTGTTAATTAGACTGAAAAGAAAAATCAAAGCAGAAGGGTGTTTTGTTTTGTTTTGCTTTGTTTTGTTTTGCCCATCTCACAATCTGAATCCTTGGAAGAGATCTGAATTTGCAGTGCTACTGACACAGAGCTGGGTAAGAAAGATCAGCATTGGCAAAGAGAGGAGCATGATGGCTGAGTCTGATGCTGAAATCTTGGATTTAAAAGAGCTTTATGTTTCTCTTCAGGAAATCCAGAAGTTTTGGGTTTGAGAACCTCTCTGAAAGGTCGCAGAGGTACTGCAGGCACAGACATACTGGGTAAAACTTGGAAGCGGGAACCGGAAGCCTTGGAACTGGGGCAGACGCCAGAAATCTCGGACCTTGTCATTGGTGACAACGTGTCGCCTTGAATGGAGAGACGAAGTGATATCTCATTGATCACCTCGCAGGGATGGTACTCAGTCTTCGGCCAATACCAGCAAGGACCCAAGAACACTGTGGAACACTTGGTAGTGTAGATTGGAGGCCTCCTTCCATTCATCTGACACAAAGTAGTACCAGGTAGACACAAGAACCAACACACCATCCCTGAGAGGAGATAGGGAAGAGTAAGGAAATGTGAATCCACAAATATTTCCAAAATAACTAAAAGCTTTCATTATCACAGAAAGTATGCTGTAATTCCACATAAGAAAAGAAATGGATTTAAATGATTAATGAGAGCATTATTGGTATTACAGCTCAAGGGTGTTATAGATAAAAAAAAATGCTTTATGCTTTGGCCTGTAACTAATCAATATTTATTACTTTATTTCTTGGAGAAAAACAAACTAATTGTAAAAAGTGAAATTTTGGAACCCAGCCCAATAATAAACTAGACACGGAATGAACAACATTACTCATATATCTAGAAGTTGAAAGTTGATTCAAACCAGAATTCTGCTTCTGGCAATAGCAAAATGGATTGTTTTGTGCAATCCCTCCTGCTGAAAACAACTAGCAGAGTTGGATAAAATGATTTCCGAGAAAACATGTGCTTAGAGTTTCTAAGCCAGTGAAGAATTAAAGGCTCAAAATCTGGGAACTATGGGACGACAGAGTTGAGCCTAGCATTTGGTCTCTTTTCCCTTCGAAGTAATTGCTAACATTAAATATAGTCTCTGAGGCTCAGAAACTTAGCAGAATTTCAGCAGATTCACTTAAGAGGGAGTACGAAAACTGGAGTTAAGTTCCTGTCATGGAACAGAATCCTTGGCCAATATCCAGGCTCATATTCTAACTAGAGAGGCAAATGGGAAGTAGACTGACTCTTATCTGGACTGAATGCCAGCTTCAAATTTTCCCCATGATTGCATTAAGATGATTGTGCCTATTATTGTAGCTAACCTGGTCTATGTAACCCCTCTCCCTGAAAAAATAAATAAAAAAGAGAGAAAAGGAACATCAAAAATTAAAAAAAATAAGATTGTAGATTTAAATTCACCAGTAAGTATACTAACTATTAATGGGCTAAAAATTCTAATTAAAATACAGGTTATTTCATTGGGTCAAATAAAAATACATACTTACTTGTTAGAGGAGACATATCTTACATATAAGTAAACCAAAAAAAGATGAAATTAAAAAGATGAAATATGAAAACATGCAAATTGTAAACAAAATAAACTGGTAAAGCCATATCAATACCAAAAGTAAATTTCAAAGTAAGAAGCATTAAATTTAAGTAAGAATTTTCCAAACAATACCGAGGACAATAGATCAGGGATATATTGCAATTCTCAAACTTGCAGTATATAATAATATGGCCTAAAATAAGAGAGAAATTAACAGAATAAAAAAGAAAAATATGTATTTGCAACTACTGTGGAAAATTATAATACTTCTACCAGTAACTGCCAGAATGGCCTGATAAAACAATCAATACGAATATAGAAAAATAAATAAATTGACAAAATAAATAATTGACCCAAGTAACCTATATAGAACATCAAAACCTTCAGAGTATGGTTTTCAAGTGCACCTGGAGTGGTTACTGAAGTCAACTATGTGATGTACCTCAAAACAGGTAAAAGGATGAATTTGGTATGTCCCTTCTGGAAAGCAATCTGAACATGTATTTCAAGAGCTTTAATGTATCCTTATCCTTGTAGTTAGAAAGCTCTGTTTATTACTAACAGAAGAGGAGTTGAAGACAAATATTGATAAAGTTTTTAGACCATGACTTCTTATATTTTCTTAGGTTGAATATTCCAAATGGATGAAAAATCACATTCACATATATCTGTATAATTATCAGTACCTAATCTTTAAAATATATTTGAAGAAATGTAAGGATACTGGAATATGTTCACAACCAAGTCTTAAATACAACAGCAAATAAAATATGAAATATTAAGTCAAAATTATGTAGGGAAATTTAAGTGCAATCTCCCAGCTTCTACCCAGTGATTGTCATATGCTAGCTGTTCAATCCTGCGAAGGCATGTCCTACAAAGAGTAATTTTTCTCTCTCAATTTCCACTGAGACTTGCCATTTCCATTCTCTTTCTTGAGTTAAAGTTGTGTGTGAAGATGAGATCTTCAACATTTATATGCCAACAAGTGCAGTGCTAAATTTAAATTGGAAAATCAACCAGGTTCTCTATGTCTATTCACAGTTTAAATAGGAGAACACAATTTATTTATTTGCTTCTAATTTTAAAAAAAGACAGGAGTATTATAATCCATATTTTTAATATGTACACAAAATATCAAGCCTATTATTGAGTAGCTAAGTCTCTCAAACACTAGCTTAAGAGTACATAAATGGAATTAATTCATCCCGAAAATATAGTATTTGAGGCACTCTAGTCATTTCTTGATTCATTAATCTTTAAAAATGTTTTGCATTTGTCATTATTTCTGGGAGTAGATCAAGTCACTGAAATTTTCTACCCACTACTTTCTTTTATGTCCTTACTTTGCTCAGGGTCACGTATTAACTCAGAAAAGAACAGCATTACTCCAGAGTCTAGATAACTCTCCACTGAGGCATTACCTATCATGCGTTTTGCCCTTAAAGTGCTAGATACTCCTTTTTGACGAAGACTGCCTCCAATCAAAGAGATTTATCACCATGAAACACCATTTCCTAGCTTTTTATAAAACATCTGCTGGGAAAGAAGTTACATGTCGTGACATAAGAAATCTCCTCACAAGCAAATAAAAAATAAACTGCCACTTAATAAAAACACCCAGAGGAGCATATCTTGAATGATGATCACAAGCCACGAAGTGAATGGAACTAATAAACAAAAACTGCTTGAAGCAAAACGTTCTCTTAGTTTGGTCCATTCATTGTTTCCATTTGCAATTCGTTACCTCACTTAACAGAAGCCAAGCAAAGAAGTATCTCACATTAACATTTCCATTCTTCCATTCTTATATACAGCCCCTAAATGCTGATCTGTAATTGTGGGGCACAAGGGTGAAAGAACGTCTGAGAATCTTGTGCCTAGGGTGGGGCCCAAGAGGTGAAAGAATGTCTGAGAATTAAGTGCAGGGGTATTTACCCCTTTATAAATAACACAAAGGAAACTCATCTTTATAAATGGCTGAAAATCTGTTCTTAGAGCAAAGTTGAGTTAAATTTTGAGTATCAGCCAGTGAATTAGAATGGAAACACGGCCAGCTTCCCAGATCCTACTCTCTACTCTTTCATTCATTTTGGACCATAAAATAATCAAAATTACATCAACGTGGATGGTACCTTATGGTCAAAAATTAAAAACCAGCCCATCAAAATTTTCTGGTCTTCAAACATCTCCGGTGTTTCTGTTGTTGGTGGAGGTGGTGGTTGGTGTTTTGGTGGATTTGGGCTACACAATGGCAAGTTGGCTCATGCCATTTTGAGAACTTCCTGCCGACACTTCCAACATGATATTTCCATTTTCATAAATGCTGAAGCCCACAATATGGAGAATACTGTCTCTTAAAATTGAAATGTGAATCCATTCAATATGCTACCTTAAAGTTGCATGGCTCTGAGACTTGCGAAAGGAAATCTAAGACAAAGAGTGTCAAAATGCAGAAAACATTCGCCATGTGTAAACGGTACACACTCTACTTAATATATCAAGGTAAGATGCTGTGGCTGATATGCCCCGATTCGAGAGACCCCCCGAAAACAAACCACCAGAGTCCAGAGCCAAAGCCAAGCGGCAAGGGTCGTTTATTGCAGGTTCGAACCCGGTCCTCCGCGCACTCGTTGCCGGTGACGCGAGAGGCCCCGAGCAAGGATCTTACAGCTTCTTTTATAGACAGGCACAAACAAGTTAGGGATTTTTTTGAGGTTACAGAGTTGTTATAGGTTGACATTTAAATTTGAACGCTCAGCAGAACTTGATTGGTTCCCGCCTTTATTTCAAACCATTCAGCAGAACTTGATTGGTTCCCGCCTTTATGTCAGACTACGACCGGGTGCGCCCTGGCTGGTTTCGGGGAACGGCGGGGGAAGGGAAAGATCTTTTCTTTGCAGTTGTGAGTACACCTGGTAATTTTTCTCTTAGCCTCTCAGTGGCTATATCCATGTGACTGACATGGGCTTTGGGCTTGAGTGCTCTTTTTTATTCCTTGCCTCAAAATCTTTGGAATGCCAAATAGGGTCAGATCTGCCCATGAGCAGCTTTCAGGTAAGCCAAGCTCCTAAGCAACTTTGTGAGGCTGTTTTCCTGAGTTCTTCCTTCTCTCAACTCCCCAGTACTTCACCGTTCCCAATGCTTCCCTGTTTCAATTCTCTCTCCAGAAATCTGGGGCTGTAATTACCCTCTGCTTTACATTGCTGTCACTCTGTCTGTAACCAGAAACAAGTGGCTGAGGGACACAGAGAGAAGAAATAAAAGTAAGGGGGTGGGGGGTTACCCCACCACCTTGGGACCATAGGTGTTTTGATTTGAGAGGAAGCTTCAGCTCTATTATTGAGACTTCAAGGTCTGTGGTTCCCACGGCT
The DNA here is from genome assembly GCF_018350195.1 of Panthera tigris. NCBI lineage: Eukaryota > Metazoa > Chordata > Mammalia > Carnivora > Felidae > Panthera > Panthera tigris. The sequence continues at coordinate 66,210,915 of NC_056661.1, forward strand.
TATGCTGCCCCAAGGATATTTGGTGAGAGTGCCCAGGAAGAAAAGAGTATAAGGAAGCAAAACCAGCATGCATTTTTCACTCTATCTCTGGCCATTGGGACTTCCCTTTATCTCTCTGGGATAGACCAACAGTGCTTCTCCGGAAGGACTCTCTGTCTACATCCCTGTGTCTACTTCTAAGCTTTGGGGCTATGCTCATAACAGTCCAAGGAGAGAGAAGAGAGAAAAAAAAAAAAAAGGAATTCAGGTCATTGAGGCAGTAGTTTGAATTCCAGCGACTTCCTTTAATCAACCTGCTGCTCTTTACTTTGGAATCCTGCAATATCTGCTCCTTGTATTCCTTCGTGTTTTATAACTGCATTCGCTGAGAGACACGGGGTGTTTATTCCATCATCTTTAAGCAGAAGCTCAAATGTTTATTTTATTTTTTTAAGTTTATTTATTGACTTATTTGGAAAGAGAGAGAGAGAGAGAGAATTCGAAGCAGGCTCTGCACTGTCAGCATGGAGAGTAACATGGGGCTCAAACTCCTGAACCATGAGGTCATGATCTGAGCTGAGATCGAGAGTCGGATGCTTAACCGACGGAACCTCCCCAGCGCCCCTCTAATGTTTTATTTTAATACGTTGACAACTATTGAAAAATGGTTATGATATCATTGCCATTGTTTTAAAACTGGCTATAACCCTTCATGCCTCTTGAGGCTGTAAAACATGCATTTTATGACCTTTGTTCAAGGCCAAGTCTCCATGTACAATGCCCAAAATCTCATGGCATAATTGGTATGAAGGAGATCTTCTACTGATCTTGCTGTCAGCCTGAGCATCAGAGGAAACACCCCCAAGGGTAACTTAGTGGTCAGGAGACAATATATATATATATATATATACATAGATATATATATCCAGTTGTAGGGCTCTAGCTAGAAATTCCTTCTTTAGCTGTCAGAGCCTTCCTTGGGATTCTGGTATCTTACTTATAAGGTAGACCTTTCCAGCATTCTTGCCTCTTAAAAGGTTATGTCTTTCTGAACCATTCGAAATTCTTGGCTCTGTTATCCTCTCCCACTCTTGTTACCATTCACTGCCTACATTCTTCCCCTGTATATATATATAGATCTATCTATATAGATCTATATATATATATATATATAGATAGATCTATATATATATACATATTCTCTTAGGTTAACAAATATTCGCCATTTTATTATTAGTTGATTCATATTTAGTCACTCTCCTTCAAAGATTTTCTTCTTGTCTTTTCCTGTGGATTGCCTCACTGAGTAAACATAGAAGCTAGAACACCCAAAAGTTAAGTTTGCCCAGCAGATCAATATTTTGAGCAAAAACTTTGCATAGAGAAAAATTTATTCCTTGGCAACTCTTATTTCATTAACGTTGTCAATCATACTTAGTTTTCATATGTGAATAGGCCAAGTTAAACAATGATTCAGAGACCGTAATGAGCCAGTTGTAGGGCTCTAGCTAGAAATTCCTTCTTTAGCTGTCAGAGCCTTCCTTGGGATTCTGGTATCTTACTTATAAGGTAGACCTTTCCAGCATTCTTGCCTCTTAAAAGGTTATGTCTTTCTGAACCATTCGAAATTCTTGGCTCTGTCATCCTCTCCCACTCTTGTTACCATTCACTGCCTACATTCTTCCCTGTCTTCCCCAAACAGAACTGACACTAACCCTCATGTCACCTTTATGTGAATTAGGAACACTCATGCATTCATCAGTGTGTGCAGCCCCCGACCAACGCACAGCATGGACAACAGACCTTAAATTCTATTTCAGCAACTATCCCACCTCACCCAGCTCTCACTCAGGAAGACCTACGCATGTGTCACCGGGTCTTCTGTCTCGAATGTTGGCATATTACAACGTTTCTTCCTTGGCCATTTTACTTTTTATTATGAAAAGCAATTCCTAGGTACCTGTTAATACCCCTAGAACTTTAGATATCACCTACTTGTTGAGTGCCATCAATATATTGTTCTAGCCCTAACTTTCCTCAGTAACCCAAATTCTTATTCTTCTTAACAAAATTTCCTGCTTAGGCTAAATTTCCCTCCAAATAGACAAGGGCTCAAAGGAAATGAATTATTTATTGCTACTTCTGGTTAAAACAAAGTAAAACAAAACCAAACAAAATATTTCGTCTTTTTCTTTTTTAGCTATTAAGCTATTACCCATCAGTGTTTAGAACAATTATTTACTTTTCTCTGTTTTTTTTTAGCTTGCTAATTTTTAAAACCACTTCATCAAGGTATCGTTGACACACAAAAATTTGTATAAGTGTAATGTATAAAATTGGATGAATTTGGAAGTACACACCCATGAAACCATAAACATATTCATCACCTCCAAACGTTTCCTCCTGACCTCATTCTTTGTTTTTACTATCTTTTTTTGTGGTAAGAACATTTAACATAAAATATATTCTCTTAGCCAAAATTTGAAATACAATATTGTTAACTGAAGGCACTGTATGTCCAGTAGATCTTTAGGACATTCTAGTCAAAGGGTACTAAGTTTCAGTTATATGAGATGAATCTTCTCTCTTTTTAATTGAAAACAATGTATCTGGAAGGGACAGAAAGACTCATGAACACAAATTCTCATTTATTCGGAAAAATCTTACTCAAAAAAGACATCTCTCACGTCTTTTACCTCCCCGATAGGGTGACCCCTTAAATTTTAAGAAGAAAGTAAAATAATAACTAAAAGGAGTTGGCAAAATGTGCTATAAATTCGCTTCAGCATTCATGTCAAATCCTTGTGACTTTCAAATATCTGTGCCATCTTTTTTCTCAATATTATTATTTTTTAATTTAGAGGGTATACGCTTTGCTTAAAAACCTCGTCGCCCATTTCTGTACGGCAAAAATATCAAGTATTTTAAAAGTAAGTGAGAGATCCCAGTGTGTTTGAACTTACAGCCACAACTGTGCTAGGAAAAAAATTACACCACTTCGCGAAGAAAGAGAATCTCTGAGATTTTGACTCAAATGCACAAACCAGGCTCTGAGAATTCGCAGTAGAGGAGTCCTCTAGCGTCTCATCGGGCCTCCCTGGTTTTTCTTTTTTTTTTTTAATTTTTTTTTTCAACGTTTTTTATTTATTTTTGGGACAGAGAGAGACAGAGCATGAACGGGGGAGGGGCAGAGAGAGAGGGAGACACAGAATCTGAAACAGGCTCCAGGCTCTGAGCTGTCAGCACAGAGCCCGTGGCGGGGCTCGAACTCACAGACCGCGAGATCGTGACCTGAGCCGAAGTCGGACGCTTAACCGACTGCGCCACACAGGCGCCCCTGGTTTTTCTTTTAAAATAAATATTCACGCAAGCTTCTTTCTACTTGAACGTAGGGGAAGTGTGCAAGAGATAACACGTGTACATTACTTTCCTGTCACGTGAAGAGTGTGTGCGCGCAGTGCGTGGGGCTCAAAAATGTTTGCGGGTTTGATACGCAAAGCATCATCTCCAATTTATCAGTGAAAACCTGAAGCTCAGAGAGAGCTAACAGCACCTCTGCTTGTTATTAGGTGGGAAGAAGACGGAAGCTGTGTGGTTTTTCTCCAGTCTCCAAGTGGTGATCGTTCTCAATTTGCCCGTGTTGTTATATTTACTCTAAGAGAATTGGAATTAAAAGTAGAGCATTGGATATTTGGTTAATAAGCATGCTGCACTTTTGTGAATATGGTGAATGATCTATTCTGTTAAAAAGTTAAATGAAAGTATAAACTCTTCTCGGGGTCCTTTAGAAATCGTATTTCGTGTAGAATCCCTTACCTTAGACCCCAATTGCAGACTGCATTAAAAACATGTCAGATAAAGCACCTAAAAGCTACCATCACCGAAGTTACTTGTGGAGAAATGATAGACACTAGGTCTTTAAAATGCAAATTAGATACAAGTACAAGAATGCTATATATAACATATGCAACCATTCTGAAGTCTCCATAGCAACTACTAAAATGTGAAGCATAAATTATGTGATTAAATTTATCAAAGAGAGCTCCCCTCCAGCCTAAGCAATTGCAAACCAGATGAGGACTCTGGTTCCTTTCCAGAAAGTTCTAACAAGTACACCTTTGGAGGATAATCAGGGCAGCTTTTATCTGTGATAGCTAAATGTGATTAATAATTTTGGAACTTAAGTGTATTGCTTTAATATAGGTGGACTCGGGGACTAATCTCTATATGAAAGAAAAAGTGATGGTGTTAATTTTGGCAGCTGTAACTCATGATAACCCTACACTAGAGAGAAGTAGGGAAAAAAAGCCCTTTATCATAGCATACCATTTCAGGGGTGATAAACAGGCTTCAGTTAATTTTATTCTTTACATTATTTTGTGTGGTATGAGTGTGTGTGTGTGTATGTGTGTGTGCACGTGTGGCCTTGATCAACACATTTGTCTTGAACAATCACATATTCGTGCTCTGGTCTCCATGTCAAATAGGAGAGATTATATTCGAAAAATGAAATCATAGGTACCTCAAGGATTTCTGGAGCACTGTTTTGTGTATTTTGTGCCACATTTCTGGATTGATCTGTGATTGTGAAACTTTCAATACACTTCCAAGGCAAGCTCTTCAGCCACATAGGATGTCATCATAGCTGTTTCAGGTGAACTTTTTGTATTTCTGTAATTTTTGGTACATTGTATTGAGTTCCATGAGATGTGGAGAGGTCAGAGAAGCTAACCTGGGCAGTCTATATACCTATCTATCAAAGTAAATAAAATTAGCTGTCCGGAATACTAGATATGGGTCCCCAAATCAGCTCTGTATCCACAAGACAGACAAGTCAGAAAATAAAAGACTGTATATACACACATGCTTCATGCATGTCAGTGATGTGATGGCGCTTCACAAAGAGATAAGCAGACAGCTACAGAGAATAACTCGATTTGAATACAGAGTGGAATGTCATTGTGGAGCCTCGTGAAAAAGATTGCGAAGAAGCTTGAAATCATTTAGTTTTTTTATAGCGTACTTCTGGAGGAAGATTGATTATTTATTTTTGTTCACCTGCTTTATTTTTCACAACCATACTCAATTATCACATCAATGTTTATATTGTCTTCAATAAAGTAGCTTAATTATCCTCTGAATTTTAGGCAACAGAGTATTTTTAACCTCCAGAGTAAGTATCCCTTCTGAACTCTCTTTTCGCAATTCAGTTCTTCAAGCGCTTCTTTAGGTATTCTTTTTATCCGTGACTTGTTTTCCCACTGGGGTCTTCAGTTCTCAAGCTGAAGCATTAGTTTCCTTCCTGAATACCTGCCATCTTTTTTGGTTTTGGTTTTGGTTTTGGTTTTGGTTTACTGTTTTATTAGCTTTGTCCCTTTTTTCGTCATGTTTTTGGAGAGTGCCTTGAGTTTTTCTGCCACGTTGCTGAATCAAGTTCCAGAAGTGCCAATTCTGCTTTTATGTTGTGTCTGCTATTGATTGTTTAAATTCCTTTCATTTGTTCAGTCTTCTATTTTACAGTGCACCCTCTCATCTCTGCTTTATAAGTGACTCAGAGTATTTCTTGACATCTAGCCCGTCTGTCGTGACGCTGGAAGCCAACAGAAGGAAGGATTCGGTATCTGTTCGCATTCACATGAAAGCTCCCTATATTCTGGGTACTGAGGTTTTGCAGCCAACGGCTTGCGGTCTAAATCTCTTTTTGCCCGTGCAGGTATTTACTTGAAAGTTTCCCCCTGTACTATAACATGCTGTCCTCCTCTTTCATTTCCAGGACCGCTGCCAAGTTGCATCTTTTAATGAGAGTTGGAAAGCATCTTTTTTTTATTTTTTGCCTATCTGGCCATTAACCTGAAAGTTTGTAACAGTTGCTGAAGCTTTTCCTTTTTCGATGTGCAGTGATCAAAATTAAACATTATAAGAATCAACTTGAGTGGTTTTAATTAAGTCTTTACCATTTGCCATGCACCCTTCTTAGAGCGTCACATGCATGAGCACCCCATGGCACTAAAAGATGTGTATAATCACTATCTAAACTTAAGGTATGTGAAGTTTGAGGTGGAGTGAGGTAGGTGGGTTATTCAGGCATGCAACTGACATTTGGCAGGAGGAAGGTACCAGCCCAGGAGGTACAGATCCAAACCCAGGTGTTAAACGTTCTGCCATGTTCCTTCTTCCATTCTAAGTATGTGTGGGTCATAAACTTCTATTATCTAAACTCTGAGTGTGGCTTACTTCTCTGGTCATCTACCTCGTGATTGCTCATGTTTAAACACCTTTGTATAGTATAGATGGCGGATTCTCACACTATTTGGAGTCTCACTTTTCAGTGTTCTTAGAGGTAGGGTTACAGTGAAGTCACTTTCTCCATCCCTATCCAGCACATGACCTTCATCTCGCCTCTTGATGTTTCAGAAGTCCCAGAAGGTCCCAGAAGGTGATTTACCCGAACATGTCAATGCAATCCCATTTAACATAATTTAAATGGCCAAATATGTTAGTCTAAAACCCCCCAGGAAACATGCATATGACATTGGCACTCAGCACCACACCCGTATTAGTCCCCTAACCTGTTAACCCGTGTATACAAACCCCCCAATTACTTATGTCATATTTCTAGAAGCTTCTGTTCAGAGAATAAGAGAGGAAGGCCACCTACCTGAAACAAGCAATTACGTTGAACTTAGTAGTTGGTGTGAAAACTTTTGCCTATGCATATGGCATATCAAAAACGTTATTAAGACATGATGAAGTCTTATTAAGAAGAAATGATGATTTTCAAAATGTAAAGGTAATGCAGAACAAAGAGAAAGACATTTTAGTAATGGAGGTGCACTGTTTTCTAGACCAGCACTCTGTCCTTTGCCCTCATCAAAGTGGAGGGAGATTGGCAGGAGGAGAGCTAGGCACTCCAGCGTTGGGGTGAGAATCTACATATATTCTCCTGGCTTCTTCTTTTTTTTTTTTTTAATTTTTAAATTTTTTTTACATGTATTTATTTATTTTCTGAGAGACAGAGTGAGATGGCACAAGTGGGGGAGGTGCAAAGAGAGAGGGAGACACAGAATCTGAAGCAGGCTCCAGGCTCTGAGCAAGCTTTCAGCACAGAGCCCGACACGGGGCTAGAACCCACGAACCCCGAGATCACGACCTCAGCCGTAGTCAGACACTCAACTGACGGAGCCACCCAGGCGCCCCAATAGCTTCTTAATATTTATTTATTCAACTCTCTAGGGATGGGCCCACTCCATATTTTAAAACCAACTGCAGTAAGGTGAGAAAGCCTTAGATCACATGGTTTTGGGTTTTTATTCTGTGGATATGCTATATTAAATTATTGACTTTGGGTTTTAAAACAAATTTGCATTCTCGGGATTAATATCACGTGGTCCTGCTCTACAAACTTTATGTATCATGAGACGTAATTGATCACATAGCTTATGCCTCTTTAGGAATTTGCCAGAGGAAACTCTGTTATATTAACTAACATGTTAGCATACAATTTTTCATAGCATTTCTTTAGAATCATTTAAATTTCTGTAAGGTCATTTGTTATGCCCTCACTTTTATTTCTGATGCTAAGCATTTACAGGGGTGCCAGGGTGACTCATTCCATTAAGCATCTGACATCGGCTCAGGTCATGAGCTCACAGTTCACGAGTTGGAGCCCCGCTTCAGGCTCTGTACTGACAACTCAGAGCCTAGAGCCTGCTTTGGATTCTATGTCTCCCTCTCTCTCTGCCCCTTCCCTGCTCCCACTCTGTCTCTCTCAAAAATGAATAAATGTTAAAAAAAAATTAAGAATTTACAAGTCTGCTGTTATTTTCTCTCTCTTTTCCTTTGGTTTTCTGGCAATCTGAATCTCTAATCAAATGAAAGATTTTACAGTTTGTTGATCTTTTCAAAGAAGCAGAATTTTGTTTCATTGAATTTTTCTTTGTTTTTCTGTTTTTTTTAATTTCATTAATTTGCACTCTAATCTTTTTTATTTTCTCCGTCAGCTTGCTTTAGGTTTAGTTTACCTTGTTTTTTTTAGTGTCTTAGGAAGGTTAGGTCGTTGATTTGAAATTGTAGAAATTTAGGTTATTGATTTAAAATCTTTCTTCTTGTGGTGCCTATGTGTCTGGGTCGTTTAAGTGACCAACTTGGGCTCAAGTCATGATCTCATGATGCCTGAGTGCCGGCGTGTGAGTTCTGGCCTCGCATCAGGGTCTCTGCTGTCAGTGCAGAGCCTGCTTTAGATCCTCCCCCTCCCTCAGTCTCTGCCCCTCCCCTGTTTATGCACACTCTCTCTCTCTCTCTGTCTCAGAAATAAACATTAAAAAAAAAAGAACATATAAAATCTTGCTTCTTTTTTATTTATAATGTAGGCTGCAGCTGCTATATGTTAACCTCTAAGGACTGCTTTACCTACATCCATTTAGTTGTGGTGTATTGCATTTTTATTTTTGTCCATCTCAGTTTCTAATTTCCTCTCTGTTTTCTTTTTTGATCAATTGGTTACTTAGGAATTTGCTCTTTCACTTCCAGATTTTTGTTAGTTCCCTAAATTTCTTTCTGTTATTGATTGCTCTGTTATTACATTGTGGTCAAAAGAGCATACTTTGTATTGTGACAAGTCTTTTAAATCTATTTAGATTTGTTTCATGACCTCGGTCATCCTTTCCTGAAGAAAGTCCCATGTGTAGTTGAGAAGAATATATATTCAGCAGGTGCTGGGTGAAATGTTCTTTAGGTATATGTTAGGTCTAGCTGGTTTGCACCACAGCCTTGTTGAAATTCTGCCCACCTATTTATCCATGATTGAAAGGGAAAGTGAAATATTGAAAGCTCCAACTATTACTGCAGAATTGTCTATATTCTCTCTTCATTTCTATTTTAATGTCTATTTGTCCAGATATTCATATAGCTACTCAAGCTTTCTCATGGTTGCTGTTTACATGATAGATTTTTTTCCTGTCATTTTATTTTAAATCTCTTTGTATCTTTGATTCTAGAATGAGTCCTTTGTAGACAGCATGTATTCAGATCTTGCTTGTTCATTTTTGTCTCTAGTCTGACAGTCTCTGCCTTTTTGTTGGGTTGTTTAATTCATTCATATTTAATTTGTTATTAATATCGTTGGATATTTGGGCTTACACTTAACCATTTTGCTATTTTATTTTATTTTATTTTATTTTATTTTATTTATTATTTTTTTAATTTACAGCCAAATTAGTTAGCATATAGGGAAACAATGATTTCAGGAGTAGATTCCTTAATGCCCCTTACCCATTTAGCCCATCGCTCCTCCCACACCCCCTCCAGTAACCCTGTTTGTTTTCCATATTTATGAGTCTCATCTGTTTTGTCCCCCTCCCTGTTTTTATATTATTTTTGCTTCCCTTCCCTTGTGTTCATCTGTTCTGTGTCTTCAAGTCCTCATTTGAGTGAAGTCATATGATATTTGTCTTTCTCTGACTGACTAATTTCACTTAGCATAATCCCCTCCAGTTCTATCCACGTAGCTACAAATGGCAAGATTTCATTCTTTTTGATTGCCAAGTAATACTCCGCTGTATATATATGTCACATCATCTTTATCCATTCATCCATCGACGGACATTTGGGCTCTTTCCATACTTTGGCTACTGTTGATAGTACTGCTATAAACATGGGGGTGCATGTGTCCCTTCGAAACAGCACACCTATATCCCATGGGTAAATGCCTAGTAGTGCAATTGCTGGGTCGTAGGGTAGTTCTATTTTTAGTTTTTTGAGGAACCTCCATACTGTTTTCCAGAGTGGCTGCACCAGCTTGCATTCCCACATTATCTTCTTGTTTTCTATATCTCATGCTTTTTTGTTCATCTGTTCTTTATTTACCACATGATTTTACATTAAACTGAGTATTTTATCACATAACATTTAAATTTATTCAATCATTTTTTTTTTACTATTTACATACTTTTTGGTTATTTCCTTAGCGATTCCTTTAGGATTTACCACATATACCTTTATTTATCAGAATCTGCTTCAGAGTTATAGTAACTAAATTCTAGTGAAATGTGGACACATTATTCCTGTATGCTCACCTTTTCTCCTTTATGGCATTATTATTATATTATACATATTACAGCCCAAATATACCTTGTTATAAATTATTACTTTATATAATTGCATGTCTTCTACAGAAGTTGAGAAGAGAGAACAAATATATATTTATAGCTTTTGTTATATTAACATTCTTATTTAACACTTCTGATTCTCTACATTTGTTTCTGTAGATTCCAGTCACCATCTGGAGTCACTTACTTCTCCCCAACAGCTTTGCTCCCGCAAAGTCCTTTCTGCTGTTACTGGCAAATATGCTATGTTCTAAATGTTAGAGCCTGAAAAATAAAATTACACACACAGTGTTTTATATAATTGCTTTTACAATCAGTTAAGAGAAGAACAGAGAAGAAATATGCATTTATACTGTCTTTTCTAATTACATAATTAACTTTATCACTGCTCTTTGTTTTTTTCACATGGGTTCAAATCGATGTCAGGAGTCACTCTGATCCAGAAGAACTCCATTTAGTGTATCTTGTAAGGTATGACTGCTCACAAAACTGTCTCCGTGTTTAGTTATCTGGCCACACTTTTACCTTGACTTCTAATTTGGAAGATAGCTTGGATTGTGGGTTGGCACTTACTTTGTTCTTTAAGCACTGTGAATGTGTGGTCCCGCTGCCTTTTGATCTTTGCCATTTCTGGTGGGGAGTCATGTTTTTACTCTGATGATGGTTCCCTTGTAGGTGACGAGTCATTTTTCTTTTGTGACTTTCAAGATTTTCTCTTAGTCATTGGCTTTTCGTAAGTCTTTGTGATGTGTCTGTAATGCATCTCTTTGCATTTACTGCAGCTGGAGTCTGTTCGACTTCTTGTATGTGTGGATTCACGTTTGTCATCAATTTGGCAAGTTTTTAAGCTATTATTTCTTCCAATATTTTTCTGCACCTTTCCCTCTCCTCTCTTGATACTCCTGCCATCCGTATGGCAGTGACCTTGATGGGATCCTACTCTTCTTTGAGGCTTTGTTCATTTCTTCTCATTCCTTTTATTCTTCATTCTTCAGATTACATGAAGAATGTAATGAGGAGTAAGCATCCTCAGTTCTCTGGGTTTGGTGGATCCAGTATCTGAGCGCTTAGAGGGGTTTATATCCTGCAAAGGTAACTCAAGAGTGTGTATCAGGTCAGTCTTAACTTTTGAATCAACATTGGGAGTATTACCACTGAATTATTGTCCCTGATAGGATTAGGCTGTCTCCTGGTCTGGTAGTGGCTCTTTGTTCTTACATTCTTTCATAAGATGGACTGGGGCCTAAAATGACTTTTCTTACGTTAAGAAAGGTCTGTCTTTCTTTCTCCTACAAAGTCTGTCTTTCTTTCTCTGGGGACCGCTACTTCTTTCTTCTTACAAAATCAGTTCTTCCCCCTTCCTCCTCACAGTGAATATCCTGATGTTTCTCCTTGGTGGTTGCAGCCTTGGTCATGGGCACAGTCACCCTTGGAGGACAACAGTTGGGGTAGCCTGTCTTTAGCTGTCTCTTCCATCACTTAAGCTTCATTAATTGCTGGTGGATTGCTTTTTTTGTTCTCAACAGTGTCTTGTGGCTTCAATTATTCCCTACCCTGATACTATTAAGAACACTTTCCTTAAGAGGGATAGATTTTTCCATCAGTGCTGAGAACGCCCAGAAGGGCTATTCGGTGTTTCTTTCCAAGGTCATTTCTGGTAAACTTGTGGCCTACGGTTTAGCTCATATCTCTAATGAATCTACAGCGTCCTCTCAATTGCTTTTCATCATGACCTCCATTGATCCTGAGCGTGTCCTTAAGCTTGAACTTCTCTACATTTTGTTGCAAATGAAGTTAATTCCTTTGGGAAGAAATTTGAAGCTCTGTTTTATGACCTGTTTCTCCTCCTGAGCCAAATATAAGCCTGGGGTTTGGGGATAGTGTAGTGGTTCTGTGTAACACCCCTGCTTTGGAAACTCTGTGATTGGTGGAGTGGGGAAAGGTGTGGCCTCAGGTCTTCTTGGCTTTCCTCTCCCAGCATGGAACACTCACCTGATGAGCTGGGTTGTCATTAATCACGTCCCCATTATTCTCAGTGCAGGGAACCCCAAGTAAATTTTCTGTCGTATGAGTAGGAGCTTGGGAGAAGGAATCTCTACCTCCCACCCAGCTCCAAGTCTCTCGCCCAGAACTCAGCTTCTGTCACAGGTAGTTGGCAGCAGTGTGACAAATGTTGATACCCTGTCCCTCCTGGGAGATACAGCAGCCTTCCAATATGGAATGTTCTTGGTTGCACCCATCTGGAGGGGAGGCTCCATCATGCTGAGCTGAGGGGAAAGAGAAGGAGTGAGTCATGCCACAAATGCCACAGAATATTTTCACTGACTTTAGTATATATATATAATATAATAATATAACATAATAATAATTATTATAACAATATACATTAAGTAATTCATAATAATTTATTATTAATAAGAATATTTATAAATAATGTTTATAATAAATGTATAAATAAAATAATATGATAAGCTTATATATAAATAAACTTTTTTTAATACAAAATTTATTGTCAAATTGGTTTCCATACAACATCCAGTGCTCATCCCAACAGGTGCCCTCCACAATGCCCATCACCCACCCCCCCCTCCCTCCCACCCCCCATCATCCCTCAGTTTATTGTCAGTTTTTAAGAGTCTGTATGGTTTGGCTCCCTCCCTCTCTTTTTTTTTTTTTCCTTCCCCTGCCCCTTGGTCTTCTGTTAAGTTTCTCAGGATCCACATAAGAGTGAAAACATATGGTATCTGTCTTTCTCTGTAGGACTTATTTCACTTAGCATAACACTTTCCGGTTCCATCCACGTTGCTACAAAGGGCCATATTCCATTCTTTCTCATTGCCACATAGTATTCCATTGTGTATATAAACCACAATTTCTTTATCCACTCATCAGTTGATGGACATTTAGGCTCTTTCCACAATTTGGCTATTGTTGAGAGTGCTGCTATAAACATTGGGTACAAGTGCCCCTATGCATCAGTACTCCTGTATCCCTTGGGGAAATTCCTAGCAGTGCTATTGCTGGGTCATAAGGTAGATCTATTGTTAATTTTTTGAGGAACCTCCACACTGTTTTCCAGAGTGGCTGCACCAGTTTGCTTTCCCACCAACAGTGCAAGAGGGTTCCCGTTTCTCCACATCCTCGCCAGCATCTATAGTCTCCTGATTTGTTCATTTTTAGCCACTCTGACTGGTGTGAGGTGATATCTGAGTGTGGTTTTGATTTGTATTTCCCTGATGAGGACCGACATTGAGCATCTTTTCATGTGCCTGTTGGCCTTCTGGATGTCTTCTTTAGGAAAGTGTCTATTCATGTCTTCTGCCCATTTCTTCACTGGATTCTTTGTTTTTCGGGTGTAGAGTTTGGTGAGCTCTTTAATAGTTTGGATACTAGCCCTTTGCTGATACGTCATTTGCAAATATATTTTCCCATTCCGTTGCTTGCCTTTGAGTTTTGTTGATTGTTTCCTTTGCAGTGCTGAAGATTTTTGTCTTCATGAGGTCCCAATAGTTCATTTTTGCCTTTAATTCCCTTGCCTTTGGGGATGTGTCAAGTAAGAAATTGCTGCGGCTGAGGTCAGAGAGTTTTTTTCTTGCTTTCTCCTGTAGGATTTTGATGGTTCCCTGTCTCACATTCAGGTCCTTTATCCATTTTGAGTTTATTTTTGTGAATGGTGTAAGAAAGTGGTCTAGTTGGTCTAGTTGGTCTAGTTTCATCCTTCTGCATGTTGTTGTCCAGTTCTCCCAGCACCATTTGTTAAAGAGACTGTCTTTTTTCCATTGGATATTATAATAAGCTCTTATATAAATAAACTTTAATAATAATATATATTTATATATTATATATAGTTATATTATATATATATTTATTTATTCATTTTGAAAGAAAGAGGAGAAAGAGAGAGAGCACATGAGAGAGAAAGTGAGTGGGGGAGGGGCAAAGGGAGGGAGAGAGAGAGAAAGAGAGAGATAGAGAGAATCCCAAGCCAACTCCACACTGTCGGTGCAGACCCCAATGCAGGGCTTGATTCCATGAACCATGAGATTATGAACTGAGCTGAAATCAAGAGTTGGATACTTAACCAACCAAGCCAACCAGACATCCCCAGTGTATTTTCTTGAATAAATGTTTCTTCCCTTGCTATATACCCTTAGGATAATTTCCAGGGGACTATTGTTTTCTGTAATTTTCAACAGTTTCACTGGGGATGCATCCACAGAGCTTCCCATGCTGCCATGCTGCCAGTAGAACTCCTTAAAAATTTTTGTATTTTATGTATGAGTACCTTATATTTGTCCTCCTCCCAAAACCTCTCCTCCAAGACGAGTGGGACATAAGCTCCTGATCTGGACTATGGTAAAAATGTGGAGACGTGGCCTAGAGGGGCAGTTGTGGGACAAAGGAACGTTGCAACCTAAGGTCAAGTGAGAATGAGGCTGAAGCAAAACAAGTTGCAGATCACTGTCCAGATCCCTGGTCCAGTACAAGGGATGCAGTACAAGGACTTAGACAGACCAACCAGTTTGGAAGGCTGAGCTTGAAGAGGTGCCCTGAGGTAGCACTGGACATTAAGAGGAAGCTTCTAACATTGTAGAAACTTACGTGCCGGGAAGGCTCTGACATTCTGACAATTCACAAGAATTTTGTAGAGTGATTTTTGACCCACATAATAACTAATTCAAATCTGATCTATCACTTTTTGTACACTTTCATGTTTTCATTTATTAGGTAATATTTCCATGTGATGGGGAGTATTATATACTTATGATTTTCTTTTTAAAAAATATAGTTTAGATATTCCTCCTACCATGATATTGTTGTGTGTGTGTGTGTGTGTGTGTGTATTTTAAAAGATCTGCAGGTTGCCTCAAGGCTATTGACTTTATTACTTTGAATATTATCTGTGTCCTATTACATTCTGGAATGTAATGATTATCTGGAGGTTTTTCTCTTTCCTCAGTGTTGACCTTACTTTTGGAATGTCATATAAAAAAGAGTAATCAAAATTATTTAAGACACTGAACCAATGTTCATTTTTCTTTTTATGGAATTTAAAGAAATAAAACAAAGAAAAAAGATACACATACATACAGACACATCCATATATGTGTGTGTGTGTGTTGATATATATGTACGTGTGTGTGTGTGTGTGTGTGTGTGTGTGTGTGTGTATAAATAGCCTGGATTTCCAACACTGGGAAAAAATATTAAGTAATCTGTTATAGTCACGTAAGCTGGGATATTTCAGAGCACACACAAATAATGCTTTCAAAGAAATTTAATACCATGAAAATTCTTATATTATCATAGGTAAGGAAAGCACATCAGAATAAAAACAAACCAGGTACAACACTATGTATAGAAGGACACACACAACAGTGTAACACCCCCGACTGTCCACCACCACCAAGAAGAAGAAAAAAGGAAAGGTAGGCAAAATAAATTTTTCGAAAGTAGTGTCTCAAAATTTAAAAAAATAATATAGTTTTCCGTTGGTGGTAAGAATATGGATTATGGTAAGCTTGAATTAATCATGCAGGGAAAAAATGAGATAAACATAACGTTGGCATCGTGATGTGGTTTCTCTTACATACAGACGACCACACAACTGCCTCTCCCAACTGCTCTCCTGAATCACCGCTTCTCCGGTAGCGATCACATGTCCTTAGATACAATCATTTGCAGTGCAGAATAAATCGTCTCCACTTCACGTCACCATCAGGTATTTTGATAATCCAAGTCTGGATGATTGAAGTACCCCATTAGAAGCCACCTGGTCCAACTTTGAAACTTCTCCAAATTAATTTCACATTTATAACTCATTTGAGTAGCTACTTTGGATTTCAAAACAAACTTCTGCTAAATAACCATTTTCTGTTGGTGCTTTGATGAACATATAAGTGTTTGCTCTTGCTACACTACAAATTATATTGATAAATTACTCCGTATACTCAACAATGACATAAAATATGGGAAATTTCTTAAGATGGTCTGGATTTCATAAATTTAATGAAAATTAATCACTATTTATGGAATTAGAGTTGATTAGTTCTAATAATGCTCTACATACATGCCGAGTTGGGTAAAAGATGTAAAGGGTGTAAAAAAAGGTGGGCTACATTGCATTTGTCAGAAATGTTAATATCAACAGTTTATAAGCATGTAGGTCCGTAGGATGAAAAATGGGTAAGTGTAGGAAACAAGCACCCCATGGTAATGACCTTGAGGTAACTGAGGTTCAAAGTTGGTGTCACAGCGTCTTCTACTTCTCCTGCCCCATCAGGAAGACCCGTGGTTTATTTCTGCCCTTGGTGCCATCTAGATCATTCTAGCAGCCACTACTCATGGGAACGACTGGGCAGCCACTTGAGTGGTTTTTCTTACACTATTTCGCACACTGCAATCCACTCCCCAGCCTAGAACTGAGTGGCATAACCAAGTTGGAATGTCCCCCTTTGCACTTAGAATGGCGTGAAGGGCACAAGACGTGTGGTCTCTGTCTCCCTCTGACCTCGTCTCCTCCCCTCTCTGTCTTTCCCATTTTGTGACCACTCTGTCTTCTTTCTGTTTCCCCATTCCTTCTGCCCAGTCTTCCTGCAGCACACAGAGACCTCCTCTGCACCTTTACCTCAGAGACACCTTCTTGGGCACTCTCACTAACAGAGACCTGTGACCTCACCTCCCATCACTTTCTACCACACCACACCAGTTTATCCCCTTACAAAGTCGTCACGACCTGACCTTACTCACTCCTGTGTGTGCTGAACTGCTTACCACGTGCCTTCTCTCATTGGAACTTTCTCTCCTTGCAGGCAGGGAGCCTTTCTTTCCTGGTCCTTCTCTGTCCACAGTCACTCACATGTTGTCTGGCACAGTCTCGACACTCCGTAAACACTGACCGGCTGAACAGCTAGACTCGTTTCAAGTCCCAAACCGTTTCTCTTTCCAACCTGCCTCATTCCTGAACCCTCTAGTCACTTCCCCGACATCTTCACAAAAACAATAATTCGACATTTCAAATTTTCGGAGTGAATGGAATCACTTTCATCCCCACCTGTGGCGTTAGTGGGATGAGAACGGCCTGGAAAGACAAGGGGGGTCAGAAGCACAGTGTCTGGGTCCTCCTAAGACCACTAGTGGTATCTAAGTGCTTATGTTGTAGAAAGTGGACACTTCTCCCTTAGTTCCTTGAAACAAACAAAAGTGCAGTCTACATCAGCACTGTCTAGGTCACCTAGGTCATTCCTGTGATAAGGAACACCAGCTCACCATCAGTGGGTAGAGATAGAGGGTAAGCAAAAATACTCAGCCTGGGCTCTTCTCCTGGGCACATGCTGGGTATTGTGCAGGCTTGGGCGTATAATCAGGGCCTCCGTGTGTTGACTGTCTTGCATGGAGGCTTTGATGAACACAGGACGTGGAGATCCACCTCCTGAGAAACCATCGCTTCGTAAAATGTTTATTTATTTTTGAGAGAGAGAGAGAGAGAGAGAACGAGAGCAAGGGAGGGGCAGAGAGAGAGGGAGGGAGACACAGGGTCCGAGAAGCAAGCTGTAGGCACTGAGCTGGCAGCACAGAGCCCGATGCGGGGCTCAAACTCACGAACCGTGAGATCACGACCTGAGCTGAAGTCAGCCGCTTAACTGACGGGGCCACCCAGGCACCCCCCTCCACAGAAGCTACTTTTGAAGGTTTTCTTTCCCAGGACCAAAATGTCATTTTCGAGGCACAAAGGCTCCTTTTGCAGTAGCTTCCACAGCCACTGTGACAAGTTTCCCCACATCTTCTCATGGAAAAATGGCCAATTCCAGGCCAGATTCCTGTATTCTGGGAACGTTACATTTATCCACCAGTTTTGTGAAGCAGCCCCGTGAAATGAAACTATGAATCAGGTGAATGTACTAAGTTTCAAAATATTTTAGCTTTACCGTTGGTAGGGAGTTTATGTTATTTGGAATTAGAAAAAAATCATAGAGCTATCTGTGAGATTTGTTGCTGGAAAAGCATCACATCACTCTTTCCTGAGCTTACTCCTGGCTTCTAGAGATTCCCTGCTGGTGAAATGTATGTCTGCCTCTTGATCAGGGCCTGGCTTGCATTCATTTCACCGACTGCACCTTGGAAACCTATAGATCTTTCTCGGTTACTTGTCTCTGCCCTCGTGTCACTTTAAAGCACGCACCTATACACATATATTCTGGTTTTCCACATTCGGATAACGAAACATTTTTAGCACACTGCCTAGTGACCGAACAAGTCAAGTTTTAGATTTTTTTTTCTCCTGAAATAAATGTCATCTCTCGTCCCCAAAAGGCATTGGGTCTGATAGCAACCTCTCTCTTTATCCCTGAGTGATGCATCATAATTTCTGTTTTAGGGATTGTGGTGGGGGGTGGGGGGAGGAAAAAACAATAAGAAACCTTGTATTTTTTTTTTTGAAGTACTTGTTAAAATTCTTTAGACTTTAACAAAACTACCTGCGTTTTTACCAAATTCAAGCAGTCATTTCCATGCTTGGGAGACACTTTGATTTTAGAGAAACTATCATTTTGCAAAGTTCCTTTTTTCATAAACCCTCGCAAAGAAAAGTAAGACGATAGGTCCAAATGGGGTCGATGATATTAAGCGTCACATCCCTAAACTGAGATTTAATGCTGGTTTGGGCTGTCCCGGAAGTGGATCTTGAGGCCAGTCCATTGATCAGGCATCCCCTGAGCAGCCCTCATTAGGTCACCTGCCTTTTAGAGACTCTTGCCATCCCCTGACGAAAGCGATCTTATAATATGCAACCTGCCTTTTTAGCCAGTTCAGCTTCCTTTTTCCTGTCTCTTCTGTATAAAATTCTTTCATTTTGGAGAATCTAGGTGGCTCAGTCAGTTAAACGCCTGACTCTGGACTTTGGCTCAGGTCATGATCTCACGGTTCCTGAGATCAAGCACTGTGTTGGGCTCCGTGCTGACAGCACAGAGCCTGCTTGGGATCCTCTCTTTCTCTCTCTGCCGTTTCCCTGCTTTCATTCTCTCCCTCCCTCCCTCTCTCTCTCTCTCTCTCTCAAAGTAAGGAAATCAATAAAAGTCTTTCATTTCGTACAGCTCCCTGGAACTCCTTTCTATCGGCTAGATGGATTCTGACCAATTTGAAATTATTTTGGCTCAGATAAACTCTTAAAATGTTTAATACACCTCAGTTACTGTTTTTAAAAATTTTTTAATGTTTGTTTATTTATTTATTTATTTATTTATTTATTTTTTGAGAGACGGGGAGAGGCTGAGAGAGAGCAGAATCTGAAGCGGTCTCCAGGCTCTGAGCTGTCAGCACAGAATCTGACATGGGGCTTGAACCCACGAGCCATGAGATCATGACCTGAGCCTAAGTTGGACTCTTAACTGACTGAGCCACCCAGGCACCCCCCTCAGTTTCTCTTTTAACATGCTATACCTTTCATTGCTCTACTCAGTATTTTTTTTAATGTTTATTTATTTTTGAGAGGGAGAAAGAGACACAGAGTGCGGTCAGGAGAGGGCAGAGGGAGACACAGAATCTGAAGCAGGCTCCAGGCTCCGAGCTGTCAGCACAGAGCCTGACACGGGGCTCGAACTCACGAAACGTGAGATCATGACCTGAGCTGAAGTCGAACACCTACTGAGCCACCGAGGTGCCCCAACTCAGTATTTTTATTTTATTGAATCAACTCAATTTCCTGTTCATATTTCCATACATTTTGAAAGCCAAAGCCCAATTAGTTGATTGTTAAGTTCCTCGATTCAATAACTATTTACTGAACACAGCCTTGTGCAACAGGGGGAGACCCAGTGAGGCAGCATGGCTTTCTAGGGCATTGTCACCGTGAGAAACGAAGACAAATGAGTCACTGGTTAAGGGACTGTGACGTACACTTGAAGAGAAACTGACCCAGGAGAGTTAGGTAGCATTGTTTTGAACATATGGAACAAATGCGTCGGGGTTGATATTTCAAGGTGAACAGAAGTGAGTGAGCATAGGCACTGACTGCAGGGTGGGCTGATGGAGGAATGAGGGGTGAGTGTTTCCAGGCAGTGTTCTGAAGTCACGGAAATGCCGGCAAATATGGCTCCTCGAACCAAAAGGGTTGGAAGAGCCTGGCTGCAATGCAGGGGAGATTCTGGGCTGGTCTGAGAGGCATGCGAAGAGAAAAGTAAAACTAGGTAAGATGCTCAGAGGGGAGTTTTAAGGTTTATCCAGAGAGCAGGGAAAGCCCAGATTTGTCCCAGAGGGAGGCACAGCCTGCCGGGAATGTGGAGGACAGATCTAAGGAAGCAGGACTCACGGCCAGAGCCCCTGTGGGAGCCTTCCACAAGAATCCAGAATCCAGGGGTGTGGGAGCCCTGGGTGATCTGGAAGAAGTAGGTGAATCTGGGACACAGTTAGGAGGCAGCACTGACCATGCATCGGGTCACTTAGGGGTGCAAGGTGAACAAAGTGAAGGGGAAAGACGTGTCTCCCTTTGTTGGGGCAACAGCATGGTGACTGAAGAGTATGACCCCAGTCCAGAATCTCAGGCCCGAGCACAGGTTTGTTTGGCAGACCTCCCAGGGGAAGCTGCCCTCGGCACACCAGACTTGGGGACAACCTGTGTTTCTTTGGAGGGAGTTAGTTGCAAGCAAGGTCTCGACCCCTCACCCCCAGCCAGGTTCCTATACATCTGCATTATTTACCCAGGTACCACCTGTTCAGGCCCCTTCTCCTGTGACTCAGTACCCTCCACCCGTCGTCCAACCCACTCTCCTCCTTCCACCAATGTATCTGTAAGGACTGAAGAGGGTTAGGATGGGGGGCTGGAGAGGAAGTTGCTGACCTCAGAGCTGAGTCTTTGAGAACAAGGACTGGCCAGAAGGCTCGGGGGGAGAAATGGTGCATGATCAGGGGGCTCTGAATTGACAAGGGAGGCAGTAACAATGGGAACGAGGAATGGGGAGATCTTACGGTCTCCCTCCTGATCAAGCACTATGTAGAGAAGAAAAGAAATTCATATTTAGGTAATAGTACAGTGATAAGATGTCAGTTTTTTAAAGTATGTATTAACTTATCTTAACATCGGAATTTATTGTGGGAGGGGGTCATTTCTTTTCTAGATTTTAATATAGAGCTTTTTAAGGTTTACCTTTTGTTCCAGTCATTATAACAGAATGCTATGGTCTGATTGTGTATGTCCCTGCTCCCTCCGAATTAGTAGGTTGAAATCCTAAACCCCAACCTGATGATGCCATGAGGTGATCAGGCAAGGAGGGCTCTTTTATAATATCTTTTTTATAAAGTTTACTCATTTTTTGAGAGAGACAGGAACAGCATAAGTGGGGGAGGGACAAAGAGAGAGAGAGAGAGGATTTCAAGCAGGCTCTATACTGCCAGGGCAGAGCCCTATGTGGGGCTTGAACTCCACAAGATCATGACCTGAACTGAAACTAAAAGTCAGATGCTTAACCCACTGAGGCAACCAGGTGCCCCAGGAGGGCTGTTTTACGGAAGAGGCTCCAGAGAGTTGGCCCTTTGTGCCATGCGAGGACACAGTGAGAAATCAGCAGTGTGCACCCTGGACAAGGGTGTTCACTGGAGCCCGACTGTGCTGGCACCTTGACCTCAGAGTCCAGCCCCCAGAACTGTGAGAAATATATTTCTTTGCTTTATAAGCCCCCCAGTCTGTGGCATTTTGTTATAGCAGCTTGAGTGCACTGACACACGTTTTATCAATCACAACTATCCATACCTTTGATGGGATTTTGTTATTTATGATGGTTTTTATCTCGATAAGCTTTCTTTCAGACTTCACATTCTAATGGTTCTCCAAGTTGGACTTCTCTGAGAAAGGGGAGGGCGGGAAGAGAAGGTGGGGAGTGACAAAGGGGAGGAATGGGGAAAGAAGATGAGGAGTAGAGATTCCTTGGGTCTGACCTGTGGTGGTTAATTTTATGTTGTCACATGAGGGTGTTTTTGGGTGAAACTAACATTTGAGAACTTTGAGCAATCAGATTGCCTTTATAATATGTGTGGGTCTCATTCAATCAGTGGAAGGCCTGCAGAGAAATAAACTGGCCTCAGGATGCCTCGGTGGCTCAGTTAAGCAGCTGACTCTTGATCTCGGCTCAGGTCATGACCTCATGATTTGTGAGACTGAGCCCCACATTAGGCTCTGCGCTGACAATATGGAGCCTGGTTGGGATTCTCTCTCTCGCTCTCTTTCTGCTCTTCCCTTGCTCTCTCTCTCTCTCTCTCTCTCTTTCTAAGTAAATAATCTTAAAAAAAAAAAAAAAAGAAAAAAACTGGCCTCTCTGAAAAGAGAATTCTCCAGCAGACTGTCTTCAGACTTCAGATCAGCTCTCCGGTAGTCTATCCTGTGGCCATCATAGTGGACCTACAACCACTGGCTCTTTGCTCTGTGGCCTACTAGAACCCACACTGCAGATTTGGGATTTGTCATCTTCCATAATCATGTATAAGCAAATTCCTTATAATATAAAAGTCTTTCTATATACGTATACACATCTTATTGCTTCTGTTTTTGTGGAGAGTCCTAACAAATATAGATTTAGGTGCTGGGGTGGTTCTAGAGGAACAGAATCTTGAGGTAAATTTTCTGAGTAGGTTTGGGGGTTCCTGGAATTGACTCTCAAATCCGATTAGAATGAAAGATGTTAATGTCTTTATTTCCAAAAGTAAAAACAGAATGGTATAGTCCATTCTGACAACAGAGATACACAAAATATCACCAATGGATGGTCCTAATCAAACACTTACAAGAAGCAAGGATCTGAGTGACCAGGTATATGATATTTAAACATTTTTGTCAGATTAATGAGTATAATGAGATTGGCTGGTTGCTCCTAATGTCACTGGACAAAGTAGGGAAAGGAAAGGATGAGCTCAGGCATTCACATTTCCAACTCAAGCACCATGTAGATGATCCAAAAGCTTCTATATCTGCCCTGGAAGACATCCATTCTGTAAGCCCAGGACGAAGACTATTGAAAATCAAACCCAAAATCTTGTCCTGGCAAAGACTGATTTACAAGGCTTGTTGAACTCTTAACCTCACAGGCTGTCAACTGAGCACATTAGTTGAGAAAAAAATGGGATCCTGTGTTGGAACAGGGATATATGGGAAGATTCAGATGAAGCTGGAAACACTGAGCCGCTAAATTCTGATGTGCCTCCATTAGAAGCAGATTCTCCTCCCTTACCTGAGGGGATTAACTCTGCCTCACTGGGGGAAACTATAGTGCCCTCCACTGAAGCAGGTGGCTTGAAGGATAATGTTGCTTTTCTTGAGAATCCAGCCTCACCACACCTCTTTGCTCCTAAACCTGTATTTATCTTGACTAAAGTCTCAGCAGGACTCTGAAGGTGAGGTACAAGGTAAGACCCATAAGGAGGGACTACTTAAGTTTACTAATTTAAACAGACAGAAGTCTCAAGAGTAAGTGTAAGAATGGATACTAAGTGTGTGAGATAATGGTGGAGGGAACATAAAACTGAGTCAGGCCAAACTTATTGATAGGATCCAACATAAGAGAGATTCTGTATTAAATGCTGCAGCTTGGAGGATTAGAAAAGACTCCAATAGTTGTTTGGTTGATTGACCAAAACATAAACCAAAGAGATCTCTGGAACGACACTGTGAAATCATAGAAAAATGTATGCAGTTGACCCTTGAATAATACAGGTTTGAACTGTGAAGGTCAGACTCTTCTGATGGCTGCTTCGGCTCTGCTGTCCATCATGGTAACCACGCCCACCTTGCCTTTGGTAGCTGAGTGCCACCACTTGGCCTCTGCCACCCAGGGATCCAATCACTCCCATTGCATTTGGGATTCCCAATTCAGTGGCTGTAATTTCCATGGTAAGGCCTGACCTACAGAGAACAGCAATCACAGAGCTCTTCAGAGATGTCGGGGTTCCTCTCATGAATTCATTTCTCACAGTTATGGTAAAGACTTGTTGCCTGGGTCCTGCCATGTAGGTGTGTGTATCTTAAATGTCAAATGCACGCTAACATTCTAATCTCCCTAAGCGTTTGAATACCTTCCTCTATACGTAGACCAAGGCTAGTCCGGCATTTCTTACTTATTCACCATTGATCACTCCCCTCCACACACTCACACGTTTCTCTATAGAAGGCAGAGGGGCTGGAAATTGAGTTAATAATTGATTGTGCCTACAAGAGGAAGCCTCCATAGAAATCCCCATAGTATGGTGTTTAGAGAGCTTCCAGGTTGTAAATACGTCTACACCAGGGAGGTGGTGGACACCGATTCTACAGGGATAGAAGCTCCTGAACTTGGGACCCTCCCAGACCTCACCCTATGTATCTCTTCATCTCGCTATTTATCTTTACCACTTACCATATTCTTTAATCAACTGGGAAATGTAGTTCCCTAAGTTCTGTGAGCTGCTCTAGCGAATGATTGCATCCAAGGGAGGAGGTCATGGGAACTTCCAGTTTGTAGCTGAGTCAGAGAGAAGTTGTGGGCAACCTAGGGACTCACTACTTGCAGCTGGGGTCTGAAATTAGGGGACGGTCTTGTGGGAGTGAACGCTTACCCTGTGGCATCTGACACTACCTCAAGGCAGAGAGTATTAGAAATGAGTTAAATTGTAAGACATCCAGCTGGTATCACAGAGGATTTGCTTGGTGTGAGGAAAAAAAAACACACAGTTGGTGACCAGAGTGTCAGAAGTATCATGAGTGTGGTATAGTATAAGAATAAAGGAGAAACAGGAGGGGAGACTGAGGATTTTTTCTTAACACAGGCAGAATTCCTCAGGGTAATAACCAGCTACTTGTTTGTATACTGATTGCATTGGATCACTTCCATTATGGAACAGGCAGCCTTTTGTTCTTACCGGAACAGACACTCACTTTGGGTAGAGGTTTGCCTTCTCTGCACACAATGCTTCTGCCAAAACTACCACCCATGTGTTACATTCAAGCTCCCATGGAATGCCTTATCCACCATCATGATATTCCATACAGGACAGATTCTGATCAAGGAAATCACTACCTAACAAGTGGGCCCTTGCTCATGGAACTCACTGGTCTTACCATGTTCCCCACCATCCAGAAACAACTGCTCCCATGGAATGCCTTATCCGCCATCATGATATTCCATACAGGACAGATTCTGATCAAGGGAATCACTACCCAGCAAGTGGGCCTTTGCTCATGGAACTCACTGGTCTTACCATGTTCCCCACCATCCAGAAACAACTGCCTTGGTAGAATGATGGAGGCTCAGTTTCAGAGCCACCAAGGTAGCAGGCAGTACCTTGCAGGGTGGGGGCAAGGTTTTCTAGGAAATTGTATGCTCTGTATGGGCATGCAGTATATGGCGCTATTTCTCCCACAGACAGGATTCCCAGGTTCCAGAATCAAAGGGTAGAGACGGGAGTGGCATCATTCACTAATACTGGCCTAATGGTTCAGTAGCAAAATTTTTGCTTCTTGTTCCTGTGATATTATACTCTCCTTGCCCAGAGGCATAGTTCCGGAGGGAGGATTGCTTTCACCGGAAGACACATTGATTCTATTCAGCTGGAAGTTAAGAGACCCACTTGGCCATTTTGGACTCCTCATGCCTCTGAATCAACAGGCAAAGAAAGGAGTTCCTGTGCTGCCTGGGGTATTGATTGTGACCACCAAGGAGAAATTGGAGTGTTACTCCGCAATGAAGGTAAGGAAGCATATGCCTGGGATGCAGGAGATCCCCCAGGGTATCAGTGTTATGATGCCCTGTGATTCAGAGCAAGGGAAATCTGCAAGAAATCAGTGCAGGCAGGACTACAAATGGCCGAGTCCTTTCAGGAATTAAGTTAGGGTTACCTAACCATGGCCAAAAGGTAAGGCCAGTTTGCTGAGGGCAAAATATGGGCAGTGGAAGAAGGTAGATAAATGCCAGCTAACGACCATGTGACCAGTTACAGAAGCAAGGACTATAATTGTCATGAGTATTTCCCCCATATATCTCTGTGTGTGTGTGTATGTGTGTGTATGGATGTGTACACACACGTGTAAAATATCTTTGTTCTCTTGTCTGTTACCCTCATCGTATGACGTAAGATGTACTGACTTTGTATTAGAATGACATTGTATTTAAGTGTCATTCACTTTATATCTTAATACAGAAGTTATGGATATCGAGAAGATTAAATGTCAACGAGAGACTCTATCCTTTCCTAGAGAAAAGATTATTGTGTTTTTGGTTGTATCCCGTACAGTTGTATCATGTTACATAACGTATGATCTTGTTATTGTCTTTATTTGGAGATTAAGTACAATTAAAGGAGATGCATACAGGTGCCAAATTGACAAGCGGTAGACTTGTGATGATTAATTTTCTGTGTCAGTTTGGAGGGCGTTTTTGATGAGATTAACATTTAAACTGATGAATTTGAATAAATTCAGAGCCCCGCATCGGGCTGTCTGCTGTCAGCACAGAGCCCCTTCAGATCCTTGTCTCCCTCTCTCTCTGTTCCTCCCCCGCTCACTCCCTCTCCCTCAAAATAAATAAGCGTTAAAAAAAATAGAGTATTGAAATCCATGATTGCAGACGTTTTTATATTTGCATTTGTGTGTGTGTGCATGTGTGCATGTATATGCTCATGTGTGCACGCTTGCATGCACGTGTACAATGATTATGATTCATGCCATTTAACCATTAGCTAAACATGACACTGGCATCTTGATTTTAGTTTTTTCAAATGTGAAATGTGTCACAATGGCCTTTGGTTAAATTCAATTCTATCTAGTAACAACTTTTTTGCTTTCAGAAGTTTATGTGTTATATGAAGAAAGGGAATTTATTTTTGATCCATATTGATAAAGAGGGAATATTAATGGTAGAATAAAGTCTGAAATAGCAGACCCTTGACTCAGGTAATAAAGCTCTGCTTAAATAGCACAATGTTCATTTTCACCTGAGTTGCCTTGCACCTGCAACATAACCCCAACATTAAGACAATGTCTGAAAAATGTGCGCTGGTTTTACTTCAAGATGAAAAATGTGGAAATAAGGGCCCTTTTTTCTTACTGGTTGCCCAAAGAAGAACTGAACAGTAAATAATAAATATTATAATTTTTTCTTTTGAATTACAATTTTTGTAGACGTTATTACTGGATTGTGTCACAGATCAAATAATCAATCTAGATGAAGGAAATCTATGGCTCCATCTGGATTTGGGGTGAGGTCTGATAGTTACAGCTTTAATTCTACATCGAACCAATAGAATCCTTTAAAGATTAAAAATGTTTGAGAGGGGACTGAATCCCCTTCAACGTTACGGTGTCTCACGGTGGTAAATGGGTGTCAGGTGAATGTTTTATGCTGGTTACACATCTGATATTTCCCATGCTTTACTGTTTATCGTGATCACTTCAGGAAGTTAGTAAAAAGGCCCTGAAAGTGTCTAAGTCTGTGGTGTCTCAAAGAGTGGACGTTTCACACAATGTTGATATGAGGAGGAAATCACGAGAAAAATAGTTCACAGCAAACTTTAGAAGTACACAGGGCTTCAGGAAACCGTGAGAATACCGGATGTAGCTACCTTTGATTCTGTAACATCCCTAGGTGTGTGTGGGGGGTGTTAGAGATGCAAGCTGACTAGAAAACGTAGCCCAACAGAACAAGAGCAATTTGCTTTTTCTGACTAATCGAGGCATAAATAATTATAATGATCAGTCTTGTAGAAAGAAAAAGGCTCATTAAAAGCAAAGTGTGAACACGAGTGCAATGTTAACTCGGTTAACATTCCTAAACCCATAGTTAAATCGCTGTTCTTGAATGTCCAAAGTTCAAGAATCCAGAAGACCTTGGGCGGGATACTCAGTGTCTACATTCTGCAATGAACATGGGCAAATGCCTTAAATGAAGTGGCCTTCTGTGTATGGAGGTGACCTGCAGAGGTGGGAATTGATAAGTCGTAAGGTCTTTATAATCCCTGAAGGTCATTGAGGGAATGTGGAGGACCTCCCCAAACAGATGCAAAGCACCCGGTCATTAGAGGTAGCTAATCACACCTCCTCTATTTGGGGGCTAGAATCCGATCAGGGAGCAACAGGACTTTATCCAAAACGTTTTAAGTTAGCAACACTCCTATCAGAGGTGACCCTCAGAGCCATTGCACTTTCCTAGGATGAATGTTCATGTTTTCCTTGAGCTACTTGGATAGGAAGCAAAGAGCTGATACTTGGGCATCTAAGGAGGGCCAGGCAAGCAAGAGAAGGAGGAAACGTTCCGGCTGCTGTACAAAATTAATTTCCTTCCTTCTGATTTTCTAACTTTGCCTTGGCCTGAAGATGCTGAAATCATAACATTGAAATTAGAATCATCTGTTGGCAGAATAGTGAACAGAACAGAGTTTACCCCCCAAAATAGGGAATGATGTATTTTAGAACTTGACTCAAATTATGGGAAATTTTTCATAAAATGCTTACTTTTCTTGACCGATACGTGTCATGTTTTATATACTTGGGAGTATTTCCTAACATTTTCTTTTCTTTGAACATATTTTTCATTAGTGCAGCCATACAGTATATTCCAATCGTAAAGCCCACTTTACCCAGGAGATGCTCTGGAAAGGAGTTTAATGATGTGTAGTGTTTATCACAAGATGCCTGAT
Source organism: Panthera tigris (assembly GCF_018350195.1). Taxonomy (NCBI): domain Eukaryota; kingdom Metazoa; phylum Chordata; class Mammalia; order Carnivora; family Felidae; genus Panthera; species Panthera tigris. The sequence continues at coordinate 66,239,648 of NC_056661.1, forward strand.
GATGCTTTCTAATTAAAAAAAAAATCTCAGTGACTCATCATTCAAGAAGTCTGGAATAAAACTTGAGCTTCTGGGGGAGGAAGAACATAAAGGTCATTACACTGCATTAGGGATTCACTTTTATGAAAGAAAAAGTCCCTATTTTTTTTTTTTTTTACCAATTTTTCTAGTATACCATTAAAACATATAAATAGTTGGCGTATTTTGGCAAGTGCTTTGAGCACTTGTACTATTATTACTAAAGAAGTTGAAATCCATCTTGGGAACTTCTATCTGTACCAAGATATTAGGAAGGTGGTGTAAGAAACGAATGCCTTACTCTTAGCGTAGAAACAGAAGCACACTCAAGTACTTAGAACAAAGGCCGGCACAGAGTGAATAGTTAAAAACATTTACATTCATAATTATACATGCATTTCAAATGGTTGTTTTGGTGTTTCTTGGACTGTTCTAGAGGAGATCCTGGCAAGAAGCCAGACAAGGTCACAGACTTTCTGCGTTTCAAATGGTCATATGTTGGTTTTTGATATCTAGGCAGGTTGAGACCAAGGTCAACTAACTAAATGAAATGAAGAGCTAGTTTGAACCAGTTTTTATGGTTTCTGCGGTGGGTAGTTTCACACCAACTGATTATATGTTCTGCTCATTATCCAAAATAGACTACGCAGAATATTCTCAATTCCTAGAAGAAAACGTAGGGGGTAAGCTTCTTGACATGGGTCTTGGCAATGAATTTTTGGACTTGATACCAAAAGCAAAGGCAACAAAAGAAAAGAATAAACACTTAGGACTATCAAACTAAATGCTTCTGTTCAGTAGGGAAACCGTCAACACAATGAAAACGCTGTCTATGGAATCAATGAAAATATTTTCAAATTACATATCTGGTACAGGGTTAGTATAATATATGATATATGTGAGATATATGATACACACACACACACACACACACACACACACACATACAGTTCAATGGAAAAAAATCCAACTAAATTGGGCAGAGGAACTGAAAAGGCATTTTTCCAAAGAAAACATGCAAATGGCCAACAGACACATAGAAAGATGTTCAACTAATCATCAGGAAAATAGAAATCAAAACCACAATGAGATATTGGTGCAGCCACTATGGCCACTATGGAAAACAGTCTGGAGGTTCCTCAAAAAAAAAAAAAAAAAAAAAAGAATTAACCACATGACCCAGCAATTCCATGCCTGGATATTTATCCAAATAAAATAAAATGATTCTACAAAAAGATATCTGCATCCATATTTATTGCAGCATTATTTATAATAGCCAAGAGACAGAAATAATGTAAGCATTCCTTAATGGATGAATGGATTAAAAATGTGTATAGAGTGTAAATGAATATATATATCTGGAGAACCTTGTGAGCATTACATTAAGTGAAATAAGTCAGACAAAGACAAACACTGTATGATCTCACTTGTATGTGAATCTAAGAAACAAACACGCAAAACAAGAACAACCAAACCAAAGAAAACAACTACTGAACTCATAGATACAGAGAACAGGTTCCTAATTGCCAGAGGTGGGGAGGGGTGGGCGTGGGGGTGGGGGTAGGAGTGGGGTGGGGGAGAAATGCATGAAGGGGGTCAAGAGGATAAACCTTCAGTTATAAGATAAATAAGTCACGGGAAGGAATGTACAGCCTTGTGACAATAGTTACAGTAGACTTGAAAGTTGCTAGGAGAGTAGATCCTAAAAGTTTTCCTCACGAGAAATAATTGTAACTATGTGTGGCCATGTATGTTAACCAAACTAATTCTGTGAAACATTTTGCAAAATATAAACATAACAAATCATTATGTTTCAGACCTTACACTTAGTCAATGTCAATTATATCTCAATTAAAAAAGATGAATGGCAGGGCGCCTGGGTGGCTTAGTCAGTTAAGCATCCGACTTCGGCTCAGGTCATGATCTCATGGTCCATGAGTTCGAGCCCCACATCGGGCTCTGTGCTGACAGCTCAGAGCCTGGAGCCTGCTCCGGATTCTGTGTCTCCCTCCCTCTGCCCCTTGCCCGCTCATGCTTTGTCTCTCTCTGTCTCTCAAAAGTGAATAAACGTTAAAAAATAAAATTAAAAACAAAACATGAATGGGAAACACAAATGCGTAAATAGCTGTTATTGCCCAATTAGGAAAAGCATGCCAACTCATTGAAGAGAGAAACATTTTTTTTCTTACATGAAATTATAAAAAAAAATGTGTATGACTTTTCATATGAAACATGGTGAACACTGTAAAAAGCAGTGCCATCGAAAAGTAGCTTTCAAAAGATGTTTTCACATGGCCATGTATTTCTTTTTTCTTCATGGTTTATATTCACAGCTCAGATGTATTACAGCCAAAGAGAAAATAAACAAATGGAAAACATGCATGGGTGAAGCCCAGAGTATACCAGGAATAAGTTTCCTGGAGTTGTCTCCCAGCGGAGTCCCAGAGAATGCACACAGTCCCCAGCAACAGACCATGTGTGTGCAGCCTTGTCTACCAGCGACGTTCATTAGAGAGTGACTCAGCGTCGAAGACTGGTTCTGGGGACTGCTCATGTTGTCTTTCTTTGCTTAGGATGCCTTTCTGCCCGGAAGAAACACAGATATTCATCATAAACTATATTCTGTGCACAAACAATTTAGATACAGTGAGCCACTCTTATCATTTAGAGAAAATTCGACGTCAGTGTAGGTAACGGCATCCCATGCAAACTTCCACAAGTTGGCCCTGCCGGCAATTAAGACTTTGTAAGGGGGGGGGGTGCCTGGTTTGCTCAGGCAGTTAAGCATCTGACTTTGGCTCAGGTCATGATCTTACGGCTGGTGAGTTCAAGCCTAGCATTGGGCTCTGTACTGACAGCTCGGAGCCTGGAGTCTGCTTTGGATTCTCTGTCTCTGCCTTTCTCTGCCCACCCCCCTTTCTCCCAAAAATAAACAAACACTAAAAAAATTAAAAAATGGAAAAAAAAGACCTTGTAGGGATAATGGTCTCAATCCTGCTATGTTAACTCTTCTCTGCACAGAATCCGTTAAAATAATTGCATTAATGACCCACTAAATTGGAAAAAAAAAGTGTCAAGCTTTGGTCAACGAGAGAGGTGGTCTATTTCCTTTGGGTGTGTGCAAATATTGCAAACATTGATCACCCACACAAAAATCTTTGTGCTGTGCACTCAACAGTTGGTGCTACTTTTCCATTGTGTGTTGATGCCAAACTCGTTTTCCCTTTGCTGTTTTTATAGTCATTCGATGAGGAGCGGTTAACCGATGCCATTTTAGTGAGGAGTTTCCATTTTGAATAGGCAGCCCACTATTTTCTTACTTGTAAGCATTGAGGATTTTCACATTTTCCAAGATTGAGAAATAGGTTTCTGTTCAGTTACACTTTTAAGCGGAGACGTATACAGATAAATTCGCTCAAGGTAATTCATATATTAAACGTTCCCATGCAATTAGTCTCTGGAACTTGGAAGTCCCATGACAATCTGGCAAATAGCAAGTAAGACGCTGAGCAAAGCATACTATAAAGATTATAATTTGGTGCACCCAAAGTGAGTGTTAATCAATTCTGTTACAAAATTAGAAGTTACAGACCATGATTATCTATTCAGAGACTTAAGAGTTCACGGAGGTAAAATTGTTTAGCAAATATGCTCTGACTGCCTAGTTCCCTTGGCAGCTGTAAGTTGACAGGGGTGAACTAACTGCCTGCTCTCAGTTTGATAATATGGATGCGGTGCCTCTGAGACAGACATCCAAACAATTACACCCAGCCTAGCAGAAAGCATCTGTGATTTCTTGTGCAAAACAGCCCCAGGAAAAAAATGAAAGAGAGAAATAATACAGCTTCCATTTTGTTTTTTCAAAATACATTTTGGACAAACTCATACTCCCGTTCAGCTTGGGGTCCAGCGAGGTGGATGTCTGAGATAAGCAGTGAGTTATGAAGGTGTTCAAGTGTTGGTTCAGATACTTTACAGAAAAGATTAGTCATTAATGATTACACAGGAAGCTACATTTTCCAAGCCCATTGTAAGCGAGACATTGGGTCCATGGAGAATTAACTTCCAAATTGACTTTCCGTGTGTTGAACTTTCTACCCACGTGCCCCCCTGGGGTTTCCTCTGTCACCCACCTGGGACTACATCCTTATTGTGAGAGATTCTGTTTTAAAAGATATGCCTACACAACATTAATTCCTTTCTGGGCTTTTTATTACCCTTGGCTTGATATTGATCCCAAAGTATCATAAAAGAATATATTGATGCAATGGTCGCTTTGTGGTGTCCAAAAAGGTTTTGGATGGCTTGAAATTTACTATGGAATGTGAAGGCATATATACTGCGCTAGGGCATGATGATGGGAAAAAGGAACTTATGTTTCTTCAATCCTCAGATGCCTCTCTGAATTATGGAAATGCACCGCACTGCATAAAAGAAAATTGAGTTAAGAGCATGGTTTAAAAAAAAAAAGTTATAATTCGGTAGCAATCCCTGCCAACAAAGATTTGTTAGGGAAAGAGAATGTATGTCCAGTACCTTCACCTTGGCTGACTGGTGATGCTTTATTTAAAAAAAAAAAAAAATTCATCTTCTGTTGTCTTTCAGATTGGCTAGTCATTCATAGTAGACATCAAGACCATAAAACTGGTCTCTCTTATTCTGTAGACAATATTGCCTAGGAATTCTGAGCTTAAGGCTTGAGTGGTACTCATGTTGCACCTCTTATTAGCAATATCACACATCTTGCTAACTTTCTGCGTGAAGTTTTGCCCTCATATTGCAATAAAAAACATCAACCACACATAACTCTGTTTGTACAACAAATAGGCTTAAATTTTCAGTACTTCTCTCTGGTCATACTTCTCAGCCCTTAGGTGCTATTAAAACCTCCAAAGGCCGAATGAAACATGGTCCATCCCCCACCTAATACACATCAGCAGGTAAAGCCACATGACTAGATGCCAAGTACAATCCTACAGGTAGGTGACTAAGCCTGCGTATCCATAAGCAATGTTTTCCTTTTCTTTTTTTTCAGTATTTTTAATGCTTATTTTTTCAAGTGTATTTTTGAAAGAGAGAGAAACGCAAGCAGGGGAGGTGCAGAGAGAGAGAGAGAGAGGGAGACACAGGATCTGAAGCAGGGTCCAAGCTGTCCATGCAGAGCCCGATGTGGGGCTTGAACCCTCGAATCTGTGAGATCATGACCTGAACCGAAATCGGACGCTTAATGGACTGAGTCACCCAGGAGCCCCCGCGATGTTTTTCCAAAGAGCAGATACTAGAGAGCAGCTGGCCAGCAGTCAGGCTCAGGAATCAGGCTCTCTAGACGCAAAGCCACACCTCATCACTCCCTAACTATATCTGCTTCCTTGATTGGAAGCCAGTGATGAAACGGTACTCATCTCATACTGTGGTTGAGAGAACCCAATGAGCTAGCAACTTGCAAAATGTTGAAGACTGTGCTGGGCCCAATGTATCCACACAAACAATGTGACCTACTGGGCATCCTATTCCCTATGCGATTGTAAATTCCTGGCAGCAAGGCATTTTCATATTCTGTCCACATATTTTGCCAGAACAGGATGCTCATTTTACCGTAGGTATCTGTGAACATGAAATGAATGAATGAATGAGTGAATGAAACACTGGCATTTTTTTATTGTTGGCTGAGGCTGACATTTTCACACATGCAAAACTTTGAAACAAGGTGGGGATTACAAATGGGCGGTTCATGAAAGCTGCCTTCATAAATTTAAGGAGTTGTATGTTATTATCAGGATAACCCTCCTTGTAAAAGTCACAGCACTCATTCAATATGGCTTTATGATGTGATCTTCCAGATGTATAGAAGAGAAGAATTCATTGGGGCACCTGGGTAGCTCAGTCGGCTAAGCGTCCAAATCTTGATTTTGGCTGGGGTCAGGATCTCAATGGTTCGTAAGACCAAACCCTGTGTCTGGCTCTGTGCTGACATTGTGGAGCCTGCTTGGGACTCTCTCTCTCCCTCTCTCTCTGGTCCTCCCCCACTCACACACACACACACACACACACACACACACACATTCTATCTCAATCAAAGTAAATACATTCAAAAACATATATAAAAAAGAGAATTCATCAACAGTTTGATACAGTACTATTTATACATGAGTAACACATCATATGTAGTCAGTGGATACTGTTTTTGAAAGTTAGGAGAATGCTTTGTGTTTCTTTTTTTTTTTTTTTTTTTTTTTGAGACAGAGAGAGACAGACCATGAACGGGGGAGGGGCAGAGAGAGAGGGAGACACAGAATCGGAAGCAGGCTCCAGGCTCTGAGCCATCAGCCCAGAGCCCGACGAGGGGCTCGAACTCATGAGATCGTGACCTGAGCTGAAGTCGGACGCTTAACCGACTGAGCCACCCAGGCGCCCCAGGAGAATGCTTTGTGTTTCAGTAAGAAAATAAGGGTGTCAGCAGGGATGAGGTCCTTCCACATGGAAAGATTGTTTTTTGAGGACAGTAACCAAGTAAGAATCTGTCAACACTCCTCCCTAAATCTCAAAAAAAAAAAAAAAAAAGTGATAGGAAACTATGCCAAAGAAGGAGGAATATAATTGTTCCCTGGGCGAAGAGGGCGGTGTTTATCTTGCAGATGATATATTGTAATCGGAGCAAGTCCTAAGTCCTTTTAGGGATGGTCATCAAGACAGTTTGATCTTCTTGCAGCCACGAATGTCACCTGGTGGATGCTACAGAAACCGGAATCTAAGCTGGCAGGGACACCCCATTTCTAATTTTCATGGCTTGGTAAATTAAGTCAAAGAATAAAAACTCCCCTGCAGAGTAAATTCTTCAAGCACTTACATCATCTTAACTTTAAACGTGTGGCACACGGTGACTCTGTTTTCTGTTAAACTTTAAAAGCTATAACTTCACTAAGTGTCCTCCTAGGGGAGTCAGGGTTATAGTCTCACCATAATATTCCCTGGCATTTGGGGAGGACGATGCGGGTTACATATCAACAGTGCGGGTCCCTCTTATCCAGTAGCCTTAGATATTTGCAAGAACTGCTTCCTTGACATATGTGCTTTGTCTCTCTTTTATTATTTTCCTGGGTCAGGTTTATTTCACCTGGTACCTGAGTATATCATCTCTCCCTGCAAGTTTCAAAATTGGTAACTGCTTTGTAGTCAATGCTTTGAGGCACTGTATTAAATGTCCTGCCATCCTCCTACTGATCACTGCTATAAACCATATTTTGCTAACTCATGGTATATATTCATCCCACTGAAGAGTAGATTATTTCTGATCTGCTAACAGGGAAAACAATTACAGATTGTGCAACAAGGAGTATTCCACATGCTATTAAGAAGGTATGTCTGGAATTAATTTCTTACTTACAAATGTGAATACATTTGGATAGGGAATGAAAGTAACACATTCTCTGACACTTTAGAAAAAGACAAGGTTTTACAAGAGGCTCCAATTATTGTTCCCCATTTTTAATCATTTGAACAGTATATTAGAACAATCAATGACTACTAAGGCTTTCTGCATTTAGCCTACAATCAAAGATTGGCAGTTATAAATTCTGGCTATCTTGGAAATATATTTAGTTGTTTGAAATAATCCATACAGGCAGATACTGTCTTCAATAAGCAGCTAGGTCACCTACATTTTTCTCAAGATACAAAGTCATAAATTTTGTGTGTTTCAGGAGTTCTTTGTCTCGGGGCAGCTATTTTCAAGAAGTGCTTTTATATGGTAAAGACTGGGTAAGTGATTAAACATTTTCAAAGAATGGCATGCTTCCGTGAAATGAAGATAGTTATATAGATAAAAGAAAGGCCAGAGGGAAAGCAGTGTGTTTGGAGATTGGTGTTGGGGGATTGATAGAGCTAATAATCGGTGATCAGATTATGTCCAATAAAAGGCTAGATAAGCTAACTTGGATTAATATGGCAACACTTTGCTGATTTGGCAAATAGGATCTTCAGAGTGTGACAAAATACATGATTTACGCTTTACCATTAGGAAATGGTTTGATTGGCAGACCTCGGTATTTCCAAGTGCTTCCAGGTACGACCTGAAATTATGAACAAGGAATGGCTTCATGTCTTAATTGATGAGTCTTCTAGTCCATTAACAGAGTAATGAGGTAAAACTTGTTTGTCTGCAGCCATTTACAGAGGCAAAGTATTAAAAGCTGCAAATACCAACCAAAGGGAATCTTTTTAATGAGTACATTAGAGCGCATACAGCTGATGGTGTAATATTCCCTTCAGGAGCATTGCACTGAGAAGTAAAAGATCAGAAACGGCGACTGGTCCTGAAGCTTCTTAAGATGGATCCCCAGGGGGTCTGAGCCACTGCCCTTCGTTCTGCTTCTGCACCCCTGAGTCCTACAGTGTTGGGGAGCAGATGTGTTCACACCTAAGCCTTGTGGCAGTGCCCCGGATAAACGGACAATTGACTAGGTGCTCCTGGGCGAAGGAATGACTTCTAGCAAATATGTAGCCAAATTTGCAGACTTTGGGGCTGGGCCTGAAGGGGAGGGTCATGCTGCCGGAAGGGATGCAGTCCACCTCATTCATGCTGGTGAAGAGCATTGAGCCAGGAAGCTCTCCCGTCACCGGGATGACATAATTGATTTCTCTGCTCGCGCAGCGACTTTGTCCTATTTCCTTAAAAAAGAGTGTGCACTAATTTACCTAGGAGTGATCGAGGCCACATTTTTCCATCGACCAATGTTCAGCAGGAGGAGATCTAATTATTCAAATAATGATGGCAAACTAATTTTTACAATTCCATTTTGAAATGTTTGTGTCCACTCCCGCCCACCCACCCCCCCCTTCTGTTTTTCTCAGCCAACCAAGGACAGCAAGAGTGAATGGCATGATTGAGAACTGGTTTGGCAGTGTTCCATTTGTACATACAATTTTTTAAAGGCTGAATTATTTAAAAGCGTATTTAGCCTGGGATCCTGAATCAGAAAAATGAGTTGGATGATCCCATGGAAGGCACTCATATTCCCTACTGATTCCAACATGGATTTATATTCTACGGGAACCTCTGATTTGTCAGTTCTTCTGGGTGATCATAACGATGTCCACCCCAATCGACTTCGTGTTATAACAAGATCTTTCCTAAAGGCACTCGATAAATACTTGTGTTTTCTTTAATACCGTGGCTGGTGATTTTTTGTGACCGGTAGAGGTTTTGCGTACGATTACTCAAAATTGTTCCCACGATGACAACATACAGTAACAAAAACAAATTCAGGCCAACCTAAGAAACTATAAATGTGTGTATAAAAGTACAAACATTTACATTTTCACATCTATCTACAGTACTAAAGATTAGAAACTTTGAAAAGTAGGAATCTGAGTCTAGATTTATGATTTGTTTGGGCACATCTGGGATTGTATCCGAGTCTCTTTGGGCCTACTATGACAAAATATCACAGAATTGGTTAATTGTACACACTTGAGATTTACTTCTCACAATTCTGGAGCCTGAGACACTGGCAGATTTAATGTCTGCGGAGGGCCTGCTTCCTGGCTCATAGACACCTTCTTCCTGCTGTGTCCTCAGTGGCAGAAGGCTGGGGGGCGTCTAATCCTATCATGAAGGCTGCATCGTGCCTCAATTGCTTCCAAACGCTCACCTCCAAATAACATCACATTGGGCATTAGAATTTAATATATGCAATTGAGTTGTATAATTTCCTTACATTAGATATTATATTGGCTATTAGCCCTTTATCAGATAGAACATTTGCAAATATCTTCTCCCATTCAGTAGGTTGCCTTTTTGTCCCATTTAAAAATTTTATGATAACCTTGGGAATAAGTCATCATGTTCATATATACATAGAAAACAACCTCAAGATGATTCAAGATACAGTAAAACCTTGGACTGTAAGTCACTTGTTCTGTGAGTGTTTTGCAAGACGAGCAAACATTTCTAATAAATTTTAACTGGAAAAACAAGCCACGTCTTGCAACGCAAGTCACACATGATGCCAAATGTCACATGATCACAACTGAGCCAATAGTTCTTGAAGTTCACTTTGATATACAAGTGCTTTGGATTACAAGCATGTTTCCGGAATTAATTACGCTCGCAAAGCAAGGTTTTACCCTGTCTTCCCCACAACATTACATCTAACATATAACAAGTTAATGAGGTAATGTACAAATACTAGCATAACAGGTCTCATTGAGGCCACATCAGATACGGAGATAAGTCTCCGCTTTCGCTATTTCAACTGCTCCTGTTGTCTGGGGGATTATATGTGAGATTCATATATTTATATATATTACCTACCTTAAACATGACTGCCTCTCTTTTTTTTCTCTCCCTCTGTCTAGGTGTACATATACACACACACACACATACATGCATACATATATATCATTTTGTATATACATAACATCTCTTCCTCAATTCAGTTTTTACTGAGAAATATATGACTTATTTCAGTTAGTGCTGTGTTGATTCATATGCTATAAATATCTTTAGAACATTTTCTTTGCCAAGCCCTGCTGAGGGCCGCACAAACATGGTTTTCCAACCGATAACCGTGGGGCTGTCCCAAAGAGCAAAACAGAATGCTTGATCACAGCCCCCAGGAACAGGTGTGCGTGGGGGCACTGAAATGGCAGAGGACACAAGGACAGAGATGACAGGGGAATTCAACTTTGATTATCCAACACAGAAGCTTCTTTCTGAGAATGCCCCCATGTCACCCAAACAAGCAAGTTCAGGATAATAGGAAGACAGGAATGGATAAAACATTGTTAAAACTAAGATTTGAGCCTTATTCGACACTGCCCTTTCTGACTCTCACATGACTAACTGGCATTTCAAGCTGATTTGTTTTTCTATGTTGGTGACCACCTGCTGTGCCTTGCGTGAGTTTCAGGGACCTTTCTTCTCTTCCTGATTCTTCACTTTTGGAGATACAAGGGATGCCAGCACAGCGTCCTGAAGTTTTTAGTGATCAACCCCAAACTCTCAAGAAAGTCCCTTTCTCCTTCTATTTGACAATTATGTTAAAAGTTGTCTTTCATTTTAGGGGCGTCCAGAGGGCTCAGTCAGTTAAGTGTCCGATTCTTGATTTTGGCTCAGGTCATCATGTCACGATTCGTGAGTTCAAGCCCTGCATTGAGCTCCGCACTGACAGTGCAGAGCCTGCTTGGGATTCTCTCTCTCCCTCTCTCTCTGCCCCTCCCCCACTCTCTCAAAAATAAATAAACATTATATATATATGTATATATATATGTATATACATATATATATATATATATAATTTGTCTTCTATTTTAAGTGTTGGAAAATAAGCAGGGTTCTAAAGAGACATCTCAGTATTAAGAAAGACATGTGAATCACTCATAAGCATATGAAAAGTACTAGAAATCAAAGAGATGCAAATGAATCATTACATTTTCATATTTTATCAAATAGACACAACTTTTAAAAAAAGGTGAATCTTTTCTGATCCAGGTATATGTCATGCTTTTCCTAATTAAAGTTCTGGGCATGTTGGGCCCTCTTCCTGGGGCTACATACCCAGCCTCAGTTTCTAGGCTCTATTAATGCCTCTTCAACCTTGAAATCTTACCTGAAATGGCATTTGCACCATGTACCTTATATTATCCTTTAAAATAGTACAATTATTATACTATGATTATGTATATTACGATTGTCATCGTTGCTTTTATTCACCAGAATTCATTATATTTTTATTTATTTTTATTTTTTATTTTTTTAAATTTATTTTTGAGAGAGAGAGACAGAGACAGAGACAGAGTGCAAGCAGGGGAACGGCAGAGAGAGACAGAGAGTGGGAGACACAGAATCTGAAGCAGGCTCCAGGCTCCGAGATGACAGCACAGAGCCCGACATGGGGCTTGAACTCATGAACTGTGAAATCTTGACCAGAGCCGAAGTCGACGCTTAACCAGCTAAGCCACCCAGGTGCCCCCAGAAATCATTATATTTTTAGATACTTTGCTAAGCTGAGCAACCGAGGTGCCCCCAGAAATCATCATGTTTTTAGATACTTTGCTAGCCATGGGTTCAGATTTTTTTTTTCCTCAACAGAGTTAAATAATTGTTAGAACAGGATCTGTGTGACTTATCCATGAGTCATTGGGTAACAGTCACATCATTCTGGAGTGTTCTGTCCTTTCCTTACAGACCTGAAAAGCCCTGTCATATATCCAGTTTCTAGACATGCAAGATTGAATTTATTTCTGAACTTTGTATTATGTTTCTATGGTCTATTTGTCTATCTCTACAACTATACCAAATTGTATTTTGTTTTATTTTTTTTCACACTTAAAATTTTTTTAAGTTTATTTAAAAAACTTAAGAGAGAGAGAGAGCACAAGTTGGGGAGAGGTGGAGAGAGAATCCTAAGCAGGCTCCGTGCTGTCAGTGCAGAGCCTGACATGGGGCTGGAACTCACAAACTGTGAGATCATGACCTGAGTCAAATTCAGATGCTTAACCAACTGAGCCCCCCAGACACCCTTCAAAATAAATAAACATTTAAAAAATTTTATGAAAAAAAAAAGATTCTCTCCCTCTCTCTCTCTGTCTCTCTCTCTCTGCCCCTCTCCCCAGCTCACGGGCATGCACTCTCTCTCTCTCTCTCAAATAAAAATTAATTAATTAATTAATTAATTAATTAAAAATCCAGAACAAGTGTTAAATCTTGGAATCTGGAACAGCAAGGGTAAATGTGATTTATGGTCAGTTTAGCTTGAAGGCACATGAGTGGATATTGTACCTAGGATCCCACATAAAGCTGCCATCTTGGAGTGAGCCCTGCCTTTGCTGAGAGTTGAAATATAAATATTAATAATACAAATAGCAATGATCGTGGTAGCAATAGTCATAAACCCACAAAGAGGCAAGAAAGAAACGGCCATTTGGCATTGGCTCTTGGTGGATGGAAAACTGTAGAAAACCGCTTCACACATCATGCCTCTGGTATGTTTGGAGCTTGAATTCACAAGGCTTGCATGGTCTCACACAATAAACAAACAAAACCCAAACAAACTTACTCAATAATTGAACATAAGACAGTTTCAAAATACTGGTTTCCAAATGCCATTGGCAGGAGCAATTCTTCAAATTCTTCTCACGTAAAAAGCATCCATGAAGTCACAATTCAAATCACAGGATTATAAAGAAGGTAGTAAGGGTCACCACATCACAAAACAGGTTTTTGTAATGACCACAGAGTTTGGAATTATGAGACCAAAAATTAAAAAAATATATATATATGTACTTAATATCATTCCGGAAATAAAAGAGAAAATGAAAGCCATAAGGAATAAGAGAAGGTAAAGAAATGTCCAGGAAGAATTGAAAAATCACTAAATAAAATGTGTAAAATGGCAGTGTGAAAATTGACAAGATATTCTAAGTGAACTTCTTAAACAACAGTATCCATACATTTCAAGAAAAAAACCAGTGGGCGTGAACATAGACCTAAGAAGGAAAAGTACCCACAATGTAGTTCAGCGAGGCTAGAAGCCGTAACAAAGAGGGCTGTCTATAGATACCAATATCCCATTTTCTGCTTTCCTGCAGAAGGGAATATAGAGATTGAAGGGGGTGTGGCAAAGAGATGGTGGCTGACATTTTTCTAGAAGTAAATATGGAGACATTTCATTGTGCAGATATTTATCATACTGTGAATTATGTTTTTAAATTTTGGTTAGGGGCGCCTGGGTGGTTCAGTCGGTTAAGCATCCAACGCTTAATCCAATTAATAAACATTAATATTTATCTATTTTTGAGAGAGAGAAAGGGGAGCACAAGTGGTGAGAGAGAGAGAGAGAGAGAATCCTAAGCCTCTCCACACTGAGCATGGAGCCTAACATGGGGCTTGATCCCAAGACCCCAGGATCATGACCTGAGCCAAAATCAAGAGTTGGATGCTCCATGGGCTGAGCCACCCAGGTGCCCCGGGATTTTTAATGATTTAAATAAAGTATCATTATAATGACTTGTCAAATTCAGCTTCTCCTCCAGTCTGGTTGATTGTGTGTGGTGTCTGCTTGTGACCAGCAAGCAGAGTGATCTTTTGAATGCCAGATTAAGTCTGAAAAATGGCCGGTGATGACCCTTCTTTTCTTCTCCGGTTCTTTCCAGACCCAACAGAGTTAATGTGCGTCTTTAAGAACAGCATGCAGGGGCTCTTCCGGATAAAACAAAGTGTGTTCAGGCAAGAGCAGAGGCAAGACGTGGCCCTTCATGTGACGTAGCTACCTCCACCAGTCACGTGGAAAGTGGCCAGCTGTGCCCTGACCTGTACGATCTTCTTCTAGATTAATCTTGCTGGTTTTCATTGTAAGTTTTCTTGTGTGTACAAAAGAGCTGAAAGGAGTCTGTTATCATAGGCTCCAATTTGAGGGGGGGAAAAAAGGGTAAAGGCTTAAATAATAACTTTTATATCGGTGTCATCAGTTGATTCAAATAGAGAATCAATTAATTCTAATAAGGGTTTTAATTTTTTTCAGGCAATTTATGGAAACAAGAGAAAGCTTTTTGATGTTTATTCTGTCACATGTGAAATAATATTGTAGGCGGTATTGTAAAATCAGATAAAAAGCTCAGTATTTTTTTTTATTTTAAATTAGTGCCGTTCGAATCCTAATCGAGATTTTGGTGGTTCATAGCATCAGAGATAAACAGCATTCTTATTATATTAAGAAACTTCTGAAGCAGAAATACACTTGAATTGGTTGTTCTAAAAATACAATTCATATTACGTCCAAACCATCTACATTATCGTACTGGTAAAAATAAACTTTATGATTGGGACGCCTGGGTGGCTCAGTTGGTTAAATGTCCTACCCTTAATTGTGTCTCAGGTCATGATTTCATTGTCGTGATATCAAGCCCCATATCTGGCTCGGTGCGGATATTGGCACCTGCTTGGGATTCTGTCTCTCCCTGTCTCTTTGCCCCTCCCCTGCTTGTTCTCTCTCTGTGTCTCTCTCTCAAAAATAAATAAATAAACGTTAAAAATATAAAAAAGTAAAATCTATGATTGTTGCAAATATTTATACACATGCACACACACACATACATGTACACACATACACTCACGTTTATTGTAGCTTACCTACACAACTACAAGACGTATATAAGAAATCACATAGACGATAGGTAAATAACAGAATATCTGTCTGTCTGTATATGTGCGTATGTCTGTATCAGCATGGCAGGATACCCTTCCTTTCTTTGCTGCCTATCAACAAATCATTTAGAAATGTGTGTGACTTTCAAAAAACTCTTAAAAGTCAACTTAAGTGTCTACCATTGCATTAAACTCTATTTAGAAAGGAATCCTCTAGAATTTGGTTGCATGCTGTGTAAATCCTGTTGGAAAACAGTCATAAGCCTGTATGATGATGGAAATCCCGTATATTTTCAGCTTTGGAAAAGTGTTAACATTGAAAACAAGTCCAGTAGAAAGGAAGACTCAATTTGCATCAAAGAAAGTCAGGAATGAACAGAACAAAGTAAGAGACCATAGCTCGGGAGTTGTATGAGAGTTCCTGGTCTCTAGCACAAAGTTGAAATGCCTAATCTGCAGAGTCTTGTGAGAGAAAGCCGAGGTTTAATGGCATGATTCATATTCTGTAGACAAGTAGAATGAAATTGTGAGGATCCGTGATTTTTACAAAACCTAAATTTGGGAAATATTCCCAAAGAACAAAGTGGTGACATATGTGACAACTTTTATTGTTAATGGTGTTTGTAAAAGAAAGGTTCTCTGGAAAGGGACAAATTGAAAACATCCATGAAAGTCTTTGGGTCAAAGTATTTACATATTTCAAAATGAGAAACATTTTAATTGTGAATCTCCTCCAGTTGGCAGAATCTTCCCCTGAGCTTCTACATTGTCTCAGCATCTGTAAAGACAGTATTTTTTTTCCTGTGGTCTATGGAGGAGATTGATGAAGCTGTCAAAATTTTCAATTTTTTTTTTACCATAAATTGTGACTCAGAAGAAGATTGCAGGCAATTTTCTGAAAACAGACAAAAAATATTTGAGACACGTTGGACTCAGACGCTGAGCATCGTACATGTTTCCTGAACTCGCTGTAAAAGTCCAACTTTGGCATTAGAGACAAACAAAAGCAAATGGTGTGCGTGCAAATTACAAGGTGTGTTAAGGGGATTGGTGGAAAGTAAAAGTAGGCAGTCTGGAAGCAATCCAAGAACATGTGCCATGTTCAGATTTGTCGCATGAGGGGCAAATGTGTGGAGCAGAGGAAGGGAGAAGAGAACCAAGAGAAGCCACATGCATAGGACAAAGTTTAGGAGCCCCTCAAGCATCCATGAGGTCTTAAGTTGGACACTCATTAGAGACCCATCTTTGGCCCACAGGGTTTTCTGTCCAAGAAGCACAGACAAACTCCATCCCAGCCCATCAGTCTAAGCAGAGAGCCACATGTGGCTTGCTCATCTACCCGCTTTCTCACTCCTGCTGAGCTGTGTCTCATCCTCTGTTCTGATTCTGGGAGCCACTCTGGCAGGAGATATGGCTTTGCAAGAGACACCACGCATGGACAGCACATGTGGGTTCCAGAATTCAGGCATGTGAGCCTTCAACCCTGTGGCTTCTCCTACAATACAAATGTGTATGAGCCTCCCTCAAAGACAGCAGGACTGAAGGACAGGAGAAGGAAGAAAGAGCAGAAAGGAATCCTGAAAAACTGACTGGGTATTCAGTCAAGACTAAGATTTAATCAGGAAATGACTAAGTTAACTTGAAGAAAATTATTCACTTTCAGTACTGAGAAGTTCATATTGAGGAGCTCATGCGAAACTTGAACTTGCCTCCAAAATCATAATATGTATTCCTGCATATTGAGTTCTGAAGGTTAAGGCAAATCCTGTGTATTTACAGAGACATGCCAAAATTATTGAGCTGGGTTTTCACGGTGGTGGGATTTCATGTAGATTTTATTTTGTATCTGATACATTGACTACGTACAATTTACCTACAAGGTGAATGTAGGAAATTTGGAGCTATAAAAAAAAAAAAAGTGAATCCTCACGTTAAAAATAAATGTTTGACAAAACTCTTGGCCCGGTGTGGTGTATCAGGCTTGTCAAAAGCAGCATAACTTTTACTGGAACACAAGGGTTCGAATCACAATTGCCAAGTTGTGATTTGATCCAGCTCTGGCTGGCACTTTCTGTGGCTGGCCTCATTGCTTCCTGGCTTTTCATACCCTTGCTTGTCCTTTCAGTTTGGTGACCTGTATGATTGAGGGCCCAATAGAAGAAGAGGTCTGATTGAAAGTCTCAATAATGTATAGGACTTGGATGGTAGGTACCAAATACTCAGAGTTGAGTCAGAATAGGAAATTGTGAGCTCAAAGAGAGCCAGGTTGCTGCAGAAGTCCTGAATGTCCACGCTCCTTCAAATGTCTCTCTCAGCATCTGGTGGCCCCTTGAAAGTGGTTCCAAGGTTATTTGATTTTCTTCTAGAATCTTCTTCATGAGAAGTAATTGCTTTACTTGTGTATTAATTAACATTCTTTTCAAAGTTACACTTCCTAAGCTACAGTGACACCCATCCCCAATTTGCGCCGTGCAATTAAGTAGGAAATCATAGCCCAGCCATTTGTCCATGGTTGGGGGGGGGGGTCTTTCACGTCTGTGCCTTCACAGGTGCTGGATCCAGATGAATAGATGACTTTGGTCCCCTCAAAAGAAATAACAATGTCAACTTCACACTTGTTTTATGATGGAAAATCTTTGCCATCATAGTTTTCACATGAAAGATATATTTGCCACTTCCCAAATGTCAAGTCTAATAGAACAGGGACATAAATGATATATTTCTTTGTAGCCATCAACCCTTTAAGGTTATGACATGATGTGACATACCTATTTGTCATGATACAGTAAGCACTTTTACTGATGTCTTGAATTTTTTGATGTTTTCAAGTACTGAAAACAGCCTGCAGTGTATACATTTATGAAGCATGTATCATTTCAGGTCATATGTATAAGTAATTAAACTGCTGCCAGTGACATATTTCCTTATTTTACCATAAAAACAAGATTTATCAAATCTTTATATATTTTATACTAAAATTATATATTTTTTATGTTTTAAGTGACAATAAAAATAAACTTTCAAAAATAACCAAAGGAAAGGGGTGTAAGCTAACAGAGAGAGCCACCATGGCAGCCGAACTCCTTTGTAAAAGTAAATATAGTTAGTAAAAAATTTGTTGCTATATATAGTACATCAAATGTATATAAAACATGATTCCACTTCTTCAGATAAATACAGGAATACATTAACCGAACATTAAATGTTAAAAAAATTAAGACAATAATAAACAAATGTCATGACTCTATAAATGGGTTGTCATAAAATGAAAATTTGAAAGAAATTCAAGTCATAACAACCTCTTTATTTTTCTATTTTTTGAAATTCCCTTTTTACTCTCTTTATCCATAAAGAAAACAAATACATTGTTAGTCGCCATTGGATCACTTCCTACTTTTCTAATTAATGCTGTGGTGGATAAAAATAACAATGAGGGGTGCCTGGGTGGCTCAGTCGGGTGAGCATCCGACTTCAGCTCAGGTCATGATCGCGTGTTTTGTGGGTTCAAGTCCCGTGATGGGCTCTGGGCTGACATCTCAGAGCCTGGAGCCTACTTTGGATTCTGGGTCTCCCCCTCTCTCTGCCCTTTCCCCATTCGTGCTCTGGCTCTCTCTCTTTCTCAAAAATAAATAAACATTAAAAATATAGAAAAAAAATAATAACAATGGTTTATCGTCATGATATGAAGAATTCATATCAAAAGAATGAGAATATTTATATTTTAGCTTTCTTTGCCTGGGGTACCTACATGAACTTAAATTTGATTCTTCAAATTTTCCCAAATATCCATGAGTTAAAAAAGAAGATATTCTTTTTGGACATCATTTTTACCAGAAATTCAAATACAGCTATACTTAAAATATATAAAAAAGGAATCATGTTTTATCCACTGTCCTCCGTGACCTAGTATCTTCTGCTACTAACTACCACATTTCCTGCCCAACTCCTGATGCCTGTGGTCTAGCACATGCAATCTCTTCTGCATTAAAAACTCTACGGTATTGAAAATGTAAATTGGTGCAGCCATTAAGAAAAATAGCATGAATGTTACTGAAAAAAAAAAAAACAACTAAAAATAGAGCTACCGTAGGATCCCATGATCTCACTTCTGGGTACATGTCCAAAGTACCTGAAATCAGGATCTGAAAGAGGTGCATTCCCATATTCATTGTAGCATTCTTTTGAGTGGTTAAGACATAGAAACAATCTAAATGTTTAGTATGGGCAAATGGATAAAGAAAATGTGGTACATTGGGTTTACCTAGGTGGCTTAGTCAGTTGAGCATCCAACTTCAGCTTAGGTCACGATCTCCCATTTCATGAAATCAAGCCCCCTCATGGGACTCTGTGCTGACAGCATGGAGCCTGATTGGGATTCTCTCTCTCCTCTCTCTGTCCCACCCTCTCCCTCTCTCTCAACCTCTCTCTAAAAATAAACAAATACACATAAAAAAGAAAAAAGAAAAAGAAAATGTGGTATGCATACATCGTAGAATATTACCTCAGCTTAAATAAGGAGAACTTGACCTTTGCGACAACATAGAGAAGCCTGGAGGACATTATGCTGAGTGAAATAAGCCAGACATGGGAAGAAAAAATACTGCATATCTTACTTACCTGTGGAATCTAAAACAGTCACACTCACAGAAACAGGGAGTAGAATGGTGAGTGCCAAGGGCTGAGGAAGGAGTGAAAAGGGAGATGTAACAGCTAATGTGTACAAAATTTCAGTTATATGAGATGAATCAATCCTAGAGATTTGTATAGCAGCCCACACTTAACAATACTGTTTTGGGTACCTAAAAAATTTCCAGGAGGGTAAGTCTTATGTGAAGCCTTTTTTAAACATTTATTTATTGAGAGAGAGAGAGAGAGAGAGAGAGAGAGAGAAAGAGATCATGTGTGTACATGAGTGAGGGAGGTGCAGAGAAAGGGGGAGAGAGAATCCCAAGCTAACTCTGTTGTCAGCACAGAGCCCAACATGGGATTCAGTCTCATGAACCGGATACCATGACCTAAGCCAAAATCAAGAGTCAGAGGCTTGACTGTCTGAGACACCCAAACACCCCAGGGAATCTTATTACAATAATAATAATAAATCAATAGGATGGGAGGAAACTTTTGGAGGTGATGGATATGTTTATTGCATAACTTGTGGCGATGGTTTTTACATATGTAGTTTTCTCCAAACTCATTAAGTTGTATATACATTAAATATGTACAGTTTTTAAAAAATGTTTATTTATTTATATTTTTGAGAGAGCCATAGAGCATGAGGTGGGGAGGAACAGAGAGGGAGACACAGAATCTGAAGCAGGCTCCAGGCTCTGAGCTGTTAGCACAGAGCCTGATGCAAGGCTCGAACTCACGGACTGTGAGATCATGACTTGAGCCGAAGTTGGATGATTAACCGACTGAGCCACCCAGGCGCCCCAAATATGCACAGGTTTTTGTATGTCAATCTTATTCCATAAATGACTTAAAAATACTCTGCAATGTAAATACCATAGGCACCTTATACAATTGAATTTACACCAATGTGGTTTTTTATTGGAATATAATTAACGTACAATGTTATATTAGTTTCAGGTATACAACATAGTGATTGGACAATTGTGCACATTACTTAGTGCTGAAAACGCTAAGTATGGTCACTGTCTGTCACCACACAACATTAATATAATATTATGGACTCTATTCCCTAGGCTGTACTTTTCATCCCTGTGATTTATTCATTTTATAGCTAGAAGTTTGTACCTCTTAATCTCTACAGATAACAGATGAGATCTAATGAATTTTTATTATTCAGCTATAACCTCAAGGCCCTATTGTCGCACCAGCTTAAAGTCCCTGTTCCTGCACTTTCTGCTTAGGAATGTCCAAGTGCTCGCTGTTTTGAATGGAGAATGTGTTATTAGGTTGCTTAGAAGGTTTTTAGAAGGGGAATATGGTCTGAGAATCATATATATATATATATATATATATATATATATGTAATATTTTTAAAGGTTTTTTTTATTTTTGAGGGAGAGTGTGAACCTGCGAGGGGCAGAGAGAAAGAGGGGGACAGAGAATCCCAAGCAGGCTCCATGCTGACAGCAGAGAGCCCGATGCGGGGCTTGAACTAACGACCTATGAGATCATGACCTGGAGCCAAAATCAAGAGTCGGACGCTTAACTGGCTGAGCCACCCAGGCGCACCCTAATAAATATCATGCTTATATAAATACAGTTAAACACAAATAAAACAGAAACAGGAATCTTGGAAATGCGGTCAAGTGGCAATATTGTCCGTTGCTTCTGCCTTCTGCTGTTCCTGTTGTGTGTTTATTCGTCAGATGGAAGTTGCTCCAAGGAACTGCCTTCTCCGAGTCATGCTCAATTAGATGAACACTTGTGCTAGATCTACTTTTCCTCTCGACCCTCCCCGTCTTGGAAAATCTCTTGTTTTGCAATAAATTCAGTCTTCTGATCATTGGTGTGTGTTGGCACAGAGAAGGCCCAAAGGGAGCATCTGCAAAGATGTAAAAGAGCCATTGATTAATCAGTGACAAAGCACAACATAAACCAAAGACTTGAAATTTCTTTTAAGTTCCGGGTCTCACTTGCTTGAGGCACTTTTATCTTAACGATGAGCATACAATGTTACATTTCCACTGAGATAATAATGGTCTTTTTATTGTGCATGCGCTTACCAGGGGCTGGGATCTGTGACAAATATTTTATATGCAGCATATTGTTCAATCCACATCCGGCCTCAAGTGGGAGGGTTGTTAAGACCACACACAAGCGAAGATGAGAGGTGGCTCAGCTGTGTAGAACAACTCGTTCAAGGTTGAAAGCTAGTGATATCTGGATGTACACCTGGAATCCAGGCTCTGTCCTAGGTGCTGAAACTGTCAGGTGCGGTTATCCCTTCGTGTCAGAGCCTGCACAACAACGATGCCCTTCGCAGTAACGTGAAGGAGAGACAGCAAATGGGTGAATATAAGTGTCAACAATTGGGCACATTGTGTGTGTGTGTGTGTGTGTGTGTGTGTGTGTGTTTAACCTCTGTACTTCAGTGGAAATTTAAACTCTGCCCTGGCAAACTCTGGTTTCCCTAGCCACCCAATCACAGTTGTAAGGCACTCCAACTGTTCTATATTTTTCAGGAAAGCATTTTACTTGTGTTGAGTTGTTCCTGATGATTACATTTGGAAAATGGGGCCCTTCTGTTAAACTTAAGATTCACAAGGGATTGTAACCTTTATATATATTTAATTTAAAAATTTTAAATTATTATCTATTTTTTAAGCTTATTTATTTTGAGAGAGAGAGAGTACATATGCGTGTGAGTGGGGGAGGGGGAGAGAGAGAGAGAGACAGGGAAAGAGAATGAATTTCAGGCAGGTTCTGCGCTGTCAGTGCAGACGCTGATGTGGGGCTCAAACTCACGAACCATGAGATCATGACCTAAGCCGAAGTCAGATGCTTAACCAACGGAGCCACCCAGGTGCCCCGGGATTGTAACATTTAATTAAACCTTCTAAAAGGTACTTTAGAATAATTTTTGTTTTTTTTCACATCTCAAATCTAATGGAATGATAAATATGAACATATTTACAAATAATTGCTATATATGCCACCTCTCAGTCCTGGAGCAATAGGGAAAGTGAGATCGAACTCACAGACTGCTTATTTTCAGGGAACATGCAGGGTTCAGCGACTATGCAAGATAGCACAGGACACAGGTTTTGTCTGGGTGGCTGGACATTGCGACTTTTCACTGCTGGACATTGATATTGGATTCATGTTTAAATAGAGTCTCTGTAAAAGGTGGCCTTTCTGGAAGCTTATGTTCTTTTCCTATTTGTGAATATTCTTTGGTAACAGCTTCTCTCTGTATTATCATTTACATAGCAAATGTGCCCACAGATGTTAGAAAACATTTTTCTTTGAATTTTCATGGGATATATCCACACAGTTATAGCTTACTCTATGTAAGAATTTCCATCCTGAAAATTAGATGGTAATTTCAATTTAGAAATCTAATAAATTTTTCAAGTTCGTAGCACTATTTAAAGGCACCCATCAATGAATATTTCACAACTAATATGATGACTTTCTCATTTATATGATTAAAAATTACACTATTTTATACACAGTTGCATTAACTTGCCTTTTTTAATAAAAAGTAGTTTCAGCTCACAGATGATCTTCCTTCCTTCAGTATGTCTATTAAAATAACCCAAATCGATATGTATATTTTATATTTATACTTCATAGGTTATTTTATTTTTTAAGTTTATTTATTTATTTTGAGAGAGAAGAGAACATGAATGGGGGAGGGGTGCAGAGAGAGAAGAGAGAGAATCCCAAGCGGACTCCCAGCTGTCAGTGCAGAGCCAGAAACGGGGGATGGAACTCACCAACCATGAAATCATGACCTGAGCCAAGGTCAAGAGTCCAATGCTTAACTGACTGAGCCACCCAGGCATGCCTTAAATTTATGTTTTCTATAAAATATTTTATAGTCTAATATTTGGAGATTGTACATAGATTTGGAGACATATATCTATAGATATGTATATGGATATAGATATATAGATGTAGATATATAAATATAGATACAGATGTATAGAAAACCTAAGGAAGTTTTGGAAAACGCTGGAAGTTGTCATCAGTAACACAAACTTTTGGAGGATTTTGGATAACAATGAGAAGATAGGCTTTTATTCATGGGAAAAGCCAGCCCGATGGAACAATTTGAGATTGAACACAAGTAAGGGGAGTAATCACCAGAGTTTCCCGGCACCCCTAAGATCACTGGGAGATGAATGGAAAGACATGGGGCCTGGTCCGCTGCCCCGCGTGAGCACCAAGAACATCCCCCAGCGTGCCCAAGCCACACACAGCTCCTTAGCGTGCATGACCTTTGTAACCTTGAATCAGAGGACAGAGGGACAGAGGAAAAGGAGCTGCGTCTCCATTCATTTCATGCTGCCAAACAAACAGAGGTGAACGGGAAGGAAAACACCCTTAAAGTCATAAACACCTCTCGGGGGTGAGGGATCCTGTTCAAGCAGCTAGTTAGAAGTAACCTCAGGGTTTTTGCTGGTTCCTTACATACCGGACACAACAACTAAATGGTGGTGCCGTTCTATGGAGCGCATCAGAGTGAATGTAGGTATGACAGTGTGGTCCTGGGGCGGCGATCTAATTTCTACCATGTAACAGAAGGTGGAGAATTTGGAGTGGAGGTGAGGGCCATCCTGGAGGTGGAGAAGAAGAAGGAAAAATGAAGGAAGAGAAAAGCAGACAAGGGAAGACAGCCACCTGCAGGGAGACTGGCTGGCCACACTAGAGTTGGCACAAAAGGGGAAAATTCTGGGTCCCTAGGGCTGAAAGTTCTGTAAGGGGAGGGAGGTGTGGTAGATTGAAATTGTTTCTTTTGCTACTGTGTATGCTCATGCCAAGTCCTGAAACCTTCTGCAAAAACTGTTGCTTTCTCAGATGCTTAGTGTGTGTGCGTGTATGCATGCGTGTGTGTGTTTATGATGTTGCCAAATGCTTATTTTTTTTTTTTACTTTCATGAAATCAAGCGAAAGGGCCCTGTTCCCCCATTTAGGCTCTGGATGTAGGAAGTAATATTGAATTTGCTGGACACCAAATGATGAAAACTTCAATTCTGCAGAAGCAGGTGCCAAGGAGACAGGGCTCCTGGAACATGAGCAGATCCTTGAGTTTTAACAAATCATAAAACATGGGTCAAGCTGATGTTTTCTAGATATTAAGTAACAAGACCTTTCCGTGACATTTGGGTTACCCAGAGCAGGGGGAAATACGACTCAACATAAAAGTAAAAACCAGAAAAGACACACTCTGGTTTTCCAGTAAGCCTTTGACTACATCTGATATTAACAACTCATCTTTTTTTAAAAATTTTTAAAAAATCTTTATTTTTGAGAGAGAGAGAGAGAGACAGAGAGACAGAGAGACAGAGCATGAGCAGGGGAGGAACAGAGAGAGAAGGAGACACAGAATCTGAAGCAAGCTCCAGGCTCTGAGCAGTCAGCACAGAGCCTGACGTGGGGCT
Source organism: Panthera tigris (assembly GCF_018350195.1). Taxonomy (NCBI): domain Eukaryota; kingdom Metazoa; phylum Chordata; class Mammalia; order Carnivora; family Felidae; genus Panthera; species Panthera tigris. The sequence continues at coordinate 66,264,890 of NC_056661.1, forward strand.
CAAACCCACGAACCGCAAGATCATGACCTGAGCCGAAGTCGAACGCTTGACATACGGAGCCACCCAGGCGCCCCATGACTTCTCTTGATGGAAGCTGTCCAATCTCAAAGGTTATTGGGAAACGTGAGTCATAGATGGATAGGTCACATTTAAATAATTCAGAGTACCTGAGGAACACAGTTAGAGTCAGAAGGCTGTACACACAGCGGTCCACTGTCTTTCAGTGAGGCCTCTGGTGGTGCAAGCAGTTGGCTATGAGTGGTGGGGATTTTGTTCCAACTTCATACCCAAAGTCATCCTTGAATGGACCCCAACCCACCCTCCCCTGTTGGCTCCCATCCATGAATCCTGTAATGGAGATTTCATCAGGAGCCCTATCCTCTGTCCTGCAGCACCTGGATGAAGTCTATCTTTTTTGGGTTGGGAATACATCCGATTTATTGTTTGTTTATATAGATGATAAGAATGGCTCATTGAAGTTTTATTCAATCTTTCCTACTACTAACCCCTTCTCCTGCAGGAAAGCCTGAGAAACATGTATAATAATTCCAAAGCTTAAAAAAAAAAGTCAATGCATGTGCTGATTTCCTCTTTCCTTCCTGACTCTCTTCCCCACTGGCCAACATATTTAACATATGTTTTGACCTTGAAGGGGGAAAGTGATAACAGTCTGTTATAGAGAGAGATATGAGAATAGATATATAGAAGAAAATTCTTGCAAAACACCTATCTGTACAGGGCTTGTGTCCAAAATAGACAAAGATCTCTTAAGCCTCAATGGCAAAAAGTCAAACAATCTAGTTAAACCATGGGCAAAAGATCTAAACGTGCACCTCACCACAAAAGATGCAGAGGTTGGCAAATATGAAAAGGGGCTCAACCTCCTTTCTCATTAGGGAAATCCAATCTCTTCACTGAGATATCACTACGCATCTATTTGGGTGGCTGAATGGGGTGGGAAGACCCCGGAAATACCAATTGTTGGTGAGGATGTCGGTAATGGGAACACTCATTCACTGCTGACCTGAATGGTCAGGCCACTTTGGATGGCAGTTTGGTAGTTTCTTATGAAACTCAATATAGTGTTAGCATAGAATCTGGCCATTGTGTTCCCAGGTGTTTACCCAGTTATTCTGAACATGTATGCCCACACAAAAACCTGTAGGGGAATGTTTATAGCACCTTTATTTATAATCTCCAAACAAAACTAGAAGGAACCACGATGTCCTCCTACAGGCGAAAGGATCAACAAATTGTGGTACATTGGCACAGTGAGATGTTACTCAGCAGTAAAAAAGGAATGAACTAGCAAACCACACAAAGGTGTTAGTGTATCGTAAAAGCATACCGTTAAGTGAAACGGATCGCTTTTAAAAGGTGCATTACAGTGTTATTCCATTTACGATATCTGGGAGAGGCAAAATATAGAAATGGTAAATGAATCAAGGGTTGTTAGGGGCCCAGGGCAGGTAGGTGTTTGAATAGGTAAAGTGCACGGAATTTCTCATCATGGGGGAGCTATTCTATGTTATACTTTAATGGTGGATACATGACAGTATGTATTTATCAAAACCCATTGAGCTTTATAGCACAAAGAGTAAACCCTAATATATGCACATTTTAAAGGAGCATTTAGGAGGAAGAGGGTTCTGGGATGGAATGCAGAATGTGACAAAATAACTTAACTTATTATAAATATGTTATACAATCTCACCGAATTGGGGGAAGGGAACTGAAGAAAGTTTTGGAAGTGAGTAGAGTGTGTAAGACTACAGACAAAAGGAACTGTATATAAGCACTGTATTCCAGTAAATAAAGCTGTTTCCCATGAAGGTTATGAATTCACAGTTCTGAAACCACGGTACATGTATTCTGGAATTGAACAATCAAATAAATAGATGTGGATAGTTAGGGTCAGATACCCCACCGCTGGAGTTACAGAGTTATAGAGAAGTAAGGAGAAGAGCTAGAAAAATCCACATGGTGGTGGATTAGAATTGGAGACATCAGTATGAGCTCAGGATTATCTTAGTGTGGGTGTAGATGGCTCCATATAGCAGTATTTACAGATATGCACATGTACATGGGTTAATATCACACGTTTCTTTGTTTTCTCAGGGTGGACAGTGTACTAACAATGACACACCTAACACACAGATCTTGGTTTCTTTCTTTTTTTTCATTAAATTTTTTTTTTTACATTTATTTATTTTTGAGAGGCAGAGTGAGACAGAGCACAAGTGGGAGAAAGACAGAGAGAGAAAGAGACACAGAATCCGAAGCAGGCTCAAGGCTCTGAGCAAGTGTTCAGCCCAGAGCCCTACATGGGGCTTGAACCCAAAAACTGTGAGATCATGACCTGAGCAGAAGTAGGCCACTTCACCAACTGAGCCACCCGAGTGCCCCTCACAGATCATCGTCCAATAAAAGGAACCAAGGGTCCTTGGAAAAATGGCTGATTCTTAAGACTGGGGCAGGAAATGGACAAGACGAGCCTGGAGCACCTTGGAGACTAGAAAATGAAGACGTGCTCATAAACAGAAATCAAAGCTCCACAAGAGCCAACTAAAAAACACCCCGTGGCCAAAGCTGAAACAGTGTGAGCCCCCAAAATAATAATAGCGTAGCATGGGATTATAACCTACTGTGTAAATTAGTAAAATTATGGTTGACTTATTTCACTTAGCGTTATACCCTCTAGGTCCATTCATGTTGATGCAAGTGGCAAAATTTCATTTTTTATAGCTGAGTAGTATTCCATTATATATATAACTACCTGCTCACATCTTTTTGATCCACTCATCTATGGATGGACACTTGGGCTCCCTCCACCTTGGCCATTGTAAATAATGCTGCCATAAACATAGGGGGTCACGTATCTTTTTGAATTAGTGTTTTCATGTTGTTTGGGAAAATACCCAGTGGTGGAATTACTGGATCATATGGTAATTCTATTTTTTCATTTTTTGAGAAACTTCCATACTGTTTTCCAGAGGGGCTGCACCAATTTGCATTCCCACCATATGCTTTTGCTTATATGTATAATTTAAGAAGCACAATAAACGACCAAACGAAGAAAACAAAAAGAGACAAATAAACCAAAAACAGACTCCTAAATACTGAGAACAAACTGGTGGTTGCCAGAGGGGAGGTTGGGGTGGGGGATGGGTGAAATAGGTGATGGGGATTGAAGACTAAACTTATTATGATGAGCACCGGGTGATGTATGAAAGTGTTGATTCACTATAGTGCATACTGGCAACTAATGTAACACCGTGTGTTCACTATACTTGAAGTAAAAATTTTTAAATACATTAATTAATACCCATGGGTCCATACGGATGTAAACAAATGATTGTATCAGTAAATAAATGAGTCAGAATAGATGTATTTCCCATTCAGGATTCCAAATGATTTATGTAGATCTGTCCCCTTCAGGCAGAAAGAGCATCACTCTCCATTTCCTGAGTGTGGGACCACACAGACTGGCTTGTTCCCAAAGAGTGAGGAATGAAAAAGGAGGAGAAAGAACTTCCAGTGGAGAAGCCTGACACACCTACCCACCTCAGCCAGGTGATCAAGGTTAATGTCAGGAGTCATAAATTGGGTTGATAGCATGTAAACTTATGATGTCATAGATGGCATTTTGCCTCACTGGCCTTTTTTGCCCAAATCCCAAGTCTAATCATGAGAAGAATGTCAAGCAAATCCTAATAGTGGGACATCCTACAAAACACCTGAGCAGTGCTCCTCAAAATCGCCAAAATCATCAAGCACAGGAAGTCGGAGAAATTGTCACAGCCAAGGAAAACCTAATGAATGAGATGGGATGATTCAGTGTAACATGGTAAACTGAATGGGATCCTGGAACAGAAAAAAAAGATATTAAGTAAGAATTAATGAAAAATGAATAAAGTATGGACTTTGATAATAATGTATCACTCTCTGTTCACTAAAGGGAGATGGTAAGAGAGGGACCCGGATGTAGGGTGTATGGAAACTCTATTATCTTTGTAATTTTTTTCCTATAAATCTTAAAGAAAAAAGAAAAGAAAATATAAAAATAGAAAATAAATATACAGGGGTGCCTGCGTGGCTCACTAGATTGAATGTCTGGCTCTTCATTTTGGCTCAGGTTGTGATCTCATGGTTCATGGGATTGAGCCCAGCATCGACGGTGCTGAACCTGCTTGGGATTCTCTCTCTCTCTCTCTCTCTCTCTCTCTGGCCCTCCCTTGCTTGTGTGCACGTTCTCTCTCTCTCTCTCTCTCAAATAAAAATAATAAAGTAAAAAATAAAAAAATAAAATATACAGAATGGAGTATATTATTTTACTTAAAACTATTGTTTGTATACATTTTTTTTGAGTAACCTTGCTATCTGTGGCTCTACAGGAACACACAGGGATACAGAACAATAAAATACCATTTTGCTCAAAAAAAAACTTTGAGATAATTTTACTTAAAAGTAACATTTCATCACTCTATATCCCTGTGTGTCCTTATGCAGCCACAGATAACAATTTTCCTCCCAAGACAACGATGTACGAAGGCACATTCCTAAAAGCAATATAGTACATTCTTGAACAACTTTTCAAAGAAATATCCTTCCAGCGATCCTCTTTCAGGCAGTATCTCCTAACGGTTCCCACCTCTGGATACATTTCCCCACCCCTGGATTCAATTATCGTCTCAAAGCTCATCTTACATTTTTACGTCATTGCTTCATGCAGGTCTCGTGTTCCCAAATAACAGTGTCTTCCGGGCATGCTGAGTTTTCTCCTCCTTGGCATCCGTTCGGTGTCTAGCTCAATAGTAGGCCTGTAGAAAGCCAGCGGATACTTAAATGAATGCTCATTTATTCCTTTATTTTTGTTTAGAATTTTGTCTTTCTGTTTTAAATCTGCAAGTTTCTGTCCCAAGTTCTTGGTCACAAGATAGAAGTAGATGCTTCGCGCGGTGCGTAGACTGCATATTTCGGGCCTGGGGTTGCAAACGGGTTCCATGCATTATGTCTGCTGTCCTTTTCTTTTGGAAAACTGGGTAAAACTGGTGTCTGTAGACCCTGTGTTTAGTTTCATCGTAAGTCCAAAGCTAAGACTTTCCCGCCAGTGCCATCCGCTGGGGCGCGTCTTCTTCCTCATAGAACCTGTTGGAAATAGATTTTTTTCTTTTCTCCCACTAAAATACTGAATTCCAGGGGCACCTGGGTGGCTCAGCTGGTTACGCGTCTGACTCTTGGTTTCTGCCCAAGTCATGATCTGAGAGTTCGTGAGTTGGAGCCCTGCATCAGACTCTGTTGACAGCGCGGGTCCTGCTTGGGATTCTTTGTCTCCTTCTCTCTTTGCACCTCCCTGTTTGCCCTTTCTCTCTCTCAAAAATAAGTAAATAAACATAATAAAATAAAATAAAATAAAATAAAATAAAATAAAATAAAATAATAAAATACTGAGCTCTATATATTACTAGAAGGTACCTACAGAATTGACCCTTGACATTTCCATGGCTGCGTTAGAGCCAGACTGGCCTACCTACAGAAGTGGCCACTCAAGTATAGGGCTGACAATCCCTGCTTATTTGAAGCAGGTGGACTGTCACGCATGTTTCTCCTGATCTGGCAGCTTCCAGAATGTTGGTCCTTATGGGTTTCCTGTCAGGGTTTTAAAATGTCTACTGTGGCTCCCCTCAAATGTATCAGTTTAAAGAGCAAGCTCTACACTCCACACTGAAAAGTTCTAAATATAGGGCTCGGGTTATGCGAAAGGGAGACTTTTTAAACTTTATCACTTTTAAACGTTGCCCTTACAAAGGCATGCTATGATTTTAGTTCATGATGTGCACGTATCAGACCAGCGGGGAAGAGCGTCTGCATTTCTGGAATATGCTTTAGATAGACTGTTTATTATGTGAGCGGCCAGGAAATGTTTAAAAGGCAAAATTGCAGCCTCTTCTATTCTGGGAAGAAAAAAAAAAAAAGGAGTATGAGAGAATAATAAGGATGATTGATTTTGAAATTCAATATGTATTCATACAGTTTTTAGAAATGAGGCGCGCCTGGATAGCTCAGTCAGTTAAACATCTGATTCTCGATTTCAGCTCAGGTCATGCTCTCACGGTTCGTGGGTTTGAGCCCTGAGTCAGGCTCTGTGCTGACAGTGTGGAGCTTGCGTGGGATTCTCTCTCTCTCTCCCTCTCCCTCTGCCTCTCTCCTGCTGTCTCTCTCTCTCTCAAAATAAAATAAAATAAAATAAAATAAAATAAAAGTGTTCTTTTAAAAGAAGAAATGGTATAGGATGTTGGACTAAAAGTCCTCAATGAGTTCGCATTACTTATATTAAAAGAAAGGAGAGCTTAGAAGCTGCAGGCAAACACAGCTTTTAGTGAGGAGAGAACAATCTTAGGAACAGGCAACCCCAGGTAGCTTCATTGAGAACATAAACTACCTCAGGTTACAGCATTTCCATGGGTTTTTCTGAATCCCACTTGAAAAAAATGATTCGAAGTATAATAATAATAACATACCAAAATTCCGGAGTTAAGATCTAGTAAATGCCCACTTGTAGACGTTTAGACCAGATTTATACTGATTTTTATGTTTAGTTTTTCATTGAAATTCTACTAAATTACTAGTTAATTTCCTGGGTGTTCCCGACAGACAAAGGCATTTCTGAATTTGTTTTCCCATTTTTTTTTTTTTGGTATGAGTCATTCACCCTGCGTTCATTTCATATCTTATTAATTGGCTATGTATTCCAGAATCTTGTAAAATAATAATGATGTTAACAATCATTAGTGGTGCTAAGTTTTAAAAGTTAAATTTTGCCATAGAAAATAATAATGTTTACCGATGTAGCTTCCTTGTTATGAAAAAGAAGTATCCTTGTGTTTCACCTTTGAAAGGTTTTTGCTTATTGCTTTTTTAATCAGGGAGTGTATTTAATTGCATTGAATAACTTCTGAGATAATGAAATATGCTTGTCGGTTTGACATATTACAGAAATAGATTCCCAAATATACTGTTAGCCTTGTGTTCTTGGTCTAAATCCTACTTGGTCTTGGTAGATTATTTTTTAATATACCATCGAATTTAATTTTCTTGTATTTTAATTTCATTTTTTAAAACAACTGCAGTCTTAATTGGGACCGGTTCATCATTTCTCAATTTCTTGATGAGGATTTAAAATACGCATTACTATATTACGAATATGCTACTTCAGATAAAATGAAAAGGCAAATTCAAAGCCCCCAAATTACATTTTGATTCAAATTATATGGGTCTAAATTCCCCTAATATTCAGCAAATTTTGCATTGGGAAATATAAGAGCGTCCTACTTGGATCTGGATTGTGTGAATACCTGCTTTATCCTGCAAATACATATATGAACCTAACCTCCCATTCATTATTTTATTTTAAAATGTATCTTGAGGTAACCCCTGCATGGAATATAACCTCAAATATCACCAGAGGAAGCTGTCATGAAAAGCAGAGCTCACATTCTATCTGTTCCAAAATGTATTCATTCATTCATTTATTTTAGGTCTTATGTAGGTGTTTCTGTAGCTCTAAATAATAATATTTTACCAGTCCCCTGGAAATCTGTTACCTCTTTCCCTTGCCTCACTTAATTTGGGGACCTATTGGTGTCTCTGTAGATGTGACCACTGGAGATCCAAGGCTGGAGTGGCAAATGATGGGGCGGTACCCACGAATGCCAACACCATTGTGATGTGACTGCTCCGGGAGTCAGTTTATCCAACTTGAACTTTTGGAGGAGCTATTACCACAGTAGGGAGAGAATCACTGCCCTGGTGCACTCATCAACTATAAGGACCTCGTTAACCAACTCGGCTGAGGGCAATTGCCCCAACACAGAAAGAGTACGAGTCAGCAAGTACTGATAATACGGGACCAAGTAGATCGAAGAGATGTCATCTCTGGTCCCAGCAGTTCCTGGATGACATTCTGTGAGCATCCACATCCATTTGGACATGGAGCTAAAAAGTCCCCAGTCTTTTCAGTTCTTTGAGCCTAAAACTCTCGTTTTGCATAAGCTAATTTGTCATGGATTTCTCTTACTTGTAACTGAAAAACTCCTGGCTAGGCAGAATTTGGAACCGATACTGAATTTGCAAGTGGCCGAGTGCATAGTCTGGAATTAATTTAACTGTATTAGGAAAAGAAACAGCGAGGATTCTTTGAAAAGGATCAGTTGGTTAATCCGTTGCCTTTTGTGACTTGGGACTCAAGTCGGGGGTCTACCAAAGCCAAACTTTCTTTGTTTTTTTTTAAATTTTTTTTTCAACGTTTTTTATTTATTTTGGGACAGAGAGAGACAGAGCATGAACGGGGGAGGGGCAGAGAGAGAGGGAGACACAGAATCGGAAACAGGCTCCAGGCTCCGAGCCATCAGCCCAGAGCCTGACGCGGGGCTCGAACTCGCGGACCGCGAGATCGTGACCTGGCTGAAGTCTGACGCTTAACCGACTGCGCCACCCAGGCGCCCCGAAACTTTCTGAATAGAGAAGGAAAAATATCAGTTTGCTAAGAATACTTGGCTATTTACTGCAAACTTGAATTGCGTCCTATAAGACAGGGACACATGTTAAGGAAAGCTGGGATATCTGACAACAGACAGAGAAATGTACACCAGTGCTCATACTGACCACATCTGCACGTAGCCAGGCATCTAAGACAAATCTGGGTTATTACAGGAGCCAAAGTCTTGACTTTTAGCTGGAGTTGGTACAAGCCAATGGGAGAAGTGCAGAAATAGAGGAGACCACGTTGGTTAGCTGTGAACCTCAGAGCAATCAGTGAACCCTTACCCCCAACATTGCCCTTCCCACTGACCTCTAAGTACACTCTGCCTGGCCAGGTAGCAGTAATACCTGTTACAAGTCCACTGCTTGGACTCATTCTGGAGGGAAGAGGTCTAACTGTTGGCCCTGACTCATCACCATGGCTTCCCTTTTCAATAGAAGGAACTAAAGGCCAGGAGAGACCACAATGTCAGTGTTTATTTTGCTGAATAACTGAAATCAAGATGCTGAGTTCTAGGTTCAATGAATGGACCCTGTTTTGATGACCTATTTGAATTCTTAAGTATTTCACGAACTCTAAAGAAAACACATGTGTTTTTAGCACGCCTTTATGAGAAAGATGCTGTTTATTCCTGGCCACCTGGGCTGGCAAACGCCCAGCACCCCACGTAATTTGTAGACCACGGAGGCAAACAGCTGGGAGTCGCTGTAAAGTGCTCCTTTGCTCCCTGACTTATCTGTGGATTTCCACTCTCCATCGTCTATTGATTTGGTCTTTCCCTTTCACCCTGATAAATTTGTTCATGTGTTTGCTGGTCCAGGTTTATCTATTTATAATTCAGAGTGCAGGTAAGAGTTCTTGGTTTTATGATGCTAGGATTATAGATCTGTTTTCTGCGAGGTCTTTTCCTGGATTGAGAAGGTTCACAGCAATCCCTGTGGATGTGGGTATGGCTTACTGATTTAACTGAAACCTCTTCAAATATCAAAAGGGAGAGGGTTTTAGGCTGAAGAGCCCACTCACCTCCAGGAATGCTATTTCCACCTGGGTACATCAATCCATTCATTTCTTTAGCATTCGACCCCCAGGGCTCTCCTCGGTTCGACTGTGCTTTCATTCATATGTGTTGGACTGTGTTTGTTTGTTTGTTTCTGATTAGTGTTATGTTTCAGTACATTTCCATAGTGGAGAGCTGAGAATATCCTGCCAAGGGGAGCAAACAATTGCAAAACACTTGTAACTAGATGGAGCATAATATTTTCAGGAACAAAGAAGCCAGTATGTCTGGGGTTCTGAGTACGAGCCAGAGCATGGTATGTGATGAACCAGACAGAGACGAAAGGAGGTGGGCACTAGACAATGTAGGGCCTTGCAGTCTAGGATAACAATGTGGGCTTCCTCCTGTAACCCTTAGAAAGGCATTTCTTTATCAAAAATAACACCTCACTATATTGTGGAGAACAAGGCTATGAATGGAAAAGAACTTCAGATCTAGAGGATAATTCATTATATTCATCATTCATGATGATTCATGTATGGTTGTGGAGAAGGTGAACATGAGTAGAAAAATTATACTGTTTTGTCCATAGAAACAACGCTTCATAACGGCTTGAGTATAGAAGAATTAGGGATAGTGGCCATGTGGGTTTCCGGATTCCTAGCTGTTTAGGATGGATGGAGTGCCAGAAACAGAGAAAGGGAGCCTTGGAACAATGCTAGATATGGGAACAGGAAGGCAGATCCTGAGTTTCGTGTTAGATATGTTGAATTTGAGACACTTTGGTGCTTCCTGGCTGGACATGCCAATTCATTGGCCTTGAGTGAGCTTGCATCTCAGAAGAAAGGTCTGGCTTGGAGATTTTATATATATATATATATATATATATATATATATATACACACACACACATATATACACACACACATATATATATAGAGACAGAGAGAGTCATCTCTCTCTGTCTCTATATATATATAGAGTCATCAGCATCTAGATGAAAACTGAAACAGAAGTGCAGAGTGCCAAAAATCTAAGTACTTATTATTTCTGATTAGATTCTACTACTGCATGAACCCAAACCCAAGTGACTTATTATTTCTGATTAGATTCTACTACTGCATGAACCCAAACATGGCAAGTACCTATGCCATGCAGTTCCAGCCCTCTTTTACCTCACTGCTTTCCTGCATCAGTATGGCTCAAGATGAGTGCCAGAGCTCCAACCATCAAGTCTAGATTCCAACCACCAGGAGGAAGAAAGAAGGATAGGCCTCTTCCTATGAAGGCCCCTTCTAGTAAGTTGCATATAATATTTTCATGACCATCATATTGGCCAGAAGTTACTCACATACCTAGCTACAAGGAGGCTAGAAAATCTTTTCTTTATTCTGGGTTGCTACATGCAAAGAAAGTATTTAGGGACTAAATCACAGAGGAAAAGTAAAAGAGCGTGTATTAAGGGACCTCAAACAATCTTCACCACGGCGAGTAGAAACAACACCGGCAACCACCTTCAGTGGTGGGTGCCATCTGCTCTCTCACATATTTTCCGGAATTAATTACTTTCATCTTGGCCACAACCCTTCGAGATAGATGTACAAATACTGTCTTCACTTCAGAGATGAGAAAAGAGCGATGTTGAGTAACTTGCCCAAAATTTAGGCAGCAGTGAAATCTCCCATGGAGATTCAGGTTTTAGAAGAAGGGCAGGACTGTTTTGCAAATTCGACAAACATGGCTGAATGGGGGGGGGGAGGGCGGGCGGTGAGGAAAGAAGGATTCACCAGATCACTCAATTCTCCTATCGCATCTTTAGCTGAGCTATGCACTTACCATGTTCCCAAGTAATGAATATCTATGAAGAAAAGAAAAATAAAAACTCACCCACAAACAGGACCAGTTATTACAAGGGCTGGCAGACAATTGCAGAATTTAAGAGGATTTCTTCTCAATGCTACACCAGGAAAATTTATGTAGAATGGGCATTTGGAGATGGGACATCTTAAGGACAAGGGATCCAACTCAACATCTCTACACCAATGACAAAGACCTACATCTGCTCTGTCCACCACTATGTCCTTCACTCAATTTTTTTTTTCTTACTAAGTAACTTCGAATCTCTGAACACTTGCTACCGGAAAGTAGAGGCTACTAGAACAGTGATGGTGCGTCATAGCCTGTGGGGTGAGGTTTGGTGAAAATAAAATGTGTGGAAGAAGGAAGAAGAGGCCTGTATGAGGGCCTTCAGGTTTTCATGCACTGCATCAGACAACACCTGTTATCCCAGAGAAGAGGTTCAGGACCCAGCATGCCGGGTTCCATGCAGGTTTGCAGGTGGCAGGGCAGTTGACACACAACAAGGGCACAGCCTCACATCCATCTGCTGGAAATCACCTTGTCTGGATGGACGCTCTCTACAGATGGGATCCAAAAGGACCCAAATGGAACCAGGAAGGAAACACTGTGTGTATAAAAAAAGGGATTTCATTTAAGGATCTGGATTAGAATACTATCTTTGGGCATACACATTAGAGGCATGAGAAAAATTTTAAGAAACTCTCATTCTCAAGAAAATATAGGAAGAGTTTAACCATGGGATGGAAGCATAAAGTTATAATGAGAGGGTAAGGTGAAATGAAAATATGACAGAGATGTCATTTCAGAAGGATTTCTGAGAAAGCCATAGTGCAATATTAGAGTCAGAAGTCCACACTGGGACTGACCCCGGGAAAGTCCAGCCCAGTCCCTCCAGGGACCACACTGAACCCAGCGAGAGACAGCAGGAGAGACAGTGGGGGGAGGGCATGGTTGACAGTAGGAAACGACCCATTGTTGAAGATGGACAGTAGCTTATAATTTAAACAAAGCAGAGAGCATGGCAGGGGAGATTTGGGGGGTGCATCGGCATGGATCTATATCATGGCTTAGCGGTTTCATCGGCAAGAATCTATATCATGGCTTAGCGGTTTCATGGGGCTGGGGTTGTGTTCACTTTGTGAAAATGTAGCAGACCATGCACTTCAGGTTTCTGTACTTTAGTTTTATTACAGTTCAGAAAATTTTATTTATTTATTATTTATTTATTTATTTAAGTGTTTATTTAAAAAAATTTTTTTTTAACATTTATTTATTTTTGAGACAGAGAGAGACAGAGCATGAATGGGGGAGGGTCAGAGAGAGGGAGACACAGAATCCGAAACAGGCTTCAGGCTCTGAGCTGTCAGCACAGAGCCTGACGCGGGGCTCGAACTCACGGACCGCGAGATGGTGACGTGAGCCGAAGTCGGCCGCTCAACCGACTGAGCCACCCAGGCGCCCCTAAATGTTTATTTATTTTTGAGAGAGAGACAGAGTGCGAGTGGGGAGTGACAGAGGGAGAGAGGGAGACACAGAATCTGAAACACGCTCCAGGCTCTCAGTTGTCAGCCCAGAGCCGGAACGCAGGGTTCGAACTCGTGAACCCTGAGATCCATGTCCTGAGCCAAAGTTGGACATTCAACTGACTGTGCCACCCAGTTGCCCAGTAAATGTTACTTAAAAGTCACTGTTAGAGAAGAAATCTGCCAATTTGGATCAAAAAGGAAAACCCCAAAGATATAAATGAGAAAATCACTCCAGGGCTGAGAAAAAAGACCTCTATCTCCCCCTTCTTTCCCAAGCGGCTTGCAGATAAAAACGTATCACATTCTAGGCAGAGATATTGGACGGAGAAAGTTATGGCCATGCTTTTAAGCATGAAATGCATCTTCTTTTGTTAATAAAAACCCCTTAATGTGACAACATATAAAATTTTTAAGAAGTATACTAAGTATACATTGTAAAAAATGATTTAAAATATCTTAAATGCTTTTGAAAGAAAAGTCAGTAGAGAAATGTGATATATCACATTGTATATGGGTTGGAAAGCATATCTTAAAATGTCTCTTTCATGCGAACTGCATTAGCAGTCATTAGTGATGCTCTACAAGTCAATAAGTTTGAGAATTGGAAAAAGCACGCTATTAGAATAATTGAAAATATTTAACTAGCCAGAAGAAAAACGATGTATGCATCTACTCTCTGTTTTTATCATAAGCATTGTAATAAATACAATTTTATGTCTCATTCCATTTTGTGCTTTACCTCATAGATAATTTTTGCCATAAAAATTATGAAATGTTCTATGTTTTAATTTTCATATTTTACTACATTATTTTCTTTTTCTTCTTTTTCTTTCAACTGACAGTGGGGGTATTTCCATACTTTTATTAGTAGTGAATTGATCCCTTTTTTTAAGTTTATTCATTTATTTTCAGACAGAGCGAGAGAGAGAAAGAGAGAGCAGGTCAGGGAGGGCCAGAGAGAGAAAGAGAGAGAGAATCTCAAGCAAGCTCTGCACTTTCAGTGCAAAGCCCAGCATGGGGCTTGAACCCACAAACTTCAAGACCATGACCTGAGCCAGAGTCAGAGGCTTAACTGACTGAGCCACCCCTTTTCCCCTCAATTGATCCTTTCGAAAGTTAATTCAAGCAAGTTTGGGACAGAATGTTCAAAAGTTATGGTATTGCCTCTTTCTTGTGTTTCTTGTACTTACTTCTATTTGGAAGTTACTAATATTTTTTTTAATTAAAAAAAATGTTAACGTGTATTTATTTTTGAGAGACAGAGAGGTAGAGCATGAGCAGGGAAGGGGCAGAGAGAGAGGAAGACACAGAATCTGAAGTGGGCTCCAGGCTCCCAGCTGTCAGCACAGAGCCTGACTCGGGGTCGAACCCACAAACCGTGAGATCATGACCCGAGCTGCAGTCAGCCACTTAACAGACTGAGCCACCCAGGCGCCCTTGGAAGTTACTAATTTCTTATTTATGCTGCATAGTAGAATGCAGATAGATGCTGTTTTTAATGCAAATATTAATATATTACATAATTACTGTTCCTAAATAGGGTAGTCTTCATGTTTTCTCAGGAAAAAAAAGTTGATTGAACATGTGCTTAATATAGTTATTTTAAACTTAAAATACTTTAAGATGTTTCACAAAGTCATGTTATTTTGTCTAACTAATTGTCATATTAAATTACATAATATGGGGGCACCTGGGTGGCTCAGTCGGTTGAGCGTCCAACTTCGGCTCAGGTCACGATCTCGCGGTCTGTGAGTTCGAGCCCCGCGTCAGGCTCTGGGCTGATGGCTCAGAGCCTGGAGCCTGCTTCCGATTCTGTGTCTCCCTCTCTCTCTGCCCCTCCCCCATTCATGCTCTGTCTCTCTCTGTCTCAAAAATAAATAAATGTTAAAAAAAATTTAAAAAAATAAATAAAAAATAAATTACATAATACGGTTGATTTGCCTGCTACTAGCTATTAGGATCAGCAGCTCTGGAAATAAACAGGCTATATAGTTGCAGGTGAGTGAAATCAAAGGGTTTGGTCATATCTCTATTAAACGTTTAGTTACTTGTCCTGGGAGCAAGTCATAAATTCTCTAGGTGAAAACCCAAAATGGACAAAAGAAATATGGCAGACATTGCGGGTGCTCACCAACACGTGCTACCTTCCCTCCAACATGTCCTCAAGGTCAAGTGAGCCAGCCATCTTGGCTTTCAGTGGACACATGTCACCATTTCTGGGTAAAGACATATGAATGTAGGTGCTGTGAATCCCATCCCAGCTGAGGGAGGGAAAACTCGTCGAATTTTCCAACTTTTCTTCTGGTGCAGAAGGCTTCCCGGTGGGACAGAAAAGCAACAAAACTATTGGCTGAAAGGAGAAAAACCACAGTGGAGAGCCAATCAGACTTCCTGTCCACTTGCTATGAGCAAGAAGGCACATTCTGTGCCTTACAGCGCTGAGATTGTTGGAGTCCTTTGTTACTATGGAATAATGTCACCCATCCTGAATAACTTGAGATAGTCTTTCAGTTTCCAGGAAATCAATGTGTTCAGTTAGTTGTGTGTTTCTACAGATGTATTTTCTCCATATTTAAGCTAATATGTGCATGTAACACCCCTAAACACGGTTTGTGTCTTGCTTATTAATTGCATAAATATCTTTGAGATTATTTTACATAAGTATTTGAAGTTCTGCATTCTTTATGATGGCACATATTGTCACATTTGGATATGCCATAATTTAACTAGGCTGTTTAATAGATATTTATGGAATTTCCAAACTTTTCAATATAAGCAATGAATAAAAAAATTTTTATACATGCCATATTGATTTTTACTTGCAGTATAAACACTTAGAGGTGAATTTACTGGGGGCCAAAGGATTTGGCATTTTGATCCCCAGAAGCAGGCTCTAACTTTTCCTGGTATCAGTGTGCCTTTTGGTATATTTAAGTGTTTTGCATATGGAATTTGCAAATTGTTTTCTAGCTTCCATAAATGAGTTGTTTCATTCTATTAACAAATTACTCTTTTAAAAAAAAAATTAATGTTTATTTTTGAGAGACAGGCACAGCACAAATGGAGGAGGGCCAGAGAGAGAAGAGGAGGAGACACAGACTCTGAAACAGGCTCCAGGCTCTTAGCTGTCAGCACAGAGCCTGACACCGGGCTCGAACTTGGGAAAGGCGAGATCATGACCTAGGCCGAAGTCGGGGACTTAACTGACTGAGACACCCAGGTGCCCCAAATTACTTTTTTTTTTAAGTAGGCTTCATGCCCAGGGCGGAGCCCAAAACAGGGCTTGAGCTCAGAACTGAGCTGAGATTGAGTCACACACTTAACCGACTTAGCTAACCAGGCACCCCTCAAATTACTCTTTGTAGGTTGTGTTTCACATTTTTCTCCCATTGAAAGATGTCAACTGACTGCTCACATGGTGGGCAACAAAGACTGAAGTTAGACTTTTTGACGTTCGCCGATGTGGCAGGTGATTAAAGGGTATGTCAAGAACATTTAACGTGCCTCACACTTATAATAAACAAAGCTGGGCAATGTTTAAGACTCATTCATAGTCCTTATTCTGTAAATATGTGTTCTTACTCCTCTTTGTTTATATTTTCTATTGGATTACTTTCTTTTCTCTCCTGAAGTTCATTCTACATTCTAGGGATTAGATTCTTGAACTTTCTGGAACTCAGTCTGGTCTGACAAGAGTTATAAGAATCCAACTTATTTTCTTTTTAATATTGTCACACAGTTATTCCAGTACCGTTTTACTAAATAAAAGTATTGCTTTTTTCTGTTGATATTTTTGTCTACTCCTAATACCACACTAACTATCCTGTTACATTATTACTAAGCACACTGTGAAGTAATTGATAGAATTCCTTTCTCATCATGTCTCCTTGTTTTCAGAATTCCTGGGAATATTTCATGACATTTTGGGCAGTTTATTTAGTTCTAAAAAATATTTTTATTTGGGTTTTGTTTTAATGTTCATTTTTGAGAGAGTGAGAGACAGAGCGTGAGTGGGGGAGGGCCAGTGAGAGAGGGGGACACAGAATCCAAAGCAGGCTCCGGGCTCTGAGCTGTCAGCGCAAATTCCACATATGACTGAACTCATATGATATCTGTCTTCCTCTGACGAACTTAGGTTCGCTTGGCACAATACACTCTAACTCCATCCGTGTTGCTGCAAATGGCAAGATTTCATTCTTTTTGATCAGCAAATGGTGCTGGGAAAATTGGACAGTGACATTCAGAAAAATGAAACTGGACTGCTTTCTTACAGGATACATAAAAATAAATTCAAAATGGATGAAAGACCTAAATATGAGACAGGAAACCATCAAAATTTTAGAGGAGAACATAGTCAGCTACCTCTTTGACTTCAGCCAAAGGAACTACTTCCTAGACATGTTTATTTGCTTTCATCTCAACACAATTTTGTCAGAGATAATGCTATATAGGATTTCAATTCTTTGAGACTTTATGACCTAACTTATGTGATTTTTTATATGTATACAGTGAGAAAAATATATATTCTATCAGCATGGGGTGCAATAGATGCTGTGTAACTGAGTTCACGTTTTTAAATCAAGCTATTCAGTTATTCATGTTCTGTCCGCTTCCTTTGTCTCTTATAAAGATACATGTGCTAAAATCCCCAATATGGCAGAGAATTTGTGTATTTTCCCGTAATTATTTTGCTGTTTTTTAATTTATATTTTAATTGTGGTAACGTATACATAAGATGAAATTTGCCATTTTCACCAGTTTGAAGCTTACAATTCGGTGACAGTAAGTACATTACATCGCTGTACAGCCATCACACCGTCTATCCCCAGAACATTTTTCATCTTGCAAAACTGGAATTTTACATCCAGGAAACAGTAACTCCCCATTTCCTCCTCCTCTTAGCTCCTGTAACCAACCTGCTTCTAAATATTTCATTTAGGTGGAAACACACAGTATATGCCCTTAGCATAATGTCTTCAAGGTTCAGCCATGTTGGAGCCTGTGTCGGAATTTCTTCACCTTTAATTTTTTTTTTTAACCTTTCTTTATTTTTGAGACAGAGAGAGACAGAGCATGAACGGGGGAGGGTCAGAGAGAGAGGGAGACACAGAACCTGAAACAGGCTCCAGGCTCTGAGCTGTTGGCACAGAGCCCGACGCGGGGCTTGAACTCAAGAACCGCGAGATCATGACCTGAGCTGAAGTCAGCCGCTTAACCGACTGAGCCACCCAGGCGCCCCTCTTCACCTTTTAAAGCTAAAACCCGATTCATTGTATATGTAAACAGATTTTGTTTATCTGTTCATCTGTTGAGGAATGCTTGGGTTGCTTCTACTTTTGGTCTATTGTGAATAGTTCTGGTAGCTACATGAATGCACAAATACATCCTCAAGACCCTGCCTTCAGTTATTTTGGATATATACCCAGAAATGGAATTGCCAGATTATATGCTATTTCTATTTCCAATTTTCTGAGGAACTGCCATGCTGTTTTCAATAGTGGTCACACTATTTCATATTCCCACCAACAGTGCACAAGTTTTCCAATTTCTCCACATCCTTGTTTATTCTTTTCTTTCTTTATTTTTCTTTCTTGCTTTCTTTCTTTCTTTCTTTCTCTCCATCTCAATTGGTGTACAGTGGTGTCTTTTGCGACTTTTGACTTGTATTTCCCTAATGATATCTTATGTTCAGCATCTTTAAATGTGCTCATTACCCATTTGTACATCCTCTTTGGAGACGAATTCTTTCTAATCCTTTATCTATTTTTAACCTGGGTGTTGATCTGTTGAGTTTTAGAAGTTTTCTTCCTATATTCCGGATATTAATGTCCCATCAGACATGTCATTTTTGCAAATATTCTTTCTTGTTCTGTGGGTTGCTTTAGAGATTTTGAAACTTTTATTGGTTGAGTATATATTTTGAATTGTTACACAGTTGTGGTTAAGAGTCTTCATATAAGTGCATACAGTTATTACATAATACGAGGTGAAACAGCTCTCTTTTTGGTTTCAGAGGGGAAAGTTGAATAATTTATGTGGTCGGGTTTTATGTATCAAACATAGTTTATTTTGTAACTATAATTAAAAGTATGAAATATTTATCTCCAGTTAGTTTTATCTAGGTTTTATATTTATTCCTTCACTGCTTAAAGGTTTTCCTCAAGTAGTTTAATATTAGATTTTAAATTATTGGCTACATTTCAGAGAGCAAATAATGTCATTTAGAAGCTCAGTATTTTCTCCATATATTTGATGCCAGATTCATTTTTTTCTTTAGCTTGACTGCAAAGCGATAGGGCTTACTTACTGAGTTTATGTTAATAGACGATAAGAGCATAATGTAAGGTGCAGTTATTTTTAACTTGACAAGTCCTTCAGCCGAAAAGAATATGTTAAGAATGTATTAAGAAATCACAGTTCATAATAAAATCCACTGAGGAATTCATTAGAGCACTCTCCTTTTTTTTTTCATGATATATACAATTCAGTATCACGATACAATGATAAAGTGGGAGAGCTCAGAGTATTTAGCAAGTAAAAACGAATAAATGGAAAGATAAAATGACTTCTGATTGACTAAAGTGCATTTTGTCATAAAAATCATGAACCACTTCAAACTAGCTTTATAAAACTTAGATTTGGATACTTTATGTCTCGTAGCTGGCATAGCATGCATTTATATCTCTTCCCTGCAAATGAACATGCTTTTCTATTTAATACGCTGCCCGTCATTTTTTTTTTTTTTGAGCAATTGCAATGCAAACTTTAGCAATTTAATTACGTGTAAGGGGACAAAAACAAAAGTAGAGCTGGCTCTGCCTGCAGAGGAATGGTCACAAGCCATTGTGCAATTTGGGGTGTGCAGAAGGGGCCCGGACTGTCTCACGGGTTCCACTCCACTCACTGGTGAGAATGCATAAAATTGCACGCATCAGCGTCTCTGTGGTGTTAAGACCCTTCATCTTCAGGGGTGCACTAGTAGAATGAATTTACCCCAGCTGAAATGTAAGGCTTAGCTATATATGTAAAGTAAATATATATACATATCTATCTATATAGATATAGATATAGATATAGATATAGATATATATGTATATGTATATGTATACATATACATACATACATACATACATACATACATATACCAATTATTTAAAACAGCTGGCAATGGTCCTAAGAGCAAGCAACAAATAAAGAAACATCTATTCAAGAAACTTTATGAAAATTTGACAAGGAAAGTGGGTCTGTAGTATTTGAACCAAGGTCCCTCCCTTCCTTTTACCTCCCAGCTTGTGAATTGGGGATTCCACTCCAGACTGATAGAGCCAAGAGCACAGGGCTCCCTCTTCCATTGCCCGGTCAGAGAGTTTTCTTCCCAGGAAGAACAGGACTTCAGATTTTCTCAGCTACCTGTTACTGAGGCGAGGTCCTGGGCACTGCAGTTGAGAGATAGCGGTCCTACTGTCCACCCCCTCCCCACTCATGGAATAGTGGTTTTACCTTGGATGCTGAATGCTGATCATATGGGTCCCTGGTGGTCCTTCTCCGAGATCATGAGAAAGTAGTTCTATGCTAGGAGAGGCAGGTCAGGGAGACCTCAAGCTACGTCCGCTCTACCAAGTGCTCAGCTTCTAGAGCAAGGAGGGTGTCGCTCAGAGAGAAGCTCACCTTGCCCTCACTTGTAGTTCCAGAGCCCTGGCTCTGAGATGTTACCTGGGAGGACAAGCCAGCCATACAACAGAGACCTCTAACTCTATGCACGAAGGAACTGACTTCATTTGCAAAAGAGCAAGAAAGACTTCACACCTAAAAGTGCTCTGCAGAACAGTGGACGTGGTGGTGGTAAAAGACAGTTGGGAGGAGGTGATGGGGAGAGTGAAAAGACGAGGTAGATAGTAGGATGGCCCCTTTGCAGGAGAGAACCAGGGAGTGGGGATGAAGACAGCTGGGAGGAGCCTCCTTGCAGTCAGAACTACTATCAGCCGTTGACCTCAGAAACTGTTCTTTCCAAGGAGGAAGAACTTGACTGGACTGGTTTCTAGAGAGATTTATGCCCCTTGAGCATTGCTGAAAACACTAGAGAAATTGACCTACAATAAGTAGAATTTAACAGTTGCTTGTGGTCAGGGCAAGAACGGGAGAGGGTCCCAACCCATTCCCAAGATGACTGCAAAAATACTGACACCTGCACCTTCCTAAAGAGAAACATCAGAGGCTTAGACTATGCAGGGGGAAATAGACCTCCTCAAAAGAGACCAGCCAGTCACTACACAAATAAACAAGAACATAACAACAACAAGCCCTGGTGGGGAGGTTGCTACCTAAAGGTGCCACTATATACCATCGAAAATATTACTTCCAGTAAAATATCGTAAGATATTAAAATAAGCAGGAAATATTTCTATCATAACGTCATCAAAAGAATAATCTACGTTGGAATACATGTAATGAAAGAAGTACAGAATGTATTCTCTAAGATCTCTTAAAATTTTTTGAAAAATATTTTAAAAGATCTAAATCAATAAAAAGAAATTGTGGATTCATGGGTGGGAAGATTTAACATTGTTAAGGTGGCAATACTTCTCACATAGCTGTGTACGTTCTACACAATCCCGATCAGAATCGCAGCTGACTTGTTTGTAGAAGTTGACCAGCTGATTTTAAAATTCAAATGGAATGCCAAGGAACTGAGAATAGTCCACACAATTCCGAGGATGAACAAAGTAGGAGGCTCACACTTTCTGGTTTCAAAACTTGCTGCAAAGCAACAGTAATTAACCATTGTTCTGGCACAAGGATAGACATATGGGCCAATAGAACAGGATTGAAAGCCTGGGAATAGCATACCCTTGGTTGGCCATGCATCCCTGATCAGGTGATTTTCTACAAGGATACCAAGACCACTTACTAGCGGCGAGAAGAGTTTTTTTTTTTTTTAAAGTTTTTATGTAAATTCCAGTTACCATACAGTGTAATATTAGTTTCAGGTGTACAATATAGGGCTTTAACATTTCTATACAACAGCCAGTACTCATCACAAGGGCACTTCTTAATCCCCATTCCCTGCTTCCCCCATCCCCCCATCCACCTCCCTTCTGCTGACCATCAGAATGTCCTCTATAGTCAAGATATTGTTTCTTGGTTTGCCTCTCTCCCTCTTTTGTCCCTTCGCTCATTCTTAAACTCCATCATACTATTTATCTTTCTCCAACTGACTTATTGTACAGAGCATAATACACTCTAGCTCCATCCGTGTCCTCACAAATGGCAACATTTTATTCTTTTTTATGGCTGAGTAATATTCCATTGTATGTATATAAATATCATATATACATCATCTTCTTTACTAATTCATCAGTCGATGGACACTTGAGCTGTTCCCATAATTTGGCTTTTGTAGATAATGCTACTATAAATATTGGGGTGTTATGTACTCTTTTGAATCAGTATTTTTATATTCTTTGAGTAAATACCTAATAGTGCAATTGCTGGATCTTGGGTATTCTATATTTAACTGTTTGAGGACTCTCCACACTGTTCTCCAGAGTAGCTACACCAGTTTGCATTCCCACCAACAGTGCAAGGGGGTTCTCCCTTCTCCACATCCTCACCAACACCTGTTGTTTCTTGTGTTCTTAATTTTAGCCATTCTGACAGGTGTGAAGTTACATGGTAGTTTTGATTTGCATTTCCCTGCTGACGAGTGATGTTGAGCGTCTTTTCATGTGTCTGTTGGCCCTCTGGATGGCTTCTTTGGAGAAATGTCTGTTCATGTCTTCTGCCTGTTTTAATTGCATTATTCATTTTACGGGTGTTGAGCTTTATAAATTCCTTATAGATTTTGGATACTAACTCTTTATCTGATATGTCATTTGCAAATGTATTCCCTTATTCTGTAGGTTTCCTTTTGGTTTTGTTGATTGTTTCCTTTGCTGTGCAAAAACTCTTTATCTTGATGAAGTCCTAATAGTTGATTTTTGGTTTTGTTCCCCTTGCCTCAGGAGACGTATCTAGAAAGAAATTACTACTGCCAATGTCAGAGAAGTTCATCCCTCTTCTACCCCTTTTCCACTCTTGCTTCTAGGATTTTTATAGTTTCAGGTCTCACATTTAGGTCTTTAATTCATTTTGAGTTTATTTTTGTTATGGTGTAAGAAAATGGTCTAGTTTCATTCTTCTGCGTACTGCTATCTAGTGTTCTCAACACCATTTGTGAAAGAGACTGTCTTTTTCCCATTGGATATTCTTTTCTACTTGTCAAAGATGAATTGATAATACAGTTGTGGGTTCATTTCTGGATCTTCTATTCTGTTCCATTAATTTATGTGTCTGTCTTTGTTTAAGTACCCTATTGTCTTGATCACTAGAGCTTTGTAATACAACTTGAAGTCCAGAGTTTGTGATGCTTTCAGCTTTACTTCTCTTTTTCAGGTTGATTTGGCTCTTCAGGGTCTTTTCTAGTTCCAAAACATTTTAGGGTTCTTTATTCTACTTCTGTAAAACATACTGTTGGCACTTTGGTAAGGATTGCATTAAATGTGTGGATTGCTTTGGGTAATATAGATATTTTAACAATATTTGTTACCAACCCATGAGCATAGAATGGCTTCTTTTTGTAAAAAAAAAAAAATTAATGTTTATTTATTGTTGAGAAAGAGAGACAGACAGAGAGACAGAGTATGAGCGGGGGAGACGTAGAGAAAGGAGACACAGAAGCCAAAGCAGGTTCCAGGCTCTGAGCTGTGAACGTGGATCCCAGTGTGGGACTCAGACCCAGGAAAAGTGAGATCGTGACCTGAGCTGAAGTCAAACACTTAACCGACTGAGCCACCCAGGTGCCCTGCATAGAATGTCTTTTCATTTCTTTGTGTTGTTTTGAATTTCTTTCATCGACATTTTACAGTTTGTCAGAGTCCAAGTCTTTCACCTCTTTGGTTAGGTTTACTCTCAGGTATCTTATTCTTTTGCTGCAATTGGAATTGGGATGGATTCCTTAATTTCCATTTCTACTGCTTCATTATTAGTGTGTAGAAAGGCAACGGATTTCTATATGTTGATTTTGTATATGCTGCACCTTCCCTGAATTCGCGTATCAGTTCTAGCAAGTTTTTGGTGAAGTCTTTCAGGTTTTCTATACAGAGTATCATGTCATCTGCAAAGAGTGAAGCTTTTACTTCTTCCTTGTCAATTTGGATGTTTTTATTTTATTTTATTTTTTGTCTGATTGCCGTGGTGAGGACTTCCAATACTATGGTGAATAACAGTGATGAGACTGTGCATCCCTGTTTTGTTCCTGACAGTAGAGGAAAAGCCCTCAGTTTGTCCCCATTGTGGATGATGTTAGCTGAGGGATGATGTTAGCTGAGGGCTATATACCCATATATAAAGGTATATTGCCTTTATTGTGTCGATGTATGTTCCCTGTAAAACTTTCTGTTGAAGGTTTTTATCATGAATGGATGTTGTACTTTGTGAAATGCTTTTTCCACACCTATTGAGATAATTACCTGGCTCTTATCCTTTCTTGTATTAATGCGGTGTATCATGTTGATAGATTTGTGAATATTGAACCAAGTTGAAACCCAGGAAAAAAATCCCAATTGATCGTGGTGAATGATTTTTTAAAAAATGTATTGTTGGATTCAGTTTGCTAGTATTTTATTGAGAATTTTTACATCTCAGGGATATTGGCCCGTAGTTTGCTTTTTTAGTGGAGGCTTTATCTAGTTTTGTTATCAGAGCAATACTGGCTTCATAGAATGAATTTGGAGGTTTTCTTTCTTTTTTATTTTTTGTAATATTTGAGAAGAATAGGTATTAACTCTTCTTTAAACGTTTGGTAGAATTCCCTATGAAACCATCTGGCCCTGGACTTTTGTTTGTTGGGAGTTTTTTGATTACTGATTCAATTTCTTTGCTGGCTATCAGTCGTTCAAATTTTCTATCTCTTCCTGTTTCAGTTTTGGTAGTTTATATGTTTCTAGGAATTTATCTATTTCTTTTAGGTAGTTCAGTTTGTTGGCATATTGTTTTCCATAATACTCTCTTAAAGTTCCTTGTATATCTGTAGTGTTGGTTAATTCTCCTCTCTTATTTGTGATTTTATTTCTTTCTTTCTTTTTTTCTTGGTAAGTTTGGCTAGAGGTTTATCAATTTTATTGATTTTTTTTCAAAGAACTAGTTCCTGGTTTCATTGATTTGTTTATTGTTATTTTTGTTTCTATGTCATTTATTTTTGCTCAAATTTTTATTATTTCCTTCCTTCTGTTGGCTTTAGGCTTCATTTGTTGCTCTTTTTCTAGCTCTTTGAGGTGTAAGGTTAGTTGTGTATTTGAGACTTTTCTTGCTTCTTGAGGTAAACCCTTATTGCAATATACTTCCCTCTTGGGACTGCTTTTGCTACATCCCAAAGTTTTTGGACTATTGTCTTTCCATTTCCACTTGTTTCCATGTATTTTTTTAAATTTATTCTTTGATTTCCTAGTTGTTTAGTAACGTGTTGCTTAACCCCCTTGTATTTGTGAATTTTTCAAGTTTTATCCTGTGGTTGATTTATAGTTTCATAGCATTGTGGTCAGAAAAGGTGCCTGGTATGATTTTAATCTTTTTCTATTTGTTAAGACCTGTTTTGTGACCTAATATGTGATCTATTCTGGAGAATGTTGCATGTGTGCTTGAAAAAAAAATGTGTATTCTGCTGTTCTAGGATGGAATGTTATGAATATATCTGTCTTTTCTGTTTAGATGATCTGTCAGTTGATGTAAGTGGGATATTAAGGTCCCCTACTATTATTGTATATTATCAGTGACTTCTTATATGTTTGCTATTAATTGCTTAATTGCTTTATATATTTGGCTTCTCCTGTGTTGGGTGCATAAATATTTACCTTTGCGAGATCTTCTTGTTGGATTGGCTCCTTTGTGATTATAGAATGGCCTTCTTTGTCTCCTTTGACAGTCTTTGTTTAAAGTCTAGTTTTCCAATGTAAGTAATGCTACTCCAGCTTTCTTTTGACATGCAGTTGCATGAGAAGTGTTTCTCTATTCCCTCACTTTCAATCTGCAGGTGTCTTTAGGTCACCTAAATGAGTTTCTTGCAGGCAGCATATACATGGGTCTTGTGTTTTTTGTTGTGGTGGTGGTTTTTTGGTTTTGTTTGTTTGTTTTTTACTCCATTTTGACACACTATCTTTTCACTGGAGCCTTTAGTCCATTTACATTCAAAGTAGTTATTTATAGATATGTATTTATTATCATTTTATTACTTGTTTCATCATTGTTTGTGGAGATTTTCTCTATTCCTTTCTTATCTTTGTCATTTTGGGTCTCTCCTTTGCTGTCAAAGAGTCCTTTTTAATATTTCTCTCAGGGCTGGTTTAGTGGTCACAAACTCCTTTAGTTTTTAGTTTGTCTGGGAAACAGTTTATCTTTCCCCCTATTCTGAATGTTAGCCTTGATGGAGAGAGTATTCTTGGCTGCAGATTTTTCCCATTCAGTACTTTGAATATATCATGCCACTGCCTCTAGCTTGTCAAGTTTCTGTTGAAAAATCTCCAGCTAGTCTTACAGGTTTTCCCTTGCAAATTAAGGACATCTTTTGTCTTTCTGCTTTTCAGGGTTTTTTTCTTTATCACTATATTTTGCAAATTTTATTATAATATGTCTTGGTGTTGGCCTGTTTTTTAAAAATTTGATGGGAGTTCTCTGTATCTTTTGGATCTGGTGTCTGTTTCCTACCCCAGATTAGGGAAGTTTTCAGTTTATTTCTTCAAATAAATTTTCTGCCTCCTCTTCTCTCTCTTCTTCTTCCAGGTCTCCTATAATATAATGTTACTGCATTTGATTGAGTCATTGAGTTCCCTAAATTTATTCTCATGTTCCATAATTCCTCTTTCTCTCTTTTGTTCAGCTTCATTATTTTGCATTATTTCTCTTCTAGGTCATTAGTTCATTCATCTGCTTTTTCTAGCCTGCTGTTCATTGCACCAAGCCTGTTTCCAATCTCACGTATTGCACTGGGAAAGAAGAGTTTTTAAATCAGTGATTCTGGAACAAATGGATAGACCCATGTGAATGTAGGGGAATGGATTATTACCTCGCATCATAAATAAAAGCTAAATTAAAATGTACGAAAAGTCTAAATGTAGAAGCTAGAAACATAAGACTTTTAGAAGAAATTGTGTAACTCCTGAACATACTGTTTGAAAAGTTCATATTGTACTTAGTTCTGAATTTCAGGTAATAGTAACAACTATGATTAGAAATAACATTTAAAAATTTTTTTTCTTAATCTTTATTTATTTATTTATTTATTTAAAAAAATTTTTTAACGTTTATTTATTTTTGAGACAGAGAGAGACAGAGCATGAATGGGGGAGGGTGAGAAAGAGGGAGACACAGAATCTGAAACAGGCTCCAGGTTCTGAGCTGTCAGCATACAGCCCGACGTGGGGCTCAAACTCACAGAATGCAAGATCATGACCTGAGCCGAAGTCGGCCACTCAACCGACTGAGCCACCCAGGCGCCCCAATCTTTATTTATTTTTGAAAGAGAGAGAGAGAGAGAGAGGGAGAGGGAGAGGGAGAGAGACAGTGGGGGAGGAACAGAGAGAGTGGGAGACACAGAATACGAAGCAGGGTCCAGGTTCTGAGCTGTCAGCACAGATCCTGATGCAGGGCTCGAACTCATGAACCATGAGATCATGACCTGAGCCAAAGTCAGATGCTTAACCGACTGAGGTGCCCAGGTGCCCCAGAAATAATATTTTTAAAGAGAAAATCATATATAACAATGCTCTAGCATGATTATGGTTATTATTATTATTATTACTATTGATGAACATTCAGAGTTTTTTCTGAACATTTGTTATTATAAAAGGATTGTATTGAGCAATTTTGAGCACTTTGAATATGCATTTTTGCTCATATTTGTGAAGGTATGTACTAATTCTTTTTTGAATTAAAAAAAATTTTAATGCTTATTTACTTTTGAGAGAGAGACACACACAGACAGAGCACAAGCAGAGGAGGGGCAGAGAGAGAGGAGGACATAGAATCTGAGGCAGGTTCCAGGCTCCGAGCTATCAGCAGAGAGCCCCAGGCGGGGCTCGAACTCATGAACTGTGAAATCATGACCTGAGCTGAAGTTGGATGCTTAACTGAGCCACCCAGACGTCCTTTAAAAAAAAAAAAATTAAGTTTACTTATTTATTTTGAGAGAGACAGAGAGAGCAAGTGAGGGAAGAGTGGAAGGAGAGGGAGAGAGAATATCCAAAGCAGGCTTTGCACTGTCAGCATGGAGCCCAATGCGAGGGTCAAACTCAGGAACTGTGAGGTCCTGAAACTGAGTCAGGTGCTTAACTGACTGAGCCACCCAGGTGCCCTTGTACTAATTCTTGTTTATTTATAGAACTTTTTCTTTGCAAACAATATGTATATTTTGATATGTCGAGGATAAACTTTTTGTAGTCAATATCTCTATACTTTTGTTGTTTTATTTAATCAGAACATTTTATTTCATCTCCAGAATTAAATATTTATGGGTCAGTTTTATATTAATATAGCTTTGCTTTTTATCAATTATTTATTGTGGCAAATTGCACATCATAAAATTCACCATCTTCGCCATTTTTAAGTGTGCAGTCAATGATGTTAAGTATATTTATACTGTTATGCAGTCATAACCACCAACCATCTCTAGAATATTTTTTCATCTTGCAAATGTAAAATGCTATGTCCATTAAATAATAACTTTCCACCCCTCCCTTTCCCCAAATGCTGGCAATCATCATTCTACTTTCTATCTCTGATTTTGAATTCCCTAGGTACTTCATATAAGTGGAATCATACAATATTTGTCTTTTCATGACTGGCTTATTTCACTCAGAATATAACTTTCACAGTTCATTCATGTTGTCATGTGTCAGAATTCCTTCCCTTTTGTGGCTGAAATAATCTTCCATTGTATGTATACATCACATTTTGTTTATCCATTCATCTGTCAGTGGATTCTTGGGTTGCCTCCAGGTTTTAGTTATCATAAATAATGATGCTATAACATGGGTATACAAATATCTCTTGGAAACGATGTGTTCAATTCTTTAGGGTATATATCCAGAACTCAAATTGCTGGGTCATATGGTAATTCTATTTTTAATTTTTTGAGGAACTTTCATTATGTTTTCCACAGTGGGGGCTGCACCATTTGACATTCCCAACAATAGTGCAGAAGTGTTACA
Source organism: Panthera tigris (assembly GCF_018350195.1). Classification (NCBI taxonomy): domain Eukaryota; kingdom Metazoa; phylum Chordata; class Mammalia; order Carnivora; family Felidae; genus Panthera; species Panthera tigris. The sequence goes on from NC_056661.1 coordinate 66,294,053, forward strand.
ATTTCCCTACAATTTCACCAACAATTGTCATTTTTTGGTTCGAAATATGTAATATATATATATCCTGTATATAAAGCATACACCCAGGAATAATTAAAAAGAAAGAACTTTCACTGGTTTATCAAGATCACTTAAATTCTTTTTTAATTTTATTTTTTATTTTTATTTAAATTCCAGGTAGTGAACATACAGTGCAATATTAGTTTCAGGTGAACAATGTAGTGATTTAACAATTCCATGCATCACCCAGTGCTCATCATGACAAGTGCTCTCCTTAATCCCCATCACCTATTTCACCCAATCCCACCCCCCCTCCCCCAGCTCCCCTCTGGTAACCATCAGTTTGTTCTCTATAGTTAAGAGTCTGTTTCTCTCTCTCTCTGTCTTTATGCTCCTGTATTTTTTTCTCTTAAATTCCACATATGAGTGAAATCATATGGTATGTGTCTTTCTCTGATTGAGTTATTTCACTCAGAATTATACTCTCTAGCATGATTCATGTTGTTGCAAATGGCAAGATTTCATTCTTCTCATGGCTGAATAATATTCCAGTGTGTGTGTGTGTGTGTGTGTGTGTGTGCATTTTCATTATCCGTTCATCTGTTGCTAGACACAGGCTGCTCCCATGCTTTATTTAAAATTCCAGGGGCGCCTGGGTGGCTCAGTCGGTTAAGCGGCCGACTTCGGCTCAGGTCATGATCTCGCGGTCCGTGAGTTTGAGCCTCGCGTCGGGCTCTGTGCTGACAGCTCAGAGCCTGGAGCCTGTTTCAGATTCTGTGTCTCTCTCTCTCTGACCCTTCCCCGTTCATGCTCTGTCTCTCTCTGTCTCAAAAATAAATAAACGTTAAAAAAAATTTAAAAAAAAGTAAATAAAAAAAATAAAATTCCAAGTAGAAGGCAATTAAGGAAATAAGGACAACTTGTAGAGTTTTTTGCCATTATCATGATTTGTGCTAACATGCTCCAATCATTGCTTTGGTAACATCAGAGAAAATATCAGCACAGGAAAAATGGCAAATAATACCTTAGTATTGATATAAAAGTAATTTTCTCCTTGTGAACTCTCTGAAAGTGTTCTGAGTTATCTGAGGGTAACATTTTGAGTACTACTGAAATGAATCTCAAATTTCATAATCAAGACACTCATGGTGGAGACATACAATTCATTTATGACTATCATTTTTTCTCTAAGATATATTTTTCATCAAATAAAATCTGAACAAAGCTTTATTAATCTATTTCTCTCTACCTTATGAACAATGTTGATTTATTCCAGGCATCTTCAGCCTAAAATTTTAAATTTGTGGGCTTTTTCACTTTTTATTTTCTTGTATCTTTCTGTGACAGTTGGAAGACATGGCGTTGGAATCCCTACTCACATGTCAGTTTGATCCAGAGGTGATTATGTTTCAAGGGACATTACTGATTCTGCATTCCCACAAGTAGGAACATAAGTCATGATATGTAAGCAAACCTCAACCAGTTGGAGCAGAGCCTCAACTATATTCAGACTTTTCCTTTAAAAGTCACATTTTGGGGCTCCTGGGTGGCTCAGTCGGTTAAGCGTCTGAGTTCGCTCAGGTCACGATCTTGCGGTTAGTGAGTTTGAGCCCCGCGACGGGCTCTGTGCTGATGTCTCAGAGCCTGGAGCCTGCTTCAGATTCTGTGTCTCCTTCTCTCTCTGCTCCTCCCCAACTTGTGTTCTGTCTCTCTCTGTCTCAAAAATAAACACTAAAAAAATAAATAAATAAATAAATAAATAAATAAATAAAATTAACCAAAAACCCTACCTTTTGATTCACAAATCCTTTCATGGACTTTTTCTTCATGTTTCAGTTGTTGAACGATAAATGTCCATGTGTTCCGAAGCAATATAGATTCTATAGTCTACTCTGTATATGTTCTAGGACAATAGGATGGTGGCCACAGGGACAAGGAAAAAGCTGCGAAATTGGAGAGGTGGGCAGTTGGAAGTTTGCATCAGTTGAGATACTTGTAGCTTAATATATTTTTAATCTATTGCCTGGCCTTTTTCTCTCACACTTGAAATAATCCAAAACTTCAGTAAATACATTTTAATATGTAAACTATAATAAGCAGAAATGGGTTTTGAAAGGCTTAATGATACTTAAACTAATTATTTAGAAGTGTGAATTTCCACATTTATCCAAGATCATCAAGCCTCCAGGAATGACTGATTGGGCTTCTCTATGTGCAGTGCCATTTAAATGCAATAACTTGGAAATATTCAATGAAATATGGCCTTCTTCCTTTGCAATCTATAATTAAAATGCCAATTTTATCTCAGCAATCTATGTAAATTTACATTTAGAACGAGCAAATTAAGTTTTTATTATAGCCTGAAGTATTTATTGTTCCTTTTTATGGTTGGGCATTTTTAAGGGAAGGAAAAAAGAGTGTTATACCACAAAAGCAGTTGAAAAAGTACCTTTGCAATCAGTACTAATGTGACAAGTGTATATTTGTCAGGTTACTGGTAGGTGGTTATTCAAAGCCACTCCAATATTAGATACAGGATGGTTTGTTTAAAAATGGGAAAACCAATAACACTATGAGTGAAGGCACTTTTTCAACGGTCATAATTTAAATGTTATGAAGGCAGCACCTGGGAAAATGTGTTAGGGTGCGCTATAGACAACTAAGATAACGTGAAGATAAAAATCAGCATAGGCTTTCAGAGTAACTCTCTCTTCCTATTTAAGGATACTTTGCTAATCACAGCAGCTCTGAAAACTCATTAAGTTACTGGAAATGAGCCTAGCTGTGCTTTTATTATCAGTTCTGTGATACAGCTTCCTGGACAGCATGAGAGAACTGGTAGGGGTTTTGCCGTGCTCTCTCTCTCTCTCTCTCTTTTTTTATTTTTTATTTTTTATTTTTTTTACAGAGTTGCATGTTTTTGTAATCCCAAACATAGTTGTAAAACACAACATGGTTTTCATTCTGAAACTGGTTGGGAGGGGAAGGGTCTTGGACAGGAATGAATGTGTGCTGCAATTTTGTATTTTAGGAAGGTGTTTTACGTGTTTGCACCCTCCCTTCTCCTGGAGGGCTGGTTTCCAAGCAGAGCTCCTGCCAAGAATCTTCGCTGGATAATAGGACTGAGTGGAGGTAGAAGGTATAGATGCAGTGAGAACAAGACATTAAACCAAAGCTAAACCAATTTTTCCCCAGAACACAACAGAAGGTTCCTTCTGAGTGCCCGGGAAAGAAATTGTCGTCGTAAGCAAACTGTTTCAAATTATTAGTTTTATTGTACAAATGAAGAGTATAATAAAATGCCTATATGGAATTCGTGAACCAGAAGGGAAGATAGATTCAAGGTCAGATTTATCTGACCTGAAGTTCATGTTTTTGGCATTGTTCTACGCAAACCACGTTCCTTTCTTGCCTCAAATATCCCCAATGCACCCTCCCTCCTGCTCTCTACCTTTTTTCCTTCCAAGAAGGGACATTTAAAAAAAATTTTTTTTAATGTTTATTTATGTGTTCGAGACAGAGAGAGACAGAGCATGAATGGGGGAGGGTCAGAGAGAGAGGGAGACACAGAGTTCAAAACAGGCTCCAGGCTCTGAGCAGTCAGCACAGAGCCTGACAGGGGTCTTGAACTCACAGACCGTGAAATCATGACCTGAGCCGGCTTTGGACGCTCAACCGACTGAGCCACCCAGGCCCCCCAAGAACAGACATTTTAATCCTAGTGATTAATGTTACCAACTAGGAAGTCTTCATGTTTCAAGTGAATGATCTTGTGATTCTTTAGGGAATATTATTATAAATAAAGATATAGTTTGACAGCTATTGTCCAAATGTGTTTTTTTAATAACTCATTAAATTTGACATTTAAAAAGTGCATGTAAATTCTCTAAAATTCAGATATCAGTAGAACTTATCATAAGTGCATCAAGAATTATTTACTAATTTTACCTTCTTATAATTAAAAAAAATTTTGAATGTAAAACAGCAAGCAGAACTAAGAAGACTCCGGAAGGTAGAAAGGAGGAAGCAGCTGCTTAGGGGCCTCAGGACTTGACGACCAACACAAAGGGTTTTCTTTTTGTCTCCCGTATATACCAGACATGGTGCCTCAGAAGTCTGTATTCCACAATAGGAATAGGAAAACAAAAAGTGCCAAGAAAAGTCTATCCCCTATGGCAGAAGAATTCAGAAACAATGATCCAACAGAACAGATAACCTTTTTGTTAATATCCATCCTTTTCCATCCGAGCACTAATTGAAAAGTGCCCTTTCCTATTACCGTGGTTTCATTGAAGAGACGATTTTCCACCCTGGAACCCTGATCCATAGGATCGAAGGGCAGTCGTCTTACTTTTTCCTCCAGGCTGTCCACTGGAGTGAGCAGGTTGCTATTCGTTCACCTCCCAGTTGGTAGAAACCAGCACTGTTCCAACTCTCCCAGCAGAGTAGCATCACCATTGCTAGGCAGAGAGCTGATCTGTGCCTTGTCCAGTGGAAGCAATGGTGCTTTGATTCCCTTCCTGGCATACTGTCAGTAGGGTTGAGAGGGAGCTGATGATCCATCCATGCATGGCAGAAGGAAGCAGTGATCTGATTCCCCCACTGGAGACGGTCAGCAGAGCTCAGTGGCAACTTGAACTCCCATTCCCTCCTGGCAACAAGACTTCACTGTGCAAGGCAAGGCTAGTTACCACTAGGATCGTCCCACCCCCTTGGAGTCAGTGGGGCTTGGTAGGTGATGAATCCCCCTACCACCCAACAACAATAAGACTGAAACAAGGCAGTGTGAGGCAGGGCTAATTAACACTCTTTCCCTTTTTCCCCTCCACCCATGGTATCAGGAGAACTCAGTGAAAAGTTGAGCCTCTGGACCCATCTAAGAATCAATGAAATTGAAAAGGTCATGGAGGCGGGGCTAGTTGACAACCCACGTCTACCTGTCCTCTCTTCTGGTATCGGTGGGGTGAGGGGGCTAAGCTTTTGTCCCAACGCAATAGAAACAAGATGTATGAATCAGTCTACCATGTTCCCTCTCCCTAGGGTTCGTGGGGCCAAGCAGGGAACATTCACACCCATCCCACTCATCTGCGATGAAGCAACGTAAATCAGTGTCCTACTTTTGCTGGGGCAGTTTTGGCAGGCCTGGAGAAAGCTAAACATCCACATCCACCAATTTTTCAGACTACATTTTAACAGGGGGACTGGCTGCTAAAGACAAAGATTATTCACTCGTAGGTGGAATTTAAGAAACACAACAGAGGAACATAAGAGAAAGGAAGGAACAAAATAAGATAAAAACAGAGGGAGGCAAATTGTAAGAGACTCTTAAATACAGAGAACAAAGTGAGGTCTGATGGAGGGGGTGGGTGGGTGAGGGGATGGGTTAAATGGGCGATGGGGAAACAAGGAGGTCACTTGTTGGGATGAGCACTGGGTTCAACTCCTGAAATCAATACTACACTGTGTGTGAAGTAACTTGAAGACTAAATAGGATCTAGATTTTTGTGATACAATAGCTAAAATATCCAGAGTATATTAAAAAAAAAAAATCAGGGGGTCAGGGGCGCCTGGGTGGCGCAGTCGGTTAAGCGTCCGACTTCAGCCAGGTCACGATCTCGCGGTCCGTGGGTTCGAGCCCCGAGTCAGGCTCTGGGCTGATGGCTCGGAGCCTGGAGCCTGTTTCCGATTCTGTGTCTCCCTCTCTCTCTGCCCCTCCCCCGTTCATGCTCTGTCTCTCTCTGTCCCAAAAAAAAAAAAAAAAAAAAGTTGAAAAAAAAAATCAATTGTAGGGGGAAACAAACAAAAGGGAAAACTCACCATTTTGAAATACTGCCGAGTCTTTTGTTCATAACGAGCTCTACCCTCAGGAGAAATTATTTTCTAAGAACCGAACCTGCCCGGATTTTATCAGAGCCTAACTTCCCTGGGGTAAGGGAAGGGTTCAATTCCAGCCCTTTATAGCCATCCTGTCCCACCTGAGGTGGGTGTAGGGAGTGTGGCGATGAGAAAAATTGGTGAAATTCACAGTCCAGCATTACCGGCTCACCAAAAGGTTGACCTACTCATAGGACTATAGAATGCTTGCTCTCCCCACAGCTTACTACTCCATTCCTGAAGGTCTATTTACTGCAGTTCTTTTTTACCTGGTACATCATGTCCAGTTGTCCAGAACAAAGTACAAGGCATACAAAAACTAAAAGATTAAAAACAACAACAACAACATGGTTTCAAGAGTTTGAACGAGCATCCTAACCACAATCAGATACATGGCAAAATGTTGACACGACCAGACTATCAATTAAAAACATGACTAATATATACTGAGGGCTTTAAGACTTCAATGGAATGGAATGATCTTGGAAGTCATTACTCCATCCTCGGAGTAAGCAAAAGAGCCAAACAAACTGAACACCAGCAACTATTCTTAGACTCGTCAGACAAGTAAAGTGACGAGGCAAACCACAGTCTCCTAAATCAGAGACAGGCAAGCAGATACGGAGAACATAACTTACTGGGGCAGAAACCTCTGCAGGAAACAGTACCAGCTACTGCTGTTTGGTCTTTTAATGAAAAAATTACAAAACACACTAAAAGGCAAGATGCACAGTGTGAAGACACAAAGCGAGCATCAGAAGGAGACTCTGGTATGAGAGGGATGTTGGAGTTATAAGACTGGAAACATAAAACACCCATAATTAATTCGCTAAGGGCTCTAAAGGAAAAAAATATATACAGCGTGCAGGAAGAGATCGGCCATGGAAACAGAGAGATGAAAATCCTAAGAAAGAGGAAAAAAGAAACGCTATAGATCAAAAACGTTGACAGAAATAAATAATGCATTTGACTGGCTCATTAACAGACTGGGCATGTCTGAGGAAAGGAAAGAATCTTTCAGCCTGAGAATATGTCAATAGAAACTTTCAAGTACGAAAAGCAAAGGGAAGAAAGACTGAAAAAAAAAAAAACAAACACATAAGTCCAAGGACTGTGGGACAACTACAGAAAGTATAACAGATGAGTGACAGAAATACCAAAAGGAAAAGAATGATACAAAGGAATAGAAGAAATATTTGAAGCAAGAATTACAAAGAACAGCTACAAATTAGCATCAGACATGAACCACAGATCCACGGAGCTGAGAACGTCAAGCACAAAAAACTCCACTTATGCATATCATATTCAAACTGCAGAAAATAAAAGATAATGAAAAAATACCTTCAAAGAACCTGAAAGGCAGGGACACCTTTTTTTTTAGGGGAACAAAGATAAGAATTACATCCAACATCTCTATTGAGTTTATGAAAGCAAGAAGAACACAGAGTGAAATATTTAAAGTAATGAGAGAGAGAGAGAGAGAGAGAGAGAGAAAACCACACCAACCCAGAATTCTATATCCTGTGAAATTTAAAAGAAAAGGAGAAACAGAGAATTTCTAGACAAACAGAAATTGAGGGATTTTTTGTTAGTAGACCTGCCTCGCACGAAATTAAAAAAAAAAATCTTCAGAGAGATCAGGCCTGTGTGAAGAATAATAGAGCAATGGAGAATGTAAAAAAACACATTTTTTATTCATAATTAAGCTAATATATAATCATTTGTTCAAAATAATATAACCCATGTATTTGATTATGTGTGATTATATATATGTCTATGTATAAGTGAAGTAAATGACAGAAAATATACAAAGAACATGAAAAAGGAGTTATAAATATTTTGTTATTATAAGACACCTGCACTACCTGTGAAGCAGTTTAATGGTGTTTTAAAGTGAGCAGGATCAACTATAAATACATATGGCAAACTCTAGGCAACCACTTTAGAAAGTGAAATATATACATATATACGAATATACATATATATAATTGATATACTAATAAAAAATGAAATCATACAAAATGCTCAATTAAAACCACAAAAGGCAAGAAAAAGTGTGGAAGACAAGAACAGGGATAAAGAACAAGGGCAACAAATTGAAAACAGTAATGCATATGGTAGATACTAACCCAATTACATAAAAAATCATTCTAAATATGAATGGTCTAAATACACCAATTAAATGACTGATATAGTCAGAATGGATCGAACAACAACACTCGACTATAGGTTGATTACAAGAAATCTGTAGATATAAAGGCACCTCTATATGAAAAGTAAAGGGTGGAAAAAGATATGTCATGCTAACACTAACAGAGAGAAAGTAAGGATGACTATATTAATTTCAGACAGAGCAGACTTCAGAGCAAGAAAAGCTATCAAGGATAAAGAAGGACACTACAAAAGAAAAAAGGGGTCAACACTCCAATAACCCTTCATGCATATGCACCTAACAGAGCGTCAAAATAAATGAGGCAAAAACTGATTGACCTGCAAAGAGAAATAAATAAATCCACTATCATAGCTGGAGACTTAAATGTCCTTTGATCAGAAATGGGCAGATCCAGCAGGCAGAAAATCAGTAAGAACCAAGCTGAACTCAATAGTACCGCCAACCACCTGAATATAAGAGACAACTGTTTTATAATACAAAATAATATCAATGGACTTCATTCAGTTGCAGAAGCTTACACATTCTTATGAGGCTTGCATGGAATATTCACCTCTACGGACAACATTCTGTCCCATAAAGCATAACTAAACAGATTTAAAACTAAAGAAATCATATGTTGGGGCATCTGGGTGGCTCAGCTGGTTAAGCAGATGACTTTGGCTCAGGTCGTGATCTCACGGCCTGTGAGTTCGAGCCCCACGTCGGGCTCTGTGCTGACAGCTCAGAGCCTGAAGCCTGCTTTGGAATCTGTGTCTCCCTCTCTCTCTGCCCCTCCCCTGCTTGCTCTCTGTCTGTCTCTCCAAAAAAAAAAAAAAAAAAAAAGCCTTAAAAAAATAAATGTAATGTATGCTCTCAGATCTCAATGGGATTAAACTAGAAATAAATAACAAAAAAGATAGAAAATCCACAATTACTTGGAGATTTGATAGTGCACTTCTAAATCACACATGGGTAAAGACAAAAATGTCAACAGAAATTTAAAAATATTTTGAAATAAAAATGAAAATGCAATTTATCAAAAATTTGTTGGATACAATGAAAGCAGTGTTGAGAAAGAAAAGAATCACATTAAATATATACATTAGAAGGCTAAAAATAATAGAGATTAAAATGCCAACTGATCAAATTGAAAACAGGAAATCACTATGGAAAATCAACAAAAGCAAAAAGCTGGTTCTTTTAAGGATCAATAAAATTGAGAGACTAACCAAATAAAAAAGAGAGAAGACACAGTTTGCTAGTATCAGAAATGCAAGAGGGCACATCACTGTGGACCTCAAGGACATTAAAAGGATAATAAATGCTATGAACAACACCATGCCCTCAAATTTTTAACCTAGGTGAAATGGACCAAGTCCTTGAAAGACACAATTTACCAAAAACTCACACAAAAAGAAATAGACAATATGAATAGGTCTGTATCTATTAAAGAAGTTGAATCAGTTATTAAGAACTTTCAAAACAGAAAGCACCAGGCTCATACAAGTTTAATGGTATTGTATCAAGCACCTAACAAAGAATTTATTCAAACTCTTACAGTTTCTTCCAGAAGAAAGAAGCAGAAAGAATACTTCCTAACTCATTTGATGACGCCACTATTACCCAAATACCAAACCAGACAAAAACATTACCAGAAAAGAAAACCAAAATGCAATATCTCTCATAAACATATATGCGAAACTTAACAAAATATTTAAAAAAATCAAATCTAAAACATAAGAAGTATTACACATCATTACTGAGATTTACCTTGATATTAAAGGCCAGTTCTGCATTTGAAAATCAATTAATGCAATTCATCACATCGACAGTCATGAAAAGAAAAATCACATGACTCTATCAATGGATTCAGAAAAGATATTTCACAAAATCCAACACACACTCATGATAAAAAAAAATTCAGCAAATTAAGAAACTTAGATTGATGAGTAACTTCTACAAAAAATCTACCGTTACCATCATACTTAGTGGTGAGAGATTTGAAGCTTTCACACCTAGGTCAAGATCAAGGCAAGGATGTGCCCTCCTACTGGTTTTCTTCAATACTGTGCTGCAAGTCCTTGCTAATGTAATAAGGCCAGAAAATTTATGCAGATTAGGAAGAAAGAAATAAAATTGGCTTTCTTCCAGATGGCATGACCGTTTATATAGGAAACACAAAACAAAACGAAGCAAAACCAAACAAAAAACCTCTCCTGTAACTAATCAGGGATTATAGCAAAGATGCAGGATACAAAGTTAATACACAAGTCAATCATTTTCCTATATGCTAGCAATCAAAATGTGGAATTTGAAATAAAAACAAGACATTAACATTTACATTAGCATTCTCCCAAATGTAAACCTTCGGTATAAATGTAATAAAATATGAAAAAGTTTTACATTAACGAAAGTACAAATCTCTGATGAAATAAATCAAAGAGGAATGAAATAAATGGAGAAATATTCTATGTTCATGGATAGGAAGACTGAATATTGTCAAGATGTCAGTTCTTCCAAACTTGATTTATAGATTCACCACAATCCCAGTCAAACTCCAGGCAAGTTATTTTGTGGACATCAACAAACAGATTCTGAAATGTATACAGAGTAGCAAAAGACACTATCCAATTCAATATTGTCACTACCCAACCTCAAAACTTAATATTAGGGCGCCTGGGTGGCTCAGTATGTTAAGCATCTGACTCTTGACTTTGGCTCAGGTCATGATCTCGTGGTTTGTGGGTTCTAGTCCCTACTTTGGGCTGTGTGCTGAGAAACCTGTTTAGGATTCTCTCTCTCTCTCCCTCTCTCTCTGCCCCTCCCTGCATCCCTCAAAATGAATAAACTTTATAAAATACAAAGACTTAATATAATGCTCCAATAATGGTCTTGATAAAAAAATAGACAAATAGATCAATGAAACAGAGTAACCCAGAAACAGACCCCCATCAAAATAGTCAACCGACTTTTTAAAAAGGACCAAAAACAATACTGTGGAACACATATTATCTTTTAACAAATAGTTCTGAAACAACTGGATATCCATGTGTACAACAAACAAATAATCTAGACACAGGCATTTTACCATTAACAAAAATTATCTCCAAATGGACTAGAGATCTAAATATAAAATGCAAAATTATAAAACTCTGGGAAGTGATCATAGGCAAAAATCTGATTGTACTTGGGTTTATGATGACTGTTTATTTATTTTAATTTTTTAAAATGTTTATTTATTTATTTAGAGAGAGACAAGGGGTTCCATCTCATGACCTCAAGATCATGACCTGAGCTGAAATTAAGGGTCAGATGTTCCCATTGATGGCTTAATGGATAGAGAAGATGTGTATATATATATATATATATATATATATATATATGTATATGTATATATGTATATATGTATGTATATGTATATATATGTGTATATATGTGTATATATATACATATATATGTATATATATATATATATGTATACATACACAATGGAGTATTACTCAGTAATCAAAAAGAATGAAATCTTGCCATTTGCAACTACATGAATAGAACTAGAGGGTATTATGCTAAGCGAAATTAGTCAGAAAAAGACAAATGTCATAGGACTTTACTCATATGAGGATTTTAAGATACAAAACAGATGAACATAAAGGAAGGGAAGCAAAACTTCTATAAAAACAGGAAAGGGAATGAAACATAGGAGACTCTCAAATATGGGGAACAAGCAGAGGGTTACTGGAGGGGTTGTGGGAGAGGGGGATGGGCTAAATGGGTAAGGGGCATTGAGGAATCTACCCCTGAAGTCATTGTTGCACTATATGCTAACTAACTTGGATGTAAATTAAAAAAAAAAAAAAAAGACTCAGAAGCTAAACATACTGAGTCACCCAAGTGCCCCTGATGATGCCTTTTTAAAGGCAACACCAGAGCATGGCCCATGAAATAAATAATTGATAAACTACACTTCATTAAAATTAAAAATTTTGCTCTTTAAAAAACAATATTAACAGAATGAGAAGGCAAGCCACAGATTGGGGAAAAATGTATTTGCAAAGAACACAACAGATAAAGATCTGTTGTCCAAAATAAACAAAGAACTCTTAAAACTGAAAAATAATAAACATTCTGATTTAAAAATGGGCAAAATACCTGAACAGACACCTCAAAAAAAAAAGAAAATGTGCAGATGGCAAGTAAGCACATGAGATGATGTCCAACATTAAGTGTAGTTACAAAATTAAAAGTTGAAACAATAATGCCATTACACATCTATTAGAATAGCCTAAATTCAAAGGACTGACAACATCCCATATTGGAAAATATATCGTGTCATCTCATTCATTGCTGGTGGGAAAATCAAAATGGTATAACCACTTTGGAGACAATTTTGGAGTTTCTTACAAAAATAAACATACCCTAACCATATGATCCAGCATTGTACTCCTGGGAATTTACCCAAATGAGTTGAAAACTTATGTCCACACAAAACCCTGCCCATGGATGTTTATAGCAGCCTTGCATATAATAGCCCAAACTCAAAAACAATCAACATATCGTTCAGTGAGTAAATAAACTGTGACTATATTCAGCCAATGCAATATTATTTAACATTAAAAAGAAATAAGTTATCAAGCCATAAAAAAATAGAAGAAAATTAAATACATACTACTAAATGTAGAAGTCAATCTAAAGGGATACATACTATATGAATCCACTTACATGACATTCTTGAAAAGGCAAAACTATGGAGATGGTAAAATAGTGGTTGCCAGGGATTAGGAAGGAGGAAGTGGATTGGGAGAGAGAAACAGGATTTCTTAGGACATATCACCATATGATTCTACAATGGCGGATGCATCTTCTTGTGCATTTGTCAAAACCCACTCTTATAAACCCCAAGAGTGAACCCTAATGTAAACTATGGACCTTGGATGATAAGGATGTATCGATCTAGGTTCATTAATTGTAATAAATAAATGCACCACTATTTTGTGTGATGTTGATGGTGAGGAAGGCTGCATATTTGTGGAGAAATGACATATAGAGGAACTTTTTACTTCAGTTCAATTTTACTGTAAACTCAACACTGCTCTAAAATATAGAGTTTTTTTAAAGTGCATGCACTTAGCAAACTAAAATTAGATGGGAACTTCCCTTATTGAATAAACTTTCAAAATACACTTAAAATAGAGTATATAATAGAGAGGTGTTGACAATGTTTCCGTAGAGATGATTAACCCTCATACATCATAAAGAATGAGGCAAGAAAAAGAAGTGAAAAGTAAAATGATTATAAATAATCTTCCATACAAGGAGGCAAGAAGAAGAAATAAAAAATAAAGTGATTATAAACAATAATAGCTGTTACTATTTACCAATGATATGACTGTTTATGTAGAAAATTCATAAAAATAAAAAATTAACAGCTAAATTAGTAAGTTTACTGAATTCTATAATAATCAAAAATATTTTAATTCTGTATAACAAAAAAACACTCTTGAAAATAGAATTCTAAATACAGTATCTTTAAAAAAGCATGAAACAGCAAATATCTAGGAAGATACGTATCAAAGTGTCTAATATTTCTTCAGTTAATAGTCATAAATATTCCCGAGGAAATTATAGATGCTTACTACATGGTGGAATATATAACACTCATATATTGAGAAACTGAACACTTTAAAGGTCAGTGTATCCCCAGTCCATACATGTATAGATCTATAGATTCAATGAATTGCAAATAAGCATCTTGAAAGTCTTTTTATTTCTAAATTTTTGTTCAACTTGACCACCTGATTCTATTTTTTAATGGAAATATAGAAGCTAGGATTACCAAGGTACGTTCCTACATGAAAATGCAAGAAAAATGGAGTTACTGTACCTGATTTCAAGACTTCATATTAAATCACATGAAGTACATTTAACATCGCTGCAAAACTAGAAATCTAATTTGATGGAAGAGATCCACACATAAATAGTCATTTTTTTGTTTTGACATATTTCCATTGCAGAGCATTGGATTAAAGACAGTCTTTAAATAAATGGCGTGGTTTTCATTCAAAACCCATATAGAAAAAAACTAAGCATGACATCTACCATACTGTATCAAATTAATTCCAGGTAGGTTGTAGATCTCAATCCACAATAATATGACGTTTTTCGTTCTGAAGGTGGTTCAAGATGGTGGTGAAAGAAGATCCTGAACTTACCTCTCCCCACAGAAGAAACAAATAACGGCTACTTAGGTTGACACTGCCTTTGGAAAAAGAATTGAAAACTAGTTGAAGAGCTTCTCCACAACAAAGGATAAAAAGGCCCCATGGAGGTGGGTAGGAGAGGCACATAACACAGTATGACCAAAAAACCCACCTCCCACAGTCAGGAAGAATCTTGCAAATATTGAGTGTCTCCCTGAAGAGTAAGGACTCTATGCACCATACCAGGCACCCCCAACCCTTGAGAATTTCACCAGGCAAATGAGCCCCCAAAATATCTGGCTTTGGAAACCAATGAGAACACATCCAGGATAACTCTAGAGCTATAAGGGTAGACGTTCTGCTCTTATTTTTTTTTAATTTTTTTTAATATTTATTTATTTTTGACAGAGAGAGAGAGAGAGAGAGAGAGAGAGACAGAGCATGAGCGGGGGAGGGGCAGAGAGAGAGGGAGACACAGAATGGGAAGCAGCTAATCATGATCTCGCAGTCCCTGAGCTCAAGTCCCACGTCAGGCTCTGTGCTGACAGCTCAGAGCCTGGAGCCTGTTTCAGATTCTGTGTCTCCCTCTCTCTCTGACCCTTCCCCATTCATGCTCTGTCTCTCTCTGTCTCAAAAACATAAATAAACGTTAAAAAAATAAAATAAAATAAAATAAAATAAAATAAAATAAAATAAAATAAAACAAAATAAAATAAATACTATTTGTCAAAAGTCAAATTAACAGAGTGAAAAACCACCTGACCAATAAACACACGAAAAGAGAAGTGGAATTGGAAATTAAAAATTTCCACTGTATATTACAACAAATGAAAAGGTAGATAAGACAAAGTGTTGGGAGGACGGAGAACTGTTGGATCTCCATTACATTGCTGATGGAGACCTAAAGTGGTACAATCATTTTGGAAGATGGTTTGGCAGTGAGTATCCATAGAGCTGACATGTGTATACCCAATGAGTCAGTAATTCCACGTGTAGGTATGTGTTCCACAGAAATGCATGCATATACGTACCAGAAGTCAAGGACACGAATGCTCACAGAAGCATCATAGTCCCAAACTGCAGACACCCACAGGCACTTCCAAAGTTCAATGGGTATATGATTGTTGGAATAATAGTGCAAAAATATGCCATATAGCTATAAAAATAAATGAATTATATACAAAGATCAGAATAAATCTCACGAACATAATATTAAGCAAAAGAAACAAAACAATGCATAGTCTATTTTTCCCTTATATGAAATTAAAAAAAAAGGCAACAGGTATATCTAAACTGTAATTTTAAAATTTAAGCTCATAATTGCCTTTGAGGAGTATGTTGTTCTCACAAAGAGACACAAGTAGGGAAAACAATATTTGTTCTAGCTCTTGATTTTGCGGATGCGCCATGGATTCGCTTTGTGAGGTTTCACTGAGCTGGACATGTGTGCTTGTCTATACGCATTGTTTTAGACGTTCTATAAAAAAGTAGAACACCGTCCTCAGCATTCACTGCACTTCATGAAACTCGCAGTTTCATAGAACAAGGTCTTTGTTTAGGCCTGCAGGGTAAAGAAGTGATTTTTTTCAAAGCGATTAACTCAAAGAAAGAATTGGGAAGATTTTCAGATGTTCTCAACCCTTCATAAACCCGGGAGCGTTGCTCAACTGCTCGTGTATATTGAGTCCTATATACTTGATAAGATGATTGATGATTTTTTTTAAGCTGAAAACATCAGGACTATCTAAGAAATATCCCCAAATAAACTCATAATGGCTTTGGATGACAATGGCATCCAGGGATTTTATTAAAAAAAGAACCTGGTAAATTTAAAATATACAATGGACAATAATTTAAAGCACATTTCTCCCTTTTAAGTTTTTGAGTTCGCTGCCTGATTGGCTCTTATTTGAAGTATTGCTCTATTTTTTGAAGAGCTGGCATTCATCCATAAATTTTAGTATCCTTCAAATAATTTAAGACAAAAAAAAAAGGCCAAATGTAACGCTATTGATTATTGTACAAGAGTTAGTTATGCTTCATCCCGTAGGCCCCAGGTTTGTGGTTGTAAATTACTAGGGACACAAAAATCCTCCTTTTGTCTTGGTTCTCCTTTTATACTGTGTTGTCTCTTTGTTACCTACCAATCATATGAATTAGAATCATGGGAATTAGAGCCTCTGCTACTAAGAAACTTCACAATTTAATATTTGGCTGTGCAAAACTATGGGGGACATTGAGGGCATTGTGATAATGAAGAGTTCATTGGCACTCTGTGTGTTTCTATATTTTTTTCAAATACTTTCAGAAGGTTTTTAATAGAAAAAATTTAATAAGTTCTTTGTAGACAATAACCCACATAGATAGATAGATAGATAGATCACATAAAGCATTTAATTATAACAGAAGGGACACATTTTGTAGTTATATAGATTTGAGTTGAAATCTCAATTCTGCCACTTTTTAATTGTGGATTTGGGACACGTTACATTGATTAGTAGATTTATGGTTATATATATTAATGTATATCTATCTATACACACACATTTTTAATTTTAATTTATTTACACTTATATAGTTGAGTTGACTAAATAGTAGAGAAGACTTCGGATTTTGTATCACTTAAGTTGTATGCAACTGAAATTCAGATAAGGGATCGTAATCATTTAGAGTTTCCCCTGCCTCTCCCCCACCCCTCATAGCTCATTAGAACTATTAGAGCTCATAGAGCTCATTAGAAGTCTCAATGTTGGCAGTTCAGGAATAAATGATTGGCTCTACAACACTATCATGTACCCAGGTTTTTCCATATTTCTCTTTGGCCATACATAGTAGAGTGTTTTTATTTTCATGGCCATGTGAGAATTGTTCTGTGTTTAGGGAAAATAAAACAACATGGGAGAAAGCCAATGGTTGCTTAATAGCTGTATCAGATCCTCTTCATCAAAATAACCACAGTGATTCTGAAAATAACTACCAGGCTATGTAATCGTTGCTACTCTTACTTTTAATTAAGACATTATTTCCCTAATCTGAACTGTGATTTTGTTTAAAAAAGAATAAGAAGATAAGTTCCCAGAGGGAAGGTTGGCGGCAGGACCATTGAGATAGGGGATGGGGATTAAGGAATGCAATTGTGATGAGCACAAGATGACCTAAGGAATTGTTGAATCACTACATTGTACACCTGAAACTAACATTACACTGTATGTTAAGTAACTGCCATTTAAATAAAAACTTTAAAAAAAGGAAGATAAGGCTTAAAAAAAAAAAACTACCAACAGTGGTTAACACACCCCAATCCTTATGGCTAATCATTACCCACAATGACCCTTCTTCCCATACATAGAACAAAATAATGCTAACCCAAGGACAGCCCTTCAGTCTCATCTAGATATAGTAAGTAGCTTAAAATACAACATCTTAAGATGTTGGGAGTCCTTTCTTTTCCTTAATGTGGAAGCCCCTAAGGCTGTTCATAGTAACTTACGTTTTCTCCCACTAGATGCGTGGTGACATTAACTTCCCTACACAAACTTAGCTGTGATCCAATTCATGGGAGTGGATGTAGCATCTCTCACTTCTGCTGTAAACCTTGAAAAGCCAGCATCTGCTTCCTCATACATTCATTTTTCTTTTCCCTCAGCAAGAGAGGGAAATTTCAAGAGGGTGATTACTGCAGGGCATGTGTTAGAAGGTAGAGAAAGGACGGTAACGTGTCCTCCAGTCTGAGAAGGCACTTTGAGATGGAAAAACAAAGCAAGTTGTTTCATCCCATTTACATAGAGATTTACTAAGGGTAGCTTACTAACAGTGAGGCATCAGGCAGAGGAACAATCCCGCAGCTATGTAGCCCTTCTCTGCTCAGTCCGGACCTTAACCCTCAGCCTTTGTAGACTGAGTGGCATTGTGGTGAGACCAAGGGGTAAGTATTTAGAGTTGGCCTTCTGCGCTCCAGTCATCTCTACTAGTTATCTATGGTGGAGCCTTCTCTGCACTGGTCATCTCTACTGGTTATCTGAGGTCGGAGTTTCTGTACACCAGTGGAGGGACAATCAGAACGAACCTTCCAGCATTCCAGCCAGAGGACACATAATCTCCAGGGCCCTGGGACACATAGTCCTGAGGGAGGTCATTGTATGTGTATGGATAAGATAGAAGGCCAGAGACGAACACAGTGTTGTCTGTGCTCCTACAACCCAGTGCAGAGTCATCAAATGGCTGTATGTCTAACAACAAAAATAGTTCCTCTTGCTTTCAGCCATGGAGTTTCAAGACTGTTGGCTACCTGATTAATTTAGACATTGGCTCCTTAAGACATACGTTTCTGTAATAAAACCCTAAAATGTCAGGCTCTGGCTTAGTCCCCAGATGACAGGTGATGAAGAAAGTAACGTTGGAGGCTGGCATGACGGTGATCCTTTCATGCAGTGGGAAACATTTGCTGAAACACTTGCATGAGGTATCTTGAAAGCAGATAAGGTCTCAGTCGTATCTTGAAAGGAAGAGACTGAATAATGAGAACCTACGCAGTGTGATTTGATTACTGTATGTTGCGACTGAAAAGAAACCATGAGAAATGTGCTCAGAGGAGAGACAGCTAGTTTGTAGGAAGGACTGAAAGAGAACAGAGCAAGTTCAAAAAGTGCAGGATTTCATGGCTACTTAGGCCAGTTACATTTTAACCCATAACCTTTAAAAGACAAAAGTAAGGAGAGCTTTGAGTAGCAAAAGCTGATGAAAATCATCACTTTTTCGCGTCAGGATGCAACAGTTCTGTTCCTCCTAGGTCCTGCCACTTACAAATAAACAACCCTGGACATAATGCAATAAATCTCTGTGGGGAGACTCTGCATAGTAGAGAGGAGAAAATGGGCTCTTTAGAGGTGTTGGGGTTTAAGAAATGAAACAGTAGTGAGATTCCTGGGCTTCCTTATTGCCTCCCACAGATTCCAGAAAGGGCACTTGGAAAAACCTTTAAATTGGAATTGCCAGGCACACACACACACACACACACACACACACATACACACACACACTTCCAAGAAAGCCTGTCCTGCATGCCAAGATACTGGCAAAATGGTGGGCTAAAATAATAGAAATCTTTTTGTCAATATCTAACTGAAACCAAATGACGGTGAGAAAAAACTTACCTCTCTCTAGTTTTAGTGCGGCCAAATGGAGCGCTGACTGTTCACCCCAGATTCCAATCCCATCAAAAAGATTGTTCTCCCACATTGTGGTGTCTGAAGGACCAAGAGAAGGATGATTGTCAGCTGAAAGATGAAAAGAGAAGTAGGCACACCCACAACCATAGTTAGAGGCTCCAGCACCCTACTCTACGCGTTTGAAGAAACTACTAAATAGAAAACCAGCAAGGAGGCATAACAGTTGACAACACCATCAACGAGTAAGATCTAAACACACATATAGGACATTCTACCCAAACACAGGAGGTACACCTTTCCCCCCCTCAAAGCACGTGGAACATTTACTAAAATAGACTTGGCCCATAAACAGAATTCAAAAGACTTGAAATCAGCTCTGTGGCCATAATGGACTTGATTGAGAAATTGATAATAAGAAAAATAAACAGTAACATCCAAACACTTGGAATTAAACAATAAATATCAGAATACTACATAAGTCGGGGCACCTGGGTGGCTCAGTCGGTTAAGCGGCTGACTTCCGCTCAGGTCACGATCTCGCGGTTTGTGAGTTCTAGTCCCCCGTCGGGCTCGGTGCTGACAGCTCAGAGCCTGGAGCCTGTTTCAGATTCTGTGTCTCCCTCTCTCTCTGCCCCTCCCCTGTTCATGCTCTGTCTCTCTCTGTCTCAAAAATAAATAAAAGTTAAACAAAATAAAAAAAAAAAAAAGAATACTACATAAGTCAAAGAGGAAATCTCAAAGGAATTTAAAACATACATAGAACTTAATGAACATAAAAATGTGTAATATGTGAGAAGCAGCCAAAACAGTGCGAAGAGCACTTAATGCTTATGTTAGAAACAGAAAAGTTCTCAAATCAATAATCACGGTTATTCCTTAATTAAATAGAAGAAAAGCAAAATGATGTAATGTAAAAGAAAAAAAATATGAAGTGTTAACCAAGTTAATGAGATTAAAAAACAGCAAACGATTGAGAAAGTAATATAACAATAGTTGTTTTTTAAATAATATTGAATTACCAACATTACCAACAAATATAAAAATAGTGATGATGCAAATCATTATTAGAAATGAAACATGATATATCACCAAAGATCCTGCTGCCTTAAAAAAAATAGTAGGGGAATATTAGAGGTAACACAATTATGCTCACAAATTTAATTACTTAAATGAAATGAACCAATTCCTTGAAACTAGAAACTGCCAGATCCAGATAAGATGAAATAGGCAATCTGAATAGTTTTGTCAAAAGACTGAAAGAAGAAAGATCATGTGATCGTGTCAATCAATGCTGAAGAAGCTTTTTACAAAATCCAAAACCCAATCATGGTTTAAAAAGGAAGAAAGAAAGAAAGAAAGAAAGAAAGAAAGAAAGAAAGAAAGAAAAGAAAGACAAAAAAACTCCAACCCTGTCAAATAGGGAAAAAAGTAAGGGAAAGTTGAGAAAAACGAAGGATGTCTGTTCTCACCACTCTCTTTCAACATTGTTCTGGAAATTCTTGCCAGTACAATCAGGTTTTAAAAAGAATAGCTACACAGACTGGAAAGGAAGAAATAAAATCGCTCCTATTTGTATATGACATGATTAGATCTACATACAAAATTCAAAGAGGCCTACCCCAAAATTTTTAGAATAATATACTTTAGTAAATTTACAACTTTTAAGTGCAATACATGCAAAGCAATCACAGTTTTATATACAAATAGCAAGCATATGACAATATCATTTATGATTGCTTAAAAGAGAATATATAGGCATAAAACTATTATGTCACATAGGGGCACCTGGGTGGCTCCGTCAGTTAAGCATCTGACTTTGGCTGAGGTCATCATCTTACCATTCGTGAGTTCGAGCCCCATGTTGGACTCTATGCTGACAGCTCAGAGCCTGGAACCTGCTTTAGACACTATGTCTCCCTCTCTCTCTGCCTCTCCCTCCGTCTCTCTCTCAAAAATAAATAAACATTTAAAAAAAAACTTAAAGAAGTTATTATGTCACATATATGAAGTATATACTAAGAATTATGTAATATATAATGGAACACATTAGAGGATACATACATGGAGAGACATACCATTTTCTTGGAGTAGAAGACTCAACATAGTAAAGATACCAATTCCCTCCAAATTACTTTATAGGTTTAATGGAACTACTGTACAAATCCCAGCAAGTTTTTATAGATACATTTATTCTAGAATTCATATGTAAAGACAGACACTGTAAAATAGATAAACCAAGTTGATGAACAAGAATAAAATGAAAGGAATCACTCTATTGTATGTTAAAGGTTAACGTAAGCTACTGTATTCAAGACAATGTGTTATTGGTATAGAAATAAACAGATATGTCAATGAAACAAAATAAACAGCCTGGACAGACCCATGCAAATGTACCAGAATGATTTCTGACAACGGTGGGAAAGCTGTCCTCTGGACAAAGGATGGGCCTTTCAACAAATACTGAAGTTATTGGATATTCACAGGCAAAACAATGAACCTCAGTGAAAACCTAACACCATCCATACACATTAACTAAGAAATACAATGAACTCAAAAAGGGTCATTTTTACATGTGAAAAGTAAAACTGTAAAGCTTTTAGAAAAAAAATCAGAGAAAAATTTTGAGATCTTGCCCTACATGAACAGATTTTACACTTGACATCGAGGTACAATCTTAGGAGGAAGAATGAATCACTTAGATCTCATCTAAACAAGGAATATTCGTTCTGTGAAAGTGCATGTGAACAGGATAGAAAGGAAAGCTACAGATTAGGAGAAAGTATTTGCAAACCACATTTCTGACAAAGAACTTAGTATCTCGAATACATAAAAAAAAAAAAACTCTCAAAATTCAGTGGCAAAAGCAATTAGAAAATGGGCAAAAGATATGGAGACATTTCACCAAACAGAACATACAGATGGCAAATAAGCATATGCAAATATGTTTATCGTCATTAGTCATTACAGAAATGCAGATTCAAACCACATTGAGGTATGATTACATACCTCCCAGAATAACTAATAATAACAACACACACACACACTGGCAAGGATATGGAGAAAGTGGATCCCTTGTACGCTGTTGGTGGGGATGTAAGATAGGACGGCCACTCTGAAAAAAGAGTATGGCAGTTTCTTACAAAACTGAACATAAGCTTACCATATGATCTAGCGATCGTACGCTTGTACGTTTATTCCAGGGAAATAAAAACTTATTTTCACACAGTGAAACATATATAGAATACTTCTGGCAGCTTTATTTTTAATAGCCATAAAGTGGAAACCGTCCAAAGCCCCTCAAGTGGCAAGCAATTAAACAAAACCTAGACCACTGCTCAGCAGTAGTGTGGAATGGGTGGTTGCTGTATATAACAACTTAGACGGACCTCAAGGGAGATATTCTGGGGGGGGAAGAGCCAATATCAAGGGTTGATGCACTGTATGATTTCACGCACACTACATTTTTGAAATGACAAAATTATAAATTGGGAGAACAGTTTAGTGAGGCCAGATTAGGGAGGTGGAGGAAGGAAGGGAGGTCGCCATGACTATAAAATGGCGGCATGAAATATATTTGAAATGGAGCTGTTCTGTGTCTTGATTGTGTCAGTCGTTCACAAATTTGCATGTGTGACGACTTTGCATGAGAATAAATGTACATGCACACACACACACACAAGTGGGTCTGTGTACAACTGGTGAAGTCTGAAGAAGGAAGATGGTTCATATCAGGGACATCACGGTTGTGATATCTTACCCTGTGCTCCTTTAAGATGTTACCATTGGGGAAAACTGGGTGAAAGTATACGGAATCTCTTTATTATCCCTCAGTGGCATGTGAATCTACAATTATACCCAAAATATGTTTTTTTTTTAAAAAAACATTGTACTAGGAATCGAACTGTGGGTTTGACTGACATCCGCTGTGAAATCTTCTGAATGAGCAAAGCTATTTCAGGGCAAAGACTTAATTAGCTTGTGGCATGCCCTAGGCTTCTATATTATCTCATTAGTCAGCAATGGTATCCAGAAGTATCCTGAACTACTGGAGAATCTGGGGAAGGTGATTTCTTATCTGGGCATATTGCTGGTCCCCAAAGACACTGGGGTTTTAATTAAGAAAAAAAGGAGAAATCTATATCACAACTCTCATTAGAAACACTTAAGTTTGGCCAATCAGCCCTATAGGTTATCTCATGAAAAATACCATCAAAGCACAGTAAATAAAAACAAAACCCATTAGAGAAAGCAATAGTATTCTAATTATATTTAGTTTTTGGTGATTGTGTGATACGAATTAAGTAGGAGTTCTAGTCACATGAAAGCATAGTACTTCTCAACTCACCTGATATATTTATAATCAATATGCATAATATATCTAGATCTTTAATTGCAATCAGCTGCATGAAAGTATGGAGAAAAAGTCTATTTGATGGTAACGCTTAATAAATGAAGTATGTCTTTGACTTGACAAGTTAGGTGCTTAAATCTACTTTGAAAAGATCTTCCCGTGATAAACCTTAGAAGTTTGTACTTAAGCGAAATACTATCCAACATCTATCCTCTAGGAAAAAAAGATGTTGCAATTATGATCATCTGCTCATTTACTTTTTCTGAATGGTCAAGCATAAAATCTGCCTTCCTTTTATTTGGAAGTAAATGTAGAATATAGGCTGTAAATGACTTTATAATGAAGGTGGTTATGAAAGAGACATTCTCCCAGCATAAGAGTATGTTCAAAGCACATGGAAACCTTTTTTTGTATTTGCTTAAATAGTTGAGACTGAAATGCAGAGGCTCAAAAGAAGTACCTAAATTATTAGTTCATGCATTTACTTATCTATGCATTATTTCATCCACTTGTATAACAGCATCTCTTGAGTATGTTCCAAACATCACACAGGTCGTGAATATCATGAATATCGTATTTCCTATTCTTGTGGAAGTCAAAAGCTAGTAATGAGCCTGATAATCAGGTAAGTGTAAAACCATGCTGTGTTAATTGAGTTAAGGATGAACATAGAAATAAGGTTAGTCAGAATGAACTTGTTCTCTTCCTTTTATTGGATTTTCCTTTTGGCATTATGAGCTGGGAGGGTTGGGTCCGCTCAGGAGACTTCTGGAGAACTGAGGAACAAAATGACTACTTGCCAGGTTTCTGACCCTTTTCTCCGAACAATATAAATGTAAAATTTAAATGGGTATAAGTATCTGCTATCCGTTAATTCACCAACTCTTTATGGACCACTTGTGGGAGAGGTAGTCCACTGTTATTAACAAATTCAGCCTCAAAAATCTCGTTCATTTATTCAAAGTTATTATTTTTGTCCTCAAAGAACTCACATAGTGATTGCTGCTATGAAGACACATTTATAAGTATATACAGGGCTTTGTAAATAGTATATACCATTAAGAAGACAAAATTAAAAATTGAAATTTCCCTAAAGGTCTAGAAAATGTACAGGTAGTATGTTAACTTTAAGAGAGTGAATGATCGTGATTTAATGGAGATAAAAACTAATCTTTGATGAACACCTAGTATGTGCAAACCTTTGTGCCCCATGTTTTAGATCTAATGCTCTAACGGTGCTATTGATACTTGCCTTTCAAAGATGAACAAATTTTTCTGTTTCCTATAGAATTGTAGTGATGCACAGGAAATAAATGGCAGAGTGAGAACCAAACCAGAGGCTTGCTGCCTCTAAACCATGCTTCACATTAAACCACTGGTGCTCAAACTTGCTCCGGAGGTCTAGGATGTATCCGGTTTTTCCTACTCTCTCACCTGCCTGTATCTCAATCTGCATGACACCTCTGTGTGTGGGAGATAGCATTTTAATGATTTTCCAGAAATCAGAGCTTGAAAATGTTCACAAACGTGTGTGGTGTCACAGGGAAAGCATCTGGTGAAACGTAGCTTTGAACTTGGGTTTGATGAAATCCTTAGAGAACCGTTTCTCAAGTCTGGAGTGGACAAGGCTGTATTCAGACCTTACATCCCTTTTACATGGGGCAGCTATGGAGGCAAAATTGGATAATCAGCAAAAATTGTTTAAAAACAAACCCTCCACAAGAGCAGCAGGCTTTTGCAACA
This sequence comes from Panthera tigris, assembly GCF_018350195.1. Taxonomy (NCBI): domain Eukaryota; kingdom Metazoa; phylum Chordata; class Mammalia; order Carnivora; family Felidae; genus Panthera; species Panthera tigris. Next base: position 66,319,538 of record NC_056661.1, read on the forward strand.
GGAAAAAAAAATCAATTGACCATTTTTTAGCTGACAAGAATATTCAGTAATAAAAAAAAGATTGTGAGGGGAGGAAAAATACAAGGAAATAAATGAAAAATGTAAGATATTCACCAAAAATACATAAAAGAAAAAAAAGCATTATCATCTAACTCTGATAAATCAGCTACAATTGTGAAATGATCCATAATTCTTTCTTCTTGCAATGTGATTAGGTACTCAACACTCCTTGAATTTTATCCCTTATTATTTTGAATTCATTTTCTTATCTCTTCAGCAAGCAAATCTCTGTTGAATGAATATTCTGAATGCTCTGACATGTACCATTCAGAACTTATTTTGCATTTCCATCAGATGGAGATTTAAATCTCGTTGCTTAATAACCCAATGGATATTGATATGAACTTGCACTGAAAATGCATTTTTGCCAGTTATGAACAATAAAACATCTGTGTACTACCTACCCAGGAAGACACTGGAATGTGTGTGAACATATACCCCCCCCCCCCCGCCCAACTCCCCAATCCATACCCTTCAGGAATAAAACCAAAAAACAACCTTGAATTAGAGTTGATTGCATCCACTGCCGGTGATTGATGCCCAGTAGAGATCTCGAGCCATTTTGCACTGGTGAGATTCATTCTTCTTCATGCCTTTTGGTTTCAATTTTTTTTTCCTGAAAATTGTAACTGAATTGCATTTATGCAAAATCACATAATTAAGAAGTAATTTCCATTCACTGAGATCATACAGCACAGTGGAAATCGCCTCTATTTTACAGTCTGAGAGGCCTAATTTGGAATGTAGGCATTTCACACATCAGGTATGTGACCCTATGACTTAACCTATCTGTACTTCAGTCAATTCACTCAACTCAACAAACACCTAATGAATGCCTAAGGTGGTTTCTGCTGTGAACAGATATCAGGGAATCAAAGAAGAACATGGAATGGACTGCCCCTAAGGTCTTCAAATATCAGGAAGAGACATTAGATTTTTTAAACAAAAATGCACCATGTGTTGTAAAAGCTAATATTGTATAATTGTATATAGGCTCATCAGAATATCATGAGTAGAAGGGAGACTTCAACCCAAAAGAATGAAATGGCTTTTCATAGAGTTAAGGCCCCTGAACTGAATTATGGAAGAAGATATTGGTTGGACACTCAAGGAAAGAAAAGAATGTGAACCAAGAAATTGCTTTCTGAGACATTGTTAAGAAAACTGGTTTGACTGGAGGATGTGGTCATGTGTGTATGGGAGAGGGTGGGGAGGAACACAGGGTGAGAAGAAAGATAGGAATGACATCATGGAGGACTTTCCATGCCAGATTGCAAAGGGTGTGGGAGATTTTGCTCTATAAACACTCAGGAACTGAGAAGACAGAAGGGGTAAGAATGAAGGCACAGTGGCCTTCAACAAGAAAGTGGGCACCTTTCCTTAAGCACACAGGATGACTGTAGCTATTAGAGCCATACGACATTTTCCATGGTATCATTCAGACAACAAGCTTTAGGAAAGAAGGGACATTTTTGATGGATCCAACGCTGCCTCGAAAAGTCTAGCTGAGCTTGCGTGTTTTCTTCCTGTAGGAGACATCATCTCTGTTTGCAGGTCTGAAGAATTCTGAGCTCATTCTTGAAGTTCAGTCACCAACTCATAATATTGAATCAGTTGATCAGGAAATAAATGGATGTATTGTAGCTTTTAGATTTAATTACCCTTGGTTTCAGGAACAGCATTCTTTATTATACTTTAAAAACATGGTACCTCTCATCCATTCATTTCGTCACAACTGAAATTCTCACAACTTCAAACCTGAAATTCATGTTGGATTGACTTTACTTTCCATTTAAAACACCCTCTCCTTACTTTTCATCTTTTTTATTTGATGTCTCTTAGTCAATGGAATTAACTCAAGCTACGAGAATAATTTGATTTTCAGCTTTGTCTAGTGTATCTCAATGATCTAAGGTATTTCTAACTCGTGGTTTGCCTTGGCCCTCAAATTATTTCCTTACCACTATGATCTCTTCTTTAATGTTCTTTGGATGATGCTTCACCTGTTCATCTTTGTTTGTATTTAATTCGTGACTTTTAAAGTACTTTTAAATTAAAAAGGACTTATCGAGAATCTTCTTCTTTTAAAGAGTGGATTGTTTAATTTTTGTGTGGCTGCTAAGCTGCTTCCCTTTTTGGCTCTAATATATGTGCATAGTTAAAAAGCTGTTTCTTTTCATTTCGTTCATGCTCAACATTGGCAGCTCCTTCTGGACATTTTACATACTTTAAAATGCTCTCTCCTCATTTGGCTGAGGCCTGTTCTTCTCCCAGCTACAATCTGACAGCTAAGTACCAATTTCAGGGCCTGATATTTGTCAAGAATGGGTGGAAGGGTGAGAACTTTTAACCATTTGTTTAAAAAAATAGTGCTTGATATATTCTGAATATTTAGATGAATGCTCTGACTCGGAATGACTCGTCTCCAGCAAAAAGGTTGCCCTGGGCTTTGGGTCATTTCATTCCCGTAATAGGAATGAAGTTTGGCCATCTTTCTCTTGCCTCGACCCTGGGCATTTCTCAGATTTTTCTGTGATTTGATTTTGAAGAGTTTTATGTTAAGTGTTTTGTTTTGTTTTGTTTGTTTTCTGATCCACCTGCTTTCCCCTTAGCTTGCTTCTCTTCCCATTAGGGGATCTACATGAGAATTCTTGCATGTTGCTATCTGAGTCCCACCCCAAGAATAACAACTGGAGAAATGGGAATGAGATTTGCCTAAATCTTTTCTTTCACTCATTAGCTAAAAAGTGTCATAATGTGTACCAGGTCTGCCTGTGGACTAGAGGTTGAGAACGCTATCAATAAATAGCATTGATGGATTTGCCTATGAATCATGAATTCTGCTTGGTGTCTGATGAAGCAGGAGGGATCTCAAACAGACTGAGGAAATTGCCTTTGAATAGAATTTTCCACATTAGAACATTGATCTCTTTCCTTGATCCCTTCATTTTTTAAAGAGTCTGTTGTCTGTTGAATTATGTCCCTCCACAGGGACATGCTGAAGTCCTAATCTCTGGTACTTGTGAATAGGACCTTGTTTGAAAATAGGGGGTTTGCAGATAACCTAGTAATCAAGTCAAGATGAGGTTATGTTGGATTAGGATGTGTCTAAATCCAATAACTAGTATGTTTCCAGTGAGGGACAGATTTGGAGAACATGGGGGCAAGAGGGCCTGGAAGATGGAAACAGAGGTTGAAGTGACACAGCCACATATTAAGGAACTCATGGAGCCACCAGAAGCTGGAAGCGGCCTGGAAGGATTCTGTCTTAAAACCCTCAAGAGGGAGCATGGCCTTACCTACATCTTGATTTTGGACTTCTAGATTCTAGAACTGTTTTGTTAAACCACACTCTTTTGAAAAAATCAGGACACTGTAGATGCTGGAGAGGATGTGGAGAAATGGGAACCCTCTTGCACTGTTGGTGGGAATGCAAACTGGTGCAGCCACTCTGGAAAACAGTGTGGAGATTCCTCAAAAAGTTAAAAATAGATCTACCCTATGACCCAGCAATAGCACTGCTAGGAATTTCCCCAAGGGATACAGGAGTACTGATGCATAGGGGCACTTGCACCCCAATGTTTATAGCAGCACTTTCAACAATAGCCAAATTATGGAAAGAGCCTAAGTGTCCATCAATTGATCAATGGATAAAGAAATTGTGGTTTATATACATAATGGAATACTACTTGGCAATGAGAAAGGATGAAATATGGCCTTTTTGTAGCAATGTGGATGGAACTGAAGAGTGTTATGCTAAGTGAAATCAGTCATACAGAGAAAGACAGATACCATATGTTTTCACTCTTATGGGGATCCTGAGAAACTTAACAGAAGACCATGGGGGAGGGGAAGGGGAAAAAAAGTTACAGGGAGGGAAGGAGGCAAACCATACGAGACTCTTAAAAACTGACAATAAACTGAGGGTTGATGGGGGGTGGGAGGGAGAGGGGGGTGGGTGATAGTCATTGAGAAGGACACCTGTTGGGATGAGCACTGGGTGTTGTATGGAAACCAATTTGGCAATAAATTTCATATTTAAAAAATAGATAAGTAAACCACACTGTTTGTCTGATAATTTGTCATAGTGGCCCTAGGAAACTAATGCAGGGTCTCAGTGGTTTCCCATGAGTGGGAGACAATTCAGGTCATGGTTAAAAGCTTGAGCTTAGTAACATCAACACCAATGTTCCAAGTTTGATTCTGCAATTTCCTCACTATATACGCATTGGAAGAATTCATGACTTCTTTAAGACTATTTCTATAAAATAGGAAGAGCCAAACCCAGGTCATAAAAATTGAGAGAATCTGTGAAAAGCGATGAGTACTGAGCCTGCTCTCCTCAATTAAGTAGTGAATAAAGGGCCCACAGCTCCAGATAGGATTAACCATGCACTCCCTCAAAATACAAAAATTAAACTAGATAAGTACAGGGAATCTTGCCGGTGCATATTTCTTCAGTTTCCCTGAATTTCAGCCTTCATATTTCCAAAGTTATACAGTACTTTTCTGCATTTTTCAAACAGTTATTCAAAGCACATCTGCCATAAACCAAACACTGTGCCTTCATAGGGAATGCAGTGGTAGATTTTAGAAACACAGACTCTGGCCTTACAAGGCTTGCATTCTATGAGGGTGACAGTTAATAACAAGAACACAAACCAAAAAAGCCTGGATAACTTTAATTATAGCTTGTGGAATATAACCCTCCCCTCAAAAAGAGGGTCTATAATAGATAATGGGGAGAATTGAAATTGGCAAAAGAGCTTCCTGTAGTGAGGTACGCAAGCTGACAGCTGAAGGATGAGAAGAAACTCACCTTGAGAAAGGCCATGTGCTGAACGTTCCATGCATGGACAGCTGTGTAGATGAAGGCTTTGAAGTGAGAAAGGAGATGCATCCAAAGACGTGACATGTCACAAGAGACCAGCAGGTGAGGAGAAACGGTCCGAGATGAGCTAATGGATTTCATCAAGAGTCAAATAATACAGGATCTTCTAAGCCTCCATATAGACTTTGGATTTTGTTAATAGAATGGTATCCCTTGAAGGATTTCTATAGAAATGTCACATTCAACTTAGTGACTACAACAGTTGCTGTTGCTGCATTGTCTAAGTGGAAAGGAAGTTTGTGGAAGACAGGGGAGGAAGTTGAGAATCCAGTAAGAAGGCTACTGTAGCAATTCACCAAGGGAGGTGGCAGATGGATTTAAATAACAACAAGTAAGATATTCTTATCGTATTGTTTTTTAAAGCTTTTCTTTATTTTGAGAGAGAGAGTGTGAGTGCACATGGGAAGGAGAGAGAGAGAGAGAGAGAGAGAGAGAGAGAGAGAGAGACTCTCAAGCAGGCTCCACACTATCAGCACGGAGCCTGATGCAGGTCTCAAATTCACAAACTGTGAGGTCCCGACCTGAGCCAAGATCAAGAGTCAGAGGCGTAAACAACTGAGCCACCCAGGTGTCCCAACAAGTAAGATAGTTTTAAGATATGGAAATGACTGGGCTTTTTGAGGAATTGACTGAGGAAAGAGACATGAAGGATAACTTCTCTGTTTGGGGTTTAAACAGCTGAATGGTGGGGCTTAGATTTTCTAAGAACTCATGTAGAGAAGGCTGGGACAAGGATGAGTCTGGAATTGAGGGTGGGGTGATGAGAATTATCTTTGGAGCGTGTTGCATGTGGATGCCTGAGGACATCCAAGAGGACCAGCTGGATGTGCCTAAGAGAGAGGAATCAGGGCATCAGAATCAGACACTAAATAAGCCAAGAAAATGGCCGACATAACCTGGGGGAAAGAACATAAAGGGAAGAAGGGTGAGGGCACTGGATGGAGTATGACAGTGTGGCCACATTTAGTTGTGGGAGAGAGTAGACAGAAGAGGAGATTCCACAGGATCCAGAAGGTCTGGGGGGAAACCAGGAGAACGTGCCTTTAGAGAAACCAATAGAGTTGACTGTTGTGGAAAAGTTATATGTGCCAGGTCTGTTGAAACAGCAGAGTTTCAGTAGATGAGATGAGAGGAGTGAGTGTGTTTTAGACCTGGCAACATGGAGGCTGTTGGTGATGTGGAAAAGCAGTTTAGGTAAAGATGTGAGAGACGAGTCATAGGTACGTTCACTTGATCCAAGTCCTCCAAGCTGGACATGCATGAATTACGGACGTTCTGTTTGTAGACAATATGTGGATAAAAAGCTAAAAGAATTAGGACGAACCTGGGGGAGAAGAGTCTACAGGCTTCTCAGAGCATCCCACCTTCAGAACACCATGCTCATGTGGATCCTGCTCCCCGGGACCATATTCCCAAAGAAAAGTTCCAACATACCGCTGTAGACTGACTCTCCTTAGGTGAGAGGCCTCCGAGAATGAGAACGGTGCCTCCGTGCCTCCGTGCCTCCGGGAAAGCAGCAGACCCTGTTGTCAAAAGATTTAAAAGCTGGATCAGCTCCAGAGAGCTGACCTCCAACACATTTCCCCCTACCCAGGGGCTGGCCTGTGCGGACCCCACCCAGAAGCGGTCACAGGAAGTGGCAAGAAGGAATGCCTGCTGTCCATGCTGGTCTACTTGGGGAATATTCATCCCCGATCCAGTCTTGGGGTATGGGGGAGACAGACCCCAAAGACAGTAACAAACGTTATGTGACGAGGCATTAGATGCAGGGGGAAGGCCTCACCCAACCTATGGGGGTCAGGGAGTGAGATGGTACATTGGGGAGTGATTCTCAGTGAAGCATTGGTTTAGGCAATACGGGAGAGAAGATATTATCTATAAGTGGTGGGGAGTAAGGAGAACACTCCCCCAAATTCCCAGAGATATGAAGCCTGTAAAGAGGAAGGATATAAAATTAAATATATGTTTATATAAAATAGATAAAGAGAAATATATAGGAGAATAGAGTCAAGTTTCTGTAAAGGAAAGGAGGTAGTATGTATGTGTGTGTGTGTGTGTGTGTGTGTGTGTGTGTGTATGGCAGGTGAGAAAGAAGGTGCCTCACAAGTTTTGAATGGTCTGGAATTTAAGGGTAGTCAAAAACACACTCAAACCAGATATCAGAAGACAATAAAAGGCTTTTAACCAATAATTAATGTAATAACCTTCGGATGAAGTTTCACCTGAAAAATTAATTCAGTGTGGGTTAAATATGAGTTTTGACATACATAAAAAAAGAGCTGAAGTTCGGAGACCATTAATATCGAGTAAAATAAATGACAGCGTCTTCAGGAAGGAAGTATTTAATGAAGTGTCACAGAGGCCAACAATATGCCCGATATTAATTAACTTCTTAATTAATTATATGATGAAAAGAATAGGCTTCAAGTAAATGCAATTTTCTGTTGATAGGTAATGAAGGATGGTGACAACATTAGCAAAGATGGAAAATGCAAAGTGACCCAAAGAAATCAGGAGCTTAACTAGGCACATTCTAGAGAGAAATGGTTGCTGTAATGATGAACAAAATTTAGAACAGAATATACCTTAATATGTTGGGATTTGAAAAATTGGTGGTGTTGGGCACCTGGGTGGTTGAGTCAGTTAAGTGTCTGATTTTTGTTCAGGTCATAATCTCACGGTCCGCGAGTTCGAGCACCGCGTTGGGCTCTGTGCTAACAGCTCGGAGCCTGGACCCTGCTTCGGATTCTGTGTCTCCCTCTCTGTCTGCCCCTCCCCTGCTCGCACTCTGTCTCTGTCTCTCTCTCTCCCTCAAAGAAATATTGATAAGATGTGTTTCTATATCAAGCTAAAAGGAAAGGCGTGCGATTAAATTTGTTATCAAATAACAACACGGAGCTAATTTGGACTGAATAGGGGATCCTGGCATAATTTGCCTGTCAGGAATGCTTATTTCTGCATTTACATGCCAACTTCTCATTTAAAGCTGCAGTAACTTAGGTTGGCAAAGTGTTAACTTATATCAGTTTCCATTAAGTATATTGAGCACAGAGAAATTTGGAGATGGTGGCTGGGCACTGGTTCCACAGTGGCACTTTGGGTACGACAGTCCTAGGCCAGCACTGTGCAAGAGAGATCCTGAATACTGATATTCTGTGGCCCTGCCCGCCCATGTCTCTGTGTGAACGATTTCAGCGAATGGAGGGAACACGATCTTCCTTGTACTTCTGCCTACAAATTCCACCCTAAGACATTTCGTTTTCTCTGCCACCAGCCTGGTCTAGCCTACTGCCCTTAAGAGCCGTGTGATTGATACCCCTGTATTCACCCTTACCCTGAAGTTTATTCTCCATCCAAGAAGCAGAACTGTCTTTGCAAAATGTGCCAGAGCATGCCTGCCCTTGGTGCCATGGCTGTCCTGAGCCCTACATGTCACACAGAGCAAAGCCATAGCGGGCTGATGTGGTCCCGCCCCTCCCAACCCCTCTCCCCAAGGCATTCTTCTCCAGACACAAGTCCCTTCTCACTCTTCCTCGGAAACGCTGGACACATTTCCCACCACAAGACTGTCACCAGCCTGTTGTTACCTCCTGGACCGTCCTTCTCTAAAGGACCCTCATGGAGTTCTGCATGTGGTTCCCTGGGGCTCTGATGAAACATCCCACTCTGAGTTAAGACCCTTCTGAGACTCTATTTATTATAACGAGAACTCCTTGGCTCCTCACTCCAATTCTTCAGGTACATCTCTCCATACGAAGTGTCTTCTTTTAATATTCTATGTAATTAATTATTCTCTTTGGTCCCCACCCCGCCGGCAAAAATACACACCGCATGAAGGCAGTACTTTCTGCCGATGATTGCTACTCTGAATCTCCAGAACCTAAAGTCCAAAGCTGCCCTAAACGGATCCTCAATAAACACTATTCAGTGAATAAATAAGTGCCAGAGAGGATCAAATTGTTGGAATGACATCATCGGGTACCGAGAGGAATTGGCATGTCTCACACTGGAATGTGTAATTAAAATTTTTTAAAATTGTTTTTAATTTATTTTCTGAGAGAGAGACAGAGAGCAAGCTGGGGACTGGCAGAGAGAGAGGGAGACACAGAATCCGAAGCAGGCTCCGGGCTCTGAGCTGTCAGCACAGAGCCTGATGCGGGGCTAGAACTCACGGACTGTGAGATCATGACCTGAGACACTTAACCGACCAAGCCACCAGGGGCCCCTGAAATGTGTAATTTTAAATAAAAAACTAGGGGAAAGAGAGTGGAGGCAAAGAATAGGAGTATAGTTACATTTCTTCCACCTGTCACTCCATACATTTATCATCCAACTCGTTCAGAACATCAAAGAGGTGTCTTTGGCCCTTCAAATACCTCAATATTTGACACATGCAACAGAAATATCCAGAAACATGGGGCACCTGGGTGGGTCAGTCAGTTAAGTGTTGGACGCTTGATTTCAGGTCCGGTCATGATCTCAGGGTTCATGAAGTCAAGCCCCACGTTAGGCTCTGCACTGACTGCTGGGAGCCTGCTTGGGATTTTTTTCTCTCTTTCCCTCTGTGCCCGTCCTCTGTGCACGCTCGCTCTTTCTCTCACAAGATAAACGATTTTTAAAAAAGAAACAAAATAGAATGTAAAGGAGTAAAACCAGTTGATGGAACTTTTGCTGCTCCCAGACTTGCATGGCTCTGACTTAGCGCATGATGGCATATTTTGACACGGGTGGTTTGGGGAAGCTAATGTAAGCCTAGGTTCCGCTGTCGTAGCTTAGATAGGAGACCGTAGACCCTAAGATGTGTGATTGACCGATAACTACAGCTTTGCCCAATGGCAAGTGATTGTTCTTTAGCGGCCCGGTTGCAGATACTGTTTTCAAGCACATGTGTGTAGGGAGTAAAAGTAAGGTCTCAGAAAAGGAGCCACAGTTTTAGGGGACGCCTGCAGAGACATAGGTCGAGAGGTCTTGGTGTAAGCTGTGGATAGCTTCTGCGAGAGCTGACTTTGCAGGCATTCTGGCCAGTAACTGTGTGGCAAGTTTGGATTTCTGTGTGCTGTGGTCCTTGGCAGCTGAACAGGCTCAGAGCCTTGACCGTGCTGGGTCTCCCCGAAACAGAGAACTCAGAATTCAGGCAACTGAAGCTTCCTATTTGGATTCAGCCTTACCTAAGCAGGCATGAAAGAAGGGAAGGCTTTGCTCTAGACTTGGGGTATTTTCTTCTACCAGAATCAACCATATCATGGAGGCAGAAAAATATTCCTGTTTTTTAAAGTTTTTTTGCTTAAATTTATTTGAGAGAGAGAGAGAGAGAGAGAGCAGGGGACAGGCAGACAGTGAGGGGGAGAGAGAGAGAGAGAGAGAGAGAGAGAGAGAGAGAGAGAGAGAGAGAGAGAGAGAATCCTAAGCGGGCTCCTTATCTCTAGCACAGACCCTGATGTGGGGCTTGAACTCATGAACCATGAGATCACGACCCTAGCTGGTCAGATGCTTAACAGACTGAGCCACCCAGGTGCCCCCAAGAATATTCCTGTTTTCAAACAGACACCCAGCTCAAACTCCATTCTGTGGTTACACCCAAGAGGGACATATAACGGGGATCCCCACACTCTCCATATACGCCATGTGGTTCCCCAGTTATTTCTGGATTGTTTACCTACATGAGAAGGAGAAACATTCCTTCTTAGGCAGGGACCCTAGCCCTCGGCTATACCATAATAACCCCCTAGACGGGTCTACAGCCAGAGTCCCATGACCAAGTGTTCTTATACCAAAAGAAGCCTTCATGTTTTGTGAGTAATTCAGAACCTGGATGCCACCAAAGCATGCCTTGAAGAAGAGATGGAAATAAACTGGTTGAGAACACATCAGGAAAAGAGACAGAGCAAAACCTGCTTTTGCCACTTCGCGTATTTATCAACATTAAGAGAAAGCTAATCTAATGCCTCGGCGGTAGAAGGGGAGACTACATGGAGGTGAATCTTCCTCCCAGGCAGGCAAAGCTCTGAGGACAAAGCTGACCCTTTGTTCAGTCCTTGCTGAACTTAACCTCGGCCAGCGGCAGCTTCCTCTCAAACGGTATTAGCCGATGCGAGAATACGAGAAGGTGTTCCGTGGACTCCACTGGATTTAAAACAGGGGCGCCTGGGTGGGTCAGCTGGTTAAGCGTCCGCTTTCGGCTCAGGTTACCATCTCACAGTTTGTGGGTTCGAGCCCCACATTGGGCTCTGTGCTCACAGCTCAGAGCGTGGAGCCCGCTTGGGATTCTGCGTCTCCCTCTCTCTCTCTGTCCCTCCCCTCTCCAGCTCTGTCTCTCTCTCTGTCTCTCTCTCTCTCAAAAACAAATAAACATTAAAAAAAAAAAAAAAAACCTTTAGAACATAATTTAACCACAGTGCACTCTTTCTCGGGTAATTAATATACCTTAACATACACTTGCACAAAAAAGTGGGTGAATTTGCCAGCCAGCAGATTTATCCCCACGTGGGATTGGAATCAGTGGCTGGTGATGGCCTGGCAACGTCTACAGCCAGAGGGAAGCGGCTGTGGGCCTTTTCTTCTGCTGACTGCTGCAGGGTATACCCCGTGAGGTCTCTGGAAGGGACCCCGGGAAATGCAAAGCCCTAGTTGCAGATCGCTGGGGTCCCGGTATCTGCTTATGGACTTATTTGTGCATTAGGACACGATACAGGCTGTTCTTTCTTATACGCCTTTAGAAACTGTTTTATATGGTACGCTGCTATGAAATTCCTATTACACAGTTGATTGTTTCAAGCCATATCCGCTTCATTAGGAGTAGCTTGGGTCCCGAAATGTTTTGGTTTTCCATGGTCAGTCTACTAAGGCCCATTAACAAGGTTCAGAACTGTTTTTCAATTACAGAACTGCTGTTAGCGTAGGAAGTCAGAGCCTTACTCCAAAGTCCTTGTGGTCTGCACTCTCTTTCTCCTTTTTCCAGTTTTCAGAGATCCCCCTTTTTCTGCCCCCCCCCCCACCTCTGACACCAACGGTGCCACTGGGTCCTCCTGTGAGCCTTGCACTTGGGAGTGCAAGGGCATTCCCAAGATGTCTGCCTCGCTGCAGAGCCCTGACTTGACTCTGCCTTTTCCCGTTCAGAAGTCCCAGGCTTGGGGCTTCCCAGGTAAAATGGCTCAGAGCAGCACATCCCAAAGTGTTGTGTACCTTTATACGGTAAAACCTTGGATTGCGAGTAACTTGTTCTGCGAGTGTTCCCCGAGGCAAGCAAACGTTTCTAAAAAATTTTAACTTGGGGCGCCTGGGTGGCTTGGTCGGTTAAGCGTCCGACTTCGGCTCAGGTCATGATCTCACGGTCCGTGGGTTCGAGCCCCGCGTCAGGCTCTGTGCTGACAGCTCAGAGCCTGGAGCCTGTTTCAGATTCTGTGTCTCCCTCTCACTGTGACCCTCCCCCGTTCATACTCTATCTCTCTCTGTCTCAAAAATAAATAAACATTAAAAAAAAAAAATTTTTTTTTTTAAATTCTAACTTGATAAATGAGCCATGCCTTGCAATACGAGTAGTACGCGATGCTAAATGTCACATGATCACAACTGAGCCAAAGGTTCTCTCTCTCTCTCTTTCTCCCTGTCTCACTGCCAGATTGTGGGTGATCATCTCCCATGCTTGGATGCTCAGTCTCAGGCTGTGGTATTTGGCAGAAATCAGTGATTTTATAGACTATTGGGAGGTGCCCACAACTGGCACTAGTGTATTTTTGTTTCTTCTTCCAAGGACTTGTGGACAGTCCTTTGCGTTTCCATATAAGAGTGAGCTTCGGAATGCTTTGCCCCATTCTAGGTCAGGCTGCCTGCAGATATAGACCCTTTCCTCTGCTGCCTTATGGCCAGTTACATTAAGTACACCGTATGACAAGAGTTTATTAATACTGCACTGTAGTCAACATCCATGCGAGCGTATATAATGTCCTGCATGCAGAAAAAGATTCCATTGAGCAAAACATAGCAGTGATTCCGTTAGTGATAGTGAAAGTCGTCCAACACAATAACCCTCCTCTCTCTTGTCTCCCTCACACCAGCCACAAAAGTTTTCAAAGGTAAGTGCGGGTTAATTTGTTTATTTTTCTTTATACCTTGTGTTTTCTTTAGTGTTTTGTATGATATTACAGTACTGTAGTGAGTTTTATATGAATATTTTCGGGTCATGGAATGACTCATCTGAGTTTGCATGAATTCTTATGGGGACATTTGCTTTGATAAAGAAGTGCTTTGGATTACAAGCATGTTTCCGGAAGGAATTATGCTTGCAAACCAAGGTTTTACTGTATTTTGTGGAGGGAACATGGTGAAGTCACCTGCCTTTTGTTTGATTAGAATCGGTATCTAAACACTTCCCTGGCCACTGTAGCTCTGCAAATTTTACCAACATGTCAGGATCTAAAATTTCACGGGGTTTATCTCCCTCCTCTGGCAGGCTTATTCAAATGACTGAGTGCTTATAGCTTCCTATTCACCGGGTCAAGTTAGCATAATGTTATCAGTGTAAAGAACCGTTATAGACAATGTCAAGCTCATCAAGTTTCCTCTGGGCTATATTTTGGCAAAGAACAGGAGAGTGAACATAATCTTGAAATAAACCAAGGAAACTGTTTTTGTTGTCTATGTAATTGTGAAGTGCTTCTGAATTCACTTCCTGTTAAGGATTTCTGTATTAGTGGCTATAGGCCAAGGGTCAGAGGCTACACTCCCCTGATATAATTTGTGATAACCAACAGTCACCCTTTGCCACACATCTTTCATGTGTAAAGGTGGCTAGCCAGGCAAATGAGGACATGGTAGGAATTTGTCTTTAAGTTAACAGTGATTTCTGGAAATTCCTCAGGGATGTAAGGATGCTTTGGGTTTATATCTTGATGTACATACAGTTGGTTCTGGAGGCTTCCATTAGACCCTCATACTATCCTTCATTCAATGCTTCAAGGAGCTAAATGTGAATTCTATAATTGGTACTAAGAAAATAACCTTAGCCTGGATCCAGGGTCCAGCTGGGACCTATCTGATAAAGAACACCAATGTATCCTTCTGATTAGTGAACCACTGTTTCATTGGAGGTCTCTGGATGTCCACGTAAGTATATATAAAGCAGGACTTGAAAAGGCTGGCAATCTTTTTTTCCTCATTTCATGAGATATTATTATTATTTTGCCACTGCCACAGGTGTAGGGGTGACAGATAAATGACAGGATGCCCAATTAGACTGCAATTTCAAACAAACACAAATCTTTTTTGTTAAATGTTGTATGGAACATACTTCCATGAAAAAGTTTGTAGTGTTTTTGAAATTCAAATTTTACTGGGCATCCTGTGCTCTTCTCCCCTAAATCATACACCCTTTTTGTTTAACACTCTGATTAATATTGTGGATTGCCTTGGTAATTTTGCCTGTCTTGCTTCTGATGATTCAGTGTGGAACGAAGATTCACTTGGCCTTCACCATGTTGGACTCCAGTTTTTCAGGGCGATCATGGAGGTGAATCCCAAAGCAACATCCAGAAGTGTTCTTTCTGCCTGAAGCTTCCATGAGGTACAAAGTAGGGTGCTGTGGGGTTAGGTAAGCCTGATACTCATGAATGTGCTAACATGGAATTTCTGGAAACTGCTTACTGGTGGAAACAATGGGGTTTGTGTCTAAATGCTCCATCTTTTTATCTCTTGAGTGGATAATTTCTGAGGAGCCTCCTGCAAGGCTCTGTAATGCCGTGGGACTAAGCCTCGGTTCTCAGCCATGACCACCATACTATGTACCTCTCTGTTGGCTCTCTCTCCTTCCATCCTTCATTCTTTCCCTACCCTTCTTTTGACTTCTGTGGTTGTTCCCCAAATAAACTACCTGCATAAGAGCCCTGGTCTCAGGCTCTACTTTCTGAGTCAATGAAAACCATGAACAAAACACCTTATAGTCAGTTCTTGGACTTGTCCCTCAGCTATAGTCACGTGTGACTTCTTCATAAGCCACCTTGGAGATGAGGGGTCTCAGAGTTGCTGTGGAAGGCCCCGGGTTTTCCTCAAGCTTCTGTAAGCGCATGCCCAGAGTTTTCGCTTCTCTTTCTCTCGGTGTATGCTCTCTATTTTTTTGTTCCTCTGCAATTAAGCTGCATGACTATTTGAGCTACTCTCACCTTGACCTCAACGGCACTTCATCCCATGCTACCCCAGTGATAATTAGAATTAAATGTGACCACCGCATGGCATAAATCACCCATTTTCCATCCTCCCACACAGAGATTATACCTCATATTACATAAAACTGTGTCATGCATTCCTTTTATTATACATGATTATATATATGACCAATCCAACCTCAGAATTTCATGTCAAGTGTCTGTATCCTGGGGTCTCCTCTAATACCAGTTATTATACTGCTGATAAGTTCAAAGAAAAACAGATGGTACATGAAAAATACAGTTATTTGAGAAGGTTTGGCATGTAATGCGACTCCTTGTAGAGGCTGGAGCATAGGGAAGCCACAAGTGAGAGCACAACAACATCTGGACCTTGTAGTGGGCCAATAGTTATCCTTAGTCCTGAAGACCGGGTGGGAGGGAATGGTCACTGGAACCAGCAGGAGAGCAATTGTCATGGTTAATTTTATGTATCAACTTGGCTAGGCGGAGGCCCAGCTTTTGTTCAAGCACTGGCCTTGAGGTCTTTGTGTAAGTATTGTTTAGTTGAATTAACATTCAAATCAGAAGACTTTGAGTAAAGCAGATAACTTTCCAACCGATGAGTAAGCATCTTCCAATCAGTTGAAGGCCTGAAAAGACAGCCATCCACCAAGGAGGAAAGAAATCTGCCTTTGGATGGCCCTTGGACTTGAGAATGAAGCATCCATGCTTACCTGGGTGTCTAGCCTGTGGGCCTTCCCTGCAGATTTTGGATTTGTCAGTTGCCACAATCTTGTGAGCTAATTCCTTAAAATCTTTCTCTGTCCTTGTCTCTCTCTCTCTCTCTTTCTCTCTCTCTCTCTGTATACACACACACACACACACACACACACACACACAAATATAGAGAGATCTATTTATCTATCATCTATCAATCTATCATCTACCCCCCCCACACACACACATGCCTACATGTACACACACACACACACACACACACAAACCTATTGGCTCTGCTTCTCTAGAGAACCCTGACCAGTACAGTCAGGTATAATTAATTAATGTATAATTAATTAACCATGTATAGTAATTAAGACAACCTTCAGTGAGGGGACTACACTAACTGGGTTGACCAGGAGGAAATCAGGGTAACAAATACGCTGGCCTATCTCTATTCCTTTTCGACTTCTTCATTGTTTTCCTCATTGGCTAAACCCAACAAAGAAGATGGCTGACCCCCAATCCATTCAGATCAGCCTCTAAGAGTGAGCAGGGTGGAGAAGGGGAAGAAAGGATCTACAGGGGCACATCTACGACAGGCGGCACACATTCCTTCTCCACCTTTCACTGGCTCAGCTCTGTCTTCCCTGGAAGAAAGCAGAAGTCTTCTGCTCCTTTATGCCTGAGTCTACTTATGCCACAAACCCAAAACATCAACACAGCTACTATAATACCAGTGGCGTAATCTTGGTCTCCCCTGTCACTCACCTGGCTTATTATCTCCATGTATTCACAACTTGGGTGGGGAAAATGATTCCTATTGATAATAACAACAACAAAACATTGATTATTCTGTGACACTAATGATTATAGAAAAGCTATCTAATTAATTATTTCACCATTGTATGTGTTGGCAGTATTCCTAATTTATTGATGATAAAACTTGAAACTTGCAATACAGTGATGATTGCCATTGTATATTGATTAGACCCCAATGCTTCCTGCTTCTCAAGCCAAGCTTTTTCCAGGATACAGCAACTCTCCATGTATAACTCAAAAGCAAATGTTACGGCAAGGAAATAAAATAAGTTGCATTTAGAAATTACATCATTGGCAGAGAATCTCAAATGGAATCAAGTGCGTTCTATGTTCTTTTATATAAAAATTATATAGGAAATGTGACCTATGTTTTACATGGAGGCTACAGTGATAATACTCTGAGGCGTTGTGAGCTTACAACAGAATTGGGTCTATGTTGATGCTGGGTCCACAGTAAATCTAAATAGCAATGGAAAAATCTTGACTTATTTATTACCCTCACATACAACTTTCAAAGGAAAAATATTGACTGATATCCCAGGGAAGCAGGAAAACTGAAGTAATCAGTCGAACTCAGTGCAAACTGGCAGAATCGGAAAATGATTTTACCTGGGGGCCTGATATTTTCATGTAGATTGCTCCCTATCTCATACCTCTTTCATTTGGGGTAAATAAAGCATGCAAATTTTCTGAAGTTAGGTAATTTTATAGGATCAGGACCCACCTTTAATGGATTTCTGGTCATTTCTTTGAACTGATTTGCCTGTAGATCTCAATGTTTCTATCAAGCCCCCCTGGGAGGTGAGTAGCAACATTCACATGGTTATGCCATGAGAAGGCCGGGGACACAGGGGGGGACACAGGGAGAACGTCTTTGGAAGAAGCCCAAGGGAGAGATGTCACAAATAGGGCAAGTTCCAATCTGTGGGGGCACTGGGATGCTTAATTATGCTCAGAGCCCGCCCTCAGGGAAGATCTGTAGGAATGTTGAGGACTTTCGGAAGGACACCCAAATCTGCTCATTTGCCTTTATAACTTCCTCGAAAGAACACAGAGCCAGGCAAACGTGTCAGCATTCTCAGGAGATTGGTGTGAGGCCACAATGGGGGAGAAGATAGTATCTGAGCTCCTAAGGAGGCAAATGTTCTGGGTCTTTCCATCTTGTGCTCACCCTCCTGCCCCTTTGCAAAACAAAACAAAACAAAACAAAAAAAAAGGTGAGCATGAGTCATGATATGATGAACAGGGAGAGCTGCTTTATTCTTAATATGTAATTTAATGCTTTGTTAGGATCCAAAAATATAATTTAGCTGATGCGACCTAGAATTCAAAAGGCATTACAAAAACAAATCATAAATCACAGAATAGCAAGAGAGGAAAATTGATTAATCAATCTGTTGTTGAAAATAGCAAACAAATTCCCACAAAAAGTCTCTCAAGTTCCAATGGGGGGAGAAACATGATTAATGCATTAGGTTCACCCATTCAATTTTCAGAAAGGAGTGACTGCCTTCTTGACAAATGAAGGAACTTGAGAAGACGATGAGAGCAAAATATAAAGGCCCTTGAAAAGGATGAGTTTCGGAATTTTCCGGTCAATGTAACTGCTGGATGTGGCCAGAGAAACCCTCCTCAGTGGAATGGAGAGAAAGGTTGGGCTCACTAATGCCAGTGCTTACACATTTGGCTCCAGAAGCACGAGCGTGACAGAAGAGAAGTCCCAGGCATGACCCCACCTTTTTCCCAGGTGAAGGACTCATTGTGTATCGTGATGTCCATCGTTTGATGTTCTTGTCATGATCCCTTTGTCTTGTGAGAAACGCCACATTTTAGTTACATCACTGAGAAAAGAGCAATGGCCACACTTTAAACATGTGTAACAACTTCTAGAAGATTCTGGGGGAATGTACCATTGACATTTGGCTGGTTGCCGCCAGGACTTAGGGGTTTGGAGTTTTATAACCCAAGATGGTTGCCTATTTTTGTGGACCCACTTGCGTGTGGCTATTTTGCAGAATACCGGCATTCAAAAGTGAACAAAGCGAGTTGGGACATTAACAACAGCGACACGAATAACTCAGTAACATAATCTATCTTTAAAAAGTTCCCGAGGCATTAACAACATCATAAATTAAGGGCCACGTTGCAAATGTTGCTTCTGCTGGCAATCTACAGTGGCCATTGACTAACAGCCTCACGGCAGACCCCATATTTAATGACACAGGATGGATTCCCAGGATACATTCTATAAATCCCCTCTCTGTTAGCTGTCACATATTGTTAAAATCATGTTGCATTTAATCCACAGCAACTGACACCAGCAAGTAAGAGAGTTGCAACCTTCATTCATAAGACAGAACTGCATAGGAAGAGCGATTTCTCAGGAATGTGCCAAGATTCATGGCATGAAGTCACAATTGTAAAGAATAAGGAAGGTAAGATGCTGGAATCACGGAGGAAGCTGGGAACACGCCGCAGGGGTGAGTGCTTCCATTTATAAATGGTTTCCATTGCAGCTTCGCTAATAGCCTTCTTTTTCTGTGGGGAAGCAAAAACCACAAGCCAGGCTGTTTAGTAACAGTGGCTTCCATTATATTGGAAGCCTGGAGGCTTCCTGGAGGAGGGTCTCTGCACAATTCATTATGTGGCGTGGGTTTGTTGGTTCTCATTACAGAGTCTCTTTCCGATTTACTGCCATTTAGCTTGCCAGCTCGGTATCATGTTATTAAAGCATAGAAGGAACGAGAATGATTTTCTTCCAAACCGCCAACTCAAGGTCTTACAGTATTTGTTTAGGCTACAGTATGTAATCAGCTAAATATTCTCTCCTAAAATGTAGAAAGGACTTAAATTTTAACCCATTTGTCAAGTGTCATGGATTTTTAGAAGACTATATTTAGTGTGAAAGCCCTCTGGCTCTTCTCCACCAGCACATGGCACTGGAGACAAGCAAATGTAATATTAGAAAACCCTGTGGGACGGCCGGAAAATGTCTAGGAGAAGCTTCCTAAATGTGGAGAGAAGCAAATCAGGGTTTGCAGTCATTTTAATGTCATTAGAGGGCATTGCAGCCCTTGAGATCCATTTAGGAGGGACAGCTGATGAAAGTTAAGTGTCACGCGTCTGTGCCTGTCCTCACCCCCTCCCCCAAGCCAGTTAACATCTCCCGAAGAGAAAAGTCACCCTGAAGAGAAGGGATGGGGACAAAGGTTGCTAGGACCTGCCAGAGTCAAAGGCGGCTGTCATTTCTGACGTCCTGGTCAATGGTGCCCGGCTCATGCTTGTGGATTTTCACTCAGACTAGCACCTCTGTTTTAGCTTTTCTTTGAGGCAAAAGTTTCTCATTGTCCCTCCTTCCATTCTAACCATGTGCAGCCTCTTATCACCATAAGGAAAAAAGCCCAGCATATTTTCTGGCTCAATATTTTAGAGGGTACAATTAATTTCACTCTTAATATCTCATTTGATGCCTGAGATGACCTTGAAGGATAATAGATAAGTTAATACTGACTCCTGCATGAAAAACCCCCATGACAAACTCAGATGTACACACACACACACACAGAGCTGATAAATGATATATAATTTTTAAGAATTATTTTTTGACACTCTCGGTAAGACCGTGAACTACAGGAAAAGGTTGAGATTTGCAGAAAACAAATCATCTGTAACAAAATTAGACAGTTATCAGTTTATCGTAGTGTTTCAGGGAGTTAATCTCCGTTTTTTATTCACTTAAGTTTTGAAAGATGGGCAAAATATGCGGCCTCTTTTTAAAACAGACTTAAATGCAGAGTGCCCGGTGGCTCAGTCCAACTCTTGATTTCAGCTCAGGTCATGATCTCCTGGTTCATGGGTTCAAGCCCCACGTGAGGCTCTGCTCCATCAGTGTGGCACTTGCTTGGGATTCTCTCTCTCACTCTCTTTCTGCCCCTCCCCTGCTCTTTCTCTCTCTCTCTCTCTCTCTCTCTCTCGGTCTCAAAATAAATAAACTTAAAATTTTTTAAAAATATATATATATACCTAAATTCTCTGAATGACAGATATGTCCCAAAGAACCCAAATGACATTTCTTGTGCCTGGACCAGAGCAATGACAAGGAGCAATGTCATATCAATGATTTCCGCTGCGTCCTGTTCTTCAGTAATTTTTTTTATTAATGTCCACATTCAGACTGCGTTAGAAAGATCTCATTTGCGTATCTCTCAAAAGTAGGAAAGGGCATGTTCCCCCCAAGGGTGTCACTCAGGAGGAAAATAGATGAGGGGTCTTGACAACTCCTTTCTGCCCATTAACTCATACCTTACCTGGAAGAGGCTCCACAAATCCCTCATTTGGCCTCTGCAGGACTGGCCAGAAGCTGTGCTCCTACACCAGCCAGTGTTGAAGAGAAGGATGCTGGAGCGTCTCTTCTCAGATTTCTGCCTGTCTGCCTTTGGAAGAGCCGTCCAAACTCCCCGTCGGTGGAAGTCATGCTATATTTTCATTATTTCAGCCAATTGGATTTTAATAAGCATGGGATGGCTCAGGATTTGGGCTCTGGTGATGTTGGATGCATGCCTCATTTCCTGTCTTACACTATGCCCTTTCGCTGACCTTTCCTTCTGGGATACATCGGTGAACAAAAGCTCAGTATACACCTCCACTGGGGCTTTTTTCTGACCCTCATTACTTAGGCTAGTAGTCACTAGTGGCAGTTGTTAAGATACTTCCATAGTCGTTTCTTGATAGTTAATTACAACACTAAATGAAACGGTCACCAGCGAGCCGGCTTGACACTTTCCTGTAAGCTCTGCACCCCACCCCCGCCCCCCCAGATTTCCAAGCCCAGACAAAGCTTGGGCATGGGAATGGGGGTAAGACCCCATTTCCTGTAGTAGCATCCCTGTGGCGAATCAAATGTTCTGGGTCCTCCAAGGGTCCTCCGCTTCTAAATGGTCCTTTTCAAATTCTCTCTAGCGTATCCGAGATTTCTTATCTCAGACGTTTATGAGATTATCAAAATTAACCAGGAGACGTGATCTAAATTAACCACACCTGATGTCAAAGCTTTTCAAACAGAAGCCCAGATAGTTACTAGCAGAGATGATCAAACAAAAGTCTTTCACCTTTCTCCTGAAAATCTATGGAGCAGGCTTCCCAGGAGTGAGAATCCTGGGTTCAGAAAGAGCAAGGTAAAGGAACAAGGTGTTCTCTGTGCATCTTCACTGCCTGCCTGTGAGGGGCCTCATGGCTATTTGGCCCACATAATATTCATCAGCAGTAGGGGTTTGTTAACATTCTACATTTTGTGGTGATTTTACAGATACATAGATAGATAATGATTGATAGATAGATGATAGATAGATAGATAGATAGATAGATGAAAGATATATAGATAATGATAGATAGATAGATAGATAGATGATAGATCTGTATCATTGCGAAGTTGATACTCACATTCAACAGATATATTTTAGATATCAAGTCCACAAGTCCATTCTATTCGAACAGGATATACCAGTCAAATGAAACAGACGAACAAATGCTTTTATGTGGAATACATTGCAGACGGAGACAGAAAAAACAACAACAATACAACAAGCAGATAAATAAGTAACATAAGCAGGAAATCATACTATCTAAAGGGTTACATTAGAGAATAAGTTTGGTTAAAGGAAATAAAGGAGGGCTGAGGAGGAAAACTTTCTCAAATAGAGACTCATTTATGTAAAGGTTTGCAAGGTCCAAGGGAGACATTTCTGCCAGAGGGAAGAGGAGAGCAAGTTCAAAGCCCTGAGGGGAGAGTGTAGTGTTGTGAGGGAAAAACAACAAGGTAAATTTGGCAACAATTGAGTTCAGAGAGGTGTTTCGAGGCTGGACCATGTGACCATCCCGTCACTGAAGGGCTGTGCCAATTACCTGAGTATGACAGGAAGCCCCTGAGTACTTGTGACCTGCAAACGGATACGATATAAAATGTTTTAGAGGGATTACATTGACAACTATTTCTAATTTTTTTTACCTTGATTTATTTTTGAGAGACAGAGCACAAGTGGGGGGGTGGGGAGACAGAGAGAGAAGGAGACACAGAACCCGAAGCAGGCTCCGGGCTCTGAGCGGTCAGCACAGAGCCCGAGGCGGGGCTCGAATTCACAAACCAGGAGATCATGACCTGAGCTGAAGTTGTACGCTTAACTGGCTGAGCCACCCAAGTGCCCCAACCACTATTTCTAAAATAGACTGTGAGGGCACAGGAGTAAAATCAGAGAGACGATTTTAGTGGTGGATCCTGAGACTCTAGGTGAAGGATGATCTTGACTTATACAAGGGCAGTGGTAGTAATGGTGGTGAGAAGTGGTCAGCTTCTGAGTATATTTTGAAGGTAGAGCTGAAGGTGTTTTTTAATGGGATCAGTGGAATACATGAGAGATGCAAAGAACTGAAGATGATTTCCATGGGCAAACAAAACTCAGTGACTGGAATTACCCCATTGCTATCAAGCGAGATGGAAGGAGAGGAAAAGATGTAATGTAAGCTGGTAGTTGGGGCAAGATCGGGGGTTTAGTTTGGGAATGTTGAATTCAAGGTCCTTGTCATCGTCAAAATGGAATTATCAAGAAAGTAGGTGTGTAAATAAGACCAGAGTTTCAAGGCAAGATCTCTGCTTTGGCTACGCAGCTGGAATTATCAGCATGGAGGGCTATGCAGCTGGAATTTTCAGCATATAGATAGATGCAGGTAAAGCCAAGGCATTGGGTTCTAGGCTATTCCAACTATTAGAGGTTGGGAAATGTGTAGATGCAGACATGAAGATCGGGAAGGAATACCTTGTGAGCCAAGAAGAAAACCAGTAGCGTGTGGTGTCTCGGAAGAAAAGAAGGAAAAATGTTTCCAGAACGATGGCATGACCAGCTATGATAATGCTGCCGACAGTGAAGGATGATGAGGGCCTGTAATTGGGTTTTGCAATGTGCAGGTCCCTGGGGATCTTGCCAAGAACACTCTTTAGTTTGAAGATTTTCATATCTAATTGATCATACTAAAAACGAAGCAAAACCAAAACCTAAAATACGCTACAAATAATAAATCTAGTGGAGTTTATATAAAAACTGAACAGTTATTGAAGCTTTTCCTTTCCTGACAAAGGAACCGGTTAACAGAAACTACATCCCGGAAAGCTTGCCATTCTCTGAGGTGACCTCTTTCCTTCAGAGTGTGTGATTCCTTGCTTCTTCCTTCATTGTACTTTCACTCAGATTTCCTAATGTCACCCAGTGGCAGTTCTGGCTGCCATGTAAGGATTGTAGTTTATGGAAAAAGAAAGAAAAGGAGAGAGAGAATAGGAGAAGGAAGATAGATAGACAGAAGAACGTGGTGACAGATGATAGAGAAGTAGATAATAAATAGATGATAGATGGATGGATAGCGAGATGTACTTATGCATGGATGGATGGATAGATAGGTATAAAGAGAATATGTGTAAGCAGGAACAAAAATTAGGGTGTGTTATAACTGAATCTCAGAAGTGAGACCTCATCACTCGTGCCAAATTCTGTTCATTAAAGCAAGTTACTCGGCCCAACCTTCACCCAGGAGAAGGGATTGCCCTGGGGGTAAATACCAGCTGATAGGGAATCCTTGGAGGCCATTTTGGAAGATTAGATCATAAAAGATATTGCAGCTTCCAGCTTGCTCTTCAGGATCCTGCAGGCAGCTATAAAGTGGTGTCTATGTGGCAAGGAGCTGAGGCTTCCTACAAAGCATGAACGTGAACTTGTCGAGCATGGGAATGAGCTACCTTAGAAGTGGATCCTCAACCCAGCCAGTCTTCCGATGACTCCTGGCCTGGCCAACATCTTCACTGCAATTTCCTGATACACACTGCCTCAGCCCCATGAAGCATAACTGCTCCTGAATTCCTGACCCACAGAAATTGAATGAGTAATTTGGAAGTAATTTGTTACACAGTGGTTGATAGTAACACGTGCAAACATTTGTAATTTTGCTTCATGAAGCCTCTCCACAGACCTTTCTAGGAGTGTCAGAAATGCTGCCATGAATACATCCACCTGCCACATCTATAAATTCCCTCTATCATTTCATGACCCTTGTGAAAAATTGTGGAAAGAGAGGATTTAAGGTGTCAGCACTGTAGACACTTAAGCTTTGAGAATTGACTTTTTCATTTTTAAAAAATATTTGTTCAATGTTTACTTATTTTTCAGAGAGACAGAGCGTGAGTGGGTCGGGGCAGAGAGAGAGGGAGACACAGAATCCGAAGCAGGCTCCTGGCTCCGAGCTGTCGGCACAGAGCCCGACGCAGGTCTCGGACCCACGAACCGTGAGATCAGGACCTGAGCTGAAGTCAGCTGCTTAACCGACTGAGCCACGCAGGCACCCCTGACTTTTTCATTTTAATACAACGTTTTTAGAATAAATGCTATGTAGCTTAGAATCTTACTTGTGAAAAAAAAAATCAAAACATTTGAAAGGAAATGTCTAGTACTTTCGCTAAAGGTGCACCGTTTATGTTCGTAAACCGGCTGAAATCCTTCAGCGTGTCCAAAGTGTTGCTGAGCTTTACACCGAAGCACTGTGGAAAGAGAAGAAATGTAGGCTGTCTGCAGCAGCCTGATGGTTCTTAGGGACTAGAAAACCCTCAGATTGTTTCATTGGAAAAGAGCTTACTTACTCAGCACGTCACCTGGAACAGGATAAGAATGAATTCCAACATTAAAATTCAAAGGCTTTTCCACCTGCTCACTCTGGAAGCAACGCTTTTCATTTTTTATGCATACTGGTGTCCTGCTGGAGGTATTGGTGTTGATGTCCCGGTAGAGCTAGTGATCAAGAGAAGCTGGGGTTTGGAACCCTCGTGAGGCCCCCTTATCTGCTCTCAGTGCCCTGAGGTTCAAACGTAATAGGCCTTGGGACCTCTGTTTGCCTGCACTCTTGGCCCTAAACATAAGCATCCAATTCCCATCCTGCCCAAGCCCACCAACACTTGAACTACACACACACACACACGCTCAAATATTCACACCCAAAGAGAATAAAATCCAGTCTGGTCTCTCCATCCTGCTTTGCTGATTTTGATTTACAGACCATCTGATGCCCTTTTCCCTTTTCATTTACAGAACATAAATATTTCTTAACCTCACGGTACCAAGCGATAGCGTTTCTTTCTTGAATGTGCCATTTGTTTTATCATCTAACATCAAAGCTTTCCCTAAGGCATCTGCACACATTTTAGTGATTGCATCGGGAGGAAACAAAAGTTAGTCATATTGACCCTCAGATTGGAATTCTCATCGTTCCCTCAACGTGGGGGGGGGGGGTAGGAAGAATAACTTTCTCACCTTTGTTGACCTCAAGTGAGAGTTCAGCACTGCATTCCCCATTGGATGATCCAAAGCCATAAAGTCTCTGAATATCTTTAGGGAAGTCAAGTGGTATAAAAATACTGTAGTAGCTGGCTCTCCAGTCTCTGATTTCACTTGTACTTAAATTTAGCTCCTTAAGTATCTTCTCAAGGGAAAATAGTTCGGCAGGAGCCAAATAAAATTGAAGTGCCTCTTCTCCTTGAATGGTAAGATCATCTAGGCTCCATTCCTCTTCCTAAATCCTTCTTTTCTTTTCTCCGGAGTCTTAATTCTTTTTTCATCTGGATCCCAAAGGAAATCAGAGCGGACTGGGACGGATGCCGTATTCTCCTCTGCGATGGATTTTGCTTTGACATTCATCGCCGTCTTATAGATGAGAAGGGAACCAAATTTTAAGGATGTGTTCTATGCCTGGCTCATGCCTTGCATTAGGTTGAATAATAGGCTCTACCCAGAGGGTCACTGAAATCTGTTGGAGAGGTGAAAATATCACCATCCTCCTCATCATCATCGCTCTTATTAGCTGGACACCGTCATAAATGCTTGACAGTCTTGGGAAGCAGACATTACTATCCTCTTACACCGATGTGGAAATGGAGGCTTAAGAAGCTAGGTATTTTTTTAAAAATTTTTTTATACCTTTAATTATTTTTGAGACAGAAAGAGACAGAGCATGAACGGGGGAGGGTCAGAGAGAGGGAGACACAGAATCTGAAACAGGCTCCAGGCTCTGACCGTCAGCACAGAGCCCGACGCGGGGCTCGAACTCACAGACCGCGAGATCGTGACCTGAGCTGAAGTCGGCCGCTTAACCGACTGAGCCACCCAGGCGCCCCGAGAAGCTAGGTATTTTATGCAAGATCACTAGGCTGGTAGGAGGCAGAACTGGGTAAAGATCTGCAGGCCCTGATTCTCGAACCCTGACTCTCAGCCACGGCAGTAAAATGTCTCTCCATAAGCCTTTACAGGTTGCACAAAAGTTTCTTCTGGTCCTGACAACAGGCTTCTGGGGAAGGGACACACCAGGGTGCCTATGTCAGAGCACAGTGGTCGGTGTGCCATGGGGATGCCTCAGGACTGATGTTCTCCACCAAATCCTCCTTTCCTGAAAACCTGCCCGGTAGCCAAGGTGAACAGTTCCCCGCTGTTCCAGAATCCTTCCCCCTCTCCACACCTTTACTCCGGCGGGGCACGGGTAGTTCGTTCACTTCCCCCGGTGAAACCCACCTTTGGTGGCAGCTGAGATGTCTCCTCCTTCCCTCGTTTTCTCCAATCCAATCACAAGAGAGCACTTTCCCTTTTCCCCTCACAGCAAATCTTCCTCACGTCGCTCAAACCAATTTGCCTTGAACTGATAGGTGTTTTGACACAAGACAGGGTTGCGTAGAAGGCATTAAAATCCGGGTGGCAACATTTAAGCTTAATTATCTATTTAATAGAACACTTTCCTAGGGTCATAGGAACCGTCGGTGACATTAAAAAGTGTTTAACTGTGTCAGGACCATTAATCTGGGAGGTGATGCACCCTGGATTTCCGGATTGGCACCAGACTGCCTTGCGAATATAACCATTTCCCTGGAACGATTCTTGTTCCGCGGAGACAGGTTCCCATTTCCTTCCTGGCTCTAGGGAAGTGAGGTGTATGGCAGGTAGGAGGTACCTCACCTTCAGACCGCTTCCTGGCTCTTAGTTTCCATCCTTGTGGCTTGAAAAGCACAGATTGAGTATTTGAGAACACGCTTCCAGCACTAATGGGGAAATAAGTGAGTGACTTAAAACTTGAGGCCAAGAAGAGAGTGAGAAGAGATAATGAAGCAAACAGGAAGGGTCTGTTGAATGCCATAGCTGGAGGGCACCTGCCTTGTTCCCTAGACGAAATCACAGCAAGGGGCGGGGGTGGGGGGAGGAGACTGTTTAGAGATGAATAGCTATTAGCGAGTTTCTGCAGAAGCACACCGCACAGACCTCTCCAGATCATTTCATTCTGGCACTTCAGGGAACAGAGGTGTATCTTCCAGAGTCAGGCAGACCAGGGGCGCCTGGGTGGTTCAGTCGGTTAAGCGTCCAACTTCGGCTCAGGTCATGATCTCACGGTTCGCGAGTTCGAGCCCTGCATCAGGCTCTGGGGTGACAGCTTACAGCCTGGAGCCTGCTTCGGATTCTGTGTCTCCCTTTCTCTCTGTCCCTCCCTCGCTCACGCTGTCCCTGTCTCTCTCTCTCTCAAAAATAAAGAAACATTAAAAAAAAAAAATAATAAAAGAGTCAGGCCAACCAGAAGGAGGAGTCAAAGATCAGATAGGACCACGGGCATGTTACAGCTGCTTGTGTTTACTCACTTTTGGGAAACTGGGGGGGCCCCAATCTACAATTTCCGCCGAGAGCTGATATGCCTGTAGACTTCCATAGTCCTTATTGAACTTTCTGGAGATTTGACAAAATCCCTTGCCATGAGGAAAGGTTCAAGGGCCTCTGCTTTTTTCCTAAGAACAGGCTTACCACCACTTGGAACAAATGCAAAATACAAAATAAGTTTAGTCAGAGAAAAATGAAAATTATATTGTCCAAATCCACGTTGTCAACAGCGTCATAGTGAATATGAGTAAAAACACTCAAAGAAGAGGGGCTCCTGGGGGGCTCAGTCGGTTGAGCATCCGACTTTGACTCAGGTCATGGCCTCGAGGTTTCCGGGTTCAAGTCCCCCACTGGGTTCGCTGCTGTCAGCGCAGAATCCGCTTCGGGTCCTGTGCCCCCACCCCTCTGCTCCTCCCCTGCCTTTACTCTCTCTCTCTCTCTCTCTCTCAAAACTAAACATTAAAAAAACACTCAAAGAAGGGGCGCCTGGGTGGCTCAGTCGGTTGGGCGTCTGACTTCGGCTCAGGTCATGATCTCGCGGTCCGTGAGTTCGAGCCCCGAGTCAGGCTCTGTGCTGACAGCTCAGAGCCTGGAGCCTGTTTCAGATTCTGTGTCTCCCTCTCTCTCTGACCTTCCCCCATTCATGCTCTGTCTCTCTCTGTCTCAAAAAAATGAATAAACGTTAAAAAAATAAAAATAAATAAATAAATAAACACTCAAAGAAGAAAATAAATGTAATAAATGTGATTGTTAAACCCGCCACCCAAAGTTAACACGTTGATACCCTCCTTCCCAATTTAATTTCCTCAGGCACGTATTTTACATGATACCAATCAGACAAACAAGGAAACAGAATCTTAGCCACCTCTGCAAAGGGTCTTAGGGGTAGGGTGATGCCTATCCTCAGGGTAACTGTTTAACAACGCACCTTACACACGTATCTGGCTACCGTGCATGTTTCAAAAGGAGAAGGAGGAACGAAGAGGAACAGACTTAGTGGGGTTTGGGGCACAGATTCGGGGATAACAGCAAGGGATATCCGAACAACAGAGACGTGGGTTTCATTGAGGATGTGAACGGGGAAGACACTCCCATTGTCAGGGAATTTTCCAGGACCTTGCAGCAAGTTTACAGCTAGTATAGTTGCTCACGGGGTTTGCGTTTTGCCTGACTCCAACCCCACTCCACAACGTGACATGATCTAAAAAAAAAAAAGTCCTTGTCACGTGGTAACTTGGGTCAGTGGGGCTTTGGGGAACTCTTCCGGATAAGGGCCGATCAGAGAGAGGACAGCTGAGGTCAGGGTCAAGGCAACAGTAGAAAGGCAAGCCCGATGGGCGTCGTTGGTTCCGCGCCTACCAAGAATCGACTTTTTTCTTTTCCTCTGCTGAAGAAACCTCATTTTGCTCTTGGTTCATGCCCCGACGCTGCCATCTCGTCCAGGTGTGACTCCAGTTGGGCCGAAGAGATTTCTACCCATTCTAGTAACTGTCATGTCGGAAGCGGACATTGGACCCAATTCTGGCCCAGTATAAGTGAGGATGGGTTTGCTGGAGACTTCTAAAGGACTTCTCCACTCGCGGCGGTGAGTGACAGGGAGTCAACTTTCTCTCCTTCTGGAAATCAAAGAAATGTGTCTCCCTAGTCACGCCTGGTGTTTATTATGCCGCAGCAAAGACCAGGCAAAGCTAAAGCTGGCTGCCAGCCACAGAGGAGAAAATTCCAGACACCTGCTTCTCTCCTGACATCTTTGTGTTGTGGTGTTTTTTTGGTAAAGAAAAAATATATTATTTCTTTTTAATCGAAGTGTGCTTGACATGCAATATTCATCTAATTTATTCGTTTCAGGTGTACAACATTGTGATTTGACATTTATAGACATCACAAAAGGCTCACCGCGGTGAGTCCAGTTACCATCTGTCAATATTACGGACTAGATTCCCTACGCTGTGCCTCACATCTTGGTGACTTATTCAGTTTATAACTGGAAGTTTGTACCTCTTCATCCCCTTCTGTCACCCTTGAGCCACACAGCTGTCCACCCTGGAGCTGCTCTGCCCACTCGGTCAGCCATGCTGCATTAATCTTTAATGCATACTGGGAATTATAAGCCAAGACTTCATTTAGTCTGTTAGCTTCTCGGTTCATGGAGAGAACTGGTCAGCATTTTTCCCCCAGTGTTTCTGCTTGACAGATGCGACATGGGGAATGTTTTGGCTGTGACATTTGAGAGTTGTCGACATCGTTTATACATTTCCATGCTTATTGATATAATCAGATTTATTCTTTTTGTGGCTAATTTCACTGAATTAATTGCCTAGAAAATTGTCTATTTTTTAATTTATTGGCACATGTGTTTGCATAAAAATCTCTTAAATTTTAGTGCTGTCTACATATTTGGTTATATTCTCTTTCTCATTTGATGTTTTGTCCATTTGTGGATACTTCTGATTAGATTTACTTGATGTTTGCTTACTTCTTCTTAAAGACTAGCATCTGGTTTTCATTTAAAATTTTCATGTTCATTATTTTCTAAAATAGGTTTGCTTTTTTCCCCCTTTATTCCTTCTGCTCACTTTTAGTGTTTTATTTTAATCTTTATAACTTTTTTTTTCTTTGAATAAGTTGCTTTATTTATTTACGGTTTTGTTTAGTAATAAAAAATATACAAGACTGTGGAGTTCTCACTGGTTTGCCTTTGGCACCCATTAATTGTCATTACTTTGCATTTTCCTTCAGCCAGAAGAAGGACTCTTTTTTTTTTAAATTTTTTTTAACTTTTATTTATTATTGAGAGACAGAGAGACACAGAGCATGAGCAGGGCAGGGGTAGAGAGAGGGGGAGACATAGAATCTGAAGTAGGCTTTAGGCTCCGAGCTGTCAGCACAGAGCCTGACGCGGGGCTCAAACTCACGAACTGTGACATCATGACCTGAGCCAAAGTCAGACGCTTAACCAACTGAGCCACCCAGGTGCCCCCAGAAGAAGGACTCTGGGCCACATGGTGTCCACTAGAACCTGGGTCTCAGGGGCTCGGCCACCCTCTACAGCACGTTTGTATCCTGGGGCAAATTGCATCCTCTGACTCCTTTCTTCCCAGGTTGCATTGTGGCAAAGCTTGATCTTGGAATAGATGAAGGAAAACTGTTCTATCGGGAAAGACAATTTGGTCAAATAACATTGGTCTCATTTTATAAATTGTGTCTCCAGCCTTCTGATTAGTGTAGACATTGCCTGTCTGACATCCAGAGAGACAACACTGGGGGAAAGCAGTTGATTTGTTTCTTTTTCTCTACTTGGTCTATTATATTTTAAGTACTTAGCTTTACTTTAATTGCTGGGAACAGCATCCTATAGGCTGACTGTGAAATAGCTTCTCTCATAACATTCTAAGAATCTCTGATGTAGATTTCCGTTGTGACCCATTAATATGGTCACCGCACTCTTCCTCCCTCCCTTTCCATTTCCCAGTGGGATGCTGGGTAGGAAGCTCAAAGCAGTGCAGTGAACTATGTGCATACTTTTGGAAAAAAGGAAGAGTTTATGTAGGAAGGGAGTCGAAAATGGGAAAAAGCCATCATAAAGATGTATCTACTGGAGTTGGCCCATCTTAGTAATTGCTATTTGGTTCTCTAATTCCAAAAAATGTGTTAGAAGTGATAATATGCTTTCATTAGGATGGCTATTATCAGGAAAGAAAGAAAGAAAGAAAGAAGGAAGGAAGGAAAGAAAGAAAGAAAAGAAAGAAAGAGAAAGAAAGAAAAAGAAAGAAAGGAAGGAAAGAAGAAAGGAGGGAAGGAAGAAAGAGCAAGAAGGGAAAGGAAAGGAAAGGAAAGGAAAGGAAAGGAAAGGAAAGGAACAAATGTTGGTGATTATGTGGATAAATAGGAAGCCTTGTGCATTGCTGGTTAATTCGCAGAATGGAAAAGTGTCAGCAGAAGACAGTTGAGCGATTTTGCGAAAGTTAAACATAGAATTGCAAGTTCTATCCTCAGAAGAGCTGGAAGCAGGGACTCAAAACGGGACTTGTAGACCAATGTTCACAGCGTTAGTTTTCACAATAACCTGAGGGTGAAAACAAAGCCATCCTCCATCGAGAGATCAACAACACATGGCAGATAAATACAACTGTATATTGTTCAGTCTTAAAAAGGGAGGGAATTCTAACACTGGCTGCAACATGAATGAACGTTGAAGATGTTTCACTAAGTGAAATAATCTAGACGTAAGAGGACCAATGTTACAGGATTCTCCCATTATGAGATACCTCGATTAGTCAAATACATACAAACAGAAAGCAGAGTGGAGGGTGCCAGGGGCTGCGGGAAGGGAGTGAAGGGGAGTTATCTTTTAATGGGTATAGAGTTTCTGTTTGGGGTGATGATAAAACTCTGGAAATGAATAGTGTTGATGCTTGCACAGTGTTTTAAGTGTTACTTAATGCTATTGAACTATATATTTAAATATGGTTCAAATGATACATTTTCTGATGTATATTTTACCACAATAAGGACAATTTTAAAAGATAAACGTGGGTATTTCTTCCTTTTACTTCTCAACCTCCTAGAACACTGATTGCTAAGTCATAACGTAAGAATGCTGGAGAAACAGAGCTTTTGTGTAAATCTCTCACTTTCAGGCACTCAGCCTTATGCCATCTTGAGAACATCGCCCCCTTTTAAACTTTTTTCAGGAGAAACTCCCATTCATTTCACTTATCAAAATTCAAATGACGTGTAGCTCTTACTTTATTCTTGCGTTTTTCCGACCTAGTGAGCTGTATTTAAAATATATTCCTCGTTTAAGTCATTCTTTTAAAAAATATTTATGGAGCATCTATTTTAGGGGAGGTCATTATGGGTTTTGGGGGGGGTGCAGCGGTCAATATATCCAAGTGTCTGCTTTCATGGCATTTATATTCCAAGGTAGGCAAGACAGACAATAATCATGTGAAAATGAGAGAGATGATATTGCAAAGGTGGGCAGACATACGAGAAAAACTAAATCAGGGAAGGGGGAGAGGAACTGTGCATAGGGGAGGGGCAATGAATTGTCACCCTTGTAGTAGTGAAGTTTCCATCAGGAGGTGGCATTTGAAGGCAGATGGTGGCAGTAAGCTTGCCAACCCAAAGCCATCAAGAAGAACAGTGAGTCAGGCGGAAAGAAGAGTGGAAGCCAGTGCCCTCAAGGAAGAGCAGGCCTGGCGGGATTGAACTCAGGAAGACAGTGAACATGGCAGACATAATGGGAGATGGGTGCCACAGAGACTGGGGGATGGCCCAGGGCAGCCCTGTGGGTCCCAGGAGATCTACTAAACAAGGGCAGTGTCTCAAGGACATTGACTCAAGGAACATGGGACGATCTTGGGGGGGGGGGTGTCAGGCGGTGCTGGGCATGTTTCGTGTTGGTCTCTGCCTCTTGATGGTGATGTTATTGGCTAGGAATGCCTGGGGCGTTTGCGTGCACCCATGCTACTGTGGTGAAGCATCAGGGGACTTTGAAAAAAACAAGGTTTGTTGTTCACAAGTTCTAGAAGATATATGGCACACCTGGGGCCACACAGAGAGGGCTGGGGTCGAGGGTGAGGGAAATAGAGAGAGGCTCTGCCTTTACTAGGGTCCACAGGTGGGGAGGCCAGGATTTCTCAGTTTCACCCATTATTGGAGAATGTGTAATGTTGATGCAGATAGACAAAAGCAAGGTCCCTGGGGTGGCCAGTGATCTGGTTCCCCTAGGGCTTTCTAGCTGGAGAACTTCATGTGTGGGGGGCAGCCTGGCTCCTTATCCACTTGCTCCTCAAGCAACTGTGTCTGATAGCTGGTAATTTGTCTACTGGAGACGGATGTGTTGGAAATGGTTGCCTTGGCAATCGGAAGCTCAATGCCGGGCACTCACCCTACAAAGCTTCCTGCTTTGCCCCGGAATTAGCTGCCTTTGGGCATCTTGTTCCCTAAAACGGCCACAGTCATTCTCCCCTGTTTCTCTGCAATGTGATTTGCAGCTCCTGCCCTCAACAGGTGGCGGCCATTGCGACATGGGGTAGACCGTGAGGCTGCACTAGTCAGTTTGGGCTGGGTGACAAAATAACACAGACCGAGTGACATACACAACAGGAAGGTGTTTCTCCCAGTTCTGGAAGCTAGATTTCCAAGATCACGTATATGTGTGTGATAGATAGTAGGTGTATTTACACACACATACACACACACACTTTTTTTTTTTTTTCTTATTGGAACTTCACCACAAACCCAAACAAGTAAAATGTTTCTGTTGGGCTGAATTGAATACATAAGATCAGAGAGGCTACCCAGCTCACAAATGGTGGAGACCCCCCTTCTTTTTCCCAACAAAGCACGACACGTCCAGGGCTCACAGTGCTGTAATTCATTGAATATGTATTATTCACTTCACTGACTGTGAACTCTTTGTGAAGAGAAATCATGTATTATTAATGTACATTGTTTTCTTTTTGAAGTGCCTGGAACATCGTTGTCATGAAATAAAATGCGTGCTTGCTCTTCAGCTAGACAGATGTTTCTAAAGTTATAGGTAAGCTTAAATGTTGAAATTCTATCTAATTTTCTTCAATTACTAAAAGAATTTGTTATGTTGACAATAAGAGGTAAATTTCAGTACCTTCTATTTGGATGAGAATATTCCACATGCATAAATGCCAAGATTGTCGTATTTTACTTTAATTTTATTATTTTTTCTTAAAAGAGAGCCACTAGATCATTGACATTATATCTGTAATGTTCTTTATCTAGATGGCTTTCAACTACACAGAATCTCTGAATACTTACGGTCTTTTTTTAGAGCACATCCAATTGTCTCTAATCAAAGATAGTGTATATTTAAATGTTAAGTAGATGTTATTTCTGATTACTTTATCTGAAGTTTCATTCTGTCTACAGCCAAATATAACGGAGCCAACCCTCACTGATGTCTTTGAAGTTCAGAGAAATCCTAATCTTTAACATTTCAAGAAGTTCATTAGCCATGGGGCGCCTGGGTGGCTCAGTCGATTAAGCTTCCGTCTTCGTCTCCAGTCATGATCTTGCGGTTTGCGAGTTCAAGGCCCGCGTCGGGATCTGTGCTGACAACTCAGAGCCTGGAGCCTGCTTGGGATTCTGTGTCTCTTTCTCTCTCTGCCTCTCCTCCACTTGTGCTCTGTCCCTCTCTGTCTCTCAAAAGTAAGCATAAAAAAAAAAGAAGTTCATTAGCCTGGACAGCCTCCTCCTGTAGAATGCCTTCACATCAACAGATTGTAGTGCTGGTACTTAATTTACATAATAGCTACACAGTGCAACACAAGCCGAGCTAAAAAGAATAGCGGTGAAGTCACACTGAAGGTGTTGTCCACGTCTGGGGATTTGAGCCACGGAAGACTGTCCCATCTGCCAAGTGAAATCTCTCCCACCACTTTATATTTTCCAAATTCAGTCTTGTAATCTCTATAGAGTAACACTTAACTTGCTAATCGTGTCCTCGTTGGAGATCCAAAGTGATGAAGTGAGGACAGAGGCCAGTCTGATGCAAAGGGGTAGAAGAGGTTCTTTTGTTCATACCCCCCAGGTCTGCAAACTGGTTGTCAGTTGTGCCTCTACCAGACCAATCTAGAAGAGTGAATACTCATGGGACCAATCCCTGTCTGCATGACTTTATCTTCCCTATCTTACCCTGAATCCATTTTCATAACAACCCGTGTTCTACAAGAGACAGAAGCACCATCATTCAAAAAAGACCGTAGATAGAGGCCTAGGAACATGAATGTCACTCTGAATTCAGAGATGTTTATTATCAAGGATCCTGTATAATTCTCTTGTAAGCCCTTGGTTTTCTGCACTACTTAGCTCCACCCAGTCTCCATCATTTGAAACAGGGACCTCTTGACATCCTGGTAGCTGGAATGTTCCTTAGAATCACATATTTTCTAACATCCTCATTGGTAAGTTAGCAAATACAAAGACACCACAGATCAGAAAAGGCGAATGTGAAAATGGAAGATGAGTTTTTAAAATCTACATCTACTGGGGTGCCTGGAGGGTGGGTGGGGGCTCAGTCAGTTAAGCATCTGACTCTTGATTTCGGCTCAGGTTATGATCTCAAGGTTTGTGAGTTCAAGCCCCACCTCGGGCTCCATGCTGATAGCATGGAGCCTGCTTATGATTCTCTCTCTCTTTCTATCTCCCTCTCACTCTCTCTACCCCTCCCCTGCTCATGCTCTCTCTCTTTCTCTCTCTCAACATAAATAAATAAAACTTAAAAAAAAAACAACTAAAAAAACCAAAATCTACATCTACTCAGATTGTGACCCATGACTTCCTCTTTCACGGACACATATGGACAACAGTAAACAGACTTTTAGAAACGATCTCACAGTATATTTCCTTTGCCAAGTGCTTTACTTTTTTGAATCCCCTAAAAATCCCTACAGCAAAAGACTGGTTGAATTCAGTTTAATCGAATTTAGTTTCTAAAACTCAACTTGAGCCCTATCAATGTAGGAAGATCAAAGAAAGTACAAGTTGTCCCCAAGAGTGTTATATTGTATACAGACATGACCTAAGAGTAAAACAGAAGAAGATGTCGCTTCCCTTGAAAGAGACCTCATGGGGGGGCGCCTGGGTGGCTCAGTCGGTTGGGCGGCCGACTTCGGCTCAGGTCATGATCTCGTTGTCCGTGGGTTCGAGCCCCGCGTCGGGCTTGTGCTGATCGCGCAGAGCCTGGAGCCTGTTTCGGATTCTGTGTCTCCCTCTCTCTCTGACCCTCCCCGTTCATGCTCTGTCTCTCTCTGTCTCAAAAATAAATAAACGTTAAAAAAAAAATTAAAAAAAAAAAAAGAGACCTCATGACATGTATCCACTTTACCCCCCTCGGTGTTCAGAGGGGGTCAATTCGTTTTACAGCAATTCTTTTGAGCAGTTCCCTTCTTAATCTTCCTGAAAGTCCCATTTGATATTCATTTCTCAGGGTTTTACAAAGTTTTAGGAATTTTCTACCAAATGAAATCCTCCCACCCCCACCCTAAGAAGAGAAGACTTCAACCATTCATGAGTCCTCAAGTAGATAGACATTTTGTCAGAACGTTCCCAAGGTATTGTCACATAAGCAGGAAACTGGACAGTGGCGTAGAGAATGGACTACAAAATAAGATACCTGGAGTATACAAAGCACTGTTCCCAGGAGCATTCCTTCCGAGAACCCGGCCAGCATGGGGCTACATAAGGGCAAGCAAGGACCCAAGGAAGGCAAAAGCCTGTCTCCACTGGAAGTTCATGGGCACCAAACACAGGACATGGCTGTTTCATAATTTTGCCAAAGATGAGCTCTGCCTGAGGTCCCTACAGTAGAGTCGGGTTGAGTCACATGGGGGAACTTCTTATTTATTGTGACTCTCTGTTGCTGCTCTCTGGATAAATATAGGATTTTTGTTGCAAGGGCTATTGATCCTTTCAAACATCATAAATTCTCCCCAAGAAAAGAAACAAATCCGAGCAAATAAACTAAGATTTACCTTTTCTTTATAATGAAACAAAAATAAAAATCTATATATTTTAGAAACAGGATAGCGCAGCATCCTTGCTATAAAAGACTTGGAAAGTTATATTTGTTTTTGTTTGAAAAGGCATCTTAACGGTTACACCAAATACTTATTAGAGTTGAAGGATTCTGGAAACTTTCCTGGATACACTTTCTGATATGTTAACATTTATATTATAAGCATTTTTCTCAAGGGATGAGATTGCAAATGTAAATGTCATCTCAAAATGCAATCATAATCCAAGATGTAAGATAACTTTATTCCCACAGTAAAACATGGCATTTGATATTTTCTTGGATATTGGAAAATACGTAGATTATTTGAAAGCACTCTTTGAATGCTGAAAGTGACTCTGTCATTTATACAAAGTCTTGGGTTTTAATAATCTTCTCACTATTCCTATTTAGAAAAGTCTTTGAAACAAAACTTGTTAGATAAATAAATAAGGAAATGACTACAGTGAGCTGTTATGGCTCCCTAAGATCCATTAGAAAATGTTAACCATTATTAATGTTTTGTGAAAGATCCTATTTTAACATATATCCACGTAAATAGGCTATTGATGAAGTTTTCTGTCCTTGCCCATAAAACATCACAGAAAATAATAAAGCTCATAGCACTGGTGTTTGTGCCACATTTCAGTGAGCCAGCTAACACCACCCCTCAAGCAATTAAGCTACATAATTTGACCGAGCACTGGAAGCGTTAGGGAGGGTAAGAGGACAGGACACAAATTAAAGATCGTGTGTGGATATTTATAAAACCCCAGTTAGATGTCTTATTTATACAGGTTCGTATAATGATCATGGCCCAGTGAGATGAGGCTCTGTTTAAGCACTGTGGAGGAATAGATTTTAAACCTTGTGGGTTGCCTTCCATTTATTACGATTTGATCATATTAAGCTAAATGAATGAAGATCATTCTCTTTATGAATTCCATTAATTAACCAGGAAGAAGTACAACATGACTACGAGCACATTCATAACTAAATAAGTCATAGTATTTTTTTTTCTCTTTTGTCTTTCCTTTTTTCTTTCTTTCTTTCTTTTTTCTTGGTTTGTTTAAACTCAGATTTTAGATTCCTTTCTTTTCTTATTTTGTTTTAGTTTACTTATTTGGAGAGAGAGTGAGCAGGGGAGGGGCAGAGAGAGAGAGAATCCCAAGCAGGCTTTGCACCATCAGTGCCCAGCCCGATGCTGGGCTTGAACTCACAAAGAGATCATGACCTGAGCTGAAACCAAGAGTTGGACACTTAACCGACCAGGCACCCCGAGTTTAGATTCTTTTTGGAGTAAACTGGGCTCTTCATGTTTACAACCTTATTTCTGAGTGGCAAAAAATTCTTCCTGCGTGTGTTTCCCCCCTACCCCCCATCAGTCCTGGCTGCCACACAGAAGGCCCAAAGACACCTTCTCTGAGCAAGCTGTTGCCGGTCTGTCAGGCAGACTCATCGATTCTCCCATTTCTTACATCCTGGTTTCTGTGCTACACACCGTTGTCATCAAATACCGTGGTACTCAGGCGAGTACCATTCCCCTAGGTGTGTCCCAAGCTTGTGGTAAGCAAGGGTCATAGGCTATCCTTTTTTTTTGTTTTGTTTCCCTTCTAGGCCCAGCAAAGTGGGGGGTATGGAAGTGACACCCACATATTTGCTGAATAAATAAATAAGAAGAAAAGTTTTCTCTTTTCCTGAATTGAAATATTACCCCAATGGAAGCTCGATTTTTATATTTTCTAGAACATCACGGATCATTCAATATGATTCGTTTTGCTTCCTCTACTATGTCATTACTCATTCAGACTCTAGATACATTTTGAATCACCCCAAATAGCTGGAAATTGGAGAGTAATTCACAAGACTACTCTTTCTCACTTCTGTTATTTCATTTACTACTCTAGTAAAATATGATTGTATCTAAGTATCTTATAGTTAAACATACATAAAAACTGCCACATAGAGATTATCTGGTCCAATTACTACTTTACCAAAATGTACATGTACAATGTTTCCTAGTCTAGCTAAAAAGAGCTACACTTACCTTGGTCAAAATCAGAATAATTTTCAAAATCAGAATAATTTTATTCTTGGAAACATTTTTTGGAAGCAACCTTTTCCATAATAAAAAAGAGAGAGAGAGAGAGAGGGAGGGAGAGAGAGAGAAAAGGGGCACCTGGGTAGCTCACTCAGTTAAGCCTCCGACTTTGGCTCAGGTCATGATCTTGTGGTTCGTGACTTCCAGCCCCGAACTGGGCTCTGTGCTGACAGCTCAGAGCCTGGATCCTGCTTTGGATTCTGTGTCTCCCTCTTTCTCTGTCCCTCCCCTGCTCGTGCTTTCTCTCTCTCTCTCTCTCTCTCTCAAAAATAAATAAACATTAAAAAAACATTTAAAAAAAAGAGAAAAGTCTCATAAGACGTACAGAGCTAGAGATATTAAAGCAAACCATCATTTTTTAAAGAATCTTTTACAAGAAATGTTAACTTTTTCTCAACGTTTTTTTTTTATTTATTTTTGGGACAGAGAGAGACAGAGCATGAACGGGGGAGGGGCAGAGAGAGAGGGAGACACAGAATCGGAAACAGGCTCCAGACTCCGAGCCATCAGCCCAGAGCCTGACGCGGGGCTCGAACTCACAGACCGCGAGATCGTGACCTGGCTGAAGTCGGACGCTTAACCGACTGCGCCACCCAGGCGCCCCAAAATGTTAACTTTTTCTAAACTAGGTCTGGAGTAATTTATTTTACTTTGTAGGAAAAGACTATACACACAGAGGGGGTCAAAATAATGATGCTAAACATATGTTTTCCTGATAGGAGTCTAGCCTGACAGCACTTGGTCCCTTTTTTTTCCCCCTTTCTAAAAAGGAACTGGGTTACTTATCCAAAGAGGTGGCTCACCATGCAAGGTAATTGACAAACTGGCATGCAGGATTGTGGAGTCAGGCCCACGTTTCCATTAGGCGATCAATCCTGCTTTTCTTTTTCGCAGAGCCCATGCCACAGGCCCCAATTTATTGGCATGTTGCCATAGGTTGGCCCAAATAATAGGATAAGGATAGATTTTTAATACAGAGATAACAAGACTCTGAAAATGTCCCAGTGCTGTCTCAGTAACAAAAGCTTTCAGATTGGTGTCATTATGCCTTCGCTTTCCCCACCGGCGGCTAGGTGCGCCCGCTACCTCTCTCCCAGAGTGCTAGGGACCACGGCGTCTGCTGTGTCGCTGCCCTGATTAGTATTCCAAACACCTCGCTGACGTGGGCAGACAGCTCTGCAGGCAGACTGCCTTCCAGTGTGGATCAGGAATGGGGCTGCTAACATTTTTAGTTGGGGAAATTGATGTTTGGTTGGAGAGGAAGGTATGACGGGACTGTGGGCATAAATAATGAAAACTACAACTTAATGTTACAGTTGTGTATCTGGGCATGTAGACAGCTATTTTGAAGTTTCTGATAGTATTTCAACCGGAACAGGACTTCTGGACAGGTGGAATGCAACACTCCTCATGCCTCTTCCTGCCCTATCCAACGTAAGAGTTTGCCCTGGTGTTTATTCTCAGAAATTGTGGTCAAATAAAGGCATATGTAATTAAGAATTGTAAAATTATATACAATATGTTTTATCTGTTGTCTATCAAAACTTGGGCCTTTAGTCCTAATTATGTCTGAGGAGTTATTTCAATGCATGATATGTGATTTCATTCAGCAGAGAAAATGTGCAACACCGTTTCATTCATTCATTCATTCATAAATGTGTGCTAAGCATCACATAATATACACGCTTAGGAGCAGAGTCACAAAATACTCTGCTATGGCACCTGTTCTCATGGCACCTCAACGCAAGCAAATGGGTTTTGAAAAGAAAGGGGTCTTTTGAGGAAACTGGCCACAATTCCATATTCTGAGAAGCTAGCAGGCTTTGCAAGTCAGGAGAGACAAGATATAGGTTTTGCTACAGTAAGAAACAACCGCCAACTTCTCAGCTGATTAATGTGAAAGGACATCATTGTTTCCCGTCTCTACGGGTTAATCCAGCAGGTGGGTCTGCCCCTTATGACTCCGGGACACAGGTTCGCAGGGAGAGAAGAAATGTTCAGGGTCTCATACCAGCTAGTACATTCTCTGGCTTGGTGAAAACGCATCCTGCTGGTGATCACAGCCCTCTGGAAGTGGTCCCAAGGCTCTGCGCAGCCACCAGGGTCCACGCTTCGGTCTTCCGGGTTTAGAGGGCATGCGGAACTGTGACCAGGGGTCTGCAGAAATGACATACGGACACCAGCTCTGGATTGTCACAGATGAATTTCCCTGTAGCTCACAATGCTTTTTATCCTATAGTTCATACATTATTCAAAGCTTCCTACAAATGGAAAAGGCCTCCCCTGAGCCAAGTTGGCGTATCTTTTTTATTCCCTAAACTATCTTTTGTGGTTTTTTTTTTTAAATTTCTTTTTCTCTTTCATTGTACACCCAGTGCCTGGCCTTCAGTAAATGTATTAAGTGGATTAATCATTGGCACATGCTTCGTGTCTGGTAGAGACGGAACTTAGTTTGTTGCATGGAAATTCCTTAATACTTAAAAAAAAAAATGTGTACCAAATAAGTGTACCGAATGTGTACAAGTTTCAATATATACATCCCCTTTGGGGTACCTCGGTGGCTCAGTCAGTTAAGTGTCTGACTCTAGATCTCAGCTCAGGTCATGATCTCTGGGTCTGTGAGTTCGAGCCTCACATCAGGCTCTGTGCTGCTTGGGATTCTTTCTCCCACGCTCCCTCCCTCTCTCTCTCTCCGCCCCTCGCCAGCTGGTGTACTCTAAATAAATGAATAAACAAAAATATAAATAAATAAATACTGTATATATACATATATATTTACATATATACATATCCCTTAGATACTCATAATGAACATAAGCGTATTATGACATTTAATTGAAAACTAAGAGTTTAATTAAGCTGTCAGAAGTCAGGGTAACATGCACCCTTGGTGTGCTAGTGACTGAAAGGGGAGAGAGAGGTCCCATGGGGGTGTTGTTAATGTTCTAATTTTGATCCGAGTGCTGTTGATGTGGGATGTTCAGTTTGGGAAAATTTATCAAACGGTAACCTGTTGATCAGCACACTTTATGTCTGTTATACTTCCGTAGAATGTAATACGCGTAGATTTTTCCAGGGAGAGATCCCACAGCTTTCAGTAGTTTTGCAAAGGAGTTCCTGCATCAGAAATCATTGCAACCAGTGGTCTGGAGATCTCAAAGGGCATTAGGCCTGTGGGTTGACCAGTAAATTATTTTTGTCCGGAATTTGAAATTGAATGAAAAAATAAGAGTTTTGCTGTATAATATAAGGGTTTGCTGTAGTTTTGTGTTTTTTTGTTTTGTTTTGTTTTGTTTTTTTTATCGATCTCCCATTAATTTCAGCTAAAGTTCTCATCTTTCTGGACCTCAAATTGCTATAACTGTATAATGGTGACAATATATACTTAATGGGTTCTTTCTTCAGTTCAATTATTAGTAAAGCTTTAGTCTAATACCTACCTCACAATAAATAAATGGTAGATATTAGGGGCGCCTGGGTGGCTCAGTCGGTTAAGCATCCGACTTCGGCTCAGGTCATGATCTCGCGGTCCGTGAGTTCAAACTCCTCATCAGGCTCTGTGCTAACAGCTCGGAGCCTGGGGCCTGCTTCGGATTCTGTGTCTCCCTCTCTCTATGGCCCTTCCCCTCTCAAGCTCTGTCCGTCTCTCTCTCTCTCTCTCAAAAATAAACATTAAAATTTTTTTTAAAAAGGTAGATATTATTACTATTGTTGTTGTTGTAGCATAAGTCAGGAATGTCAAATTCTTCTTACCAGAAGGTAGTCACAATTTTTTTTATAAAATTTTAAGGGGAAATTATTATGCACATGGTGTTTTATAAAATCCCCTTAATACATTAAGAAATAATGAAATATTTATCTTTCCCAATTTTATGCTAATAAAATTAAAACCCTAACTTAAAAAAAAAATAAAAGCTGGTAGGTTAGACTAAATGCAATTCACAAAAAATATATACAGATTCCAAAAGTAACTGCAAAAATGAGAAAATTATTGACGACTGAAAAGACAACTAAACGTTTAAATTTCTTAATATGCTAAGAACTCTTATAAATCAATTGTAAAAATAAATATAACTCAATACCAAAACAAAACAGAACAAGAACCACACGTTAAAAATATAGTGAGGTACCCTATGTTCCCTGGCCCATCCATTTAAATCTACATGTTTCCAGTCTTCTAATGAGAGGCTGGCATGGTTGACCTGGGATCCCACAATGAGGGTCTCTGAACTCAGAACATAGACGTTTGATTGGCCACCTGCACAGACCAATTCCTATTTTCTCTACCACCAAAACGCTTTATATACTGCCTTCTCATCATTGTCTTTGGGAAGATTTAATTAGGATCACATATGCGAACTACATGAATATTTAAGATAGAAATATTTTCTAAAGTGTGATCCAGAGAGCCATAGCTTTCTGGGATGAAATTAGTGAAATCTCTAAAGACATAAACATAAATATGCTTTCAACACTAAAATACAG
Organism: Panthera tigris; assembly: GCF_018350195.1. Taxonomy (NCBI): domain Eukaryota; kingdom Metazoa; phylum Chordata; class Mammalia; order Carnivora; family Felidae; genus Panthera; species Panthera tigris. Next base: position 66,364,008 of record NC_056661.1, read on the forward strand.
AGAAACAAGAAAATAACAAAAACCGTTAATGAAAAGTGTTCGTAAATTCTATAAAGGTAACAAGATTAAAAAATACTAGTATGAAATAAATGCAAATGGATCAACCTCTTGAATAGAAACAGTAAAGATTGGTTTGACATGATTAAAACCAGCAGAGGAATTTAAGAAAAGTAGCACGTTGTAGAGTACGGATGCCAATCAGCCAGAACAAAAGTTAATCAATACCAACCAGGCAGGTCATCCTGATGCGTCAGCTCTGTCTAGAACACAACATAACAAAGAGGGTTCAATATAGAATAAAAGACAAAATTGCATCAGACAATGTAAACACAAGAACGGCATTTCTTTAGAACGCACCGGCTGACTTGAGTTTGCACAGAACAGATAATTCACATTCTCAAAAGGGATGATAAGTAGGTAGAAGATAGATAATAGATAGGTGATAGATGATAGATGATGATAGATAGATAGGTAGATAGATTAGACACATAGACAGATGATAGAAGATATTTGGGGATTATAGAAAATCCCAACCATTGTAAGTGGTACAAATTAATGTAACATGGAGGTGCCATTCTTACAAATTAATTAGCCAAATGTCTAAAAATGTAACCTCTGGTGTTGGGAATGTTGTGAAATTGTTCACCAAATCTCTCACACCAGGGTTAGAATATCAGTTAGGAAAGATTATATCGCATTAGGTCATGATGAATTAGTTCCTCAGAGACAAAATACTATACTATGAAGAATTTTGTAAGAGCAGTTTTGGAAGTGCGAGGAATAAATTACTTTAATATCTTATACTGTTATGTGACATACGGTTGGCAATTACGGCCAAATATCAAGTTATATTTATGACAAGGCTAGTTGCAAAGGGAGTAAACAAACTTGATCATCCAATGTGCTTGTAGGCCTGCTTATAAATTGTGTATTAGTGATGTATTGAGATTATTAGAAAATTTTAAGAAAATATCCTGTACATTAAAATGAGGAAATTAGAGAAGATTTTGTAAATAATTCTTAATATTTTTCCACAATAAATAAAAAATTAATTTCTATAAGTTGAGCTCAAATGACAATATAAAACTTAATGTTATCATCACTAGTTTTTGATGGTTAAAATCCAGGAACAAGTGTTGCTTTGGATTTGTATAAGGATCTATTCCCTAGAAAATAATTTAATAGTATCAAATAATTCTAGTAAAAATAATTAAGATCCCTGCTTCTTGACTGTTCCGGGGTCTGCCAGTTCAATATCACAAGAATGCCTGAACATTACCCAGTCATTGCTGGCACTCCAACTTTGCTCAGCTGCCCTTGAGATATTTGTTCCATTAGATTCTCTCTTGCTCTTGGGTCACGTGTACATCACCAATCAATAGTGGGTGGGTCAGAGCTTCAGAGGCCATAGCGTACAGGTCCAATCATGCCTTTATTTTATCTCTGTTCTCAACTCCACTGCATTCCTAAAGTTCCTGCCATCTGTCTGTTCATCTTTCATCAGCAACCACAAAGCTGTCAAGCTTTATTATCTCACGACTCCTTCCTTCCAAAGATATTTTAAACTTCTCAGGAGCTATATGTGTTTTGTTGTTGTTGTTTTGGAAGCTGGTCTTCAAATCTGTTTTTTTTTTCCTCAGAGGAAATGTGTTTATGCAACGCTAAGCACAACACTGTATCTTGTTTGAAACTCTAGTGCCAGTCCCTGTGCCATGGAAAGAACCCTCCACATGGCCACTGACTCCTACTGGCTCAATCAGGCTCATCTGTCCTCCAGGTTTAGGTTAAGGTTGTCATGGCACCATGGCCTGCTTATTTAGATGACCAAATTCAAGTCATGGTGGCTTTTCAAAATCTTATGTCCAACTCAATATTAAGTTTGGGATGATTTCAACTAGAAGTATGGGAAAACCCCAGTAACATAAGATTGAATAGTGAAAGGAGTGGTTACCTCCTAGAAAAGGGAGATACGGATGAAGTCGTTTCAGGACCAGTTCACCCAGTTATCCCAAACTGCAGAGGGAGGAGCAGAGTACGAAAGTTTTATGAAAAAAGACTGAAAACAAGGACAATAAAGACATAGAACCAAAGGTCAAGCATGTACAAAAAGAAAAGAAACTGGAAGGCACAAGAAAGTTTGATTGCAGAACTGCATCCTGGAGGAGGAAGGGGCTCAGACCAACTCATTCTCAGTGCAAGAGAAGAAGAAGGAGCCACTGGGGGACGCCAAGATGGAGCCCTCTATCAAGGAAGTGAACTTGGCCAGTTTGGCGCCTCAAGAAGGTTGGCTAAATCCTCCAGAAGGATTAGCCCAAGAAGCCAGGGAAGTTGGAGATATGGACCCATAGAGACATTGCAGAGTTGATCCATTAAAAAAAAAAGTTGTAGTTCTACATTCCAAGATGTTGGTGACTTCATTGCATTTTGGTCTTGATTCTTTCAGGTAGGTTGTCATGCCTGTCCTACAGGTGGCTTGCTGTGGACAGGAGTGAGACAGATAATGTGCAGTATCGGTGGAAATGTGGGAAAACAGGCACTCTAGCTCAGTCATGCTGGCCCATACCCATAGTGCCTCACTCGTAAGAACTCTCTGGTAGCCACTTGGGTGTTCCTGCCAAAACCAAGCCTCTGTATGCCCCTTGACCCAGCACGGCGACACATGTATTTTTCCAGCACACAAAACATGAAGCCCAAGGAATGTTTACTGCACTATTGTTTATAATGACAGAAGTTTCTAAACAGTACAAGTGTCTTTAATTAAGAGACTGGTCTAATAAATGGTGTCCCAGTCCTTCTGTGATATATTGTGTGACTAGTTAAAGGGATTTGAGAAAACTAAATATTTTAATCTGAAATAACTCACAAAATTACTGTCAAGTGAATAAAGCAAGGCTTATAACAATGCTCATATCTGTGACTGAGAAAAAAAAGAATGTGTTTGTATACCCAAAGAACCCAAGAAACAGAAAACAGTAAGTATCACCTTTGGACAGGACATTTAGGTGGCTCTCTTGAAACATGAGAATGAATCAGTAAATCTTCTACAACACACACACACACACACACACACACACACACACACAGACTTATCCATTTTTTGGTTTGCTAACTTCAGAGTCTGGACTGTACTTTTTAATTTTTCTGTCATTTTTGCATAATGATTATAGCAGCTCTAGAAATCTCATCCTCCCCGAACAATATCTAAAGTGATGAGTGTTTTCTAGCAGGCACATGATTTCAAAATCCACGTGGCCGATATGAATTTTCATGGTAAAATGCAATGCAAAGGGATTCCAATTCTGCATGCAAAGAGTTTAGAAGTTGCCATATATCCTAACAACAAGTAATAAGCTAAACAGATTTAAAATTATTTTTAATGTATATTTACTTTTGAAGGAGAAAGAGACAGAGCATGAGTAGGGGAGGGGCAGAGAAAGAGGGAGACACAGAATCTAAAGCAGGCTCCAGGCTACGATCTGTCAGCACAGAGCCTGACGTGGGGTTCCAACTCACAAACTGTGAGATCATGACCTGAGCTGAAGTCGGACGCTCAACCGACTGAGCCACCCAGGTGCTCCATGCTAAACAGATTTTTAAAATTAGCAAACTCAAAATGGATAAAGGACCTGAATGTGAGAAAGGAAACCATCAAAACCCTAGAGGAGAAAGCAGGAAAAAACCTCTCTGACCTCGGCCACAGCAATTTCTTACTTGACACATCTCCAAAGGCAAAGGGATTATAAGCAAAAATGAACAATTGGGACCTCGTGAAGATAAAAAGCTTCTGCACTGCAAAGGAAACAATCAACAAAACTAAAAAGCAACCAATGGAATGGGAAAAGATATTTGCAAATGACATATCGGACAAAAGGCTAGTATCCAAAATCTATAAAGAACTCACCAAACTCCACACCCAACAAACAAATAATCCAGTGAAGAAATGGGCAGAAAACATGAATAGACATCTATCTAAAAAGACATCCAGATGGCCAACAGGCACATGAAAGGATGCTGAACGTCACTCCTCATCAGGGGAATACAAATCAAAACCACACTGAGATACCACCTCATGCCAGTCAGAGTGGCTAAAATGAACAAATCAGGAGACTGTAGATGCTGGAGAGGATGCGGAGAAATGGGAACCCTCTTGCACTATTGGTGGGAATGCAAACTGGTGCAGCTGCTCTGGAAAACAGTGTGGAGGTTTCTTAAAAAATTAAAAATAAGTCTACCCTATGACCCAGCAATAGCACTGCTGGGAATTTCCCCAAGGGATATAGGAGTGCTGATGCATAGGGGCACTTGCACCCCAATGTTTATAGCAGCACTTGCAACAATAGCCAAATTATGGAAAGAGCCTAAATGTCCATCAACTGATGAATGGATAAAGAAATTGTGGTTTATGTACACAATGGAATACTAAGTAGCAATAAGAAAGAATCAAATATGGCCTTTTGTAGCAACCTGGATGGAACTGGAGAGTGTTATGCTAAGTGAAATAAGTCATACAGAGAAAGACAGATACCATATGTTTTCACTCTTACGTGGATCCTGAGAAACTTAACGGAAGACCATGGGTGAGGGGAAGGGGGAAAAAACAAAAAGTAAGAGAGGGAGAGAGCCAAAGCATAAGAGACTCTTAAAAACTGAGAATAAACTGAGGGTTGATGGGGAGTGGGAGGGAGGGGAGGGTGAGTGATGGGCATTGAGGAGGGCATCTGTTGGGATGAGCACTGGGTGTTGTATGGAAACCAATTTGATAATAAATTTCATATGAATAAATAAATAAATAAATAAATAAATAAATAAATAAATAAAATATAAACATTAAAAATAAAAAAAAATTAGCAACTCTTCTTTGGATCCATAAGAGAGTAGGACAAAGGGCAGATTGGAGAGACAGGTGAATGAGGTCATCATGGCTTCTCAGAGCAGAAGCTGGGGAGCAGAAATGGCTGTGGGAAACAGTGCTGGTCTAGTAAATCCTGAATTATAATCGATGGATCACTGGAGTCTCATTGCAGGTAACTTTGAGAGTTAAACTCTCCGGGGAGACTAGTCATAGGCGGCCTTATAATATAAGATTGATTTCCAAGGGGTTGACCACGTTTTCACAGTATATATCAGAGAATAATCCTCTCAGGCTTTCAGCAGGAAGGGAAAAGGAATTATCTTGAAATAGACCACATTGTTGTTGTTGAAAAAGGACTGCTTTGGAAAGAAACTGGTTCACTGGAGCCTAACCTGCTGTGATTTTATGAGAGCTTGATCTGGGGAAGGAAAATACCGACCGCATTAGTCTATAGCCATCCTCTCTCATCCATGGGTGGTGGGGGACTGAGAAGCCCTTGTGAAGTTCACAAAGCAGAGGCACAACTCACTCAAGGACTGAGACCCAGTCACAGATATAGAACCTTTCCTCTCCCTCACTCCTCACAACCATCTTACTAAAGGTCTACTTACAGCAGTTACTTTCCCTCATGTCTAGCTACCATCATGTCTAGCTACCAAGGGGAAAAAAAAATCAGAAGGCATATCAAAAGCAAAAAAACCCAGTTTGAAGAGACAGAGCCAACCTCAGATTCAGACATGACAAGGAGGTTGAAATTCCCCGAGCAAGAATTTAAAAACATGATTAACGTGCTAAGAGCTCTACTGGATAAAGTCGTCATCATGTGAGAAGAGATGGGCAATGTAAACAGGGAGATGCAAACCATAAGAAGGAACCAAAAATAAATGCTAGAGATTAAAAAAAATGATACCAGAAATAAAAAATTCCTTTTACGAGTTCATTAGTAGATTGGTCATGGTTGAGTAAAGAATCTCTGGGTTAGAGAATATGGCAATAGAACTCTCAAAAATCAAAAAGTAAAGAGAACACTGAAAAAGGAAAAATGAAAAACCCATGAGATATCTAGAGATTGTGGTAAAATTATAAAAGTATAACACACTTTTACAGAAGTGTTATATACTTTTACTTGGAATACCAAAAAGAAAAAAAAATAAAATAAAGAGATAAAGACAAGACCAGAAGAAATGTCTAAATCAATAAAGACTGAGAGAATACCTTAAAGTGATATTAGACACTAAACCACAGATCCAGGAACCTGTCAGTACAGAGACCTACGTGGGGCTTGATCTTGGGAATGGCAAGATCATGACCTGAACCGAAGTCGGATGCTTAACTGACTGAGCCATCCAGGCACCCCAGTCATTTACATTTCAATCACACAAAACTAAAAAAAAGAAGAGTAAATTAAATCCAAAGTAAGCAAAATAAAATAAATAATAAAATTTAGAATAGAAATCAGTGAAATCAAAACCAGAAAATCAATCAGTGAAACCAAAAGCTGATTTTCAGAAAAGATCAATAAAATTAATAAGCTAACAAAGAAAAAACAGAGAAGAGACACATTAAGAATATCTAAAATAAAAGAGGGAACACCACTACCGATCCCATGGAGATTAACAGGATGATAAAAAATATTATGAACAACTCTATGTCTGCATATTTGATAACCTAGATGAAATTGACCCATTTCTTGAAAGATACAGTGTGCCAAAACTCATACAAAAAGAAATAGACTATTTGAATAAGCCTACATCTATTAATCGTATTGAATCCATAATTAATAACCTTCCAAAGAGAAAGCACAAGGCCCAGATGAATTCACTCATGAATCCTACCAAACATGGAACAAAGAAATTATACCAATTCTCTACATCCTCCATTACAGAAAAGAAGCAGAGAAAATACTTCTTAACTTATTCTATGAAGCCAGTAAAGCCAGAAAAATATATTACAAGAAACCTACAGACCAATATTTCTCATAGCATAGATGCAGAAATCATCAACAAAATATTACAAATAAAATTTAAAAAATATAAAAAAACTTATACACCGTGACACAAAATGGGATTTATCCAAGGAGTACAAAGCGTGTTCAACATTCAAAAATCAATTAATGTAATCAACAAAAGAAAAAAGATATGGAAAAAGCAGTTGATGTGGAAAAAGAGTGTGACAAAATCCAATATCCATTTATGATAAAAACTCTCAGTAAATTAAAAATAAAGAGAAACTTTCTCAACTTGATCAGGATTATCTACAAAAAAACTTATAGCTAACATATTTAATAATGAGAAACTAAAAGAGTAGGTATAAAGGATGTTCCCTCTCATCATTCTTCTTCAACATCATAATGGAACATCATACTCAATAATGTAACAAGGCAAGTAAAGAAGTAAAAGATATACCCATTTTGAAGGAAGACATAAAAGTGTCTTTACTCACAATTGACCTGATGGTCTATAAAGAAAATATCCAGAAAATGAACCAAAAAAACAACTGAAATTAATAACCAATTATTGTTAGGTTGTAAAACACAAGGTTAATAAGCAAAAATTAATTACTTTTTTTAACTTTTTTTTAATTGTATTTTTGAGACAGAGAGAGATACAGCATGAACGGGGGAGGGTCAGAGAGAGAGGAAGACACAGAATCTGAAACAGGCTCCAGGCTCTGAGCTGTCAGCACAGAGCCTGATGTGGGGCTCGAACTCACGGCCCGTGAGATCATGACCTAAGCCAAAGTCGGACGCTTAACCGACTGAGCCACCCAGGCGCCCCTACTTTTCTATATACCAACAAAGAACAAGTGGAATTTAAAATTAAAAACAGAATGGGGTCCCTGGGTGCCTGATTCAGTTAAGTGTCCAGCTCTTGATTTCAGCTCAGGTCAGGATCTCATGGTTTATGAGATGGAGCCCTGCCTTGGGCTCTGCACTGGGCATAGAGTCTGGTTGGGATTCTCTCTCTTGTCTCCCCTGCTCATGCTCTCTCTAAATGAATAAATAAATAAATAAATAAATAAGCATTTAAAACAAAAACACAATGCCACTTATATTAACAACCTCAAAATGAAATATTTATGCATAAATCTAAGAAAATATGTTCAAAGCCTATATAAGGAAAACCATAAAACTCTAATGAAAGAAATCAAAGAACTAAATGAATAAAGAAATATACTATGTTCATGAATAGGAAGACTCAATATTGTTAAGATGTCAGTTCTTCCCGATTTGATCTATAGATTTAATGCAATTCCAATCAAAATCCCAGCAAGTTATTTTATTGACATTGAAAACCTGATTCTAAGGTTTAAATGGAAAGGCAAAAGTCCAGAAAAGATGACATAAAATTGAGGGAAAAGAACAAATTTGGAGAATTGATACATCTGACTTCAAGACTTAATACAAAGCTACACTAATCAAGACAGTGTGATATTGTGGAAAGAACAGACAAATAGAAAAGGACAGAGAGCCTCAAAATAGACGACTATAAATTTAGTCAACTAATCTTTGATAAAGGATCAAAGGCAATGCAATGGAGCAAACATGGTCTTTTCAACAAAAGATACTGGCACAATTAAACATTTACATGCAAATAAATGAAATGAGACACAGTAATTACAAAAATTAACTAGAAATGGATCAAAGACAAAACTGTAAAATGCAAAATGATACAGAAGTGTAAAATGTAAAACTATAACATATACATAGTAGAAAACCTAGATGACCTTGGGTAATGACTTTTCAAATGCAAAACACAAGACACAATCCATGAAAGAAATAATTGATAAACTGTACCTTATAAAAGTTAAAAATTTCGGCTCTGCTAAAGACAATGTCAAGAGAATTAGAAGACCAGTCACAGACGGGGAAAAATATTTGCCACAGAAACATCTGGTAAATGATGGTTACCCCAACTCTACCAAGAACTCTTAAAGGCCTACAATAAGAAAACAGATAAGATGATTAAAAGACCAGCCTAAGATCTTAATAGTTTACCAAAGAAAATATACAGAAGGCAAATAAGCATATGAAAAGATGTGCAAATTAAAACAACAATGTAATAATACCACTACACTTAGAATGGCCAAAATCTGTGATTCTGACAATATCAAATGTTAGGAAGGATATGGAGTAACGGAACTTTCATATGTTCCTAGTGAGAATGCAAAATAGTAGAGCTACTTTGAAAAACAATCTGGCAGTTTCTCAGGAAAGTGTGCATACTCTTACCATGCAACCCAGAAATCACTGTTCTTGGCATTTACCCAAAGAAGTTGAAAATATATGTCCACACACACACACACACACCTGCACAAAAATATTTCTAGTATCTCTATTCATAATTGCCCAAACTTGGAGGAAACCAAGATGTGGACAGTGCAATATTATCGTTGATAAAAAGAAATGGTAGAAGGCCATGAAAAGACACGGAGATAACTAAAATGCACATTAGTAAATGAAAGAAGCCAGTCTGGCTATATCGTGTATGATTCCAAATAGATGGCCTTCTGGTAAAGGCAGACCTGTGGAAACAATAAGAAGTTCAAAGGTTTCCAGAGGTGGGGGTCATGGAGGATGAACAGGCAGAACATGGATTTTTAAAACAGTAAATATGCTCTGTATATTATAATGATGGATATATTTCATTATACCCTTGTCCTACCCCATACGATGTTCAAGTCCAAGAGTGAACCCTAAGGTAAACTATGGACTTTGGGTGATATGATGCATCAATATAGGTTCATTCCTTTGCTAAAATGTAGTATTCTGGGGGTGCCTGGGTGTCAGTTGGTTGAGGGTCCAATTCTTGACTTGGGCTCAGTTCATAATCTCACGGGTGTGAGATCGAGCCCTGCCTCGGTTTCTGTGCTGGACGTGGAGCCTGCTTGAGACTTTCTCCCTCCCTCTCCCTCTGTCTCTCTCCAGCTTGCTGTGTCTTTCTCTTTCTCTTAAAAAAAGAAAGTAGCATTCTGGTGAGTGATGTTGATATGTTGATATGGGGGAGGCTATCCCTGCATGAGCACAGGGGGTATAGGAGAAATCTCTGAACCTACCCTTCAGTTTTGTTATAAGGCTAAAACTGCTCTCAAAACTAAAATCTTAAAAAAAAAATCAATGAGAATTTTTTCAAGGGTTCAAAGTAGGCCATGTGTCTAATTTGGGTATTAAAAATTATTTGTCTGTGGCGCCTGCATGGCTCAGTCGGTTGGGCGTCCGACTTCGGCTCAGGTCATGATCTTGCAGTTCATGGGTTCGAGCCCCACATCGGGCTCTGTGCTGACACCTCAGCACAGAGCCTGTTTCGGATTCTGTGTCTCCTTTCTCTGTCCCTCCCCTGCTCACGCTCTGTCTCTCTCTCTCAAAAATAAATAAAGATTTTTTAAAAATTCAAAAAAATTAGTTATCAGTGTAGATAACAAATGGAGGTCTTAATATTGACTATTGCCGGTAAGCAGGTGAGAACTTCTTGGTAGAAAACACAGTGTCATCGGTGATAAAAACAGCAGACAGATACTGCCAGTATTGAGGAGGTATAATCGACCATCCCAGAGGAGTGATTGGATATGTGAGAGTCAGCGTGTGGAGTATCCAGGATGACTGCCAAGTCCCCTGCCTGCCCCGTGAGATGCATGATGTTACTAGTCATTTACAATGGAAACATGTACGACAAAAAGCCATGATTTCAGTTTTAAACAACTGAGTGTTATATACTCATTAGGCACCCTATAAATGAGCTGAAATGGGGATTGAGCTTATATCTATATAAAATATATGGAGCGTCTGGGTGGCTCAGTCGGTTGAGCATCTGACTCTGGATTCTGGCTCAGGTCATGATTCCAGGGTCATGGGATCGAGCCCTGTGTCAGCTCTGTGCTGAGTATGGAGCCTGCTTAAGATTCTCTCTCTCTCTCTCTCTCTCTCTCTGTCTCTCTCTCCCCCTTTGCCCTTCTCCCCCGCTAGTACTCTCTCTCTCTCTAAAAGAAAAGATAATAAAAAAATAAAAAATAAAACAAAGCAAAACAAAATAAAATAAAATAAAACAAAACATACATATCTACTGTGTATATAAACATACATACACCGTCAGCATTATTCATGGATTCCATATTGGTAAATCCAACTATTTACTAAAACTTACTCGTAAACTCGAAAAAGCAATACTCAGCCGTGCTATCGCACTGACTCACAGATGGGCACATAGTGGCGAAAAATTTGAGTTACCTAAAGCTCCCGCTCTCAGCTGAGGTCAAACAAGGCACTGCTTCGCCTTCTTGTTCCGGCTCTCACGCTGGAAACAAGTGTCGTTTCTGTGGTCTGTGTAGTTGCACATTTCCACAGATTTGTGCTTTTTTGGTGTGGTTTTGCTCTGTAAAACGGCCCCCACATCTAGTGCCGAAATGCCGTCGAGTGTTCCGAGGACAAGAAGGCTGTGGCAGGCCTTAGCCAGAGGAAACTGGTTGCCTCAGCACCTTTCATGCGGGTTACAGTGATATTGACCGTGAGTTCAATGTTAATAAATCGACAGTATACAGTCAAAAAAGTGTCTTTAGATGGAAAGGATTTTGTAAGGATTCTTTAAAAGTTTTTCTTGTATTTTCAGTTGACAAGATAGCGTAACCGGAGGCTGAGGGAAACCTCACCTTGTACATCCCCAAAGAGCAATGGTTCGGGGTTCACTAATTCAGGGGTTGTGGCAGTGTTATGGAACACAACCCCCGCAAATAATGGGGGTTGGCTGCCCCTGTATACATGCCAACAAATCCACGTGCACAAGTAAGTGTGCGGAGTGGGGGGTGGGGTGGGGGGTATACAGTGAGCAGAGAAGTGAGACCATGACTGAGCTGAAGAATTTCGAAATGCAAAGATGTGGGAGGGAAGATACAGGCCAAACGGGAGTACCAGTGTTGCAGACTGTGTGGGGACAGACACCTTGTCAATACCTACCTTAATTTCTTTGTTCATAAAGAGTCAAAAGAGGGGCGCCTGGGTGGCTCAGTCCGTTAAGCACCCGACTTGTCAGGTCGTGATCTCTTGGTTGGTGAGCTGGAACCTCACATGGGGCTCTGTGCTGTCAGTACAAAGCCCGCTTGGGATCCTCTTTCCCCCCCCCTCTCTGTCCCTGTCCTGCTCCCACATGCACTCTCTCTCTTTCTCTCTCTCAAAAATAAACATTTAAAAATAAATGTAAAAGGGGCACCTGGGTGGCTCAGTCAGTTAAGCGTCCGACTTCAGCTCAGGTCACGATCTCGCGGTCCCTGAGTTCCAGCCCCGCCTCGGGCTCTGGGCTGACGGCTCAGAGCCTGGAGCCTGCTTCTGATTCTGTGTCCCTCTCTCTCTGCCCCTCCCCCGTTCATGCTCTGTCTCTCTCTGTCTCAAAAATAAATAAACGTTAAAAAATTTTAAAAAAATAATAAAAATAAATGTAAAAAAGAAATAAGTTTCAAGGTAAATGTTTCTTCAGTCAAACCTTTGTTAGTTACATTTTTTTTTTTTTTATTTTTAAATGTTTATTTATTTTTGAGACTGGGACAGCATGAGTGGGGGTGGGGGTGGGGGTCAGAGAGAGAGAGGGAGACACAGAATCCGAAAAAGGCTCCAGGCTCTTGAGCTGTCAGCACAGAGCCTGATGAGGGGCTCAAACCCACGGATCAGATCATGATGGGAGCTGAAGCTGGATGCTTACCGACTAAGCCACCCAGGCGTCCTGTTAGTTACGTTTTTTAAGTGATGTAAAAATCCATTGCTGGTCAAGCTCTACGTGCATACGTAGACTGTTAGTGTCATAAATGCCCCAATTCTCTCAGAGGACAACATAGAAATAACATTTCCAGAGTTTAAAAAAAAGTGATTTGGGGAGTCTGGGTGGCTCAGTCGGTTGAGCATCCGACTTCGGCTCACGTCATGATCTCAGAGTTCATGGGTTCGAGCCTCGCATCAGGCTCTGTGCCAACAGCTCAGAGCCTGGAGCCTGCTTTGGATTCTGTGTCTCCCTCTCTCTCTGCCCGTCCCCTGCTTGTGCTCTCTCTCTCTCAAAAATAAAAGTAAAAATAAATAAATAAATAAATAAATAAAGGAACACCCAATTAAAAAAAAAAAAAGTCATTCACTTTTCCCCAGTCACCCTACTCAAGGGACTTTCCCTCAAGAGATTTTTTTCAATAGATCAAAATAAAGAAATAAAATTGCAGTATCATAGAAATACCTGCATAACTTTATGCATTACATATTACATATTACATGTAATATACATATTACATAATTCCATATTAAAGTAATCAACATATATTAAAACTAATATGTCAATATTATGGCTTTTGGAAATAATGTCAATATCATATATTGGATGAAAAGCATTTCTTGGTACTTTCTAGTATATGGGTTCCTTTTGGTTTTGATGGTCCTGCATAATTCAAATTTTGCATCAATTGAAAATATTGTTCCATTACCCCCGTGGAATTTTTAAACTTGCATTACATAAAATTTCAAAAATACACAACAAAAGAAAATAAGAATTTAGAAACCATTTCAGCATTTTAACAATCCAAGCATGTGATTCTGTGTGTGTGTGTGTGTGTATACACAGAATATATATGTGTATATATGTATGTATATATATATATACATATATATATATATATATATGACTAAAATATATGTATTAATGACCAGAGATTAAGACCAAGCACACAGGAACTAAGCTGGATCTTTACCACAGTCAGAATCACTGCTGTAGAATTTCTTTCAATCTAGATGTTGCCAATTACCTTCCTGCGGTTTTAATTTATATGCCCACCTATATTTTTTCCAATTTAGTAGCAATCGAATGGGCAGGCCTTCTGTATTCCTTTTTCACATGTGCACTATCACCCAAATACTTTACAGTGGCCAAGTTGCCAAAACAAATTCCTGTGCAATGGATTAAAAGAATCTTTCTGCCTTAACCTTCCTTGAAGGTTTTCATTCTTTCTTAAAAGCCATTTTTTCTTACCAGCACTCAACCGGCACTGCACTTTCAGGATGCCCTTGAGATCATTCTATTTATGACTCACAAGCAATTTATGTGAGCCTTGACATAAATTACACTGAAATTGCACAGAGATAGTGTAAGACAAATGCACAAAGAGAAAGAACATGAAAGTTACATTCAGTAATTGTAGTTACTCTGTTTTTTTAAAACATGGTAAGACCTCTGTCTCCCTGGATGGACTCGGTTGTTGTTTGACTCAAAACATAAAACATAAACGCTGTCGTTTCAGAGGCTATGAGTAATAATTTTGACATTCTGTATTTGTGTAATGTGTTGCTATACAGTTATTTCAAGAACCATCACTGGATATTGTTTCCTTCTTAAACTATTTGTTCAGTTTAAGATCCATTCAATGTTTTTAAACGTACCGTCCTTGGTTTATAGTTTACATTATTTCAGTAATTTTTTCTCTTGAGTTTTATGTTCCTTCAATGTATGTTTAATTATACTAGATATCTATTAGGCTCTAATATCTGCTGCGATCTTTACTCCTTCATTGCGATGCTTTTCATTTCAGAATATAGGAAATAGCCTCATTCTTTTATTTTATTAATGAATTTTAGAATCTTTCTGTCAGGTCTCCTAAAGTAGCTCGTTAGGCTTTTAATTGGAAATGCACTCAAATCCATAACTTCACTTGGAAAGAGTCATCATATCTTCCTGCAGTCTTTCAAATTACGATTGGACAATGATGGATTTTCATGTTTCCAAGACATCATAAAGGATCTCCGGATTCCTACTGGATACTTGGCTCTTCCGGGTCAGGTGAGTACCCAGATAACGCTCCATAACAATGTGGAAAGTGTTTTGGCGTTATTTATTTGGTCCAATGATATTCAAATGAAAGACACGGAATCCGGTGAAAAGGCAGGGAGGTGGTGGTGCATAGAACGGACCTTAGGGTTTAATGCAAATAAAGGAATGTCTCACTTCACAAAACCCGGTAAAAATTTGGCGTATTCCAAAAAACAGTAACCATGGAAAACTGTGAAAATCCCAAGCGCAGCTGAATCGAAAAGATCTCATTAATTGCAGTCCATTGCAAATTAGGCTCCCGACGATCTCAATTCTGTGTCCGTTTCCACACGATTCTGCAGGATGTATTGTTGCATGTAATGAAGTGCCGAGATGTTGGTGGGGAGCTGGACTGCGTCCTAACCCAATTCCCTGCTCTGTGTGTCAAGTGCGCAGGCTAGGAACCCACCTTCCTTCCTGTCTCTCCAGCCTGTCTGCCCTGCATGGAACACATGTCTGTATTGGGGTTCACCCCATGCACCCTGAACCCCGCATTCCCAGCACCTTGCTGCACCCATCCCGTCCAGAGCAGTCCACACAATGGCTCTGGACTCTGTTCTTGCATCCCCAAGACTGTCCCTGTTTGGGCACAACGTATCCAAAGACAGAGAGAGAGAGAGAGAGAGAGAGAGAGAGAGAGCAGGGGAGAAGAGGCAGAGGGAGAGAGAGAGAATCTTAAGCAGACTCCATACACAGCATGGAACCCATCGTGGGGCTGGATCCCATGACCCTGGTATCGTGACCTGAGCTGAAGTCAAGTCAGACGCTCAACCAACTGAGCCACCCAGGTGCCACTAAAGGATCATTTATTAAATTAAGTGCTCTCTCTCTTGTTTTTTTAAATATCTTTCTTTGCTGCTCTTCTGACAGCTTTTCTGCGGAATGTTCATCAAATTTTAGAGGCAAAGCTATATTTAACTTGGATCAAGAGATAGAAGGCTCTGGTTTTGTATGTTTAGGATGTTTCTCTTTAACTCGGACTTTTGAAATCCCTTACCTATCAACCCGATACCACATCTTTTAATAATTCTTTGAAGAAAACATTTCCCACAACTTAAAATGTATTTGTAGATTTGTGATTTTTAATATCTTACCACATAAATAGCAGTTTTAAAAGTTAATTTTTATAATGTACAATTGGCTTCATATTTTAGCTTCCAAGGAGTATTTTTATGGTTTTTACTCTGTGTACTTATGACTATTCTTTTTTATTATCGTATTTAAAATGGCTTACCTATTTCACAATACTGTTTGAGATCTAGTTTTTACATTTCTTTATCAATTTCACAGTGTCCATTTTTCTACTTTGTTTCTCTAGCACGTCCGTCACCTAAAACTTTTTCAAAATAAGTTGTTTCTTTGTTTAGAAGTAGTAAATTATTTGTTTTTATTTCTTCTTAAGAAAATATTTAACTTTTGGGGCGCCTGAGTGGCTCAGTCGGTTCAGCGTCTGACCTAGGCTCAGGTCATGATCTCGCAGTTCACGAGTTCAAGCCCCACGTCCGTCTCTGTGCTAAGAGCTCAGAGCCTGGAGTCTGCTTCAGATTCTTTGTCTCCTTCTGTCTCTGCCCGCTCCACTCGTGCTCTGTCTCTCTGAAATAAACATTAAAAAATATAAATTTGGGGAGCCTGAGTGGCTCAGGTGGTTGAGCGTCTGACCTAGGCTCAGGTCATGATCTCACAGTTCGTGGGTTCGAGCCCCGTGTCAGGCTCTGTGCTGACAGCTCAGAGCCTGAAGCCCACTTTGGGTTCTGTGTCTCCCTCTCTCTCTCTCTGCCCCTCCCCTGCCCCCAATCTATCTCTCTGTCTCTCTCAAAAATAAATAAAACATTAAAAAAAATTAACTTTTGGGATGCCTGTGTGGTTCCATAGGTTCAGTGTGTGACTCTTGGTTTTGGCTCAGGTCGTGAATTCGTGGTTCGTGAGTTCGAGCCCCTCATTGGGCTCCATGCTGATAGGCTGATAAGTGTGCAGCCTGCTTGAGAGTCTTTCTTTCCTTCTGTGTCTGCCCCTAACCCACCTGTGCTGTCTCTCAAAATAAATAAATAAACTTTACCAAAAAACATGAAAATATTTAACTTTTATCTTATCCTCAAAACTGTTTAGGTTTTGTTCTGTAGAAATTGATAGATAGTGAAGCCATCAATGTTAGTGACTAACGTGTTACTATTATGTTTACTGCTGTATTCTCGGTTCCTTGCATGAGATGGTCACTTGGATGGACATTTTAGCTATGAGACGGGATAAGAATTTCTTATCATTATATTCATTGATGATCAATCAATAATGATGAATGCATATTCTATAATGTTTAATGTTATATATACAATTGATTAATAATTGTTAATAACTAATAGTTGATTGTTACAATTAATTACTAATTAGGTAGACTATATTTGGCATGGAGTTTTAGCCATATTGCTTTTTTTAACTTTTTATTTATATTCCACTTAGTTAACATGCAGTGCAATTAGTTTCAGGCGTACAATACAGTGATTCACCACTTCCATAAAACACCCAGTGCTCATCACCACAAGTGCTCCCCTTAATCCCCATCATCTACTGCCCCCAAACCCCCATCCACCTCGTCTCTGGTAACCACCAGTGTGCTCTCTACAGTTAAGAGTCTGTTTCTTTGTTCGACACTCTGTCTCTTTCTCTCTTATTTTTTCCCCTTCGCTTGTTTGTTTTGTTTCTTAAATTCCACAAATGAGTGAAAGCATATGGTACTTATCTGTCTCTGATTGACTTATTTCACTTATCATTACACTCTCTAGCTCCCACCATGTCATTGCAAATGGCAGGATTTCATTCTTTTTCATGGCGGAGCAATATTCCATTATAAATATACATACATATATATATATATATATATATATAATATGATATTTTTAATTTTTTAAATGTTTACCCATTCTTGAGAGAGAGGGAGACAGAGCATGAGCGGAGGAGGGGCAGAGAGAGAGGGAGACATCGAATCTGAGGCAGGCTCCAGGCTCTGAGCTGTTAGCACAGAGCCCAACATGGGGCTCGAACTCATGAACTGCAAGACCATAACCTGAGCCAAAGTTGGACGCTCAACTGACCGAGCCACCCAGGTGCCCCAATATACCACATCTTTTTTAACCATTCATCAGGCGATGGACATGTGACCCTTTTCCATAATTTTTGCCACAGAACTTTAAAAACATTTATTTTGGTTTGTTAAATGTTACTTTTCATATTGGTTCATTTTCACCTAGGGAAAATTATATATGTCTCAAGCATTGCCAAGTATCTGGTAATCACATCTACTTACGACTGTTGAAATCTATGTTCTAATTATACCACAGTGATAACGGTAAATTGTTGTGCGCCGCATTCTTCTGTCTTCATTCATTTTCATATAGTTTTGAATTTCTATTTTTGCTATTCCTTTTTTTTTTATCTGGTGGGCATTAGCTAGTACGTACTACAAAGTATTTTTAATGAGTCGCCAAGCAAATTATGTACTTTATCTTCCACCAATTTATCACGTATTATACAATTAATAAAAAGAAACTTTATTTCTCACAATGAGTGGGGGAAATATTTCTGGACTGGTGATGTAGTTGTAGCTATTACTGTGAGACATACATTTTGAGATGCCAGCCATTAGGCTGTGAGAACCACGTTCCCCTAAACTGCACGTTAGAGAGTGGTGCGTACACGCTTCCATTTGAAGGACGACACCATCATGGGGTAAATATCTATTCACCTGTCAACCCGGTGAACTTTGCTCACTCACTCCCTCTTCTGGTGGCATTACTCTCTCCTAAATGCCCCTGCAATAAAATGTCCTGTTAGCCAGTCTATCCACCATAGCTACTATATTCTTTCAGATTTTGCTCAGTAGATTGAGCCCCATCTTCTGTAAATTGCCCCATCTTCTAACAACTCATCAAAGCTCATTCACCCAGAGCACCTGTCTCCAGCTAAGAAAATCAGATCCTCTTCCTGGGCATTGAATCGCGAGGTCAGAACAACCAGTCTCTTTTCATTTCTCTCAATTAGAGAAATTATTACATATGAAGCACAAGGAAACTACACATGGCTCTTCGCCCAGCCCGGCGGAGAACGCCTATGTTACAGAACAAAGATTACCTACAACGAGAATCGGCAGGAACTGAGAGGGGCCATTCTAGTCTGTTTCCACCTGGCCGTGCAGCCCAGATGCAACCTCGGTCCACTCTCCATACTTTCTCGCTTATTTTTCTTTGGCTAGTTCAAGTTGCATTTGATTTATTTACATCGACAACAAAGAAAGCAAGATTTCTCATTTTTCCCGTATTATTATTTATGTTGTCGGTCCACCGCAAAATAATAGCAAGTTAACTCGCTAACTGTGATAACTGTTAGCTAGAGCCTCCCCTCGAGGCTGGGCTAGACGTAGCCGCTCACTTCAAAAGAGCACTGCAGACAGGGAAAAATAGGAAATTGACTGTGGAGAAGGCTTCACCTACTAACTTAACTGGCAAAAGTTAATATCATCTGTGATGTCTTGTGAATATCATGTACTCTCTGATATGATACGGTGAGAAGCTTATTTGACTGTGTTATATTCTTTCTCGAAACCCCAAACACCATTTTGGTCATGAGAAAACAACAGTCGACCCCAGAGGGAGGGGCACCGGGCAAGGCACCTAGCAAATTCTCTCCAGGATTATTAAGGTCACGAAAAACAAGGGAAGACTAAAACTACCACAGACTTGAGACTCAATCCAACTAAATACCCTGTGGTACTCTGAATTAGATACTGGAAGGACAACAAAAAGAACATATATGGAAATCTGGGGAAATCCCAATAATGTGTATAGTTTAATTAATCGTCATATAGCAATATTAGTTTCTTAGTTTTGGCAAATACCATGATAATTCCAGGAAGTGTAACTTTACATGAATGGGGATGATGGGGGAGACCAGATGAAGGTTTGTATAGAAAATCTTCAGGACGCCTGGGTGGCTCAGTCGGTTAGGCTATCGACTTCAGCTCAGGTCATGATCTCGCTGTACCCGAGTTCGAGCCCCGCATCAGGCTCTGTGCTGACAGCTCAGAGCCTGGAGCCTGCTTCAGATTCTGTGTCTCCCTCTCTCTTTGCCCTTCCGCCTGCTTGTGCTCTGTCTCTCTCTCTCTCTCAAAAATAAAGAAACAATAAAAAAAAGAAGCTCTTCATATTGTCTTTGCAACATTTCTGTAAATTTAAAATGATTCCAAAATCATAACTATTTTATAATTTTTTAAATGTTTATTCTTTTACTTTGAAAGAGAGAGAGTGAGAGAGAGACCGCGAAAGAGTGAGAGAAGGAATCCCAAGCAGGTCTGTGTTCAGTGCTGAGCCCGACGTGGGTCTCAATCTCATGACTGTGAGATCATGACCTGAGTCCAAATCAAGAGTCGAATGCTTCCTTTGTAGCAACGTGGATGGAACTGGAGAGTGTGATGCTAAGTGAAATAAGCCATACAGAGAAAGACAGATACCATATGGTTTCACTCTTATGTGGATCCTGAGAAACTTAACAGAAACCCATGGGGGAGGGGTAGTAAAAAAAAAAAAAAAAAAGAGGTTAGAGTGGGAGCGAGCCAAAGCATAAGAGACTCTTAAAAACTGAGAACAAACTGAGGGTTGATGGGGGGTGGGAGGGAGGGGAGGGTGGGTGATGGGTATTGAGGAGGGCACCTTTTGGGATGAGCACTGGGTGTTGTATGGAAACCAATTTGACAATAAATTTCATATATTAAAAAAACAAAGAGTTGAATGTTTAACCAACTTAGCCACCCAAGAACCTCCAAAACTATAACTATTTGTTTAAACTTACGTTTTTTGTGTGCTTATTTATTTTTGAGAAAGAGAGAGAGAGCGAGCGAGCAGGACCAGGGGAGGGGCAGAGGGGGGGGGGAGAGAAGCTCCCAAGCAGGCTTTAAACTGACAGAAGAGAGCCTGATGCAGGGCTTGAACTCACGAGCTGGGAGATTGTGACCTGAGCCTAAGTCAGACACTTAACTCACTGAGCCACCCAGGCACGCCATTATAATTATTTTAAATGATTTTTTAAAACATTTTATTTATTTTTGTGAGACAGAGAGAGAGAGAGAGACAGAGAGACAGAGCGTGAGCAGGGGAGGGGCAGAGAGAGGGAGAGAGAGAAGGAGACACAGAATCTGAAGCAGGATCCTGATACTCAGCACAGAGCTCCATGCAGGGCTCGAACTCACGAACCACGAGATCATGACCTGAGCTGAAGTCAGATACTTAACTGACTGAGCCACCCAGGCGCCCCCCCCCCGTTATAACTATTTTAAATAAAATTGGGAAATATTAAGAAAAAACTCCGTGCCAATAATTTGACAACTTTAAAAAAAAGACAGTCATTGACAAATCACATGATGAGTCTCCATACTTACTTTTCTTTCTTTAGTTTTAATACTTACAAATTCATTATCCTAAGTTGTTTACCCAGAGCGTTACGTTTAAGTGTAAATTGCAGCCAAGTCTTATAAAACTAGGATATAATGCTTGACATGTTTTTCCGCAGATTGTAATAAATTACTAAATCCTATATAACAAATACACGTTTCATTTCCATCTGAGACTTATTCATTAAGGCCATGCTGTTGGAAGAAATCTCCAGAGATGTACGATCTAAGAACCTTCTGGGGTTCAGCATAAGGAAATTGTCCCACGTATATACCAGAGATGTGAAAGAAAATGTCAAAGCCGGAAAACTGGTCACTTTTCCAACTCATTTATTCTCTGAGCACAAATTTATTGAATGCCTAACGTATGCTCGGCAGTGTTCTAGGAGCTGAGCAGCTGCGTTGACAAGCCAAGCCCTCATTCTTAGGGAGCTTATGTGTCAAGAGTGGGAGGGAAAGTAAACAAGCAAACAGATGCATCATACAATTTCAGGCTATGATTCGTGATAATCAGACACAATAGGAACTCACGAGCTGTGAGATCATGACCTGAGCTGAAGTCAGATGCTCAACCGACTGAGCCACCCAGGTGCCCCAAGGTTCCTACCTCTCATTCACAGAGGGAAATTCCTGTAAATGGATTCGTTTGTCTTTACAGGTAGCGGGTTTTGCTGATTTTGAATAAGATTGAAATAACATTTTGGAGTTGAATCATTTGTCTCTGGTGGCCAATTTTTAGAAATATTTACCTAGATTATTAGAATAACAAACCATATAGGCTGTTGGAATGGGTTAATTAAAGCTAAAATGACGAAGAGGAGACTGGGAATAAAAACATCTCAAGTTAAACAACTGAGTAGTTTTGACAGATTTATTTTATAGCCTCTCGCTCTTGTTCTGAAGACAGGGACACAGCTCTGTGGGCTTCTGTACCACCTGCAATGCCCTAGGGAGTCCCTTGTTTTCAGTTCTTTTTTGTGACCAGTGTCTGAAATTTGAAGGGACTGGCCAAGGTCCCTGGGGAAAGCATTTGTAAGCCATAACCTTTACAAGAACAATTGCCCAAATATACAAATACTCCAGTGGAGTTAAAGGCAAATGGTCAATGATGGGCTTGCGTTCTGCCAGTCCTTGTACTCATTTCCATACCGTTACACTGATTAGCATCTCTTGAACAAGGCTCTGAGGGGGAGTTTCCAGAAAATTCTCTGCTCCGGCTTCTCCAGCTGGTGGTTTCCCCCGAAGTCTAAACATTCATTTTCTTTGAGTTTCACTGTAACTGATTTCTTTTTTTTTTTAAGTTTGTTTATCTATTTTGAGAGAGAGAGAGAGAAAGAGAGAGTGTTTCCAGTTGGGGGTGGGGGTGGGGAGGAGAGAAAGAAGGAGAGAGAGAATCTCAAGTGAGATCTGTGATGTCAGCACAGACCCAGACGCGGGGCTCAATCTCATGAACTGTGAGATCATGACCTGAGCTGATTCAAGAATCAGATGCTTAGGGTGCCTGGGTGCTTCAGCCAGTTAGGCATCAGACTTTGGCTCAGGTCATGATCTCAGGGTCCGTGAGTTCGAGCCTCGCAGCGGGCTCTGTGCTGACAGCTCGAAGCCTGGAACCTGCTTCGGATTCTTTGTCTCCCTCTCTCTCTGCCCCTAACCCACTTGCATTCTGTCTCTGTCTCTCTCAAAAATAAATAAACATTTTAAAAAAAGGTAGGAACCTACAAATTCTACCTTTATGAAATATAGATATAGATTTTTATAGATATCTGTATCGATATGATAAACTCCATTGCCATTGGAGAGAGAGCACACACAGGAGGGACAGAGATGGAGGGAGAGAGAGAATCCCAAGCAGAATCCACACTGTTAGCATGGAGCCTAATGTGGGCTTGAACTCAGGAACCATGAAATCATGACCTGAGCTGAAACCAAGAATTGGACGTTTAACCAACTCAGCCACCAGGCACCCCTAATCTGACCAAATTTTTGACAAAATGGTTGCTATACAATGAGCTTGTAGTATTCGAACCTATGTGAATAACCAGCGAGCAGTACTAAAATGAACATAGATCAGGTGATGCTCTGAAGGATGAAGAAGATTGAATCGAAACTGCAAATAACTTCTCCTGTGGTCTATGCACACAAAGCTACTTGAAATTTCACCTACCTTTTTTGCCTCTAAACCATTTCACTTATAATTCCTAAATGGGAGGAAAGGTATTTCATAGACTTTCAAATTTTAAATACCCCCCCCCAATAGCCTTAGCAGTATTTATGACATCGATGACAGCAAAGGGCGATTGAGTGCCCTCACTGGGCCAGGGGCCTAACGATGTGCCTTATGTGCAAGTTTTCTATTAAGTGGGAGGGTGAACTTTGGCATATAAGGTGGCATTTTGACTGGTGTTGGCTCAGGTAGGGTTTCTAGTTACAAATTCATTTTGAAGATTTTCCACTGTAGGATATTTGATTTTGTACAGTTTAGTGTGGGGTCAGTTAGCATCTTAACAGAGATAGGAGCAGAGTAGGTAGGTCATGTGGGCTTTCTTAGGACCCTGATCCTCAGGCTAACCCTGTAAAGAGGGATCTTCTGAGAAAAGTTGAGCACTGTGTTTATATCAAGACTCTGGGAGACTCAGAGGTATTTTTATGGCTTCATCGATAGAGGGTGAAAAAGGAATTTTTTTCCCATTTTGCTGCAAATTTTAGAGTTGAGGGGCACCTGGGTGGCTCAGTCAGTTGAGGACCCGACTCTTGATTTCGGCTCGGGTCGTGATCTCATGGTTCGTGAGTTTGAGCCCCGTGTCGGGCTCTACACTGTCAGATTCTCTCTCTCCCTCCCTCTGTCTCTGCCCTTCCCTTGTTCTCTCTCTCTCTCTCAAAATAAATAAATAAACTCAAAAAGAATGAAACATTTTAGAGGCAACGCATCAGGCACTCCATGGGAGTGATTAGCCCCTAACTTTGTGTGCTTTAAGGTCAAACAATACAAAAGAGTGGGCAAGAACAGGGCATTATGAGATGTTCAATGGCTCATGTGATACACCCTTGTACATTCTAAGAAATGACATAGTAAGAATTGAGGGTCTTTCTTAGTAGTTGAAATAACATAAGGGTCTTTCTTTTTTTTTAATATGTTTTTTTTGTTTGTTTTTTTAAATTTTTTTAATGTTTATTCATTTTTGAGAGACAGAGAGAGACAGATCATGAGCGGGGAAGGGGCAGAGAGAGAGGGAGACACAGAATTGAAGCAGGCTCCAGGCTCCAAGCCGACAGCACAGAGCCCGATGTGGGGCTCGAACCCACAAACCGTGAGATCATGACCTGAGCCGAAGTCGGACGCTCAACCGACTGAGCCACCCAGGTGCCCCCATAAGGGTCTTTCTTAGTAGTTCTATATTTTAAAAGTAAGTGATAATAGTTTATAAAATTTAGGAAGCTATTGTCAGTGTGAGACTTTTTGCACACACCTACTGATACGACTTGGTAAGATGTGGGTTATACTTACAATAAATGTTGTTATTCCCATTTAATAAATGAAGGAACTGGGTCCAGAGGTATAATTAACTCCTTCACGGCTACTGCCTTACGGTAAGTGGCACCTTGTCAATCTGGTGTTCAACACCCATGTTCAAGAATCATCCATGTTCAAGATACAATAATTTAATAATTTGAAATACAAGTAATTTAAAACTCCTAAAATATATTTTTTTCAGATTTGAGAAAATGGGGGAAGTGTTTTCTCACTCATTTTGTGAAGCTAGCGTAACCTTGATCTGAAAACTCACAGGGACGCCTGAGTGGTTCAGTTGGTTAAACATCCAGTTTTGGCTCCAGTCGTGATCTCCAGCTCATGAGTTCGAGCCCCGTGTCAGATTCTGTGCTGACAGCTTGGAGCCTGGAGCCTGCTTCAGATTCTGTGTCTCCCTTTCTCTTTGCCCCTCCCCAACTCTCTCTCTCTCTCTCTCTCTCTCTCTCTCTCTCTCTCTGTCTCTCTCTCAAAATTAGATAAAATTTAAAAAAAAATGTAAAGGCATAAAAAAGGAAATAATCTAATTACGTGAATGAACATGGAAGGGAAAATCCTGAATAAAGTATTATCAACCAACTTTCATCTTAAGAAAGATAATACATCAAGACCAAGTTAGACTTATCCCAGGGTTATAAAATACATTTAATGTTTGACAACCAGTTGATCAATGTATCGCATTAGCAGGGATAGTAATACGACTAAGGCAGAGGAAACATTTAGGAAAATGCACCATCTCCTAACGATAGAAGCATAGCCAACTAGTAAAGGGAGATAACTTTTAAGATTTCATAAAGAGTATCTCCCTGCACAAACAATCCTGTGAAATAATAAGAAATCTATAATTTTTTTTCTGCCCTTTGTTCCTGACACAGAGCTCTTAAAACCCTTGTAGTTTGCTGAGCAAAGGGGAGTTGCAAGTAACTTTTGTTGTTATAGCTGGTCTTTGACCCTGGGTCCTGACCCAAGACTTCTCAATCCCTTGGAATTTCCCGGGTGATAGGAGCAGCTTTTGTTCTAAAGAAGTGACTTTTGGGGGGCTCCTGGATAGCTTCAGCGTGGGGGCTGGTCCCCAGAAAGACCAAGCCATGGTTGGAAGTCTGGAGCATTCAGCCAGACCCTTTATGCCGCAGGGAGGGGAGAGGGGGCTGGAGATTGGGTTAATAATCAGTCATGTCTACTTGATGAAACCTCCACAAAAACCCAAAGCAATCAGATCTGAAGAACTTCCAGACCACCAAGTGCAACCACAGGCTGGGAGGACGGTGTGCCCAACTCCAGGGAGACAAAAGCTCCTTGCTCGGAACCCTTTCAGATTTTACCGTAGCATCTCTTCATTCCTCTGCTCATCTGTCTGTTCATCGGCATCATCATTATATTATTTATAATAAACCTGGTAAATGTGTTCGATAACTGTGAGTTCCGTAAGCCATTCCAGCAGATTACTGAACCTGAAGAGGAGATCATAGTAACCTCTGCTTTGTAGCCAAGTTGGGACCCTGGGGAGCCTCAACTTGTGATTGGAGTCCGATGGGGGGGCAGTCCGGTGGGTCTGGCACTAAATCTGGGGGGAATGCGCTATTTCTGAGTGGTAGTGTCAGAAATGAATTGTAGGACACACAGTGTTCAGAGAATCGGAGAATTGCTTGGGCTTGAAAGCCCCACACACATTTGGTGTCAGAAGTGTTGAGTAGAGGAGACAGGGTTTCCTTTAAATACTATAGCAAGGGGTGCCTGGGTGGCTCAGTCAGTTGAGCGTTTGACTTCAGCTCAGGTCATGATCTCGCAGTTCGTGAGTTCGAGCCCCATGTGGGGCTCTGTGCTCACAGCTCTGAGCCTGGAGCCTGCTTTGGATTCAGTGTCTCCCTCTCTCTGCCCCTTCCCCGCTCATGCTCTGTCTCTCAAAAATGAATAAACGTTATTTTTTTTTTAAATACTATAGCAAAAGTATAAAGTTAAGAACATTATTTTAGAGTTTATTTATACAGCGTGAAATGGATAAAACTTAGCTCTGTTTCATGTCTAAGTATCTATGTATCTATCATCTATCTATCTATCTCTATATATCCATCTGAATCAAAATATAGAATATTTTGTCTAGTGTTATAGTTTTGTTTTTGTTTTTGATGTTTTGAACAGAAAGGAAGGTCAGTCTCTTCCTTGCTAATCCATCGTGGTCCAGAGTGTTTTTATGGTGTCCTTTGATGAATGAAAATTATTAATTTTAATGCAGTTTAATCTGTCAATTTTTTATTTTAGTTTCTAATATTCAGGTCTCATTTTTTACTGTTATGTTTACTACATCTTATAGTTCATGGCTCTTATGTCTTGTTTTTCATTTATTTTATTATTATTATTATTATTATTATCATTATTTTTGAGAGACAGAGAGAGAATGAACAGGGGAGGGGCAGAGACAGAGGAAACAGAGAATTCCAAGCTGACAGTGTAGAGCCCGATGTGGGGCTTGAACTCACAAACCATGAGATTTTATTTTATTTTATTTATTTTGAGAGAGAGAGAGAGAGAGAGAGAGAGCGCGAGAACAGGAAAGGAAGCAGAGAAAGAGGGAGAGAGAGAATCCCAAGCAGACTCCATGCTGTCAGCACAGAGCCTGGTGCAGGGCTCAAACTCATGAACTGTGAGATCATGACCTGAGCTGAAACCAAGAGTCGGACACTTAACCGACTGAACCACCCAGGTTCCCCTCTTATGTCTTGTTTAATACACATTTTCCTACCTTTAGACTATGAAGATACCATGCTCCATTTTCTCCCAGAAGAATTTTGCCTCTGTCTTTTACTTTTAGGCCTATGCTCTATCTCTATTTTTTTCTTGTGTGTATAGCGTAAAGTAGAATTTTTCATAATGGCAGGGTGCCTGGGTGGCTCAGTCGGTTAAGCATCTGACTTTGGCTCAGGTCATGATTTCGTGATTTGTGGGTTCAGGCCCCATGTCGGGCTCTGTGCTGACAGCTCAGAGCCTGGAAGCTGCTTCGTATTCTGTGTCTCCCTCTCTCTCTGTCCCTCCCTTGTTCATGCTCTGTCTTGCTCCTTCCCTCTCTCAAAAATAAATAAACGTTAAAACAAATTTTTAAAAATTTTCACAATGGCAAAGACAATGGGAATATGTTTATGAATGTTAAAATTGAATAATCAATCCCACTGCGTTTGTATAATGAAATACTATATAAGAGAGCAAATTGCTGAACTACCACTAAAATGGTAAATGCCATAAACACAAGCCTGGGCAGGACATATCGGTCACAGTACAATCCATGCATTAGAGTTTCATTGGAATCAAGTCTTAAAACAGGAAAAACTGAGCATTATATGTAGAGGCACCAAAGACGTCTATAAGAAAATCAGGGAAATGGTCATCACAGATCTCAGGAACATGACAGTCACTGGGTAGATGGAGGGGGGAAGTGAGAGCAGAAGGTAATAGGAGTCAGTGAAGAGTTAATCATAACGTGTTTCTCAACTCAGTGGTGGTTTTTCTCTTATTCAAATTTATGTGCACTTTTTTTTTTAAATGTGGGCTATATGTCATAATAAACTAGATATTTTTGAAAACACTCATGGAGGGAAAAGTGCAGTGATAAAGGTGGCCAAAACAATGGAACAATATCTAAACTTCATATGAATATTAACCTCGGGGATCATTTTTGTTTGTGACCAGCACCAGAAAAAACTGCATTGGTCTTATCCTCCAGAAGCACAATTATTTTTTCCCTTTTACTCCATAAATAACTCAAGTAAGAACCTATATTCACCGATCTTTTCGCTGCACTCTAAAGCAACAATAAGAAGGCAAAGAAGGAAGAGGTTTGTAATAATTAACATGGTCTTTTATTTCTATGAAAATACTCGGGGCAAACCTGTTTCTTGCAAGTCCTGAAGCCCATAGGCACTAACTTTGAATTATATCAGCCTATGGCATACCTATCACTATCCAATCTAGAGTTTTAAGATCCTCAATGTTGAAATTAATTACATTTAATGTTTAATTGAATTTTTCAATTCCTGGTCACTCCTGGCCAAGACTCCTCTCTTGAATTCCTTGTGTGCTATCACTCCTTTGTTTTTAAATGAGGGAAAATTGGCATCCATTTTTCTTTTTTTTTTTTTTTTTTTTGATTAATTCAAACAGGAAGCTGATTTCTGGCTACTTTGGAGCTGAAATCACTTCTGAGAACAATGTGCTTTATATCAGAGGTCCTCAGATGTTACTGGACATTAGAGCCACCTCACCTCACAGTTTTGAAATACACCAATGCCTGGTCTCACCCCAAGAAAATCAAATTTAACTGGTCTGGGATTTTGAAAAGGAATTTTGAAAGTTACCTAGTGTTTCTAATAGTCAGTAAAATTTGAGGATCCCTGGTATTCATCGGTCTCTCCATTATCTATTTATGGATGTGGATTCTTTAAATAAATAAATATTTATTTATTGCTAATGTCTAGTTATTATATCTTGGCATTGACAAAATAAGCAAATGCTAAAATAAAATCACTCAATGATTCTTCAATACAGATATCGTTTAGTTTTTGAAAACTTTGATTATATTTGCTTTCAATCCAAGGAAAGAGCCATTTTTCTTTTTGATCAGAATTTTTAATCTGTGGTTTCTGAATTACTGTTGAGTCAAAAGATATAATACTAATGGATTATTTAATCAATAAGTGACTCTTAAAATTGTCCCGAATCCTCCTATGTAGTTCAACAAAATTTTTAGTGCAGGTGAGTTCTGGCCTCTCCTATTTTCAAAGGAGATGTTAAGAATGCCACCCAATCTGGGAATGCAAGCCAGTGCAGCCACTCTGGAAAATAGTATGGAGGTTCCTCAAAAAACTAAAACTAGAATTACCCTCCGACCCAGCAATTGCACGACTAGGCGTTTCTCCACGGGATACAGGTGTGCTGTTTCGAAGGGACACATGCACCCCCATGTTTATAGCAGCACTATCAACAATAGCCCAAGTATGGAAATGGCCCAAATGTCCATCGATGGATGAATGGATAAAGAAGATGTGGTATATATATACACAGTGAAGTATTACTCAGCAATAAAAAAGAATGAAATCTTGTCATTTGCAACTACGTGGATGGAACTGGAGGGTATTCTGCTAAGTGAAATTAGTCAGAGAAAGACAAAAATCATATGACTTCACTTATATGAGGACTTTAAGACACAAAACAGATGAACATAAGGGAAGGGAAACAAATAATATAAAAACAGGGAGGGGGACAAAACAGAAGAGACTCATAAATATGGAGAACAAACTGAGGGTTCCTAGAGGGGTTGTGGGAGGGGGCATGGGCTAAATGGGGAAGGGGCACTAAGGAATCTACTCCTGAAATCATTGTTGCACTACATGGTAACTAATCTGGATGTAAATTTAAAAAAATAAAAAAAGAAAATAAAAAAAAAGAAAAAAATCCCACCCAATCTGGAAACCCAAACCATAAAATCTAAATGTGCGGAATCCATAGGAATGCCTTTGCAAAATACCAAATAGAAAAAAAAATAAAAGCCTAAGAAAACTCAATCTTGAAGAAAAGAATAAGTGTAATTATTAGCAAATTACTTTTGTGTGCTAATTTTAATGATAATAAAATCGCTAATTTTATTTTGCCTTATGCTCAGTTTATGCTAATTACAGTCAACATCACCTTGAACAGCACAAACTACTTAGGGGATAATTGCTACTATTCTATGTCAATTTTAGAAATGAAGAAACAGAAAATTAAGAAGCTTATGTAGTGTCATGTATTTCACTTATTTTAAAATATTATTTTAGGGGACACCTGGCTGGCTCGGTAAGTAGAGAACGTGACTCTTAATCTCCCTGTTGTGAGTTTGAGCCTGACGTTGGGTATAGAGGGTTCTTCAAAAAAATTAAATTAAATATCATTTTAGCCATTGAAAAATGAAGAAACTTTTGGCATTTTACATGGATCTATCATCTATCTCTCTATGTACCTATCTGTCTATCATCTACCATGGACCTATCTATTCTAAGTGTATTGTATTCTACAGGTAAGCAGAATAAGAAATATACACTGTTTGGGAGAAGGCAGTTTAGATATAGAACACTTAAGACAATAATATCACCATTTATTTAGTGCTTACTGTATACCTTGCATATCTTAAGCACTTAAGAAGTTTTATCTTATATCTATTTAGTAAACTTTCAAGAGATCTCGTGATAACACCAATAAGCGGCTGATGAGATTTGTAGATAGATAGATAGATAGATAGATAGAAAGACAAACAGAGAGAAAGAAAGAAAGATGATAGATGACTAGATAGATAGATAGATAGAATTATGTCTTTCAGTCTTTCATGGTCTAGATGTTCACTGAACTTTGAATATCTTCTTTTGTGTTGCATAATTCTGACTTGTAATGAACCCATTAATTATATGAATGAGTTGGAAGAATGAGCTCAACGTTAAAAAAAATACTGGTGGTGTGAATATTACTAAGCAGAGAACCAGGCACTACACTTCTAAAGGCTGCAGCTTGGACCTTTTATAAAACCGCTTTCACAGCCCAGGACATCCCGGTTGACAGTTGAGTCAGTCAAAGAGTGCATTGCCAAGGGGATTTCAAAATAGTTTTTTACTTTAAAATTTTTACTTTTTTAATGTTTATTTATTTCTGTTAGAGACAGGGAGATAGGGTGTGAGTGGGGAAGGGGCAGAGAGAGAGAGGGAGACACAGAACCTGAAGCAGGCTCCAGCCTCCGTGCTGCCAGCACAGAGCCCCGCTCGGGGCTGGAACTCGTGGACCGGGAGATCATGACCTGAGATGAAGTCAGATGCTTAACCGACCGAGCCACCCGGGTGCCCCTAAATTTTTATTTTGAAATCACTGTAGCTTGATGTGCAGTCATGTGAAATAATACAGAGGGAGTCTACACATCCTTCACCTAGATTCCTCTAATAAATAGCGTCTTTCATGCTAGAATACAATACCCCAGCCAAGAAACTGACACTGATACAATACACCCACCTTATTGGATTTTACCAATTTTGCAAGCGACTGATGTGTGTGCGATTTTATCAAATGTGTGGATTCCTTTGCCCACCATCACAGTCGTGGTACAGAACGTTTCTGTCACCAGAAGGATCTCTCCTGCTCCTCTCTTAGAGCCACCATCATCTTATTCCCTTTCCTTCCCCGCCCCCCGCCGCCACCAGAGATCTCTTCTCCTTCTCTACACTTCTGCCATGTTTTAAAAGTTACATACATGAAATCTCACGATACCGTTTTTGAGAATGGATTTTGTTTTCGCTCTGTGTAACTCCTTTGTGATACATCCAAGTTTCTGCCTCTATCAATCATTCCATAGTTTCAGTGCCAAATAGGTTGCTATGGAATGGATGTACCACGGATGGCTTAATCACTTACCTGCTGTAGCCTACGTGTGTTGGTTTCAGTCTGACGTTATTTAACGTATAGGTATAGGGACGTTGTACACAGGTTTTATTGGTTTCCTTTTTTGGCATACTTGTCAGGATGTCAGTGTTTTCTCCAAAACACTTTGTAGGTAGGCCATTCCGATTAGGTATGTTGTGACATTTTATTGTGGTGTTTAATGTGGAATTCCTAATTCCTAAGGATTCTGAAGCATATTTCTTGTGCTTATTGCCATTTGTGGATCCTCTTTGGTGAAATGTTTCTTTGTGGCTTTTTTTTTACCCAATTTTTTTTAGTTTGTTTGTGTTTTTTAATTGATTGAGAGAGCGAGAGCGCACCCCAAGCAAGCTCCGTGTTGTCAGCACAGAGCGCAATGCTGGGCTCGAGCTCAAGGACCATGAGATCATGACCTGAACCAAAGCCAAGAGTTGGATGCTTAGCTGACTGAGCCACCCAGGTATCCCTCTTTGGTCCAATTTTTAAATGGATTTTACATTTTGTTTATTTGCCTATTGTTGAAAGAATAATTACTAATATTTCCCTTAATTGAAATCTTTTCCAAAATGTGTAGGAGAAAGTTCTTTATAAAGTAGATTTTCAGTATTTAGCTTATCAAGCTACAAAACAATTGTTTATTAAGCTTCCCTATCAGATAGGCTTTCCTCCAAATTTCTGTTGAGTTGATTGTAAGTAAAGGTCTAGGTAAGTGACACATATTCATTATAAATTTATCAGGTGAGGTAAGATGCACTGTGTTTTATGTCCCTAAGCCCCTTATGAATTGGGTTTATGCCATCAATGAAACACTAGAATCAGAGTGCTACTGTTTTCTTTACTGAGCTCTGGATTTTTTTTTCTTCTTTTTTTAGAGAGAGAGAGAGAGAGAGAGAGCGAGCACACAAGCAGGGAAGGGACAGAGGCAAAGAGAGGGAGAATCTTAAGCAGGCCCCAGGCTCATCACAGAGCTTGAAACTGGACTCGATCCCATGCCCCTGGGATCATGACCTGAGCCAAAATCAAGAGTCAGATGCTCAACCAACTGAGCCACTCAGAGAACCCTGAGCTCTGGATTTTTAAAAATTAATTTCACTTTGATGGACTTTATTCATAGATAACCTATGGGGGTGGTTGAGAAAATGCAGGGTCTCTGATAAAAATTGTACTATAGATTTTCACCTTATTCCTTAAGTGAAAACAGTTTTTGGTGTTTTTGTTTGTTTGTTTTGTTTTGTTTTTGTTTGTTTTTTTTTCTTTTTTGGGTTTTTTTTTTTTTTTTGATGAGCATCAGTATGTTCATATAAAAATATTCTCCTTCTTATATTCCCTAGTAGTTAGGGATGGTTGTGGATACTACTGACAATTAATGAAACAGACTGAAAGTCTAAGAAAAGTCACAATCTGGTTAGATCATCCTCCTGAAATACCTTTACCCCTTCAGAGGACTTAACACTTGAGGTTAGGCAAGTTTGGCCCCATAGATTTCTATTAGGAGAAGTTTTAACTAAGTGTATATTTTCTTCCTGTAACGACACCAGTTCTCTTAAATTCCAAACGATTATATCATGAAATTGTTGTAATCCTACTTAAACCACTGGATTGACATACTTAAACCACTGGATCCCAGACCCCAAAGGCCCTGACTTTCCAAGACCCAGCTGACATTCTGCCAGGGTGTGGTCAGCCCTTACTATTTTGCTAATGGATTGTCTGGTGGTATTTCAGGAGGGAAGTATACACTAGTAAGAATATTCAGGAATTTTTTCCATACCACAAGTTAGTTTCTGGTTTGGCCATAATGTCCAAATGTGCAACATTTTCTTCATGCTTCGAACAATAGTATCTGCACCCATTAATTACCTTTCAACACAACATTTTTTTTTAATGAATCACACAGAGAATGTTCTCTGACCGTTGTGAAATCAAACAGGAAATTGATTGTAAAAGAAACAGGAAAAATCAAACACTTGAAAATTAACCAAAATATACTTAAATAATCCATGGGTTAAAGATACAGTTTGAAATGAATTTTAAAATATATAGAACTGACCGTGCAGTTAAAGATATATTTTCTGGCCTCTTTAGCAGCTAGGTACAGCCATATGTCTGAGCGATATGAACAGGTCCCATGACCATAAAAGAAAAGGCATGCTCGATATTCCCCTTTTTCTTTTCCATGGTTACAATATGGACTTTCCTCGATTACCCATATGCAGCCTGTTACATGAGAAACAATTTTTTTCTTGTTTTAAACCAAGTTAATTTGGTCTTTGTTAAGGTAAATGAACTTGAACTTTATTACCTTTCTACTTGAAGATGCTACAGGGATATTCTTATTGGATAAAAATAAAGATAACACCTTGTAAACTGAAAGTCATATAACTATTAGCAAGTATTATTAGGAGATACCTGAGTACTCTCTAACTTTTATTTGTCACTTAATTATAGTCTCATACTGTTATTTAAATTTTCATGTGTAAATGGCTTCTCAAATAAAGTGAAAGCTACTTTAAACCAAACGAATAACATGGAACTGAATGGAAATGAATGTCAACACATTAAAATATGCGTGTCACAGATAAGGCAGTGTTGACAGGAAAATTTATAGCACAATAGAAAAGAGGAGGGGTCTGAAATTAAGAGCCGAGTTCCTATCTCAAGAAACTAGAAAAAGCAGAGGAAAATAAATATCAAGCAACATGAAACTAGAAATCATAAAAAGCAGAAAGAAATAAAATTAAAATAGGAAAATAAAAGAAAATCAATGGGTAAAAAAGTAATTTTTTGGGAAAACTAGTAAAATTGATAAACTTCTAGCAAGATGGAAAAAGATAAAAAGAAGACACAAATAACCATTTTCAGGAGTAAAATAGAGGCTCTCATTCCATCCGGCAGCCACTAAAAGGATAGTAAAGAAATATAGTAAAACCTTGGTTTGTGAGTGTAATTTGTTCCAAGAGCATGCTTATAATCCAAAGCACTTGTGCATCAAAACGAATTTCAAGAACCATTAGCTCAGGTGTGATCATGTGACATTCGGTGTCACGTAAGACTCACATTGCAAGACATCGCTCGTTTATCAAGTTAACACTTGTTAGAAAGGTTCACTCATCTTGCGGAACACTCGCAGAACAAGTACTCGCCCTCCAAGATTTTACTGTAGTGTAAACAACTTAGTCACATAAGCTGACAACTTAGTAAAATGGACCAACTCTTACAAACTCATAAATTACAGATTAAATACATAATCTGTTGTCCTAGAACCTTAAAAGAAAGTGGATTTTGAGCAAATAAATTTCTGTTGTTTAAGCCACCCAGTCTGTGGTCTTTCATTGCGGCAAACCTACCTAGCTGACTAATACCAAACTGTTGTTTGAAAAGCCATCAGGGTGCATCAGCTTTCTACTGGCTGCCGTTTCAACTGCTGTAAACATTAGGTTTACTGTTGGTGCTGTTGTTTGCTGAGTAATCGTATGTTCCTTTATTTTACCAATTAGTGATTGTGCGTTTAAGTCTGGACATCGCACAAGTGGATATTGTTACAACAACAAATACTAAAAGAAAGTCTGTGATCAGAGTGGCAATCTATGTCCAATCCAGGAGCCAGAAAGTTTCCAAATTAAGCAAATGAACAACAACAAGGACAACAACAAACCCAACATCAGATTCAACCATCAAGTCAAAAGGCTCATAGAAATAGATACGGGAGGATTGTACTAATTTCATAATTCAGTGATTTCTTGATTCATTTTCTTCATGTTCCTAGAAATACTAAAGGCCTCAGAAAGGCCACTACAGATGGAAGCACAACATGCTTCCCATCAAAAAGCATGAGCACATGGGTGGCTCAGCTGGTTGAGCGTCTGACTTTGGCTCAGGTCATGATCTCACAGTTCATGAGTTCAAGCCCCACATGGGGATCACTGCCATCAATGCAGATCCTGCTTCAGATCCTCTGTCCCTCTCTCTGCCCCTTCCCTGCTTCTGTATGCTCTCTCTCTCTCTCTCAAAAATAAATAAATATTAAAAAAAGCGTAAGTACCACCTGGAAAAGTGTCCAGGCAGCCCCTATTTTTGAACCAAAAATCTCATGAATTCTATCTCATGAATTCTTTTTGTTTTGTTTAAAATTTTTTTTTTTTAATTTATTTTTGAGAGAGAGACAGAGCATGAGTGGGGGAAGAGCAGGGAGAGAGGGAGACACAGAATCCGAAGCAGGCTCCAGGCTCCAAGCTGTCAGCACAGAGCCCGACATGGGACTCAAACCCACAAACCATGAGATTATGACCTGAGCCGAAGTCAGATGCTTAACGGACTGAGCCACCCAGGAGCCCTGTCTCATGAGTTCTTCAGCTGAGATTTGTACATCCTTAAGGATATTTCTAGCCCCTCGACTATCTAGAACTTGTCCTATTTGCTGTGACTGTTGTAAT
Source organism: Panthera tigris (assembly GCF_018350195.1). Taxonomy (NCBI): domain Eukaryota; kingdom Metazoa; phylum Chordata; class Mammalia; order Carnivora; family Felidae; genus Panthera; species Panthera tigris. Next base: position 66,400,501 of record NC_056661.1, read on the forward strand.
GTGCACTCTCAAGTAGTTTGAAGACAGCAGGACGTCATTTGCTTAAGATTTGACCTGTCAACAAATGAGGGTAAATCTGGAGGTTTTAGGCACTAATAAATCTGTTTAAGGCTTAGTCAGTTCTCAGAGGCAAGAGAGCCATGGATTTCCCTTCTTTGGGTAAAAGAGCACAGCATTTAAAGTGTCATCCAAATGGAGAGGATATATGGAAGATAAAATAATAAAAATCTCTAAGGATTAAGCTTGCATGCTGAAAAATGTGGTAAATTATCAGGAAGCAACAAGGACTCCATAGCATAATGGGCCGTAGTGTTGAAGAGGCACCTTCAAATTAAGTCCAGCCAAGTCTTCACTTATTTGGTTGTTGTTACTACAGCCTTGGGCCAGGTGAGCAGGATTTTGCCCTTAGATTTAAGAAAAGCTGATGTTCGGGGCACCTGGGTGGCTCAGTCAGTTAAGCACCCGACTTCGCCTCAGGTCATGATCTCGAGGTGCGTGAGTTCGAGCCCCCGCGTCGGGCTCTGTGCTGACAGCCCGGAGCCTGGAGCCCGCTTCGGATTCTGTGTCTCCCTCTCTTTGCCCCTCCACCGCTCACACTCTGTGTCTATTAAAAAATAAATAAACATTAAAAAAATAAAAAGAAAGAAAGAAAGCAAGAAAGAAAGAAAAGCTGATGTCAGAAATCGGTATATAAAGCTTCCTTTGAAGTTGAGTCAGAATATCAAGGGTTTATCCGGATTGATCATGTCCAAATAAGGGGTAGAGAGATGTTGAAAACCTGATTTTAGGTTACAAAATACCATTTATATTTAGGCTAAATTGCCCCAAATTTCCCATTGCCTACAATGGCCAGGGAGACCTAGAAAGGCTCTTCATTGTGTCCCAATAAGTAGCCTAGAAAAATTTCAAGTGACTTATAATCTATCAGGATTGAGATAGGTAACTGTTTAGGATTATCTTGGTTTAGGCTGTGATACCCAGATACCCAAATACCACAGACTGAGCGCCTTATTACCAACTGAAATTTATTTCTGATAGTTATGGAAGCTGGAATCAGAAATCTTGTAATTATGGAAGCTGGCATGGTCAGGTGAGGGCTCTCCTCTGGGCTGCAGAACTTACTATTCCTCACGTGATGAAAGGGGAAAGGGAGCTTTTCTGTGGTCTCTTTCCTAAGAGCATTAATCCCATTCATGAGGCACCACGTTATGACCTAATCGCGTCCCAAAGGTCCCATCTGCTAATACCATCCACTTGGGGGATTAGGGTTGCACCATATAAGTCCTGGGGAAGACACAAACGTTCAGACCACAGCAGGGATTAATCATGACCCATATAATATATTTATTCTGACAAAAGTATACATTTTCTTTGCTACCTATATATATATTGCGTTAAAAGAGGGAACCGTAGTGGTCACTTTATTGTTATTGTATAGCAAAATTTCATCCACACGTTTCTTGTAGGTAGAGTCATACAAAAGTTTAATTAAGGTCCTTATAGTCTGAGTTAACAACCTGTGGTGAAGAGAAGGAGTGTGCCTCAGTAAGCCTCGGGGGCATCACTGTCCTCGTAGATTGTTGAACTTCATAGGAAAAGTCAAAGAGGTATTAATGACTGTGACCTAACGCGATATGAAGAAAGTAGAATGAGATTCACGCTAATAAAACATGCGGTCTTGGATGGTACTCAACACAATATAGTAGAATTACTTTTGTCCATAGCATGTCTCCCACTTAGGGAGGATCTGTACATGGTACTGAATTTGAACACAAATGTATTGAAAGTCCAATGTTCAGTTTAGCTGTAAGCTGGTTACGAATAGGACAGTAGTTAAGGATCTCAGAAATGCCACCAGAGGAGCATCTGTATTGGAGATTCTGTCTGCCTAGTGGACCTCATGCCGTGAAGCATGCAGGAAAAGTCTCACAGAAGCAAGGAACTTGCAGTGAAGGGTCCTGTGGGGACAGTGGCCGGGTGGGACAAAGGCCTCAGCTGATGCAGAGGAAAGTTTGTGCAAAAGTGGCTGAATTTGTGGCAGACGTTGTCACTCTGTCATGAACAGTTCTGCAAGGCTGTCTTTAATATTTAAAGAAATGCCTCCTTGTGAGTTTAAGGAAATTGAACCGTGATTCCTCCTCAGAGGAGAATAAACCTCATTAATGACCTAGTTTACATGTTCTCTTTTGGTTTTTTAGCTAGTGTGGGCCAATTGTGTTTCCAGTGTCTTTTTGTTTGTATTATTCAGGTATTTTTTATTATTTTTTTAATGTTTATGTGTATTTGAGAGTGAGAGAGAGACAGAGCACGAGAGGTGGAGGGGCAGAAGGAAAGGGAGACACAGAATCCAAAGCAGGCTCCAGACTCTGAGCTGTCAGCACAGAGCCTGACATGGGGCTCGAACCCATGAATAGTGAGATCATGACCCAAGCTGAAGTTGGATGCATAACCAACTGAGCCACCCAGGTGCCCCTATTTACAGGTATTTTTGTAAAGTGTTTTCCTCTTCTGGTGCTTGATGACTCAGGTGGCAGGACCTAGATGCTCTAACCATAAGACCATCAGGATATTGTCAGGGCTTTTGTTTTGTTTTGTCTTGTCTTTGCCTTTGTTCTAAAATTCTATCAAGATGTTCTATGGGGACATTGACAACGGAGCTGTTTTGCACTCAAGGATTTGCTTGTGTGTTCAGTCCCCCCTTTCCATTTTAGTGTCATTCACAGAAAGCAAGTAAAGAGTTGAGGAGGGATGCCTGGGTGGCTCAGTCGGCTAAGCGTCCAACTTTGGCTCAGGTCATGATCTCATGATTTGTGAGTTCGAGCCGCGCGTTGAGCTCTGTGCTGACAGCTCAGAACCTGGGACCTGCTTCGGATTCTGTGTCTCCCTCTGTCTCCGCCCCTGCCCAGCTCACGCTCTGTCTCTGACTTTCAAAAATAAATAAATATTGGGAAAAAATTAAAAAAAAATTAAAAAGAACTGAGGACACATTTTCTCCAGGATCTACTCTTGCATATTGTCTGAAGGTAGTAAAGAACCCATCCCTAAAGTTGCCAGGGACTTTGGAAATGGATCGATGTCCAGTCTGTGCAAGAAATTTTTTTTAAATTTTTTAAAAAATTTTTTAACGTTTATTTATTATTGAGAGACAGAGAGACACAGAGCATGAGCAGTGGAGGGGCAGAGAGAGAGAGAGAGAGAGAGACAGAATCTGAAGCAGGCTCCAGGCTCTGAGCTGTCAGCACAGAGCCCGATGCGGGGCTCGAACTCTCCACGAGATCATGACCTGAGCCGAAGTCGGTCACTTAACCAACTGAGCCACCCAGGTGCCCCAAGAAAGTTTTTTGAAAGAGCCTCCAAAATATGTTATCCAGTATCCATAGCTTTTCTGAATTTCCCTCAATTTCTCCACTATTTCTCACTATCTTCCCGCTCTGCACGTACCGTCCATCTTTCTTCCTTTTTCTTTTTCTTTTCTTTTTTAAATTAAAAAAAATGTTTTAATGTTTACTTATTCCTGAGAGAGAGAGGGAGAGAGACAGAGACAGAGCATGAGCAGGAGAGGGGCAGAGAGAGAGGGAGACACAGAATCCGAAGGTGTTTACATTTATGTTAGAGGCAGGGGTCCAGTCCAAAGAAGCCAGTGGTTTATGTTTGGATGGAGAAAACCCAGAAGAGTATGGTAATATTTAAGGAAAACACTGTTTACATGCCCTGGGTTTCAGAGTCTGCCCTGTTGCTGGGTTTTGCCAATCACAGACCCAACACCCTGTGATTCTTGGTAGACAGAAGTATACACAAAAGCTTGACTCTGAACCACAACCACACAACCTGAGACTGGCTTCCAAAGGACTTGATAACTGGCCAACAGCAAAGTTTGGTCAAAGGGCCTAAGCCAGGAGAAAGCTTGTACACACCTCAGGCTCTGAGCTAAGTCCAGAAACGGATACATTAGGAACGATATCTGCTCGTCCCTACAAAACATCCTCCTATAGACTCACTGCAAAAAAAAAAAAAAAAAAAAAAATGATGAGGATAGATAGAAACTATCGACCTGGGGTGGAAGGTGGGGGCTGGGCTTATTCACATCCACCGGCCAGAAGACGAAGTGCTTCGGTTTATTTGCGCCCATTTTCAAAGCCAGCCCTCAAACGCACGGGCAGCCAAAGACCTTCGTGAGAAATCCGTGTGTCACGAGTGTAGGACTTGATCAAGAATCAGAATGACTCGAGAGTTTGTAAAACCACAAACTAAAGATACCCTGTTCTGGAAAGGGACCAACTAGACATCATAAAAGAGTTTCTGCGAAAGAGGAAGAAATATATGTTTGCCAAATTAAAAGAAAAAATAAATGGATTCAATAAGAGGGAAAGAGCAATGAAGAGACTGATGATTTGCAAGATCAAGTTAAGGAACCGGCCTCCAACACGGAGGAAGAAAGACGAAACTAGATCAGGTAAGCGGTAAGGAAAGATTTGGCAAAAAAGAAATTAATAGAGGCGTGAGAATGGCCTGTTGCCCGGTGGTATAAGATGTCTCGGATCACAACAGCCTGCCCAACGAGCCAGGATAATGACAGAAAACCCAGTCCCACCTCAAACACCATCAAAAGTCCTACACATTCCAGAAACATTAAGCTGGCGACATAAATGGAGAGAGAGATCACTAAGCGATCAACGACTTACCTGACGATCAACGATTCTTGACATTAGCACTGGACAGAAGCAATCGACATTAATACTTCCCTCAAAATTCGGACAGAAAATGATTTCTTTTTAAAAAAAAAATTTTTTTAATGTTTATTTATTTTTGAGACAGAGAGAGAGTAGGAACAGGGGAGGAGCAGAGAAAGAGGGAGACACAGAATCTGAAACAGGCTCCAGGCTCCGAGCTGTCAGCACAGAGCCCGACGCGGGGCTCAAACTCATGGACCGTGAGATCATGACCTGAGCCGAAGTCGGATGCTTAACCGACCAAGCCACCCAGGCGCCCCAAATGATTTCTAATATACCCACTCGAATGAGCAATTATGTAATGAGAGTAAATATATGCATTTTTTTTTCTTTTTACATTCAGACTGTTGGGATATTTCTTTCTTTCTTTTCTTTTCTTTTTTTTTAAATCATATTTATGTATTGACAAAGCTTCTCTCCTGGACCACTCTACTCAAGTGCCCTTGAACTCCTGTTATGATTGAAATATTTGGGTCCCGCTCAAGGAAAACAGTTATATGCTGAAACCCTACTTCCCAAAGATGATGGTGTTAGGAGACGGGGCTTTGCAAAGTGCTTAGGACATAAGTGTGGAGCCCTCATGAGGGAGATAAGCACTCTTGTGAAAAAAAAAAAAAAAAAAAAACAAACCCTCCCAGGTCCCTTGTCACCACGTGAGGACTAGTGGATGTGGCAGTGTACGAACCAGGAATTCCTTACCAGACACTGAACCTGAGGGATTTACTTTAGTCCTGGACTCCTCAGCCTTTAGAACTGTGAGAAAAAAAAATGTTTATAATTTATAAGACACCCAGTCTATAATATTTTTGTGATGGCAACCCAAACGGACTAAGCTCTCTTCTCGAAGAGGCCCTGGATCCCCCTCACCTTCAGTGTTTCCTGTTGTGTTTTCCATCCACTGGCCCCACCTTGCTCTTTGGCTACACACCCCCACTGGTCCCCACCGTATTTGCAGTGAAGCCCGATCCCTGTCCTATCGCAGAGGCCCCCAGACCTGTCACGATAGACCCCGTGAATAAGGTCTTTCTTACCATCTGTAAAAAACGTCCTGGCAACTTCGTTAACACTTAATATGTGTGTGTCGTCCACCGAATTTGGGAGGAAAAATGGGAAAACATCGTCGCCTAAGATGCGAGGAATAGCAAGAGACATTTTTACAAATCCAAAGGTATTTGGACTTTTAACTTGATTCTGTTTTTCTTCTACTTCCAAGAGCTGACAGCTTCGGTTTACATTATGATCTAGCTGTTTAATCCCTCTGCTGGTTCTGCAGTGATATTTACTATTGGCCCAATCATAATGCTGTATGTACTGTTTTATTATGCTCAACAATCGTATTTGTCCTAGAGGAAAAAGAGACTGTGTCCTGACTAAAGACAAATTTATCTGTTGTTAAATCTAGGTAAATGTCAAGACAGTAGCCTGACTTACAAAACTAATGGTTACAAGAAGGTAAGTGTCAAGAACTTCAGTTTTATTCATTTTTTTTTCTTTTTGGAGAACAAAGCCAAAGGATACTATTTTTAAAAAGAGTGGCTTATTAAGAAATTAGAATTTGAACATATTTTTTAATGCTTTTTTTTTAACGTTTATTTATTTATTTTTGAGAGACAGAGAAGGAGTGGGAGAGGAGCAGAGAAAGAGGGAGACGCAGAATCCAGGCTCCGAGCTGTCAGCACAGAGCCTGACGCGGGGCTCGAACTCATCAACCGTGAGATCATGGACTTAGCTGGAGTCGGACGCCTAACCGACTGAGTCACCGAGGTGTCCCAGAATTTGAACATATTATTTAAAGTTTTAATATCAGTCCCCGAGGCACTAAAATAGCCCACAAACTAAAATATGTAGGGATTGATTTTTTTCCAAGAAAAGGAAACTGTGGTTGATTTAAAAACATTTCTAAAAAGTGCTGCTTTATAACTAGAAAATATTTTAAGCCCTAATTTAAAAAGCAAATTTTGGGGTGCCTGGGTGGCTCAGTCAGTTGCATGTCCAGCTCTTGATTTCGGCTCAGGTCATGATCTCACGGTTCATGGGATCGAGCCCTGCATTGGGCCCCATGCTGACAGTGCAGAGCCTGCTTGGGATTCTCTCACACTCTCTCTCTCTCTCTCTCTGCCCCAGGTCTCTCTCTCTCTCTCTCTCTCTCTCTCACAATAAATAAATATTTAAAAAACAAAATGTAAATTTTTACAAAAGTGGAATTATATTGAGAGCACTACAATCTATATTAAATTATACACTATGCTAATTGTCTTTAATAGGCTAATTTTGATTTGTCTTTCGCACATATGTGAACATGTAATGAGAAAGAGACAATCCTTTCCATGGGTCTATTTCTACCAAGCAGTAAGACAAATCGATTCAGTTCCCCATGTTTTATTCTATGGAAGGAAAGTTCTGCTCAGCCTGTATGTCACATTAAGAGAGTTCAATTGCATAACCCAAATGTTGGCTAAGGTCACCTTGTTTTTTGCAATGTAAATCAACTTGCCTTTATTACCCAATTCCTCTGGGATTTACTTGCTGCGTGGTCATTTCTGCCTCCTCCATTCCTGTGTCAGTTGACCTCTTAATATCACTTTTGCTTTATTTCAGGTGGCCGTCAGTTCTCTCTACTTTATTACGCAGAGAAATTGGGCTTTTCATTTTGTACTTGTATTGGGTCTGCCTTTGTATATCAAAAGACTCTTTAAATCTGCTGAAACAAAAAAGGACGATAGACTCTGGGCCTCACTTTGGGGCAGCAAAGAAGGAATGTCTGTCGCTTTGAAATCTGAAGCTTTCATACTCTTTCCTAATCCTCAAGTCTCTGTAAATGGAAGGAAGCACCGTATGTTGGGGGTAAGTTTCTAGAAGTGTGGCCTGATGCCATGACCAGCACCCTGTACCACATAGAGAACAAAGGAAGCAACGGTTTCTCTGGTACAAATAACTTTGTTCATTGCGCTAATCATCAGTTAATACACAAGTAATGCTTAGCATTATCTGCAAATGCAGCGAGCTTTCATCCTGAGTTACAAAGAACACCCACAGTTGGAAATGATGCGTGTTTGGGTATCTCGGATACGCTGGTTTTGATGCCCAACTGGAATGTGAAGCTGGGAAGACTTCTGCAGAGTATTCGCTTTAAGGGGAGAGTCAGTCAGACCGCCAGTGTGGACCGCTAATGGATCTTTGTCTTAGTTGGGAAAGGGCTGGTCCCAAGCCTGGTGCATAGTGAACAGGCAATGCATACTTGTGTGAAGGAACAGCACTGTGTTTGCCCTGGTCTTCAAGCTCAGCAATCTCATGAGTTTAATTCCAAACTAGTGTGGGCACGTGAAGGTAACCAAACTGGCCCAAGATGGAGTTGTCCCTACGAAGCCCCATGCCATCAGATCACACTTAACTAAATTTCTGTGCTCGGCGATCCCAGAAAAGGAAGACCGAGGCCAACCGATGAGGTCTTGTCTGTTCAGCGCAAGTTACGTGGCCAGCTCCAAGACTTCCCTTTGCTCCGTGTAAAGACAGTAACCCTGCTTTAAACCAATCAGCCAACACCCAGAGTAACTTTCTTTTTCCTGCTCACTTTGATCTATAAAAATCTCTAGCCTTGTACAGCTCTTTGGAATTCTCTTCCATCTGTGAGATTGAGTGTTGCCTGATTCATGGATCGCGGAATCAAGCCAGGAGGCTCTTTAAAATTGACTTCGTTGGGTGATGGCACGGAGGAGGGCACTTGTTGGGATGAGCCCTGGGTGTTGTATGTAGGCGATGAATCAGGGGAATCGACCCCCAAAAGCACGTTGTATACATGGTCTAGTAACCAACTTGACAGTAAATTACGTGGAAAGAATGGACTTAGTTGAGTTCTATTCTTTAGTAGGCATGAGGGGACAGGCAGCAGAGTGACCCCTGAGTAGGATGGGAACATGCACAGGGAATGAGCACATGATCTACCGGTCCCGTTGGAAAGGCAGGAAGCTTGACACCTGGTTTCTACGCATTAGCAGCAGTGGACAGGTGCATATGGAGACTGTGGTATCCACAGAAAGAAGCGTATAACTCATTTCTCATCACCATAACTCCACCCCCTGCAAGCGATTAAGGAGCGTCCTTCTTATAAATCTGCCCCTTTCGACTAACACCTTTTTAGCTTTTTAACAGATTATTAAACAATGCTTTGGACGTATTTCTAAAGCACAGCCCCAATTTTAAAAGAAACCTGTGACATCACGCATAACAATTAGACTCACAGCAGTGTTTTGCAAAATGAGAGTTAATATTCCCGGGATGCCTGGTTGGCTCAGTCAGTTGAGAGGCCTACTCTTTTTTTTTTTCTTTATTTCTAACTTATTTTTTATTTTTTAAAATTTACATCCAAATTAGTTAGCATATAGTGCAACAATGATTTCAGGAGTAGGTTCCTTAGTGCCCCTTACCCCTTTAGCCCATCCCCCCTCCCACAACCCCTCCAGGAACCCTCAGTTTGTTCTTCATATTTATGAGTCTCTTCTGTTTCGTCCCCCTCCCTGTTTTTATAATATTTTTGTTTCCCTTCTCTTACGTTCATCTGTTTTGTCTCTTAAATCCTCATATGAGTGAAGTCATATGATTTTTGTCTTTCTCTGACTAATTTCATTTAGCATAATACCCTCTAGTTCCATCCACGTAGTTGCAAATGGCAAGATTTCATTCTTTCTGATTGCCAAGTAATACTCCACTGTATATATATACCACTCCTTCTTTATCCATTCATCCATCGATGGACATTTGGGCCCTTTCCATACTTTGGTTGTTGTTGATAGTGCTGCTATAAACATGGGGGTGCATGTGTCCCTTCAAAACAGCACACCTGTATCCCGTGGAGAAACACCTGGTAGTGCAATTGCTGGGTCAGAGGGTAGTTCTATTTTCAGTTTTTTGAGGAACCTCCATACTGTTTTCCAGAGTGGCTGCACCAACTTGCATTGCCACCAACAATGCAAAAGAGATCCTCTTTCTCTGCATCTTCGCCAACATCTGTTGTTGCCTGAGTTGTTAATGTTAGCCATTCTGACAGGTGTCAGGTGGTATCTCATTTCGATTTGTATTTCCCTGATGATGAGTGATGTGGAGCATTTTTTCATGTGGCAGTTAGCCATCTGGATGTCTTCTTTGGAGAAGTGTCTATTCATGTCTTTTGCCCATCTCTTCACTGGATTATTATTTTTTTTTTTAGGGTGTTGAGTTTGATAAGTTCTTTATAGATTTTTGATACTAACTCTATCTGATATGTCGTTTGCAAATATCTTCTCCCATTCTGTCAGCTGCCTTTTAGTTTTGCTGATTGTTTCCTACAGAGACCTACTCTTGACATCAGCTCATGTCATAATCCCAGAGTCATGGGATGGAGCCCTACATCAGGGCTGTTTTAAGATTCTCTCTGGGGCTCCTGGGTCGCTCAGTCAGTTGAGCGTCCGACTTCGGCTCAGGTCATATTCTCGTGGTCTGTGAGTTCGAGCCCCGCGTCGGGCTCCGTGCTGACAGCTCAGAGCCTGGAGCCTGCTTTGCATTCTGTGTCTCCCTCTCTCTCTGCCCCTCCCCTGTTCATGCTCTGTCTCTCTCTGTCTCAAAAATAAATAAAACATTTTAAAAAATTAAAAAAAAAGATTCTCTCTCCTACTCTCTCTCTGCCCCTCCGCCATTTACACATGTTCTCTCTCTCTCTCTCTCTGTCTGACTAAAATTAAAAAAAAAAAAATGATATTACCTAAAATAACTACATGTTATGACCACAGAGTGAGAGCTTCTAGGATCAGAAAATATGAATTTGACTCTTTACACACTGGATAATTCATACTTAAGATATAATATGTAAGTCTCATGGGAAGTTTAGGTGTTTCATTTTCCAGGATGCAAAATTTATATCAAATGCATAAATCCACTGGAAATCTTGTACAAGATTGGAACGATTAAGAAAAATAACAGCAATAACAGCAATGCTAATATTCAGAATCCATTCAGTCTTTTGTAGAGACACAGGGAACCAGGAACTATTCTCAGTTTTTAATGTAAATTGACTCATTGAATCTTTGCTACACCCTCATTAGGGAGGCACTAATGTTATTCTTCTTTTACACACATGGGTGCTGAGGCACAGAGGGCAGGCAGCCTGGCTCCAAGGTCTGAGTCACTAAACTGAGTCACACTGCCTTTCATTAGCTTTTCATGAGGGTGTCTAAAATCACAGCACCAACACTTCCTCTACAGCAAAGGGGCAGAAATGTTATAGGGGTAAAATGACTGCGGTAGACTGCAGCCATCCAATGGAAGACAGGTATATACAGGCCAAAATGGAAGAGCTAGAAAGAAGGAGAGATGACTTATCTGAGCAATCCTGCACTCTGGGGCGGGGGGAGGTGGTCACCTCATAGGTTACTTTACTTTGCATTGAGTTTCTGGCCAAGTCTTGACGGCTGTCCGCTGACAGGGAGTTTGAGACTCAAGTCATTTGATGATTTCTTCCTCTTGCCCAATAATTATTTTATTACCAAGATAGTGATGGTTTCTCTCTCCTGGAAATCTTTCAATGAGTGCAATTTCATTTGAAATTTCAAATATCTGGGGTGCCCAGGTGGCTCAGTTGGTTGAGCGTTTCCCTCTTGATTTTGGCCAAGGTCATGATCCCAGTGTCTGTGGGATCCAGCCCTGAGTCAGGCTCTGCACCGAACACAGAGTCTGCTCTCTCTCCCTCTCCCTCTGCCCCTTTCCTGCTCACACTTTCTCTGTCTCTGTAAAAAAAAATAAATAAATCTTAAAAATTTAAATATATGAATTATAGTTCTTAAGCTGAACTAATATCTCACATTTGTAAAGCAAAACAACCAAAGCGAAACTAAAATTTTAGTCTCATCAAATTATTGGAATGGATTTGGGATGCAATAGTTCTACCCCTTTTAAGTGAAAAGTGAGGTAAAATAAAAATAATTTCTTACTTTTCTGGACAGAAATAGCTAAAAATATGCTAAAACTCTTGCAATATCCATTAAAAAAGTAGAGAGGCTCCTTTTCTTTGGAAAACCAGAACATTCTTTTTTTCTTTCAGTTAGGTAATAAAGACTCTCAAATAAGTTTATTGAGTCTTTTTTTTTTCAATCTGAGCAAATGTACTTTGTTAAAAATTATAATAGCGTGATTTAAGATAATTTTGCTATTAGTATTCAAGGTCAAAAATATTAGCAGAACTGCAGAGAAGAAAGATTCAATATATCCATCAAAAATATAAACCTTACTATGAAAAGTTACTTACCACTAATTGGTTTGAAGTATTGAGACATTAAGCATATGTTCAGTGGGGCTTACACATCAAAACCTTGCGCACAATCTGTTCATGTGAATTGTCTACTGAAGACATCGGGGTGATTAGGTGTGCTTAATGAGCAAGGAATTTAAGGAACCTCTGTTGAGCATGAAAAGTGCACAGGTCAGGAGGTCCAACTGATGAGAAATGGAAACATTTGGTGCGAAGTTCAATGTGAGAGATGGATGAATCTCCAACTCAGTTTGATCTCTTCAGTTCTATTCTCTCATCTGTGGAGCTCTGGAGAATGTGTCCACAGGATTTCACTATAAAAGGCCTACGCACCATGTTGAAAAGATAATTGACTTGGGGAGCTCATTGCTATGTACAAGATGGGGGACTCAAAGAAACTGGTTGCTTTTTCTCCATACGAAATTTTCAACGTACTTCTCAGCGACTGTAACTTTATTTTAAGCAGCTTCTTTTTTTTTTTTTTTGATCTTCCTCCGTGCATTTTGAGCATAAAAAATAAATTCTAGTCAAAGTACGTTCAGAAAACTGAAGGTGAGTTTCAATGCTTCCATTCCGTAGCTGAATGGTTTTGTGTGAGTTGCCTAAACTTTGAAACAATGCAAACGCTATCCCTAAATTGAAACCGCATTCATTCATACGTGCAACTCATTCCAGGCTTGGAATGCTACAGTCAGATTGTTGTCCAGTGAGACTGGAGACGACTTAATTTATATGAATGGGTTTTCCCTGAGATTAAGGGCTATGTCTGCCCAGATGTAGCCAGGAAAGCAGGGATGCATGATATTATGCATTTCTGACATGGGGATTTTCTTTAAGTTTATTCATTTATTTTGAGAGAGAGAGAGAGAGGAGAGAGACAGCGTGAATGGGGGAGGGGCAGACAGAGAGGGAGAGAGGGTCCCAAGCAGGCTCGACTGTCATGGCTGACATTGAGACATGGGGCTCAAACTCACAAACTGTGGGATCATGACCTGAGCTGAAATCAAGAGTCTGGCTCTTAACCAACTGAGCCCCCCCAGGCACCCTTGACGTAGGCGGTTTAATACATGGAAAAGTGAGATAGGTTTTGAAAGGCTGAACCACCAAGAGGCTGTATTGCCGTGACTGGACACTTAAGAAGACCACATTGTGCATCAGATACTCAAAGGGTTAAAACAAAGAAACAAACAAACAAAAATAAAAATAAATAAATAAACAGGACGTGGGCTACTTCAGCCGAAACCTTGTGGTCAGGAATGAGGATACTGGAGAGAAGTGCCTTTTCCCTCTCGAGGGTCCCCACTTTGCAGACTCTTAACAGGAAAGCCCACTGCCCAGAGCGTGTGAGACATTGGAGTTTCAGCAGCTAATCCAGCCTCCCAGAAGACCAGAGTTAGCCAGGCTGGGGTTGAAGCCGAGAGAAACAGATCCAGAGTCACCTGAGGGGAGAGACAGTCTTTTCTTCAATGAGTCCCCCTAAGAATCAGTGCTCAGAGCACGGAGCACTCAGTGTATTGCCTTGGGTGAAGACAGCAAATCCAATCTAGCAAGTAAATACTGAGAGGAACAAAAAGCTTTTCCATTCGATGGTGTGTAAGATGAGTAATATACCCGACGTGTTATAGCCTATGTGACCATTTCTCTCAATCTAAGCCCCAGTAAATTAAATATCTATAAAGTTCAAATACCTTTCACTACAAGAAGAGAGAAAAAAAGAGCGAATAGCAAGGAAGAATGTATCCACATACGACAGGTGTCTTTGGTTACCTGGGAGTATATTTTTGTCCATAGAGCCTGTAGGAGAGCAGAATTTGTGAAATTCAAAGAGTTTGTTTGTAAAGTGACGAGGTGCAATTATTAATAATAGATGAAGTGGATGCCTTCTGACATGAACATGGTGCCCCGTGGATTAATTAGAAATTAAAAAAAAAAGTTTTATTGTTAATGCTACAGCTGATAAACGGCCATCGGGGTTAACATACGGATCGTGCGACTCTACACCATTTATCCATGCAGCTCAGCACTAATGAACTGCAGGGCCGCTGGCTTCATTCGTGTGATGTTTAAAGGTCTTTTACTCTTTCTGTAATGCATCATTCAAATATCTAATTTCATAGGTTTTTTTTTTTTTCTTTTCCACTTCGTTTACTTGGACACAGTTGTACCACGTTGTTGTGTTGAACATAATTTTTTTTTTTTTTTTTTGGCTAGGAGACAAAACCTTATGCAGAAACGAAATCTGTGAAAAACGAAAGAAGAGCGATGTGAGCAGAAATGCAAAGGAAAGCACCATGCTCCGGGTGCCCAGCCTCTTATTTTGCCTCTGGCAACCCCAGAAGCGCTCCTCAGTGCCTCGGGGGGTAGGAGGAAAACTGCTCTAGAGCTCTCCCCACACCCCAAAGCAGGCTGCTACATTATGGATTGCGGAATGTGGGTGCAACCACGGGTTGAATATGCCAGAGCCCCCGGAATTTTTAAAAATACGAATTTGCAGTAAGAGCACCCTATGGGTTACTTTGCCTTTCTGGAATTATTTTTAAGTTAAATTTTAGGTGAATTGGCCTTTCCGTGAACCAAAGATCAGCCCGTTGAAAGCGCAGGGATCGAAGCAAAGGAAGATCATTGTCTTCGTAGGCGTCTTCTAAGTTGGGAACCGTTGAGATCTAGTTCTGTTGATGACTTAGTTCCCACTGCAGTGTTACCGCCTATTTTCTTCTGACTTTCGTTTTCAAACAATTTGCTTTGTAAATCTGAACACCCAATAAATATTTTAAAATTCCTTTACTGCCCTTGAGACCGATTCCGCTCCTAATGGCAGGAGAAGCGTGGTTCCGAGGGGCTGGGCATTGGGCGTATTGTCAGATCGGCAAAGGAAGGCGATTCTCTTGAGTCTTTGAGATGCAAGCTTCTGAGAAGGGCAGTGGGACAAAGCTGCTAGGGAATGGGATTTCCTCTATCTCTCCAGCAGATGCACAAGAATTTGCTCAGGTGAGGTCCCCGAACGCCGGTGGAAGGGTACGAGTGGTGTGGCACACCATAGTCATTCAGAGAACAGCACTATCTCAGCAAGTCAAGGTTGTGGCACCAGCAAATTTTGCAGGAACACAAAAGAGCTTGGGGATCCATGCAGAAAAAGGAAGCCACGCCGGGAACCCCACCCAGCACACTCAGTGCCGAGCGCCTACTGCACCCCGTAGTGCATGGAAGGGGACGATTCTCCTCAGTAGACCGTAGGAAGGAAAGACGTGGACTGGCAGAAAAGGGTGTGTGTTTGTGTCACACGTTAGACACCCGGCAGCATCCTGGTGAGAGTGAGTAGGTGGGGGCTGACTCTCCTGGGGGCGTGGTGGTCCCACAAAACCAGTCACAAGGAAATGCTAGAGGAAAACTATTTTCTGACCTCAGTCAGCATTTCCTCGACCACCCCCAGGCACGTATTTATCTGTTGTTATTGTCCCATCTCCCCCACTGCGGTGTTAGTACATTTCAGGTGTCTGTCACCTGTCTTCTAGGTGCCCATCCCCTGACAATGGAACGCGGTACCTGTGATGCAGCCATCGCCCCCCAATTTTTTTAACTGAGTGCATAAATAGGGCATGTTACTTCAGGATGAATCTTGTTTAACATGTCTCCTTTTTCATTTTTTAAAATGTTTATTTTTGAAAAAAAAAAAAAGAGAGAGGGCAAGTTGGGGAGGGGCAGAGAGAGGGAGAGAGAGAATGCCAAGCTGAAAGCACAGAGCCCGACGTGGGGCTTGACCCCATGAACCATGAGATCATGACCTGAGCGGAAATCAAGAGTCGGAGGCTTAACCAACTGAGGTACCCAGACGCCCCTCCTTTTGCCTTTTTGAAATAATAGTGCTACGTGTGTGTGTGTGTGTGTGTGTGTTTCAGGCACACAACAACATTGTGAAAAAGACATAAGGAAAGAGACACAGAGTGCTGAAGGGTGTGCCCATGTCACAGCCCCCAATCCTTTAGGTGCAGCATCTGACTGTTATAATCAACTTTTTATAATGTCGAATAGACACAACATGAAAATGTACCGTTTTTAAGTATGGCGTTAGGTGCATTCATATTACTGTGTCACCTCCCAAACTGAAACCCTGTCCCCATTAAACACTAACTCCTCATGACCCCTTCCCTCAACCCCTGGCATCCTCCCTTCTACTTTCCATGTATGAATTCAACTCGTCCAGAGACCGCATATAGCTGAAGTCAAACAATATGTGTCCCTTCGGAACTGGTTTATAGCACTTGGCATAATGTCCTCTTGGTTCATCCATGTGGTAGAAGGTGTTAGAATCCCCTTCCTTTTTAAGGCTGAATGGCATTCCCTTGCATGAATGGACCATATCATGTTTTTTTTAAACTGTTTTTATTTAAATTTTGTAATGTGTATTTATTTTTGAGAGAGAGAGACAGAGTGAGAGTGGGGGAGGGACCGAGAGAGAGGGAGACACAGAATCTGAAGCAGGTTCCAGGCTCTGAGCCGTCAGCGCAGAGCCATGACATGGGGCTCAAACCTACGAACCGCGAGATCACGACCTGAGCCAAAGTTGAACGCTTAACCGACTGAGCCACCCAGGCGCCCCTGGCCCATAGATATCATGTGTATCTATCCTTCTAACATGGCTGTTTACACATAATTTCCTTGCTCAAAAAAATCTTTGGTGTTTTTCTCAGAATAAAATCCAGTATCATGGAATTCTTTTCAGACTTTCGATTTCTTGCCAAACTTACCTCCTGATGTCACTTGCCAGAACTTCTGCTGTAACCAAATTAATTTTTACACTCTTGCACATTCACCCCTTTGACCCAAACGAAGCCCCATTTTATAAGCCCCCCCTCTATCCTCTAATCAGCACAAATTATATTCACTATTGTAGACCATGCTCGAAGTTCACCTGCTCCACCCAAGTGCCCCCTGTCTGTCTGAGTCGGAAGCAAGATGTCCTTCTTCTGATTTTTCTTATCTCAAGGTATTTTGTCTGTGAATCCATCTGGCCATCAGACAGCGCTCTGGGATAGAAGTATGGTGGCCACCTTGTGTCATTAATGAACTCTCCGTCTAATCCCTGTTCAAGGATTATCTTCCCAGTTAATCTCTGTGCCTTGAAAACAATTTTCCTTGGATTTTCCTTCCCCACTTCTCCCCTGTGCCGTATCTGCACCCATAATTTCACCTCTGGAATGTTTTCGATCACCCTACCTCTCCTCCTCCAGGAGAATCGATCACCCCTCCTGTGTTCTCCCAGATCCTGAGGGCACAGCTTCACAGCGGTGCTTCTGCTGCAGAACATGCCATGAATTTGCTCCAGCTCAGATTCTTGGTGAGCTTTTTAAAGGCAGGTATCGTGCCCGGTTCCAATTTGCATCAGAGAATCCTGCTATTCCTGGCACACATTTGCTGTGTCTGTTTCCTCCACACAGTGGACAAGGAAAACATATTGTTTGATTCCAGATGGGAGGAAACAAACTTTGAAGGCATGATATCGGTGTCGTCGGGGTGACTTCTGTGATGAATATTTAGGGAACACCTGGGTGCCCAGTATTGTGATAAATACTGTGGAGTTTGCACAAGTGAGAAAACCAGGGTTTCTTTCTTTAAGAGTTTGGAATATATGAATAAAAGATGCATAGCACCAGAGCTCAGATGGGCTATGTGCTTGTAATTATGTGCAACGAGCCACTGTAAGGAAGAGAAAGACAATAAGGATGCACTGATTGATTGTTTGATCTAAAGATGTAGCCCAGAGTAGTTCTGGGGAGGCTTTGTGCAAAGGCCTAGTAGTTGAATGCCTACGGGTCAAATGGTCTGAATTCATAGAGAAATGGGGTGACCGGAGAACACGACGTGAGCAAAGGCATGAAGACTGGAAAGTGGAGGGTGCTCATAGGAGGACAGCATATTATGTATTTGTCAGGGCAGTGGGTGAAGGTTCTGGGGCTCAGGGAGCAAGCTTAGCTTCCATTCACTGGCAGAAGCATCGCAGCAGGAATTTGAGGAGGAAGGTGGCAGGATACAGACGTGACCTGTGAAGCAAGCAAATTCTCGCCTGCTGGTTCTCTGTCCACACTCACATGTCACCGCAACGTTTCATCTGTCTACGTTAGAGAATTCCCAGCTGTCTTCAGCTCCCCTGAAGAGGTGTTGAGGCAGTGATCACGCAGTAGAACGATGAATGCAGTGCCCCTGAGGGGTAGTCTGTGTTCCCCAGAGATTCTGGAACGTTCAGAATGAAAGAGACAGCAATGTTTTTTTTCCTGACTCCCTTGGGGTCTTCCCATGCATGCACACTGAGTGATTGCTGGCAGAGAGAGAAGTGGCACAGTAAGTATCAGACAGGGACAGAGACACAGGCGGTGGGGGTGGTCAAGAAGGCAGCAGAACATCCATGAACCACACGGAGCGAGGTGATGCTGCTCTTTGGCTGACGCTCTTTGCTCTTAGTTGCCCACGTTCGTCGGGCTCTCCCGTTAAGCCGTGCCTGCACTGCCTCCTTCCATGTAGCCAGTTTATCTGCTCTCCTTTTCAAGCTCAATTCCAAATCCCAGCTCTTCTCCCCTAATCAATGACTGTTTCTCATAAGTCCCAATCACTTCTTTACTCTGGGAAACGGGGACTAATGAAATAATTAATATGCTCATTTAGTGCCTATTAAAAGGAATTACTGAGGATGCATTGAAGCAGAGGACCAAGAACATAGATGAATTTTACCTTCAGTCAGAAAAGAGTGTTGACAGATACAGTCAACCTCTGAGGCTCTTGTTTATAAGATAGTCACGATTGTTACACTGGAGACAACTACTCTGAATATCTTCTATTTTTTAACTTGGAACTTGCTCCTCTTTATTCATTCTGATACACTCCATCTATATTCCTCTTGTACATGTTAAGATACAATGGGCCTCCAAGAAAGGACTGCTTAAATTGGTTCAATTTTAGTAACTGTATCTTTGACTCTTAACTCATTATCAGAAACTTACCACCTTCAGTCCTGTGTATACACATAGCAGATGCTGGATGAATGATGGAATCCCAGAGCACTACTCAGTAACTGTCCAAGCCAGAATTCCATGCCATTGGCAACCTTTATTTTTCCCAGTGTGCAATAATTGTAAGAATAGCAATGGGGGACCTCACAGGAGAAAGGGAAAAAAAAGGAGGGAAGGAAGAAAGGAAAGAAGGAAAGAAGGAAGGAACGAACGAACAAAGGAACGAAGGTAAGAAGGAAGGAGAAATAAAATGAAAAAAAAGATAAAGAATCATAAAGGGAATAAAACAAAAGGAAAAAGATATAGCATCTCTGCCATTCTGAATAGGTAGAGAATTATAGTTGACATCCAGGATAATTAAGCCTAAGGTATACGAATGTGTGGGTCATCTATTCTGCATGTGGTCCAGTGGCCATTCTTCTGACATGTTGCTGAACCTTCTCAGTAGAAAATTTGTTATTACTTAAAGCATCTGTGAACAGAAGAACCTGGGGCAGTGTTGGATAAAAACTTCCCTCATAAAGAGCAAATGGACCTAGTTACAAGAATAAAAGAACAGGGATGAATCATCACAGAATTCCAAAATGGTAACATATGCGTGATGATAAATACTTTAATTGCTGTGGTTTTCACACACATTGTATTTATCTTCACGCTGTAGTGAGGTCAGAATTATTTCTACCTATAGATTATAGCAACCGTCTCCAGCATCTGACCCATTTCATTTCGCATTCTTTAATTCTTTCATTTTTTTTTGAGTTGGTTGTAATTTTTTTTAAGTTTATTTATTTATTTTGAGAGAGGGGTAGAGAGGGAGCGTGCATGCACATCAGTGGGGGAGGAGCAGAGAGAGGGAGAGAGAGAATTCCAAGCAGGCCCCACACCATCAGCACAGAGCCCCACACGAAGCTGGATCCCCATGAACCATGGGATCATGACCTGAGCTGAAATCAAGAGTTGGTCACTTAACCGACTGAGCCACCCAGGCGCCCTGGCTCTATTTCTCATAGTTCCTTCAAAGAAAGCAAAGTGTAAGAGATTTTGAATGATTTCCTTAAGGTTTACTTTTCAAAGGGGATGGTCAAGGCTTAGACTCTTGTTCTCTATTTGAATTTGATGAATGCCATCAAGGGGGTCATAGTTAAATCATGCATCTGTTGATGCGTGATGTACAGGGATCAGCAGAAGTAATGTTTACTATATAACATTTTTCAAACTTTTAATTTGAACTGATTTTAAAATTACCCCTAGCATTGCAAAGGCAGTAAAGAGAGGCCTTGTGTTACCTAGGCTACGCTTTTGTTAACATTTGGCATGACCATGGCAAAAAATGAAGATTAAAAAGTCAGCATTGAGAAAATACCATTAACTAAAATACAGAACATATTGGTATTTCACAAGTTTTCCAATTGATATGATGTTGCTGTTATCCAGGATTCAACCCAAGAGATCTCTTGACATGTAATTGTCGTTCTCCCTGTAGTCTCCTGTTTATGACAGTTTCTCAGCTTCCTCTTGGCTTTTGTGACCTTGATGCGATTAAAGTATTGGTCATTTATTTGTAACATATCCTTCATTTTGGTTTTATCTGACGTTTGCTCATGATTTGATTGGGGTTATGAATATTTTTGAAAAAAAATACTGTGGATATGGTGTGTCCTTTTCATCCAATCATATCCTGGAATACACTGCATCAACATGATGTATTTCTGCTGATGTTAACCTTGTTCTCATGGTAGGGTCTGCCTGGTTTCACTACTATAACGTTATTATGTTACCCTTTTCATATCTTAAGTTTAGAGGTGAGTCACTAAATGTGATAGATTCAATAGATGGATGGATAAGGAAACTGGTACACACACACACACACACACACACACACACACAGAGGAATGTTATGCAGACCTAAAAAAAAGGGGGTAATATTGTGCCATTTGCAAAAGCATGGATGGACCTAAATGTTATTATACTAAATGAGATAAGTCAGATTGGGAAAGACAAACACCATATGATTTCACTCATATGTGAAATTAAAAAAATAAAAAAAACAAATGAATAAACAAACAAAAAGTAGAATCACACCTGTAAATACAGAGAGCAAACTGATAGCTGCCAGAGTGGAGTTGGAAAGGCAGGGTTCCGGTTATGGAATGAGTAAGTCATGGAGATAAAAGGCACAGCATAGGGAATATAGTCAGTGCTATTTTAATAGGGTTGTATGGGGACAGACGACAGCTACACTTTCGAGCACAGCGTAAGTTCTAGAGAAGTTGAATCACTATGCTGTACGCCTGAAACTAATGTAATATCGTGTGTCAACTCAAATAATTTTTTTATAAAAAAAGAAAAAAAAAGGGAAATGAGTCACTAAGTATACCTCACATTCAAACAGGAGAGATTTAAGTTTCACCTCCTGAATGGAGGAATCTCACATACTTGGGACCATATCTTAAAACCAGAGTAGTAAATAACATAGACTGTGGTGGTGATACTCTGGGGCTCTGTTATCTTCCTATTCCAACAGTGATATTCTAATTTCCCTCCTTCCCTTACATTTAATTTTAGGATTTCTTCTGTAAGGAAGATGTATCACCATTCATTCATTCACTCATTCATTCATATCCATAGGGACTCATGGTATTTATTTCATTATTTGGGTTATAATCCCATACTATCATTATTTTTAAATTATTTGTTAGTGCTTAGTGTATAACTTTTAAGATGTGTTATAGCCAGACCTACATTTTGCTCCTAAATTTAATGAAACCATCATAAGTGGGAGCAACTCGGAAGAGGAATTTGAGGCAGGAAGGAAGGATGCACTTGGGAAACTATGGAAGGTCTGGAAGTCCATATCTTTCTTCAGTCCCTGCCCTTGCTCTCTTGTGGTCACTCATTTTAATGTATGAACTAGAAGTGATCTGCAGTTTGCCTTAACAATCTTTAAGCCACCCCATGCACGCCTGCCCGACTCTATTCTCAACTTTTCTATGCTCCGGAACTGCCGCGGGCTCCTACCAAATACTGTAGAATTCAATTAGATTTTAGGCATCTGTTTACTTGATTAAATTATTCTTAGGAAGGTGTTAATTTCAAAAGATGAGCCTGTCAAAAGATGTGACTTAATTGGAGGAGTCTACTTGGAGATATTTTTGAACTATGTGGTTATTTATATAAATTCTAAATATATATAAGCCCTTATCCTATGTCTTTCAGGCTCCCCCAGGGCGTATCTTGGAAGGGGAGTGACAATGACATCCTAAATTTGCAATCCAATCTAGTTGTTTTCTTAGTTTTGTTAAGGACAATTATAAAAATACTTTATTTCCTAGTGGTTGTTATGACTTGCGAAAAGTTGGATTAAAAAATGATAGACACTTCATAAAGGTATGCTGGGTAAGTGATAATTACGAATTATTGAAGGTACAGTTTTTGGAGACAAGAATGTAGGTGACCAGTGTATATAGGTGACATTGTGAGTAAGGAGAGATGTGATGGCCACTGAGTGGGTCCTCCCAAGTGAGAGAATAGACCCCAGGGATAGCGGGAGCTTCCTGATCTACATACAAAGACTTTATTTCTGATTTTTGCATAAACATGCACATATATACACACAGACATGCCCGTGCACACACACACACACACACACACACACACACAGACATCACTCAATTTACTAGTCCAGAAAACATTCCCTTTCAGTCATGTAGCTATTTAAAGGAATCAGTATATGTCTCCCCAAAATATGTCCTTTTGACAGAAGAGTTATTTTGAACTGAGGACAATTAAGAAGCAGTAAATGCAAGCAAAGCTCTCTGCCTTCTCTCTATTTGTCCCAGGTAGGACATAAATTTACAGAAGTAACCCTCCTCTCTCCAACAAGAAGGACAAAAGTTAACCACCTGGGACAACTTTATTTTTATTTATTTATTTTTTTTAATGTTTATTTTTGAGACAGAGAGAGACAGAGCATGAACGGGGGAGGGCCAGAGAGAGAGGGGGACACAGAATCCGAAGCAGGCTCCAGGCTCCGAGCTGTCAGCACAGAGCCCGATGCGGGGCTTGAGCTCACGAACTGTGAGATCACGACCTGGGCTGAAGTCGGACACTCAACCGACTGACCCACCCAGGTGCCCCTAATGTTGATTTAGTTTTTAAGAGAAAGAGACAGAGCATGAGTGGGAAAGGGGCAGAGATAGAGGGAGACACAGAATCCGAAGCAGGCTCCAGGCTCCGAGCTGTCAAGCACAGAGCCCGACGCCGGGCTCAAACTCACAAACCGCGAGATCATGACCTGAGCCGCAGTCAGACGCTTAACCGACTGAACCACCCAGGCGCCCCTCTGAGACAACTTTAGACCCTTCTTAACCTACAGAGGGCACCAGAAGAGTCTACATAGCAAACATTACTAACTAAAATTTATCTACAAGTAGTCTTCCATTTATTTGCCTTTCCAACACTTGGCTGTCTCTAGTAACACAAGGTCTTTTTACTTTGTTTTGCCACTTCCCTAAAATTGTATTTTTCTTTGTTGAAGATGCTGTGTAAATCTGAATTCTCAGCCACCTCTAAGAGTTACTCATCCCTGAGTTTGTCTCATGTATATCTGAGACATTCATGTTAATAAATTTCCCTTTATTCCACCCCCCCCCTTTTTTTGTCTTTTGTTACTGAGCCCCAGACAGGAACATAAGATGAGAATCAAAAGGTGTTTCCTCCTGTCTGAACACTACAGCAACTTTCAAGGTCATTTCAATTGATTGAGTATATTCATACCCATGTTCCTTCACACACAGTGCTGCAGGGGAATTTGGTTACAAAGTATTCACTTATTCACTGTGGTAAGTATTTCTGCATATATTTAGGAAAGAAAAAAAAAAAGCACCTGAGAAATTTGTGTCCAGATCCAGGCTTTTTCTTCCAAAGCTTAGAATCTTCAAAAACATGCTTCCTCTCTTAGGAAAGAAAGAAAAACAATACATTATTCTTCCACATAAGCCCATGGGAAGATACCAGATTCTTTATTATCCTGAAGAATCATAAAGTCAACAATTGGGAAATTAAATTAGAACCTTTACAACATACAGAAGTTAAGCAAAGAGAGCAAGTTAATTTTCTACATGGCCAGTATCAAGATGTTCTGAAATTTATTCCTGGTTTCGATGATAAAAGCATGCATGTGTGAATCAATAAATGGTGGGCCAGACAATAAAAGCACTGGTAGTTGAGACACGTAGTCTTACGAATTATGGCAGTTGAAAGTATTTAATTGTAGTTTCTTTCCAAATATTTGATGGTAGAAAAAGAAAAGATCCAGGAGAGTCTGATGAGTCAGCGGAGGAGAGAGAGCCAGGTATGATGGCCAGTAAGGGGATTAAGAAAAATATAAACATATTTAGAGAAACAAGACACTATGGAAGCCAAATCAGAGTTCAAAAGTTTTTAAGGTGAGAGGAAATAGTGTTGGAGACAGTGAAATTAGGTGTCCCAAAAAGTCGGATAAAATAATATGACTTGTATAATAAGAATTAACAATGTAAACATTTTTTAAGATCACATGGATTCTCTTGGCCTCCTGACCCTATTTGAAAATTAGGCTAACAGAGGCGCCTGGGTGGCTCAGTTGGCTGGGCGTCCGACTTCGGTTCAGGTCATGATCTTGTGGTCTGTGAGTTCGAGCCCCGTGTCAGGCTCTGTGCTGACAGCTCAGAGCCCGGAGCCTGCTTCGGATTCTGTGTCTCCCTCTCTCTTTGCCCCCGCTTGTGCTCTGTCTCACTCTCTCTCTCTCAAAAAATAAATAAATGTTAAAAAAAATAAAAAAAAGAAAAGTTAGGTTAACAGGACTAATATCTTAGAAAATTAAACATGTAGGGGAGGAAGCAGTAAGTATCCCTCTACATTCTTTAAGCTTTTGGCTGGGAATTCTGTAACAAAAAAGATATTAGTATAAGAAAAACAAACAAAAGTTCATTAACATGTGTACCTCATGCATACATGGGAGACTCCCTGGGAAAATGAGTAACTCAAAGAGGTAGTTTGGAATTCAGGCTTGTATAGTAACTTCAACAAAAAGCAATACATTTGTACAGAGATGACAGGACAAAGGAAATCAGTTTTTGACTTCCAAAGGAGGTACACTGTGGGGAAGTAAATTTATGTGAAACAAATGATAGATAGAGGCTAGTTAACAATTGTTTTGTATATTCCTCTGATGTCATTTCGAGGGTGACAGAGTCTAAAATTGTCTCCAACGATTGACGTTTGTCCTTCCCAGTTGAGAGGGGAGAAGAGACACCTTTGGAAATTTTTGTCTTGCTTTAAGGCAAACAAAGAGAGGGCATAGAGCTTTCCTTGTGTCTGTTTCTTCTCAATTGTCTTTAGCTCAAAATAATCGTTATACTAAAATGGCATATCTTGGGGAGGCAGATTCTGCCACCTTTCAAATACATGACAATTCAGCCTTATAAGTAGCCTCAGTACATAACTGAAATCCTGGTCGGAGAAATTTACTAAAATAATACAAATCTTTTCCTGTTTCCATGGAAAGCATGCTGATGGATGAAAATAAATGAGGCTTTTATTCACATATTTTTGTCATTTATTGAGTTATTAAAATGTTTTCATAGCATGCCTTCATAAATACCCAATTCAGAAGAGAAGTGATTTTACTGATTTTATATTTACATGACAGATAGTTTGATATTGGCATGATTTAATCCAAGTTAAAAGGAAAACTGGAGACAGGGACTGAGTAGTATTGATAGAACACTCACTCAGTGCCTCTTAGTGTTCTGGAATGGAGGTACACTGAAGAGTAATATCCAACCCATATATAACCCAAGAGACTGAGAACCTGAGAATGTGCATAGAAGCATAAAAGGCAGGATTGCTCTTCTAGGGAGACTGGAAACCCTCCCAAGCTTTTTCCCATGCACTTTAGCATACAAAATGGTTTAAAAGCTGAGGAAGTTTTCTTCATGGTCGGGGAGGGAATGATTAATTTATTGTCATTGTAGTTTATGACTTCAGGATTTTTGAAATAAGGTCAAAAGGTAGGAAAATATTTTTGCCAAGCCCTTTGACCATTTTACTGATGGTTGGTACAATATCCGCCAAGGTAAAATGTATTCAAACACCGTTCAACTGAAAAGGAAGGCTCACGCTTAAATGCTGGAGAAAACCACCATGAATTCAGCATCTCCAACTAAAAAGGAGAATAGAAAGCACTAGGGGAAAGAATGCTGCCAAGCGATTCTATTTACGGGAAGTCTTCACAGGCTATTAATGTATCAGTCAATGTCACAATGTCTTCACTGCACTGACCTGCAGGTCATTTTATTATCTGATTCCAGGAGTTGTAACAGTAGATGGTACTATTTGCTGGAAGGTACGCAAGCGCAAATTACATTGCAAGGAATTAAGTCAGGAGCTTGCACTGAAATAAACACCAGTGCACCTGTTAATATCATCCAAAGTCAAATGGAAAGTTTAATGTCACTACTGTAAAATGTTACATCCAGTCAGACACAGATCTTAAATGAGGATTAAAAACTGGATAAAATATCAGTGCAGACACAGCATGGTTGTTACTATGATAAATGCAATTCCTGGGTCACTTGTCCTTAGATTGAATGCCTTTAGCACACATACCCCACACGTATACTTCCTGGGTAAAAAGAGGTGTTATAATTGATTATTTTTATTATAACCAGGATCTGGGGGTGAGGGGAGATAGGGAATGTAGGGAAATGTGGCTAGCACAAGAACACTAGGAATTTAGGATATAAGAGGACTAAAGTCCACAAGACATGTTTCAGAAATGGCACAGAAACACAAATAAGCAAAAGGTAACCAGTTGCTGTTTTGGATGTATGAGGAATCATATTTATTCTGTCCTACAACTTGGGAAGTTGGACTTCTGTGACCTAAAAAATAGCACCTAGCACTAACGAGGACATGCCTCCAAGACAAAGAACGAGAACATTTTATACCTTTCGACAATTGCCTAAATCCTTGGTGACCTGGACGACAGGAGGCCTATCCAAACTGCCATGACAGTAGCCGGTACATGGTGCTTACTTCTGCCTGCGTTCCAGTAAAGTAGCGGACCTGACACTCTTTGTTTTCTCTTGAACCAACAGAACAAATATGGCTTGTAGTTGAACAGACATATGAACAATTATCCAGGAATCATTTTGAGTAGTGGTCTTCCAGGAATGCATGATTCATACACAAACTAAAAAAGAAAAAAAAAAAAAGAAAGAAACAAAGAAGGTGGCCAATTTAAACATAAATAAATAAATAAATAAATAAACCACTTACCCAAAGCCAGAGTCCAGGAAATCAATCTGCGTGACACATTTTAGACGGAACTTTTATCTCCGATTTCCCATTCAAGGCCAAACTGCCATCATCGGATGGCAAACAGCAACACTGCACAGCAGTATTGAGTAAGAAGGTCTTTGAACGTTCTGCAAAATCACTGGGCCAAGTCTCCTCTTATACCTCTTGACAGACAAACTTCTGGAATGTACATATCTGTTCTTGCTCCTTCCAATCGACAGTGACAAGGGTGGAATTATATAAGGTCAGGGTAACTGTGGGTGAAAAGTTTCTACACCAGGCAGAGAAAACTAAAAGCTAGTGTTATGGCTTATGATAAGTAAGTCCATGTCTTTTGTTGGGAAAGACAAGTTTTGACAGTTGGAGAAACTGACAACAGCTCCAAGGTTCCAGGGACAGGACCAAACTGGAGTGAGAAAAGTCACGGCAGGTCTGGAGAGAAGGCTGTGCGCGCTGATGGAAATTTTTGGTTCTCCAACATGAAAGTCAGTGTCGCTTTTTTTTAATTTTTTCTTAATTTATTTCAGAGGAAAGAGAGAGTGTGGCAAAGGGGTGGAGGGCAAGAGCAAATCTTACATGGGACCCAATCCCACAATTCTTGGATCATGACATGAGCCGAAATCAAAAGTTGGATCCTCAACTCACTGAGCCACCCAGTTTGCCCCATTTGGTGTTACTCTTAACCTGGACTTCACATTGGGATCGCTAGGAAAGCTTTTGTCAAATGGGACTTCAACACAATTAGTCCAACTGCTTCTTAAAAAAAAAAACCAAAATTAAAAAATATCCCAAGGTAGTTCCGCGGTGTAGACAGGATTGAGAGCTGCTGATGCAAAGTGACAAAGGTATTTAGAAAATTACCTCCTGAGACAAGAACGTCAATACCATGGCCACGTTTATATTAGTCATGTGATTTTACTCAGACAAGCCACTTCTCTTTGGCTGAGAAGAGCCAAAGCTCTTCTCAAAGAGAAGCCAAGCTTCTCTTTGGTGGCATTTATTCTATTACTAAAGCTTGTCCACTACTCTGGCAGTGATCTTCTCCTAGCCAAGGATTTGCTTCCTCCACTGTTTCCTGGAGAGGGTTAGAGAGAAAGGGAGAGACAATCTCAAGCAGGCTCCATGCTGTCGGTATGAAGCCTGACGCAGGGCTCAATCTTATGAACCCTGAGACCCTGACCTGAGCTGAAATCAAGAGGGCTCAACCTACTGAGCCACCCAGGGACCCCTTAATATTAAACTCTTTTAATATGGCTGTGATTCAATGCATAAAAGACACGTTATTCCAAGTCAATTTTTGAAATATTTATACATGTATTCAGTTACGGTGCTTATATAATTAAAACCTGTTTGTATTTATTTCAAAAAGGCCTAAGCAAGCCTTCGTGAAACGCTGAACAGAAATGACAGCAGTGGTTGAAGACACAATTGATACAGTGTGACATAAATATCTAGATTTCTAATATTGCATCACCCTGTGAAATTAAACATATTGAGAGAAAAAACTAATATCTATTGATAAACACATGATTACTATGAAAAAAAAATCAAGATTGATGTTGCCTTAATGAATGAAAATAGATAGGCTCCCCTACTACAATTCTGATTGTCCCCTGAGCATCATATAGCTCATTCCTTTCCGTGAATTTTACTGTTGGATTTGGTGGCTGGTTTTTCTACACCTTATTTTTCAGGTGGTTATACATCCTAGCATTGAACACACTCATTGTGTTAAAATAATCAATTTGTGGCCATTATTAGGTGAATCGGACCAAAGGGAATAGGAAAGTAGAAAGTCTTTTATTATTTTTTCAAACTGAGAAGCTACAGGCAACAATGAGAAAAAAACAGGCAATATCCATCAAATGTTGCTCCCTAACTTCAGACCTCTATTGAAATTGGTGTATCTTCTGCCCTAGAATATCAATAACCTGACATTCAAAGACAAAATCCTTCCCATGCAAAATTTAGCAAAGTTTTTGACATTATCCATGTCGATGTTATGATGAGTGAAATTTCCGTTCTAATCTCTAATAAATATTGGTCTCTACGAGAACCGGCTTACATTCTCTGTTGCTTTAAGAGGAAAATCCTGGGATTGCGTCGAACTTCACAGCAAAGGACACCATCAAAAAGATAAAAGACAACCTACTGAAAGGGAGAAAATATTTGCAAATCACACATCTGATAAGGAGCTAATATCCAAAACATATAGATAACTGATACAATCCAGTAGCATAAATAAACAAAATAAAATAAAATAAAATAAAATAAAATAAAATAAAATAAAATAATATAAAATAAATTCCAGTTAATACGTGGGCAGAGGGTCTGAACAGATATTTCCCCAAAGAATACATACAGATAGCCCACCTGTACATCAAAAGATGTTCAACATCACTCATCACCTGGGAAATACAAATCAAAACCACAATGAAATATCATCTCACACTCATTAGAATGGCTATTATCGGGGCGCCTGGGTGGCTCAGTTGGTTGAGCTTCCAACTTCGGCTCAGGTCATGATCTCACGGTTTGTGAGTTCGAGCCCCACGTCGGGCTCTGTGCTGACAGCTCAGAGCCTGGAGCCTGCTTCCGATTCTGTCTCCTTCTCTCTCTCTGCCCCTCCCCACTTGTGCTCTGTCTCTCAAAAATAAATAAATGTTAAAAAAAATAAAAAAAAAAAGAATGGCTGTTATCAACAAGATGAGAATGAACCAATGTTGGTGAGGACGTGGAGAAAAAGAAACGCTTGTGCACTGTTGGTGGGATGTAAACTGGTATAGCCACTGTGGACAACAGGATGGAGGTTGCTCAAATAAAAAGCAAATGGAACTACTATATGATTCTACAGGTGGATGCTCGAGGTGGGGGTGAGGAGTGGGTAAGTTGAGTGAAGGGAGTGACTCAAACTTTCAGCTATAAAAGAAAGAAGTCATGGGGGTGTAATGCACAGCATGACAACTACAGTTAATAATAGCGTTAATGATACATGTTAATACATGTTAATAATAGTGTTTCATATTTGAAAGTTGCTAAGTGAATAGATCTTGAAAGTCGTCATCATGTGAAAAAAATTCTGCAGCTTTGTATGGTGACGGATAGTAACTAGACCTGTTGTGGTCATCCGTTTGCAATATATACAAATATCGAATCGTTATGTTGTACACCTGACAGCAATGTAAGGTTACGTGCCAATTTTGCTTCAATAAAAAAAATTGCTACAGCAAGTTCTATTGCAAACATTAATTACGGACACCCACAGTATACAAAGTGCTTGTGAGGAAGTCACAAGAACATTTCCTGAGTACGCAACAGAGCTAAGGTCATTAACAAACAAAAGGGAGGGACAATTATCTGTCTTCTTAATAAACACAGAAATGAGCTTATGAAAAATTAATAAGTGTAAAAGGTAGGGCACACAAGTTATATACACTATCATTTTATTTTTATATAATTTTATTTTGATACTTTCATATAAAATATTTATGTATTCTAGGCAAAGAATAGAATAAAGTTTGACCGTTTAGTATTAGGTAAATAAAAATCAAATTGTTAATTACATGAGCTAGGAGTGAGGGTTTCTTTTTAATTCCATGTAAGAGAAGTTGGATTTTGAAAATGAACTATGTATTGTATAATATTTTTTTAAATTTTTTTAATGTTTATTTACTTTTGAGAGAGAGAGAGATAGAGTGCAAGTGCGAGAAGGGCAGAGAGAGAGGGAGACACAAAATCTGAAGCCGGCTCCAGTCTCCAGGTTCTGAGCGGTCAACACAGAGCCCTACATGGGGCTCGAACCCAAGAACCGTGAGATCATGACCTGAGCTGAAATCTGGTGCTTAACCGACTGAGCCACCCAAGCGCCCCTAATATTTTTTTTTAAAGAGAAGAGGCTGATATAAATTATAGTCATTATAGTTTAAGAAAGACATTCTGGTCTTTCTCCATAACTTGAAGGATGTGTGTGAGACTAAAGAATCATGGAAGTAAAGCCTGTGTGATTTTCACTGGATTTTCTGTCCAGCGAAAATCCAAAGCATGAACTATGCTCCAAAATATGCAAGGATGAAGTTTGCATTTAAACATCCTATTTGTAAAACCTTTGGGATAGACATACACAGAAAGAAAAATTCTGGTCTACTGGTTTTCAGATTTGTTTTGGGCCATTAGAAGTCATATGGACAATTTTATCTTACTTTTCTTAATGAGATTTGCCCAATTCCTTTATAAGTTACTGAAGTTACAAATGGAGATTGGATTACACATTCTTTTTTTTTTTTTCTTTTTTTCTTTTAGAGAGAGAGAGCAGGGGAGACAGAGAAGGAGAGAGATAGAGAGAATCCTAAGCCAACTCCACATTCAGTGCAAAGCCAGAGGTGGGTCTCAATCCCATAACCCTGGGATCATTACCTGACCCTAAATGAGGACTCGGACACTTAACCAGCTGAGCCACCCAGGCCTCCCTAGACATTGTTTTCTTATTCATGCAAATAATTTCAGACTTAAAGTTTCAACTGCAATTAGTCAATTAAAAATTAACAAAAATAGAAAATAATATAATTAAAGTAAGGCTGATGCATCCAATAACACATACATTGGCTGCAAGAGATAGAAATTAATACAACAAGGAAAAAAGCTAAAATTATAAAATGAGAGGTAAACGTATCATTTATCACAGGAACCAAAATAAATTGTTTCAATTACATGGGAAAAAAAAAAAAAAAAAAACAAAAACCCAAACTCTCTTTGAATGTGTCAACAAAATTCAACTATGTTAAACAACACAAGATTTCTATTGATGCGGTCTCAAAACAACAATAAAAAATACAAATTATCTCCACATAAACACAATGATGCCAAAAGAGAAACATAAGAAAGTCTCTTACATACAAGTACAGAAAGAATGAGTGTATAAGTATATGTACTTATATATAAGTATACTATATATATATAATATTACATAAAATAATATACACTGAAGTATAATTTAAGGTAAAAGAAAACAAAATTTTGAACTTTTATTGGCAGAGAGCAAATATCTCTCAATTTATCCACATAAGTAAAAAAAATAGAAAATGAGGAATACATTATGGGAATACCATATTAGAAAATTTAACCATCCTTTATCAGTCTATCAAAATGTTATTAAAGATTTATTAACTTTTAAATTCATTAAGGATACCAATATGTATAGGTGTCTGTATATGAATATACGCAGTATATGCTTTAAATTGTGCTCTCATGGCCTTAACATTTCAAATGACTTCCCCGAAACAGAAACAATACCGGCCTTCTTATTTTCTGAAATGCCCAATATCATCTAATATTCATTTACTCACAGCTTCTGTTTCAGCTGTTCTGCATTTGGGGGTATCATGTTGCAACCGTATAATATCAGAAAATGTTGAAATAGGGTGCTGGCTGCATGGAGAATGCCGGTAGGGGCTGAATGACGCTGGGCGGAGAGGGACGTCTCCCTGAAGAGTCGGCCTTAGACTAGAGACCTAATGGGATTCCACAATACCTGGAATATAAAAGCTAAATGGATATGTGTTAAATAAAACTATGCATTTTCGAAAATAGTAAGGCTGATATTTTTGTTTTGGAAATTTATTTAGCATTTTAAGGCCATAAGAGCATAAAATAAAGTATATCCTTATTATATAAGTGTATATACACAGGATAGATACTACTGAAAAGTAAGAGAAAGCAGATTTTGGTGGGGAAACGGAGAAATTGGAACTCTTGTGTGCTGTTGATGGGAATATAAAATGGTACAGTACTGTGAAAACAGTATGGCAGTTTCTCCGAATATTAAGGGAATCCTGGGGGGCTCAGTCAGTCAGTTGAGCGGCCAGCCGACTTCTGCTCAGGTCATGGTCTTGCCAGGAGTTCAAGCCCCGCATCAGGCTCAGTGCTGACAGCTCAGAGCCTGGAACCTGCTTCCGATTCTTTGGCTCCTTCTCTCCCTGATCGCACTCTTTCTCTGTCTCTCTCTCTCTCTTTCGAAAACAAATAAACATTTTAAAAATTTAAAAATAAAAATAAAGTTAGCATATATCCTAGAAAATTCACTTCAGGCATATGAAAAGTAGAGTCCTGAAGACATATTTATACACCCATTTCATAGCAGTATGATTCAGAATAGCTAAGATGTCAAAGCACCCAAGTTTCCACCAACAGATGCATGGAGAAGCGAAATGTGATATGATACATGTAATAAATTTCTTACGAAGCCTTAAAAAAGAAGGAGATTTTAATATGTGCTACAACCTGGGTGAATTTTAAAGGCATAATGCTAAGTGAAATAAACCAGTCACAAAAAGCCAAACGCTGTTTGATTCCACTGGTATGAAACAGCAAGGGCACTCAAAATCAGAGACAGGGAGTAGAAGAAGGACGTTTGCCAGAGACTGAAGGCAAGGGGATCCAAGGAATTATTGTTTTGTGGATAGTTAGTTGCTATTTACAAGAGGAGAAGGGTTCTGGAGATGGTTGGGGGTGAGGCTCACACTTTACGAATGTATTTAATACCATTGAACGGTACACTCAAAAATGGTAAATTTTGTGTGTTTTACCACGATAAAAAAAAAATTGGAAAAAATGCCTGAGAGCTTTTCTGAGTGGTACGTGTTTACACTTGAACGCTTCCACGATTGCAAAGACAAAATGAAAACGGATGAAACAAGTTGTTTCAGAAAAAAAAAGAACACAACAAATTCATGAAACACTGAGGGGAAAACGCATGAAGAATATCTCTTTGCTGGCCTGCCATTGTGTCTAGACTGCAGGATCAAACGGTATTTCTTGAGCTTAATTCTTTCAAACCAGAAGACATCTTTGAAAAAGCCAGCACTCTCAACTCATTCAGACCCATCCAAAGAATTCTGGTACAAAATGGCAGCTGGCTAGCAGCCTTTCATAAAACCTCTTCCAAATTGCAAATAAAACAGGCCCCGCAAAGGAGAGATTTGGAAAAGAAAACACTAAAAAAAATAGCTCGCCAGTCATCCTAATGGCAGAACATTGGCCCCATCTTCCGTCTTAGCCAGATGGTGCAAAATGGAAAATAAACTACCCATCCTGCCCCCCGTATAACTGGACTTCATCTCATGAAACTGTGGCCAATGCACAGAACAGCAGTGTTTCTATCTCAGGACAGTGAGGTAAGGACTCTTTCTGCCCACCCTGTCCACAAGCTCCCCTGCCCCATCACTTTCTTTCCACGATGTAATGTCCCCAACTCTTTAGAAAATTCTCTTTAGAAAATTCTAGTGTTGACTCTTGAGTACCTTGCTCTCCCCACCATCTGTGCCCAGCACACTCTGAATCCTTTCTTTCACACTATCCTTACTACTTACCGTAACCATATTTGAGTTTCTAGATTGATTCTAAAAGGAAACAAGGAGGGCATAATTACCGCTGTTTAATGTGGTTTATTACATAAACTAACAATAGCCTCTGATCACGTTTTCTGCTTTCTAGGCCCAACGTGAGGACCCCTGTGACATTCAAGTCACGCTGTTTCTTGAATCCAATTTGAACCTTTCCTGTTATCACACTGTATCGTTTTGCAATATCCCCTGGGTTTATTAAAAAGCTCAATTAGTTGAAACACTCGATTTTCCTCATTCCCAAGAGGCTTTCTCTCTGGCCCTCTCTGTAAGGCACTGTAACTGGAATTCATGGAGAAGTTAAAAATGTGTTCATTCTGACTTCACACTTGACTTTCTGTTTGAGTAGTTTAGTCTTTGGTTTAGGAGACTCTTCTTCAGTATTTATTTAAGTATTTATTTATTTATTTATTTGTTTGTTTTGTTAAATTTATTTATTTGAGACAGACAGAGACAGCATGAGCAGGGGAGGGGTAGAGAGCGAGGGAGAGAGAGAATCCCAAGCAGGCTCCACACCGTCAGCACGGAGCCCCATGGGAGGGCTCCAACTCACGAAGCTGAGAGTCCAGCACTTAACCCACTGAGCCACTCAGACACCCCTCTTCTTCGGTATTTAAAGACTTTCTTCAATCAGCCTCTGCTGAACTGGGTGTCAATGAGAAGAAGGCTGACGTTAGAATGGATCATCTTCCTTCTCCCGTGAATTTGGTTTCCTCCTGGGAGCTTTGATGACGTATTAAAACGTCACCCTTACGGATTCAGTTGGGGATCTGTTTCATTAACTGCATGGGGCATTTGTTCTGTCCACATCGTCTGCAGCCTGTTGGCCTTGACAGTGCTGGTGTTTCCTTTCGGACTGATCTTCTATTCTCTTCATATGTGTGTGTGTGTGTGTGTGTGTGTGTGTATATACACATATACATACACATATATATATATATATACACATATACATACAGAATTGTATATATATATGTGTATATATATACTGTATATACATATTGAATGTATGTATATATTGAATGTATATATATTGAATATATTGAATTCTATATATTGAATATATTGAAAACTATTTATATATATATAGTTTTCAATATATTCAATCTTTATCTCTTTGTCTTTTTGTGAGATTTCTTCAATTTTATTTTCAAATGATTCTATTGAATTAAAGTGACTTACTATATATGCACTCTCTCTATATATATATACACACAACATATTATATATATTTAATAAATATATTTATATTTAATAAATTTAATTAATTTAATAAATAATATTTATATAAGAAATATATATTTACTTATACCTTTACATATATGTATATGTATTATATACATATGTATGTGTGTATATATATATATAAATATCCCCCTAGGGTGCCTCTTCCAACTACATCACTACTTCCTGTCCTAAGTATAAGTTTGTTTTCCTATGTCTAAGGACCAGTTAATAAACCCCAATGGCTTAGTCACATAAATCAACCTCCCCCGTGAAAACCCTTGATACCTTTTTTGTTTTAGGACACCCAGCATTTAAACACTCCCCGGCCTTTTGCTTTGGCAGAGTTGATCTCAGGTTACACTGGGTTCTTGCCCTTTTCCAATAGTTATTACTGAATAAAATCCCTTTTTATGATCTTTTACTGGTGTTAGGCTTTTGTTATCTTTGACAGTGGAGATCTTTGATTTGGAGTCCTGGTGCCTCGACCTGTGTCTTAGAACTCCCCAAAGGGTAGATTCAGTTTCTTCAGAGAAGCATCTTTCAATATTTTGCCTAAGCAATAAAACCCCTGCCTACAATCCGTTCTGCATTGGCTATGGAGTGGCCACGGCCAGGGTTGACCCTTCTGTGCACGCAATTGAACTTCTGCTAACTCCCTGCTTGTAGTACAGTGTTCGTTCTTGCACACGTCTATCACACCTGCCAGTCCCAGTGCCTGTCCCTTCAAGCTACCTGTCCTCCTTCTATCTGTAACTATGCCCTCTGCTCCACACACCCTTTAAATGGGGCATATTTTGCCCTGCTTAACTAATTTCTGTGCCTCTGTCTGCTGTCTGCCCTTCAGAATGTTTTGGAAGTACTCCATATATAGCAGGACCTAGTCAATTATATTTCTTTTTATGGATTATAACTTTTATGGTAGAATTATTTATTATCTTTTTTTAATGTTTATTTATTATTGTGTGTGTGTGTGAGAGAGAGAGAGAGAGAGAAAGTGGGCAAGTGGCAGACATAGGGGGATAGCAGCAAGCCGGATGTGGGGCTCAAATTCACGAACTGCATGATCATGACCTGAGCCAAAGTCAGATGCTCAACCGACTGAGCCACCCAGGTACCCTGAGTTATTTATTATCTTTAAGAGGAGGAGTGGAAATAAATGTGTGTGTGTGTGTGTGTGTGTGTGTGTGAGTGTATTCAACCAGAAAATACTATGAATACTTTTTATCTAATATAATGGGAGATTTTTTTAGGAAAATACAAACTACCAAAGATCTACCAAGATGAACTCTCAAAAAAGAGAAGTCATTTCAAAATAGAAAACGATGATCACACATTTTTACAAATTACCTTTAAAGAGTAGATACGGGCCCCTGGGTGGCATAGTTAATTAAGCATCTGACTCTTGGTTTCAGCTCAGGTAACGATCTCACAGTTGTGAAATCAATGCCCACATTTGACTCCACACTGACAGTGTAGAGCCTGCTTGGGATTCTCTCGCTCCCTCTCTCTCTCTGCCCCTCCCCCTGCTCATGCATGCTCTCTTTCTCTCAAAATGAATAAACTTAAAAAAAGAAAGAGTATATAAAGAGTGATAATTATAGACATGATGATGTTAATCTGTAGGAACCTAATAATTTCAAGGGTTATGTATTGATCTAGAAAATAAAACAATTGTGGATAATTTCCTAAGGAGTTATTTCAAAGTTAGAGTGGAAGCCTGTCTTATTGAGATGTCAATTTTTGTTCCAGCTGTATGGTTTGAATACTGCCATTCCTGTAAAGTAGTTGAATCTTTTTTGTTTTGTTTTGTTTTGTTTGCTTTTTTGTTTCAGGGATATTTTCCATCTGAAAGCAGAATAGACAATAACTCCTGGGGTCATTTGTGAAAGATACACTTTATTTCAGTTGTGCTAAATATCTTGGTAGGAAGAGGAACCAACCATAAAGGAAGGGCAATAAGAGAAAGGGTGGTGGCGGAGAGACAGAGGGGGAGAGAGAGAGAGAGAGAGAGAGAGAGTATTCCAAATTCTAAAACTTGGCCAGAGGTTGAGGTCAATGAATTCGGAGACTGTGTGCCACTTCTGGAAGAACTTAATGACCCCATTTTGAAAACAAAAACCAATAATGGTATGAGTCGATCTTTGAAAATCAAATTAAAATAAACTCTAAGGTAAATTGGTGAGAAAAATATAGAAAAGTACAAATAAAATAAACAAAACAGCGAACATTTACAAGATAAAAATTGACTTTGGAATTGGAAATGCATTTACAAAAATATTTCTAAAGCTGATTGAAGAGGGCAGTTTTCTAGTGAAAGGAAAATAGTCAAACATGAGCTCTGAAATATCAAAATTGTTCATAAAAGAAATAGAGAATGTTGTCAGGGGAAAAACATCTAGATCCACTGTATTTCACGGATGGACTAAAGCCACATGTCTCAAATGCTTCCTAAAGTGTTCTAGAAGATAGAAAGACAAGTTCGCGTTGTGAGTTATTCTCCTAAAGAAAACATGATTTTGATATGAAAACATCACATAAGCATACAAACCTAGAAAACCACTGTAAAATTTTAATTATAACCACAGATTAAAATTTCCAAATGAAGTCCAAGGATCTTAACAGATAATTCTTCAAAAAAGATATAGAGATGACAAATAAACATATGAAAATATTTTCCACATCATTTGTCATCAGGGAAATGCAAACTAGAACGACGACCAGCCATTACACACCTATAAGAATGCTGGAATTTGAAACACTGGTGACATCAGTCGCTGGTGAGGATGTGGGCACACAAGAGCTTTTATCCACTGCTGGTGGGAATGTAAAACAGTATGGTAACTGCAGAAGACGGGGCGGTAGCTTTTTAGACAAAACCACCGATTCTGCCCATATGATCCAGCAATCATGCTCTTGGGTTCTTACCCAAAGGAGTTGAATCTTAGATCCACACAAACATTTGCACCTAAATATTTATAGGAGCTTTATTCACAATTACAAACCTTAGAAGCTACCAATATGCCCCTCAGTAGAGGGATAAGTAAATCAACTGTGCGACATGCACACAATGGGCTATTATTCAGTGCTAGGGAAGGAGCTATGAAGCCATAAAAATATAAAAATGGAGGAACTTGAAATGCATTATTACTAAGTGAAAGAAGCCAAGTATAGTAGGCTACATCCTATATGATTCCAACTCTATTATATTTTGGGAAAGGCAAAACTGTGGAGATCATGAAAAGATCAGTGGTTGCTAAGGGTTCGGCAGAGGAAGGACATGTGAATGGATGGGGCACAGACAATTTTTAGGGCAGTGAAACTACTCTGTGTAATATTATAATGATGGATATGGGTCATTATACATTTATCCAAACCGATAGAATGAACCATAAGCCATAGACTTTGGTGAACCGTAGAGTAAACCATGGACTTCAGGTGATTATGATGTGTTAATGCTGTACATCAATTAAACAAATGCATCACTTTGTTGGGGAATGTCCATAATGGAGGAGGTTGTGCATGTGTGGAGGCAGGAATTAGAGAGCAAGTTGCTGTGTCTTCTTCTTAATTTTTCTGTAAATCTTAAACTTAAAAAATAAAGACCTAACATCTTAATTGTATTATTATTTTTTCAAGATTTTAGTTTTAGGTGATCTCTACACACAACGTGGTGCTCAAACTTACAACCCCTAGATCAAGAGTTGCATACTCCAACAACTGAGCCAGCCAAGCACCCGAGGGTGCCTAACATCTTGATTTTAAAAATTCAAATACAATATTGGTAGACATAAATATGCAATACACTGTAAGAGTAATTTCCCAAGAATGCACGGGAGTTATACCTAATAAAAAAAGAATGCAAAGAAAGGAGAAAAATTATTTATTACAGTCATATTCAAACAGAAAAAGTGATCATCTTAAATGCTTCTGAGTAAAGTCAGTATCTAATCTTTATTTAAAAATGCTTAATGAAAAACAATAATCACTTATCTTCATAATCATCTGCACATTTACACGCAAAGTCTCATTTGCCCCCTTTTAACATGACACTAATTTGAGTACAATGTGTGTGTGTGTGTTTTGTTCACCCAAAATTGATTATACTTGAGTCTTGGCTAGCAAAAATGGAAAATAATATGCATGTAATATGTAAAATCGCAGCATAGCATCATGCGGATAAAAAAAATGGAAACATTCCAGAAAGATGTGAATTTTTTTACTAAGCCAACAGGGAAGGGTTTCTTACTGTGACA
Organism: Panthera tigris; assembly: GCF_018350195.1. Taxonomy (NCBI): domain Eukaryota; kingdom Metazoa; phylum Chordata; class Mammalia; order Carnivora; family Felidae; genus Panthera; species Panthera tigris. The sequence continues at coordinate 66,440,728 of NC_056661.1, forward strand.
CAAATGTCCAAACCACTCCAAAGTCAATACATTTTAACATATGAAAAACGATTGGCAAAAAATGGCAGCCTAAAATCACCCTTTAAAAGTTGAAATAAAAATAATGAGTTGTGAAAATTGTGACTACTTAATGTTTTTCTAAGCTAATGAGTTATGTAGGTCAGTAAGAAAAAGAATTCCAGTAGAAAAAGGCAAAGGGCACAAATTGACAGCCTACAGGAGAGGAATTAGAAGTGGCATGTTAAGTAGGAAAACAGCAACACCAACACACATACAAGAAAAATGCAAATTAAAACTAAGGAGATGCAGATTGTCAAGTGCTTGGTTTGCAAATAACTGCCTCGTGATTGGAGGGCAAGCAGTGTGACCTTTTTGGAGGGTAGTTCATGGATCTCTCAAAGTCGAAAGACCAATCCTTTTTACCTAGACACATAGCCTACAGATAGGGCTGTTAATGCATGTATATTACATGTCCCTAAAGATAGCCCTTTGCTTTTAACGGCAAAGAACCAGACCAGCTTAAAAGTCTGTGGATATGGAATTGCTAAATAAGTGTGCTGTGTTTATACTCTGGAATAACACACAAACAACACAAAATGAAGCTATCTCTCTATGTGCCCTGTGTAATTCTCTCTACGATCTATCACTTTTGGCAAAAGAGCAGAACCCAAAACAGTGAGTAGTCGAACATCCAAGAAAGAAAAATCTGATTTGACAGAATTCACATTGAAGATTGCATGGACAAAGAACACTTCTGGAAGTACAATGGCCAACAGTGGTTGCTGCTGGGGTCAGGGAACTCGGAGGCCATTAGCTTAGCCAAGTTAGAAACAGAATCAGAACGTTCAATCACTGGGAAGAGTCTGACTCTGAGGGACGCGGGGGTATAAAATGAGTCAGCAGGAGTGAAGGCTGTTACCCTGCCCTTTGAGCCAGATTGCAAGCCCTGTAGATCTGAGTCAGAAAGATGCTTCCAGGTAATGCGGGAGGCATGGCCAATGTCTGAATTTATGGCTTCCTGAACAACCTTTGCCCCACCCCACCTCCCTATCCCTGATGGGGATCCTGGGCTGCAAATAAAGGACTTTTTAATCACTTTTGCTGTAGAAACCCTTCTGGAAGAGCTACCACAAGAAGTGGAGAGAGCTTTTCTGTTTCCCAGGGCTACAGAGCATGACAAGCCAAGAGTCCAGAGATGACTGATGACAGGGCGGGTCCAGTATAGTTCACGGGTATGGAGGTAAGTCGCAGCCACATGGATAGCTGTGCAGACTCAAACGTGCAGGCAGGGATAGCCTCAGGATACCAGGACAGCAGACCCCAGGCATGAGGACCAAGACCCACGACCCACGACATTCTCAGGATGTTTGCAGAAGACAGAAGGTCTATGTATTCAAGCACAGGACATTCAGAATAATAATTTTCTTCTTTTAAATGCATTGGTTTTGTTTCACGCAGAGGGAGATTGTTTAATGTAAAAGGGCTGTAGAACCCGGCAAAGGACCGAAAAGCGAATGGAATTAATAGAAATATCTTGTTCTTAGGTGGAAAACATCACTATTTCAAACATGTCAGTGCTCCTTAAACTCATATTTATAGGTTACGTTTTCAATGGAACCCTCAATATCATATTTTTTTGTTCCTGACAAAATGATTGCAGAATCCATCTCGAAGAGTAAATATTTGAGCGACGTAGTGAAAATATTGACAATGAGAAACAGTGCGTGAAGATCCAAAAGACAAGATTATAACTACATAAATCTGATACCTGAATTACTTCCAGAACAAAGTAGATTTAGGGGCCCAGAATTAAAGCATAATGGCCAGTGGTATGTAATCATCTGGGTGGCCGTATCGGTCCTATTCACCAGGCGTGGCTCTAGCTGAAGGTGCTGGCTTTCTGTGCCTCTCTCTCTTTGTCTCTGTCTCTGTCTCTGTCTCTCTCTCTCCATGTATCAGTGCGCAAGTGCACACAAGGCACATGTACATTTGCACAGAAACACACAAATGTCAACACGTGTTTTAATGAATTGATTAATAAAAAGAATTGACATGAATAACAGAAAATGCCCAAATCATTATTATTTGCTGAAATGTATAAAAGAACTTTAAATGATATGTTTTTTAAACACTGAAAATTCACGTATATTTAACACTTTGGAAAATACTCACAATACCCAGTAACGTACAAAATCATTAAAATTTCACAAACAAGAAGAATGGGAAATCCCAATGGAAAAAACGGACCTGGGATAGGGCAAACAATTCACAGAAGACAATATGAAAGAGAAATTCATGTTTTAGTGTCGGTAAATTCAGAGATATGTGGACATATATAAATAATTGTGGCAGGCAGACTTTGAAATTCACCGTCAATATTTTTAAACTGTACATTTTCTCTGACTCAGCAGCTCCGCTTTTGGAAACCAATCCCACGCAAGCATCTTGGCAAAGCTTTATCTTAGATGGGGCATCTCACAGTATTTATTTGCAATAACGTTTTTCTTTTAAAGAAAACAAATGTCAAAAAAACCCCAACAACTATGATTAATGTAGTTAAGATGTATGCAGGATCAAAATGAACCCTTTAAGGGGCGCCTGGGTGGCTCAGTCGGTTGAGCGGCTGACTTCGGCTCAGGTCACGATCTCTCGGTCCGTGAGTTCGAGCCCCGCGTCCGGCTTTGTGCTGACAGCTTGGAGCCTGGAGCCTGTTTCAGATTCTGTGTCTCCCTCTCTCTGACCCTCCCCCATCCATGCTCTGTCTCTCTCTGTCTCAAAAATAAATAAAAGTTTAAAAAAAATGAATCATTTAAAAATGTGAAATACACACTAAAATATTGACTTTAAGCATCTTTCAGTATTTCGAAAATTATGATAATTTCCATTTTCTTTTGGTGTCTTTCCCATGTTTTCAGGTTGTCTATATTGAACATTCAAGCCATATAGTGAGAAATACTCTGTTAAATCAAACTCTCAGAAAATGTTTAATCAAGTGGTATAGATGACATACCCATATGAACATGCTTTTTTTTTCCCTTAAAGCTACGTATCTCAGCCTTAATATTCTCGACTGTTAAAAATAAGGAATTAAAAAATTCAATAAAATCATGATAAATACATATTTTTTGGATTTTTTTCATATTTTTGGATGTTTAAATGCTAGTGGGAAATTTTAAATGGTTACTTGTCTGAATTACATGAAGATCTATCCACTAATTGCATTCACGGCTCTCAATCCTCAAGGATTTGTCCTCTGCTTCTGCTCTTAATGGCCATGATTTTCATTACACCTTTGTGAGCCAGAAATGCATCTAGAGTCTTCTTGTTGCTTTGAACATACAGAAGACCCTAGGAAGGCTTATTATAGCAGAATCACACCATGACATTGAAACTTGCCGTGTCTTCTGTTTTCATAGGTTTATCTACTTAATATGAGCTGTGAGATTAAAGAGTGAAGTATGTAGAGATTAGCGGTAGTCTACAAATGAAAAGTATAGAACAATTTACCTAACAGCCTTAAATTTATGACGGTGTGCTGTCATAAAACAGTAAGCCGAAGTTTTTTAATCTTCTTCCCTATAAGTATCTTAAAGTGTGGAGAAACTATTTCTTTGGCCTCAAGTGTTCTGAATGTATATCTGGAAGAAAGAAATCAGATGTACAAGCCTTAATTTTGGCTACAACTATGTTTTTTACTTAATGCTTACTTGTTTGTGTTGTGACTTTATTTGTCTCCTTAGGCTAAGAAAATGTGGTTTCTGAAAATTATTTTTGGCTATTGTGTCAAATAATCATTGCATTTATATATTCGTATACTATTTATATATATATATATATATATATATATATATGCTATATGTAAATGTTTATTCTTTACATACTATATTTGTATCTACATAACACAATAATTATTTATATATTATTGTAATTATTTTAATTTTTAAATGTTATTTATGTTTTGAGAAAGAGTGCAAGTGGGGGAGAGGAGGAGAGAGAGGGAGACGGAAGCAGAAGCAGGCTCCAGGCTCTGAGCTGTCAGCATAGAGCCTGACGTGGGGCTCGAACCCACGAGCCATGAGATTATGATCTGAGCCCAAGTCCGATGCTTAACCAACTGAGCCTCCCAGGCACCCCAATTATAATTATTATACTTATATTTAGTATGACAAATATTTAAGGAATATGAAACAGTACATATTATAATACACGATATTGTAATCATTATTCCATTTATAATAGAGTATAAGTAACTATAAACAAAAATATATGAATACAAGTGTAAATTATGATGATAATTCTATTCATGTCTTTCCTCATCGAAATCACAGAAATGTAATATATAATCAAATTATACGATCATAACTATATCAATGTTTCTTTTTATGTTGGAATTCTGCTATGAAACTGAGCACAGCCTGTCTTTTGACAAAACGAGAAATAAATATGATGTCAACAGAGATTTTCTGTTAGTCACCCGAATCAGCCCTTGGGCCAGCACCCACAAAAGAAAAGCAATAGGTCTGTCAACGTGCTAGGACTTTTCAGTCTGCAAAATTATTCTGTGAAATCATTGTAATTGTGAGTTCTCTGCACTTTCTGACCCAACATTGTATTCCGTATTAGTTTCCTACTGCTGCTGCAACAAAGTTCCACACCTTCAGTGGCCTCAAAAAGAGAAAAAGTTTATTTTCATATGGTTCTATAGATCGGAAGTCTGACATGTGATCTTCCTGGGTAAAGATCAAGAAGGTGCAGTAAGGGTACCTTTCTTTCTGGAAGATTTAATAAAGAATCTGTTTCTTTGCTTTGTGCAGCGTGTAGAAACCACCTGCATTCTTTGGCTCATGGCCCCAGCTCTTCATCTTCAAAGCCAACGTTATCCGGTAAGTTCTTCTCATGCTACCATGTATCTGACTCTGTCTTCTACTTCCCTCTTCTAATTTTAAGGAGATTTTGAGAGATTACACTGGGCTCACCTGGATAATGATGGATAATCTCCTTATCTTAAGGTCAGATGATTAGAAATATTAATTCCTTCTTATTCCCTTTTTGTCATGAAACCTGACATTGCCATAGGTTCTGGGATTAGGATGTAAACATCTTTGGGAAGACTGTTATTCTGCCCGTGATGGATTGTAAACTATTCCTGTAGTTTTTAAGGATAAAACTTTTAGGGGGCACCTGTTGGTGAGTTCGGGCCCTGCATTGGGCTCTGTGCTTACAGCTAAGAGCCGGAGCCTTCTTTGGATTCTGTCTCTCTCTCTCTCTCTGTTTTTCCCCCACTTGCACTCTCTGTCTCTCACTGTCAAAAATAGATAAAAAAATTTAATGAAAAGGGATAAAAGTTTTGGCCTTTTAGTGATTGAAATATCACACAGCTAGACATGTACAAGAACATACAAATACATAAATATAAAAAATGCAACTAGAAAAAAAATATTGCTCAACGATATGGATATTTGACTAGAAATACAGGATCTTCGATTCAAGAATACTTGCTTCTGGAAAATGGAAAAAAATGATAAGGAAGAATACATTGAAACAAAACTGTTTGAGAGAAGAAAAAGAAAACTAAAATTAAGATTCTTCAGTGTGTAGGATCATCTTGTGAAATTATTATACATTGTACTTATTCTTACAAATGGTAGCTGGGTACGTGATCATTTTCACTGTAACCGTGTGCTTGTTCTTATTGTAGTCTACCTATCTTGTGTCAGATCTATTAGAAGTCACAAAGGAAGGGAAGCAAGGACAAGGAGAAAGTGACATGGTGGTGGTGATAGTCATTGTCATTATCTAGGAGGTAAGAGACTCATTAGATGCTTTACGTCTGTCATTACATGTTAACAGTATTGATAATGATATGAACAATTACACACTTTGCAAGTGAGTAAATTGATGCTGTAGGATGAAACAGATTGTCCAAGATCACATAGCTAAAAAAGGACATTGAATTAGGATTCAAACCCACATCTCTGATTGCACAGGCTGTGCCTCATCCATATCACAATGCCACAGAACAGTGGAAAAACAGCAATCCTCACTCTATCTGCCTGGGTCTAGGTATCTTAGACATCCCGTCAACTGAATTAGGCTAAGGTGAATCCAAAATATCTTCAAATTATTCCCCAAGACACCTTAAAACAACAACTTAGCATTTCGGGGGGTTAGACTTACAAAAGGAGGTGAGAAAATACTAAAAGTGAATAACACAAACCCAGAGACCTCCTCCTCTCAACACTGGGTAGGAAACATGGGAGTTTAGAGACCAGAAGTCTGCCTATGTAGGCAAGAGATTTTGTTGGAAATGTAGGTCCCTCTCCCACAGTTCTGTTCCTTGAGTTAAGCTCCCCATGGGTGAGCCGAGGCACTGTTACATTGCCATGTTGGAAGGAGCATGTTGCCTCTCAACGATCTCCTTTGCCATGGAGATATTGTGGATGATGGTCCAAAGCACCTGTTGGAACAAGTTCAAGTGCTATCTGCTGCTCAGTGTCCATGGGTTTGCAGAATATTCTTAGACGATAGCAATGCAAGTGTCACCAAAAACTACATCAGACAAGCCACCCTTTTCACGTCCAGATCCATCTGGCTGTCGCTATGCATGGAGAGTCGTGGTGACCCACTCCCTTCTTCCGCACCAACGCTTGTTTGTAAAATGCGCTTGATCTAGACTCTGCCCACCATGTTGATGGGGATGAGGAAAGCAGCTATGTGAGGTTGGCCTCACAGCGTACTCACTCCTGCCACCTCCCGCCTGAACACTTGGTGTTTGTGACCGCCTGGGTTAGGGACAAATGCTTTCTCACAGGGGGCTTCAATTCTACCAGAGAAGAAAATCTACCTGAGGAGTCCAGTGTTCCATGTAACCTATTTAGCAATTTCCACTCTGATTCTGCTGCTGCCCTGCACTTCTAGGTGAGAAAGGTTTTGTTTAATTCATAGGAACAAGTTTAGAACTCTGTAAACATTATCTTCTCCCTTACATTTATTACCACTGTTTCAATTCAGTTGAACGAACGTTTATTTATACAGTACCACTGGTTTGTAAAATATTCATGACTCCCTGCATTACACAGATAGGTTAATATTATGCTTTCCTTAGAGCTCTGGCCATGGAATTTTCACATGCTTGAAATGCTGACCACTTCCCAGACTCTGTAAATTTGCTTTCAGCCTATTCAAATTGGTGTACATAAGTCATGAAGACTGAGGCATTCAAGCTATCAAACTGTTTTAAAGTCTTCCCCTGCGGGGCCAGGCAGTTCGAGAATCCCAAATGCGGTATGAGTCATGGCTGTGGACCAAATGCCTTGCTGTCCTAAAAATAAGCTTAGGCATTTCCAGACGGCCTCTCTGAGCTTTCCTTTTGCTGGGAGAGTAACCCCGTGACGATCCTCCTTGACAAGCATCCTCACCTACAAACCATGCACGTGCAGAGCATGGCAGTAAGAGAAAATGTCGTGTGGGGCTCTCCAGACCCAAGCCCTCTAACCTGGAGCAGGGGTACTGAGGTGGGGGTGCACCAACTGTTGAGTGCCATCAGACTCAATCAAGCAGACACGTCCCCAGATCTGATTTAACCGAGCCTGCTATCACTCTGATCGCTTCTGTGTGTCTCTGCTTATTTTGTTCCCGTTCCATCCTCTTCCACTCCACCCTTCCTTCCCCAGCTCTCTTCTCACACCCAGGCAATTCCTATTCACTTCAACGCCCACTTTTAGCCCTGATTTTGCTTCTTGAACTTCTCAGTGGAAAACAACTTGATATTCCATGGCTCTTTGCTTGAATTTTCCACTGTCTCTCCCAACTTCTCCCAGTCCTCATTATCCCAGCCTATTGAATCCTTTCTCTGGAAGACTGACCTTGATCCCATGGGAGGCCCTGTTCCTTAGCAATAAAGTTGTTGCCTCCAAAATTGTACCCATCTTTCAGTGCCAGCCCTTATGGGGAGCTCTGTTCTGCATAAGATACAGGTAGACCTCATGGAGGGCACCCCTTTACAGCCTGGAGAAGGAGAGCAAGATGGCAGTACTGTGGGGAGGAAGAAATGCTGATGTGAGCCTCCTCCCTCCATTTGAGGAAGATCCTGGATGGTGGGAGAGGAAGTGTGGCAGAGAACAAACTGATGCCTGCAAGGAGGAAGGAAGGTGGTTGTGAAGATATGGAAAAACTGGGAACATAGTAATGACATGGCAAAACAACTCTTGGAAACATTTTTTTAAAAATTTTTAACGTTTATTTATTATTGAGAGACAGAGCGTGAGCAGGAGAGGGGCAGACACAGAATCCGAAGCAGGCTCCGGGCTCCGAGCTGTCAGCACAGAACCTGATGCGGGGCTTGAACTCACAGACCAAGAGATCATGACCTGAGCCTCAGTCGGAGGCTCAACCGACTGAGCCCCCCAGGCGCCCCAACTCTTGGAAATTTTTAAGCAGGGATAGTGAGGGATATTTCAAGCATCTATGTCAAATGAACAGTCTTAGCAACTGTCTTTCTCTCTTTCTGTCTCATTCTTTTGCTCTGTGTCTTTCTACATGCCCCTTTCTATTTCTGTGTTTGGGTCTTTTTAATGATCTCTTTTTATTTATCCATCTGTCTTGCCATTTCCAAACATACCATCCAAGCGTGTAGTGAGGATCGTTTCACTTTCTTTTCAATCCACTTATTTGCTAATCCAATGATGTCGCAAGTACCTGATTCTGAATTATCAATTGTAGTTTAACCTTTACACAAATGCAGGAAGAGTCTCTTTAATGTAAGCCTGATTTCCAATCTAATAACTAAAAAGCAATGTCATGCTTAAATCGACTCTCTGTAATCCTCCAAATGAGGTAGAGAGATTAGAAAGAACAGGAATTAATAGATCATGGATACTGAATGAGTAAAATGTTCTGTAATTTAATTCATACCTCAGCTTTGATGGACTCGGATAGCATTTGGAAGCTTAGGAATGGAAAAATACAGAGGGTGAAAACATGACTGATAACAGCTTTGATGTTCAACATCATAGAGGCCAATAGCCAAAAGAAAAAAAAAAAAAAAAAAGGACTGCGTTGAGTGACAGCATACACACCTGACCAAAGCAAAGAGAAACATTAAAAAAAAATTAAAAACACTAATACTAACATTCGGGTACCGGGGTCAGTTGAGCATCTGACTCCTGATTTTGGCTCAGGTCATGATTTCACGGTTCATGTGATCGAGTCCCATATCGGGCTCTGACAATGACAGTGTGGAGCCTGCTTGGCATTCTCTCTTTCTCTCTCTCTCTCTGCCTATCTCTATCTCCATCTCTATCCATCTCAAAAATAAATAAACTTAAAAAAAAAAAACACCCACTAACACTAACATTTTAAATACTTAGGTGATTTCAGCCCAGAATGTGATTACAAATATGATACATGTATTACCGTATTATACAAATTTTGAACCAAGCTGTGGTTTAATATTTATGGGTTTTAACACCCATTATTGTAATTAGTTTACTGCACTTTATGATTTAATCTAAGTGTGTGGAATTACTGTGGGCTTTCAAATCAAAAATAAATCATGATATTAACTAGTCATCCAACTATCTGTGGATTGCATTATTGGTTGGTTTGGTCTGAAGCAGAACTTTTCTGAGAATGAGAATGTCTTTCTCTGAAGTCTAAACAACCTTCAATTTTCTTTGTTAGTGAGATTCCAAGTACTTTCCTGTGTTACTCCATGTTACTACCACGTACTGGAGGAAGCAAAAGGAAGGAGAAAAAAAAATAGGCATTCATTTGGAATCAGTTGGGTGTGGACTAGAAACTTGTGTGTGTTAACTGGTACCAGGCAACGCTTGTCAACTGACTGCCTATGAGCTGCATTGTCCTCATGAGAAATTCAAAACATTAGAGCCACAATGTCCGTATTGTCATTTATATTATCATTGAAACAAGACCATACGTGCATACGAAAGCACAGGCTTCCTGTCTACTATCTGAGCTGGTTATTCATACATATAAATCGTTCTCTCATTCACCCCTAGAGTTTCAAAGTGAATTCTACTTATTAAAGCTTATTTGGCAAACGAGAAGTTCTGGTTCTTTCTTTTGAGTGGTCCTAATTTACAGATTGTTATCCATGCGGAATAACCTTCCTATCCTTTCCCAGGACATCAATAAAGCAACTAGGTGAATGGAAGGGGGTGCACATAGCAGGGAAAGAACTCTACCAACATGGCCATCAAAAGTAGAAGATTTCACAATTCATAGACTGTGAAGACATTTAATGACTACCAAAACCTGCGGGATTGTGTGGATCTACGAGGGAAGATGGTAATGAAGTAGATGGAGTCCGTTGTGATACTAAATCTCACAAGACAGCCAACAGCATAACATACAGAAGAGAAAGTCGCTGTTCTAGGAGTCAAGGCGAACATAGTAGAGATAAGGCAGCATTTGTGAGAGAGGAAGTGCAAGAGAGCAAAAACAAACAAACAAACAAACAAACAAGAATCCAAAAGGAAAGTAGGAACATGGCCCAGAGGGTGCAGATTTCAGAAAATGTCAATATGCATACAGTTCCTGGAGACAGAGGATTACTTTACAAGTGAAAGCTCTATACCTTGTGTTCACCAGAGAGAGGGAGTACCTGTATGGGCAGCATGACTGTGGTGTCCTCTAACAGCACGTGTGGTTCAGGGAAGCAGAGGAAAAAGGAATAATCAAAAAAAAGAAAGAAAGAAACAAAGAAAGAAAGAAAGAAAGAAAGAAAGAAAGAAAGAAAGAAAGTTTTGTTTTGTTTTCAGAGAAGCCATTCACCCTTAGAAACAATGAGGAAGAAAGTGATGGGTAACAGAGTTGGGGTAGGAACTGGGGCCGTTTGAAATGCAGGAACCTTTGGATGCAGCTAACAGTCCATGATGTTCCTAAGGGTGAATTGATGATTTCATTACCTGACTTACAAGATCAAGAACTGGCAAGCAGAATGATGTGCTCAGCCACCATAATAAAAAGATATGTATGATCGCTGGCCTGCTTCCAGTTTTGAACCAGTTCTCAGACCTCAGCCCATTAAATGAAGGGAAGCTTGGAGATTCTTCCTTTTTTTTTTTAAGTTTATTTATTCATTTTGAGAGAGAGAGAGAGAGAAGACAGAGAGAGAGAGAGCACAAGCAGGGGAGGCACAGAGAGAGAGGGAGAGAGAGAATCCCAAGCAGGCTTCATGCTGTCAGTGCAGGACTCCAACTCAGGAACCATGATATCAGGACTTGAGCCAAAACCAAGAGTCAGACACTTAGCCAACTGAGCTACCCAGGCACCCCAAGCCTAGAAATTCTTAAAGAAGGGTCTTCTAACACTTCCTGAGGGCTTGGACCATGGAAGGCCTTAAAGGACAGCCATGAGGGAAAATTCAGTATGCACAGCTTGAGTAGTACACTTGTTTATTCCACCAAGAATGAAAGCACAGTGGTCTGAAATGAAGGTATGCAGGGACTCAATGTTAGTGGTGAATAATTTAGCTTGTTGGTGAAAGGCTTGGAGGGGAAAGGTTAGAATATCAGAGGCAATATTGTCTCAAGAAGGGTCATGGGCATAGACTTACGACACTCTTGCAAAGGGTGAGGATATCTGTATCTTGCATCATAACCACTGGATATGGTCCATGCAGAGAAGTCAGTGAGCAGTTATTACACGGAGTACTGACAGCGGAAATGAGCCAGTTTCTGTCTAGGCATGAACTCAACAACACACACCTCTCTTTGCCATGCCCATCTAGCTCCCGCATTTGCCAAACATCCTACATGTCATTGAGAACAATGCTAGCTGTACCTGAGGCACCACATCTTGAGGAGACCGAAATACACTGCATGGCATGTCAATTGCATCAGACCTCTCCGACCGTAAGGAAGACAGTACTTTGTCTTCATTGCAACGGATTGTTAATAGGATGAATCTGTGGTAATATTTGCCTCTGTGGCCCACAATGCCCCTACCAGGCTACTAGTTAAGAGTTTATAGATGCTCTTATTTAATAAGCAAAATCGCATGTAGTACCTACTTTATTATTTATTTATTTATTTAGTACTTTGAAAGTGTAGAGAGTGTGAATGGGCAAGGGGCAGAGAGAGACGGGGAGAGAGAGAATCCCAAGCAGGCCCCATGGTGTCAGTGCAGAGCCCGATGTGGCTCTATCTCACAAACCATGAGATTATGACCTGAGCCAGGATCAAGAGCCAGTGCTTAACTGACTGAACCACCCAGGCACCCCTTGTGTGGCGTCATCTTTGAATGATGGCCTCACGCTATGGTGACGGAAGTAGGAACAAGAAATATATGATGATGGAATCTGCTGTCCTCCAACAGAAGCTGCTGTCACAATGGAATGTAGAAATGTCTTAAACGTACAGTGAGGACATCTCGTTGGAGGTTGGACTTTAGTAGCAACTGTCTTTTCGGAGGCAGCACATACGTTAGACTCAAGTTCATTACATGCGTTTGGGTTCCTGTGTGTCTCCTTGGTTTAGAAACCAAGAGGGTAGGAAGAGGATTGGCTCTTCTCTCTACCACTCCCAGGGACTCCTGTGGGGAGTTTGTGCTACCCAATGCACAGTTTGAGGCTCAGTATAATTAAAAGCACTCACATTCAAGGATTGGGGGAAGAAATGTTTCCCCAGAGTATACAGTAAGTGGTAAGTTTTCCACCGGCTAAAGCTATATTGGTCACCTGGTCCTCGTGGTAGACCATCGGGCCAAGAAGAGTTTAATGGTGGTGAAGATAATCAGAGGACAAAACTGTTGCTACATGCTGGGGATCTGGATAAGTTTGTGTGAATCCCAGGTAACTTCTGCTCTTTCCACGGTTGGTGAAAGCAGTAAAATGGAAATTAGAACCACGGGAGCTTGATAAGGCCAAGTTTACCAGCGACTTGAATCCCTCGGAAAAGAATATATGGAGTAGACAAGTAAACTCAGTGAGTAGAAGAATTCTCCCCAAAAGAGGAAAATCTCCAGCATGTTTTGTAGGAAGCAAACGCCGACAGCCGCGGAAGTCAGACTGTGGAATGCTTCACATATTCTGTTTTAAACACTTATTTGGAGAAATTGAAGTTGGCTGCCATTGCAAAGTGTAGTCACACGGTGAATTCACGGTGGACCGTGAACAGTCTTAAGTGACAGGAGTAAACTGCAGCAGACATGCCTGACATGCCACCACAAATCCCCTTGGCCCACCTCTGAGTAATCAGCAACCACAACGGACAGTCCATAGCACTTCGGCTGCTGGCCTAATCACCTTCGTCCTTCTTCTCTTCCTGAGAGCTTGAGAGCTTGCCTTGGGAATTTGCCGAGCCTTTCCCCTGGACATGCCAGAAATTCTGGGTAACTGACACCTCCAGGAGCAACCCTCAAGCAAAACCTCAAGGTCCTGGAGCTGACGGATAAACACATCAGCCTCCTCATCTGCCCATGTTTTTATGGTTCTTCTGAGAGTTCCCATAGGACTAGGCTGTCATTACCGACAATGGTGGCCCGCTCATTAACACACACTTACTGTCTTTTCTTAGTTCCCAGATTCACCCTTTTTGGTTCCCTCCCTCTAGATTCTGAAATCGTTGCATCCATGTCTAGAGGCCTGCTTCTGGGGAAAGTCAAACTCAGACATAATTCAAGGCAAGTTTCCTGATGTCAAAAAAGAAACCTTGACTGTTAAGTTTTGAAAATGCACGTTATCTGCCACAGACCCATTCTGATAAACACTATGGCATCCCTTAATATACGTATAAGGTATAAACTTAAGAGTAAAATTATTTGGGCAGACAGAAAAAAAAAGTCAGTTGACTTATAAGGAAGAGAATGTTAACGGGGCCTCAAATTCTCTGCAGAAATATTCTCAAGAAATAAAAATGAGGCCCAAGAGTCTAATATGGAGCTAAGCCTCCTTTGAACAATTAAGGCTTCAGGCTAATAGTTCTTAAAATAGGCCTCTAGTTTTCCAATGAGCCTCACTTTAGGAAACTATGAGAGAATAGACTCCAGAAATGACTTACTAGGGTGACATAAAAAAATGGCAGACAAGGAAGCTCTGGTCCCCATCACTCAAGGGCAACATTGAGTTCACAGCAGTGCATGGACCACTGCACCCTGATGAGAAGACGTAACCATTTCAGGAACTGCAGCACCCAAGCAACTGCATAACCAGGAGAAGAAAGTGTGCCAGTTAGAAGACTTGATTGCATTTTGCTGGCCATTACCCTTTTCCCCACCCAACAAACTTTGGGGTGATTGGTGTGATATCCCAGTTTTCCATTCCTCCCTGAGGACAAAGGTAAAGAGTGGAACATGAGTCCAACAGTTGCACTTGTCTGGGAACTGCCCAGGGGATGGGTTTCTGACTCACTGCTCTCAAGTGCTGACAGGAACAAGGATATGCTTTGGATGTGAGGTTGGAGGTTGCTGAAAACAGAAGCAAGCACTGTGTCTACGGTTCGACAGCCTCACACCAAGGGGAGCAAGAGATTATAGGCAAAAGAATATAACAGAAAATTAAACTGAAAACTCCTCAGAAGAAACAACGGTGGGTCGCTTAAAGAAATCAAGACCATTAAAAGCAGCTCTATGTGCTAGAATAAAGGTGCCCACACAAGTCCAGAAAAGACACATCCCCTGAAAAGTTTGAGTGTTCTCCAAAACCTCTAGTCAAGCATATTGGTGAAGATCTTTCTGTCATGAAACCAGGCCATAAAAACAGGAAGAGGTGGCTATTATTTCAAATGGTCGAATTTCACCAAAGATAACAACACATACAAAGAGTTAGGGAAACATGGCCCAACCAAGGGAACAAAATAAATCTCTAGGACCTGATGGCCATAAAGAAATGCAGATTACTGAGTTTCCTAAAAAAAAAATTAAAACATTTCTTTTAAAGTGGTTCAATGAGCTAAAAGAGGGCACAGATCGACAATGGACTGAAATCAGGAAAATCATGCATGAAAAAAATGAGGATATCAACAAAAAGATAGGAACTATGGAAAACAGCCATACAGAAATTCTGGAGATGAAAAATACAATAACTGAATTGATAGACTCACTAGAGAGATTTAACAATGAACTTGACCAAGTAGAAGAAAGAATCAGCAAACTTGAAGATAAGTCCATTGAAATCATTTAGTCAGAAGGCCAAAAAGAAACCAAAAGGGAAGAATCTACAGGACTTATAGGATAAACATCTACTGGACCAGTATAGATAATATGAGAGAAGAGAGAGAGAAAGGGTCAAGGAACTTATTTAAAGAAATAGTGGTCAAAAAATTCCCAACTTTGGAGAAAGAAATAACTTTGGATTCAGGAAGATTCAGGAAGCTCTCTGAACTTCAACTAGACTAAAAACAAAGACACCCATGCCACAGCACATTATAATTAAACCATCATAAGTTTGACCTCGGCCAGAACGATTTCTAACTAGGCACATCTCCAGAGGCAAGGGAAACAAAAGCAAATATGAATTATTAGGACTTCATCAAGATAAACATTTCTGCACAGTGAACAGTCAACAAAACTAAAAGGCAAACTTCAAAATGGGAGAAGATATTTGCAAGTAACCAATCTGATAAAAGGTTAGT
This sequence comes from Panthera tigris, assembly GCF_018350195.1. Classification (NCBI taxonomy): domain Eukaryota; kingdom Metazoa; phylum Chordata; class Mammalia; order Carnivora; family Felidae; genus Panthera; species Panthera tigris. The sequence goes on from NC_056661.1 coordinate 66,456,321, forward strand.
ATCCAAAATCTATAAAGAACTTAGTAAACTTGGGGTGCCTAGGTGGTTGACTCTTGGTTTCAGCTAAGGTCGTGATCACATGATTCATGAATCCAAGCCCCACACTGGGCTCTGCTCTCTGACAGTGCAGAGCCTGCTTGTGATTCTTTCTCTCCGTCTCTCTCTCTCTGTCCCTTCCCCACTCATGATCTCTCTCTCTCTCTCTCTCTCTCTCTCTCTCTCTCAAAATAAGTGAATAAACTTAAGAAAAAGGTCTTAATAAACTCAATACCCAAAACCAAATAATCCATTTCAAAAAATGGGCAGAAAACATGAATAGACTTTTTCCCAAAGAAGTCTCCAGATGGCCAACAGACACATGAAAAGATGCTCAACATCACTCATCATCAGGGAAATACAAACCAAAACTATAATGAGATATCACCTCATACCTGTCCAAATGGCTAAAATTAACAACACAGGAAACAACAGGTGTTGGCAAGGATGTGGAGAAAGGGAAACCCTCTTACACTGTTGGTGGGAATGCAAACTGGTGCAGCCACTCTGGAAAGCAGTATGGATGTTCCTCAAAAAGTTAAAAATAAAACTGCTTATGATCCAGCCATTGCACAACTAGGTATTTACCGAAAGGATAAAAAAAATACTAATTTGATGGGACATGTGCCCACTGATGTTTATGGCAGCACCAAAAAGAATGAAAATTTGCCATTTGCCACCATGTGGATAGAGTTTCAGAGTATTATGCCAACCAACATAAGTCAATCAGAGAAGAATAAATGCCATATGTGGAATTTAAGGAAAGAAACAGATGAATATATAGGGAAAAAGAGAGAGGGGCAAACCATAAAACAGACTCAACTATAGAGAATGAACTGAGGGTTGTTGCAGGGGAAGGAACTGAAATGGGTGAATGGCATTGAGGAGGCCAACAAGAGTTGGGATGAGCACTGGGTGTTGTATGTATGTGATAAATCATTGAATTGTACTCCTGAAACTAATATTATACTCTATGTTAAATAACTCGAATTTAAATAAAAACTTGAAATTAAGTCAAACTCGAATTTTATATCTCAAGAAATGAGGAGAAAGGAAAACATGAAACCCAGAGCTACTGGAATCAATGTGGGGCAGGGGGGAAAGGTGATAGTAGAGATAAATGAAAGAGAGAATTAAAAAAAAATAGAAAAATATCAATGAAAGTAAGAGTGGATTTTCTGAAAAAAATCAACAAAATTGACAAGAGTGTAAGTATATTAGCTGAGGAAAAAAGACATAAGCTCACATAACTGGAACTTAGAAATGAAAGAGAGGACATTACTACCCGTGTTGCAGAAATACAAAAAATTATGAAAGATTAGAATACTTATATGGAAGAAATACTCCTGGATAACCAAGAAGAAAGGAACACACTCCAGAAACTCACCACCTACCAATATCAAATCATGAAGAATATAGAAAATATGAATAGATTTATAATTAGTAAGGCCATTAATCAGTACTAAAATTTCCTAACAGAGGGCAGGCCTTGGATCAGATGTTTTCACTGGAGAATTCTATCAAACATTTAGGAAGAATTAACATCAATCTTACTTAAACTCTTCCCAAAAAATTGAAGTGGGGGGAATGCGCCCAAACTCAACATATGAGTCCAGGATTACTCAAATACCAAAACCAGACAATGGCCCCATGTCAAAAAAGCAAAGCAAAGCAAAGCAAAGCAAAACAAAACAAAACAAAAACAAAAGACTATGATTGATAAATATTGATGCAAAAATCTACAACAAAATGCCAGTAAGCAGAATTCAACAACAAATCAAAAGGCTAACATACCATGACCAAATAGGATTTATTCTTGCAATACAAGAATGCTTCAATATGTTAAAATAACTTGATGTAATACCCAGCATTAACAGGATGAAAGATTGAACACAAAAAATACAGATATGATCATCTCAATTGCTGCAGGAAAACATTTGACAAAATTCAACATCCTTTCTGATAAACACACTTAACAAACTGGTAATAAAAAGAAAGTATCTGAACATAATAAAGGGCTGACTATCAGAAGGCTACTAGCAAATGTCATAGTCAACAGTGACAAAGGGAAAGCTTTCCTTCAAGATGAAGAACACAGAAGGAGGCCAGCTCTGCACCTCTATTCGCTCTAGTGCTGCAATCCTAGCAGAGCAATTAGGCAAGAAAAAGAAATAAAACACATCTGAATTGGAAAGGAAGAGGCAAAATTATCTCTGTTCACAGATGACATAACCTTATATGTAGGCAAAGAAACTAAAGATTACACACATACCCACACAGAACTATGAGAACTAATGAATGAATTTATCAAAATTTCAGGATGAAAAAATCAACGCAGAAAGATCAGTTGCATTTCTATGCACTAGGAATGAACTATCCAAAAAAGAAATTAAGTAAACAATTCCATTTACTAGCGAGAGAGAGAGAGAGAGAGGGAGAGAGAAGAAAGGAGGGAGAGAAGGAGAGAAGAGGGTAAGGTCTCTGATCGCTCTCCTTAGAAGGACATCCATTATATTGGCTTAGGTCCTCACCCTTATGAGCTCATTTAATCTTACTTACCCCTATATAGGCCCTATCCCAAAGTACAGCCACATTAGTGGGTAAGGCTTCATTATGTGAGTTTTTTCAGGGGACTCAATTCTTTCCATAAAACAATACATTTAAAGAAATATTTAGGAATAAACCTAGCCAAGGAGAATAAAGCCTTATACATTGTAAACGATAAAATATTGCTGAATGGAGTTTTAAAAGACACAAATAAATGGAAAGGCATCTTTTTTTTTTTTTTTTAAATGGATCTGAAGACTTAACCATTAACATGACATTGTTACTCAAAGTGAGCTACAGATTCCATGCAATTCCTATCAAAATCCCAATAGCCACTTTTAAAGGCTGGTGCCTGGGTGCCTCAGTCAGTTTTAAAGGCTGGCACCTGGGTCACTCAGTCAGTGTCCTACTTCAGCTCAGGTCATGATCTCGCAGTTCATGGGTTCGAGCCCCGCACCGGGCTCTGTGCTGACACCTCAGAGCCTGGAGCCTGCTTCGGATTCTGTGTCTCCCTCTCTCTCTGCTTCTTCTCTGCGTACACTCTGTCTCTCTCTTTCAAGAATAAACATTAAAAAAATAACTTTTATTTAAAAAATAAATGGGAAAATCTATCTTAAAATTCTTATGGAATTGCAAGGGATCTTGGGTAGCCCAAACAATCTTGAAAATGAAAGCAATGTTGGAAGTCTCATACTTCTCAATTTCAAAACACATTAAAAAGCTACAGAAATAAAAACAGTGTCATACTGGCATAAAGACAGACATGCAGACCAGACCATTGGACTTGAGAGCCCAGAAATAAACCCTTGCATGTATGGTTGAATGATCTTTAACAAAGATAGCAAAAATATACAATAGGAAAAGGATAGTTTCGTCAACAAATGACGTGAAAACTGGATAGACACATGCAAAATAATGAAATTGGATGTTTATCTTATGCTCTTTACAAAAAATCAACTCAACATAGATTAAAAACTTAAATATAAAATCTGGATCTCTAAAACCCCTAGGAGAAAACACTGGGAAAAGTGACTTGACATTAGTCTTGGCAGTGATTTCTTGGTTATGACACCAAAAGCAAAACAACAAGAGAAAAAAAAAAGACAAAACTAAGACCACATAAACCTAAAAAATTTCTGCAAAACAATAATTTGCAAATATTGTATCTGATAAAGAGTTAAATGTATAAGAAACTGACAACTCAATAGCAAAAGAAATAAAATAAAACAAAACAACAACAACAACAAACCACCAAGATAACCCAATTAAGAAATGAGCAAAAGAGCTGAGTAGATGTATTTTCATATAAACATACAGCCAACAAGCATATGAAAAGGTGCTTAGCATCACTGATTATTAGAGAAAAGCAAATCAAAACTAAAATAAGATATCACCTCACACCCATTGAAGATGGCTATTATATAAATAGATAGGTGGGTTGGGGAATGGATAGATGATAGAGAGGTGATAGATTAGATAGATAGATAGATAGATAGATAGATAGATAGATATAGATGATAGATGATAGATAGATGATGATAGATATAGATAGACAGCTAGATATATAGATAGATACATACATACATACATACGTAGTTGGTAGATAGAGATAGATAGATAGATAGATAGATATAGATATAGATATATATGATATAAATATAGATATAGATAGATGATAGATAGATAGATAGATAGATAGATAGATAGATAGATATAGATAGATAGATGATAGATACATGATAGATAGATGATGATAGATATAGATAGATACATACATACATACATAGATGATAGATATAGATAGATGATAGATGATAGATAGATAGATGATAGATAATAGTGAGAAAGAGAGAGAGAAACTAATTTTTAAAAGGAGTTGGGGAATTTGGGGAGAAATTAGAACCCTTGTCCACTATTAATGGGAATATAAATGGTGTAGCTATATGGAAACAGTATGGTGGTTTCTCAAAAAATTAAAAACAGTATTAGATGATTAGATGATTAGACTGACTCTGGCAATATACATATCCAAAAGAATTCCAAACAGAATCTTGAAGAGATATTTGTACATCTGTGTTCACTGGAATTTGATTCACGATAGCCAAGAGGCAGAAACAACCTAAATGTCTATTAACAGGTGAATGGATAAAGAAAAAATTGTGTATATATACAGTGGCAAACTTTTAGCTTCAAAAGGAGAAGATAGCTTGTTACATACCGCAACATAGATAAACCTGGAAACGAATGTGCTAAGTAATTAATCCAGTCACACAAAAAATGAAACAATGTATAATTCCACTTATAGAGGTATCCAGAGTATTCAAACCATAGAAATAGAAAAAAAAAATGGAATGGTTTCTATTTCTATCCTCCACACTGACTAGGTGGAGGAGAAAATGAGTGAGTACTTGCTATTTAATGGATATAGAGCTTCAGTTTTGCAAGATTTAAAAGGTCTGGAGATTGGTTGCACAACAATGTAAATATACTTAACAATCCTGAGCTGTACATTGTAAAACAGCATAGTAAATTTTATGTCATATATATTTTACCACTGTAAATTTTCTGAAAACATTAAAATAAAATTTTTGGAAAAAGCTGATGACAGGCACAGTCTGTGGTTTAATTAATAGTATTGCACCCAAGTTAATTTCTGAGTTTATGGCTAAGTAAAATAATAACATTAGGGGAAGCTGGGTGATTAGAACTCTGTACTGTTTCTGAAAAGAAAAAAAAAGAATTGAATTTAATTAAATTAAAAGATATTTCAATTAAAAAGATATTTAATTTCACTTAAATATCTATTTTAAATATTTAAACCTTGGGGTGACTGAGTGGCTCTGTTGGTTGAGCATTAGACTCTTGATTTCAGCTCAGGTCACGATCCTCAGGTCATGGGATTGAGCCCCACATCGAGCTCCACACTGAGCGTGGGGCCTGCTTAGGATTCTCTCTTTCCTTCTCCTTCTGCATCTCTCTCCCACTAGCATTCACTGACTCTCTCAAAAAAAAAAAAAAAACAACAAAAAAACAAAAAAAAAAGAAAGAAAGAAAAGAAAGAAAGAAACAGATATTTAAACCTTAAGTATTGTTAGAAGAAAATAATGAACTCATAATTGATCATAAACATAACTGAATATTTAAGATGATAAGTCCTGTAGAGGAAAAGGTGAGGAAAATATTTGTGATCCCGGGCTATGCAAAGATTGTTAGATACTATCCAACAAGTATCATCTAGAAATAAAAGGAAAAAAACAGACTAGACTCCTTCAAATTTTTTTTTCAATTTTTTGGTTTTAAATAGGTGTTTATTGTTTGTGGATTATACCTCAATAAAGCTGTTTAAAGTAATAAAATAATAAAAGAAAGGTCGTGACTTAAGCACAGAAAAAGGAACTGGGGTGAATGTTTAGCTGGAGAAGGAAGAACGCAACAGATATGAGGATTAGAGTAACAACCCAGAGCATCGGTATTATGTATCCTGACAACGAGCATGTGACACAGCTAATAGAACTCGACAGAGAGAGACGTAGAGAAAATGGGGAGAAATATAAATGCTCTGACTCTGTACTTGCCTACCAACACACAACTAGCTGCGTATGAAAGCTGAGTGAAATCTAATACCATTTACCAGGTCAGGTTCGTGCATTTTAATCATTCAGTGCAAATAAACGAGAAAGAGTGCCTTAGCGACTGTAAAATAATGGCAGAGGAAGTGGAGTGGAAGAAAGAACAAAGACCAGGCACGTTTACCCTTGTCTAAGGTAGAAAATACTGGAGTGAATGTAGGCACTGTACGTGGTATAGTGGGAGTGTGTGTGCGCAGGTGGGTGACAGGTGGGAGAGGAGGTGAAAAGTGAAGGAGAGTGAGAATCGGTTTCTGCTGATATTTTGGAAGATTTTATAATTACTAAAATGTATTAGTTAAGCTTTCTGGAGAAACAGGACAAAAAGTTTTCTTCCTTCCTTCCTTCCTTCCTTCCTTCCTTCCTTCCTCCATCCCAATTGGTATAAAGTGGTGTCTTTTGCAATTTTTGATTTGTATTTCCCTAATGATGACGTATGTTGAGCATCTTTACATCTTTCTTTCTTTTTTCTTTCTTTTTCCCTTCTTTTTCTTTTTCTTTTTCTTTCTTTCTTTCTTTCTTTCTTTCTTTCTTTCTTTCTTTCTTTCTTTCTTTTTTCTTTCTTTCTCCTTTCTCTCTCCCCCTTCCTTCCCTTCCCTCCCCTCCTTTTCTCTCTTTCCCTCTCTCCCTTCCTTCCTCCCAGTTTCCCTTCCTCCCTCCTTTCTTTCCTTCCTCCCTCTCCCTTTTTCCTCCCTTCCTTCTCTCCCTCCCTCCCCTCCGTTCCATCCTTCCTTCCTTTCTTCCTTCCTTCCTTCCTTCCTTCCTTCCTTCCTTCCTTCCTTTATTTATCACCTCATGATTTCCTGGAGGATTGGTGAGTCCAAAATCCCATGGGGGAGGCTGGCAGGATGGAAACTCAGGGTAGAGTTGCACTTGGACACCAAAGGCCACCTGTCACATAAATCCTTTTTGCTTGGGGAATGTTAGTCTTTGTTCTACTCTTGCCTTCAACTGCATGGATGAGTCCCACCCACATTGCCCAGGGAAATTTGCTTTACTCAAAATCTATTAAATGTTAATATTATCCAAAAGCATAATCACAGAAACATTTCAAATAGGAGCACCTGGGTGGCTCAGTTGGTTGAGCACCAGACTTTGGCTCAGGTCAGGATCTCATAGTTTCTGAGTTCGAGCCCCATATCACGCCCATTGCCATCAGCCTACAGGTGCAGTAACTGCTCAGATCCTCTGTCCCCCTCTCTCTGCCCCTCCTCCTCTTACACTCTTTCAAAAATAAATATTAAAAAAAAAAGAAAGGAAAAAGAAACATCCAAAATAATGTTTGACCACATATCTGAACACTGTAACCCAGTCAACTGACATGGAATCATCACACAAATATCAGAAGAAATACACACCGCAAAGAAAACAGAGCACAAGGTGTCTGTGAATAATGAGACAAATAATTGAGTTTTTAAGTTGTTACTGTAATTCAAAAAAACCTTTATTTGATATTAATATAAATAAAACTCAATTTTCAGTCACTAGACTTCAGAAGCATTTTCTAAGGGGATTTAGTAAGAGCCCACCTACTTTTTGAAGTTGCTGTCTTCGTTGATACCTGAGAATTTTCACTCCATGGAAATGTCCTTGCTGAGTCTCCAGCCTTTCTCCTTTTTTTTTCTTCAAATTCTTTCTCCTTAGGAGAGTACGGAAAACGATTTTATATGAGATCATTTGGAGGTATTTAGGTGTAAGAAACAAAAGTCCCTGTACATTTCTGGCACTGGATGAGTACTGATGTCTCTTCCTTCCCAGTTATCTCCTCTAAAAGAGATATATCTTTTTCTTTTTTCTTTTAACTTCATACTTGTGCTAATCTAACTGCAGTATTTGCGGTGACATTTCTGCAGGATGTGCGGCTTCTCAGCTTTGCGGATTTTTTGTTCACCCTAAAACTGTAGTGGAAATTTCCAGAGAGTGCACACAGTCTGCCTTCTTTGCATTGCGCACACAAAGAGACCAGTAAAGCGTGTGCCTTGAAACGATGTTCAAACTCTGCTGGACATGTGTGCCAGGTTTTAATACATTCTGATAAACTGGCTGCTTAATATCCTCATTCCTTACCACCCCAATCTTTACCACTCACCCTCTGAACTCCCCATTTAAGTTAAAGGGACAGTGCAGGACTCTAGGACATTTACGCAAGCATCACATTAGACAGGACCGTACAAGAAGTTATTCTCTCAAAACACAGTATGTGTTCCCTTTCTGCATTGAATAGCATGTGATTATAGTTTTCAATAACCATGCTCTCTAAATGCCCCAAACTCAAAGGTTCTAAGCCAATCAATTATGAATAAATTTGTACACAAGCTAGAAAATCCTCTATTAAGTAAAATATTTGATTTCCATTTTCCAGAATAATGCACTGGCTTTTATTGTACTGAAACTTCTACATGAATAACTAGAGATGTGAAGATATGTAAAAATATGTTTGAACTGCCAAAGTCACTGGAAAACACCAAGATAGGCAAAAATTAAAGGGTCAATATTCCAGAAAAAAGTAAAATCAAATGGGCTTTGAGACCTAGCACTGATTTTTCTCCTTAGTCACTTGATATATGGCTTGCCCACAGCCTGGGAAGTCTTGTGTCTAAAAATCAAGTTTTGGGGTGCCTGGGTGGCTCAGTTGGTTAAGCGGCTGACTTCTCAGGTCACGATCTGGGGTCCGTGAGTTCGAGCCGCGTCGGGCTCTGTGCTGACAGCTTGGAGCCTGAAGCCTGTTTCAGATTCTGTGTCTCCCTCTCTGTGACCGTCCCCTGTTCATGCTCTGTCTCTCCCTGTCTCAAAAATAAATAAACGTTAAAAAAAAAAATTAAAAATCAAGTTTTACTTACACCAGTACAAAATAAGATTTTCTCGATTGCCATAGCAATTTTTTAAAAATCTATTCTTTTTTTCATTTCCACCACGTGAGCTATTTTCTTTGTTGTGTGCGTTTCCTCTGATATTTGAATTTGGCACTCTGACAGATGAACTGGAATTATATTGACATTACAAAAACCGAAACCAAGGCTTGAATCAACTCAGTCCTAATTCATATTATGGAGATCTGCCATTAGCCTATATAACGGTCAAGAGACCAAAACACTAAGAAGTGTTTTCATGGGACTCATTGGGCTATAACCTTCAAAGAGGCAGGGCACTGGTTAAAAAAAAAAAAAAAAAAAAAAAAAAGAAAGAAAGAAAAGAAAAATAGGTTTCAGTTGTTTCTGAAGCTATGAATTTTCCTTATAAAGATAAAAATTTAGCCTGAAAGTAGTTCAATCCCTTATTGGATTAAGGTGAATTTTATCTGGAGGAATAAATCATTATTTAGAGTTTCAATTATCTCTCCAGGGTTTTCATACACACGCATTCAAAGAAGCAAGACCAAATGACTTAGAACCAAAAAGAAGAAGGAGGAGGGGGGAGGAGAAGGAGGAGAAGGAGAAGGAGGAACAAAAAGAAGAAAATAGTTAATTTAAACAAATTTCCAGAAAAGCCAAATATTCTAGTTAATCAGAGACTTTAAAATAATGAATTAGTATGTTCAAGAAATTAAATTTTCAAAGTGACAAATTTAATAGATAACTAGAACATATACTTTAAAAGAATAGAATTAAAATTCTAGAGCTGAAAAATATAATACTTAACTCGATGAGTGCTATAGGTAGAATTATCAACAGAGTAGACAGAGACAAGACAAGATTAATGAAACAAGCACAGATCATAAGCAAATGTACAAACAGAAGCGCTGCTAGTTAGAAAACAAAAACAAGAGTGTAAAATATAAAAGAGACATCAGAAAAGATTTATTGTACGTGCAATTTGTATAATTGGAGTGCCAGAGGAAGTAGAGATATAAAATAGAACAGACACAAATATTTGAAGACATAACCATTATGTTTTCTTAAGCTTAGGAAAAACATTGTTACAGATTCAGAATTTCTATAAATCCCAACCAAAATAAGTACAAAAAACATACTATTTATTTTATTTTATTTTTTTTATGTCTTTTTAAAGAGAAGTTTTCGGTTTATAACAAGACTGAGAGATAGGTACAGAGACTTCCTGTAACTCCTCCCGCATACACATAGTGCTCCCCATTATCAACATCACCCATCAGAATGATACTTTTTTTTTTTTTAACCAAGGATGAACCCATGTTAACATATCATAATCATACAAAGTCTACAGTTTATCTTAGGCTTCACTCTTGGTGTTGTACATTCTATGCATTTGGACAAATGTATAATGGCATCTACCCATCATTATAATATCATACGCAGTACTTTACTTCCCTTAAAAATCCTCATTCTGCCTATTCATCATCCCAGCCACACCCACCTTCTGGTAACCACTGATCTTTTTATTGTCATCATGACTTTTCCAGAATGCCTGAGAGTTGGAATCAGACATTACATAACCCTTTCATATTGGCTCCTTTTATAAAACATTATTTTTTTAGCATTTATTTATTTTTGAGAGAGAAAGAGAGAGAGAGCCCCAAGCAGGGAAGGGATAGAGAGAGAAGGAGACAGAATCTGAAGCAGGCTCCAGGCTCTGAGCTGTCAGCACAGAGCCCGACGCGGGGCTAGAACCCACGAACCGCAAGATCATGACCTGAGCCGAAGTCCGATGCTTAACCAACTGAACCACCCAGGCGCCCCTCATATTGGCTACTTTTACTTATTAATATGCATTTAAGATTCTTCCATGGCATTCTATGGTTTATTAGCATATTTATTTTTAGTACAGAATAAAATCCCATTGTTTCAATGCACCCCAGTTTATTTCTCCATTTACCTGCTGAAGAAAATCTTGGTGACACTCAAGTTGGCAAATATGAATAAAGCTGCTATAAGAAATCATACACAGGTTCTTTTGTGAACATAAGTTTTAAACTCCTTCGGTTAAACACCAACAAGCACAATTGCTCGATAATATGTTAAGATTATATTTAGTTTTATAAGAATCTGCCAATGTGTGTCCAAAAATGGCCGTACCATTCTGCATTCCTATCAGTGATGTGTGAGAGTTCTTGTTCTCCACATCCTTGCCAACATTTGGTGTTGTCAGTGTTCTAGATTTTGGCCATGTTTCTAATGGTATATTATGTAGGACAGCTCTTCATAGTTTATTTGCCATCTGTACATTTTCTTTGGTGGGGGGTTAAAGACGTTGTCCCCGTTGTTAATTGAGTTGTTTGTTTTCTTACTATTCAGTTTTTAAGAGTCCTTTGTATGGTTTTGTTTTTTTTTTTTAATTTTTTAAAATGTTTTGTTTATTTTTGAGACAGAGAGAGAGAATGAGCAGGGGAGTGGCCGAGAGAGAGGGAGACACAGGATCTGAAGCAGGCTCCAGGCTCTGAGCGGTCAGCACAGAGCCTGACGTGGGGCTGGAACTCATGAACCACGAGATCATGACCTGAGCCGAAGTCGGATGCTTAATCGGCTGAGGCACCCAGGCGCTCCTGTATGTTTTAGATAACAGTTCTTTATCAGATGTGTCTTTGCAAATATTTTCCCCCAGTCTATGGCTTTGTCGTCTCATTCTCTTGACTTAGTTTGTTTTAATTATTATTTATTTATTTATTTTTTAATTTTGAAGTAATCTCTACACCCAATGCAGGACTTGAACTTACAACCTCTGGATCAAGAGTCTCTTGCTCTGCTGACTGAGCCAGGCACACACTCCTTGAGTTTGTCTTTTGCAGAGCATGGGTTCCCAATTCTAATGAAGTCTGTCTTATTAATTATCTATTTCATAAATCATGTATACCTAAAAATCATCCACACTCTTCTGTTGACTTTTAGGAATTTTATAGATTTGCATTTTACATTTAGGTCTATAATACACTTTTAATTCATTTTTGTGAAATGTGGAAGATTTGTGTCTAGATCAATTTTTTGAATGAGGATGTACAGTTGTTTCAACACTATTGGTTAAAGAGAATATCTTTGCTCCAATATCTATTACTTTTGCTTCTTTGTCAAAAATCAGTTGACCATGTTTATGAGAGTCTCTTTCTGGGCTCTGTGTTTTATTGCACTGATCTACTTGTGTATTCTTTTGCCAATCCCACAATGTCTTAGTTACTCTCGTTTTATATTAGGTATTTAAGTCAGGTAGCATCAATCCTCTCACCTATTTTTTTCTTCTTCAGTATTGTGTTGACTATTCTGGGTCTTTTGACTCTGCACATAAATTTTAGAATCAGTTGTTGATATCCATGAAACAGCTGGCTGGGATTTTGATTGGGATTGCATTGGCTTTATATATTAAAATGGGATAAGCTGACATCTTGGAAATAATTGAGTTTTCCTCAGTATGAACATGGAATTTCTTTCCTTTTTTCACCCTTTTTTTCTGTTTTGTGTTATTCTTTTCTTGGTTTTATTCATCAGAGTTTTGTACTTGTTCTTACATAGATCTTGTACATATTTTGTCAGATTTATACCCAAGTATTTCTTTTTTGGGGGGGGGATGCTAATGTTAATAGTATTGTACTTTAAATTTTGAATTCTACTTGTTCATTGTTAGTATATAGGAAAGCAATTAATCATATATTAACCTTGTATCCTGCCACCTTGCTTATTGGTTCTGGGAGTATTTGGAGTATTTTGTGTATTCTTTCAGATTTTCTACATAGACGAGCATGTCCTCTGCAAAGAGAGTTTCATATCCTTTTATTTCCATTTTTTATCTTATTCCATTAGCAAGGACTGCCAATAAGATGTTGAAAATGGTATACTATTTATTTTTTAATAGAATGTGTGTCAAAATTCTGTGTTTTGAACTTTGAGTGACTTGTTTTGTTTTTATAAACCTTACAAAATAGTTGTTTCCAATGCTATCATATTAACTATTGTGATTTTAACACAATTGGAATAGTGTTCTAATTATGCCCCTTAATGAATTCTCTGGAATATACTACTCCATTAAAGGAATTGTGTCATAAGTTCTCTGAATGGCCCAAATCTGCTCTACGCCTTTATGTAAATAATCACTATTGAATGTTGTCTCAGTATATGAATACCTATAACTATTTCCTAGAATTAATTCATATAAACTTCAATTTCTACCTTCACAAAACTTGACCTGCTCTTATATGATGTTTTCCTTATGCTGTTGCGTAGGCATGCATACGTATTGATTTAGCAGGGGCTAGAATTTCTGACACAGTCTCTAGATGTTCTGGGGCCTCACCTTCTATCTCTAATGAGAAAGGTATTGTAGTCATATATTTTAAATAAAATCTGTGCTCAAACAAGTTGTCTTCCACACATTTCATCTATTCTTCCCTTCTTACAACCCAGGTTCTTTTACTATTATACCATAGATTTCTAATTTGGTTGCAAAGAGTTGCCTTTGGAGGACTTCCCTATGGATTTCACAAACCACGAGCCACACTGTGCGCACATTCATTCGTGTTCCATGGGATGGTGCACAATCTGCACTAAGTTTTCGACGTTAGCTTTAAGATTGATCAGTGAGATCTATTTCAAATGACGGCTCTGACGGTTTGAGTGTAGCTACCTGAATTTCCACGTCGTGAAGGATTCTGAAGCTAAGGCTGTGTTCTTTGGCTCGGAGCTCAACAGTCCAATGATCACTTAACCCTTTATGCTATTTTTCAGGGAGGGTTATGATTGGCAAGTGTGTCAAACATTGGCTCAAAATCCTCCAGCAAAAGCCACAGTAGAGATAATTATTGGACTGGGAAAAAATCAACAGTTTGGGAGGATAACCAACTGGCTCGTCACACAATTATCTTAAATATGAATATGGAGAGTGCTGTCAAGCATGCTCTGGAGACACGGTTTGGGGAAGGGAGATGGCTTTGAGCATTGGATAACACATTTGCCCTCAAAGACTTTTTGTCTAGCTTCCGGGTCATCCTGATTTAGGTCCTTTGAAAGAGTAAGAAATTCAGTGATCAGTTTCCTGAGGTGAGTGCGTGTCAACACATCAATCATGCCATTTAATCCATGCTGCAGTATTAGGTATCATATTCCCGACTGAGAAAGGAGGAGATTATTTATTTTTTAAGTTGCTGATCTAAAGTCACCAATTTAGTGAGTGTCAGCAGGACTTGAAACCATAGATCATGCTCACCGTAGACGTGAAAAGGGAAAGGGAAAATAAAATGCCTGGTAGAAGCTTTACAGTGAACCTTGAAGGTGCTTTCCTTTGACCCCATTCTAGAGTATAAGCCAGACCAGGTTGACCAATTCCTTTGTGCTTCAGCAGAGAAAGTGTTGGAGTAGAGTAGAACTTCGGTAGGTGGTACAACCATGCCACATAGACGGTCGCAGGCTAGTAAGGCATACGAGTTATAGTCAGTAGGAATAAACCAAGCAGGAATGAGTAGGAATGCCACAATAGGAATAGAAATTCAAATCAGAAAGAAGATGTCAGCCTAGAAATCTTGAGTCCGAAAGGACTCACGACATGAAGGAAGGCGATACTGCAAGTTTTCCAAAGGGATAGTCTCATGACCTTCTGGAATAACAATTAAAAAGAGAAGTAATAGAATATCATTATGTTGGTTAATTGTACATGTCAACTTGACTAGGCTATGGTGCCAAGTTCTTTGGTCAAGCACTTATCCAGAAGGTTCTGTGAGCTGTTTGGTGGCTGTGCGTCTACAGGGTGGTGATTAGCATCGACAGTCAGCTGACGTTAAGCAGATTACCCTCAACACTGTGGGTGTGTCCCCTCCAACTGACTGAAGTCCTCAAGAGCAAAAGTGGAGATTTCCTGGAGAAAAAGGGATTCTGCCTCAAGACTGTAACATGAAAATCCTGCTGAAGTTTCCAGAATGCCTGCTTGCACTATGAATTTCAGATTTGCTAAGTTCAGCAATCATGGGAGGTAATTCCCTAAAATCTGTCTCTCTGCTTCTCTCTCTCTCTTTCTCTCTCTACACACACACACCTGCCCACACCCCCCACACACACACTCACACATAGAAACACACACAAAATACAACTAGTATGCATATATGAAGCATCATATAATATATTACAATATATAGTTAGATATTTATTATATTATGTTTTATTTACATATAATATATATAAGTATACTATATATAAATACAATATTCTAGTCCTAAAAGCAAGGAGCTAATGTGGCCGAAGCCCAGCGAACAAGGCATGGAAGTTTTAGAAGGTGAGGTAGACAGATAATAGAGAGGAAGATTGGGCAGGGCCTTGGGGTCAACTGTAGATTGGGTCACAGGGAATGAGATGAGAGGCCATTAGAAAGGGCTGTGAGGTGAAAAGTGGCATAATGCAGCTTCCCTTGAAGTCATAGATTGAAGGGTAAATCTACATGCTGTGAAGATAATAGCATGTAAGGGCCCAAGGAAAAAAGCAGGGAAAACCATCACTTCCATCCTGTGAGAGCTGTTGGCATCCTGGGAGGCAGTGGTCATATCCCAGGACATTTTTAAATGATGCTGCCAGGGTGTAGGCATTAAATGTGGGGTGTGAGCAAAAGAGAGGAATCAAGGGTTGACTCTAAGAGTTTTGTTCCAAGCAATAAGAATGCCGAATTTGTATTTCCTAAGGTGGTAATAAAAATAATGGGAAGAACAAGATCTGAGGGAGAGTAAAGAATACAGATTTGTTATTCTTTCTGGATATCTAACTGAAGGGTTAAATAAGCAGTTCAATATGGAAGCCTGGAGTTCAAGGGCAATGTCGTAGATGGGTGCATTATATATTCATGGAGATGCTGTAGTAAATTGGGCATTCTTCCCGTGGAGAGAAGTATGATTTTCTACCACTGAAGAATGTAGTGATATCTGTACAATATTTTTTAAATATTGGTATGTTTTAAACAGAACAAAACAAACAACAGAAAACAGCCCCCAGGATTCTGACACTGACCTAGCGCTCTGCTGGGTTATGTGTTTCTTCTGTTAGACATAATTTCACAGAATACCTGCCCCAGACAGGGTTACTTTTAAGACTACGACAAGATGTGACAAAGTTAGGTTACCTCATAATTACGTCTAATCATTGACCCCGACAAGTTATCACTGGGTCTCCCCAGAAAATGCCAAAACCCCCTGGCTCAGCCAAAATGAGTGAGTGTTACTGCTTTACCAATTATAACTTCATTGTAATCTCCCCTGTTCAGGGATAAGATGTACCAGCATTCTCAATCATAGAATTGCCCCCACTTTCTGGTAGCATCCAATCTATAGCAGATCTCTATTTCCTCTGGCCCTTCCCCAAATCAACCAACGAGAGCCCAAATCCTGTAAAAATTCTTCCTTACCCTCTTACAGACACAGCCACGATGCCTGTCTCCCTTCTGGCGCCGACTGAAAAGCCTGACTTTCCAACCACAGGCACGTCGCTGGCAGTCTCTCTCTAGAGGGCAGAGAAGTGTAATATGGCACCACTAACCAGAAAAAAAAAATTATCGGGATCTATCACCATTGCTTAAAAAATATTGTCATGCTTTGAGCCAGTAGTAATGATAGTGGAATCCAACATCAGGAAATAAAAGTTACAGCTCCCCAAACAGACTAAGACAATGTCCTATGTATTATCTGCTAAGCTTACCCGGGAGAAATTCTGTTCAGGAGATTTGACATGAAGCCATGCAGGAAGAATTTTGTGCATTTTGTTGTTGTTGTTGTTGTTTTTGACTGTTTTCCTTTGTATTGCAATCCTCTCCACAGTCTAAAATACTTGCAAAAAATCCGTCTGAGGGGCGCCTGGGTGGTTCAGTCTGTTAAGCGACTGACTCTTGATTTCAGCTCAGGTCATGATCTCACAGTGTGTGCGAGTGAGTAGCGCGTTCTGCCCTGACAGTGCAGAGCCTGCTTGGGATTCTGTCTCTCCATCTCTCTCTCTCTCTCTGCCCCTCTCCCGCTCATGCGTGTGCTCGCTCTCTCTCCTTCCTCTCTCAAAGTAAAGAAATAAACCTAAAAAAGGGATAACGTCTGTCTTGAAATAGACAATTTGGGGGTTCTAATATTAAGGAATATTCAGTAGCTTCCCTTCTTAGAGTTGCACCAAACTGAGAGTAGATACTTAATAAGCATTTGATGAATGGATAGAATCAATCTGACAACTGAGAGCCGTATAAAGCAGATACCACAGGGCATGTTTTTAAAAAAGTAGTTTCTGTTCAACGGACAGGAATCATCAGTGCTGTGCTGCTTAGAGCTGATTGAAGAGGTTCACCCTGGAGCCAGTTGCACAGACTCTATTTGTCTAGGACGGTTCTGTTATTCTGTCTGCAGAAAACTTCACACAGTTTTACTTGTGACAAGGGCCAGGGCAAGGCCCCCAAGCAACTTCTAATTGGTTGCAGCGGTTCCTCACCGACCTTGTCCTTGGCCCTTGTGGAGATGATTTCAAAGTTCCACGTCCCCAGGACCAAACCCTGGAGGGCGGGTTCACTGGAGCTTAGTAGAGTCTTACACGAAGGTGAAAAAGCATAATGTAGTTGGATGGACATAAAGTTTGGAGTCAGGCAAAACACAGTTTAAGTCCTGGCTGTGCTATTTAATAGCGGGGTATCTGAAAACAGGTCTATAACTTTTCCTGTAAAATGGAAATAATAGTTATACGTACCTTGCAGTGTCCTTGTGGACACTAAAAATAATGTATGGAAAGTATTAATGAGTGATTATTATAGGTATGAAGAATATGCATTTGTTCACACATATATAAAACTACCTTAAAATAATGAGTTTATGTCACCCTGTGTTAAAGATGATTACAATGTAAATCTAATGGAGCTGAAAGGAGTAAATTATATATATTATATATGTGTGTGCATGTATTATGTAAAGGAATATCACACATTATGGTATGTATGACTTGATCATAAACACACACACACACACACACACACACACACACACACGCAGGCACCAGGGCATTTAATGTACATTTACTCTTTTTTTTAACAAAGTAATTTTTTTGATGTTTCTTTTTTAGTTGTTTTAAGAGAGAGAGAGAGAGAGAGAGAGCAGGGGAGGAGCAGAGAGATAGGGAGAGAGAGAACCCCAAGCGGGTTCCGTGCTAGGCTGCAACTCACAAACTGTGAGATCGTGCCAACAGTTGGCAGCTTGACTGAGCCTCCCAGGTGCCCCGATGTACGTTTTCCTTTTAGATTTCATATGATAGTGACCCCTAGCCAGTTCCTACACCCTGACCCTTAAGATACCACGTGGGTTCCACCATGCACTCTTGCTTCCTCGCAGTTACAAACTACATCTCAGCAGGGATTGCTCAGATTTTAGGTACAGTTTCAAACTTAGGGCAAAGTGATGCAATGAATTCCCATACCCTTTTTCCTGAAATTCACCACTTACCCTTGCACCTTTTGCATTGGCATTCTCTCTCTCACGCTCTGTGTCCCTCTGAAACATTTGAGAGGAAATTTCAAGAGGACATATCCCTCCCCCCTGAAATTTCCACGTACATTTCCTAAGAACAAGAACAAAGACATTCTCATGTATTTCCTCTTCATTCGCTGCTTCCAAACAGGTGCTCAGTGAGCCATTTGCTCTAGAGACGCTTGAGGGGAACACACCGGTGTGATTTGACCTGGATATTTCCGAGCACACTCAGGGGGCTCATTGACACGTTTCTGACCTGGTGTGCACTGTTCTGAGCTTCTTCATATAAAGAGCTCACAATACCCACCCATTCCACCATGGCGACATGGATATATTTTGTGGCTTCAGAGGCAAAGAGGATTCAGAAATGGAAAGAAATTCAGTTTCAAGGAAATAAGTATCAGGTTTTTGCATCTATGATTTCATGGACATAAATTCATACCCACTGCGCTAAGGATTAAATTCATTACGAGCGGAGAAGAGTTGGCTGAAAATTAGCAGGTGGCAATAATGATGGGGATAACGGAGTATAAATGGATTCCCAAGGTCTCTGAAAGAAGTCAGTAGTTGGGAGGTTATGTGGGAAAGATGGGAAGCGGGGGAATATTCAGAGATGGGGGGAGGTCATTTTGAACTTTTAAGACTTAATGTTGAAATCAGGCATTTGAAGCGGTAAGGACAAGACACCTTGAACTTACGGTAGGTAATGAAGGATATTGCAAGGACAGACAAGGAGGGAAGACAGCAGTCTGAACTTGCACGTCTCCAGACCCGTGTCTTACCTTCACCAGCTTCCTCAGACCTGCGGTGCTCGTCTCCAATGAGGCTTTCTCAAAATAAATAAACAAACTTAAAAAAATAAATAAATAAAAATCCAGAATCCTAAATGATCTGACCCAAATTTGCCTTCCCAACTCTACTTTCTACTATTCTATTTAATTTCTGCCCTCGTGGCAAATTTGAATGCTTTCCCGTTTTTCACATACGTGATTTTTGCATGCGTCTCTCCATGCTCCATTAAATGCCAGAAATGTCGCTACGTTACCACCTTCACATGGCCCGATTCTAGTGAATCTTCAGCATTCAACCAAAAAAAAAAAAAATCTCTCCCCAAAATGCCAAGACAGACCCACACAGGTACGTGCACGTGTGCGCGTAAGCACACCAGCATGCACGCACACACAAACTCTTTTGTCCAAACTGCCACAATCCTCTCCTACTTCTCTTAGGCACTTATTCTCTATCTCATCTAAAAAAAAAAAAAAAAAAAAAAAAACCTCACAATAATGACTTTATAGCTTAAAGCTGCATGCACAGCATGGTAGGGCCAGTAGGAATGGGAGAGCAGTATGGATAAAGGAAGGAAGGAAGCTAAGATATGACATGAGATGTACTTTGTAACCATGAATTCAATTTGTTGCGTCAAGCGTTTTCAACATCACAAAAAAAATGTAATGCATTTTATTTCCAAAGTGGTAGAATAAATCCTTAAAAAATTAATCCACGCAAAATAACTTGAAATCCTGAGCTTCCTGGATACATTTAT
This sequence comes from Panthera tigris, assembly GCF_018350195.1. Classification (NCBI taxonomy): domain Eukaryota; kingdom Metazoa; phylum Chordata; class Mammalia; order Carnivora; family Felidae; genus Panthera; species Panthera tigris. Next base: position 66,476,437 of record NC_056661.1, read on the forward strand.
TTTCCCAAGTCGTTGTTTTCTATCCTGGAATTCAAAAAGGGTTTTCATCAACAGCTATCATTTCTGGGCAGGATTTTGTGACAGGGTAATATCTCTAATGTCTGTGAGTACATGAAACGTTATTACACAGCATCGGGGCCAGGTTCCTCCATGTCTGCAGAGGCAGAAGAAGGAAAAATGGATTTGTCTGCCATATACGGCATTAAGTTGGATTTAGTAGCAACTCTGGGACTCTAGGATTAGATTGTTTTCAAAATGAAAACACCATCTGTGAGAGCTGTCCATCAAGGGCCGGATTCATCTTTTTGTTCTAGGAAAGCGTTGCCCTAATAAATGCGGAAACACATTGGGGGTGGGGGGCGGTGCACGGTTACTTTCTTTTTCCTCCACACCTTTAAACGATGTAGGTTTCATTTGCTTACATGAAAATGGAAACTTTTTACAGTAACATGGCACCAGGGGCCGGGAGTTTGTCCGAGTTGCCCAGAATCGTACACAGTAGGCACTCAGTAAGTGTTTGTAGAATGGAAGTGATGAATCCATAATGCTCAGAGTTCTTAGTAGATTTCCGTTTTCTCTGAAATGAGTTACAGCGAAAGGAAATTTCCACAACAGATTTTTTACAGTGACATAGCCACATCTAAGAGCAGCCGTTAAGCTTTTTATGTCTAAAAGATGATTTTTCTCTAGACATATTAAATACTGCATCTTTCCTTTGTAGTCACATTTAGGTGTGTTTTTCATTTTCAGGACTTGTGATTCTGATATGAAATTTTGTAGAAATTATTTATCTCACCCTTTTTAAAATAACTCAGAAACCTCGTACATCCGACCTTGACAGAACTTTAAACTTCCTCTTATTTCTGGATTTTATTATGTCCTCAGCGAATCACACCAATACAATCCATGATATTTCTTTTCCTTTGTGGAGTCCAACCTTGGAAAGCTTTTACTCCCTTACCAATGCAACGCTGAATCAGATTATCGTCATCTATTTCCCCCAAACAAATAAGTAGATAAAAATGACAGCAGGTTCTGGAAACATGCTTCTCTTTTTACAAATGTTTCCCCATTCTGTATTCTAACACAGGATTATTAATTTTGTCAGGCAAGAGGAGTTGTGGGTCACCCATCTAAACAAAGACACATTTTGAGATGAGATATTTAAAGGCAATGTTACTGGTTTATGCATAACATGTGTGGGAGCGCTGGGTGGGTGTTCGTGCTGGGAATGTAGCCGTGGACGAGTCTTGGTTGACAGGCTGAAGGCCAGCCTGAGTGATCACTTCAGAGCACAGTTATGTCGCTTTCAAACCACTGGCAATGGAGGGAGCTGTACTCCAATAGCAAACAGAGGATCAAGAGATGTTCTTGGTCTTAATTTGTCAGGATGCCACTCTCCAGACTACGAGAAGGCAAATGGTGAGCACTTTAATGGGGCCTTCAGTGAAGTCTTCACCCCAAACCCTGTTTCCTCCACCTCCTATCAGCCTCCTTCGGATCGCCTCACCTCCAGGAAATGTGCATAAACTTGGTTTTATCTTTTAAATGTTTGGCTATCAGGATAGAGGAAAAATAAGCCCAAAGAAGATGATTCTTAATGATGGAATTTCAAGCCTTTAGACACCAAAGTGCAGACAAACTTTGGGGATATGGGCTGTCTCTGAATTCTTTACATCACGTCATATGGGAACAACAACATTAATGCCCTTGTATGGGATTAGTCTTAACTTTCTCTTACCAATCGGTGGTATTCCACTCAGGCTGCCATAACAAAATACCACAGGTAGTGTGAGTTAGACAAGAGAAATGTATTTGCTGGAGGCTGGAAGTCTCAGATCAGGGTCCAAGGGTTTGATGTCTGGTGAGAGATGGTCCCACCTTGGCTTGTAGACAAATATACTTGCTTTGTTTTCACATGACCTTTCCTCTACGCACATGGGAAAAGAACCACTCTCTCTTTCATTTCTAAGGACAGTAAGCATATCAGATGAGGGCCCCAATCTTATGAACTCATTTAACTTAATTACTTCCTCAGAGTCTCCATCTTCAAAAACAACCACGCTGGTGGTTAGGGCTTCAACATATGAATTTGAGGGAAGACACATTCAGTCCATAATAACAAACGGATTCTGCTTTTGTTTCATGAGGAGCTTCATAGGTTTTAAAGTAGTAATTTCAATCACAGACTACATTTATGGGTTATAGGCCCCGAAACAGTCTCATTCAGTCCATGAGAAATATTAGCAGAAACATGATCATAAGGACATGTTTGTTTACCATTTCAGACAATTATAGCTTTCTTGAAGTACACCCAAGGTCATCTGCCCACCCTGGTGTCCACGGATTATAGGCTAATGATATTCCAAAGGACTCAAGTTGTGGCATGGGGCATTATAAAATATCAAGAACTATCCAACAATTCGATGCTGAAAATATGAGTGAGAAAACCCAAATGACAACTTGTTTAAATAACCTAATTAATCAACAATTGGACAAGTGACATTGAAAAATGAGTCTTTCTGTTACAAACTCCCGGGGCTCTGTTCTTCTGGAATCATGGACTAATGTGTGGTCATAAAAGAACCTTGATGCCTTCTCCCAGTGGTGCTGATCCAACCCTCACCTGTGGAGAACATCACGATTGGCCCGTTGTACCTACAGAGGGCAATTTATCTGAAAGTATAGCCAACAAACCCAACGTGATCTTCTTGGCCTGGACATATTATCACTTGTTTGCTGAAAGGGCACAAACTTGCAGTCTTTGATTTCATTCAAATTTCAGAAGGAACGAGGAGAGTCTGCAGAACTTTATCCCTGTGATAGACGTCACCGTGGATACAGTTCTTATAATAACTGCATCAATTTAAAATAGATGATACAAGGGGTGCCTGGGTGGTGCAGTCGATCAAGCATCTGACTTGAGCTCAGGTCATGATTTCATAGTTCATGAGTTTGAGCCCCACGTCGGGCTCTGTGCTGACAGCTCTGAGCCTGGAGCCTAGCTTCGGATTCTGTGTCTCCCCCTCTCTCTGCCCCCTCCCCTGCTCACACGCACACACGCACACACACACACACACACACACACACTCTCTCTCAAAATAAATCCATAAACCCTAAAAATAAATAAATAAATGATAAATAAATAAGTGTTAAAAATTAAAAAACAGATGAATTTAAAAAAATGTTTATAAATCCATGTAATACTCACTGAAGCTTCTAAACAATCTTGATCCTGGTGCAGCTGTGGTGAATGCGTGAGGGGTGTGCCACCTGGGCCCCTGAGGGAAGGAGTTCGTCATGTCTGGAGTGAGTGATGTTTCCTGGATGGTCAGAATGCCTGGAATTGTTAGCGTGGGATGGTGAGCTCACCCTTTGTGGGCCAGAGTTTTTGTCATTGTGCTTAATTTAGTCAACATGACATCATGGTGTCTCTAGGAGTCAACCTCTGTAGTCCCTGGCAAGTTTGGGATGGCCACTCCTCTGTCGATGCCTTGTCCATAATGGCCCTGCTCTAGCCTCTCACACCCCCTTACGAAAACTCAGAGCAGTAATAATTTATAATATATAAGAAATCGTAATAAAATATGCCTGCATATGAGGAAATTAGAAGCCGTAATGTCCTGGGGAAAGTGCTACAGATAAGGAATTTATAATAGCTATCATAGGCGATAACGTCCTTGGAGAGGTAAGACGGCTTAGGTGATGTTTATTACCAGGATCTCACGAGTGGCTGAAAGGATCATATTTGGGCAAAGGAAGTTCTACTGGATAGCAGGATTTTCTGGAGACCTAGTACCACAATTTGTAAGTATTCCATCTTGGTCCCCAGCTACCAGGGATCTCCCCAACTCCAACACAGGGCATTGAAATTCCCCAATAAAAGTGTTATATTAGGGGCGCCTGGGTGTCTCAGTCAGTTAAGCACCTGACTCTTGATTGCGGCTCAGGTCATGATCTCCCAGTTCATCAGATCGAGCCCCACATCTGGCTCTGCACTGACAGCAGGAGACTGCTTGGGAGTGTTTCTCTCTCTCTCTTTTTTTTCTCTCTCTCTCTCCACTGCTCATGTGCTCTTCCTCTCTTTTAAAATAAATAGATAAAAGCTTAAAAAATGTATATACTAAAGCCTCTTGCAAGGCATCGCAGCCCTTGATTCACAAATGAGATTGGGTGTGGATCTCAGCACCGTCATCACTAAGGTGTCACAGGACCCTCATCAAACAAATCAATTTATTCAACCTCCAATTCCCTCCCCTCTAAAAGGAACTAAATCGAGCACCTGTCCCATAAATTTTCCAGGAGGATTAAGTGAGAACATATCTGTGAGGCACTTAACAGATTCACGGCACGGAAAAAGAGCTTAATAAAATTGCAATTATCAAATCAACCCAGTGTGTGTGCATGTGCATGCCAGAGGGTTACACTAAGGTTCATCCCAGCAAATTTTTTTCTTGGTCACTGCGAGGAAGTGCATCTATTAGCTAGATCTAGCGATCAAGCAAAGACCAAATTCGGTTGATCGTTAGGGAATCTTTGTAAAATTCATGCCCAGATAAGTTTGGAGAAATTGATAAAAATCTATTTCCCAGCTGAAACTTTGGGAACATACCTCAATTTCCAGAAATTTTCTGGAATTCATCAGGCAGTCATATGACTGGTGAATACTGGACCCCATATTATGGAGTTTCAGTTATCTCATGACTTGGTCTCAATTCCTGGTCCATTTGCAAAGGGTGAGCCTCATGTATCTGATTCTGGCAAACGGATTGCGACCCTAAAATGTCCTGCTGGGTTTTCCTGGTCTTTCTCTTGTTCATGTGAAGTAAAAATAGTACAGTCACAGAATGGAAGGAGCTCAGGTCCCTGAATCTGCCACTTGGAAGAAAGGAATGAAAAATAGTTGATCATAAACTGGTTGACGTACACTGACCACCTAAGTGTTATTCGAAGGCACTCAAATTCTCCTCACTGTCATTTCAATGATTTTGGGGTAATTTTCTTAATTGATGAAAAGGTTGTTTGCATTTCCTTTACAAGATATGTTCCTGAAGTTAGGTTAAAGACTTTAATTACGATCAAGGTATATAATTTCCTCAGAGAGTAAATAGCTGTCCAATCATTGAACTGTGTGAAAACAATACTGAATGAGGTACACAATTTTTGAAGAGAAAAGTGTTTTGTATTTAGAAACCAAGAAGAAAGATAAACATGGGATGTTTTTGATAACAGTGGAAATTAAAATCAGGGTCAAAGAAAAAAAGCCTTTCAGATCCAAGTTCCTGTCCAGTTGTGTTAGTTCATGATGTTACTTACATTAGTGATCTCATCACTCAAGGCCTCGAATCCAAAACGGTTAAACAGGAGTCTGGATAGTTGAGACAGTCAAATGTGATAGAATGTAAAACAGCTTAGCATATAGTAAGTATTGAATAAATATGCTTCTTGTCCTTTCCTTGAGACAAGATTTCATCAGGAAATGGACAAATAACTAAAGACTTATAATAATTAACAGTGTCAGAATATGATATAAAAATAATAAACGTTTGGGCGCAGTTTTAACAAAATTAATCAGCTGAGTAATAAAATTACAATCACACATACCTCTGGCAACCGTAAGGCCTGCGAACTATTAGCAACCGAAGTATTAGCAAAATCATTACAAATAAGCACACGAGAAAATGCAGGCAGCGATAAAAATCACAATCAGGAAACTTTCAAGCCAGTTAGGAATTTTCACTCACTTTCTTAAAGAAGTGATGTTTAAACTGAGGACTGAAGAATACGCACACGGAGGCAGATAGAACCTTCCGACCCTGGTGCACAGAATGTGCCCAGGCTTAGATGAGAGGGCAGGATGACTTTCCGGAGGTTACCTTGAGTGGGGATGAAACACCAGAGGAGAGAGGGTGTGAGCTCAGGGAGGTTCGGTGCACGAGGCGAGCTCACGCAAGGTGTTAGGAGCACGTGAAGAGATTTGACAAGTGCTTAAAGGCCATGGGAAGTCACGTGAGTTGGACCGCATACATGGCTATGGTTTTTCACCTCCCTGTGTCCATGTCCTTTACCAGGTAACTCTGCAATGCCCACTTACTCTATCCCTTGGTGCAGTCCTTCGGTCAATGGAATGAGGTGGAAATAAAGAGGCACCAGTCTCTGAACCCAGGCTTCTAGAAGCTTCCCATGCTTAGTGCTGTGCTCTCAAGCTTCTGTCAACACCAATACCGTGCAAAGTGATCCCAGGACAGCCTCCCCATCACAGGAGGTGATGAAACGTGCAGAGAGTAGATTTTTCTGAACCGAGCATTCTTAGTTGAACTGCCCTAGATGAGACTCTCCCCTCCCCCAACCCCGCTTAGCCAAAGATCCCCCAGCCCCTCCCTGATGCATAAAGTGAACCAGCTGATCTACAGAGAGACAGAGAGAGACTCCATGCTCAGCCAGAGCCTACTCGGGGCTTGATCCCAATGATCGACCTGAGCTGAAATCAAGAATCATTAGCCCACCAAGCCACCCAGGTGCCCCTGAAAGATTATTTTTTGATGAAATACCCAAATAAAACATAGGGCATAAGATTACAGGCAGAAAAATCATTAATTGTTTTTTAATGTTTATTCATTTTTTTAGAGAAAAAGAGAGACAGAGCATGAGTGTGGGAGGGGCAGAGAGAGAGGGAGGCACAGAATCCAAAGCGGCCACCAGGCTCTGAGCCGTCAGCACGGAGCCCGATGCAGGGCTCAAACTCACGAGCCACGAGATCATGACCTGAGCCAAAGTTGGATGCTTAACCGACTGAGCTACATAAGCGCCCCAGACAAATCATTTTTAAGAGGAACTTGCCAGCCAGTGTTTCAGAAGAAAATGAAGATGACCAGGGAGAGTTAGGCAAAGAGTTGGGAGCTATTTGAGGCATAGGAAAAAAAAAAAAAAATAAAGGGCTTGATACAATTTGTACATGGTGGGTTGACACTGAGGAATGATAGAAAACTATGTTCTCATTTGTGATGTTTGCTAAAACTGGGGAAACTTAGGTGTAAAAGGTTGAGTCCAGAAAGGATGATGAAATTATAGATGGTTCTTTCTATATAATAGGAATAAATTAAATTATCCTGGGAAGGTTGTCATAGCGATGATTTTGGAATTGTGGCCTGAAGGACAGTTTTGAGAGTCATTCACGACCAAATGGGAAGACATAAAAATGTCTGTTGAGTTATGGGTGAAGCTTGAACCAGGTGGCAGTATTTTAAATATAACACCGAATAATTCTGGTATATCTTGATCTTGGGGGAAGTATTTTGAGAGCTTTGCCAGACAAGCACATGCATGGTGGGAGGGAGGGGTCCCCGTAGATACATCAATGTATCTATGATATAAAGGGCCTAACCTAATCTTTTCTGAGGTTGCTGTAGGAAACCTTGTAGAAAATATGTGTCGCGTCTTAATATATCCCAGGCTTATGTCTCTGATAGATAAGGAAAAATATGGACAAATTTGAACCCAGGTACCTCAGCACGGACTGGCCCATCTGCATCCATTAAAATAGCGTGTCTCCTGGGGCGCCTGGGTGGCTCAGTCGGTTTAGCATCTGACTTTGGCTCAGGTCATGATCTCACAGGTCGTGAGTTCAAGTCCCGTGTCGGACTCTGTGCTGACAGCTCAGAGCCTGGAGCCTGCTTCGGATTCTGTGTCTCCCCCTCTGTCTCTGTCCATCCCCTGCTCACACTCTGTCTCTCTCAAAAATTAATAAACATTAAAAAATTTAAAAAAACAAAAACAAAAACAGTGTGTCTCAACCTCAGCATTATTGACATGTGTTGGGGTGGGGCTGTCCTGTGCATTATGGGATGTTCAGCATCGTCCTTGGCCACTAGTCACTGAATGCCTGTCATATCCATCCCACCTGCTATGACAACCAAAACTGCCTCCAGACATTGCCAAATGCCTGAGAAACACTGCTTTAGAGGACAGGTGATTTTTATAATTTTAAAAGTGAAGTAATCTAGCAGAGATTTGACCAAGAGTGTCAAAACCACGGTTATAAATATTGGTGTATATTGTTAATTAATATTTAGCGGCTGTTTATTGTTTTGAAGTGTCGATACAAAGTAACTTGCTGGAATAATGAAAATATTCCCTGGCCACTAGTCACTGAATGCCTGTCATATCCATCCCACCTGCTATGACAACCAAAACTGCCTCCAGACATTGCCAAATGCCTGAGAAACACTGCTTTAGAGGACAGGTGATTTTTATAATTTTAAAAGTGAAGTAATCTAGCAGAGATTTGACCAAGTGTGTCAAAACCACGGTAATAAATATTGGTGTATATTGTTAATTAATATTTAGCGGCTGTTTATTGTTTTGAAGTGTCGATACAAAGTAACTTGCTGGAATAATGAAAATATTCCCTATTTTGTTACTGGTGTATATACATGAATATACACATTTGTTAAAACTTACTGAAATGAACTCCTGCGAAATGTGCATTTTATTATAAATAGTTATACTCGAAATTTTTCTTTTTTTTAGATGTTTAATGTTTATTTGTATCTGAGAAAGACAGGGAGAAAGGCCTGAGCAGGGGACAGGGCAGAGAGAGAGGGAGACACAGAATCTGAAGCAGGCTCCAGGCTCTGAGCTGTCAGCACAGAGCCTGACACGGGGCTCAAAGCCACAAACTGCGAGATCATGACCTGAGCCAAAGTTGGACGCTTAACCGACTGAGCCACCCAGGCACCCCCCGTACTTGAAAATTTTCTAAAAAATAACATCTTTTTAACATTCAAGATAAACTGGGAAGTTGATCTTTGATTTTAAGCAGCACAATGTGATACAATTTGAGTAAGTGCACTCTTCAACGTTGTTTTGCGATGTTTTACTTAATATTGTTTACTATATTTATGCTCAATTTACTGCATTTACAAAAGTTGTTTAAATGTTTTTTGAAGATTTTGTTGATTATATATGTAAATTTTCCTTGTCTGACATGTAAAATTACTTAAAAGAATATTTAAATTCATAAATACAACTTAATATATTAAAAGGAATGTAATTAACTAGGTTTTAAAAGATTTTAAACAGAGTTTAGTCTGTTCAAGTTAGGTTAACCACACCTTACTCCAAGCATAAGTAAAGGTGATTTTGAATTCCCTGGGTTAAAAAAAAAGTATAGCAATTTACAAAAGTTGAAACTTAAAGGCCAGAGGTGCCTGTATTTTTAAAGTTTTAACTTTAAGAAATGGAAAATTAATGTCTAATCCAATAATTAAAAAGAGTTCTTTGCTTACACACGGGAAGCATAAGTCAAGGGCAAAACCAGAAGAAGCTTTAAATTAAAGAAAGCAAAGAACACTCAAGGACACTGAACAGAAGTCACCCAAGATACGGGAAGACAGCCCCGGGCACAGCTCATGCAATCCAGAGATTGTGGCCAGGGTGTAGGAGAAGAGGTTGTGGCCAATGTGTGATGGAAATGACAGAAGAGAGAGGGAAGAGAAGATCTCACTCCATTCAGCGTGGTGCTGTGACAAAAGCACTTCCAGAAAAGCACATTTGAAGTGAGAAAAGAAGTCATACCAGAAATGGAATAAATACGTTCCCAAGCCAATTACCTTTTCTCTCACCTTTCAACATATTCTTGCCCTACAGGGTCCAAAATAATGGTAAGCGTTACAATTGGATATTACCACCACAAGTGACAATCACTAGCTAGTAAGCCTACAAAACCAAAGGAAGGCTGGGTCGCTCTGCCACAGAATCTGGAAGAAGTTATCACATCAGTCTCATCATCTACTGGTTGCTTGTGACACCAAAATGAAAAATGGTGCTGCCTCATAAAACGTTGAGCTTTGGGAAAAACTCTGGACTCTTATAACACTAATTTCCAAATAAAACTAAAAGCAGGTAAATAGAAATTTTTTAAAAACTGCCATACTGTTAACCTGATTCTTCAAGTGTGAATGCAACAGAAGAGTTAATAAAGTCTATCTATCCGTCACCTATCGATCTGTCGATCGATCATCACCTAATTTATGTATGTGTGTTTTGCATATGCGTGTGCATATATACCATCTATTATGACAGTGAATTTACCAAAAATCGACATATGGAAGAAGTGTCAAGCTTCCTTTATCTCACCAAAATACTTCTCAGAGGCTTTGACTAGAATAACTTGTGTCAAAACCAGGTTCTACATATTAATAACTGTGTGCAATTGAGCAAGTTGCCTAAATTCTCCAAACACTGATTTCTTGACTTGTTGAATACGGTTCACCTGCGATGACTTGGGACTAAGGTATGTGAGTTACACACAATGCTCAGTCTAGGACAGTGTGTCCCAGCCTGGACATGAAATCGCCCAAAGATCTGGGATACAGATGCCTAGACCCCACACAAGACTTGGAAGTTCGTTAGGTCTAAGAGGAGACGTAGGCCCATTTGTTTTTGTTTTAAAAGTAGTTCTGATGGGGGGCGCCTGGGTGGCTCAGTCAGTTGAGCGTCTGACTTCGGCTCAGGTCATGATCTCACAGCTCGTGAGTTCGAGCCCCGCGTCGGGCTCTGTGCTGACAGCTCAGAGCCTGGAGCCTGCTTCTGCTTCTGTGTCTCCCTCTCTCTCTGCCCCTAACCCACTCACATTCTGTCTCTGTCTCTCTCAAAAATAAATAAACATTAAAAAAAAAGTAGTTCTGATGGGTACACCTATGTGGCTCAGTCGGTTAAGCATCTGACTCTTTATTTGGGCTCAGGTCATGATCTCACACTGTTCATGAGATCAAGCCCTGCGTCAGACTCTGCGCTAACAGCTTGGGATTCTCTCAATGCCTCTGTCTGCCCCTACCCTGATCTTTCTCTCTCGCTCTCTGTCTCTCTCTATATATGTCGAAAATAAACAAATAAACATTCAAAAAAAGTGTTTCTGGTGTAGTGAGTAGACAATGCTTAATAGGAAAACAAGTATGTAGTACCTTCTTAGCAAGAGGTATTTACCATCATTGTCATCATTAACTATAATGCCTGGATTCTGAATGGAATTTTCACAGCTAGAGAAGTTATACTGACGTTGGCAACCAAAAGTAGTCATGAAGGCAAATGCAAAGGAATGACTGATTCTAAAAGGTATCATATACTTCCCACTCTAAGAAAACCTTCATTCTCTTAGGAATCTTCATTTTCATAGAGGTAGACTGGGTGACAATTATATCCATCACCATAATGTGATTTTTTGAGCAGAGGGAATATCAAATTGTGTCTTGCAGGTGAATAATTATAATCAGAATTTAGGGGCGCCTGGGTGGTTCAGTTGGTTAAGGATTCGACTTCTGCTCAGGTCACGATCTCATGGTTCCCGAGTTCGAGCTCCGTGTCGAGCTCTGGGCTGACAGCTCAGAGCCTGGAGCCTGCTTCAGATTCTGGGTCTCCCTCTTGCTCTGCCCCTCCCCTGCTTGCACTCTGTTTCTCTCTCAAAAATAAGTAAACATTAAAAAAAAAAAGAATTTAAATTGATATAATTTTAATTAAATTCAGCTTTCTATAAAAATGCTGCATTTGAAGGATGCCTGGGTGGTTCAGTCGGTTAAGCATCGGTTAAGTCGGTTAAGCCACCCAGGCGCCCCTGTCCAGTTGACTTTCGGACAACTTTTGAACAACATGAGTGTGGGTCTGCTTATATGTGAATAATTTCTTACGAATACAGTGCAATACTACCAATGTATTTTCTCTTATGATTTTCTTCACATTTTCTTTTCTCTAGTTTCTTCATTGTAAGAATGCCGTATACAATACATATAACAGGCAGAACTTTTATGTTACTGTGAAGGCTTCTGGTGAAGGATAAACTGTTTGCACTTAAGTTTTGGGGGAGTCAAAAGTCATACACAGATTTTAGACTATGTGGGAACTTGCACCCTTAATGTGTTGTTCAACAGTCAGCTGTACTGTGGGGTCCCATTTGAAGGAGATACGTAGAATTATATCTGTATTGTAACTAGTGCTTATCAGTTTGAAACAAATGAGGAAAAGCAGAAAATGTAGTGTTTTTAGTTCATCAGCAAAATAGTGAAATTCACTGCAAAGCACATGAATTATTAAGAACTTTTGAATTCCCGTTGCCCTTGGGTTTCTCAAGTTTGCTGAACTTTCTCACATTTTATGAGTCCTCAGGACTTCATTTGCAAAATGTGGCATTTCAGATAAACGCAGCCTTCAGCACATATTCTGCGACCATGCAGATGATGTGTTAATCCTGACCGGCTCTCCACCGCTGATGAGGACACTTGACATTTCATCAAGGAGGCATTTGAGATCCAGGTAGAAGCTCTCGGGAAATGTAAGGGCCATCAGATGCTGAGAAAGCCACTTGCAACTGATTGGTCCCACTAAACAGCTTCTGTTCCAGGGTCCCAACAGGACCTGGGCGTGTCCTATTGTTTCCTTCGCTCGGTTTTGCGATGACAGTTTTCAGCTTCGTTGTGCAGAAAGGAATAACTTTCTTGAAAGACTGACATCGGTTTAATTCCTCAATACAGTTACACCTTTCTGCTAGGACATTATTCAAAGTTACTAGTCTTCTCCTGTTGAATAACAGGAAGAAAACATCTTTAATAATGACTTCAGTAGTCACTGAAAAATCATGCCATCAGTTTCTCCTCAATATGTGGGGTGTGGCGGAGGGAGGGGCAGCATATCTGAGGCTGTTCCTCTCCAACGTGAGCTTTGCCAGAAGCTCTTATCTCCATATTTCACTCACTGGTTAATTGATATATATCTTGCATATATATATTTTTTTCATTTTAGAGAGACAGAGATAGAAGCAGAGGGAGAGAGAAAGAATCTCAAGCAGGCTCCACATTCAGCACTAAGCCGAACAGGGACTCGAACCCATGACCCTGGGATCATTACCTGAGTGAAATCAAGAGTGTGATGTTCAGTGGACTGAGCCACCCTTGCAGCCTCATATTTTTAAGTAGGCTCTACACCCAATGTGGGGCTTGAACTCATGACCCTGAGATCAAGAGTCTCATGGTCTAGTGACTAAACCAGCCAGGTGCCCCTGCAACTTGCATGTTTTCAAGTTACATCTCGCTCTATAGGGGTTTTCCAGTATGAAATTTTCACACACACACACACACACACACACACACACACACGCATTTCTAAAAATGAGAGAAGATATATCCTTTTCTGTCAAAATTTAGCTCACCATTAAAATCAGAAAAACACTGTATTCACAGGGCTCCTGGGTGGCTCGGTTAAGCATCTGACTTTAGCTCAGGTCATGATCTCATGGTTCCTGAGTTCAAGCCCCATGTCGGGCTCCTTGCTGACAGCTCAGAGCCTGGAGCCTACTTTGGATTCTGGGTCTCCCACTCTCTCTATTCCTCCCCTGCTCACACTCTGTCTCTCTGTCTGTCTCTGAAAAATAAACGAAGAATAAAAAAATAAGAAAAGAGAGAAAAACACTGTATTTAGGATGTTAAGAAGAGGAAGAAACAGCCACAAAGGTCCATCAATGTAGTGATCACTGCGGATCACTGCCTTTAAGGCAATATGTACTGAACCAAGCTGCAAATAAGGCAGAGATTTTTTTTTTATGTTTTATTATTTATTGATGAGAGAGAGAGGACGAGAGACCGAGCATGAGCAGGGGAGGAGCAGAGAGGGAGACATGGAATCCGAAGTAGGCTCCAGGCTCCGAGCGGTCAGCACAGAGCCCGACGCAGGGCTCGAACCACGACCCATGAGATCGTGACCTGAGCCGACGTCGGACGCTTAACTGACTGAGTCCCTCCCCCCCCCCCCCCCCCCCGGCGTCCCGAAGCAGAGGGATTTGTGTCTTCATTTGTGATCAGGGTGCACCAAAAGCACCTGACTTTGCTGAGTTATCTGGAACTTAGTAATTACTGAGCTGTAACTTCAACCTAAAACATAAGTCCCAAATCTGAATAATTGATCACAAAACCTGCCTCCTCAGAAGGATCTAAAGCTTTTGGTTTCTCTTGACCCAAAGACAAAGTTTTCTTTTCGGCAAAAAAAAAAAAAAAATCTTGGTTTTTCATCTTACAGTGTGACTCGATGTATTTTATGTAAGAATGATATAAAAAATATATGTATGCCTCTAATTGTGTCAGGAGAAATCCATTTTGGGCAGATAACTTACTCTGTGTATATTGGTGACCCTTAAACAGCCTGGGTTCGAACTGCGGGTGTTGACTTATACATTAATTTGTTTCAATAAATAAATAAATCACACACACACACACACACATATATATACACACACACACACGTACATAGTGCTATAAATGTATTTTCTTTTATGATTTTCTGTTTTGTTTTAACTTTTATTTATTTTTGAGAGACAGAGAGAGACAGAGTGCAAGTAGGGGACGGACAAGGGAAAGGGAGACACAGAATCCCAAGCAGTCTCCAGGCTCTGAGCTGTCAGCACAGAGCCCAACGCAGGGCTCAAACCCATGAACCGTGAGATCATGACCTGTTCTGAAGTCAGACACTTAACTGACTGAGCCACCCAGGCGTCCCTCTTACGATTTTCTCAATAATAGTTTCTTTTCTCTAGCTTATTTTATTGTAAGAATACAGTATAGACTACGTACACACAAAATATGTGTTGATCACTTTATGTTATCAGTGAGGCTTCTGGTCAACGATAAGCTGTTAGCAGTTAAGCTCTTGGGGAGTCAAAAGTTATACTCAGATTTTCAACTGTGCAGGGTGTCAGCACCCCTCACCTATGTATTGTCCAAGGGTCAAGTGTAAATGTCATTCTCTCCTTGTAACTTGCCTCTTCAGAAGTTGGGATCTAAATTTTGTTACCAAGAACTATTTTTCAGACAAGACCCAGATTTCTGGTATATCTTTATAACCCCTTTCCATAAAGTTTCTAATTTCTTCTTTTCCATCTTTATAGTAACTGTATTTTTATGTTGCCCTATTTTAAATGGACTTAAATATATTATTGAGGTTTGCATTGTAATTAGATATTTTCTAGATCATGGACTTTTTGGAAAAATTTACTGCAAATCAGAAAAAGCGTAAGGCAGTTACTTGCTACAAGTTTCAATGCTTTGTTGTTGTTCAATTAAAATTAGCAGGAACATTTTTTCTTTTTTTAATATTTCTTTTTGGGAGAGCACAGGGGAGGGCAGGGGCGGAAAGAGGGGGACAGAGGATTCGAAGGGGGCTGTGTGCTGACAGGCTGACGGTAACGAGCCCGATGTGGGGCTTCGACTCATGACCTGCGAGATCATGACCTGAGCCAAAGTCAGATGCTCAACCGGCTGAGCCACCCAGATGTCCCAGGAACATTTTTCTTAATCGTAATTTTGTGCCTTGATTTATCTTCTGAAAAATGGACCTGAAAAGAATAGTTTTCCTCTTAGCTTTGCTGTGAAGGGTAATGACCTTGCTGAATGACTAGCCCGCAGAGGGGACTCTCACAGACGGCACTCAATACCCATTAGCCATTATGATGGCGGTCAGGTAATAAGAATGCCAGCTGCCTTCACGCCGAACGCCATCATTTAAATTTCCCATGTCTAGTGGAGGAAACACCACCCGCACACCTGCTGCTTCTCTTCCTCGCTTCTCTTAGAACATCATGTACTAAGTCACTGGTTTGCTTGTTTATATTCCCAAACTCTCATTAGAATAAAATAAAGGGTCACATTAGCGCCAGCCTCGTCCCTACCCTGAGCCACAGACGCCTCCGGGGAGAACCAGGAACTGCTCCGAAAACATCTCTATGTCCACGGACTCCCATATTTGATGAGCCATCAGACTGTTTTCAGGCAGGGTTTGTGGAACCAAGGCTGAGTCCAGTTCTTAGCCGGGTGTGGACGTGATGCAGTAAATCAGGCAGGTGCTCCTACGGCACTTACATCCAGTGGAGACAGAATCCGGTTGTGCTAGTTAGAGCCTGGGCCGATGGTGGGGTGCAGAGGGTCCCGGACAGAGAAATGGGACCATCCCCACCATTGCACTCTGTCTCCTGGGCCACAGCATATGGCTTTTTAGATTTCTCAGATGTAAAGGAGACCACCCCATCTTTCCAGCCCCATATCGACATATCAGGCTCTGGCTCCATTAAGAGAACGTTCCCCAGGTTTGAGGGGAGGGAAGTTCACCCATCCCCACCCTGTGAGTTGGGGGACTGACCACTCATGAACAAATTTCTGCAGACACTCCCCCCCCCTCCCCCGCCAATCTCCCATTTCCCTGAATGTATAAGAGTCTGAGGGTCACAAAGCCAGTTTTAGTCCTTTGGTTTCTAGTCCTGCATGGTGGTCTCATGCCTCATTTTGTTCTGGAGACGTCCTTTGTATCGACTGTCTGAGAAATCCAGTCGAAACTGAGGCAGAAAGGGTGCAACTTTCGCCTCCTATATTATAGGCATTGACTGTCCCTACAGACCTAACAGGGGAAGTTAGTCACTCCAGCCAAGGAAAGAACTGGGAAACTGCAGACAGAAACAGGTCGTTTCCTTTATTTTGGTTTTTGTTTGTGTTTGTTTTGTTTTGTTTGTAATGCAAAAACAATGAACAGCCAACAGCAGATGAAGTCTGGTCTAAAGTGTGAGGTACACAGAAGTATTTTATCATTTTATTTTATTTTATTTTATTTTATTTTATTTTATCTTATTTTAATTTTTTATTTTGAGAGAGAGAGTATGTAGGCACATGAGCGGGAGAGGGGCAGAAGAGAGGGGGGGAGAGAGAGAGAGAATCCCAAGCAGGCTCCACACTGTCAGTACAGAGTCCAGCACAAGGCTCAAACTCAGGAACCCTGAGATCATGACCTGAGTCGAAATCAGGAGTCTGGCGCTTAACCGACTGAGTCACCCAGAGGCTCCACAACCCAGCAATTTGAAAAGAAGCCCTTATTGGACCTAGTGTTTTTCCCAGAGAAAAGTTTGTTTGACCCCTTTATTGAGGTAGAGAGGGAAATGACTGCCGATGTCTCACACATACCTGCGGTTAACCACCCATACTGTTTCATAAAGTCTCCAGGAAAAAATACAGGACTTCTTGGTTTCGTGTTTGTTTGTTTATTTTACTTTAGCGGGTTGTCTAGAATAGTCCCTGCTGACTATTGCTACCAACAGCAAGATTCCAGGTAAGCAGAGTCCTGGTTGAATTTTACATGCAATGCATGACAAGAAATCAAGTATCTGGAAATTTCTAGGAGCTAAAATAAACTACCCCAAACTACAACAGTGTCCCCGAGAGTGCTGACTCCCAGATTCTCTTTTACAGGGACCGGGCAGGGTGGAAGGCAGCCAGCATGAGGGGCAAGGGTACTTCTTCAGTAGTTTGTGAACAACACTTCTACCTTTGTGCCGCGTTGGCTGAAATTAAAATTTGTCCCCTAGCATCGTGGCCACTAGAGATATTCAAAGCAAGCGTAAAAAGACTATGCTTTCCACATGAAAATGTTTGAAGAGCATTACTTTACAAGGTATAAAAATTCAACCCAGAAAATTTAAAGAAATGCTCGAAGTGTTTTAGCACGACTTGTTACAATGTGTGTGCCATGTGGATTCCGTTAATTTAAGTGCAAAGGAAGAGAAAGAAAATACAGGGAGACACCTGATACGCCTAATGAGATGGGATTGAGACTGAATCCTTTGGGGGAAAACCAGTAGATTTCACTGGCTGGGAATTAGAGTGAGGCAGATGTTAAATCTAAGGAGCAACACTGCGTGCCTGGGTGACCCAGTCCATTAAACGACTGACTCTTGACCTCAACTCAGGTCGTGATCTCACGGTTTGTGAGTTCGAGCCCCGCGTTGGACTCTGCATGATGGTGTAGAGCCTGCTTGGGATTCTGTCTCTCCTCTCTGTCCCTCCCCTACCCGTGTCCTCTCTCTCTCTTTTTCAAAATATATAAAACTTAAAAAATAAATAAATAAATAAACCTAAGTAGGAAGGTACACAGACACAGGGTTTATTGTCTCAGGTTTTTGGCCAGTGGGGTTCTATATTCCATTGGACACGTCTGTACCCTCCAACACCTTTGGTATCTTCAAACACCTGCCTCTTCGTGAGGAGTTCGGAAGCTCCTACTATTTTCTCTCACAGGCAACGTCTGGCTTCACTTTGTCCTCATTTCCTCCAGACTAAGTGATCGTTTTCCAAGTTCACCTGGATTATGGGATTAGTCCGAATGTGTGCCCTTACGATTTTGATTCACTATGCTATTACTTTTACATATTTACATTCTTACTGCAAAATATTCCGTGGGTATAGCTTTTATAGTTCTTAATGTGAAACACTGCATGCTATTTACTGAAATTTGGACTACAGGCCAGTATCGACAAAAATCATATAAAATTCCACCAACCTGGAACCAATGTCAGCATTTTGATGCATTTCCTAATGCCCTTTTTTTCTGTAGATATGTGTACATAGATATATTTTATTATAAAATTGAAATCATACTGTGTAGGCAATATTCATTCCTTGTTAGTAAACGATGTAGTTCCTAATTATTGAGCTAATGTAATAAGAATGAAACAAATACCATTATATATCAGTCTTGTATATCTCTGACTACTATTTAGAAGTATTTATCTATCTGTGATGTCATTAGGGCAAAACTGTAAACATTTTATTACTCTTAATACATCTAGCCAGATATATTTCAGAGAGGAAGGGCCCTGGGAAAAAATACATTTCCATTTTATAGGCATCACTTCTAGAACTTTACATCTTCCAGGAACAGATTGTGAAGGTAAAGAGGCCTCCCCCAGGGACTTGGTGTGTTTCACGGGAACTCCAAAAAGAAAATGAAACTACATTCTAACCATCAGAAACTGTCAGGGAGGGAAAGAAGGCTATTCCAGAATGTACCATGAAATAAATGAGTTTTCATGAATGGATAGGCATCATTTCCCTTTCACATTCCAAGGGTAGCCCGTGACGCAAAGCTGAGCTCGCACACTTTTTGCTGCTGGTTAATCCTTGCAGGGAGACACAAACTGGCTGGGTGTTCTCAGTCTCCTTGTTGGCCAGACTCTGTGCCTGACTTGGTTGAGACCTCATCCATTAGTCAAAATAATTAGCTAAAGGAAAATTCCGCGGCACCTGGGTGGCTCAGTCGGTTAAGCGCCCGGCTTCGGCTCAGGTCATGACCTCACGGTTTGTGAGTTCAAGCCCCCCGTAGGGCTCAGTGCTGACAGCTCAGAGCCTGGAGCCTGCTTCGGATTCTGGGTCTCCCTCGCTTTCTGCCATTCCCCCATTCATGCTCTGTTTCTCTCTGTCTCCCTCAGAAATAAAATAAACATTAAAAAAACAAAGAAAAGAAAAACAAAAAAGAAAATTCCATTGAGTCTGTCCCTGAAAGGTTCTGTGAGATCATGGATGGATAGAAAGAAAGTTCGGAAGCCTGACTGTGCCTGAACCCAGTCCTTCGTGGCCCCCACTTAAAACCAGTGAGAAACGACATGTAGAAGTGTAGCCGCAGACAGAATCCCCCGTTTCTGAGCACAGCGCCTGTCTGTCAGTCCTTCCTGCCCTCCTTCTCGAGGTTCAGACCCTGCAATGAGTTGGAGTTTCCCCGAGTTTCTGGCCCTTTGCAGTTTCTCGAAATGTCTTATTTTTACTCGATCCCCTCCTAAATCTGTTTGTCACTCAGCTTGGTACTCAGTGTCATAATTTCTCAAAGCAGAGACTGGATGGAGAAGCCCAGTCCTCCTTTTCCCCTCCCTGCTTTACTGGCTTTCTTACCTTCAGGCTAGTCCCAACCTTGCCTCCTTTGCTCTGACACCACTTTGACCAGATTTATCTGGACCACCTCTGCTCACCCGCACTTCCAAGGTGACCTCCCAACTGTTCGCCCAGATTCTATTACAGAAGCCACCAAGATTTTCTCCAGAGAGCACAGTGATGTGTTAACTCCTGTGTTTGCTCATTGGTTGTTTAGTGTATCCCAATGGCTTCTCCTTGCGTTTCTAATAAAACCCATTTTTCTTTCGAAAGCCATATGAGAGCCAAGTTCTGATAACATTGGAAACTTCCTATCTTTCCCACACCTTCAGACCTCTGAGTCTCAGGCCTTCAGCACAGACTCTGTTTTGCCTGGAATCTTCTTCACAGAGAAGACTCCCTCTCTGACCTGTTTCTGAGCTATATGACGTCCATAGAGCTGATCTGAATTATCCTCTAATCTCATTCTATCTTTATTTCTTCCTTAGTACTTACAGAAGTTTTTCATGTTTTGGTTACTTCTCTTTCATGTATGTCTCACTCTCTCCTTGCTCTATGGGATGAGTCTTTGTCAATTTTTCCCTAAAGCCTAATACGTAGTAGAAACTCAATTCATAATTGACACAATAAATCTTCATTAAACAAAATGCTATGTCAGACACCCTCAGAGCTTTTACTTTAGGGAAGTACATTTTTAATAATCTTTTTAAACACTTTTTTAAATATTTATTTTTGAGAGAGAGAGACAGACAGAGTGCGAGCAGAGGGGCAGAGAGAGAGGGAGATACAGAATCCGGAGGAGGTGCCAGGCTCTGAGCTATCAGTACAGAGCCTGATGCAGGACTTGAACTCACAAACCGAGATCATGAGCTGAGTGGAATCTGGATGCTTTACCAACTGAGCCCCTCAACAATGTACATTTATATATTATTATTATTTATGATTTTATTTTTTAAAGTTGATTCATTTATTTTGAGAGAGAGAGAGAGAGAGAGAGAGACAGAATCCCAAGCCAGCTCCACACTGTCAGCGCAGAGCCCAACGTGGGGATTGAACTCATGAACCATGAGACCATGACCTGAGCTCAGATCAGGACTGAGACACTCAGGCTCCACCACATTTTTTTATATTATTGACATTTTAAATTTGTCTTAATGTTACCTGCTAAGTTTAAAGACCTGAACGAACATCAGAAACAATCATCATTAATTTTGGGTGAATACCTTTCCCAAAACCTCTCATTAGAATGAGTCACATATTTCAGAGAATAGAGTGAAGATCCCACTGAATATTGATTTCAATAGAATCTGTTAAATTTCTTTTTAATTTATTCTGACAAAAGAAAATGGACTGAAGTAAGAGTGAAGGGATATGAATGACTATCAAATGTGTCTTCATCACAAAAATACACTGTCTAGATAATCATCCTTTGTTAACAAAAATATTTGAAAGCAATAAAAATGGGGAACAGTGATCAGACGGAGAATTTGTTATGTCGGAAGACAGATGTGAATATTATATAGTAGAAACTGAAAAAATTGCCTTTTGAACTTTGGAAGGAACAGAGCTGGAATGGAGGGAAAGGGACCCTTACACACAGAGAGACAACTAGAACAGAAGGAGACGGAGTGACAGAGAATAAACCGGAGGAATGTAGGCACAGCTGTGAAATGGTTTGCATGCTGTTAAGGGCAGGGAGGATAGGCAAGCACAGTGGTTAAATTTTTCTTAAATTTTATGTAGTTTAGTCGGATTTATTCATTGGATTGTTTAGTTTTTAATATTTTAAAAAACGTTTTAATGTTTATTTAATTTTGAGAGAGATAGAGTGCGAGTGGGAGAGGAGCAGAGACACACACACACACACACACACACACAGAATCCTCAGCAGGCTGCAGGCTCTGAGCTGTCAGCACAGAGTCTGACACAGGGCTTGAACTCCCCGACTGCGAGATCATGACCTGAGCGGAAGTCGCACACTCAACCGACTGAGCCACCCAGGCGCCCCTATTCATTGAATTTTTTAAGAGGTCTGTAACTTATTTT
The DNA here is from genome assembly GCF_018350195.1 of Panthera tigris. Lineage (NCBI taxonomy): Eukaryota > Metazoa > Chordata > Mammalia > Carnivora > Felidae > Panthera > Panthera tigris. Next base: position 66,498,204 of record NC_056661.1, read on the forward strand.
CCCCCAATTTTTTTTTTTTTTTTTGTCTATTGGTTTGGTTCTGGTTTTTTATGTTTATTTATTTTTATTTTTTGAGAGGGAGAGAATGAGCAGTGGAGGGGCAGAGAGAGAAAGGGAGAAAGAATCCCAATCAGTCTCCACAGTATCAGCGCAGACCTGACTCGGGGCTCTTTCTTACCAATTGTGAGATCACGACCTGAGCCAAAATCAAGAGTCAGACGCTTAACCACCTGAGCCACCCAAGTTCCCGTGTTCTATTCCGTTTTGAACATTTGAGAAGATCTGTGCCTTTGTTATGCTGGTTGGTTATAAAATGTGGGCCAAACTTATATTTAATATCTGGCTAGATTTTCTTCTCATGTTAAAAATTGCTTGGAGAAATCTGGGCATTGATTTTATTTTATATGTGGCTTTCTCTGGTTGCCTGAAGAATTATTCCTGTAATTTTGAAATTAAATTATTTGAACAGTACTCGCAGGTTTTTTTTTGGGGGGGTGATTTTTCCTTGTGCTCATTCCATCTGTAGATTTAACACTGTCTTCGTATGAAGAGAATTATCCTAAATGAATTTTCTATAGTCCATTTTGTGGGTTCTCTCTATTATCCATCATTTACTGATCAGAATGGCAATAGTAGATTTAAAAATGGTAATCCGTGGTTAATGAATTCTTGAAAACATAAGCATTCAGAACAGAATTAAGTGCTGTTGATGAACAACAGTCCTTTCTTCTCAGCCTCCCCCTCTGATTCCCAGAAATAACACTATTATCAGTTTGATGTTTATCCCTTCTGCATCTTATTTACTTCCATCATATATATGTACCCTTACAAATATTTAATGTTTTTTTGCCAACTTTATTACATTGAGCGAACATTCTATCATGTTTATAAGGCTACCTTTACTAGGTTTTCATTCAACAGTATCTTTAAATATATGTTAGTACATGTAGGTGTCAGTGGTTTCAACTTCTGGGAAGTACTCTGTATTTTAATCAATCAGTTCATTTAGCAAGCCTTTTAATAATGGACATCAAGTTTGTTTACAGTCTATGCTATCATAACACCCAATAAATATGCAGAGAGATGGAAATTTGCCTCTGATAGAAACAGTTCTGGAATTAATGTCTCATGGAAATCTTACATTTCAATGGATTTTCAAAATTCTTTTCCAAATAGATATGCCACGTTTCATTACTGCTACAAAGCTAGGTTTGTTTCAAATTCTCTACTAAACAGAGTAAAGTAGTCCCCCCCTTATCTGAAGTTTTGCTTCCCAAGGTTTCAGTTACTCCCCAGTCCACGTGGGTCGGAGGCAAAGGACCGTCTTCAGAAGGATTCCTCAAAAGGTTGTCTGCCCCCAAGTCGTGATGCCCACATCATTCACCTCGTCTCATCCCCACCACGGGGGCATTATATCTTCTTACATCATCCCAAGAAGGATAAACACAGGACAGTAAAGTTTGGAGGGAGAAAGAGACCACATTCACATAATTTTTTTATTATAATATATTGTTATAATTGTTCTATTTTATAATTATTTGTTGTTGCTAACCCTTACTGTGACCAATTTATCAATTAAACGTTATCTTAGGTATGTGTGTATAGGAAAAAAAGCATAGTGTATATAAGGTTCCATACTCTTATAGTTTCAGGAATCTACTGGGGATCTTGGAATGTATTCCCCACAAATAAGGAGCAGGGGACAACTGTATTATGAAATTTGTTAATATTTTCTGGTTGGCTTCAAAACTTAAAAAGAAAAGAAAAGAAAGGAAAAGAAATTAAAATAAGATAAGATAAAATAAAATAAAGTAAGATAAAATAAAATAAAGTAAAATAAGATAAGATAAGATAAAATAAAATAAAATAAAATAAAATAAAATAAAATAAAACAAAACAAAACAAAATAAAATAGTTTTATTCTCTAACACTTGTGGAGATCAGAAGTCCAAAATCAAGATGCCTGCAGAGTTAATTCCTTTTAGAAGCTCTTCTTATTTTTCCTAAATCTGCTCTCTTTGTGTCTAATTAACTCTGTTTTGAGTTTTGAAATTATGTTCTTATTTCTCTGTCATCCTTATTTCTCCAGTATCCTTTAAGGTCTTATTTAAATTCCACTTAGTGAACATACAATGCGATGTTAGTTTTAGGTGTAGAATTCGGTGATTCAACACTTCCATCGCAGGTGGACTCCTCAATCCCCATCATCTATTTCATTCAACCCCCATCCCCCATCCCTGCCCACCTCCCCTCTGGTAACCACCAGTTCTGTAGAGTCAAGAGTCTGTTTCTTGGTTTGCCCCCCCCCCTTTTTTTTCTCTCTCTGCTTGTTTGTTTTCTTTCTTAAATTCCACATGGGAGTGAAGGCATATGGTATTTGTCTTTCTCTGATTGGCTCATTCCGCTTCACGTCCTACTCTAGCTCCATCCACGTCATTTCAAATGGCAAGATGTCATTCTTTTTTATGGCTGAATAATATTCCATTGTGTGTATAAACCACATCTTCTTTATCCATTCATCAGCGGATGGACATGTGGGCTCTCTCCAAACTTTGGCTATTGTCATTAGTGCTGCTATAAACATCGGGGTGCATGTATCCTTCGGCATTCATACTTCAATTGTTGGATCGTAAGGTAGTTAACTTTCTGAGGAAACTTTTTGCTTTTGACTTTTGGAGGAACCTCCATTCGTTTCCACTGTAGTGGCTGCACCAGTGTGCGTTGCCACCAACAGTATCTCCAGTCTCCTTTTTAATCTCCTTCAATTGTTTCGCCAGTTTTATTCTTGTTGTTTTTGTGTTCGTTTTCCATTCTTGAGATTTGTTTTCTTTTAAACGTCTATCATGGTTAAGAGTTTCTGTTCCTGGGGCTCCTGGGTGGCTCAGTCGGTTGAGTGTCCGACCTCAGCTCAGGTCATGATCTCACGGTTTGTGAGTTCAAGCCCCACGACGGGCTCTGTGCTGACTGCTCGGAGCCTGGAGCCTACTTCTGATTCTATCTCCTTCTCTCTCTGTCCCTCCCCGGCTCGTGCTGGCTTGTGTGTGTGTGTGTGTGTGTGTGTGTGTGCGCGCGCACGCGCGCGCGCGCTCTCTCTCTCTCAAAATAAATAAATAAACTTAAAAAAAAGAAGAGTTTCCATTACTTGCGGCTCTTGGAAATTTCTTTCTCTTTTCTGGGTTTTATTTTCCTCATCAGCCTCTCTGACACTTGCATAATGGATCATGTTTTTCGCTTCTGAGGAGTATTTTACTTTTTGTCATGCCTTTGCACTTTTTCTATTTTGCTCAATGGAGGAAGGTATATTGTTTCAAAAGGGTGAGTAAATTCCACTTCATTATTATCCTACCCCTGATGCATGAGACCCATCAGTCTTTTTCCCCCCAGTTCATTCTCTCTCTCTCTCCTTCCTTTCCTCCCTCCCTCTCTCCATGTCTCATTCTCTCTCTCCCTCTCACCTGCTTGCTCTCTCTCTGGTTTCCATGCACATACATTTAATTGTTCTCTTATATCACCTTTTTATTTTGAAAAAATTTGTAGATACATAAAATATACATAAAAGATACTGTACTTAGAGCAATCCTTTCCTTTATACCTCTCCCTCTCTCTCGATCTCTCTCCATATATACACATTTTGCTGAAATGTTTTAAAATAAGTTACAGATGATATGCTGCCTTAATCTCAAGTATCCCTGTATGCATTTTCTAGGTAAAAAGACACCTTCATCCCTAACTTCAGTACCATTATCACACCACACCCAAGAAATTAACTTTAAGTCAGTCCAATCCCCCAATCAGCAGCCCGCCCTTAAATTTCCCAGGATGTCCACAGAATGCTTTTCGTGGCTCCCTCTCCTGTGGTCCCGGAGCCCAGCTGGAGTTCGTGCACCTGGGTCTTTACGCTCTGTGCATCCGGTCCCACCCCAACCAGTTGATTTTGTGCTTTCAGGACATTCGACATTTTCGATGAGTCCTGGCCACTTTCATTGTAAATTGCCCCCGAACCTGGATTACTTTGATTGTTTCCGAAAGTGTAGATTCACGTTAATCATTTCTGGCAAGAACTGACCAGATCGCAATTGTGGATTTTCTCTTGTGCTGCAGCTCAAGGCGAGTGCTATCATTCTGTCCTATGTAAGTGACACATGGGGAGCCTTTTCCTTTTGTGATCTGTGGGAGAATACGTGGAGAGTGTGAGGCTTTCCTGTTGACAACACATATGTACCCAATGGCCCCTGTATGGTCCCTTCTTCCCTTATCCCTGAATGGTACAGGTTAGGAATATTTCACACAGCAAGTGAGACAATGACTTTCTAACTTTGTGCTTCCTATGAGGTGGGAGTGTTGTGTAAATACTAACTTCGTAGAATATAAAAAGAAGGAAATTGGGTAGTAAAGGGGAAAAACATGAAAACAGATTGGCAATGAGCTGATAATAGTTGAAACTAGGTGATGGCCCCATGATGGTGATTTATTACAATATTGTATCTACTTACGTCTATACTCATGTTTGTTCAATCCACTAAAATAAACTCCACTCCTGGTTTTGGTATTCAAGTTGTACCTAAGGTACTGTACCTTTTTAATTTTTTAAAATATTTTTAATGTTTATTTTTGAAAAGGAAAGATAGAGAGAGAGCAGAGGAGGGGCAGAGAGAGAGGGAGACAGAGGATCCAAAGCGGGCTCCATGCTCCATACTGGCAGCAGAGAGCCCAATGTGGGGCTTGAACCCAAAAACCGTGACATTATGACCCGAGCTGAAGTCAGATGCTCAATCAACTGAGCCACTCAGGGGCCCCTGGTCTTTTTTTTTTTTTTTTAACCTTCATTCATTTTTGACAGAGAGAGAGAGAGAGAGAGAGAGCCTGAGAAGGGGAGGGGCAGAGAGAAAGGGAGACACAGAATCCGAAGCAGGCTCCAGGCTCTGAGCTGTCAGCACAGAGCTTGACGTGGGGCTCGAACTCACAGACCAGGAGATCATCACCTAAGCTGAAGTCAGAAGCTTAACAGACTGAGCCACCCAGGTGCACCTCTGTTTCTTTTAGTTTTTTCTTTGTTTTCTTTTTAATGTGAACATTGAAGTCATCCTTGATGACTCCAAAAATAACCTTTTTAGTATCTTATCTGCATCACATGAAATAGTAGTGACTCAGGGAAAGCTGACACCTACCTGATACTGGGTCATTCTATCAAAGGACAGAGGTATCTTTCTATTTGTTCTATTTGTTCACGTCTATGGTCGTGTTGTTCAGGGATGCTTGGGGTTTTCCTCGTGTGGTCCTCACACATTTCTTCTTAAGTTTATGCCTGAATTTGTTATTGTCTCCTCCCAGCCTCTCTTCCTCCCTCCTCCTTCTCCTATTTTTGACAATTTTAGATGAAATTTTCTCTGCTACCATGTTTTATTCTATAATAGCTCTACACAGAAATGATCTTTATTTTCTATTGCCTTAAGCACTTTTAAAAATCCTTGTATTCATGTTATTGTTGCTTCTTCTGCATTTCCAGCTATATCGTCTGGAATAGGAATAGATTCACTGCGTGATAAATGTTTGCCCTTCTCTGATTGACTCCACTGGTATCCCTAAGACAGATTAAGATATTAGAGGAACAGCCTATGCGCTCGCACAGCTCTAGTGCCCCCCGTGAGGAAATGTCTTTGGTTTTTCCATTTCATTTCCTAAGATGTCGTCTTTAGGAATAGTTCTCTGCTGTATTATAAAGATCAGGTATTCATGCTACACAAACATTTATAAAATCTGAGGAAAGGAAAGAGAGTAGAAAATGAAACGCCCTTATTTCATTTATTTAAAAAAATATTTTAAGTGTATTTATTTATTTTGAGAGAGAGATAGCACAAGTCGGGGAGGAACAGAGAGAGAGGGAGAGATAGAGAATTCCAAGCAGGCTCCACACTGTCAGTGCAGAGCCCAATGCAGGGCTCAAACTCGTGAACGGTGAGATCATGACCTTAGCTGAAATCAAGAGTCGGACACTTAGCTGACTCAGTCACTCAGGGGCTCCAAAATACCCTTATTTTGAAGCTTATGACATTAAGTGTATTTCTCCCTTTGGTTGGTACTTGAGAAGGTATTTTCTTGTTTCCTTCTTACTTAAAACAAAAAAACCCAAAACAAAACAAAAACATGGGGCACCTGCTTGGCTCAGTCAGTTAAGCGTCCAACTTCAGTTTAGGTCATGACCTTGCCATTCTTTCCTAGTTTGAGCCCCGAGTGGGGTTCTGTGTTGACAGCTCAGAGCCTGGAGCTGCTTCGGATTCTGGGTCTCCCTCTCTCTCTCTGCCCCCTCCCATGCACACTCTGTCTCTCTCAAAAATAAACATTAAAAAAAATTAAGAAAAAAAAATTCTTAAAGAAAGGGAAAACTAAAATTAATTAAAAAAAACTATTAAAAAACACATTCTTAAAGAAAAGGAAAATTAATCTATTGACCTGCCAAACTAAAACCATTTCACTTTAAAAACATCTTACTGAAGTGATACATGTATGAAACGTACACACGGCCTCATGAAGTTTTTACGCTATGGACCCACTCATATAAAAAACACTCAGAAAAAGAATCAGATGACTCCTGGCATCCGGAAAGATCCCTTGACGTTTTCTTTGTTTGCTGCCCATCCTTATCGCTCTCACAAGGCAGATAGAACATGGAATAATTTGACTTGTTTTCTATATTTGATAAATGGAATCATAGCATACACATTTTTGAGTGGTCTAGCTAGGGTTTTTGCTCAGCATGTGTTTATGAAAGTCATCTGTATTTTTGAATGCAGGGTAGATTTAAATTTTTATTGCATACATAGTATTCCATACTACAACCGACATTCATTCCTTTGCCAGATTTTTTTTCTTTTTCTTTTTTTCTGACCCTGGCTTACTTGTTTTTGTGTACGATTTTGATCTTTGTTTTGTAACTTGAAAAGAGGATTCTTTTCTGTCATCCTTGCCAGCCATTCTGTCCTGCGTTTTTGAAGTTTTGCTGATGGTGAACTCCAGGGAGAATTCATGGACTTCCTTCAAATTCTTGTGAATGAGACGAATAAAAATGAGGTTGTTGATCAGGGGAGTCTGGCTTAACAGATATTGTCACAGACTTGATTACAAAAGGACCATAAAGAGTGTATGTAGTATCCTGTAGCCAGATGTAAATAGACACCTTAACCCCACGGTAGCAGATGAGGAGAACACATTGCATTGTCTGTTACCAAGAAATACAATGACGGTGCAGAAATTCACTAGCTTTTATGTCGTGTGTGTGTGTGTGTGTGTGTGTGTGTGTGTGTGAGGCTAATACACAAAATAACAAGCCTATACCTATATTTCTGACTATATCATTGAGATTATATTCAATTACCCTGTATTCTGGGTGGAAAATTATTTTAAATTTTATGCATGTCCCGGTTTCCAGTCAGATATATCCAAAAATGTAATAAAGTGAATCCCGAATCCTGTGTTTTCTCATTTGCTCTGACACTTAGTAGCTGTGTAAATTCGACCAAGTTATTTATCTTTGCAATAAAACATAAAACATCCTAAGGGCAAGCAATTAATCTTTTAGTGCTTAACTGAAAGGTAAATGCTTATAAATGTCTAATGAAATAACTCATAATATTTTCTGCATGCTCATTGATGCTTCTGGACTAATATATCAAAATTAGTTGATACTGAAAGGAGTTCATGGAGGTTAAAACATTCTCTGTGATTTCAAATATAATGGAACTAATATATCGTGATAGTTAGGAACTTAGTTTTAGGAAAAATTTTAAATACCTACCTTTGTGAAAAAAATTGAAAATCTACAGAAGCTTACTATGAGGGTGTTTTAAAAATATTACAGTGTAGTCTTTCAGTTTCTACTACCATGTTATAGTATATATTTAGAATTTAAAAAAATCTCATATATATATATATATATATATATATTGCAAATAATTAAAAGCCTCAAATTTTTTTTCATTCACTCGTTTATTTATTTTTTCGCTTGTTTGGTTATAATTTATTTTATTTTATTTTTTATTTTTTTAGAATTTACATCCAAATTAGTTAGCATATAGTGAAACAATGATTTCAGGAGTAGATTCCTTAATGCCCCTTACCCATTTAGCCCATCTCCCCTCCCACAACCCCTCCAGCAACACTCAGTTCGTTCTCCATATTTATGAGTCTCTTCTGTTTTGTCCCCCTCCCTGTTTTTATATTATTTTTGTTTCCCTTCCCTTATGTTCATCTGTTTTGTCTCTTAAAGTCCTGATATGAGTGAAGTCATATGATTTTTGTCTTTCTCTGACTAATTTCACTTGGCATAATACCCTCTAGTTCCATCCACGTAGTTGCAAATGGCAAGATTTCATTCTTTTTGATTGCCGAATAATACTCCATTTTGTGTGTATATATACCACATCTTCTTTATCCATTAATCCATCAATGGACATTTGGGCTTAAAGGCCTCAAATTTATAACAGCATTTCATTTCAAATTATAGTTCCAGAAGATTCTCTGCCTCTTTCCCTCTGTCCCTCTTCCCAGCTCATGCTCTCTCTCTCTCTCTAAAATAAAATAAAGAAAAAACAATTTATAGTTCAAGAAGAACTTTTTTCCGGAATATTTATTAAAGACGCTAAACCCATAGTTTTCTTCAATGGTATAAAATAGAAAACTAATAAACATATTCAAAATGCAGGAATTCCAACCTATTCAAATGAAATTCTCAGAACTGTTGAGAAAATTCCAAGGACAATTTTTAAATTATGGCATGCAAGAATAATCTCATTACAGGTGTTTTCCATTATACTCTTGAAGGGGTGAAAAATTAACAAGCCATCATGTAGGCTGAACCCCATGATTCCTCCATCAAAGAATGCCATTTAATGTGGAAAAACAAAAATCAGCAGTGGCAGCAACAACAAATAAACATGAACTTTTTAAAAAATGAAAAGACTATTCAGGTGCCTGGGTGGCTTAGTCGGTGAAGCGTCCAACTCCTGATTTCAGCTCAGGTCATGATCTCAGCGTTCGCAAGTTCAAGCCCCACATAGGGCTCTGTGCTGACAGTACGGAGCCTGCTGGGGATTCTCTCTCTCTCCCTCTCACTGCCCCTCCCCTGCTTACGCTCTTTCTCTCTCAAAATAAATAAACAAAACTAAAAAAAAAAAAAAAGAAAAGACTATAAATACAGAGAACAAGTTGATGGTCATTAGAGAAGGGGGGGATGGGTAAAATGAGTGAGTGCTGGTGGGATACAGACTTCCGGTTATGCAATAAGGTGGGTAAGTGGGGGAATAAAAAGCACAGCATAGGGAGTGTGGCCAATGGTGTCGTAATCTCAGTGGATAAGCTGGTAGTTACACTTGGACACGTAGCATAGTGTATAAGCTTGTGGAATCACTATGTTGAACCCATGAACCTAATGCAGCACTGTGTATCACCTGTGTTCTAATAACAAAAAATAAATAAATAAACAAACAAACAAATAAATAAATAAATGGAAAAACTCTGAAAATCTTCACTATCATCTTTTTTGACCTGAACTTGACAGTCTATTCAACCTAGTCTAGTCTATAGTCCAATGCATAGTCTATAGTCTAATGCATCCCATTAAAATGACAGAAAGGTGGGGATATAAATAAGGAGGGCATAAAAGAAATGAAAGGCATTAATATCAAAATGGGAAGCATTTTAAGATTAATAATACATAACATCTTTTTTTTTTTTTACCTTTGGAAATATTAGAGAGAGAGAAATTTACTAGAAATATTGTTAGGGAGAGAAAGAGAAAGAGAAATTTATAGATGGGCTTCAATATGGAAACCGAACTTTCTGAATGCACAGAGTGATCCCCATTATAGAATGAGAGCTGAGTTCCCAGATTTGACCCACTGAGGGGATCTGGGCATCATTGGAGAAAAGTGGTTTGCAAATTGTTTCCAAATAAATCAGGGTTTCCATGGTGACACCTTGGGAGCATTTCAAACCACTTCAGGGGTTTGAGGAGGGTGTGCTGGAGACCCGGGTTCTACTTAAAGAAAGCCTTGTTCTTTCTCTGTTTGGTATCCCAGGACTCGGTGTGTAGTTCCATAACAGCCAAAGAATAACAACAACAAAGAAATGAAACCGCTATTGTGGAATTTGGAGCGCAAAACCTTTCAAAATGCTACCTTCAGGGCCAATGGTTTGAAAACTGAACCCCAAAAGTGTAACATAGTCCCTAAAGAACCTATGAAAAGTTGTCCCATGGTGGCTGTGCTTTAAGGAAGATATAATGTAACTGCAGCAGCTCACAACTGAAGTGACAGAGGGGTGCAGAGGTGGCCACATCACCAAGGTCCCCTGGATTAAACAAGTCTGTCACCAGACGCCTGTGCCCCAGATGGGGCTCTGCCCGGAGCATTTCCAGCCCCTCAGTCGGGGCTCCTGGCTCGGTGTTCTGTTACATTCAAATCAGTGTAAATCAATTAACTTATACTCTCATCTGTAAACACAGGGGTAATAACAGGGCAGGAATTTCTGCTGTATACATTTCTGTAAAACACCGGCTTCTCAAAATGCGCCCTGAATACAACAGTTTCTGGGCAGATTACAGGTAGAACATGCAACTTTGTAACCAGAGCAAAGAGGTAAACAAGCTGGCCCCCCCAGTTCAGTGGGAGGCTGCCTCCAGGGGGATTAGAAATGCTCCAAGAGAAGGAGAAAGTAACTTCTGTTTGCAGATGCTGAGACCCAGGGTAGAAGGAAATGCAACCTGCCCTAAATGTACAGCTAAGGAGTGCCTGGGGCGTCTCTCTGGAAAGGAAGCCTTATATACAGATGCCTATGCTTCTTTTTAAGAGCTTTCTTGTGGCATAATTGAGAAGTGATTAAATGTAAATATCTGTAATGTACAACCAGGTGAGTATTTTTTTTAAGTTTATTTATTTATTTTTGAGAGAGAGGCAGGGGGAGGGGAAGAGAGGGAGAGAGAGAGAGAATCCCAAGCAGGTTGCACACTGTCATTGCAGAGCCCCAGGCAAGGATGGAACTCATGAACCGTGAGATCATGACCTGAGCTGAAATCAAGAATCAGATGCTTAATTGAGTCACCCAGGTGCCCTGCCCCCCAACCTGGTAAGGTTTTTATTTTTTTATGTTTATTTATTTTTAAGACAGAGAGAGACAGAGTGTGAGTGGGGGGTGAGGGGCAGAGACAGAGGGAGACACAGAATCCGAAGCAGGCTCAGTTATGCCCAGAATTCGTGATCCCCAAAGACCACTAGGGAGCCGAGTCCGATGCAAAAGCAAAAGAGCCTTTATTCGAGCTAGCTCGAGCTCAATCCCCTACCTGCACTGACACAGCGGTGAGATACCAAGGAGAGAGAGCGAGTTTCAAAAGCACAAAGGTTTTATAGGGGTCTAGGGGCAGTTGGTGAGGTAATGGCTGTGGCCAGCCGATTGGCTGGGGAAGGGTCAGAGTCCTGTTACGCAGGTCCCTGGGCATATTTTGATCAGGAAGTTCGAACGGGTGAGCGGGAGGTTACTCAAGGGGAGGAGGCGCGGTCTGAGGTTTCTGCGATTTTCCCGGAAAAGGGGTCATGTCGGGGACATAGTCACTCAAGGTGGAGAACACAGAACAAGATGGAGTAGGCCGGCGTAGGCCTGCCCTTTCAGCTCCAGGCTCTGAGCTGTCAGCACAGAGCCTGACACGGGGCTCCAACCCACAGACAGTGAGATCATGACCTGAGCCGAAGTCAGACACTTAACTGACTGAGCCACCCAGGTGCCCCACATTGGGCTCTGAACTGACAGCATGGAGCCTGCTTGGAACTCTCTCTCTCTCTCTCTCTCTCTCTCTCTCTCTGTCTGCCCCTCTCCCACTCTTGCTCTCTCTGTCTCTTTCTCAAAATAAATAAACATTAAAAAATCAAGAAACCCTCTGTCAAGGAGAAAAGAGATATCAAATGCCAGCCTCCCCCTCTGCTGTCTTTCATCTCCTGGCTCATACTCCTGAAAATTTACATCACCTTGGGAACTCTCCTTTGCCTAAAAACAGAAGGTTTTCCTGTCTCGATTTGTTTCATTTCAAATAGGGAAATATACAAACAGCTTTTATTTCTCACAGAGAAAATTGATTTGAAATATCTGATCAGTTTCCGCCAATAGGTGAATTCCACTTAATCGATATTAGGTAAACCAATAAAGTTACGAATGAAGTCATAAAATAATGAACACACCAAATCAATGGTTATTCCACTTAATTTAACTGATTTCGTTTAAAACAACGAAATTAAGCTGCTGTTTCCGTCTATCACATAGGCACACATCTTAGAAAGCTCTTTGCATATGGGAAGCCTGTTTTTGGTGACTGAGGTTTATTTAACAAGACATCCAAAAGGAAGTAGACCATTGTTATGTCAAGAAAGTGGCTTTAAATTTTGAAAATAGAAAGTATTGTTACACTCAGAGACACGATATAAAACAGCCTTTGTTTTTTGTTTGTTGGTTTGTTTATTTTTTAAGAGTTGCATATCACAAGGGCACCTGGGTGGCTCAGTCGGTTAGGCGTCAGACTTCGGCTCAGGTCATGATCTCATGGTTTGTTGGTTTGAACCCCACATCTGGACTCTGTGCTGACAGTGCAGATCCTGCCGGGGATTCTCTTGCCATCCCTCTCTCTGTCCCTCCCCCTCCACTCTCAAAAAATAAGCATTAAAAATAAGAAAACTGAATATTCCAAAATTTAAAGTTAAGTTTATGTGTTGATCTCGAAGTCTCGTTGTTAAATAAATAATTGTATGAGAGTTGGGAGTTAGAGCAGCATGAAATTATTTTTGGACTGGCAGGATTCCGTGAGACAGTAAGAATCTTACAAGTAGGGCCACTGGGCCAGAGGGCTTTAGAGATCTGATGATATTCCTTCTCAGGGAAATACGCTGTCTTTTGATAAAAATCAGTCAAAGCACTGTGTCCTTTTAAACCCTATGCATACAGTTGTGGTCCCTGCTGTCTTGTAGATGAAGGGGCATGGTGTTAGCCAGCTGATTAGGCTGTCCCCAAATATAGTTGGTGTTCGTAATAGTAAGCCCATGATAAAGAAGCAGTTCCCTCATATTAAAAATAACATAAATATTGATTAATCGTCAGTTCGTTCGGATTTTCAGAGTAGTACCAAAAGAAATAACCGAAGTAAAATATATGCACTCATTCCTCATTTAAAAAAAAATATTGGGTGCCCGGATGGCTTAGTCAGTTAAGTGTCTGACTCTTGAACTTGGCTCAGGTCATGATTTCCTGGTTCCTGAGTTTGAGCCCCACTCTAGGCTCTGTGCTCACAGAGGATTCTCTCTCTGTCCCTCTCTCTCTACCCCTTCCCTGCTCTCTCTCTTTCTCTCTCTCTCAAAAATACAAAAAAAAAATCAATCTCCCCCCCCCCAAAAAAAAAAACTTAAAAAAATTATCATTTGCTCTAACCCTGGGTTGTACAATCGAATGATACAATTTTTTGCATTCTTTTCCTGGAGTCAGAAGTCATCACCTTGCTAGAGGAAGTAACGCTATTTTTCTTCTGAAAACTGTGACTAATTAAATGCTCCTTCTGGACGGGCCTTAACGCTCCGTGTGGAGTGGCTTTGAGACAGGGTAGACAACAGCAAAATCAAACCACCACACAGAACTCCCCATTCACACGTCTCTGGGTTTCAGCCTTGCAAACCACAAATTAAGCAACTCTCCACGAATCCAAAATTTGCACTATGCTTGTAAAGTCTGTGGTCGCTTTAGATAATTGGTTCATCCACATTCGGCCAACTCTTGGTGGATTTTTAATTTTCTTGAACAATTAACGGATCCTTGGTGAAATACGCTCTTCCCTACTAACACTGCGCACGATCCAATTTCAACTTCGTCTGTTGTCAGAACTGCAGGAATCTCTCCAAGTGCGGGGCAATTATATTTCTAAAAACAGAGCAACACGGAGAAAGCAAATCTGTTTTTGGCAAGGACAAGGTATCATAAAGTGGGAAACTTGGTGGAATCAAATAAAGACGTTACACATACAATTGCACCCCACCCCCTCACACACACAGAGTAAATTAGAATTTTAGAAGGTGTCTGCTTCCAAAATAAACAAGACACATCGGTGTTAAAAGCCCAGTTCTGCAGGTTACCATCGTGTTTAATTACCTTCTCAGGTTAGGAAAACTTGCTAGTGCTTAGTCTCTTCCAAGGCACATTCTCCAGAATTTTAGCAGTATATAACTATATCATTTAAGACACGTTTAAGTTGCTTTCTGGATTTAAACAGTGTTGTTTTTTTTTTTTCATTGACATGTCCTCGCCCTCATTTGCAACCCCCCCCCCCCAACATCATTCATCCACCCTCTCATTTATTTGGAAAATTTTAGCAAATTGCTTATATCTCTACCAGACCTTTTCACTTGCAAAATCACTATAGAGTCCCGATGATAACAAGGTCACGTTTTGTTTTTGTTTTTTGGGTGTTTTTTTTTTTGACCTGTTCTCCTGGCCATTTCTGCGGTCCCAATGTTGTGTTCTGCACTAAATTAAGCACTGTGAAAACAACTAAGAATTTAAAAATTTGCAATGCAAAGACAACACTCCATTATCTTGCACTGTTATTGACAATAACAGTCGCTGTGCTAAAACTTGGATCTCACCCTTAAATATTGTCAAATCTGTCCATGCGCCGGTATCACCTGCCAGTGAGGCTCGTGCAGTTCTGTGTTTGTATTTGTTTTATGGAGAGACAAAGGGAGAGGGTTTTATTGGGTTCCGGGAGGGCGGCTCAGAGGTAGGGGCACCTATCAGGGGAGGTCCCGAATGCCACTCAGCTGGCCTCTCTCCAAGGACTCCTGTATCTACAGAGACACACAGCCCACAGAAGCCAAGGGGACCATGTCCTTGAATAACTTGCCGCCGGATGCCTTTTGAGAGCTGGGGATGAAGCCATTCTTTGCTGTGTGGGCCCCTGGACTGCAGAGAAGACAAAAAGCACCTGGAAAACTCCAGAATTGAACCTTTCCATTGCAGCCGTCCATATGTACGTTGGCAGAGATATCAGGGCATTTGGCCCATGTCTCTGGGAGCCTCACAACCTGCAGACCGCAGTCCATGGGGCCAAGCAGACGGAGATATTAGTAGGGGTCAATTCGTGTCAGCGGAAGTTGGTGTCCAGAAAAGGTGAGTTCTGGAGAGCAGATCATTTTCTGTTTGCATAGCGGTTTACAAATCGGCTGAAAGCCACTTGGTTAAAGAAGAAACAGTATTCCGGTGAAATATTTATTCTGCCAATATGCTGTTCAAAAATAAACGTGTGAGGTTTAAAATAATTAGCGGTTATGCAGAGACGCATCAGCGCGCGCGTTTCCTACCCTGCCAGGCTTTTCCTGCCTGGACTCTGTGGGGTTGAAATGAAGACAGTCAGGCTGGAACTTGAGGACCTGTGATGGTCACACACTATTACAGTTCAGAGTATCTAAAGCCTATGCTTTCTTCCGCAGCAGCGTTTGTAGCCCCTGGGACGTCCGGGAGGTGCAGTCCGTTAGGCATCCCACTCTTGATGTCAGTTCAGGTCACAATCGCAGGGTTCTTGAGATCGAGTCCCACCTCAGGCTCTGTGCTGACAGCATGGAGCCTGCTTGGAACTCTCTCTCTCTCTCTCTCTCTCTCTGCCCCTCCCCCATCTCTCTTTTTTTTCTCTCTCTCTCAAAATAAACAAATAAACATTAAAAAAAAAGTGTGGGGCCACTGGGTGGCTCAGTCAGTTAAGCATCCCACTTTGGCTCTCATAGTTCGCAAGTTCGAGCCCCACATCGGGCTCTGTGCCGACAGCTCGGAGCCTTGAGCTTGCTTCGGATTCTGTGTCTTCCTCTCTCTCTCTGCCCCTTCTCCACTCTCTCTCTCTCTCTGTCTCCCTCTCAAAAATAAATAAACATAAAAAAAAAGAAGCGTTTGTAGCCCCATCTGCACCTCCATTAAACTTGTATTTGTAAACCCAAATTTTTGTTGACTTAATGCAATCAAATGTCTCATGGGTGGATGATACCCCCGGCCAGTCGGCCGCTGTTTTCCAGATGGGCATTCGAAGTTCCACCCCCATCCCCACCCCCACCCCCACCCCAGGGCCCTGCCGTCCAGCAGGTGGGGGAGGAGACATACCCCACGAGTGCCTGCACCACAGCACGGATGTTGCGTTTTATGGGTCAAGTGATTCCACGTCGGAGGAAGACAAGCTGAGAAATACAGCCCCTGCCTGTCCAGCCCCTTCCGGAAACAACTCCCTACCAGGAAAAGAGTGACCCAGACGGAGCCGTCCCTGCCACGCGTGAATCCCACCCGTCACCTTTACAAAGTCCCCGAATCCCTGAATCAGATTTCCACAAGCTACCGGCAGCCAGTGTCCACACGGGGCCGCATCCACAGGTCCGCAGGAAACCACCCCAAGGACTGGGGGGTGAGGGGGTGTCTGAGAAAGCAGGGGAGACTGCTGACACGGCCCTGTCCCCAGGGACACCGAGATGTCGTGTACCCTCCAAGTCACCAGAGTCCAGCCACATGTGGTCAATTAACAGTGATCTGTAATCATGAACTGAGTTCTGGTACCATGTGGGTCCGTGCAAACCATGCATCAACCAGGCGTTCTGTGCCCAGCATCGCTCCGTTTGTGTTTTCGAAGTACCGAGAAAAGCCTCATGGATTCAGAGTAGGCTTCTTTATCCTGTGCAGCCACTGGCTTCTTCCACGTATGTGCTGACAGATGTCCTCTGCCCTTTATTCCTCGTGGGAAACATGCCCTCCCTGACCTACTTCGTGTAGAATGATGCCTGTATGAAAACCACCGCCTGCTTTATTCCAACGACGTTTTGGGCCTACTGCTAGTTCAGCCCCCACTGAGAATAGAATGAGAAAATATTGAAACAAAACACAGCAAAACAGGGGCGCCTGGAAGGCTCAGTGGGTTAAGCATCTGACTCTTGATGTCTAGTCATGATCTCATGGTCGTGGGATCCAGCTATGTTGGGCTCCACACTAGGCATGGAGCCTTTTGAAAATTCTCTCTCTCTCCCCCTCTCTCCCCATCTCTCAAAATAAATAAATAAATTAGGGGCACCTGGGTGGCTCAGTCGGTTGAGCGTCCGACTTCGGCTCAGGTCATGATCTCGCGGTTCATGGGTTTGAGCCCCACATAGGGCTCTGTGCCGACAGCTCAGAGCCTGGAGCCTGTTCCAGATTCTGTGTCTCCCTCTCTCTCTCTGCCCCTCCCCCACTCACGCTCTATCTGTCTCTCAAAAAATAAATAAACATTAAAAAAAATGAAAAACTCGATCTTCATTCCAATGTAAGCGAGTGGTATTTCTGGCCACGTACATGGATAAAAATGGTGAACCCTATTTCCTATAGGTATAGCCATGCACGCTGACTTCAGGATCTTTGAATCAGGACCAGGAGCATTAGGTCAATGCCACTGGCTGGTCCATCTTTCAGGAGAAGGTCCCGAGCCCACTTATGGCAGTGTTTGGATGAAGGAGCGTAATAATAGCAAGTTAGCCAATGAATGCCGTGCGGAAGTAGGAGACGTAGGGAGTAAAAGCTACCTGTTTCAAGAGGCCAGAAAAGCCGACCTCTTTGCCAGTTGGGAGATAAACCCAGACAGGGTTTCCTTGTGTTAATGGGTCTGGTAGGCAGACATCTAAATATGCCTCCTTCCTCCAAAATTCTGCCCGTTGGTCATTCAAAGAAATAGGAATCCAGTTGCTTCTGAAAGGAGACTTTACAGATGTTATGTTCACTCATCAGGTGACCTTAAAGCAGAGATTATCTATCCTGCCCCAATGTAATGACAGGACCCTTTCCAAGCAGGAGGAGGGCAGAAGAGGGGTTCAGCCTAGGAAGAACTCGAAGACCCAGTGCCAGCTCTGTGACGCAGGGGGTCCAAGGACCCTAGACGGGCTCCCAGGGACAAAGGAAATGGCAACGTCAGTCCTTGGAGGATCTGGTTTCTGCAAAGGATCGGCATGAGCTCGGAGGCAGATTCTTCCCACAGCCTCTCTGAACGCAACAAGAAACAACTTGATTTTGGTAGTAAATCGGGGTGAGACCCAAAGCACAGAACCAGCCCAGGGAGCCAGGACTCCTGACCTACGGGACTGTGAGATAATACATTTTGTTGTTTCAGTTGTAAAGTCTGTAGTAATTTGTGATGGCAGCAATAAAACCGAATGACCCAATCGATACTTGGTGTCTCTTCCTCCCTGCTGGAAAGTTAGGGAAGAGCTAGGCCAAGGTTGTCCTACTGTGGACAGGAGAGCTGTAGAGATTTCCTTCGTACAGTTATGGATGCACTGCATTCTTCCTAATGATGCGAGGCCATCCCTATTTAGACATCCGCCCTTATGAAAAATTACTGTAAAGAATATTCTTCAATAAATACATTACGTGAGTTTTTCTATAATATGGATCCATAGGGAAAGAATTGAGGAATCAAATGATGTATACATTTTAAACCCAGATCACATCAAACATGTCTAAAAATTTCCTACTAATTTTTAGTCTCGCCAGCACTAACATGATGACCTCTTTCTCTCTACCTTGCCGATAATGGGGAATATCAATGTTAAATATGCTGTGAATCATTTCTCCCTGATATTATTTTATCATTTTATTTAGTGTAGATTTGTTCATATGCAGTAAAAGGTTATTTTGTAAAATTGGATTTTATCTATGATCACTGGGTTTTGGGTCTTGCACAGAAAATTCTCTCTCTCTCTCTCTTTCCCATACATATATATATATATATTTTTTTTCTTTTTGCCCTACGTCAGATTTCCTAGGCATTGTTTCTTTATTTGTTTGCTTAAGTTAATGTAACAAGTTTTGTTTTCCATTTGAAAACTGTTTGTTTTTAACTCTGCTATTCGTTCATTTTCCTTTTTTTCAGGGCTTAATGTGTTTCATTATTTCTAGCTTCTGAGGTTTTATACGTATTTTAACTCTCTTACATCCTTTTTACAAGATGGTCTTTTGCTACTCTTTGTTTCTAATGCCTTGTTTATGGGTTTGTGTAATACCCATGTGTACTTTTTGTCGGTTTGGGTGTTATACGCACATCTTTCCAGCTCATGCGGATTGTATCTATGTTGGACTATGCAAGCTGTAAGGATGATGTAAAATCAGATAAGTGAACTGCACATTTGACCAGTTTCATATGGTTAGACAGCTGGACGACTGTTAAAATCTTTGGGGCGCCTGGGTGGCTCAGTCGGTTAAGCGTCCGACTTCGGCTCAGGTCACGATCTCGCGGTCCGTGAGTTCGAGCCCCGCGTTAGGCTCTGGGCTGATGGCTCAGAGCCTAGAGCCTGGAGCCTGTTTCCAATTCTGTGTCTCCCTCTCTCTCTGCCCCTCCCCCGTTCATGCTCTGTCTCTCTCTGTCTCAAAAATAAATAAACATTAAAAAAAATAATTAAAAAAAACCTCTTTGTTCTGCAATGCTATACTTCATGCCCTTGCACCGTAGCTCGATATACTTGTGATTTGCTTGTTGTAACATTGATTTCTAAAGGTTAGACTGATAAATCAATAGATATTCAAATGCGAAGTGTGTGTAATGGATATGTGTGTGAATTTAAGGAGTCTTTTCAAATTTACCTTAAAAACGTAGAAACACTGGATCCACTTTTTACCAAGTATAAAATGCCCATGTACATACAGCCTCACCATATTTTCTTTCATATTTGTAAGACTGACAGGCTGACAAACGGTAACTTATTTCTGCAGTGATTTCAATTATTGTCTTAAGAGTCAAGCTAAGAATTTTCATTGGTTTTTACCGGTTAATAGGTCTGTTGATTTATTCCCTTATTTCCATTGATTTGGGGGCACTGCCCACTCGAATTGGGACTGTTGTTTCAACATAGAGAAAATTCTGGTACAAACGATTGGCCCAAACTCCCAGGCGTATCCTGATGCTTTGGCAGCCCCTCCCATGGGACCCCAATCTCTAAGAACTGGCATGGCCCAGTAGCCCTTTCCCCGTAAACCTTGAACTAGTGTCAAAGCCAGCATTTGTCTACAGGTCTGTTCCTACCCTCTCCTGTTGTTAAGTATTGTTCATACGGTTCCTGAGTAGAGGAAGCTCATGTATATAATCAGCAATCACCTTCTGGTGACTATATACACTTAATCTGTTCTCTAAAAATGATCCCTTGGAGCGCCTGCACGGCTCAGTCAGTTGAGCGTCTGACTCTTGATTTTGGCTCAGGTAACAATACAGAGGTCATGGGATTGAGCCCTGCATGGGGCTCCATGCTGAACGTGGAGCGTGCTTAAGATTTTCTCTCTCTCTCTCTCTCTCTCTCCCTCTGCCCCTGTCCCCTACTCACACCCTCTTTCTCTCTATAGTAAATAATAATAAATAATAAAAACAAAGGTGATCCCTTGTTTAGCCACTTAAATTTTTTATTACGTCTTAACATTTTAATCAAATATATCTGGCAATTATATTCATGATTTTTAGCTTTCATTTCTTGATGAGGAAGGATTTCCCAACAAGAGTGAAAGATGTTTAAAGTATTTTTTCCTATTTCTGGAATAGTTTCATATATCAGCTTCTTTAGACTACTTTGAGCTATTTGTTTTATAATATGGAGGAAGTTACTATTTTTAAGAAAAATTTTCTCGAAGATACCCACCCTAAAACCAAGGACCCTTTGTCATATGCAAAGTGTCCTTGTCCTTGTCGTGTGCGAATACCTGCAGTGATGTAGCTTAGCCCTTTCTGTCCCGTTCACAGATTTTCGTTCTTATATTTGCATTATAGCAGATGTATGGTGGATGTGAATTATTTCGCAGGCCAGATTATCATTTACTGTTCTGTTTATTTTAGCTTTAAAACTTTTGAAGTTTGTTTTGATAGCTTTTATCTCTGAATAATTATCAAACTTGTTTCCTACTATAATAATTTATATTTATAAAAACATTGTGTTGTCTTGTCAGTTGGCTCTCGAAGATTTTCAGGATCCTTCAATACTTTAAAAAAAAATGTTTATTTATTTTTGAGAGAGAGAGAAAGAAGCACATCATGAGTAGGGGAGGGGCAGAGAGAGAAAGGGAGGCACAGAATCCAAAGCAGGCGCCAGGCTCTGAGCTGTCAGCACAGAGACTGACATGGGGCTCGAACCCACAAACCGCGAGATCGTGACATGAGGCAAGATCATGGACGCTTAACCGTCTGAGCCACCCACACGCTCCAGGATCCTTCACAGTTTTGGACACAACCATACACTCTTTCTAATGTTAGGCCCGCTGCCCTCCCTGTGTTTCTGAGCATTTTCAGAGATTTTTCTACGGCACTTGTGTTTTCTGAGAACTGATAAGATACTCAGATTAAAGTTTCTATGAAAGCTTTATTTTATATCTTAGACAACTATACTTTCAAATGTACATTGTATCTTCCTTTGAAACGTACTTTAATTAGCATATATCTTCTCTGTCTTCCGTTTTAATTCCTCCCCTTTCACAATTTTCTCTTCTATATCCTTTGCTTTTACAACTCAGGAGAGGTTTCAGTTGCCTTCCTCTGTATTGATCCGATTTGCAATACCAGCTTACTTGATGCTCATGAGAGGTTTTCACTTGCAGATTTCCTTTTCTTGCTCCTTTCTCTGGAACCTAAAGTACCAGCTCCAGGTTCAAATTTATTTTTCTTCTCCTCAGGACACTCTTTTCCTTTCCTGCACCTGCCTTCCATGTCTTATCCCCCGTATTTTCCATGAGGCCGAGGTCCCCTCCCTCTGCAGCTTGGGCACAGCGGGGACATCGCCTGGACTCCCTGCCCTACTGCCTGTGGCTCCCACCTGAGCAGACGCGTGCACAGTTTTGCTTGTGATTCACAAGAGAAGCCACTTGGTTCTCAGACACAGAGTCCTGGGAAGCTCGTTTTCTGCCTGAGATGATTTGTTGGCTTGCTTTGTTGTAACAAAAAACGCGAAACACTTCAGAGACTGACCTAGTTCCCAAGTCAAGGTTTCTGCCATCTCTACTTACACGATTGTAGGAGAAGAGGGTTAGCCGCCAGATCACATACAGTTTTAGCGCAGAAAGCAGAAAGCACCCTGTGTTTTCAGCGGAGTGGGCTGAACGTGGAATCTGGTGTCTAGGAGGTTCCTGGAGGACTGCGGGGTTGGGGGTGGGCAGGAGCAGTCACCTTGGAGCTGCGTGTTCCTGAGCTTGACCCCGCAGGAGCGACGCCTTCCTTCCCCCTGCCCCCCACCTCTGCCCACTGGAAACAGGTGGCTCCCCCCTTCTGTGCTCAGAGTGGCCCCTCCACTGCTGGACAGTCGCATCTCTGTGGCCTCACTTGCCAGCGGAGAACAGCCTGGAGAGGGCCTCGAACTTGTTCAGCCATGCAAACCTCATCCAGCCCTTTGAGGCCACCAACGGGGTGTCAATCCCGAAATCAACCTGCAAAGCGGGGTAGGAAATGCAGTTTATCTTTTTGTGTCCTTCATTGGACAAGAACTCACCCCCAGAGAAGGCCGAAATTGTGGTGCGTGAGCCAGTCCGCACTGTTCCGGGTCGCCCGTTTTTCTGTATGTACGTAGCTGTCAGCTCCAGGTTTCCTAGCACAAACTGATCTGAGTACAACCTCCTCCCTGCCTTCATTACAGACAGCTCAACATGCACGGCACACACATTGTTTCCTTTTTTGTCAATCTATCTCCAAGTGCTTCAGTATTTTTTTATTAAAAATAATTTTTTAACGTATATTTATTTTTGAGAGGTAGAGAGACAGAGTGTGAGCAGGGGAGGGGCGGAGAGAGAGGGAGACACAGAATCCCAAGCAGGCTCCAGGCTCTGAGCTGTCAGCCCACAGAGTGCGACGCGGGGCTCAAACTCACCAACCTTGAGATCGTGACCTGAGCTGAAACCAAGAGTTAGACACTCAGCACACCGGGCCACTCAGGCACCCCTCTTATGTCTTTTGCAAAGTTTTTTTTTTTTTATTTTGCATATAGCTGACACACAATGTCAAATTAATTTCAGGTGCACAGCACGGTGATTCAACAACTCTGTACATTATGCTGTGCTTCTCACACATGCAGCTACCTTCTGTCCCTATGTGACAGTACAGTAGGCACTTAAGAAGCTAAGCCAGGAGCTTCTCTCTGGGGACAGTAAGACCCAGAAATGCTATAGATGATATTTCTGCTAATTCACGAAGTATATACGTAGACAACCTTCACCGGACTCAAATGTTCTCGTAAGAAGTTTATTTTATGCTTTTGTGAAAACCTAAAGTTATTTAAATTCGATGATGTAAGTGAAATAATATCTATCACTAACCAATGTTCTCCTCGTCTGGTCAAAAGTATGTTTTTGGTTGCTACTGAATAACGACTAGACTCATGGCTGATGGTTCTGGTAGCTGAAAGAGAATCAAACCGGAGTGGGTGTGCCCTCTCATAACCATAGAGGGCAGAAAGTAGACACTGGGGAAGTGGTCCACGAAGCGTCACTGTCCTCTAGCTCTTTTTTTGACACAGCCTGTGCCATATATATGAGCAAAACTAAGGCATGTTGGACAATTGCACAGGGGACGAATAGAGGGCGTTACTTCATATGGCCCAAGGATGCCTCTCACCCTGCCTTACTGATTAGACAGAAGTTCCCATGGAGCTATTAGTCTCTCGTTCCATGATTTTTCATGGATTTTTCAGTAATTCACTGAGTTTTGATGCTGCGATTTTTTAAATATTCAACTTGTCACAAATTTTGCCTGTGGGAACTCCATCAACCTGGATCCCATGTCTTTTGCTACGATCTTGTTAGTCTTGGACAGTCCCTCCGCTTCGTGGTCCGAGATGCACCAGGGCCACACGATGCTGTCTTTCCCCCAAGTTGGAAAGCAGCCATCCTCAAAGGAGCCGAGATCAATTTGGTAGAAAATGGTATTTATAGACTCCAATATTTACTGCTGATGTGCTCACTGCTAGCGACATGACATTGCTTTTCATCCGTTCTACATTTTTTAAGTTTATTTATGTATTTTGAGAGAGAGAGAGAGAGATACAGAGCATATGAGTGGGGGAAGGGCAGAGAGAGGGAGGAAGAGAATCCCAAGCACAGCACAGAGCACGATGTGGGTGTCAAACGCATGAACCGTGAGATCATGACCAGAACCAAGGTCAAGAGCTGGACACTTAACCGACAGAGCCACCCAGGCACCCTGCTTTTAGTCCGTTTTAAAGAGTAGACCTACGGATATCTTTATCTGTATCTATATCAGTATCAATCCAGTGTATCCATATGCTTTTTTGCAGATCTTGAGTTCACACTGATATCTGCAATTTTATTCCTCTTGAGATGTTAGAATGTCTCTGTTCCTATGATTTTATAATCTTATTCTCTTTAATTCAAATGTCAGTAACATCATTTACAAAATCTAAAACCTACAACAGCTTCAAGATTCCAGTGCAGATACTTCTACAAACAGGAAAACCGAATGAATAAAATTTCATTCATTCATTCATTCATTCATTCATAGAATGCATCCCACTGTTTTTGAAAGTTCCACAAATAACCCTTTTCAAGATGGTTTTGCAAGTCATTTGATGACGAGTAGGTACATGCATGCAGTCAATATCATCTTGGTTCCCTGCTACTGTCCCTGTGACTTGCCCACGCAGGGAGCCCATACATACACTTCGAGTTGTCAGGGGATTTACAGAGCTCAGGCCCGCGGGAAGGGGATTATTCCGCATCACTGCGGTTGGGTTTGGATCTGTGATTGGCTTTGCAAGTAGAAGTGACAGACATCACTACCGAGGAGAGAAGAGCCTCCGGATTTTCTTTTTCCCTGTGCCCCAGGACGGCATACCTTTGTCAGGGGCACTCCTTTCGCATAAGACCCCATCGAAGAAGTCCCACGTGATCTGCGGTAGATTTGGCCAGCAACGCGAACGCGGAGTAAATCGTTGTTATTTTATAGGCCACTGAGATCAAATACATACAGAGATCTACAAGGAAGTCTGGGGTCCACCTGTGCCCCGGGGAACACAGAATACAACCGCCCAGCAGTCTGGTGTTCTTGGAAAGGTGATCATTCTCAAACTTGCCTGTTCATGGCAGCACAAAAGCCTAGGTTACTAGCTCCTGATCTGATGAGAGTGCACAAAAATGCAAATTTCCCTTCTAGACAGACAAAGTGAAGGTAAATGGCTGTTAGACAGTACTTCCGTGGCCATCTTCACACCTGAAGCTGAGACAATGAGGAGAAAGAAGGGAGTTGATTTAGGGGCGCCTGGGTAGCTCAGTAGGTTGAGCGTCTGACTTTTGTTCAGGTCATGATCTTGTGGTTCATGAGCTCAAGCCCCCTCTCCAGGCTCCCTACTCTTCCTTTCCTGTCTCTGTGCACCTAGTGGGATTCTCTCTCTCCCCCGCTCCCTCAAGTGCACTCTCTCTCTTCCAAAAATAAATATATAAATAAACATATTTTTTAAAAAGTTGATTTTCACTTTGTTACATGCAAGTTGACATTCCATTAGCAACCGTAGCATACTTGGGAGGGATTGTTGGGATCCCTTCTACAAGGGGGAGAGGAACCACATTTTCCTTCCAGATCGAGACACTGAGACGGTGTCTCCACAGCAGAAGAAAGGGCTGTAAGAATTCTGGAAGGTGGTTGCGTCCATGTGGTCTATATATGTTTTTACCTTTCTCTTCCCCATGCCGATTGGTAGTAAATATCCTAAGACAGAACTATCTGATATTTTCCTGAACACTCTAGAAAGATAAAACAGTAAAAGGAAAGACAAAACAATAAAAGGCACTAAAAGTGCCTTTTAGGCACGAGGGGTGTTCACAAGTGCTGAAAAACAGAAGCTGGCAGGTCTCAAAGTCAGCAACAAGCATTTATTTCTGAGGTCTTGAAAGGGGCTTGTCTTCATCTGCCTGAGCTGTCACACAAAAACTACTGTCGACTGAATGGCCTGAATGAGAGAAATCTACTTTGCCACCACTCTGGAGGTGACAAGTCCAAGATCAGGGTGCTGGTGTGGTCGGGTCTGGTGAGAGCTCTCTTCCTGACTTGCAGACGGCTGCTTCTGTCTATGTCCTCACACGGCTTTCTGTCTGTGTGAGTATGGGGAGAATCTCCCTCTTTTCCTCCTATTATAAGGCCACCAATCCTAACAGAATAGGACTTCACTCTTATGACCTCATTTAACCTTAATCCCCTCCTAAGGGTCCTATGTCCAATATGGTCATGTTGAGTGTTAGGGCTTCCACGTGTGAATTTCCGGGAGACACAATTCAGTTCACCCAGGGCTTCTAAGACAATGGGGAGAAAGGCCCAGACAGCCACATGGAGGGAGTAACAACTAGATATGTTATTATTCTATCATTTTTTTAACTTAAATGTCTCAATGGTGAAACCATATTATTGTTGTTTTAGAAATATACACACTCAGCATATATTGTAAAGGCGCAGCAAGGAATCAAGAAGTAACAAATAGAGGGGCGCCTGGGTGGCTAAGTCAGTGAATCGTCCAACTCGGGATTTTGGCTCAGGTCATGATCTCATGGGTCATGGGATCAAGTCCTGTGTCAGGCTCTGGGCGGTCAGCACCAAACCTGGTTGGGATTCTGTCTCTCCTCCTCTCTTTGCCCTTTCTCTTTCTCTTTCTCTCTCTCTCTCTCTCAAAAAAAAAAAAAAAATAAATAAATAAACTTTAAAAACAAGAAGTAAGAAATATATATCATATTTCTCTGCTATCATGTGGTGATATTAATTGAGACTCTCCATGAAAATAATAAGGAACACAACATTGTGCATGAGATATCAGCTTTTCAGGGAAGGTCTCGTGAGTCTGGTGGTCCTCAGATGTGGCCAGAATTCCTGCACTATCATTATGAATTTCTTTTTCTGGGAAATAGAGGGTTCGGTCCTATTTAGTGATACAGACACTCTAATTTGGTCATTTTGGAAGACAGCGTCATTCGGCTTTGGAGAAACAGGTCATATGTGATAGAAGAAAATCTAAGCCCATTGTCACTGCAATGGAAAGAAGAAAAGTACATTCTTGGAGGTAATGAATGAAAAATTCATGGAATAGATGGGAACTGAGTTGAGGTATAAAGAATGAGGAGAAGTGGGGCATTGGGGTGGCTCAGTTGGTTAAGCATCCTACTCTTGGTTTTGGCTCAGGTCATGATCTCACAGTTCGTGGGTTCAAGCCCCACACTGCACTAGACAGCGTGGAGCATACTTGGGATTCTCTCTCTCCCTCTCTCTCTCTCTGCCCCTTCCCTGCTCACTCTCTTCCTCACTCTCAAAATAAATACACAAACATTAAAAAAAGGAACAAGGAGAAGATTTATGAAAGAGGAATCTGTGTATAAAAAGAGGAACCCTAGATCAAAGGGAAGAAGTTGGTATAAAACATAGAAGATTGCATTCAATAAAAATGAATCAACTTTAACATGATTTTAACTTAAAGACATTTTTTTTACATTTATTCACTTTTGAGACAGAGAGAGACAGAGCGTGAGCAGGAGAGGGGCAGAGAGAGAGCGAGACACAGAATCCGACGCAGGTTCCAGGTTCCGAGCTGTCAGCACAGAGCTCGATGTGGGGCTCGAACTCAGAAACCGTGAGATCATGACCTGAACCGAAGTTGGACGCTTACCCCACTGAGCCACCCAGGTGCCCCTCCATGATCTTAACTTTTCACTGATAATTCTTACCTGGAAAGAGTTCTGACATATGACCAAGAGCATGGGATTTCAGACCAGACCAATACAGTGTCATTTTCTTCTGCTCCACTACAAACTCTGTGAATGTCACCTACCTGTGTCCCAGCACCTCGCTATAAATGGGGACAATAATAGCACCCGCTTCACTGAGTTACGGCGGGATTATTCCATGGCTTTCGAGCACCTACACAGAATCTGCTCCGTTTAAAGTAAGTGCTCAATAAATATAAGTGATTATTACTCTAACTCATGACCAGATCTGGTCATGGCATCTATTTGTAGCTAATGGAAGTGATAGTAATTCCTTTAGCTAATATTAATTGATATTCTTCAATTCAGTAAATTGAATTCAGTAAATTCAGACACCACAGTGAAGCTTTCTTTCCCACTCAATTATTTTGTGTTATACATCCCCCCCCTCTTACATATATACATATAACATGAACTATATATAATAGTTACTCTTGGGGCGCTTGGGTGGCTCATCTGGTTAAGCCTCTGACTTCGGAGCAAGTCATAATCTCATGATCTGTGAGTTTGAGCCCTGCATCGGGCTTTGTGCTGACACTGTGGAGCCTGCTTGGGATTCTCTGTCCCTCTCCCTCTCTCTCCCCCTCCCCCCACTTGTTTTCTCTCTCTCTTTATCTCTCTCTCTCAAAATAAATAAGTAACCTTTAAAAAATTGAAAAAAAAGAATATTATAAGCATGAATAAATAAATAATTACCCTAACATGGGTGTTGATGGGTGATAACATGCAGACAACCTTGTGCTGGTCGGGTACTCCCACCTTGCTTCCGGTCATATCGTTCTCTACTAGCATTTCTTTTCAAGGATGGGGCGAGATGTCCTAATTAGAAGTCAGGAAGCATACCCCGGCGCATCTCTTCCTGTGCTGTTGGCCTTCGATACCCCACATTTGTGCCTCGGAACCAGTGGACCCCCTTCATCTCTGCTGATATATGTTCCTCTTTGTCTTATATCAGGAGATGGGCCGTGAAAAACTCCCCCTCTGAGGAAGCTTCAAAAGTCGTGTTTCCTTTCTTGCAAAGCTCTTTTTCTCTAGTTGTATTTTTCACAAGTACAACCTGTCTTTAATCACTGCGTGACCTTGACAAGATTTAGAATCACAGAACCTTACCATTTGCCTGGACCTGCGGGTAGATCCAGTTGAACCCAATACAGAAAATTTCTCTCCAACATTCCTGACAAATGGCTGTGCAGCCCTTGCATGGATTTCTGCAGCGACAGGGTACTCAATAACTCAGGAGGCAGCAAATCCCACCACTGACTAGCACTGAGAGCATCCTATATTTAGCCAATATATGCCTCCTCACAACTGTAACCCGGGTAGTAATTCAGGGCTTGCAGGACTGAATGGCATCCTGCAGGGTAAGGACCTCTATTCACTTTCTCCAGATAGACTGTAAATGAAATGGGGGTTTTCCTTTCTCAATATTCCCCCATCCTGAACTATGGGTTCTGGTTAGTCATCATCACGCTTCAGGGTGGCTCAAACTGAACATTCTGGATATGACCGGAGGTGCAGAAGGGTGTAATAGACCGCCAAAGACTTCTACATCATCTATCTTCATTTATTTTCCGATTGCCTTACAGAGTTGACTCACACTACGCCGGGAGCTAACTAAAGTACCTTAGAGCAGATCTCCAGTTTCCTCATTTATAAAAGTGGAATAATAGGTCTGGGTCCAACTTTACACAGCAAAGGACGTTCGTTATTCAAACCTTAAAGTGACTCATACGTCCCTTAATCCATCAAGATATTATTTAAAATCATGTTACGCGTGCACGTGATGAGGGAGCGTGGGGCGGGCTGGGGACAAAGTACAGGCTAACAACACCACCCACCCCAAGTGGGATGTGTGTGATATTCCGCGGATACTCCTGGCCGCCCGAGAGCAGGGGAATGGAAAGAAAGCAAATGGTGGACTGGTGGAGATCACAGTCATGCGGGACAGGAGTCTCCTTCAGCTTATAGATCACTTAGTGAACTGTAAGAAAAAGACAGTCTTATCCATAGCCTAATCTCTAGAAACCCATAGACTCCCTTTCCTGGAGCCCTAGAATCACCCTCATCAAGATGTAAGAGGTTTAAGTGCTTGCCATGGTGATGTGGGAAACTAAGGCAAATGGAAAATTAAATGCCCTTATTGCCTACAGCCCAGCGATGAGTCCTGGAAATAGGCCTAGAAGAGTGACCTTCTTCTAGGAGCTCAATTGCCTCGATGACGATAATCTGCTAGGGGCAAAAGGGAATCTTAGCTTAACATTATCCTGACCCCCCCCCCCCCACCAGGTCCTATGAGTCTCCTTAAACACATTCCTCCTTTGCAACCTCTTTTATCTTTAACCCCCAAGTATATGTTCGCAATTATACTCCAAGCATATGGCCCCGGGAAACACCTGAAGGGTCTCATGACTGAAGTTTCACTAAACAGTGATAAATGACATTTTCCTAACAACAGCTAGCCCCTCAAGGTCCTTGAAATTTGCTTCCAAAATTCCTTAGAGATTTATGCTATCCCTAACCCCTTCCCAACCTGAAGGTATATCATCAGTCACTCTTTCCATCCCCAGTGAAGCTCTTTCTGCCTATGGGTCCTGTGCCCGTGCTTTAATAAAATCACCTTTTTGCACCAAAGACATCTTCACGAATTCTTTCTTGGCTGACAGCTCTGAACCCCACCATCACCCCAAAACCCTATCATATGTATGTGAATTAATAACTGAAGGCTTAATGTTTTTGTTTTGTTTATTTATTGAGAGAGAGAGAGCAAACACACAAGCAGGGCAAGGGCAGAGAGAGAGGGAGAGACAGAAAATCCCAAGTAGGTTCCACACTGCCAGCCTGACATGAGGCTCGAACTCACGAACCATGAGATCGTGACCTGAGCCAAAATCAAGAGTTGGACGCTTAACCAACTTAGCTACCCAGGTGCCCCAGTTTTTTCGTGTGTGTTTTGTTTTTGTTTTTTTTTTATAAAAGTACATGGTGCAAATCACACCCAATGATAGTGAGTAGCTAACATTCAGGGTTGTTCATGCTTTACCAACATTGACTCATTTATTGCATATAATAATCTTGCCAGGGAGAAATCTTTTTTATCTCCACTTTTGGGATGAAGAAAACTGATACAGAGAGAGAAAAGTGTCAGAGCTGATGTTCAAAACCGGAAGTTTGAGTTCTAGAGACCACATGTTCCCAGTCTTTATGGTGGCTCCCCTGTGGGCCACCGTAAGGGCAGGTACAACAGGTGTGATGTATGGGGTACATGTTCTTTGCTATTCGGAGGGGCCGGCAAGGTGTTTCGGGACAAGAAGAATCGAGAATTCTAGTGGATTCACGTAAAACACAAGGGAAATTGTGTTTTTCTCGGGAAGCTTCCACATTGTCTCTCCTGCAGCCGAGACAGGTACTTGGAGTGTTTACATCTTCCATAAATAACTGAGTCCCAAATATGTGTCTTGTTTTCTTGCATGCTCCTGGGAGCTGAAAATCTCTGAAGTTCCTTTGAAAGATATTTAACCGCAAAAACTTGACACGCGATTTGGGATACAGAAGTCCCACTGACACTCATCCACAAATGTTTGGAAAAGTGGGGTTATTAGGACGTCTCAGGCTTTAGATAGGGCGTTTGAAATCAAAGGCGGATAGTGACGGCCTCGTATTTAAGGTGTTCTTCCAATCTACGATAGTAATATGGGGCTGGCTTGTCTTCTCCAAAGTGTAATCACAGGTCATTTTAGGGGGAGTCAGATATTGCTTGTCACTGCAGTTCTTTTCTTTTCTTTTCTTTTCTTTTCTTTTCTTTTCTTTTCTTTTCAAGTGTATTTATTTATTTGAAAGAGACAGAGACAGCACAAATGGGGGAGGGGCAGAGAGCGAGGGAGAGAGAATCTCAAGCAGGCTTGCCAGCGCAGAGCCTGACGTGGGACGCGGACTCACGAAACCCTGAGATGGTGACCTGAGCCAAAACCGAGAGTTGGAGGCTTAACCGACTGAGCCCTCCCGGGCGCTCCCATCACTGCAGTTCTCGAACAAGGGGCCACCACTGCAGGCTTTTGAGTGGGGGACAACTGTAGGTGATTGGGTTAATGTCACTGTTGTGTGCTGGGGCACTAACTGTACCTTCCACCATCACTGAAGAGAGGACGGGGGTGGCAATGGGCTGCAATTCCTTTGCTGAATATCATTGCCATGCACACTTCACATGTAGCAAGCTCGAAAGCAAGCAGGAAAAACAGTCCCGTTCGGAATACGAAATCCAAGGTTACATTCTAGTTTTTGTTGTGTTACGTGTCCAATAAGCAGCATTGCAGATAATCATGGTTTTATTATGATTATTTAGAAACTCATAAATTTTATTTATTCAGAAGTGGGCTCTTCTTAAGTCGGTGTTAAGCTTGAACGGAGAGCGCAGTCACGCCTTCTAAATGCAATTTAGGTAAATAGAAAGGTTTTTGCTGCTGAATGAGGCTATCTCTTCAGAAGTATCAACTGTACTGTTCACTGGTCTTTGATCGGGGTGCACTCTGGCCTTTGCAGGCTAATCTGCTCACATGACGGCACGTAAACTGTGAAAACAGAATGGCTAGCGTTCTTCTCCAATAAAGAGGAATTCTGGAAGATGCAAAGACAGATGGGGCATGATAACCTCCACACCTCGGCTCCATATTGCAATGTAAACTCTTCTGGAAACAATAACGTTCTCTTCGGAGGGGTGGGGAGGTGGGAAGACAAGCCCAAGATGCATTTGTGCTACATTCCTTGGGGAAATACAAAATGAAAATGGCATAATTGTTATCGAAGCTAGCGTCCACATCTGCCATACGGAAGATGCCAGCCCTAGGCACCGTGACAGAATGAGGGACTCCAGGCTACAAGCTGTCATGGTCCCTCAGATCAGGAATCAAAGACTTAGGTCCTCACCTTCTGGGTGTGCTGTTAGATGCTACCTTCAGGTACAGCTTTCTTTGGGATTCACAATTCTAAGCTCACAGTGCTGTTCACCAGGAACCAGTATTCAATGCCACATCAACATGGGAGGCAAAGATTCACATGTTCCACCCCAACCCCAGACAATTCCCAGGGACACCTCAGTACTAGAGCTCCCCAAGGGGTGCCTCAGGTCATTTTGAGGGCTGCTCCGCAACCTAATTTCTCCCTCTGCCGACACCTTCCACCTCTTCCGAGGGGTTGACCCCAATCTCACTCCCTAATAAATATACTGCATGCTGATTTCAATCTCAGAGTTTGCTGCCCTGGGTCCTGAATCTTGACAGTTGGTGCCAGGAATTGTCCAATCAAGGAGAGGCTGAAATGGAATTTGAGAACTGGATTCGGGTGGCATCCAGCTGGCAACGAAACCCCCCTGGTGGCAAGTGGAACATAGAGTCCTTGACCCAAGGTCAGCGTGCACCAGCTAAAACATTCACTAGTTATGAACTGCAGTGTTAAATCACGGACAAGGACTGTGTTTGGTGGCACAATCCAGCGTTTGAGAAATTTGGGATAAATCGCAACCGTAAACATAATGGGATTAAGTTGGGTGCCATTAAGTTTGAGAATGATCAGTTGGCAATTTCACACTAAATGGGGCAGCAGGAGGGCCCCACTCACTGCATAGGAAGCTCACACCAGACCTGGAGCTTCACGGCTAAAGTAGCTGAGCTTTGCAGAAGAGAGACTCCCAACCAAGGCCATTCTGCCACACCAAGTACAGAACCCCAGTTGGGAAAGAATGGATTCTAGGATGAAGAATTAGGACATTCAGGCTGATGCCTCCAAATTTCATGTATCCCGGATCCCGTTGAACCCTCTGATCTTGCAAAAAGTGACCTGTTCCTCCAGATTAAGGGAATACTTCCTAGTAAGGTCAGGAACTGCCCATCGCTTGATGAGAGGCCTCTGTCTTACAAGACAACATGTACCATACCATAGATTCTGTTTCTACCTTTTCTCATGGCATTTAGGTCCATAAAACTGGTAATATGCTGGGCTTGCTAAGGGAGGAAAAGGTATGTACTGTGAAGGAGTTGAAAGACCTAGTTTGCAAATGCTGGCAGGATCTGGGAGAATACTGTAGGGGAGGAAAAATAATTTTCCCTCTACCATTCTAGGCTGAAATTCCCCATAATAAAAAAACAGATTCACAGGAGAAAAATTCTACTACATATGTACGTATGGGTTCCCACAAAGGTATGAGGCTTGAAAAAAGTGGCCGGAACAGGAAGCTTTTATACCTTTTAGACAAAGAAACAATACATTTGTGAGGAATTGACAAGACTGAGGGTTTTGAGCCAGCCAGCAGCAGCCAAATGGTGAAGAAATAACAAGGTTTCTTTATACAGCTTTCCTGGCCCTAAATCCCCCCCCCCACCCCCCCCCCCCACCCCCCACCCCCACCCCCGGCCTCTGCTGATAAAGATACCTTATATCCTTCAGTACAGGGAAGTTACCTTTCACAGGAAGATTTAACTCCTGCTTTTAGGGAGAAAAAGGAAGATCTGAGTGTTCTTCTTGTACCGGCTGTTTCTCAAGCACATCGAAGCAAAATAATCAACATGCCAAAGCGGCATATTTTGGAGTGACATATCCTGAACCCCTACAATACATATGAGGGTGCTGGATCAAGAAGGGCAAACTGGAAATTTCTCTAAAATAGAGTTTCTCAATATGGGAGCACTCTGCTGAGATACAGGCCTTTGCACGCGAGCAAGCACATGTGCAAACGGGCTACTCTGATGACCGACTCTTGGAAGCATGGAAAGAGTGATGGCCCATCCTGAGGTGGGTGGGGATTCCAGAACGTCTTCCAGTTAGTGGGAAAAGGGTTAAAAAGCTCTGAGTTGTAAAAAAAATATTAGAGTGGAGATATAATAAGCCAGAAAACCCTCCTGTGCGCCACAGGAGAGCCTGAGAGGTACACCACTGAGCAGAGCAATAAGAACCATGCTATTTAGAGGGGGCGGGAAGTGCTGAGAAGTTCAGTAGTGCCTCTCCATCACCAATGGGGGGTATGCTTCAACAGAACTGAGAGCCTCCATTACAGATGAGGCAAGAGGTAAGGCGGCGGGTGAGGCGACTTGTCCACATTGACAGCCGGCCTCTGTCATTAACCACCCTTGTGTGGGCATAACTGGCATATGAAAGTGAACCAGGGTGGCGGGGTTGGAGACAGCCCCCTTACCAATCTGACAGCTCAATGGTATAACCTGCCAGCGGTAGAAACTAGGTTTCCTAAAATATGGACCCACTCCCTGAGAGCTCAACCAGCTTCCAACATGGCTACATTGGGCCCTTTCCAAGCTGGAAGGAGAGTCGTTCATTTTGTGGCAGGAAAAGTCATGTGCTCCAGGTATGGTTTTGCCTTTAGTATCCATGGGACATCAGTGAGTAGGCCTATCCTAGGAATTACAGAGGCTTGATCCACTGGCTCAGGATTCCATAAAATATCATGAAATGCAAGGGTATTGGGGACGCGACCACAGTATCCGCTATTTTTTTTTTAATAAAATAACCACCGCTGTCACCTTGATAAAATAACGGAATGGTCTCCATAAAGGCATAACGGACGCTCCAGCTTGGGGGCAAATCTTTATGAGAATGAGGTGTCATAGTCAGGACGCAATATGCCCTTTCACGTAATGGCAATTGTACGGTTGTGCTTCCCCAACAAGCAGGATGCTTGGGTCCAGGAAGCAAGAGGTCAAAGTAGAAATCTCTCTACTAACCATCACTTCGATGATCTGTTTGGGAATTTGTACTTTCCATATCCACAGCTCTGTGTTTTGCATGTTTGTACTTCTTGGTTAGTGAAGGGAAAACACATTCATGAGGACCACTGTAAAAGCCCCCTTGTACTACAAGCTACAGCTACAGTTCTGGGCACCCAGGCTCTTCATGTCAGGGGACTAAGTAAGCAAAGAGTTACCATCGTGGCAGGTGGAATCGACTTGATCATCAGGATGAGACAGTCTGCTGTGGGGGCAGGGAGGAGCACATCTAGCATTTAGGTGGGTTACTTTGGCCTCTCCTGGCACGTCTGTATTAGATTTCGAAGAAACATCTGACCAGAGGCTCAGATATCTAGGGGATGAAGGATCTCCTGGAAAGTGACACCGATGAAGAAAACTACCTTGCTCAAGGTCATTGCTTCTTCCAAAGGCAGCCAGAATGTGCTGACTGGTCAACCAAAGGATGCTAAGATTCCGCACTCCCACCTCAAATGTAGGAGCTTTGGGGTACCATCCCCGGCTCCCCGGCTCTGCCAGGGAATCAGCAGAGGGTTTTCTGGGGACTGAATGGCAATCTCAAGTCTCACTCTCTCCAGTCTTGCTTCCTTCTCTTCCCTTCTATGTATATCAATCCCGAGAGCATTTCCCAAGAACTACTCTGCCAGCTAGTTTCTATAGCAGACTCAGCTTCCCAGGGCAACCATCCTGTGGCCTTTCTTTTTCCTTATGGAAGTGGTTCCCCCTCATTCTATTCCCCACCTCCTGCCGGAACCATTCAAGAGCTGTTTCATTTCAGGTATTGTAATTTTCAGTTCTACACATTTCAATTTGATTCTTTTTTTACAGCCCCTGTAACTCTGATGAGACTTCCTGTATATTCACTTATTAAAACTATATTTTATTATTGTTCTTTAAAACATTTATAATCACTTCTTTGTGTTTGTAAAGTTCAACTTCTGGGAACTTAGAGTTTTCATTGTATTGAATGCTCCCCCCCCCCCCCCCCGCAACCCTGCCATGACCATGAATTAATTACATTTTCTTTTTTCTTTGTAATTCTGGTGATTTAAAAAAAAGGATTAGGGGCACCTAGGTGGCTCAGTGGGTTAAGCGTCCAGCTCCGACTGAAGTCATGATCTCAGAGTTCGTGGGTTCTAGCCCCGTGTCAGGCTGTGTGCTGACAGCTCGGAGCCTGGAGCTTGCTTTGCATTGTGTGTCTCCCTCTTTCTCTGCCCCTCCCCCACTCAAGCTCGGTCTCTCTCTCTCTCTCTCTCTCTCTCTCTCTCTCTCAAAACTAAATAAACATTTGGAAAAAAAATTTAAAAAGGATTGGATATTTTGGGTAACACAATCAATTTAGAGAGTCCAAATCCTGTTTTTCTTGAAAAGTGTTGATTCTTGTTTCAGCAGACACGTCCATTACATCTGATCACTCTAAATTTGTGTAAATTTGATTTTGTGCTTGGTTAATGAAGATCTGTAGAAAATCCTAAGGGTTTTCCAAGCTCTTCTAACTTTAAGGGATGCAAACCCCAAAAATTCTCTTCCCAGGGATTTTTCCACACCTTGACTTTAGGTCTGGTTAGGGTGGGTCTGGTTCAGATTTCACTGTAGGGTGCGGTCCAGACTGCATTTCTAGTTTCTCGATGTTTCTGTGAGTGTCCGTAAGGTGTTACAGAGATCTCCCATAATCTTAGCGTTACACTTAAGTCTACTGCCTCCTTCACGCAGTAGCAACTGCCGTCCGCGTACCTTGCAGACAGGGTGGCTTGCCCTGGACACAGTGATGTGAACATGACTTTTGTAAAGGAAAGGTTTCAGGGGATCTCTCGTCTAATACACACCAGATTCCTACAGCCTGGGCTGCAGTGGACTCTGCTTTCTGCGGTTTTAGTTTATCGGGATCTTTGCCCTGCTCAGCAAACAGTTGGTAACTTTCTGTTCCTTTCTGGTGGTCCTAGTACTTTTCATGTGAATTCTCCCCTCAGGGGCTACAGTCCTCCAAAGCATTTCAGCCAGCACTTAAAAACGCTTCTGTCATAGATTTTTTTTTTTCCAGTTCCAAGTCTGTTTATTATAGAACAAGGTCTTGTGTTCTTTCATGAAGGGAAACAGAAGTCTGAGAGAATTTACCTCTGTATTTAAAAAATGTAATTTGTGGGGCGCCTGGGTGTCTCAGTCGGTTAAGCGTCCGACTTTAGCTCAGGTCACGATCTCGCGGTCTGTGAGTTCGAGCCCCGCGTCGGGCTCTGGGCTGATGGCTCAGAGCCTGGAGCCTGCTTCCACTTCTGTGTCTCGCTCTCTCTCTGCCCCTCCCCCGTTCATGCTCTGTCTCTCTCTGTCTCAAAAATAAATAAAAACGTTAAAAAAATGTAATTTGTATCATTCACTCCGTATTTGCGTGAAAGCATGGTTTCTATCCTTCCAAAAAATAACAACAAACAAGTCATAGTAACTTATTTAATACTAAGTTGAAACTTTCTTAGCTAAGTACTTGTTGATGTTTCGGATATGACATTTTGTAAGCAATGCAAAGAGATTGGGATTGACACGTTCCAGTGTGTGTGTGTGTGTGTGTGTGTGTGTGTGTGTGTGTGTTTCAACACTACCAAACAACTAACTCAACTCCGCGCCGTCTACGTGGAGAGGGCTTCAGATTCTCAGGTTAAGGGTTCTACAAGAGGGCCTCCAACGCACTTTAGACACCAGTCTGCATTTCTACCTGTGCTTCTGATCAACTAGTTATATTTGCGGAGATTCCTATAAAGCCTTTCTCAGCTCCAATTAATTTGCTACAGCAGCTCACAGAACTCAGAGAACTATTTACTTATATTGACTAGTTGAGTATAAAGGGCATAAAGGATACCAGTGAGCAGACAGGTGAAGCAATACCCAGGGCATGATCTGCAGGGGACCTGAGCACAGGACCTCCTGTCACCATGGCACTCCAGGCCACCACCCTCCCAGCCTGTTGGCATATTCGCCAAACCGGAAGCTCATCACGTCTTCTTGTTCAAGAGTTTTAATGAAGCTTCATCGGTAGCCTCTCGTCCTCTTCCCAGAGGTTGGTGGGTGTCGTTGAAAGTGCCAGTCTTTTAATTCATTTGGTCTTTTCTGTTGGTGGCCAGCCCCATCCTGAGGCTATCTAGGGGCCCTTGTCAGCCTAAACTCAGAAGTGCTCAAAGTGTGGCTGAAGAGTTCTGTGCCAGGAACCACGGACAAAGACTGGGCATATTTCCTTTTTTAGCACACACTCACAAAGAAAGAGTATAGATGTATGTCTTGGGGCTAAGATTCTAACACTGCTGAAGGGTTGATACTTTGTTCTCATCCTGAATGTCAGTGTTTCCTGTTACGGATTTCTTCTTCTTCCTAAACCAAGGCAGAGCAAAGCTTTTTTTTTAATTTACCAAAAGTTCTATTGTAGTCCTTACCACAGAGGTAGTTGTTGTTATTTTTTTGATATTGTGTAACCCCTTTTATAGGACAAGTGTCTTTTTTTTAGAGGTAGTTGTTATTTTTTGATATTGTGCGTATTTTTGATATTGTGCCCTTTTAGAAGACAAATGTCTTTTTTTTTTCTTTCCTTTCTTCTTTTGAAATAAAGATTCCACACTCACTGGCTGTAGTAGAAGCCTGATTGTGCGCCTTTGGATCTTGAGGGCTGCCTGGAGGGTTTGCAGAAGTTCATTACCAGCTGAGAATATCTCACCCTCCGCATTTCCATCTCTGAGCCAAAGGAAGGAATTATGAGTGGCTGAAAATCAGGTCGGAAGACAAGCAGTGGAACCCGAGGTACAAATAAATAAATCCGTGTCAACTAAAACTCACACAAGTATTTGCCAAGTTTTCCCAAAGATTCTTTTTCTACCAGTCATTAAAATAAAGAAAACAGTCAAAACATGGACAAGGACCATATCCACGAGAAGTACCACAGATTCAGTGAGTATGGAAGCTGAGACCTGAAGGGAAGAGAGAAAAATACAGGAAGTTGAAGAAACTCTTTCACTTCCTTCTTTTAATTGGTGCTCAACTTGGGCCCAGACCATCAACGTCCTTGGGCTTGACTCTGTTTTGTTTTTTTCTCAAAACAAGACGTTTCCTTACTTTTCGAGACTAACACCTTATGACTTCTTGAGATATCTTCCATGAACTATCGCTCTCTCCGGCTCCACTCTCTCTCTAAATGGAGAATATTCAGAGGGAGAGGGAGAAAATCAAATATACAAAATCACGATGTTGGCAATAAAGGCATTTTCTCAACTCGGGCTCCCAGAAAGTAATGACCATCTCTGTCTTCTTCACCAACTCCTTTATAAGACCTGAAAATAGGCATGTAGTTTTCTATAGAAAAATTTAAAATGGTACCAATCAACACTAATAGGAACTTGTAGGGGGAGAAATTAATTCTGCCAGAAATGAAGGGAGAAGAAGGGACCTCTTCATGAGACATTATGAATAGACCGCCATTTGGGCTGAGTTTTGAAACATCTGATCTGAGCAATAGCTCACTTGGAAGAATTATCATTTTTTCATGGAATTCACTCATTATTTCAGTAAGCAGTTAATTTATATGTATTTAAATTGCCCAAGACACTTGTAAAAAAAATGCTGGCCAAAAATAAATATTTTGCCTGCATTGCTGGAATTTTCTTAGGTCAGATAGAGCACTACTAAAATAAGCATGCATAAATAATGACTAACAGTTTAAAAAGCCATGCAGAGGAGATAGAGGGTGCCATGAGATTATGTGACAAGGGAACTGACCTAGCCTGAATTTCCAGAGAGGTTTCCTTTAAAAGGTGAGATTGCCTTGAGGTGTGATTGATGAGGGGGCATTTCATTAGCGAAAGGAAAAGCAATGCAAATATCCTGAGCAAAGAGAGAGGAGAGAAATTGGTGTAGACTGGGCCTCAAGGTGAGCAAACCATGCTGGACACAAAGGCAATAGTAAGACTTTGGGGAAATATTGGAGAATGTAAATAAAACCAAACCCACGCAATCAAATTTGCATTATGGAAAGATCACTCTCCCTGCACTGCGGGGAACGTGGGAAGGGATGAGGCACAGACCCCTTGGAAGAAGCTTTTGACGTAATATAGTGAGAAAATGTCATCACGTGTATTAAGCTGACAGCAATGAAAACGGGGTGAAGTGGAGAGATTAACAAGATATTTTGAGAGTTAATGAAAGTGGCATACCTTTAATCAGTTTGGAATGAGACAGCGTAGGGGTACCTGCGTGACTCATTCAGTTGAGCATCTGACTCTTGATTTCAGCTCAGGTCATGATCCCAGGGCGTCGGGATTGAGCCCCGTGAAGGGCTCCGTGATGCGCACGGAGCCTGGTTAAGATTCTCCTTCTCTCTATCTGCCCCTCTCCCCCGCTTCAAACTTTTTCTCTCTTAATTTTTTTTTCTTTAAGAAAGAAAGAAATGAGAGTGTAAAGGAAAATGTATTACTGATGGTTCCCATATTTCCGCCATATTCATATGTGATGGATATGGGTGCTAGTTACGGACACAGAACCATTGGAGGAGGCACTGATTATAAGGGAGGAAGAATAGTGTGAACTTGTTTCCTCAGTTACACTTGAGGTGACCTTAAAGCCTTAAGGTGCAAAGGCACATATCCAATTAAACTTGCTTCATCTTCTCTGATGTTCTCCCTGATAGACAATGCCTAATAGAAGGCCACTGTCACACGGATATGGTATATGCATAAAATAACCTAGGGAGCGAGCTTAGGAGAGTGTAGTGGTGACAATTCCACATGAACAGCCTGGATGAAGGAAGAGAAGCCTGTAAAACAGAGTTAGAAACAGTGGGTAAAGAAGTAAATCAAACACAGCAGTGTGGTATCATGAACTCAAGTCATAAGAATATTTCAAGAAAGATGGGCTAGGTTAGTACGTACAAAAGCCAACAATGAAGAAAGCCTAGATCCTTTCTGCAAAGTGGAGATGTAGTCAGTGTTGTTGGATTTCGTATACAAGGTTTTGCCGATTCTGGAAAGATGGTAACAGTAATCGCACCTGTATTACCTCTCAGCACAGTATTAGTTAATTTATCGCATGTTACTTACTCACCCCTCACGACAATCATATGACCTGGGGACTAATTGTTCCCTTTAACCAATTGGAAACAAAAGCGCAGAATGCAACATTTACTCATTACACAGGTTGGCCAGAGTTTCACAACTTTTAGAAAGATCTATCTAGGGTGGCTCAGTGGCTTAAGAGTTAGACTTTGGCTCAGGTCATGATCTCACAGCTGACGAGTTAAGCCCCGCGTCGGGCTCTGTGCTGACAGCTTAGATCCTGGAGCCTGTTTCGTATTCTGTGTCTCCCTCTCTCTCTGCCCCTCCCCTGCTCACACTCTGTCTCTGTCTGTCTCTCAAAAATAAATAAGCATTAAATAAAACAAAAAAATATATATGTAAATATATATATATATATATATATATGTTATTTATTTATTTTGGGAAAGAGAGAGAGAGCACGAGCAGGGGAGGGGCAGAGAAAGAGGGAGAGAGTCTCAAGCAGGCTTCTTGCTGTCAGTGCAGAGCCTGACGTGGGGCTGATCTCGAAAACACTGAGATCATGGCCTGGGCTGAAATCCAGAGTCAGATGCTTAACTGGCTGAGCCACCCAGGTGCCCCTGTTTGAGTACTGTATTAAACAGAAAGTAGTTTATTTACGTGTTGCTTTTTAAAACAAAAGATAGTATTTCATTTTGGTCAAATGTGCACTCTCTGCATTGCATCCCACGTCTGGAGAAAGTCTTCTCAGCCAGTCTGAGCAACAGTGAATAATGGACAGAGTCCTGGGAGCAGCTACCAGAAAAATTCTTTCTAAGAGTATTCCCAAGAGCATTCCGGTCATAGAAATTACACACTTAAATTTCAGTTTATAAACATGCTTCCCCACCCCCCACCCCCCCGTGGGTTAAAAAAGGTAAATGTGTCTTACTAATTTCTTCTGCTCTTTTGGATGTAAAAAACCATCGCCAAAACCTGTCTGTACTTTCAGTGTGAGAACACCTGTCTTTCCCAAAGAGCAAAGGAGAGAGGAATGCAGATTGGGGAAGGCTTTGCGTAATATCTTGGTATAAGACGGGAGGGTAAAGCCCTGCTTGGGCACATAGAAGATGTGTAAATGTAGGACAATTATTTAACGTTTCGGAAGCTCTGACTTCTGATCTGAAAGTGGGGATGGAAACGTCTTGCAGATATTTTAGAAGGACTCCGTTTTATGTATGCAAGAGCCATAATACGGAAGGGCACTCTGTAAACTCTGCCATGGTTTATTGCTAACACTATTTTTATCCTATGGTTGTCCTGTGCACAAATGCTGCAGGCAGCATCGAGGGCTTTATAGCAATTTGTGTTTTAAGAAAAGGAATGCCTTTTCCAAGTAGGTAATGGTGTAAAAATTTTCCCTGCGACTTAAAAAAGACTGTTTTTTTTTTTGGTTTTGTTTTAAATTAAGAAATACGTTTTAAACTGCTATCCATGGGGTGCCTAGCCGGCTAAGCGTCCTACTCTTGATTTCGGCTCAGGTTATGATCTCACAGTTCATGGGTTTGAGCCCCACGTTGGGCTCTGCACTGACGGTGGGGAGCCTGCTTAGGATTCTCTCTCTCCAGCTCTCTCTCTCTGCCCCTCCCCTGCTCGCTCTCTCACTCTCTCTCAAAATAAATAAAATAAACATTTAAAACACTGCTATACTTCTGTTAAAAATAGTCACAATTTTACCTACCCTGTTAGGATATTCGGATATTCCATTATCTGAACATTAAGCTTCTTTGTATCTGCCCTATTATTCTGAAAATAAAATAAGTAAATAAAAGTTCTTCAGGTAAACATTTGTTAGCAGAGTTATGGATAGAAATTACATATATATATTTATATACATATGTGTGTGTGCATATGTAGTTTTACATACATTTATATTCATATGTATATATGCATACACATATATGTATATAGTTAGGTACCTATGTTACATATATAGAAATCAATAGGAAATATTGAATAAAATCTGGAAAGGGTTAATATTTTTAAGATTTGATATCTTATTAAAGTATATATGCAACCCTTTAAAGAAAAATGACATATTGAATCAATTTTAAAATAAGTCTCTCTGTTTAACTGTGTCTACAGTAATATTTCCCATAGATATTATATATATATACGATATCTCACACCTGTCAGCATGGCTTAGATCAAAAAGACAAGAAATAACAAGCTTTAGCAGGGATGCGGAGAGACGGCAATCTTTGTGTACTGTTGGTGGGACCGTAAACTGGACTACCACTGTGGAGAACAGTGTGGGCTTTCCAAAATATTAAAAATAGAGCTATATGATGTAGAAATCCCACTTCTGGGTATACATCTAAAGAAAACAATGACACTTAATTCAAAAAGATACAGGCACCCTCATGTTGATTGCAGTGTTTTTTACAGTAGTTGAAATATGGAGACAATCTAAGTGTCCATTGCTGAATGAATGGATAAAGAAACTGTGGTATGTGTACGTGTGTTTCTATGGGTATATATGTATATATACACATATATAATATATATGTAGTAATATTATCCAGCCATAAAGAATGGAGTCATGTCATTGGCGACAACATGGATGAACCTTGAAAGCATCATGCTAAGCAAAATAATTCAGAGAAAGACAAATAGTATTTGATCTCATTTACATATGGAATCCTAAAAAAAAAAAAAAAAAAAACAGAAAGAAAGAAAGGAAAAGCTCATGCATACAGAGAGCTGATTGGTGGTTGCCACAGTGGGTGGAGAGTGAGTGAAGTGTGTGATGGGAGGTCAAAAGGTACAAATTTCCAGTTATAAACTAAAAAGGTCATTGGGGTGTAGCATACAGCACCGTGGCTATAGTTAATA
Source organism: Panthera tigris (assembly GCF_018350195.1). Taxonomy (NCBI): domain Eukaryota; kingdom Metazoa; phylum Chordata; class Mammalia; order Carnivora; family Felidae; genus Panthera; species Panthera tigris. The sequence goes on from NC_056661.1 coordinate 66,542,629, forward strand.
TTGTATGACATATCTGAAGGTTGTTAAGAGTGTAGATATCACAAGAGAAAAAAATCTGTAACTATGCACGGTGGCAGATGTTAACTAGATTTATTGTGGTGATCACTTCACAATATATGCATTTATCAAGTCATTATGTTGTACACCTGAAACTAATATAATATTGTATGTAAATTAGACCTCAATAAAAGAATAATAATCAACCAAGGTTGACTAAAAGTTGCCTGTGGTATTGTGCACAGGTTGGGGAAGGAGAGTGCATGGACGCTTGGGAGAGGTATTTAAAACAAAATTTAAAAAAAATCAAAGAAAAATACATGAACGTGTCCAGTGGTATTTAACATAGAAGCTGCTCCTACAGCTTCTGGAACCAACTATCACAGAGTGGGGGGCTTAAGACCAAAAAAAAACAAATGATTCTACTCTAATTTTAGAGGTCAGGAGGCCAAAGTCAAAGTGGAGGCTGAAGGAAATTATCATTTTTGCCTCGTCCAGCTTCCGGTGGCTGTTTGCATTCCCTAGCTTGTGACTACCCCCATCACTCTTTATCTTCATGTGGCTTTCTCTTCCCGTGTCTTCTCGGTGTGCCCATCTTGTAAGGATGCTTGCCATTGGGTGTAAAACCCGCTTGGAGGGTCCTGGATGGCCCTCCCTTCTCCAGATCCTGAAATTAATTACATCTACAGAGAACCTTGTTCCAAATAAGGTAACAGTCACAAGATTCAGGGATTAGGCCATGGGCGTTTGGGGGTCACCATTTCCACCATTTTAGATGCTGCTGGGTGTTACTATGGTAAAATGATCTCTGGGAAAATAATTTTTTGAATCGTCCCATGCTTTATCACCCCCAGCAAGACTCATCATGTGAAGAAACGGGTCATTCTGAAGTAAATAGAATGGTTTAACTTTTTAAAAAACATAACATTTACCAATTTACTGTATATAAAAACATATATATATATATATATTTTTTTGTTTTTATTTATTTTTGAAACAGAGAGAGACAGAACATGAGCAGGGGAGGGGCAGAGAGAGAGGGAGACACAGAATCCGAAGCAGGCTCCAGGCTCGCGGGGCTCAAACTCAGGGACCGTGAGACCATGACCTGAGCTGCAGGTGGACGTTTAACCGACTGAGCCACCCAGGCGCCCCTACAGAAACATATTTTTTAAGTAAAATACACAGTAATATTTTTGGAGGCACTCATATTCCAAGGGATATGTTTTTCGCAATGTTGTACATTCATACGTACAAACAGGGAACACACACACCTTAAAAAATAAATGCATGAGTTTAACCGATTGTACCAAAGTATTTCTGGGAGAACTTTTTTTAAATAAATTTATCAGTAGGAAGATTTATGAACATAGAAAAAATCCTTCAAATAATCAAGGTCTCTAATGATTATTGAAAATTGTACTCAGTGATGCTGTTCTCAATCAATCCTTAATTGGCATGCAATCCTAGTGAGCAATTTATTGCCTTGGCAAAAGTTATCAGAAGAAGCGTTCCTAATGGAGACTGTGCAAAGCACAATATGAGCTTCCCTTGTTTTCCTCCTAATTGTTATTTTGCCATTACTCATCCTTCAAAGAGAGGCTAGATTTTAATCAAGGGCTCTTTCAGTCTAGTCTGCCACAGACACATTCATTTAGGTGACGAGATGCAGGGTTTTTTCCGAGGATGATTGTTGGTCAGTAAAGAGAAGCTTGGATGTTTCATGGCATCAGCCAGATCACTCTTTCCCCACCAACGCTTTTGATCATCGCCTGGTCTGGCTTCTGTATCCACAGTATATCTGAGCCGCCACCCTGTACTTTTTACGACGATCCTAACAAGGTTTTCAAGGGCAGAGATAATGGAGATCTGCCCTCACCCACCTCCACACGTAGGATTTTACCCTCCGTGTGTGCGATTTGTGTCTGCAGGGTGCAGCAAAGCTAAGAAGGTCATTGAAGATAAGCAGCGACTGAAAACCGGGGGTAACAGGGCATTTGCATTCCGGATGAGATTTCAAAGAACCTGTTCTCTGTGCATTCCATGCAATACAGCACGGTTGGTATTCATGAAATCCGATGGGTGCTGTCTGTGATGGGTTGTTGAGGTACACAAGTGAGGGGTTTTATAGTTCCCACACGGCACTGAGTCACATCCGGTATAAGGGACAAGGAGGGCATTTCACTTGCCCCACGGCCCATCCAAAGATGTGATTGACTAGCATGCCCAAATATTCAGTAGCCTGATGGAAAACAATTGACCCTTTGGTTTATCTGTGCCACTACCCCACAGTCCACAGACCAGAGAACACACTGCCCTGGGCCTAAGGTCAAAATAGAAGTTGCTATTCTTTTTCTGGATTTAAAACTTGATGGGGCGCCCGGGTGGCTCAGTCAGTTAAGCGCCTGACTTTGGCTCAGGTCATGATTTCCCGGCTCATGAGTTTGAGCCCCGAGTCGGGCTCTGTGCTGGCAGCTCGGAGCCTGGAGCCTGCTTCGGATTCTGTGTCTCCCTCTCTCTCTCTCCGCCCCTCCTTCACTTGTGCTCTGTCTCTCTCTTTCTCTCAAAAAATACACATTAAAAAAATTAAAGACAAACACACAAACAAAACCCTTGAGTCACACATGAACGAGCATGAGTTTACAAGAGAGTAGTGAGTGTCGCGGAAATATCAGGTGGCCAGCCACATGGAGGGGAGACAGAAAGATGGGAGATTAGCCACATTTTCTCTCTCGGGCACGTAAACCCTAGAGTGAAGGCAAGCGTCCCATACTCCCAATGGCAGGCAGAAGGGAAAGCCAACATGTCACAGATGGCCTTGCCTGGGCTGTGTACGCGGCATGAAAAGTTACAGTTGGGGCACCTGGGTGGTTCCGTTGGTTAAGTGTATGACTCTTAGTTTCAGCTCAGGACATGATCTCTCAGTTCGTGGGTTCGAGCCCTGCATTGGGCTCTGGGCTCACTGTACAGAGCCTGCGTGGGAGTCTCTCTCTCCTTCTCTCTTTGCCTCTCCCCTGCTCTCTCTCTGGCTCAAAATAAATAAATAAACATTAAAAAAAAAAAAAAGGAAGAAATGAAGCTTTTCCAGGGGCAGGGACTAAGGGCTGGAGCTCAGGGCATGTGTGTTACAGGTGGGTTACATGTGGGTAGCCATGTTCAACAACGGCTGTCAGCCTGGCACTATACCAGAACATTCAAAAGTCCTTCCGCTCTCCTTCCAGCAAAACAGACCAGCTTCTCAATGGATTCCTTCCCTCAGCCTGTGGTGGGAGATAGTGAGTAGGGGTGGAAATCATTCACTGGTATATTTTCCCCTGTCTTTATTTGTAGGCCGATGATTCAGTGACATCGTCTTACCTAGTTAAATGACTTTAAAGAATGAAAAGATTTTTCTGAGAAAATACCGGTTGACAATACAAAGTACTGTTGTGATTGATTATTTTGTGCTCAACGTAATCACAACACCTTGGGAGGGCCCTAATATAATTTATTCCCAGAGGAAAAATGATCAAAACAGAAAGATGTTTCTAAGTAGCTGATAACCAGCTTTGTCTGTTTCATCCCAACCCCTCTACTTCTGGGAAATGACAAAGAAAACGTTAAGAATGATTCATTCACCCAAGTGTTCAAGTAAAAGGAAACTCCAGGGAGAAGGAATCCCATGCGCAGAAATAAAGAATTAAAGAAACGGAAGCGTGTTTGTGTGTGCATGTGTGTGCATGTTGGCACATGTATGCGTGTACGTGGGACGATGCTGCAGACGGGGCTGGTGTCTAAGATCCTGCAGATAAAACTAAAAAGGTCAGCAGCGTTCATTTGACGATAGAGCCAGTGACCATGCAAGGGGGCCTGAAACTTAATCTTCAGGAGAATGTTCTTCAAACTGAATTTGCCACAGATTGCAGGTCAGTGAAATTGGTTTAGGTGATCACAAGTGGGATTTCTTTAATGAAAATAAACTATTAGAGAGCTGGAAAAAAAATGTCTGCCAGCACTTTATTATACTCAGCTCCTCATTTACATTCATTAAATTCAAAATCAGAGTGTGGGAGAATCACATGCAATTAACAAAAGAACAATAGCAATCATGTATCTGCGATCCCCAGTTTTCAATTGATGAGACAGAAACTAGGCCTGAGATGCAAATGTCTGTTCAAGGTCACACAAGCGACTGGGGCACTGTGGTCCAGGTTCAGAGCATGGCCTCAGTTCTCTGATTGTTTCTATTCTACCAGGGACCATCGTCTTCAAAACCTTAGCTGTCAGAGGTGGGGGGGGCGGGGTGGGAAACATCCTGTTTGGTATCTATAACACGCAAGAATTTATTTATTTTTTTTATTTAAAAAAAATTTTTTTTAACATTTGTTTATTTTTGAGACAGAGAGAGACAGAGCATGAACAGGGGAGGGGCAGAGAGAGAGGGAGACACAGAATCGGAAGCAGTCTCCAGGCTCTGAGCCATCAGCACAGAGCCTGACGCGGGGCTCGAACTCACCGTCCGTGAGATCATGACCTGAGCTGAGGTCGGCCGCTTACCCGGCCGAGCCACCCAGGCGCCCCAAGAATTTATTTTTAAAAAATGATGATAGGAGCGCCTGAGTGACTCAGTCGGGTAAACGTCTCAGCTCAGGTCTTGATTGCATGGTTCATGAGATCGAGCCCTGCATCCGGCTCTGTGCTGACAGCACAGAGCCTGCTTGGGATTCTCTCTCTCTCTCTTTGCCCCTCCCCTGGTCATATTTTCTCTCTCTCTCTCTCACAAAAATTGAAATAGATAGATAGATAGACAGATACTTTAAAAATAATGATAAAAATTATACATATAGAAACTCCATACAGAGGGTGTTCATCTGAATTCCAGAAGTTTCATGCTTTTATGACCACCTTTCCCATAACTTGCCCATGTTTTATACTACTTAATTTGTTGATGCTCTGGGCATTGGTGTCATTGAGCCCTATATCCAAAGGTGTCACTCTTGTACACAAAGCTGAGCTAGTGTGGTTGAAACAACAATTTAAGTGGTGATATCGGACTGGGATGATTGTTGCAAGTGTAATGAATTATTATTTTTTCCCTATGGGCAACCACTTGACCGTGGCAACTAACACAATCCATCACCTGCTGGCAGGAGACCAAGAGCAAAAAGAGAAGTGATTGGAAAGGATACCATCAGCTCAGGAGTTTTACGGTCAGTAAAATATGGAAGAATTAAAGGAGACTTTGAAAATAAGTCGTATTTCTGCAAACCAAGGTCTGATTTTATACAATAAAGAGAAAAGAGATAATAATCGGATCTATTTTATAGCAATGATAAGGGACCTGTAACTAAAGGAATATTTTATTATTTGTATTTAATGTGAAAGTTGAAATGCAGAAAGTAGCTATTTTTAAGTATACTCAAGACAATATTTTCTATAATAAATATATATTTCTCTGTATAACACGTTTGTGTTGCTCAGTGGAGTTTCAAAGAAAGGAAAGTGTATAGAGACGAGAAAAGGAGAGTAAGTCAGACGGCACAAAAGTACTTTTATTTTTTTTTAATTTTCAAAATGTGTCCAAAATTCGGAAAACTTCAAAGATTAACATGAAAAAGCCTGACCTCATCACGAAGATATTATCAACTATTATTCTATACATTAACTTCTGATTTTTTGAAAATGCATTTACTTTTGCCCCTTGGTGTATCAGTGAAGTGCACATTAATGATTCCATGTTTCTTAATATTTACAACATAACATATTGTACTCATTCTGGAACTTTCTTTTTGTGCCTTATCACATTTATATAATCTCATATACGCAATGGAGTGCAATCATTTGAGCAGCTGATAGAGCTCCATCATAAGCGTATGCAAAGAGTAATTTAGTTTTCTCACTTCCATTCCATACTGATTTAGCTTGTTTTTAATGTGGCAGAACAGCAAATAAAACAGGGGTGCTTCCGTCTCCACTGGCATCGAGATAAGACATCATCCAGTACAAACGCTCAGGGTACCCACTGTTGGAGCATGTAGCACGTTACGTTACACAGGTAGGTCTGGACTGTCGCGGGCTAAAGCGATTCCATTCAATTTAAACTCCAACCAAAGTTGCACAGACACGTTTTCTCGCATCCATGCTATGCTTGTTGGTCTTTAATTTTTTGCCATTATAATAGGGTAAACTAATACCATCTCCTTTAATCCACAGTTCAACAATCGCTAGTGAGAACATCGTTTGGCAAATTTAATCGCATTGTAGTTTCCTATGAATTTCCTTTTTGATATATTTTGCCTAGCTTCCTATGAATTTGGTTGTTTATAGCTTTATAACGATTTTTAAAATGTTCTAGGGGAGGCTGGGGACGGGGCTCAGTTGGCTAAGTATTTGCCTCTTGTTTTCCTCTTAAGTCATGATCTCAATGCTCATGGGATCAAGCCCTTCATTGGGCTCTGTGCTGAAAACACAGAGCCTGCTTGGGATTCTCTCTCTTCTCTCTCCACCCCTCCCCTGCTTGTGCTCTCCCTCCCTCTCTCTTAAAATAAATAAATATTTAAAAACAAACAAGTAAATAAATAAAATCCTCTATGTATATCCTACCAACTATTACTTTTTCTAATTTTTATAGTGTTTTTTTATATTATACAGTTTTAATTTTTGGTTAATTATCCTTCCGTTTGATGTGGGGGGTTTAGAAAATATCTTTCTCTGGTTTGGAATTTTCCTTTTTACTCCTTGTTAAATAAGGGATGTTATCTTGATTAGGTGTGTGTTAATAAGTTGAAAAAGTGTTTTCTTTCTTTCTTTCTTTCTTTCTTTCTTCCTTCTTTTCTTTTTCTTTTCTTTTCTTTTTTTTTTTTGCCTAAGAACATTTTGTTGTTCAACTTTTATAGTAAGCTTTTATATTTTGGAACAATGTGGAGATGCCACAGATAACACTGAGAGTTTCTGTCATCCCTCATACCCAGTTCCCCTAATATTAATATCTTCCAGTACTAAGGTAAATATTTCTAAGCTAAACAAATAACGTGGGTATGTTACTATGATCTAAAATCTAGACTCCGTCCAAACCTGACTCATTTTCCCACTGATGTCCTCTTTCTGTACCACATTCCAATCTAGGATACCACACTACACTCAGTCATCATGAATCCAGACTCTCTGCGATGGTTTCTCAATCTGACTTTTTGCCACCTTGACAGTTTTGAAAATATTTTGTAGATTGTCCCTGCATTTTTTCTCATCATTGGACTATGGTTATGGGTTGTGAAAAAGAATACTACAAAGTGCCTGATCTCAGAAGATGTGTGATGACACTGTAACTTATCACGGATGATGTTAAATTGATCCCTTGGTTAAGGTTTCTCCACTGAGAAATTATTATTTTTCACTTTCTGTACTCCGTTTATTGGAAGCAACCCAGCCTCGCTAAATGCAGGGTTTGGGAAAGATGATTCAGCTTATCTCCTGGAGTGGGGGAGCGTATTTCCATGCATGTTGTGGAATGCTTCTGTAAAGCAATTTTGTTCTTTCTCCCCCATTTATTTATGTATTCAATTATTTGTTTGTATCACTGTAAGATCATGATTATTTCCTTGGGTTGTAATTCTGTACTGTTTCCGTGTATTTTGTTGTTCACATTGGTTTAGCTTTGACCATGAGGAACTCCATCAGGTAGGCTCCTACATCTTTTTGACATGCAGACTTCCTGTTGTCACATATGTTCTTATTTTTGCACTATTAGCCGTTGCCAGTTCACGTTGCATTTCCCCTGTCCTAACCCTAGAATCAGCCCTTTTCTCCAAGACACAACGGTCCCTCTTACAGGAGAATGATATTGAGACAGTGAGTTCTGGGGGCACCTGGGTGGCTCAGTTGTTTAAGTGTCTGACTCTCGGTTTCGGCTCTGGTCGTGAACTCACAGATGTGAGATCAAACCCCACATCAGGCTCCACACGGACAGCACAGAGCCTGCTTGGGATTCTTTCTCTCCCTCTCTCTTTGCCCCTCCAACTCCCTCCCTCACTCCCTCTCTTACTATCTCTCTCTGTCTCGCTCTTGCTGTCTCACGCGCATGTGCGTGAGCTCTCTCAAAAATAAACACATAAACATTAAAAAAAGAAAAAAAGGGAGTTCTGGTCACCAGGTGAGTTTGTCACTACCACGACGTCACTCTCTAGACCCTCTCTTGCTGTTCAATTTTAATCTGTTAATTATATTAATTAGAGGCCCCACCTCCTAACTCCCGCACATCAGGGTTAGGGCTGCAACATGTGAATTTGGTAGGGCAGGGGAGGGGTTGCTGCGTGTGAGGGGGAAAACAATTCAGTCCACAGCCATCTGTTTTCTTTATTTTGATTTCTCTTCTCTTGGTTTAACATATGCTGTATTTCTGTTTATTATTTCTTCTTAGAGAGTGTGTGTGTGTGTGTGTGTGTGTGTGTATATATATATATATATATATATATTTAATTTTAACCTAGTCTGAAGTTAATTGATATTCCTATTTTCTCAGAGAAACATGAGCTTCCTAGAAAATTTTAGGAGAATTCTTCTTCCTCGTGTTCCTATTACTTTTGACTACTCTTCTTGTACAATATGTTTTTAAGCTTCCAATTTTTTTTTATAATTGCTGGATATAATTAATACATTCTTATATGTACCACTAAGTAACAATTGATTTGCTTACTTTTGTTTCTTTCTCCCCCCCCTTTTTAAATTAAAAAATATACATTTTCTTCACTATTAATTTCAGTACATTTACAAGAATTTAAAATTTCTTATTATTTTCCTAACTCATTAGTACTTTGGATGATGGGTTAGGTGGTTGTGGAATTCTAAATTAGGATCTCATTTTAGGGGGATGGTTTTTCCTTATTCTCCATTTTTTTTTCATTGCCGTAGGTGGCCTCTGGGGTTGACAAGTTACAATTACTCTTGCTGTTATTTTTGTGCAGTTATTTGGTTTTTGCTTTCTGGTAACATTAAAAAAAATTGTTTTAAATTTTAGAGAGAGAGAGTGTGCAACCTGGGGAGAGGGGCAGAGAGAGAGAGAGAGAGTGAGAGAGAATTTTAAGCAGGCTCCACACTCAGTGTAGAGCCTAATATAGGGCTCAATCCCATAACCCTGTGATCATGACCTGAGCCAAAACCAAGATGTGGACACTCAACCAACTGAGCCACCCAGGGGCTCTCTGGTAGCATTTTTTAAAGGAATCATTTAATTCAAAGACAACAATGACTTTCTCATAATGTATACATATGTGTTCATCTTCCTGATGAAGATACCAAAGGTTATCGGATTACCAAATCTCCCTTTGGTCAACCTTCAGATTAGTACCTGTAAGGTGCCCACTGTCCTGACTTCCAAAATTATAGATTAATTTTTCCCATCATTCACCTTATAATGTAGGGAAACATATAGGTTTTTGTTTTGTTTTCCTTTCTGCCTGGCTTCTTTCACTGCACATGTGTTTGTGAGATTCATTCATTCATTCATTCATTCTCATTGCTCTTTGGTTTTCCATTTTAAGACCATACCACAGTTTATCCATTCTATTAGTGTGTTTGGTTGTATATTACTCAGCTTGTCTTTCTGTTTAGAATAGAAAATAATTGACCATAATTCCAAAATAATATGCCAATGCAGAGAAAAGTTAAATACATGATAGGCATCTTTTTATGCTTCCATCTATCAGAGAAGTCAAAAGTGTGTTGATGTTAGCTTATAATATTCCGTAAAATTTTGATGCACTGGGCAAAGTGAATTTAAGGCCAGTTAATTCTATGTATTACTTGGCGCAATAAGCTGGCCCTTGTAGAAATGGACATAGAGAGCCATTGTCTCTATAAAATATAAATGTATAAATTCACATTAGGAAATTTTATTATAATTACCTAGTTACTGTGTTTTAGTAGAGCCATTGTTTAGTATTATATCCTTGGTCTGTGGATGAAGGAAGTGTAAATAGTCTGAAGTGAATTTTTTAAAAATTTTCTTCATATTTGTCATGTTTGATTTATATAATTTGAGTAGTCCTGTATGTTTATTCTCTGTTGAAACATACGTGGAATCAAATCAGACTAAACCACCCAGAGGAGAGCCGAAGCTTTAACTGGTTCTCATTTCAGTGGAGATTTTCCTTTGCTGAACTTTCAGGAGAGAAGGACCCGTAAGAGGAACACTGATGTTTATTCCTCTCAACCTCTTGATTGAGATTCCTTCTGCTTTTGTGTGGAAATGCATCACTTTGTCACGGCTGTGCTCATGGACAGGAGGTTCAAAAAGAGAGAACAGGCGATTAATCAATCCACATAGAAAATACTTGAAATGTTTCAATTATTTATTAAAAAAATGTTTCCATGATCTGGGCTTTGAGATACTTTATTAACTGTCAACATCATGGGTCTGCAGCTAGAACTGCTATTCACCTCCATCCATTATCTTGTGAAGGGTGGTCCTTGCAGGGCTCTGCTAACATTTTCATAGGCATTTAATTAGCTGTCCCTGGTCCTATTTACTCCATTCAATGGAACTCTTTGCCACATGTGACGTTTGAGAGAATTTTTAAGGTTGCCTAATGTTATTCTCAAAATAAGTATATCCAATCATAGTATTTTCAGAGAGAAACAAACCAACAAATATCTTTTTTTTAATTTTTAAAAATATTTTTATGTATTTTTGAAGGAGAGAGAGAGAGAGAGTGAGCGAACATGAGCGGGGGGAGGAACAGAGAGAGAGGGAGACACAGAATTCGAAGCAGGCTCCATGATTTAAGCTGTCAGCAGAGAGCCCAATGCGGGGCTCGAACCCACGAACCGTGAGATCATGACCTGAGCCCAAGTCGGACACTTAACTGACTGAGCCACCCAGGCGCCCCCCAACAAATATCTTGAAGCCAGTTATTCTTCTCTCACAACCATATTATAATTTTCTAATTTTGTAGTTGGCTTTAATTTCCTAAATCAGCAATAGATTCAAATATTCTTGAAAGTTTTCTCTGCATTTTGAAAAATGAGGCATTCCAGACATTTCTGAAGGTGGAAAGTAGAGGGTATCAGACCTCAGGGAAAAATAGCAAGAACAAAACGGTATTTGTAGACAAAAACACATGCGGAAAAAAGTCTGCCACCGTGGGAGTGAGGTCAAGGAGTAGCAAGCTCAGAGAGTTGAAAGATGCTGAAAAGACATTTGAGACTTTTTGGGATTGAGGAAAATCAATTTACAGTACAGAAGTCTGTTAGCCTCCTCACCACTGAGGCTGCACAGTGGCTTTTGTCTGCATAGTAAAGCAAAGGTAGAGGGACTATAAATGCACAGGACTGCAAAGACAGGTCACTACTCACTCCTCAGGCAGAAAGTGTGTCAGCCCAGCAAAGAAGTCAATATAACCTACTTCACAGCCCAATGACAAGCATTGGGAGAAGGATAAGTGAACATAACATGGAGCTAAATAGTGATTCTTCAATACAAAGTTGAGCAGATCACCACACATCACCCAGTATTCGAGTAAAAGCAGCACCATGAGAGGGACACCAAACTCAATATGGAGAAGAGCTAATACCTGAAGAAACAGATTTGATAAAAGGAAACAGAAGACCCTGGTATGATTAAACCTTGTATCTTAAAAATAATCCGTGCTGTATACTTGAAGAGATTTGAACCGAAATTTAAAAAAAAAATGCACACTACAAACTTAATCTTTTGATTAAACAAAACAAAACAAAACTTCAGGGGTGCCTGGGTAGCTCAGTCAGTTGGGTGTCTGACACTTGATTTCGACTCAGGTCATGATCATGATGAGATCAAGCCCCATGTTGGTCTCTGTGCTGATGGTGCAGTTCTTGCTTGGGATTCTCTCCCTCCCTCTTTGCCCCTCTCCCACTCACATGCTGTCTCTCTTTCTCTCAAAATAAATAAACAAACATTTAAAAAATAATAAAAAATAAAATAAACTTCAGTGGATGAACAGAGCAGCCAAATAGATACAGGAGCAAAGACAATTAGTAATTGTGACTATTTTTGTTACCATTATGACAATTGAATGGCTCACATAGAGCAAAGATGTAACATAACACAAAGCACACATGACATAGATAATACACCTACCTGAAGACATGAACTTCAGACTAAATGCATATCACATACATACATATAACCCCACCTTGTCTGTAGAACTAGTAATTGAGGGGCACTTGGGTGGCTCAGTTGGTTGAGCGTCCAACTCTTGGTTTCAGCTTAGGTCATGATCTGAGGGTTGTGGGATTGAGTCCTGTGTTAGGCTCTGCACTTAGCATGGAACCTGCTTAAGATTCTTTCTATCTCTCCTCTTGCCTCTCTAGCCCCATTCACACTCACTCTCTCTTGCTCTCTTAAAAGAAAAAAAACAAATAACAAAAAAGAACTATTAATGAATGCATACAAGCATACAAACATCAGATAGAAATTTGAAATGACAACTTTATGTGATTTAGTCACAAGTGGCTAGGAGTATAGTCATTTAGGCAAGTGACTGGGAGTATAAACTTATATGCTGTATATTTTTAAAAGAGATTATAAGGTTTGATTATATCTAGAAATAATTCAATATCTTTATATTTGTTAATATTTAAGGGTAAAACACTAGTAAAACCGACAAATATGTATTATTTCTGAAATAATATTGGGAAACAGGGTTGATAATTATCAATAAGCTCAAACCAGCAGAAACAACGAATGAAATGGATGTCAAATGAGACATAAAGTATAAAATATCAGGAAGGATATGCTAACTGTAGTATGTGGCTACATTAATCCCACTTTTAAAATATACTCATTGATTTTGATAAAAATAAAAATTTTAACTATTTTCTGTATATCTGGGATATACTGTAAATCCTACAGCAAGGTAAAGCAGAATAATGGAAAAGACGTACAAAAGCAAAGCAACAATGAGAGTAAATATATCTAAATTAATATAGAGAAAGTGTAATGGAAGGTTAAAAGCAATAAAGGGAATGGGTAAATATATTTCATATTGATGAAAGCTTTTTCCCCCCACAAGATGTTGTCATAATCAGAAGCTTTAATGTCTTCAATGTCAGAACTTCCAATCACAGATAGAACAATCTAGAGAAAAGTTGAGAAATTGAGAAATCATTAATGAGAAGAAGTGGCTTTAATATGTCTGTTCAAAAAAAAAAGACAAATTAGATTAAAAATAAGTACAGGTTTGGGGTGCCTGGGTGGCTCAGTCGGTTAAGTGTCCAACTTCGGCTCAGGTCATGATCTCACAGTTCGTGAGTTTGAGCCCCTCATCAGGCTCTGTGCTGATGGCTCAGACCTTGGAGCCTGCTTCAGATTCTGTGTCTCCCTCTCTTTGACCCTCCCCTGCTCACGCACTGTCTGTCTCTGTCTCTCTCTCTCTCAAATATAAATAAACATTAAAAAAATTAAAAAAATAAATACAAACATTAAAAAAATAAAAAAATAAGTACAGGTTTGCATATACATTACAGATGAAGCTTTTATGTTATTACTTCCATATTTTTATTTGGTATTATTTAGTGTGTGCTTTTAATGCTTATGTCAGTATTACATAGCAATATTTAGAGAAAAGAACAAAGAAAACAATATACACTTTGAAGTAAAAGCTAATTGTTGTCACAAAATGGAAAAGAAAATTGAAATTGTTTATGAAAAAAATTAAAAAATAGAAATGAGAAAATAACCACAGTTACAGAGAACATTTTTTTAATGTAATGACATATGTACAACACTATGCCAACAAATTTGAGAATCTGTAAAATGAATCATTATACACTGACCCTAAGTGAAGCAGTCAATTTAACTTGAGCCATAATTATAGACGAATGCTGATATTAGCCAAAGATATTCTCCCCGGAAAACTGTGTCAAGCTCACAGTTTTCCAAGCAAAAGTTTAAAAGACAGATCATTTCTTAGCTCTAATTTGTCATACAACAAAGAAAACAAAAAGAGAGTTTCTTAACTCTGACCTCAACCATGACCCTAACCTGCAAAGCAGAGACAATTTGTGAGCAGAGAAATCTGAAGCGTTGCCAGTTTAAGTAGGTGCAAAGTTTCTTTATAGATCCTCTGATCATTTACGATGACGAGACAGAGGAGTATTTCCCCCAGCTTCGGTGCTGTCCTATTGCATACATTGACCCGGATGGATGATTAATGTGGGAGGTGAGGAAGGGGCAATTTCCAGATGATCGGCAAGTGGAGATTCATGGTAATTTCACAGTTAAAGCTAAATGCCCTGAAAGAAGAATGAATGGGGTAGATTTGAGGAAATGGGCTCCTTCCCGGCAGGCACCAGGAACTGGGATCCGGGCCAAGGTCTGGAAATCAACACTTCTACTGTGGATGAAAAAAACCCAGAAAACTCACCTCACTGATCTAGGCATGTGGCAAGAAGGAAGCTGCTGCTGGAGTCATCGTTGAAGAGAGTCTCCAACAGGAGAAATCACAACCCAGGGCCACCCAGGGCTGGAGTAAGTCAGCCCGAGGCAAATGATACAGATGAACCAGGTGGCAGCAAAACAGGTAGGAACTGAGGGCGCCTGGGTAGCTCAGTCTGTTAAGTCGGTCTTCAGCTCAGGACATGATCTCAGGGTTCACGAGTTCGAGCCCCACATCAGGATCTGTGCTGATGGCTCAGAGCCTGGAGCCTGCTTTGGATTCTGTGTCTCCCTCTCTCTCTGTCCCTCCCGTGCACACGCTCTCTCTCTCTCTCTCTTAAAAAATAAATAAACATTAAAAAATTATATATATAAAAAAACCAGGTAGGAACTGATGACAGAAAAGTGTGGCTTATTCAAGTTTCTTTGTTTGTTTCTTTGTTTGTTATAACCTCTTTTGAGGGCCCAGACAGACACAAAAGTGAATAAGTACAAGGAAGCCTTAAAACCCAGCGCTAAATGGGGTTTCCAAGCAGAACTGGAGCTGAAGGATTGCAGGCAAATGTGAAGGTTAATACCGGGAATGACTTCTATACACTGAGGCAAACGCCAAGAGTCCTCCTATCCGACGAATGGGGAAATTAAAACCAGAGCCGTTTGAAAGATATCTTAATTAAGTGTGCCGAAAACATCTCAAGGAAACTCTGAAACAACAATAAATAAAACACTGAGTCCTAGGAATTGAAATGATGCAATCGTTTGTTTTCAAAAACTATTCTAGACATTACATACAAGCGTAGCTTTTTCAATACCTCGGGCTACCATGCAGTTTCAATTCCTTGAAAACAAAGCACTGTCAACTACACATCGTGTTTATTTGTGGCCTGTGTTTTCTCTGTTCCAGTGAGCATCTCCTTATTACGGCCTTATGGAAACATGAAGTCCATATGAGGGCGTGCAGGGAATAAGAGATTCTGTGGATTTCCCTTTCCCAGTTGCAGAATTCCTTGGAATATGTTGGCAGTATGCATTGCTTAATGGCATTTACGTGTAAGAAACATCATTATTTTTCAAAATCAATGCAAGTGTGGCTTTGAGTGTGAAGTCCAATTTTCCCCCTTTTTCCAGAGGCATGGAGATAGATGTCTTCCATGAAGGCCGAGAGGGGAATACCTTCCACTCTCCTGCCCCAGAGTCCTAGAGACTTGACTGTGTCTCACTTTATCAATGCTGGCTGGCAACTTTTCCTAATGTTGAATGACGTCACTGCAAGATGTCTGCCTTCTGCTATCTGGGCAAGGTAGGATTCTCTTGCTCAGCCTGGGGGTTGGGAGTGGGTGGGATGAGAAGAGTCCAGGTGGACAGTATAATCCCATCATGCCCAGGCAGCTGTACAGCTGCCCTGCTCCCAACCCGCCTTCACTTCTCCATCCCTGGATTGGTCGGCTCTCCCAAAGCCCCATCCTTGTGCTTCATCCTTGTCCCCATCACCCTTTTATTTCACAAGATTAATGGTTTGTGGAAAACTTGTTGTCTGTCAGTTCAAAGTCAAAGACTCCTTAAGAACTTGGATTTAGGAAAAGGTCATGCTTTAAACATTTTTTAAAATGTTTATTTAAAAATAAACAGACAGAGTGTGGGCAGGGGAGGGGCAGACACACACACACACACACACACACACACACACACACAGAATTCAAAGCAGGCTCCAGGCTCTGCGCTGTCAGCACAGAGCCTGATGTGGGGCTCAGACTCACAAACAGTGAAATCATGACCTGAGCCGAAGTTAGATGCTTACCCAACTGAGCCAACCCGGCACCCCTAGGTCATGCTTTAGAAAGGCAATAACTAGTCCATCGCTAAAAGATGTGTGACCCACTTTTTTCAAAAGGAATAAAGGTATTTATTCAATTAGTCATCCTTGCTACATTAAATTTTCAATTATTCCCATGAAAAAGACAAAAAAAAAAAAAGATCTTTACAATGAAAATGAAACTCTTATGCCCTAGAAGAGAAATATTTCCAAATGTATTATTTTCCTAGCTGGTTAAAATAGTTGATACATGGTTATTTTTTTTTAAACGCACACATATATACACCGTGAATTTCATGGCAGCCCAAAGTTGATATGTTCAGCAATAACGGTACAGGGTACAAAGTGTTGAATAATGCAATATGCTAGAATTACTTCCATTTTCTGAATGATAAATCCAATTTAATTAAGTCTGACTTTGAATGCTGTGGACTTCAAATGGGTTTTTAAAAATATCTTCCAACTGCTCTCCAACCCTTATTTAGCATGCCATATTTTGAATGCTTTGTTCCTAAGGAATATCAAGTTTATTATCCAAAGCATTTTCAGAAAAGAAGAAACTTTTTTTTCTCACTAAATCACTGTGAGCACAGATCATTTTTCAAGCTAATAAAGTCTTAGTATTTTCCAAATAATGCTTAAGGAAACACCAAAGGAAAGAACAGTAAATACCCGTCCATGTGTAGAACATTATTGAATGCAAATAGCATCCACTAGATATTCATAAAGATAGCAGTTATACATGAATATACACCAACCAGCTTAAAAACCCATTATTCAAAGGAAGGCTTGTCACATCAGACTGAATTGCAATTTCAAGGAATGCCAGGCAGTTACTAATAGATTGTGTTGTTGAGAATGATATGTTTTCAAAATTACTTGTAGTGAACAAAAAAGTAGGTTATGGAGAGTCATTGCATGACCTTAAAATCTAACAACCTCTTCCAGAATCATTTTTATTAGGTCGAGATGAAATCACTGCTCATCAAGACCGCATTGTCTGTAGAAATTTAGGGGCAGGGTCATTAACAAAGTTAATGAAAACACTCGCAGAGACTGGGGATGGTCTCATTGTGGGATAATTCAGATTGAATGATGCATCGCAAGATTTGTTAATTATAGAGAAACCTAAAAATATACAACTATCAAAGTACCATTTAATAGTGACTCTAAAATTTAAATGTCTAAAATATCAGAATCTTTCACTTGAGGAAGGACCACAGGAGCACAGCACAAAGCATAGTGGGTTAGGAGCAGTGGACCTGAATTTTTGTCTTCCTCTGCTGTTAAATAGGATAATAGACTTAATTTGATGATGTTGTTAACAAAGCTACCATATCTTCAGCATATACTATGTGCCAAGTTTTCTTTTACTAGAATACGTTAGGCCCTTTACAGCCGTATTTGACTACATTCTGTCAACAACTCCGTATGACCATATTATGCCCATTGTGTCGAAGAGAAGACCAGTCCAGACAGACTCAAATTTACCCCGAGGTTATCCAGCTTTCGAAAAAGGCAGCTCACGGTCCCTCAAGGCTCATCTGACCTTCCCATCCTCAGCAAATGGTGATGACAATACCTCTCTCAAAATTTGTGAGGAGAACAGATGAGATCATACCTGTGATAAGGCCAGGTAACATATGCCGGATGCATCAAATAGTAGCTTTCGGATGATTGATACCGTATTCTTAAAATCACGTTCCAAATGAATCAGAAAATAAAGCTTAATCACTGTATCAAGTAGCCCATGCCTGGAAGGGAGTTTCAGATAGTAAAATGGGGCTGAACTTTGGACACCCCTCCCCCACCCGGGCTCACACATCCGCTCCCACGTTGGCTCCGGAGGCTGAGTCCAGGGGCAGGAAATGGAACTACATCAAGGGACCAGCAAGCATTGAGACACACGTTTGGCTGGTGAGAGTTCACACAACAAATCACCTGCATGGATTAAAGCAGAAAGATAGTCATAAAAAGGGACAGACTAACTCTCCGGTCAGCGACGCGCGAAATGAAGATTGAAGGGTGGTCTCAGTAAATGTAAAGAAAGACATACCCATCAGAAGAGCTTGGCCAGCCCTGAATGCACAGCACGTGGAGAGTCACAGAGACCCAAGTGGTCATCGGAATTCACGTTCTGGTAGGGACAATGAACTATCGAATGGTGGACCCCAAGCATCGCAAGCCTGTCTCGGTTTGATGCCTGATGCGGCAGTATTGGGTAAAACTCATATTTGTTTTGCTTTTGAGCCTACCGTGGTGTCACAGTGCCAAATAGCGATGGGCATCTTGGGCTCAGCTTGTAGTCAGATCTCCTGGGAAGGAACTCTGGTTCAAATCCCTGGGGCGCCTGGGTGGCTCAGTCGGTTGAGCATCCAACTTCGGCTCAGGTCATGATCTCACAGTTTGTGAGTTCGAGCCCCACGTCGGGCTCTGTGCTGACATTTCAGAGCCTGGAGCCTGTTTCCCATTCTGTGTCTCCCTCTCTCTCTCTCTGACCCTCCCCCACTCATGCTCTGTCTCTCTCTGTCTCAAAAATAAATAAACGTTTAAAAAAAATTCAAATCCCCACTAGCTGCCTGGCTTGTAGTCAAGTGTTCAGGAAACAGATATCTGTTTCTCATTTGTAAACTGAGGATAGTAATCGCTCCGCCGTAAGGCTGTTTTTAGTATTTAATGAGAGAATTTTTTTCAAGGCTTGACTAACTCCAGAATATAGGGAAAAATAGTTTCAGGAGAGGATGTCCCTTTCTCCACCATAAAAAAAAAAAAAAAATCACCAAGCAACTCGGTGAAGTTTAATCAGGCTTCTTGTGTGTATGTATCTGCCTTCAGACAGAGACTGTGATAACATACAGACACCATTTATATCGCTTAATGACAATTACTAAACTGCAGGGAAATCCAAGCATTTTGAGTTTTCAAATCAGCTTAGGGAACTTTAAAATGGAAATTTCCAAAGTGAACACAATGATCCCCTCCGTGTATGCTTACTTGTGACCTCTGCCAATGATGCTGTATTTCAGAGGGTCAAGAATGATGAATGTACATGAACATATTCACACAGATTCCTCAAGAAGCGTAACAGCCATAGCTGTAAGTACAGCAAAGTGTGCCTCCACGACTGTACCCCAGCCTGTAACCTGATATAGGGGTGAAAACGGCTGTGCTCGTGGCATGAGAGACTGTATCTCTAAGGGCGCCTGGATGGCTCAGCTGGTTAAGCTTCCGACTTCAGCTCGGGTCTCATGGTTCATAGGTTCGAGCCCCGCATTGGCTCTGCACCGACAGAGCGGAGACTACTGGAGATTCTCTCTCTCTGCCCCTACCTCCCTTTGTGCTCTCTCTCCAAATAAAGAAATAAACTTAAAAATATCATATATATATATATATATATATATAATATTTATAATTTATATTATTACCTGTGGCCAGGTAAAAACCCAGGTTGGTCTTTCCTCTACATCTTTATTGTCCAGAAGCTTCTCCCACACTTCTTGTTCTGTAAGGACTGTTCTCTTCTTTCTGTGACCTCTTCTAACCAAAGCACACTTGTAGAAGGACAGAGACATTGGCTCTAATTTTGAAAGATCTGTTCTATGACATTGTTCACAACTCTAACCTGAAGGGATAAAGCTATCTTGATTATCGTCATAGACAGCAATACCAATACTATGATATAATTTAGCACTTTAAAGCTGAAGAAGAAATTTGTCTTTCCTAGGTCCTTTTCATTACTTGAAATTGCTTTGTTTTCTTTATGGAATGGGTTTGCTCAATTCCTGCAGAAGAAAAAACTAACTGGCTCTGAGACGTACTTAAAAAGAAAATGGGTCTTTAGTTTCTACCATGACTATTCCAAAAGACCCACAATTTGGGGGTCTCTACTAGAGCACTGCATGAGATGCCTGCCATGGCTCAGTTGGTTGAGCGTCCCACTCTTCATTTGGGATCAAGTGGTGATCTCTTGGTTCATCAGATTGAGCCCCACGTGGGGTTCCAAGCTGGCAGCATGGAACCTGCTTGGGGTTCTCTCTCTCTCCCTCTCTGTCTACCCTTCCCCACTCGTCGGCACACACACACGTACACACACACACACCCACTCACTCTCTCTCTCTTTCTCAAAATAAATAAATAAACTTAAAAAAAAAAGAAAACAAAACCTTTCGAAATATACTTACATTCATTGGTTCATTTCCTCATTTGTTAAATGAAAAGTTAGAAGTGTTAAGGGCCCTTCACAGAGCATTCTAGAATTCTCTGATTTATCACAAATAGATGGAGATACAGCGACATCCCTAAAATAGCACTTCCAGGGATAAGATTGTGGACCCTGAATCTATCTGGCCTTTCAAGTAAGATGTCACCATTATTAAGAATATTCATTAAGACCAGTGAGAAAAGCCAGAGTTTTTACCCTTGGATTATGCCTCCTCTTTATCATAAATGAAGTAAATTGAGGAAATATCATTTTATGATGATGCTCCCCAAATAAGGACAGTTGTGTTTGGCACAAATCACTTTTCATGTAATATATACTGCAATACTGGCAACCTTGGAATATTTTCACTGCGTAGAATATTTAAAAGCTTTGTATTTATGCAAAACCTCATTTCTAAAACTATTAATGTACTTAGAAAAAGAGATTATTTAGATCTATTGATTAAATGTGATTTTCTGACAAGTTTCACTCATTAACTGATATCAAGAATTGAGGTTAGATAAAGGAAAAAAAAACAATAATTCTCCACAAGGTTTTTTTTTCTTTTTGTCTCCATATCAGATTTCTGTCAAATAATTGATTTTTCTCGAAGTAACTGTTGGCAGTGGGTAAGGATTACCCAATTCCACCAGAAGTAGTTTGGAATGATTTGAGAGTTCTTTCCCTTTTGAATTTTCTATGACCTGTACATGATCTAAGGGGAAAGGTTTCTTCTCTGTATTTGGTCTTCTAGTTGAAAGTTCATGTTAGGAGTAATAACCCCTTCAAATAAGTGGGTGATTAAATCAATCAATCAATCTTGATATAGATATGTACATGCACATATATAAACAGATGGATAGATAATAGATAGCCGATAGATAGATAGATAGATAAATAGATAGATAGATATGATAGATGATAGATTAGATAGATGATAGATAGATAGATAGATAGATAGATAGATAGATAGATGATAGATAGATAGATACTGGGTTTATGTAGTGTTTAAAGAGGAATTGCTACATATATCAGGGTGCTTTGTCTCTTTGTGCACTGAATTTCTTTGAACACATATACCTCTATTTTATATACCATTTTCCGGTTGCCAATTTCCAGAAGCTACAACAACTAAAGCTGCTATGAATATCCTTCCGCATACTTTTCAGTGGACATAAACCCTGATGTTTTTATAGCTACATATCTGGAAGTTGACTTTCACAGTCATGGGGTGTACATACACTTAGCTATGCTGGGTACTGAAAAAATATTTTCCAATTTAATCTTTTATCTTCAATGGAAGAGATTTCCAGTGGCTCTATTTTCACAGCAGCACTTGGTAAGGGCAGTGTTTTTAGTTTTACTTGTTTTATTTGGTGTATCATGATATTTAACAGTGTTTACTTCGCATTTCTCTGCAAACTGTTTAAGGTGCGTGTCTTCGCATTTATTCATTCAACATTTTGATAGTCTCGTTATGGACTGCCTATTCAAGAGTTTTCGAGTTTTTTCTCTCTCTTTTTTGAATGTGGTTATCTGTCTTTACAAATTACTTGTAGGAGTCCTTTCTAGAGTCTACATGCATCCTTTTATCAGATATGTAGATATGGAGTGTGGATACCTTCTTTCAATTTATGGCTTCCAGTAATTTTTCTTTCTTAGAGATACTTTGTTGAACAAAAGTCTTAATTTTCATCCAGTGCAATTTACAGTTAAGAAATGTGGTAGACTTCTTTTCTATCCTCTTTAAAAATCATTGCTTCTCTCAATTTCATGAGAAAATTTTCCTATGCTTTCTTTTAGAAGCTTGGTTGTTTAGGGTTGGTGATTTCTTTCAAATAAATTATTTTATGTGCTAAAAGTTAAGGTTTATGATTTGTTTTTCTTCCATCTGTATACCCAACTGCCTTGACATCAATTATTGAAGACTATTCGTCCCCCTGCTGAAATGCAGTGAAGTTTTTATCTTATATCAAATAACTAAACAACTGTAAGTCTACTCTGTATGCTGTTTCATTTTTTGTCTATATTTTCAACAACACCACACTTCCTTGGTTAGTTAAGCTTTGTAGTAAGAGTTGATACATGGGAAATTGAGTCTTTATGTTTTGTTCATCCATTTTGCCCTTCCTACTATAGATCACTTTTGTTTTTTTATATATATTTAAGAAGCAGCTCATCAATTTACACACACTCACACGCCCAGATGCGCGCACACACACACACACACACACACACACACACACACCTGCTGGATTTGTCTAGGTAGGAATTGCAATGAATCAATAGATCAGTTTGAAGAGATGTTGAATTGCAATACTGTGTCTTTATCCTATGAACATAATATATTTCTCTATTTATTTAGGTCTTCTTTAATTTCTTTCAGTGATGTATAGTTTTCAATATGGATGGATTATAAATTATAAATTAGATTTATCCCCAAGTGGTTGCTTTTTTTTTGATACTATTGTAAATGACATGTTAAAATATATTATTTTCATCATAGGAATGCAATATATATATATTAGTATGTTGACTCCATATCTGGCAAACTTGTAAAATCACTTGTAGATTTGTATATTATTTTGCACTTTTCCATATGCACAAAGAGTATCATCTGTGAAAAATATCTGCTTTATTTAAAGTTCTCCAGTTTTGCATCTTGAACTTGCCATATTGAATCAGGTGGAACTTTCAAAACAATATTAAATATAAGCAGTGATAGTGGACGTCTTGTCTTGTTCTCAAATTCAGGGGAAAATACTTATTGTTTTGATATTTGGTATAATATTAGTTCCAGAAGGATTTTTTTCTGTATCAATTGGTTTTACAAATACATTCATAGAAAAGGGTAAAATTGAAGAAAATGATGTCAATATTAATAGAGTAAAGCAAAACCTTGTATGATATAGAATCTATAATTATCTATATTCAATATAAATGCAAAGAACTATTAAAATGACATTATTTAGAAAGTATCATAATTATGACAATTATCATAAAGATGAGGAAATAGATTTCATCAAACTACATTTTCTTCAAAATAACATGGTTGTCTGGGATGCCTGGGAAGCTCAGTTGATTAAGCTTGTGACTGGATTTTGGCCGAGGTCATGATCTCATGGTTCGTGAGTTCAAGCCCCACGTCAGAGTCCACACTGATAGCATGAAGTCTGCTTAGGATTTTCTCTCTCCTTCTCTCTGCCCCTCCCTTGTTCATGCTCTTTCTCAAAATAAATAAAATAAAATAAAATAAAATAAAATAAAATAAAATAAAATAAAATAAAAACATGACATAGTTGCGGCGCCTGGGTGGTTCAGTCGGTTAAGCATCCAACTTCGTCTCAGGTCATGATCTTGCAGGTTGTGAGTTCGAGCCCCAAGTCAGGCTCTTTGCTGACAGCTCAGAGTCTGGAACATGTCTTAGATTCTGTGACCCCTCTCACTCTGCCCCTCCCCTGCTTGTCCTCTCTCTCTCCCTTCTCTCTCTCTCTCCCCTCAAAAATAAAACATTAAATTTTTTTAAATGACAGTCGTCGTATGAAAAATTGCACTTGGGTTCGTGTAAATGGCTTTTCTTTCATTATACAGTCTTATTTTTTCTTTCTCTTTTTTTTTTATTACTGAAGTATACTTAGCATACAGTGTTATATTTGTTTCAGTTAAACAACGTAATGATTCAGCAGTTCTATACATTACTCAGCGCTCATCAGGATAAGTGTGTTCTTAATCCCCATCACCTATTTCACCCATCCCCCCTCACCTTCCCTCTGGAAACCATCAGTTTATTCTCTGTATTTAAGAGTCTACGGTTTTTTTGTACCCTCCTTTTTTTGATTTTTCGTTCATCTGTTTTCTTAAATTCCACATATGAGTGAAATCATGTGGTATATGTCTTTCTCTGACTGACATATTTCACTTAGCATTATACCCTCTAGATCCATTCATGTTGCAAATGGTAAGATCTCATTGTTTTTTTATGGCTGAGTAATATTTCATTATAAATATCAATAGATATAAATATAAATATATAATATTTATCTTTATATTTATCTTTAAATTTTTATCTGTTCATCTATCTGTTCATCTATCCATGGACATGGGCTGCTTCCATGTCTTGACTATTGTAAATAATGCTGCAATAAAGATAGTGTGTATATCTTTTCAGATTAGTGTTTTTGTTTTCTTGTGTAAA
Organism: Panthera tigris; assembly: GCF_018350195.1. Lineage (NCBI taxonomy): Eukaryota > Metazoa > Chordata > Mammalia > Carnivora > Felidae > Panthera > Panthera tigris. The sequence continues at coordinate 66,567,224 of NC_056661.1, forward strand.
TACCCAGTTGTAGAATTACTCGATCATATGGTAAGTCAGTTTAAAAAAATTTTTTTTAAAGTAGACTCCATGCCCAAGGTGAACTTGACTCATAACTCTGAATTGAGAATTTCATGCTGTATGGACTGGGTCAGCCAGGCGCCCCTGGTTATTCTATTTTTAATTGTTTTCCACAGTGGCTGCACCAGATAAGTCCCACCAACAGTGCACATGAGTTCCTTTTCTCCACATCCTCACCATCACTTTTCATTTTAATTCTAGTCATTCTGACAGGTGTGAGGTGATATCCCATGATGGTTTTGATTTGAATTTCCCTGATGATAGTGATGTTGAGCATTGTTTCATGAGTCTGTTGGATAGCTGTAGAAGGTTTTGTGTGATTTGCTTTTATCAAACAAGGGATTTTTTTTTCTATTCATACTTTGCTGAGTTATTTTATTGTGAATTTTAGAAATTTGATCAAATAATTTTTTTCTGCATTGATTGACATAAACATGTTTTTTGCCTCTATTTGCTTAAATTGGTGAACTGTATTAATTATTTTGGTATATTATACTAACCTTGAATTCCTGGGGTACATCTTTACATGATAATATTTTAGTTTTCATAATGCTTTTTTGATCCAATAGGCTATCTTTCCCGACTTTTTTTGCATCCAAGTTTAGAAAGATAATGACCTGGAGTGTTCCTGTCTTTTGATATCTGTTTCAAATTTTAGAATTAATATGTCTGTTTCAAATTTTAGAATTAATCTGACCTCATTAATGAGTTGGAGAGTAGTTATTTTTATTTTTATTCTCTAGAAGAATTTGTGTAAGATTGTTATTTTTTTTTCTTAAACGTTTGGAAGAATTCACCAAAGGAACTATCAGACCTACCTGAACTTTTCTGATGAAAATGTTTTTCATTGATTCAATATCTTTAAGGATGACTCAGCTTTTCTAATTACTCACATGCTAATTTGGGAAAATTTTGGTTTTCAAAATTGTATCTAAAATTAGCATAAGATTGTTCCTAGTATCATCTGATTATCTGTTTATGATGTTTAATATTCAGAGCGATGATAACTAGTGTTTCCTCATTTCCTTCATTCTTGCTCTGGGCTTCTCAATTTGATTCACCTTGTCAAAGGATCCAACTAATTATTGTCCCTTTTCATTCTATGTCTCGTTTCTGCTTTCTATGTCTTTTTAAAAAATACCTTGCTATTAGATTCTTATTTTTGTATCTTTGCTTCTTTGTTTTTGGAATTTCCATATTCTTACTGTCCCTGTATTAGCTCCTTTAAAAAAAAAGCATTATTAAGTTTTTTATGAAAAATTTTTTTAATGTTTATTTATTTTTGAGAGAGGGAGAGACAGAGCATGAGCCGGGAGGGGCAGAGAGTGAGGGAGACACAGAATCCGAAGCAGGCTCCAGGCTAGAGCTGTTAGCACAGAGCCCGATGCAGGGCTTGCACTCACGAACCGTGAGATCATGACCCGAGCCGAAGTCATGCTTAACCGACTGAGCCACCCAGGCACCGCATCATTATTAAGTTTTTAATTCTAATTCCAGTATAGTTAACATACAGTGTTACATTAGTTACAGGTGTACAATATAGTGATTCAACAATCCGATACAACACCTGGTGCTCATCTCTGACCAGTGCACTCCTTAATCCCTGTCCCCTATTTAACCCAGCCACCTACCCACCTTCTCTCTTGTAACCATCGGTTTGTTCTCTGCAGTTAAGAGTCTGTTTCTTGGTTTGTCTCCCTTTCTCTTTTTTTCCCCACTACATGTCCTCCAAACAATTGAGCCTCTAAGCACTGCTTTAAAGGCATTTCACAAATATTGACTTGTTTTATTTTCATTGTTATTCATCTCAAATATTACCTGATATTTACTATGACTTCCTAACTCAAGAATTATTGAAGTGTATAGATTATTTTGCATACATTTGGAAAAAAAATTAGTTCTGTTTTGAGAGTGATTTCTATTTTAATTCCACAGAGGTCAAATATGAACAGATGGATTTTAAAGTTTTCAAATTAACTGAAGCCTGCTTTTTTGCCCAGAATATAATATATTTTGTCAAATGGCCAATGTGCACCCCATAAGAATGTGTATTCTGCTTTTTGACATGTACAATTTGATATTTATCAATTAAGTTGTTAAATTCCTTTCAAATCTTCTATTTCCTTACTTTTTATGCTAATTTAATCTTTTTTCATGGTTGTGAATGTACCTATTTATCTTTTATTTCTATAATCTGTAGATTATGGGGCTTTTGATTTTGTTATATTACCTACCTTGTTATATTAGTATTGTTTTTTTTTTATTTAAAGGTATATTATTTTAAAGTTATACTACTATATTAAACATTTAGAATTATCATTTTTCTAAGCTGATAATTTAATCATTTAAAAATGTTTATCTTCCATTGCAAAATGTTTTTGCTTTAAAAAGTCTACTTTTAATGGTGTATTCATATAGTCCCCCCTATTCTTTTATTTTCAACATATCTAACTCCATATATGTAAAGTGGCATTGTAAATTTGATTTTTTATAATCCCGTTTGACAATCTTTGAGTCTTAATTTTATTTCATTTGATTCAAATACTAATGTAGTTGTGAGTAAACCTACCATCTCACTTTAACATTATGATATTATATCCATTATTCTGACATTATTACTTAAAAATTTATACAATATTTATTGACATAAAATAGCATATTCCTGTATCTATCAAAATATTCGTCTTTTAATCTTTCTATAATTTCATCACAGTTTTACACGCAAAATTAAGAGCTGAAAATATCATTATTGTTGCAACTTTTGCCTTAAAATAATATTCTCTAACATTGCAACATAAAAGATACGAAAAGCATTTCCAGATTCCATCTAGAATGCTCTGCTTTCTTTGACAGTGAAAAGTACATCTGGTCTCCATTTCTTCCAAGAAATGCACTTCATTAATCCTAGTGGTTTGGCTGGCCTGGAAATACGGTCAGGCCCTTCACGTATTTCTAATCACATTTTGTGGAACACAGAAAGTAGAGACAGGAAGACTTTGCATATATAGAACTTCAAGAGATCTCAGGAACAAGTTAATGGAAAATATTATATGCTTGCTTTACAGACTTTTGAACTTTAAGGTATGTGCAAAGGATGAATAGTTCTGAAATGTAACAAGGAACAATGCAATCCCAGGCACATCTTTTATGAAATCCTACAGACTAACCCAAAAAACTGATTTCTGTCCTGGAGGAAAATGCACTAGCGTTTAAAGTATGGAAATTCAAAGAAAGTACAAAGTTCTATACAAGTGCACCTGACCTTTCTAACCATACAGCAAAATAAATTGACTCTCTAAGTATTTTTTAATGCTTTTTCTTCCTAATCTTTACAGCTACTCCATAAGGAAAATAATTAGAAATAAAAAAAATAAATTCTTGGATTTAGAAAGTTTCCTCAAAATTTTCACAATTATTTAAAAAGCAATACACAGAGAGTGTTGAAATATTCAGATATACATGGAGAATGAGATATTCAAGTCCCAACGTCAAGAGGTAAACACTGTTAATGGTTGAGTATATTCTTGAGAAGGACACACACACATACACACACAGATGAGCTAGCTAGCTAGATAGATAGGTGATTGGCTAACATTTATTAAGTAATGAATACGTATTAAGAATATGTATCAATTCTATCTGATCAAAGAGAAAACGGACAAAAAGGATTCGGATCATTTGCCCGAGTCATGTGGGAATTCAATGAAGAACTGGGATTTGAACAAAGCAAGAAACTTCAGAAACCAATGTGCTGTTTCTCCCATTAAACGTCTTCTATCTCCTTCTTTCTCTTCATATACTTAATTAGATCAGTCTGTTCCTATTTCTTTATCAGCATTTATTGCTTTATCTGGTTAAAACACCTATGCATTCACGTCCAAATATGCTCATCTATGTTGTTTTAGTCTTTGTATTTGCCAACTACATCTTTTGTCAATATTTAATTTTTTTCACCTTGCTTTCTCTTTCGCTTTCACTGTGTGCATGTTCTGGAAGAGTGAATAGTTGATCTCCTTTTCGATTAATCCACTGATATTTGTGGTCGCAAGTACTATGATTTGTATTAGTTCTCCAATATCCTTTCATTGTTTTTTTTTTAAATGTCCTCCTATTTTCCTTTTTTCTATAGTCATATGAGAATTGTAATTAGCAACAATAACACAACTCTTTCAAATATAATTGAACATAGTTTTTGGCCATGGCCTCTATTAAGAATTTTTTTTTTCAGAATATGTGTGGGCTGATGTTTTTTTTCCATGGTGTTGCTTTCATTATAAATTAAAGTTTTGCCTCTATTATCTATCATCTATCTATCTATCTGTCATCTATCATTTACCTGTCTGTCTATCATCAATCTCAATCTATGCATGTATCTATGTATCTATCTGTCTATCTTACTATCATCTACCATCTTCTGTCTGGGCCTCTAGCTATGTCGGTCTCTCTGCACAGGCGACAAACGTGCATTTTGTGTTGATCTACTAATCTGACGCATTCAACTACTCTCCACTGCTCCGTTCAGTTAGAATGTCACAATACCCGGGTGGGGGAGAAGGTGTGTACTTTCACAAATCATTTTAATTCATTTATGCGTTCATGACACGAATGTAGGCCAAATAAGCTCAACATCCTATTAGCTGGAGCCTATTCAAAGGAGATGAAATAAACTGTATTACAGAGGTGATGGTTGACACAAAGAAACTGAGAAACTTGTTTTTTAAAACAAGCTGAGAAACAGAGTTCTGATGGATCAGTGCAATTATATGATGAACGTTTTTTTTTAAGTAGAAAAGAAGTTATAATTATTAAGTAAGAAGTATCATGCAATTAATCGGCACAATAGGACTGTCTAGAGTGTTTGTTTTCAGGTGAAGAGAGCTTCCCAGAGGAGCTGGCATTTGAACTGAATTTTAAAAGATGAATATTCTTTTTTTTTTTTAAATGTATATTTATTTCTGAGAGAGAGAGAGACAGAGCACAAGTGGGGGAAGGGCAGAGAGAGAGGGAGACACAGAATCCAAAGTAGGATCCAGGCTCCAAGCTGTCGGCACAGAGCCTACTGCGGGGCTCGAACCCACGAACCGTGGGATCACGACTTCAGCCAAAGTTGGACGTCCAACCGACTGAGCCACCCAGGCGCCCAGAAAGATGAATACTCTTTCTTTAGGTACCTGGATCTGACTGTATAACCGTTTTTGAAATATACCAGGTGCCATCTTAATTTAGATACATTTCTCACTAGGCTTCTATCAATTCGGCTACTTTTTCAATTTTCATAATCGCATCATCAGATTTGAAAATTAGCTGAGTGTATTGTGGTCCAAGCTGACTCTTAGCATTCCAACATGTCAGGTCATGGCGAGCCGATTCCGTAGTAAGATACATATGACGGTCAATAGAGATCCCCCTTTGTTTTGTGAGCATCACACCAGGTAGACGTTTTCTCCTCTGCCTTTTTCCGTGAAGAGGTCGAAGTTTCTTTAAAAGGTTGTTTGAGCTTCACCGAGCCCTTCCCACTGTGACTTTTCCTTCACTTGCTTCCATTTCCCAGGAGGAACTTCGACCATCTGGTTCTGAGACAGGGTACACTCTGTTATCTTCCTAGTAGGGGCTTCTTGCTAATAAAACAGTAATCTACACGACATTTTAAAAGGCTTGTATTTGGTACCACAAATACGCCTATAAGTGAATTTCTGTTCTTTACGCTAACACTTTACAAGTACATTTCCTTGTCGAAACATGCCATTGGGAAAAACAATGTGTTTTGCTAATGCTTTAGGCTCTTTGGAGGGTAACTTCTGTGCTTTATATGTGCGGTTAGTGTATACCTGATCGTACGGGGAAGCAAACAGAAAATCTGTTCCTGTGTGTTCTTATAAACCCAGTCACAGAAAAACTGAGAGCTGATCCATTTTCTACTAACTTCAGAAAAAAAAAATTCCATCTCAGAGTACATTAAGATGAATGCCATCTTACCTGTTGATGAATAATATGGTTAAAATTGGAATAAGATTATTTTAAATAATGAGTTTTTTTTCCTTTATCTTTTTATCCTCTCCCTTAGAGTGTGGTTTAAATGATTACAATGTGGTTTTTATTTCTCATTTCATAACTTTTTTCTGAATGAAAAAGTTAGAGAACCACATTTGGAGTGGACCATTGTAGTTGATGGCAGAGGAAAGGGTGCCATTAACTTTTTGTCTACGTTGGAAAACATCACAGTGAATGTTTACAAAGAGCACTGCCCGTACTCATTAACTGAAAGGCTCTGTCTTAGCTGGTAGAAGAGAAAGTTGTTTTCACTGTATTATCACCTTCCTTAACGGTATTAATGAAAGCAGAAAAAAAAATAGATAAACTTGAATTTTTCATTTCTCCTTTGTTCCAAAAATTCCAAGGACAGAATCAAAGCCACGCACCCACAATGAAATGCAGGCTCACAGGCTTTCAGGATGAGAAGGGATATCAGACGCAAAATACCTCCCATCTCTAAATATGAAGCAGTAATTTTGCTGTGCATCTGGTCAGGACACCGCACAGCATTACAGAGGTTAGGGGTTCTGATGAATCTCCCATACAGTGTTGCCTTGTTGTACTTTCTATTGATTTCTATCCCATTTGATTCTTTAAAAAAAAAAAAAATATATATATATATATATATATATATATATATATATATTTACTTTGGAGAGAGAGAGAGAGAAACAGCATGATCAGGGGAGAGGCAGAGAGAGGGGGAGACACAGAATCCAAAGCAGGATGCAGGCTCCAAGCTGTCAGCACAGAGCCGGACGCGGGGCTCGAACTCATGAGCCGAGACGTGAGATCATGACCTAAGCCACAGTCAGATGCCCAACCGACTGAGCCACCCAGGCACCCCTATCCCATTTGATTCTTACAACAGTCTAGGGGGGTTCATATTATTATTAAAAAAAAATAAAAGAAGTAAAACACAGTTATATTCTTACCTGAAGTTCTGCTTCTCTCAGACGTAATAACAAATATAAATACAAGTCTCACAAGCTAATAAGGTGTTCCTACTTATACTAAGCAGGCTTAAAATAACCATTTTACTTCGTTTATAATTTCTTCAGTGAGGAATTTAAAAAGAGCTTAGCTGGGAAGTCCTTTCCTGGGACCTCCCATGTGGTTTCAGTCACATGTGGGCCGGGACTGCCAGGCGTCTGAGACCTGAACTAGGACGGACCCAGATGCTCATTTCTCGGCACTGACACGATGTCACCTGTCGACGCAGAGCTCAGCTAGGAGTGGAAGTGGAGAGAAGTGGCCACGTACAGACTCAGCATGGCATCGCGGTAACCACCTCCTTCCAGAGCGACATCCCCTGAGATATACGAGGAAGACATATGGTATTTATTGTATGAGGTATCCTCAAAAGTGCATGCTTCATTCCTGTCGTTCCCAACCAATCGAAGCAGTCACAAGCAATCACAGGTCACAAAGTCATTCAGTGTCAAAGCGATGAGAGAGAAATTCCACAGCTTCGTGGGAAGAACCTCAAAGCCCATGTTTACATTGCCGCAGTGGAGGAGAGCAAGTGCTGAATTCGTTTGCTTCGATACTTTGTCCCATGGCCAGTAATTTACTAAGGGGGTCTATTATGCTCAAAGGAAACTTAAACTTATGTCATTTTTTTTTTTACTGTTTCCTAGGTTTCTATGCAAATTTAGCTTATTCTACAATTCACAAGGTAAATTACAGTTGCTTTATATATATGTATATTATATATTATGCTATATTATATATATTAAGCATATATATATTAAACTAATGACAAACCACCCGGTAGAGGATCCCTTTGCCATTATTGACCACATACCAAAGGACGTGTCACTGGGCACAGCAAACGGGAACAAGTCATTAACATACGTAGTCTTCGCATGACATTCGTGTGATCTCTCCTTTAGAGTACTTTACACACTGGGTTGTGTATCAATACTTGTGTCTTTGTTTCCCCTTGATCACATGAAAAATCAATACATTCACACTCTGCTTTATTTTGATACGCTTCAGTAAGTTGTGATCATGTGACTTCAGCTTGTGCTCATTGTTTGACCACAACGTGGAAACAATTACTTGGTTTCCAGGTATATAAACAGATATATAAACATCCATGATATATGTCAATTCCCCGTTGTCTCCATTTTTGGGAAATAAATAATACTTTCTGCAAGCTAAAACTAATCAGTGCTCTTAGGGAGATTCAAATTCTTCTTTATTGACTTTCAGGTTCAAAATAAAACTGGGGAGGGGTGCCTGGGTGGCTTAGTTGGTTGAGTGTCTGACCTTGGCCCAGGTCATGATCTCAGGTTGGCCAGTTTGAGCCCCGCTGGGGCTCTGTGCTGACAGCTCAGAGCCTGGAGCTCTGAAAGGGGAAAATAAAAGTTATTCCACAGTCACGGAAACACCATTCTTCTGCTCATTTAGGGTTATCTAAACCCATCTGCTGTTGGAAAACGACATCCTTGTTCAGTTGAGAGAAAGGTACTGTGACTCATGCTCTCCCGGATGGACTGGGGACTCCCCTGGAATTTGTGTAAAAATACAACAGAGGAAAGAAAACGAATTTTTAAACAGCAAACGGGAATAGGAGAAGTGAGAATCAGTGTGCCTGCCTATAAATTCTGCTTCTTGCACTACAACAGCTGAAGTTAACCTTTTATCTCTTGAGTTCCCTGGAAGCAGGAAGCGTATGTTTTAATCCACTGTTCCTAAGTGCTCTCAAAAGAGATGGCAGCATACTTTTTTTGTTGTTCTAAACCGCTGCTACAGAATATTCCTCCAATGGCTAAGTCACTTTTTTGCAAAGCGTGCAAAGCAGTTTGTGCACACACGCAAACACACCATATACACACAGGACAGACCTCTACAAATGCGGGAAAGACAAGATTGTGATTGGGATTTCATATTTCGCGTTGCCATCCTTTTCCAAGTAAAGCTTTTCTGCCTTCTGTGCTCAACTCATCTTGTATAAATATATTTTTTCCTCCCCCATTGTAGGTTCCCATTTATTTTGTCCCCGCAGCCTACTGCACAGTCAGCCACAGAAAAGATGGAATTATCTTGTCAAAAATTATAACATTAAATTACTCTAGGGGAGCACGCAGGTGCAAAACAAGTTGTTTTTTAATGCAAATTTTGGGATTCTAATCCAAACACAATCTTGCTGCATATCTACCACAGGCTAAAAATAAAACTGATGCATTCAAGAGTATATGTGTGTGTGTGTGTGTGTGTGTGTGTGTGTGTATGTGTGTAAATTCAACTCAGTTAAAGCATTCCTTCTAGATAAGAATAGAATTTTTTTTTTTTTAATGTCCTGGATCTTGGTGATTAACCATTCCCAAGAATATGTTTAATATCAGTAAAACTATGTTACCTAAAATCAGAATATGAAATCCAACCAATTCTCTTTAACAATAAAAATAATGTGGCAAATACTAAGATAAGAAATATTATCCAAAGGGCACTACGCTATTTGCATTGAACAGCATTGACTTCCTTTATAGAGTTTTTCTCTAAAATGACTACAAGGTTCTTAGTGCTTATGAAATCATAAAAAAAGTAACCAAAACTACGTGTGTAACTCACTGTCATGTTATAAATCTCACTTCATAAAAGCTGTTTAGATATCTAACTGAAGACATCTCATACTTTCTTTATGATATAAGAATATTTAATGTTAATTTTATGAAGCTAGGCTTTAGAAACTCACGATTTGGAAAAAAAAAAGTCTAGTACGTGTCTTCCTAGGAATCAATCCCCATTGTAAAACAATATAGACCTTGATGTCTGCCGGTATTTAATCCCAGGGCCACCTGCAATGTTATCTGGCATGGGCAGAGACTTTAGCCTAAATTTAAATGAAGAAACTTGAGATATGGGTTTTTTCCATCTTAAGGGACACCTTCGTCCACTTCCTCAAGGAACGTGAAGGTAAAGTAAGAGAGAAAAGCAGGTGAGCCTTCAAAACTCAAAACAGTAATCAGCAGGGGTGCCTGGGTGGCTCAGTCTGTTAAGCATCCGACTTTGGCTCAGGTCATGAGCTCACGGGTTCTTGATTTTGGACCCATGTCGGGTTCTGTGCTGACAGCTCAGACCCTGGAGCCTATTTTGGATTCTGCGTCTCCCTCCCCTGCCCCTCCCCCACTCATGCTGTCTCTCTCTCTCTCTCTCTCTCTCTCTCTCAAAAATAAATAAAAACATTAAAAAAGTAAAAAAAAAAAAAGTAATCAGCAGCAGGAAAGGAGGATTTAGAGAAATGGTTGTCACAAAAGTAAACTTTCAAATGAGGTATACACATACCTGTGTATGTCTATCTGATTTTGCAGTAAGGATAAAGGGCTTGGCTATAAAAGAGAGGGAAAGAAATATGATATCGAAACATCTCCTAAACTCCCAGGCATGGGGGTTTGATCACAAAAGCATTTCATAATGTGATACAAAAATCATTTGCAACAAAAATAGAGACTGGTACATAGTACCACACCAAAAATAAAGATGCGACTTCTGTTCATAAAAAGAACCTTAAAGGGGGGCGCCTGGGTGGCTCAGTTGGTTAAGCCTCCAACTTCGGCTCAGGTCATGATCTTGTGAATCGTGAGTTCGAGTCCCACGTCGGGCTCTGGGCTGACAGCTCGGAGCCTGTAGCCTGCTTCGGATTCTATGTCTCCCTCTCTCTGCTCCTCCCCTGCTCATGCTCTGTTTCTCTCTCAAAAATAAATAAATATTAAACAAAATAAAAAAAATAAATAAGTAGATCAATTGAATCAATAGCATGAAATCATGGTCTTGTCAATGCTTCTGAGATAATCAGTGAACTGAACGTTAAGTATTAGATAATTACCAAAATAGAGCACAAAGAGATAAAGATACAAAAAGTATGAAAGAAGTTCAGAGAAATAGGAAAGAGGAGGTGAAGTTCTAACCTATCTTTGATGGATCCTGGGATGGAGATAAGGGGCCGGGGGGGGGGGGGGTGGAGGCGATATTCAACAGGAGAAAAATGGTACATTCTTGCAAACTTGATAAAACGCATGATGTTCAGACTGAAGAAATATATTAAGACCCGAGGAAGGATAAATAAAATGTATCCTAAGGAAGAAGCTGAAGAACATCAAAAACAGAGACAAAAATCTTTCAAAGAAAGTGAAAGAAAAGAGGAAATTGACTCTTGAAAGTCTTTTAAGAAAGAAAAAATTAAGCAGACCTCTCAAGGGCGAGAAACCACAGAGACGTCAAAGGACTATCACCAAAGCATGGAGGAAAAAAACTAATTACTGAAGATTCTCTATTCTTTGCTCATTAATTTCTCTTTCATGTGTTCAGTTAAATTAAAGGTAATTTTCAGACAAATAACTACTCAGAGACTTTTTTCCTCCAGTGGACATTTGCTAAAAGAACTGTGAACTATGTACTTCAGTAGAAGGGAATTTGATCAAAGAAGGAAACAAGAGGCTGTAGGAAGCAATGGCAAGCGAATAAATTAGAACATTTACAAAATTTACCACATCCTAACACTAAGGAAGGCTCAAAAAAGCCCAAAACATAGAAAACATATGGATAATTTCTACACACAATTCAATAGTATCAGAAAACAGTACAAAAATTACCTATGATCACATAATACAAATAAAAAAACTAAGAAATAGAAAATAAAATTAACCTTCTGAATTACTGACTAAAGAAGAAATTATAATGTACTGTTGAGACTGAACAGCACTGCATAAGGATTTAAAAATCCATAGAAAAAATATAAACCATTACTAAGAAGGAATTTTGGTTCCATGCATATAGCAAAGAACAAGAAAGGCAGAAAATTTATACACAGCTTTTTAATATGCAAATGACAAAACCAATGAAATGGGAATCTGAAGAAAGTACAAGAAAGAAGAAAACATCAGAGTAGGTTTGTTTTCCCTCACGAATTTTATGTGTTGTGTATACTTTTGTGGGCTCTAAACTTTACACCTAAAATATTTAACAAGTGAATACATTGTATATGTGAGGAATAAAATCAACTTTTTGCTCAAGTCTAGTTTTGTTAACTGCTTCATCTAACCCGGAATAGTACTGTTTTTTTTTGTCCTGGGGTATCTGCAATAATATTTTATTTTTTCAAATTAAAAAAAAATAATGCTTATTTATTTTTGAGAGGGATAGAGAGAGAGAGAGAGAGAGAGAGAGAAAGAGGGAGGGAGAATCCGAGGCAGGCTCCAGCTCTGAGCTGTTAGCACAGAGCCTGATGAGGGGCTCGAACTCACGAACTGTGAGATCATGACCTCAGCCAAAGTAGGACATTTAACAGACTGGTGCCCCTCTACACAATATTTTAAAATGATATAAAAATAACAAGATAAATACATTTTTGATATTCAAACTTACATTACCTCAAGTATGATGAGGATTTTACCTCTGTTTGCTTCTTTCAACTTCTTTCCTAATTTTTCTTCTCTCTCTTCCACTCCCTCCCTCTGTCTCTCTTCCCCTTTGTGTCTGCAAAGGGAATCACTTCTTTGAATACTAGAGGCATGACCTTCTTCCCCAAATCTTCTGAATTTTTATCACTTTTCTTCATGTTACCTGACTCGTGGGCCCTAAAACAGACCACAGCTTCCAGTTTTTTTTCAAACTTACCAAAGTAGGTATTAACCTTGAACAAGAATAGATCAAGAATGGAAACAAGAATGGATCAAGAATGGAATGCTATGCAATTTTGGCCAGCAAACATACGGGGAGCCAAAATCAATTCATCAACCAATCAGCAAATACATACAGTAATAAGAAGAGAGGTACGTCTTGGTAAGCTTCAACTCTTTGCCCCAATGGTTAGGCTCAACACACTTTTCGAAAGTTTAAAGGACAAGATTTAGGAATACCTGGTTTATATCATTCAGAAAGTATGCCGAATTGTCTGTCCTTTACTGTATTTAAGCTGCAGTAAATCATTACTGAAATAAGAGCCTCATTTAAGTGATAAGTTGAAAACCTCGTGAAAGTATTCCCCCCCCCCACCCCCGCAATGGTGAAAGACCATGGGGTACCAAATACACACAGAGATTTTTTTCCTCATACGGTTGATTTCTGCTCACTATGGAAGAGCGTCTAGACCCGCCATGCTGACCAGATTACCTCTGGAGCTGAATGTCTGCCGTCTTGTGCACGGCAGGGAAAACATCCCTCCGTCACATCTGGAACACAGACTCATTGCCGATCAAGCGTCCACATGCTCAAAACGGAGCAGAAAGACGGTGAAGCCTTGCACCTCCAGTGCCGCTGTTCTGCCCATCTTGGTGGGATTCTGCCCCTCCCCCGCCAAGAGCATCGCCAGTGTGTGGGGATCTGAAGGAGCAGAGAGTATGGTTCCATTGAGAAACCATCAAGGAAGCAAAAACCAAAATACACTGGCAGTGAAAAGGAGGTAAGTAACTGCCATGTGTATGCTTTCGCAAGGATTTGGGGAGATCCCTCCATGCAATATTTGGTAAGAACATGAAGTAAAGCGGGTTGGGCTACTTTGTCCGGAAAAAAAAAAAAAATCAGGGGCACCTGCGTGGGTCAGTTGGCCAAGCATCAGACTTTGGCTGAGGTCATGATCTCACGGTCCGTGGGTTCGAGGCCCGCCTCAGGCTCTGTGCTGACAGTTCTGAGTCTGGAACTTGCTTCAGATTCTGTGTCTCCTTCTTTCTCTGCCCCTCCGCCGCTGGCTCTCTGTCTGCCTCTCTGGCTCTCTCAAAAATACATAAAAATTAAACATTTTTAAATTAAATTTGGGTATTTCTTGGCCCTCACCCGCCCAAATAAATGGTAAATCGACAAGAGCAGAAGCCACAGCTTAAGAAGGACACAGTGACGAGGAGCGAAAACTCTTTCAAGTTGAGAATCTGGGTCAACCCAACGGGTAAGTCACCTGCCGCAGCCGATGTTGCAGCTAAGAATAAGGGCAAGGGAGAGTGGGAGTAGAAAGGAGATTTGAGAAATTCTAGTCGCAACTCAGAAAATAGCTATGTCAGGAGCTACAGTTCGCCCACTACTTTTGCTCTTGTCCGTTTCCCCAGGAAAACGGACCCATCGGGATTCTAGACTATTCATTTCTAAATGGGATAAATGATTATAAGAATGAAATGAATCCACGTGGCATAGGTCATGGGCTGCCGTGGAATCAGACATGCCTTCAGGACTGAGGCACTTATTTTTACAGTTGGCAATAATCTTGTCTCCTGACAGCCAACAGCTGGCAGCTCACAGATGAGAGCCTCTCGAGAAACTGCTCTCGGCCAAAAAGCAGCTGCCTTTTCCAAGGTTGTGCCCCCCACTGGAACAGCCTGAATCCAATGAATATTTGGTACAAATCTCTTTCTTCACAACCTGATATGATACTATACCTACCCACCTGCCAAAGGACGAAGACGGACACCTTCCTTACACCAAATGGATCGTAGCTCTAAACAGGGTCTAAAACCATAACATGCTTAGGAGAAAACACAGGAATAAATGGTTGTGACTTTGAGTTAGGCAAGCCATCTTAGACATGAACCCAGAAGTGCAAGTAAGAAACAAGATCACAGACTTCATCAAACTTCAAGACTGTTGGGTTTGTGAAAAGACAAGTCACAGAATGATAGAAAATATTTGCAGATCGTATATTTTATCTGACTTGTATCCAGAGTACATAAAGTACAACTCAATAATAAAAAGATGAATCATCCTGTTGAAAATCGACAAAATACACGTATAGGCATTTTTCAAAGTGGGTATCCAGAAGGTGTCAGGTGAACCATGAAAAGATGCTCAGCCTGAGAGCCACCAGGGAAATGTGAATTACAAACACCACGAGATGTCACTTTTATGCCCACCAGGATGGCAATAACCAAAAGATGGCATGATGCTAATGGTTGGCAAGGATGCGGGAGAATTAGAATCCTCATACACAGCTGATGACAATATGAAAAGTTTCTTTTGGAAAGTCTGGAACTTACTCAAAAGCTCCATACTTACCATAAAATTGTGTTTATTATTTTTTATTTAAAATTTAAAAAATTTATTTATTTTTGATAGAGAGAGGGAGAGAGAGAGAGAGAGAGAGCAAGCGTGAGCTGGGCAGGGGCAGAGACGGAGGGAGACACAGAATCGGAAGCAGGCTCCAGGCTCCGAGCTGTCAGCACAGAGCCCGACGCGGGGCTCAATCCCATGAACCGTGAGATCATGACCTGGGCCAAAGTCGGACGCTTAACCTATTGAGTCACCCAGGTGCCCCCCTCATAAAATTGTTTTTAAAGCTATATACTTACCATATGGCCCAGCAATTCCACTCCTAGTTATAGGCCCATGTAAACCTTGTACGCAAATTTTGCTAGTACTGTAATTCCTTAAAGCTAAAAAATGGAAACCATACAAATGCCTATCAACTAGCAAACGGATACACGAAATCCCGTGTATTCAACAATGGATCGAACATTACTTGACAATAAGTTAATAAACTATTCGTGCATGTTACCATAGGAATGAACATTGAAAATATCATCCTAAGCGGGAGAAGAGAGTGAGAAAAGAGCACATATTGTAGAATTTCATGAAATGTCAGAATAGACAATCTATAGAGACAGAAAGTATGGTTGCCTGGAGTAGGGACAGCTGTGGGCCATGAGCTTCAACTGCTAATGGGTAAGGGGATTCTTTTGGGGGTAGCACAAATGTTCTAAATTTGGCTGTGGTGATGGCTGCAAAATTCTGGATATGCTTAAAAAACGTTCGATGGTATGGTTCACGTGCATGAATTGTGTGAATATGTGAATCATATCACAATAAATCTGTTTTAAAAGTTCACTGAGAGGCCCCTGGGTGGCTCATCCGGTTTAGTGGCTGACTTCTGATTTCAGCCCAGGTCATGGTCTCACAGGCATAAGTTCGAGCCCCACATCGGGCTCTGTGCTCACAGCATGAAGCCTGCTTCGGATTCTGTGTCTCCCTCTCTCTGCCCTCCCCTGTTCACGTTTGCACGTGTGCGCACGCTGTATCTCTTTCTCAAAAATAAAGAAACTTAAAAAAAATGTTCATTGGTTCCTTAACTGAAGCGTTCAATGGGTGGCAGAAT
The DNA here is from genome assembly GCF_018350195.1 of Panthera tigris. Classification (NCBI taxonomy): domain Eukaryota; kingdom Metazoa; phylum Chordata; class Mammalia; order Carnivora; family Felidae; genus Panthera; species Panthera tigris. The sequence continues at coordinate 66,583,398 of NC_056661.1, forward strand.
ATTTAGCTTTAAAAGCTTTTGGAATACTGCGGTTTTAAAAGCGGTTTGTAAACAATAAGATATTGAGACTTCTTTTCGCAGAAGCACAGGAGAAACTATAAAACATCAATAGTTTACAACATCTAATTGTAAATGCAGAATTACACTTTGAATATCTTGAATTGTGGGAATATTTTTCTGGATGGAGCTCCAATCTTTAATTGGATAAATCGACAGGCTGCACTGCAGTTGTTCCAATGAGAAAAACTATCAGCGGGCAGCATTTCAATTTGAATAAATATTCAAAAGAGTGACGGAAACAAATCTTTAATGAGATTTTAGTTATAAAAGGACACTTGTTGAAAGTTTAATTCGATTGCAGGCAAAAAGAAATTAAAAAGAAGGAAAAGAAAAGACAGCATCTACAATGAGATTTTGCCTGGAACACTTACAAATTGTAATTAAAAGAAAATGTTATAATTGAAAGTGATAGCCCAACACCCGAATTTGCTGTAAGCTTATAGAAAGTATATTTTCTCAGTCCAACATATTACATTTTACCAAAAAGACTCAATTGAACATGTCAACAATTTAAAGTATATTAGCTGTCTAATGCAACTTTGAAGAAAACTGCAGAAAATTTTACGAAATTATAATTATGAAATTGAAATGATACGGTATAGAATTTAGAAAATACCAGCGATGTGGTGTTTATAACTGTATCTATAGCCATGTCTATGTCTGTATCTATAGCTATGCATCTTTCTATATCTGTAAGAAACTGACTTACGTAGCCACGTACCAAGAAAAATCATTCTTTTTCGGTTCTAAAGAACATGTTCAGAAAAATCAATATAAACAAGGTTTTTAAAAAAATCATCTGATTTAATGTACATAGAATACACTGGTTTAGTTTTTAGAAAAATGTTACAAATATATTTTAAAATAATTGTTTAGTAAAAGAGAGAAAGAAAGAAAGAGAAAGAGAGAGAGAGAGACAAACCAAGAAACTGACTCTGATCTCTACAGAGGAAACTGATGGTTACCAGAGGGGATGTGGGTGGGGCTTGGATGCAGTGGGTGAAGGGGATTACGAATGGCGCCTGTCCTGATGAGCCCTGCTGTTGGATGCAAGTGTTGAATCACTACCCTGTGCACCCGAAACTAATATAACTGCGTGTTAACTATACCAGGATTAACAGTTTTAAATTATGTGTAAAAAAATAGCTATTTTAAAAGGCCACCAATAAAATAACACTGTCTATTGAAACCAAAATCATTATTTAAAAAATTATGTAACGTGGGGTTGCCTGGGTGGCTCAGTCGGTTAAGCATCTGACTTCGGCTCAGGTCATGGTCTCATGGTGGTTTATGAGTTCGAACCCCGCGTGGGGCTCTGTGCTGGCAGCTCGGAACCTGGAGCCTGCCTCGGATTCTGTGTCTCCCTTTCTCTCTGCTTCTGCCCTCTCTTCCTTTCTCCCTCTCTCTCTCCCTCTCTCTCTCTCTCCCTCTCTCTCTCTCAAAAATAAACATTAAATGAATTTAAATAAAAAAAAATCATTTAACTTTATTTTAGTGTGTCTATCCCTACTACCTAACATGGCCACCGACTTGCTCTTGCCTTCAGCAGCCACAAGATTTCCCCTGCTTTACCAGGTCCCCCCGCCCCCCCCCGCCCCAGTATCTTTGATAAATTGGTAGACACTAGGCTTTTCCTGTGACAAGAAAACTACAGCTATGTTACATGAGGCTCCATAAAGTTTTCTAATTCAAAATTTCTGGGGGCACCTGGGTGGCTCAGTCCATTAAGCATCCAACTTCGGCTAAGGTCATGATCTCACGGTTTGTGAGTTCAAGCCCTGCATCAGGCTCTGCGCTGACAACACAGAGCCTGCTTGGGATTCTTTCTCTCTCCCTCTCTCTGCTTCTCTCTCTCTCTCTCTCAAAATAAACAAACTTTAAAAAAGAATGTCTATTCCTTTTTTTTCCCACTCCTAGAAGAAGGACTTGTGGTCCGAGGGTTACATTTCTCTGTTTCCTTGATTCAGTGATTCCTGCCACTTCGACAATTCTGTTCAGTTAATGAGCCTCTTCTCCCCTTTCAGACTACATTGTATGATACTCATTTTCTCAACCGAGTTCTTCAGACATGCTCAATTTTCTTTATTAAGAACAAACAACACAAAACAAAACAAAGGAATGCCGTCTGTCCTTTGCAGAAGACGTTCCCCTCCTCTGTCATGCTAACTGCTCCTTCTTTCTACCCTCATGGATTGTCTACTATCCATCTCGGAGATGAACTTGAAGCATCCCCGTCCTGCAAATCCTCAGCTCCGTTTGGATCTCCTGCAAATTGTCAGGAGCTAAATAATGCTCTAAAGCACGCAATAATGCTGCATTTTTCTCGGTTCTCATTTCCAGTGAGACCTGAGTATTGGAGACCATTACAGACAGAAAAAACAAAAAATAATTTGAAGTAATGTGATCTTGCCTTTTAGATGGCTGAGAGATTGTGAATTGTTATGAGTTCCACTGAGAACATCTGGCTACATGGATCGGAAGTCTAAGCCATATTTATGCTGGGGCGCCTGGGTGGCTCAGTTGGTTAAGTGTCTGACTCAGTTTCAGCTCAGGTCATGATCTCGTGGTTCCTGGGTTCAAGCCCCACATCAGGCTCTGTGCTGACAGTGCACAGCCTGCTTGGGATTCTCTCTTTCCTCTCTCTATCCCTCCCCCACTCATACTGTCTCTGTCTTTCTCAAAATAAATAAACAAACTTAAAAAAAAAAAACATATTCATGCTTGAGTTAGCAAGTTCACTTAACCAAATTTATCCTGAAAAAAAAATCATGTTAAAATTATATCCAGGACATGTATCATCATTTATAATAGAACAATTTGGAAATTACATAAATATCTTACCCACAGAAGCTCAGCCACAAACAATGATATATGCGTGCATTAGCATACTGAACACTGCTAAAATTAAATTCTCAAATAATTTTTAAATATATAGGATCATCTTTCATGTCATGATGTCAAAAGATAATGCAGGAACTACATCTATCTGTATGTGGGCTCAAAATTGTATGCATGGGCGTGTAGGGCAAGAAAAAGGAAAAAATATTCCAAAAAGTTAGCTTGGTGATATTTAGGAAAAGGAATTGAGTTTTATTTTTATTTTTATTCTTTAAAATAGTTTCCATTGTGTTTCTCCCCAACTTAGATAACTGATTTACTTTGTCACTGTTCTCGTGTAGTTTTTACTACCTGTATTATGTTTAGTTTGTTATTAATTTCATTTTCTCTCTTTTTTTATGGTTTTTGTTCTTTAGCTACATAGGTGCCAGTTGCTTAACTTATTTGAAATTATCTATTTTCTTGGAATCCAGTATGTCTTACCAGAGACATTTTGGAGAAAGAAACAGGAGAATGAACAAGGCGTCAATATAAAAAAAATGATTCTAAGGGAAATTAAAATAGGTATTAATGAATTGGAAAAAAATGAAGCAATACTTAGAAGGTAAAAACCTTGGAAGAATAGATACCTTGAAAGAATAAGAATTGTAATCAAATACTACTTGAAGAAACCTTGGTAAAATTGAATAAAGAAACTGGCTTTGAGAATTAAGAAGTGTTTCAGGAAAATTTGATAGTGAAGTTTTTTAATCTCTCTCTCTCTTTTTTAATTTCAAGGATAAAGAAAGACTCCTGGAAAAATTCCTTTCCGAGAAATCCGTATCATGTTTGTTCTGAACTGGTAAAATTGAATAAAGAAACTGGCTTTGAGAATTAAGAAGTGTTTCAGGAAAATTTGATAGTGAAGTTTTTTAATCTCTCTCTCTCTTTTTTAATTTCAAGGATAAAGAAAGACTCCTGGAAAAATTCCTTTCCGACAAATCCGTATCATGTTTGTTCTGAACTTCTCCTCCTCCCAATGTCAGGAGAAAATGGATCAACCCAGAGTGATCTAGTATGTGTGGGCGTGGGGCTTGGCCCGGTATGTCTTATAATTCTTCAAACAATTTAGATTCAGTGTATATGCAAAAGTGAAATATAAACACTCTTAGATCCTTGCTTTTATCTGGTTGAAGATGTCCAATGTAGAGGCTATGAGGAACCTGATCATTGACCAGCCTCGTAGTCACCTGCCTGTGTGTAAATGTCTCCCTCTTGTCCCGTCTTTCATCCTTCCGGGCCACAAGTGCCTAGTGAACCCCTACTATGCGTCAGGCACTGTTTTAAGTATTGGAGTTATAAGAGGGGACAAGACAGGATCCACAACCTTTTGGTTCTTACATCTTAGTGTTCTAGTAGGGAGCTTAAGGAACTACAAATAAGTGGTTACTTAACTGTAAAAAAAATATTTAAGGCTACCAAAACTTCTACTTTGCACTGGGTCAAGATAATGTCAAATCACTTTTGGAATGTCTGAATAGCATGTGTTAAGAGTTCAGGCTTTAAATTTAGACCCTTGGTGTATTTGAGCGAGCACTAAAAATTACTAGCAGTGTGACCATTGACAAGTTATTTAACTATTATCATATTTCACCAATAAAAGTAAATATCTCATGATGTTGCTTCAAGATTTCAACCAGATAATACATGTAAAGTGCTTATACCATTTCTAATTACATATATATATATATATATACACATACACATACATATACATATATACATACACATAATGTGTATATGTATATGTATGTGTATATACATGTATATATACATATATACATGTATATGTATATATACATATAAACATATAACATATATAGATACATATATATGTTTAGTAATATTATTACTATTAAAAGAGCCTCTAACATGACACAGTTAAAAATAATAACAATAACGTGAAAATTAGAAAATGAATCTCCAATATTATCTAAAACAACAGTAACAAGATAAAGCACTTTAATTTCCCTCCTGTTCTCTTCCCTTGTTGGTCTGGGTGGAAAAAGAATGAGTAATGTGTGAAAGGAGGTACGTATCTGGGTAGGCGGGAACAGCTCTTTCTTATACACAATCCAATACACTGCATACCTTTCTGTTAACTTGCTCCGACATGAATAAATATCACCCATCCGTCATTTGTGTGCTCCACAGGAAAAAAAGTCAAGAGGGTAAATATCTATATATATTTACATATATACACATATATGTTTACATATGCATATACACATACACACATATACATATATGTATATATACATATATGTAAATGTATATGTATGTATATGTATACGTATATGTATATGTATACATATATGTATATATATGTACACATATATGTGTACATATATATACATATATATATTTTTTTTCACAGTTATTGAATCCCTGCTTACCTATTTTTTATAAACAGAGAGCTAGAATATGCTACCAGCCCCAAAAGCCCAGAAAAGGGACAAAGTCTAACGCAAATTACAAATGGTAGGTTCTGATTCTGTAGTCAAAATGGTAGCTCTGGAGATCTCTGATCGATTCGTCTCCAAGTGTCAACAGTGTTCACACAGACAGCAAGGAGGATCCACCATAAAACGTAAAGAGATTGGAACATATCGATGACAGAGTTTTCCTAACTTGTGTTTATAGCCCTCTGTATTCCATAGGAGGTTTAGAAAGTTGGTGAATTCCTTAAGTATAAATGATGTCAAGGAGACAGCTCCTCGGCTGGTTCAGAAGTAAGGCACAGGGACCTGTTTGTAAGCATTTAGAAAACAAAATAGGTAAAGTCAGGGAATGCCCAATATCAACCTGGCTTAAAGATATTGACAGTTAGTTCTGGTGGGAAAGGTGCTGGGTGTGGAGGGCTGGGCTATAGAGAGGGGCGTCTGGGGGTGTCTGTGCATAAGAGAACCAGGGGCGGCATAAGGAGCAACTTCTAAGGATGAGAGGGCAAAGAGAGCACCACAATGTCATGCTTGGGGTTAAGGTGTTAGACATCATTCAGGCTTGACTTCCAAGATCAACTAAAACTTGGCTGTACAATCCTGTGAAAGTGGCTTAGTCTTTTTACAGTTATGCTGAGCTGCCTATAAGGAATGAGACTGCTCCATAGACTTTTGAGGAATAAATGAGTTGATGTATCTTGGCCAGAGACTATAATGGCTCCCATACAGTACTCGCTCAATCAGATTGAAGTGGGTGCCATGTTGGAGGCACTGGGAGCCCACTCTTGTCTTTCATAGCGGTAAATGTACAGGCCCTGTACACTGGAGGTGACATATCCTGTTCTGGATATGGACACTTCCCCACACGTGACATAGTGGTGTCACCCTCTTAAATGCCTTCATTTTAAATCTGTGCTCTGACAACAATGATGTAAGGCCTTTCCAGAAGCCTGCCCGGGGGGAGGGCTAGCTTTTTTTAAGGGCAGCCCCAGCAGCATGAAGGAGGCCTGGAAAGGCGGTGCAGAGAGCAATTCTGTGTCAGAGGGTTTGGTATCTGACAAGCATCTGAAGTCTCAACTTGGCTCTCGAGTGAAGGCTGATCATTTCCCTGATTGCTTTCTAATAGCTCTGAGAGGGAGCCCAGGAGCCCGCTGGCAGGAAGCCCGAGCCATGGTGCACAGGTGACTGCTGGCCGCGGGCTCAGAGACCTAAGTGAAGGGGCTGTCATTTCACCTGTTGTTTGATGACACTGTGCTTTGTTTTGGCTTTTGTTTCGTGTCCAGTTGCAACATTCCCTTTCTTGTATTTATTTACTGGAGTCTTAGCTTTCTGGAAGAAACAGAACAGGTTTTAGTTGCCTATCGTGATTATGGCCCCGCAGAGACATGGAGATCCGCAAGGGTCCTACAAAAACATGAAACAAGACGGCACGTGTTCTGTGGCCCTGCTCAGGATGGGCCGCAGATTTCTTCTTAGGGAAATACATCAAACGTTGGATGGGCTTGACTTTGCTGAAGATCTAGAGAAACTTCTAGAAATAAACTCTATTCCCAGTAAACCAGTGTCAAGGTTAACTGGAAACACAGTGCCTTAGGAGGAGACACAAGAGGCTACTTCTTGCCCTCACTTCAAACATTTCCAAAGTTGAGTGAGCACCTAGCCACAGGTTCCAAAAGGCCCAGAAATAACAGAGCCATCACTTTCGTTTCTCCAAGAGAGCTCTTGATCGAATTTCAGATGTGCCCCCCTTTATGAAATGTACATTTTTAACTTGAATAAAATGGTTTATTTAGCCAAAATATTTAGGCATCGTTAACATTAATCTGAATGCCTCGTAAGTGATATATTCCACTTTTCTACATTATTTGATAAGATCAGAGATTTGGATTATTTTCTTGCACCATGATTTTTAAAAGAGAAAAACAAAACAAAAGAGCCTTTTTTTTTTTAGACCGCTGTAAAGCCACAGGCTGTTTTGAGGTGTAACTTGATGGTCTGGGCCCATGTTTGGGGTCTTCAACAATCTCCACCTCTGATAGCTTTCAGTTACCATAGAGCATCCTTTTTTTGCTGCAAGTTAAAAATCTCATCCAAGAAGAGGGTATCAGGTACTTTTACCCCTAAGCAAAGAGCCTCCACTAATAGTCTTAGTTTTCAATCATCGGTACATAAATATGGTGCAATTTACTAATGTCGTCCACTAGCAGAAAATATGGTCCATCATAACATCTCAACTTGCTCTACTTTGTGGATTAATTTCTACCGTGGTTCTTAATCCTTTATTTAGAATGTGTATGGAAATCTCTTAAGGTACATTGTTTTTGAGATTTACACACACGGAATGAAATTATTTTGAACCCGACTGAATGGATCCTTTGCTAATGGAGTCCTCTGTGGAGGTCAAACTGATACTTAGCTTCCCAGTTTCAGGAAATACCTTCTTATATTCAGATCTAAAGGAAATATTTATAATTTGGAGGGCTAACATACTTTTTTACTTCTCTGGAAAATGAAAAGCAGTAAGAGAAACAACTCACTAATCACATCAAAAAGAAAATAGAAACGTTATACTTTCTAATTTACACAAAGGGAAGGGCACTTTTAGTCAACGGTTCCAATCACATTCAATCATCAAGTGCTCAAATATAGGCCATTTCATGTGGCACAACTTATTTCCAGTGTTCATGAGAGCACTTACCCAGAGCAGGGCTCCAAAAGGCCTGTTGACTGAATAAGCAGACGGATGAGCACCTTGTCATTCAAAAGTTTCAGCACCTTGTGTTCAGCACCTTGTCATTCAAAAGTTTCCTGAAATCCAAAATTAAAAGGATACTTTGATTTTCATGAGCAAATTTCATTCCTTTTCCAGTTTTTCCCAGGCTCAGTTTGATCTGTTGTTGTTGTTGTTTTGGATTGCATTTTCCAATGCAGAACTGCAATTTTATTTTCTTCATTTACCCATTTATTTCTTGAGTAAGTCTGTTGATTACATACTATACCAAGAGGTATAGCACCTCTTGTTACTACCATGTTAGGTGTTGGAAATATCACAGAAAGTAGGGCAATTTCGATATCAGTTTTCATGGATCTTGAATTCTAACAGAGAAAAGAAAGGCAGCAAAGCGATTTATTAATCTATATGTGTGATTAGTTCTACACAGAAGTATATGAAAGCATATGGAAAGGAAACTGATATAATCTAGCAAGCGATAAGAACGGGAAACCGGGATAGGAGTCATAAAGAAGCTTGGGACATTGGGTAGAAGCTGAGTGAGGTCAGTGTGGCTCAGACATAGAGGGTGATGTTGAACTGAAAGCAGGTAAGGTGTGCACGTAGTCAGGCGTTGGATCACGCAGACCCTTCGTGATCAAGATGAGAATGTTGTGTTTTATGCTAGTAGCAATGGAAAGGAGTTAAAGTACTGAGGCAACAGCATATCACTCATTAGTAAATTAAAACTTTAAAGAAAACTCATCTTGTTTATAACCACAAAGAGTTAAATCAAAGAGCACATACAAAATAAAGCACAAACTCAGAAAACATGGATCTATGGAGTGAATGTTTGCATCATCTCCCAGTATTTATATCTTGAAAGCCCTACCCCCAATGTGATGGTATCTAGAGGTAGGACCCTCAAGAGGTGATTAGATCATGAGTGTAGAGCCTCATGAATGGTATTTGTGTCCATACAGAACAAACCTCACACAGCCCGTACCCCTTCCACCACGTGAGTACACAGCAGGAAGATACCCCCTATGAACCAGGATTGGTTCTCACCAGACACTTAGTCTACCAGTGCTTGTATCTTGGACTTCCGGCTTCCAGAACGGCATTCTGTGATGGCAGTCTGAATTAAGATGGAAGGAAGAAACAGTTTGGAGGGAAACTTAGTAGCTAAAGTTGAAAGAATCTGTCCTTAATTTGGGGGCAGGGTGGAGTTTTCATGTGTTTCTCAGATTTCCAGGTGGTTTTGTTAAAGGAAACTGGTGTCAAGTTCAAGGATGAGTGTTCAGTGAGAGGTTCCTTTTAATGGATTCTAATATTGATGAAAAATTCAAGTAACCTTCTTGAATAGACCTGGGTACTTAGTCCATGAGCTCATGATAGATCTGTGAATTCACTTGTGAGTTACTGGTATATACCTGAAACTCTGGAGTCAAAATATATTTTCTATGAAGAATCAATACAGTGAAAATGATGGCACTGAGCTCTTAGGAACTCCAACATTTAAAGTTGGTGGGGAGCCACTGACAAGCTAGCAAAGTATACTCTGACTGCAACCAATCTTAGTGATGATCTTCAAATGTGTGTGTGTGTGTGTGTGTGTGTGTGTGTGTGTGTTGTAAACTCATTTGGAGGTCTATTTCAATATAGTTCTGCTTTAAAACTTATCAAATCAAATTTATCAAAGCACACCTGCAAAATTTATTGTTTAAAAAAGATTCCTGTTTTCTGAATTTCCAGGCTTCTAGATGCCACAGTTATAAGAAAATAACATTTTTTTCATATGGTCAATTAATCTTAGACAAAGTGAAAGCATATCCAATGGAAAATAGATAGTGTCTTCAGCAAATAGTGTTGGGAAAACTAGATAGCAACATGCAGAAGAGTGAAACTGGACCACGTCCTCACACTATACACAAAAATAGATTCAAAATGGATGAAAGGCCTAAATGTGAGACAGGAAACCATCAGAATTCTAGAGGAGAACACAGGCAGCAACCTCTTTGACCTCGGCTGTAACAACTTCTTGCTAGACACATCACTGGAGGCAAGAGAAACAGAAACAAACACGAACTATTGGGACCTCATCAAGAGAAAAAGCTTCTGCACAGCAAAGGAAATAATAATAATAATAATAATAATTGAAAATCAACCTTCAGAATGGGAGAAGATATTTGCAAATGACATAACTGATAAAGGGCTAGTATCCAAAATCAATAAAGAACTTATCAAACTCATCCCCCCCCAAATAATCCAGTTAAGAAATGGGCAGAAGACATGAATAGACATTTTTCCAAAGAAGACAACCAGATGGAAAACAGACATATGAAAAGATGTTCAACATCAGTCATCATCAGGGAAATACAAATCAAAACCACAATGAGATATCACCTCACACCTGTCAGAATGGTTAAAATGAACAACGCAAGAAACAAAAGATGTTGGCAAAGATGTGGAGAAAGGGGAACATTATTACATTGTTGGTGGGAATGAAAACTCGTGCAGCCACTGTAGAAAACAGTATGGAGTTTCCTCAAAAATTTAAAAATAGAACTACCCTATGATTTGGCAATTGCATTACTAGGTATTTACCCAAACAATACAAAAAATACTGAATCAAAGGGGTACATGCACCCCGATGTTTATAATAGCAACATTATCACCAAGAGCCATTGACTGATGAATGGATAAATGGTGTATATATATATATAATGGAATATTTCTCTGCCATTTTGCCATTTGCAATTATGTGGATGGAGCCAGGGCATATTATGCTAAGTGGAATAAGTCAGTCAGAGGAAGACGAATATTATATGGTTTCACTCATATGTGGAATTTAGGAAACAAAACAGACACATATATGGGAAGGGAGAAAAGAGAGAGAGAGGAAGCAAACCATGAGACTCTTAACTGTAGAGAACAAACTGAGGGTTGATGGAGGGAGGTGGGGGATGGGTATTAAAGAGGGTACATGTTGTGATGAGTACTGGGGTACTGGGTGTCATATCTAAGTGCTGAATCACTAAATTCTACTCCTGAAACCAATATTACACTATGTGTTCACTAGCTAGAATTGAAACAAAAATTTGGAGAAAAAAAATTGTTCAAGCAATCTCAGGTCACTTCTTTATAAATCTAAGTTATTTCTTTTTTTTTTTAATATATGAAATTTATTGTCAAATTGGTTTCCATACAACACCCAGTGCTCATCCCAAAAGGTGCCCTCCTCAATACCCATCACCCACCCTCCCCTCCCTCCCACCCCCCATCAACCCTCAGTTTGTTCTCAGTTTTTAACAGTCTCTTATGCTTTGGCTCTCTCCCACTCTAACCTCTTTTTTTTTTCCTTCCCCTCCCCCATGGGTTTCTGTTAAGTTTCTCAGGATCCACATAAGAGTGAAACCATATGGTATCTGACTTTCTCTGTATGGCTTATTTCACTTAGCATCACACTCTCCAGTTCCATCCGCGTTGCTACAAAAGGCCATATTTCATTCTTTCTCATTGCCACGTAGTATTCCATTGTGTATATAAACCACAATTTCTTTATCCATTCATCAGTTGATGGACATTTAGGCTCTTTCCATAATTTGGCTATTGTTGAGAGTGCTGCTATAAACATTGGGGTATAAGTGCCCCTATGCATCAGTACTCCTGTATCCCTTGGATAAATTCCTAGCAGTGCTATTGCTGGGTCATAGGGTAGGTCTATTTTTAATTTTCTGAGGAACCTCCACACTGCTTTCCAGAGCGGCTGCACCAATCTGCATTCCCACCAACAGTGCAAGAGGGTTCCCGTTTCTCCACATCCTCGCCAGCATCTATAGTCTCCTGATTTGTTCATTTTGGCCACTCTGACTGGCGTGAGGTGGTATCTGAGTGTGGTTTTGATTTGTATTTCCCTGATGAGGAGCGACGTTGAACATCTTTTCATGTGCCTGTTGGCCATCCGGATGTCTTCTTTAGAGAAGTGTCTATTCATGTTTTCTGCCCATTTCTTCACTGGGTTATTTGTTTTTCGGATGTGGAGTTTGGTGAGCTCTTTATAGATTTTGGATACTAGCCCTTTGTCCGATATGTCATTTGCAATTATCTTTTCCCATTCTGTTGGTTGCCTTTTAGTTTTGTTGGTTGTTTCCTTTGCTGTGCAGAAACTTTTTATCTTCATAAGTTCCCAGTAATTCACTTTTGCTTTTAATTCCCTTGCCTTTGGGGAAGTGTCGAGTAAAAGATTGCTACAGCTGAGGTCAGAGAGGTCTTTTCCTGCTTTCTCCTCTAAGGTTTTGATGGTTTCCTGTCTCACATTCAGGTCCTTTATCCATTTTGAGTTTATTTTTGTGAATGGTGTGAGAAAGTGGTCTAGTTTCAACCTTCTGCATGTTGCTGTCCAGTTCTCCCAGCACCATTTGTTAAAGAGACTGTCTTTTTTCCATTGGATGTTCTTTCCTGCTTTGTCAAAGATGAGTTGGCCATACGTTTGTGGGTCTAGTTCTGGGGTTTCTATTCTATTCCATTGGTCTATGTGTCTGTTTTTGTGCCAATACCATGCTGTCTTGATGGTTACAGCTTTGTAGTAGAGGCTAAAGTCTGGGATTGTGATGCCTCCTGCTTTGGTCTTCTTCTTCAAAATTACTTTGGCTATTCAGGGCCTTTTGTGGTTCCATATGAATTTTAGGATTGTTTGTTCTAGTTTCGAGAAGAATGCTGGTGCAATTTTGATTGGGATTGCATTGAATGTGTAGATAGCTTTGGGTAGTATTGACATTTTGACAATATTTATTCTTCCAGTCCATGAGCAGGGAATGTCTTTCCATTTCTTTAAATCTTCTTCAATTACCTTCATAAGCTTTCTATAGTTTTCAGCATACAGATCTTTTAAATCTTTGGTTAGATTTATTCCTAGGTATTTTATGCTTCTTGGTGCAATTGTGAATGGGATCAGTTTCTTTATTTGTCTTTCTGTTGCTTCATTGTTAGTGTATAAGAATGCAACTGATTTCTGTACATTGATTTTGTATCCTGCGACTTTGCTGAATTCATGTATCAGTTCTAGCAGACTTTTGGTGGAGTCTATCGGATTTTCCATGTATAATATCATGTCATCTGCAAAAAGCGAAAGCTTGACTTCATCTTTGCCCATTTTGATGCCTTTGATTTCCTTTTGTTGTCTGATTGCTGATGCTAGAACTTCCAGCACTATGTTAAACAACATAGTGAGAGTGGGCATCCCTGTCGTGTTCCTGATCTCAGGGTGATCAACAGCGGTGAGAGTGGGCATCCCTGTCGTGTTCCTGATCTCAGGGAAAAAGCTCTCAGTTTTTCCCTGTTGAGGATGATGTTAGCTGTGGGCTTTTCATAAATGGCTTTTATGATCTTTAAGTATGTTCCTTCTATCCCAACTTTCTCAAGGGTTTTTATTAAGAAAGGGTGCTGGATTTTGTCAAAGGCCTTTTCTGCATCGATTGACAGGATCATATGGTTCTTCTCTTTTTTTTTGTTAATGTGATGTATCACATTGATTGATTTGCGAATGTTGAACCAGCCCTGCATCCCAGGAATGAATCCCACTTGATCATGGTGAATAATTCTTTTTATATGCCGTTGAATTCGATTTGCTAGTATCTTGAGAATTTTTGCATCCATATTCATCAGGGATATTGGCCTGTAGTTCTCTTTTTTTACTGGGTCTCTGTCTTGTTTAGGAATCAAAGTAATACTGGCTTCATAGAATGAGTCTGGAAATTTTCCTTCCCTTTCTATTTCTTGGAATAGCTTGAGAAGGATAGGTATTATCTCTGCTTTAAACGTCTGGTAGAACTCCCCTGGGAAGCCATCTGGTCCTGGACTCTTATTTGTTGGGAGATTTTTGATAACCGATTCAATTTCTTCGCTGGTTATGAGTCTGTTCAAGCTTTCTATTTCCTCCTGATTGAATTTTGGAAGAGTGTGGGTGTTTAGGAATTTGTCCATTTCTTCCAGGTTGTCCAATTTGTTGGCATATAATTTCTCATAGTATTCCCTGATAATTGTTTGTATCTCTGAGGGATTGGTTGTAATAATTCCATTTTCATTCATGATTTTATCTATTTGGGTCATCTCCCTTTTCTTTTTGAGAAGCCTGGCTAGAGGTTTGTTAATTTTGTTTATTTTTTCAAAAAACCAACTCTTGGTTTCGTTGATCTGCTCTACAGTTTTTTTAGATTCTATATTATTTATTTCTGCTCTGATCTTTATTATTTCTCTTCTTCTGCTGGGTTTAGGCTGCGTTTGCTGTTCTGCTTCTATTTCCTTTAGGTGTGCTGTTAGATTTTGTATTTGGGATTTTTCTTGTTTCTTGAGATAGGCCTGGATTGCAATGTATTTTCCTCTCAGGACTGCCTTCGCTGCGTCCCAAAGCGTTTGGATTGTTGTATTTTCATTTTCGTTTGTTTCCATATATTTTTTAATTTCTTTTCTAATTGCCTGGTTGACCCACTCATTCGTTAGTAGGGTGTTCTTTAACCTCCATGCTTAAATCTAAGTTATTTCTAAACCAATGCAGAACTCCATGACCCAGGAAAATCTCATTTTGGGATTTTTTCATTATTCAATTTTTATTTAGGTGTAAGTGACATATAACATTATATTAGTTCTAGGTGTGCAATATAATAATTTAATATTTGTGTATGTACATTGCAAAATAATCGCCACAATACGTCTAGTTAACATCTATCACCATCCATAGTTACAAGGTTTTTTTTTTTCTTTTTCTTATGATGAGGACTTTTAAGATATACTCTCAGCAACTTTCAAATATTCGATACAGTATTATTTACTGTAGTCACCTTGCTGTACATGACATCCTCATGACTATTTTATAACTGGAAATTTGTCCCTTCTGAACCCCTTTACCCACCTCACATCCCCATCCCACCCCACCTCTGGAAACCACCAATATGTTCTCTGTGTCCATGAATTTTTGTTTGTTTGTGTGTTCGGTTGGTGTTTTAGATCTCACGTACAAATGAGATCATTTGTCTTTCTCTGATTGACTTCTTTCATATTAATGCCCTCAAGGTCCCTTTGGGTTGTCACCAATGATAAGACTTTATTTTGTTAAGTATTTGATTGTCTATATACCACAATTTCTTTATCCATTGATGGACACTTCGTTGCTTCCATATCTTGTCAATTGTAAATAATGCTACAATCAACATGAGGGGGCACACATTATTTTTTTGAATTAGTGTTTTTTATCTCTTTGGATAAATACTCAGAGGTGGAATTGCAGGATCATATGATAGTTCTATTTTTTTTTTTTTTTTGAGGAACTTCCATACTGGTTTCTATAGAGGCTGTACCCATTTGTATTCCCATGAACGATGCATAAGTATTGTCTTTTCTCCAAGTCCTCACCAACACTTATTTCTTGTTCCTTTGGTATTAGTCATTCTAACAGGTGTTAGATTTTGTACACTGCGGTTTTGATTTGTATTTCCTGATATTGAGTGATGTTGAACATCTTTTCATTTACCTGTTGGCCGTCTGTATGTCTTCTTTGGAAAAATATCATTCAGATCCTCTGCCCATTTTTTTATTTGGACTTTTATTTTCTATTCAGTTGTAGGAGTTCTTTATATGTTTTGGATATTAACCCTTTATCACATATATGATTTGTAAATATTTATTCCCATCTAGTAAGTTGTCTTTTCATTTTATTGATGATGTCTTTCTGCTGCACAGAAGCTTTTTAGTTTGATGTAGTCTTACTTGTTTTCTCTTTGTTGCCTTTGCTTTTTGAATCAGATAACAACAACAAAAAAAAATCATTGCCAGACTGTTGTCAAGAAGCTTACTAAGTTTTCACCCAGGACATTTATAGTTTCTGGTCTTACATTCAAGTCTTTAAACCATTTTGAGTTAATTTTCATGTATGGTGTAAGGTCTGGTTTCATTCTTTTGCATGTGACTGTCCAGTTTTCCCAATACCATTTATTGAAGGGACTATCCTTTCGCCATTGGGAATTCTTGCCTCCTTCGTCATAAATTAAATGACCATATATATATGGGTTTATTTCTGGTCTGTCTATGTCTGTTTTTATGCCAGACTACATTGTTTTGATTACTATACCTTTTTAATATAGTTTTAAATCAGGAAGCATGATGCCTCCAGCTGTGTTCATCTTTCTCAAGATTGTTTGACAATTCAGGGTCTCTGTGGTTCCATATAAATGTTAGGATTGTTTGTTCTATTTCTATGAAAAATGTCATTGGAGGAGCACCTGCATGGCTCAGTTAAGTATCCAACTCTTGGTTTTGTCTCAGGTCATGATCTCATGGTTCGTGGATTTGAGCACTGCATCATGCTCTGTGCTGGCAGTGAAAAGCCTGCTTGGGATTCTTTTCTCTCTCTCTCTGCCTCTCTCTCTTTCTCAAAATAAATTTAAAAAAACTTTAGAAAAATGTCATGGGAATTTTGATAGGGATTGCACTGAGTCTGTAGATTGCTTTGGGTTGTATGGACATTTGAACAATATTAATTCTTCCAATTCATGAGTATGGTGTATCTTTCCATTTATTTGCATCTTCTTCAATTTATTTTATCAATGTATTATAGATATTTTTACTTTAATAACATTTACATAAACCAATACATTGATATTATATTTTTAAATATGTATTCTTATTAAATATGGTATTTGAAATATGATCGTTTCAACAGAATATGACCTAATTGTAAATCTAAAGGAGTATTTCTTAGCCTCAACATTATGGACATTTTGCATTGTACAGGTTAGAGGCATTCCTGGCCCCTAGCCTCTAGATGCCAAGAGTAACCCTTTTCCCTTGGTTGCGATAAAAGAAACCAGCCTAGAATTCTGTATTTTCATTACATTAATTGTATCCACAGTCGTTTTGGGTTACGTTTGAACATTTAGTCATTTTCAAGTCATTTTCTAGTTGGGCATGTTATTGTAATTTATAAATATTGAATCAAAATAAGTGTATTATTCTGTGACTTGCTATCTTCAGTTAACGTTATTTTCCTAAAATGTAGCCAGTGATAAGTGTGGCTAAATTTTATTAATTTGCATGTCTGCATAGTTTTACATTGCATGAATTCACCATACCTGATTTATTCTTTCTACAATGGACAGTTGATTTGTTTCCAGCTTTTTGGCATTATAAGTAATGTTCTTAGAAACAATTTTGGCCTTATATCTTGGTAGATATTTGAGAGTTTCTCTAGAAGAGTGGTTTTCCACCAGGCACAAGTTTATCCTGCAGGGGACATTTGACAATGTCGAGATATTCTATAGTATCCTATCTGGAAAGTATTACCGACAACTGGTGGATAGAAGTCAGGGATGCTTCTAAACATCCTGCAACGCTGAGGACAGCTATGCCTGCAACAAAAATTTTCTAGCCCAAAGTGTTGGTCCTGTCATAATGCATATGTTTGAGATATGTCTTACAACTTTAGTGAAGGTGCCTGTTTTCCAAAATGGCTATTTATATTCTCACCAGTGGTGACTAAGAAGTGAATGAAATTTATATTCCTTGCATTTGATACTATTACAGTTTTACATATCATATGGGTGTGAAGCAGTATTTCATTACAGTTTTTAATTATATTTTCCCAAAGACAGACTGTCACATGCAGAACTTCATTTGGGTGTGTCCGGAGTCTTAGAAGCTCGACTACACTACGGTCTCCTTCAAATGGACCTTGAGAGTTTGTTTGGCGGTTCTAGCAGGGGAGTACAGCTACCCCTGTGCCCTTGACCAAAGAAAGGTCCAGGGGGACACACACGGAGTGGTGAGGAAGGAAGGAGACACCCACCTCACCAGCTAGAACAGCAGAATCAACCCTGGTAATCAATGAGGTGACAGATGTTGCAGCCAGATCGCCCTCACATTCTGATGATTGCTTCTTAATTGGTTGTAAGTGCTATTTACATAGGTTGGATACTAATTCTTTCTTCTTTATATTTGTCTTTTCCCAGTTTGGTTCTCACCTTTTCCCTTTGACCACAGCATCTTTTAATGAGCAGTAATACTTAATCTTATCAAGTTTAATTACTAACCTCTTTATTAGTACATTTAAGGTTTTATTTGATACACCTTCTTTCACTATAAAGACAAACAGCATTTGGGGGGTTTGGGGCTCAGTTAAACAGCTGACTTTTGATATTGGCTCAGGTGGTGATCTCACGGTTCCTGAGATCAAGCCTCTCATTGGGCTCTGCGCTGACAGTGCAAAGCCTGCTTGGGATTCTCTCTTTCTCCCTCTCTCTCTGCCCTTCCCCCCACCTTTCACATTCCTTCTATCTCTCTCTCTCTCTCTCTTTCAAAATAAATAAACTGAAAAAAAAATAAAAATAAAAAAATTAAGATACACAGCATTCTCTCATATTTATAGCTTTTCTTTTTACCTGTGTTTACAAATATACTCTGAGGTTTTTGTTTTTTTTTTTTACATTGTATGTGATAGAATTCTGATTTACCTCATTTTTTCCTTTTGAGAACCGCTTGATTCAACGTAATTTATTAATGGTTCTTGTTCTCTCCCAAAATGCAATGCTCATTCTAAATAAATTCTAAATAAATTCTAAACAGTTCTAAATAAATTTTCATATTTGAAAAATTTACATTTTAAAATATTGAGTCTTCTATGTGTTTAGCTTACGTGTCCCCTGGTGATTTACAGCGGTTTTATATTATTTTCTCCATAAAAAAAAAAAAATTTTTTTTTTGCTTGTGTATCTCTTCAGACTTATATTTAATTACTCTTTGGTTGTCGTTTAAAATTTTATGTTTTAAAATTATATTTCAAGCTTGTTCTCACTGTATAAAAATCAATTGTCTGACTTATATTGATTTCAAAATCCACAACTGTGTTAAACTCTCTTGCTAATCTGGCTCATTAATCCGAAGTTACTCTTGATTCCTCTTTCTTTGACGGTCACGTCTAACGCACCAAGAAACTGTGCTGGCCCTCATTTGAAAATCTATCAACTCTATGTCATTTTATCTGTTGTAACTCACCACTCCTTGCACCTAAGATGGTGACAGTGTTTTCCTGCCTTTTTTTTTTTTTTTTTTTCCAGTTATAACATTCCTCTTATTGGGATGTTAGATGATGTCATTGAAAAGTCTCTTTCGTTCCCTAATTCACTCTGGATTAATGTCAAATTCCCAATGTTCTAGAGGCCTGTCCATGACTGACTCCTGCTACATCCTCATCAGCTAGAAGTCTCCCCTCCTTGCTCCTCTGGCCAAGTGGCACCGTCCCCTACTTCTTTCCAAAGATGGGAGCTGACCCCGATTTGACGCAGGGACTCTTTTAGTTCTGCGCCACACACTCTTTCGTCGGGTGTGTGTGTTTCGTCGGATCCCTTCATTCCTCCCTCCCTCACCTTTTACTACACATTTGTTCAAATAGCACCATTCTTTCAGTTGTTTCCTACATAAAATGCCCACTTTGCTCCGTGACACTCCTGACCCCTTTCCCTACTCTGGTGTTTGATTTTGGCGGATGTTATTTACTTTGATCTTGTGCATTGCATTGAACATCTTGTAACATACGCTTCGTGTGCCCGTATTATCTAAGTACACAAACTCCGTAGCCCCCAGGAGTGCAGCCCGTCCTTCCTGTCACGGGGTGCTTGGTGTTATAGAAGGTGTTTTGCGAGTGTATTTTGACTTAAGTGACTGAATAAATATATTCCTGGCCAATGATTTTTTTGGATATATACATATGATCATTGAGCTGTTAATAATGGAGGTTTTGTTTGTTATTTCCCAATTTCTTATACTGCTTTTTTTTTTTTCCTTTTTCTTTTCTTGCTGGGTGACTGTCATGCTGTTCTAATTCTTAATCAAGAGGTTAAGGGCACTGATGCTTGCAATTTCCATATCTTAACAGGAAAGCTGTGGCACTCACCATTAAATAAGATTCTTGTTATATGTAACAGCCTAAATATCCCTTATCAGATTAAGGCACTTCTCTTTTGTCCCTAGTGTGCTAGGAGTGGACACTATGAATATAAATTTTATATTATTGAATGATGGTGTCTGTTTCTATGTAGAAAACTCTATGCCCTCTTTTCAATAATTAAGGTAATAATATACAATAATTATTTTCTAAACTTCATAATCCAAGGAAAATGCCAATTTAGTGTTGACTTTTTTTTTAACCAATTCTGAAGTTAATTTGGTAATATTTCTAGTAGCATTTTTTGCCTGTAATCATTCCTTAAAAAAAAAAAAGAGCAGTGGCTTTGGTGTTTAGATTATGATCTTTTTAATTTTTTTTATTCTGCAGCTTTTGCACGTGATGATTTGCTCCTTGATTATTTGCTGAAACTTACTTGAGGAACTATATGGACCTAATAACTCCTTTCTGGAAGATTTATAACTGCTGATCAATGACTTTCAAGGTTATTGGCCCATTCCGTATTTTCATTTCTTGAGTAATTGTGAGTAAATAACATGATTTCCAGAAACTGGAGCATTTACCTTAAATTTTCAAGTCCTTTAGCCCCGAGGTGTTTGTGACATCATCTAATCGTTTTTTTTTAATATTGATATTCTTTGTATTTCTACCCCTTTAAAAATCCATACTGTTATTGACTTTCTCTTTCTTTTCTTTCTTTATTGTAAGTTCTCCAGAAGTTTGTCACTATTATTTGTACTTTCAAAGAACATGAGATCATACGTTTATTTTTTTGTTTCTATCATGTTAATTCTCTGTTAATTTTTTTCATACACTTACATTTCTTTTTTTTTTTAATTTAACCTTTATTCATTTTTGAGAAACAGAGAGACAGAGCCTAAGCAGGGGCAGGAGCTGAGAGAGACAGACACAAAGAATCCGAAGCAGGCTCCAGGCTTTGAGCTGTCTGCACAGAGCCCAAGGCAGGGATCCAACTGATGAACCATAAGATCATGACCTGAGGCCGAAGTAGGACGCTCAACTGACAGCCATCCAGGTGCCCCCATTTACATTTCTTTACGGTGGGAGGTTAATTTATTATTTTTTTAAATCTTTCAAAGCTGGGTCATCAGATCATTAACATTGAGCTTTTTATTTTTACCAAAGTAAACATTAAAAACTAGGTATTTCCTTCAACGTACTGTCTTGGCAGATTTCCATAAGTTTTGAATTTGGTCCACAATCTAATGTGAAATCTCAATCAGAGATACTCCTTAAAATTAAATCAATATTTTCTTCTTAGCAAAGTATATGCTTAAAATAAAAGAGGAAAATGGTAAAATTCTTATATGATTTCTCCTACGTGGCACAGCCTACAAGTATTGTTTATGAGAGCTCTCATGGACCCCAAATCACACCAGCACTGAAATCTCTTCCAGAAATTGTTCAAATGACATGCATGCGATGTTAATGGGAAGAAGATAATATTTTAATTGGAAATTCATATGAATATTAAAACTCACTTTTGGCTTATCTCTGTGTCTCCCCAAATCTTTGTGTTTAGTTGTCCTTTGGAAATAACATTAACTGTTAATATATTCAGCACAAAGGTAATAAATACAGAACCCTTTGTTCAATGTATTTAGGAAGGGAAATATCTCATAAAAACTAAGGGTAGAATGAAGTAAAGATATCATTCGTTGCTATATTTGTGTATGTTTTGCATTGACAATGCAATGGAATATCCTAGACTTGCTAAACAAACAGACAAAAAAACCCTAAATATGCCAGTTTCAATTTTGTTTTTAGCAGTAAGTTCTTTGTCTTGTATCATTTTGAGTTACCCTAAAGCTAGCGA
The DNA here is from genome assembly GCF_018350195.1 of Panthera tigris. Lineage (NCBI taxonomy): Eukaryota > Metazoa > Chordata > Mammalia > Carnivora > Felidae > Panthera > Panthera tigris. The sequence continues at coordinate 66,605,276 of NC_056661.1, forward strand.
TATTTGTTTTGCTTTATTCAATAAAGAAATCTCACCCTGTTGCTCTTAATATACACAATCTCATTTTAATTTATAAGGTCCACAGATCAGAGGCCAAAATAAAAATACTTTAATTAAAAACACTAAGTGCTTTGGACACTCCAATCGACAGAACCGAAAACACAGTTATGCAGAATTTATTCTAAAATTCTATTATGCATCCCGAGGAAAATCTACATATGGCCCAGTGGGTATTGTATCCAGAGAATTGAGATAAGTAGGTGAAAATATGCATCGAAAAATCATTCTTTCATAATTGGAAACTAAATTAAAGATCACAAAAAAACATGGTATTGCACAAAGCAAAACCCTATAAATAGTATTTGAAGAATTCTAGAGCTAAGTAGATGTTTTTAGCTTAGTGCTAGGAAAGAAGTTGCCTTTTCTAATACACTGTTTCTGTCTTTGATTAGATGAGACCTATGAAACTACCAAATCCTGTGTGTGTTATGTGTGTGTGTGTGTGTGTGTGGGTGGGTGTGGGTATGGGTGTGTTTGGGTGTGTGTCTTGTGTGTATGGAGGGGGGTGTTTTTGTTTGTTTGATTCTCAAAAAGCTCAGAATGTGATTCTGGCCTCAACTGAAAAAAGAAACATTTTGTTTGTTTAACGTCATTCTGCAGTTTTATGCATTATGCATTATGCACCATAATAATGGTGTAGGGGGGAAATCTAATAGATTGAGTTCTCTAGAACAACTTTTTACATTATTAAAGATACACAGGACAAATAATGATTTTCCAAAATTTCAACATTCTTAAAACGTAGCATTCTGTATAACGTGGAGCCCTGAAAAATCTTGACAATCATGGACAGATAAAGCCAACCATAGACCACAGTGATCTTGCCCTCTTCAAAAACTTATTTATTAATATCTCTACCTTACATTTTTAAAATAAGCATATTTATTGAAAGCTATTAAAACCTTTATTTGCTTCTTACGGAAACATGCTAGGAGCTGGGATGGAGAAATTAAACTCTCTAAATTCTTAAGAAAGTAGTCAGTAATCAATAGCCTGTCTTGCTTTCTTCATCAGGAGAGAAATCCTTCGGTGAATAAAATAAAGCCAAGGGGTTTTAAAAGGTTTTGGGTCAACTTGATATTTATTTAGATCAACCTGATCAAGCAGAGTGGTTTTTTCCCAGAAGAATTGGACACACGGGAGATCAAGGTTTGGGAGAATAATTTGACTCCAGTGTCCAAAATTCTTACAAAGAAAACTAAGTCATGCTGCATTATGTAACAAATTAAGAGGGATTTGTGGATCAAGCTTGGTGCTTGTTTGCTTATTATAGAGAGCGAGCCGAAAGAAATGCTCAATTAAATGAACGCTGTTGCTAAAATATACCCAAATTGTCTGTCATAATTTTAGTGTTATAACTGTTATCTGTAGAAATTACTCAAGGAACACATACCAGGGTTTTGTTTGTTTATCTAATACACTACCGTGTAATCTGGCATTAACTCGCTTTGCAACACTTCATCTCTTTCCCTTCTCTTGAATATTCCTCACTCCAGTTGGGACGGATGAGGTCACCATTCACACTGCACATTTCATAATTCCCTCCCTTCTTCTTTAAAGCCAGGTGTAAGTCTTCAATTCCACAAGGTTTTCTTGCATTTCCCCATTGGAGATAACATCTTCTGTTTCTAAAATCCATTGCACTTTGTGTTATATATGTCAAATTTCTTAGACGTTATAAGCTCTCCCAGCAAGAGAACAGCTTAAAACACAAACGTAGGTCACACTGTATTCTTTCTTCACAGCTATCTAAGAGGTATCAAAGACCTCTACTTGTCCCACGACAATCTATGTTCTTCTCTGTATACTATACACGGTCTGTGATCTGGTTCCAATCTGCCTTGCAAGTCACATTATTTATGTCTTCTTCACTCACCATTTACATTCTTTCAATGACGAATTCCTTGAAGGTTCCCCCCCCACCACCACACACACACCATCTGGAGTCATTTCACTTTAAGCCATACCTTTATGCATCAGCTTTGGAGGAATAAGCCAGATCCTTCAACTTGTGGGTGAAAACCAACTTCTAAGTCAAGACAGGGTTACCACAAAATCTTCATTTTCCCTATGTGTATGTGAGCTTTGTGGCAACTCATCTTGTGAAACAAAGTTGTAGTTTCCATAATTTGCCGAAGACCAAAGTTAGACAACCGAATTCCATTAGTGACTTATTTTCCAATGCCAGTAACACTGGGAAATGAGGTGTAAAATTGGATACATTTTAATGTCCCTGTACCTCTCAACATCCTAGGTTCTCAGCTATTTTCCACATTGTTATGAGGACAAGAACATTCTGAGAATAGGTATCTGAAGTGTGGAGACTGAGGTGGAGTGAAAAGAACTATGTGACATTTAGAACGCTGTAATTGCTAATGTCACCTATTTTAAATATGATTATGCACAGGCATTCACTTTGTACATCCAGTATGCCAGGAAGTAATAGACAGTGAGATAGTGGTGATTTCTACATGATGGTTCTGTGGTCTTTTGGGGGAACCTCAGGCTTCTTTCCAGCCTGTCAGGGTGCAGGATTTCTGGGTACTAATAGGCTTATGAAACAGCATATGCTCACAGTTCCAAAGGCTGAGCGACTGCCACCGCATTAAGTTCTATAAAAGAAAATGAAAACTTCAAATTAAAAATATCTTCTTCATGTCCTCAATTGACCCCGGACAAATAAGAAAGGAAAGAAAGCCTAAGTAGAAATCCAGTGTGCTGACAAACTAATAGGGAAGAGCAGTGGTTAAAATTCAAAGGTTGGCAGGACTCCTTTTTGCTTAGGGGAGGTCAGTGTTTTCTCTAGTCAAGATTTCAACTGATTGGACCAGACCCGCCCCCTTTGCAATGGATAATCTATTTTACTCAAAATTCACTGATGTAAATGCTGATCTCATCCAAAAAAACCTCCCAAAACTCCCCCAAAACAAAACATAAAACCAAATAAAACAAACAAACAAGCAAACCCTTAGAAACATCAAGAATATCTGGGCACCACACCCAGCCCCGTTGACACATAAAATTATCTCTCATGGGCACCCATCTAGACATCAGATCGTAGGATTTCTTCTTTACTGATGCTAATTCTAAGGAAAACAGAATCTAAAATGATTTTGCATGGGATTAGAATGATCTTTCATGTGAAATTTGGATTATAGTACATGAAAGGGCAGAGTGTCAAAATTTTGCCATGTGCATACATGAATTTTTATGAATTGTTTTATGCCTGCCTAGCGATAAAATCTTAAGTGGATGTTGTGTATGGAAGCTCTCAGACTCAGACTGAAGTTTACTTATATTTCACCATGAGAGTAAGACTGTTGGTCTTAGATAACTCAAATTTACCTTGATTTGGCAGTTATCATCGTGTGCCATGACTTGTGCCGGTTCCAGTTGGCTTTGGAGAGTTTAGTGATACTTTTTATTCCCATTTGACAAGACATGAGGCCTAGAAAGGTAATTTACCTGATACCCAAAGCTAATTAATAGAAGCAGCACGATTTAGGCATGGGCTGTAAGTTGCAAAATCTGCAATTTCAATCAGGAGGTTACACTCCGTGGACATTGTAACTACATTTTTTAGGAATATATACTAAGGGAAAACACTCACACTGGATTTTTAAATGAAAATAACAAGTTACAAAGTTTTATGGCATTAATACACAGAAATATTGAGAGATATTATCCCTGTGTTCAAGTGATTAGGAGTATTTAATTTTTCCCTTGTTTGCATATTCTACATTTATTGTAACTGACATGTATTTCCTTTCCTTAATATACTAGTGTATATCAAATAAAAAAATTATTTCAAACACAAGGGAGGGTTTTATCTCAATTTAAAACACATAAATGGAAGAATAGAGACCCCAGAATTGGACCCACAAATGTGTGGCCAACTAGTCTTTGACAAAGCAGGAAAGAGTATCCGATGGAAAAAAATAAAACACATAAATGGCAGCACCTGGGTGGTTCCATTGGTTGAGCGTCTGACTCTTGATTTCAGCTCAGGTCAGGACCCCAGGGTCATGGGATCAAGTCCTGCATCGGACTCCACATTGAGCATGGAGCCTCCTTAAGATTGTCTCTGCCCCTCTGTCCCACTCACATACTCTCTTTCTTTCTTAAAAAAACAAAAAAACAAATCAAAAAACATTAAAACATTTTAAAAAACCATAAATATGCATGCCATAGAAATCTTTTTGTTTTAGAAAGACGTTCCCAAAATGTGTGAGAAGGTGAATCAAGGTGACTTTTTTCTTGGGCCAAGTTTTGATTAATTGCTGAAGAAGTTCAATCTGAAAATTTCTGCTGTCAGGAGAGCTACAATTTTCTAAGAGAAATGTTTAAATGCCTTCTGTTGGAGATAGCCTGCAGTCAAGCAGGTACCTAACTGGCATGTTAGAGTTTGACCCTGATTATTCTTAGCGATCCCTCTGCCCACATGAAGATTCTATCACTCCTGTCTTAGAAAGCACCTGGGAAATATGATCCATAGTCTTTCCCTTCTGAGCTGAGGGGAAGACTGTAGATATACAGAAGAACATCTTTGCTAAATGATTTATAGTCATTCAGCTTAATTTCAAGGGCATAAAATTTATTTCCTCAAAGTTTTAATTTAATTCAACAGAAAAATATTTATGGTACTCATAGAAGGGAGTTGTGATTCCAGAACATGTGATTTGTCATTTATATTATCCAATCCTTTGTTGATATATAAAAAATATTTCTCATGTACCCATAATTGCATGACCTTAGATAGGCTTCACATAATTATATTCTAAGCAATTTAATTAGGTTATTTGATAAATTATGGTATGGAAAAAGTTAGAAAACTTTCCATGATAAATGAAAGCATATATGACCTTTCCTTCTACCACGGAGTTCTAAACTATAAAATAATGCTTCTTTGAATCCAATATGTATACCTAGTACACAGTCCCTTAATACGGAACTTAAAGTAATTATCCTAGATTTATGATGTGCTTATCTTTTTTGGCATTCTTCTCTAGTTGCTTGCTTGTAGTATATCTTTTTTTCCAATATTATGAAAAACTTTTGTATTTTGCATACAGAAAAATTCACATTTTTGGCACACAGTTCTATGAGGTGTGGCAAATGCCAAAATATGAGTGGTCAACCCCACAGACAGGACGGAGAAACTCTTCGATATCTCAGAGACTTCCTCAGGCAGCTACTTTGTGTTCAGAACTGCCCTCCCCACACCAAAGCCTGCCATTAATCTGTTCTGTCCCCATCTGTTTGTTTTCATTACACAATCGTTTTTTATTTTGTGCTACTTAAAATCCTTCTGACTAGAAGTAGAGTAAAAACACAAAATGGGTGGAAATTAACTCAGGAGAGCATTTTACATAAGCTTGATGCAAAAATATTATGTCACTTGCTATAGAGAACAGATATAAAGTGACTGCCATGTCCTGACTCCATACAGATTCCAAGATTTGATTAAGATCATTATTGTCATTAGGGCACCATAATCCTGCAAACACATTGTGTTACCTTCAATGTACAATGCACAGTGTAGCGTGTTGTTGTTAAAACTTTTATGTGGAGATAATTGTGGATTCACATCTAGTTGGAAGAAATAATGCAGAGAGATCCCTAGCACATTCGTGGAATGTCAAATATACAACCAAATCTGGAGGGACTCTCAAAGGCCAAGTTGATACATGCAAAATGGAATACAATTTGAGAAACTCCCCAGTTATGATAGGAAGAGAGATTTTTACAAATGTATCTTGGTGAATGTGTCATGAACCCGTAAAGCTTTTTACCTTGTGCATGATTGCATACAAAAAACAAAATAGAACTCCCACAACACTACAGAGCAAAAATAGAATTGGGTGTATCGTTTCAATCAGAATTTGAAAAAAAAGCTTCACAGCCTAATATTTACTTTAGCCATATTGTTGTTGGAATACCTGAAACACTGGAATAATTTAAAATTTTTTAAAAATTATGTGTAACAAGAACTCCTTTCTTGACCAGACATCAGTCAGGCACCTCTGAACCTTTTGTTCCGCTAAGCCTGACCTCAGCCTTTCTGTCCATTCTCCTTGAGGCCAGACTTTGGCAAGAAAACAAAACAAAACAAAAACAAAAACAAAAACAAAACAAAAAACCCCCAAAAACACAAAACCCAAAAATCCAAGAAACCAAAAAAATACCAAAAAACCAAAACCAAAGCAACAACACAACAACAACAAAACCCACTGAATCCATTTGGAGAGTCTACCATTGACCCTGATGAAGCCGTTCTTCTGCACCCTTGGTGTCCAAGTCCTTGCCTGCCTTGAGCAAGAATCCCTAGAGGCCAATGGAGCATGGATCCCTCTCCCTGATGTTCCTCCTGGAAACTTTCCACGCACAGACCCCCTTGCTCTGTTTGTTGGTTGTAAATACCCAGCTGCCTTAGCTGTATTCTGAGTTGAGTTCCGTGTTATACTGAAATCTCTCCGCCTTTCTGAACTCATTTGAATAAAATAGGTCTTGCTGTTCTTAACAGGTGTCCAGTACAAAATTTTCTTTTCCCTGCTTTAGCGGATATTAGCATGGCAGCCCTCCTACATTGTTTTTTTTTTTTAATGTTTATTTATTTTTGAGACAGAGAGAGACAGAGCATGAACAGGGAAGGGTCAGAGAGAGAGGGAGACACAGAATCTGAAACAGGCTCCAGGCTCTGAGCTGTCAGTACAGAGCCCGACGCGGGGCTTGAACTCACGGACTGTGAGATCATGACCTGAGCCGAAGTCGGACGCTTAACCGACTGAGCCACCCAGGCACCCCTACATTGGTTTTTTGATTGAACACTACCTGTGTACCAAAGGGAGTGTGAGAAAGACTGTTCTCGAGGGCCAACTGGCAGACTTATCAAGGGAACATCTCCAAGAACCTGTCACAGAACTCCTGTAAGCCTTTGTCATCTCAAGAAAGAGATTTTGTGAGAATATCTTTGGATAAAGCTATTCTGAGAGCTCCTCTCTATCCCACAGACAGGCAGGATGCCAGCCTTCTTTCCCCCCCACCCCCATACCCCCCTGTGTGCATAGACCTAGGAAAGGAAAAAGTAAATCTTCACCATCCTCCTCCTCTTCCCTCCTTGTTGATGCTTAAGACTGTTATTTCAAGGTGCATCTGGGTGGCTCAGTCTGTTAAGTGGCCGACTCTTGATTTTGGCTCAGGTCATGACCTTGCAAGTTTGTGAGTTCGAGCCCTGCATCAGGGCTCTGCATTGACAGCATGGAGCCTGTTTGGGTTTCTCTTTCCTCTCTCTGCCCCTTTCTTCTCTTTCATATATATATATACACATATATATGTATATATATGTGTATATATATATATGTATATATATATGTATATACATATATATGTATATATATGTATATACATATATATACATATATGTATGTATATACATGTATATATATACATATATATACATATATATGTGTATATACATATATATGTGTATATATATGTATGTATACATATGTATACATACATATATATACACATATATATGTATATATATATATATATATGCATTTTATCCAGTTTCCCCATGACAATAATGTGTTATAAAGCTTCAGTACAATATCATCACCAGAGTATTGACATTGATACAATTCATGGATCTCATTCCAATTTACCCCATTTTACCTGTACTCATTTGTGTGTCTTGTAGTTTTATGCCTACTTTTCATAATACCTTTACCGAGATATAATTCACATACCATAACATTTACCCTTTTAACTTGTACAGTTCACTAGCTTTTAGGATTTTCACAGTTGCCCAAATATCACCTCTATATTGTGACACTATAACAACCCGGAAAGAACCCTGTACCCTTCCCCCTACTCCGAACTTCTAATCTGTCTTTGGTCTCTATGGATTTTGCCCATTTTGAGTATGTCGCAATAATGTAATGCTACAACATGTCACCTTTTGTAAGTGACTCATTTCACTTAGAGAATGTTTTCAAGGTCCATCCATGACGTAGTTCGCATCAGTACTTTATTTTTTTTAAGACAAAAAAACTGTTCCAATTATGGACACACACTATATTTACAGTGTTTATTGATTCATCAGTTGAAGGGCATTTGACTTGTTTCTTTTTTTTTTTTTTCTTTTTTTGGTTATTCTGAATAATTCTGCTGTCAACATTCACGTTTGTGCCAACATATGTTTTCATTTCTCTTGAGTGTGTACCTGCTGGGAACGTAAATGCTGGGTCATTTGGCAAGTCTGTGGTTAATATTTTGAGGTTTATTTTGAATAAACACCCTAACTCAGACTGTTTCCAAGGCAACTGTTACCATTGTACATTTCATCTGCTGTGCTGAGGGTTCTAATTTATCAGAGTCCTTGCCAGCTTTTGTTATTGTTTGTCTTTTTTCCCCTAAGTTTTTATTTTATTTATTTTGAGAGAGAGAGAGAGAGTGAGAGGGGCAGAGAGAGAGAGAGAGAGAGAGAATCCCAAGCAGGCTCCCAGGTGTCACTGCGGAGCTGGACACAGGGGCTGATCCCAGGAACTGTGAGATCATGACCTGAGCCAATATCAAGAGTTGGACGCTCAACCGATTGAGCCATCCAAGTGCCTCATATCGTTCATTTTTTTTGATAATAGTCAAACTTGCAGGGGTGAGCTGGTACTTCAAGATGGTTTTGATTTGCATTTCCTTCATGGTTAAGGATGTTAAGTATCATTTCATGTGCTTATTGGCCATTTGTATATCTTCTTTGGAGAAATGGATCTTCAAATGATTTTCCACTTTTAAAATGAGTTTGTCTATCGTTTCATGTTGAGTTGTAATAGTTCTTCGCAGAGTCTGGATACTAGACCCTTATCAGGTGTATGATTTGCAAATATTCCTCTCACTTGTGGGTGGTCTTTCTTCACTTTGTTGGTAGCACTCTTTGGAGAATAAACTCTTTTAATTTTGGTGAAGTTCAGTCTATTTATTTTTTATTTTTGTCGACTTCATTGCTGTGTTTCTGGTGTCATACTTAAAAGAAACCATTGCCTAATTCAAGATCATGAAAATTTATGCCTAAGTTTTCGTCTAAGAGTTTGATACTTTAACTCTTGTGCATAGGGCTTTTTTATATATTTTGAGTTCATTTTTGCATATGATGTAAGAGGGGGTCCAGCTTCATTCTGATACATGTGGCTATCTAGTTTTCCCAGCACCGTTTGTCAAAAAGACCACTGAATTATCTTGACACACTTGCTGAAGGTCAGTTGTTTACCCTTATAAGTTTATTTCTGAGCTATCAGTTGTTTTCCACTGATCTGAATGTCAACATTTAGACCAGTATCACATCTGTTATTTTTTTAATTTTTAAAAAAACGTTTATTTGTTTTTTGAGACAGCATTAGAGGCGGAGGGGCAAGAGAGAGAAGGAGACACAGAACTCGAAGCAGGCTCCAGGCTCTGAGCTGTCAGGACAGAGCCCGACATGGGGTTCAAACCCACGGACCAGGAGATCATGACCTAAGCCAAAGTCGGACGCTCAACCGACTGAGCCCCCCAGGCGCCCCCTCGGTATCACATCTTCATTACACATCTTTGGAGCAAGTTCTGGAGCCAGGGTGGGTGTCCTGCAACACTTCTTGTTTGTTTCAAAACTGCTTTGATTTTTCTGGGTCCCTTGCACTTCCACGTGAATTTTAGGAGCAGCATATTAATTTCTGAAAACAAAAAAGCAGCTGGAACATTTACAGATGTTATATTAACTCTTTACAACTTTTAGATGAGAATTGCTATCTTATTATATCTGAGGTTGACATTTTTCTATTTACCTATGTCTTCTCTACCTTTTCTAGACCATGTTTGAGATTTTCAGTGTAAACTCCTACACTTCTTTTGTTCGCTTTACTCCTAGGCATTTAATTGGATTTTTGTTTTGTTTTGTTTTACTTTTATTATGATTTTTGTTTTAGGTGGGTTCCACCCCCCCCCAACGTGGAATTTGAACTCATGACCCTGAGATTAAGTTGCGCACTCTGCTGAATGAGCCAGCCAGTTGTTTGATGCTATTGTGAATGAAAGAGTTTTCTTTCTTTCTTTCTTTGTATTTTTTATTGCTGGAATAAAAGTATAAGAGATTTTTCACATGGATTTTGTATTCTGCTGCTTTCTGAATGTTTTGTTGGTTGGTGGAGTGTGTGTGTGTGTGTGTATACTTAGTTTAATAGATTTTTTTAACAGATCCCTTAGAATTGTCTTTATATAAGATCATGTCACCTGTGAATATAAGTAGTTTTATTTCTTTCTTTCGCAAATGATGTTATTTATTTATTTTAGAGAGGGAGAGAGAGTGTGTGTGAACATGAGCAGCAGGGGAGGGACAGAGTGGGGGGGAGAGGGAGAGAGAGAGAGAGAGAGAGAGAGAGAGAGAGAGAGAGGAATATTAAGCAGTCTCCACACCCAGCACAGAGCTCAATGCAAGGTTTGATCTTACAACCGTGAGATCAAGACCTTAGCTAAAATCAAGAGTCAGACATTTAACCTACTGAGTCACCCGGACACCCCTCATATGGTTGTTTTTTATTTCATTTTCTTACCTGGTAGCCCTGACTGGAACTTCCATTACAATGCTAAAATGAATTGATAAGAATGAACATCTTTATGTTTTTCTAGACATTAGGGTGGGATGATTTAGTTTTTCATTGTAAAGTATGATGTTAGTTTCAGGCTTTTTGTAGATTCCCTTAATCATGATGAGAAGGTATGTTGAGTGTTTTCATCATGAAGGTGTTTTGGATTTGGTCAAGTCTTTTTTCCCCATGTTGAGATGATCATTTATTTTTTTCTCTTTGATTTCATCCGATTGTTGTGGTATTTTATATTAATGGATTTTTGAATGTGAAGTCAAATTTTTCCTAGGATAAATTCTACTTGATCATGGTGTATAATCCTTTGTGCTGAAAATATGTGCATCTATATACAGAAGAGATATTTATCTGCAGTCTTCATGGGCTGTCTTTCTCTGGTTTGAAACAATCTGTAAAGATTTGGTGTTGATTCTTTATTTGCTAAAATTCATGTGCGAAATCATAGAGGGCTGCTCTGTTTTCTGTGTGAAGATTTTCAATTACCATTTTAATACATTCGTCTAGTTGTCATTAGATTTTGCATAACTGCATGAGTCAGTTTCATTGGCTGGTGTCATTGTTAAATTTGCCTATTTTTTGTATATTATTCGTATGGTTGGCATACATTTTCTCATACCATCCTTTTATAACCTTTTTGGCTTTCTGTGACTGGTGTAAAAAAAAAAACTTTCCTTCATTTGTGATTTTAGTAAATTGAGTTTTATCATCTTTTAATGTTTATTTATTTAGTTTTGAGGGGGGGAGGGAGAGAGAGAGAGAGAGAGCATGAGCACGAGAGGGGCAGTGAGATAGAGGCGAGAATCCAAAGCAGGCCAACGTGGGACTCAAACCTATGATCCGTGAGATAATGACCTGAGGTGAAGTGGGACACTTTACTGCCTGACTCACCCAGGTGCCCTGAGTTTTCTCATGTTTTTTTCTTGGTCTATTTTAGCTAAGGGTCTGTTGATTGTGTGGATCTTTTCAAAGACCCAATTTTTAGTTTTGTTGATTTCTTCTATTTTTGCTTATACTATTTTTTTTTGTATTAGTTACCACTCTCATCTCTTCTTTGTTATTTCGTTTGCATGTTTTGTGTTTATTTTAATCTTACTTTGCCAGGGTCTCAAAGAGGAAAGTTAGGCAATTTATCTGAGATCTTCTTTCTTTCTTAATATTGGTATTTACAGCCCCAAATATTCCTTTAAGCATTGCTTTTTATGCATCCCATAGGTTTTGGTATATTGTATTTTTACGTTCATTTATCTCAAAGTGTTTTGTATTTCTGTTGTGACTTCTTTGATCCATTTGAGTTTTGAATAGTGTAATTGATTTCACACATGTGTGAATTCCCTTAATTTCCCTTTTTATTTGTAATGTCATACAACTATGCTCAAAGAATATATTTTTTATGACATAAATCCTTTTAATTCCATCTAGACTTGTTTTGTGTCCTTGCATGCCTATCTGGAAGGATAGTGTGCATGTGAAAAGAACACATGTTCTGTGATTGTTGGATCCAATGTTTGTTTCATCCATAGTCATGTAGTCTGTTAGTGAGTGTAGAATATGATTCACATCTTCTGTTTCCTCATTGATATTCTGTCTCTTTGTCCATTGTGAAAGTGGGCTTTGAAGTATCCAACTATTTTTTTAATTGTCTATTTCTCCTTTCAATCTGTATTTTCTTTTGGGGATCTTTTGTGAGGTGGATGTACATTTGTAATTTTTTTTTTTTATGGATTGACACTTTTGTTGTTATGAAATGTTCTTCTTTATCTTTAGTAAAAATTTTTGTTTTAAAGTCCACTTTGTGTGATGTCCCTAGAGCCACTCCAGCTCTCTTACAAAATATTGTGACATTTCCCTCTGCCCCCCACCCTTGCTTCAGGTACAAATTTTCCCTTATATATATATATATATATATATATATATACATATATAAAATATGTGTATATATGTACATAAATACAAATACAAATACATATATACAAATTTTCCATTATATATGTATATGTATATATGTATATATATGTGTATGTATATGTATATATATATGTATATATGTATATATATAAAATATGTATATATATGTATATATATAAAATATGTATATATATGTACAAATATACATATTTTATATATATATATATATTTTATTTGAGAGAGACAGAATGAGCAAGGGAGAGGGGCAGATGGAGTGAGAAAGAGAGAGAGAGAGAAAGAGCGAACACGCTTAGTACAGAGCCTGACGCAAGGCTCAATCTCACAACCCTGGGATCATGACCGGAGCTGAAATCAACAGTTGGCCACTCAACCGACTCAGCCACCCAGGTGCCCCCAAATCTTGGTTTCTTGAATTAGCTCTTCTCTCTTCTCTATTTTAAACACTTTTTTTTTTTGGTCTTGTTTCTTCAGAAGCTCAATGATGAAGTATTTTGGGTGTGAGTTTTTTGGGTTTTTCTTATTTGAATTCACTGAGCATCTGGAATCTACATGTTCATTCATTTTTCCTCCTTTGGGAAGTTTTCAGCCATAATTTCTAAGAATCCCCTTTTCAATCCTCTTCCTTCTTTCTTTATGTACTTGGACTTTCATTTTATAAATGTTAACTCTTTGGTTATTATTCCAAAATCTCTGAAATCCTGTTCATGTTTTATGTCTACTTTATCTCCTGTTTATATTGGGTACATTCTCTTTCCAACCTTCAGGTTCACTGATTCTATGCTTTGCTTTTCCCACTGTACCATGCCAACCACCCAGGTGGTTTTCTTCTATTTCTTTTCTTTTCTTTTCTTTTCTTTTCTTTTCTTTTCTTTCTTTCCTTTATTTATTTATTTATTTATTTATTTATTTTTGCAGTGACTTTATTTTTTAGTTTTAAGTTTTCATTTGGAACTTTGCTTTAATTTCCATTTATTTTCTGGGGTTTTCTATTTTTTTATTATTTCAAAAGAACTTGTCATTTCTTCCTGAAGCATGTTTATATTTTAAACCCCCTTTCTGATGATTCCAGCATCCGATTCATCTTGATGTTGGTGTCCATTATTTCATTTCATTCAAGTTGCACATCTTCATATTCAATCATTTATGGATGACTTTTCTATCGTATCCAGGTTATTTTCGACATAATATTATGAGTCTCGGGACTGTTTAAATTCCTTGTTTTCAAATAGTTCTCTGTTGTGGTATGCCATTTGGAATTCAGTCTTGCTAGGTTCTGCCTCTACAGTTCAAGTGCAGAGCTAACCCACCCTGCTTCATCGCAATTGGGTAGAGTGGAAGTTTAACTCCTTTCTCATCTGCAATAGCACCTTTCAAGTAGGTTACCTACACACACTGCCTTACTGACTTTGAATTGAGGTCTACGCTCAGCTTCTCTCTGGTCCTTGCTTACTCCAGAGAAAGTCTTCCCCTGATTGTTTTGCTGCTGCTGGGTGTGGGTGGAAACTCAGCTTCTTGCTGGGCCCTGAGCACAACAGAGGAGGGAGGAGGGAACAGAAGGCCAACTGGCCTTGCCTCCCACCATCTTATTCCGCCTCACTGATGCCATGTCCCGGCGGAGGCTCAGCTCTCCCCTGGCTCTAAGCTACACGAGAACTGCGTGGGGACTAAGGTGCTGACAAGCCAATCCTGGCTGTGCCACCTTGTTCAGTCTCACTGTTGCAAGGCTGGAGTGGAGGCTCAGCTCCCCATGGTGCCACGTCACCACCACTGTGGGTGAAGGCAAAGAGAGATGCTCAAAGGCCATGTTGAGACCTCTGGACACCAGGTGGGGGTGGAGGCAGCCGGTGCTGATCTCTGTCAAGGCTGTCTTGACAGAACAATTGGAGGACTGCCTGCTTCTGCTCAGCAGAAGACGGAAGATCGGGCCCCCACTCTGCCCTGCCTGTTGGCACTGCTGTGGCTGGAGAAGCAGAGAGCCATCGCCCCATTCTGCCTTATGGAAGAAGAGGGGGACCACCTTCCTGCCTGGCCAATTGACACCACTGTGACAGGCAATTGGAACATTGCCTCTGGCTTCTATGGAAGGGGGTGGCAGGATGGAAAATCAGCTCTGAACTCAACCTCACTGAAATCATAGACAGTTGGGAGAATCCGGAAGAACTGCCATTTTCCCGTTGATATTTGACAAGTCTAGGGAGGGTATTTCTGGAAAGCTTTTATTCTATCCATCCTCCCTTTTCTGGTCTTATGGTTAGGGGCAATAAGCTTTTCTTGGAGCTATTTTTATCTGGGCTTGTTTGAGGTTCCTGGTTGAAGGCTTCTAATGGTGTTCTGTCCAGGATGTAAGAGGTAGTGAGAAACCCAGAGGTGGATTTCCTGGAATTCTCTGGGAAGTCCTCCTTCCTCCCACTTTTCTGAGTCCTCCTAGGCTTGTCTGATGTGCTATGTCCAGACATTTTTAGTTTTAAGAAAAAGGATCTGGGAGGGATGGAGCTACTGTATTTTTGCTGAACCTGGGACCACGTGACATTCAATCTGATGAGGGCCGCGTTCCCTCACCACTTCGCCCTTTCCGCCAGATTTGACGCTGAGGTGGGAGAAGCTACAGAGAAGATAACGGGGACAGTAGAGAGCAGAGGGCTTGGCCTCCTCCTCCTCATTTCTAGTGAGGGTGAAACTGAATCATAAGATAGGCTTCAAGTCTTGTAAATCACAAGACAATAGATCGTTTTGTTAATGAGGCAACAGTGACCATTGATTGTTTACTAGCAAAATTGGCCAAAAATTAATGGAATCTGCTAGAAAGCTTCAGAGGCAGGGGAAAAAAATACCCCGACTAAATATAATAATTTGAAGTGACAGTGAGTGAGTGAGCCAGAAAGAGAGAAAGAGAGAGGGAAAGTTGCCTTTTAATTGGGCAGTGAGTTAGTCATATCCAACATACCAGTTATAAATGGAGAAAATGTCATTCAACTAAGAAAAGAGAAGAGAGAGGGAAACAAACCACAAGAGACTCCTGAGACTGGAGAACAAACTAGGGGTTGATGGAGGGAGGTGGGCTAGATGGGTGGTGGGTACTAAGAGCACTTGTGGTGAGCACTGGCCGATATATGTATGTAAGTGACAAGTCCCTAAGTTCTACTCCTGAAAACCAATATTGCACTGTAGGTTAGCTAAAATTTCAATAAAAATTTTAAAAATGTCATTCAACTGAGGGGCACCTGGGTGGCTTAGTCAGTTAAATGTTCCACTCTTGATCTAAGCTCAGGTCTTGATCTCAGGGTCATGAGTTCAAGCCCTGCATTGGGTTCCATGCTGGGCATGAAGCCTACCTTAAAAAAAAAAAAAAAAAAAAAATATATATATATATATATACACATATATATATAATTTCCATATATATATTTCCATATATATATTTCCATATATATGTATATATGTATATATATGGAAAGAGAACTTGATAACACTTGTAAATAAAATATCTTTGTGAGAAAAAATAGAACGGATTAAGAAATTAAAGATAATTATCTCTTGAATGATACTAAATATTCCACTAACACTTTTTAAAAAATACACCAAAATAGACAGAACACATATAAACCCTTAAATAAATGAAAGAAAATCTCTATTTAACCAAGGATTTTTTTCTTTATACTTAAAATAAAATATCCAAATATTTCAAATAGAAGTTCTCAAAATATAATAGCTATGAAGTAGCTTAGGGACTCCAAACAGGAGTCACCAGAAACAATTGTCTGAGGCTTCTTTTTCCCTGAGTCTACCTTAACCTCATAGGTTAATGGTTTCATGTGGGCTAAGTAGTGACTATTCATCCAATATTTTGTTCTAAAAACATGATATATAGAATGTTCCATGAGAATAACCTTGGGCTTTGCTGAAGTGATCCGTAAATATACTTTTCGAGCTCCTTTTGTATAGCTTTAGTTCTCATGTATAATCCATAGACTTCCAATTTTCCAAGACGTTCCTCTAAAAGTACTTATAATTTTAATAACCATAGGAAGATAACATGTCTAAAACCATGATCAAATAATTCACTAGGGGTATTTAATAAAAATAGTCATTATTCATTTTTATCAGATCAAATTTTATAAAATCCATACCAAGAGTTTTTTCAGTGACACTCAACAAGTTTGTGGGTTAAAGATTGAATGAATTCTTTCGTACTCTTGAGTGGATAGAACAGAAATTCAAAAAACAATAATGTGATATAAAGTCAACGAATGAATATTACAAATTATTTTCTTTTTTTTTAATTTTTTTTTTAACGTTTATTTATTTTTGAGACAGAGAGAGAGCATGAACGGGGGAGGGTCAGAGAGAGGGAGACACAGAATCCGAAAGAGGCTCCAGGCCCTGAGCTGTCAGCACAGAGCCCGACGCGGGGCTCGAACCCACGGACCGTGAGATCATGACCTGAGCCGAAGTTGGCCGCTTAACCGACTGAGCCACCCAGGCGCCCCACAAATTGTTTTCTTAAATTGAGGTTAAATAACCTAATGTATGTTTTATACTCTATATGTAGTAATAATATATGTGTATTATGTGTGTGTGTGTGTGTATATATATATATAATATTGAATGTGTATCTATATATGTATATACAGTATGACACAGTAACTGTAATCTCTTCTAAAAATGCACTTTAGAATTCACATTAAAAAGTGGGGGAAAGAAGGTGTACTCAGTTTATTTGAGATTTTGTGCTTTATTTCATTCCTATTGCAAAATAATGTTAAATAAGCATTTGTTCTCAACATTCAGCAGACTCATAGGAAGTTTTTGTTGCTTACAGCAGATTGCTCTGCGACTATATTTCAAAGTAGTAGGATAAAGAGGCAGTTTACAACCAATGCTTTCAAGTAATTCTTTAAGCCTATAAAACCACATTTAGGCAATTTTTTCCCCTTTCAAGTAAACAGTAAAGTATATCCTGGAGCTAATCTTGGATTTGGTCTGGTTCTAAAAAAAGGCTTTGTGATAAACTTCGTAAACGTTAAATTTTAAATCATCAGCATTCAAAAGGGTTCTGGAAAAACAATGCTTGTTGTTGTGTCTGCATGTTCTCGAAGGAACAACCAGAGTTGGACAGTAAAGGGATCAAAACAGATTTTATCCAGGACTATGAAGTGGGGGAGAAAAGGCGTCCATACAGAACCAAGCTCAATTCTCAACAAAGCATGGGCAAGTGGGGATTTATAACCAAGGACAGGGGAGAAGTCGGTAAACAGAAATCACTAAGAGAAAACAGAAGTGTGGGGGGGGGGTGGATTTTGGCTAAACTGGCATAACAGGATTCTCCCCAAAGACAAGTCAGGATGATCAGACACCTGGGGGAGGGTGCAGGATGAGGAACCTGATCAGATATCCAGGGTGATCAGGGTGACAATATATCAATGGTTGGGGACCGGTTTTTACAGTGACGTGCACAGATGGGTTGAGGAGAAGGTTCAGGGGTCTGACTAAATTTTGGTCAAGCAAAGAATCTTTGCGACTGTGTATAGCTCAGATTACACGTGTATGTACGCAAGCACACACACACACACACACACACACTCACAGCCACTAGCTTTTCAGAGAGAGCATTGAAATCAAAATATTCACAACAATTCCACAATGTAAAAAATAATAATCTGTTACGTAACTTCCTAATAATTAATAAACAATACGAAGTGGAAATCAAGCTTTTGAACTCCACAACTGGTTATGATTTGTACGTCTTCAAAAGGACCGATGGCTGTTGACAGGGAAGGGAAGTCAGTTCTTTCCCTGACCCACGAGGAGCTGAGGCAAACTTCCATTTCCTCAGCAATATGACCCCTGCCTGTGAACACATTTAAACACAAGAACCACTGATCAAGATGCCCTTCTTAATCACTTAGGACTTACCTGAGTGCTAGGGACTCCTGCCTGTTGGAGGTAACAGTGTTTGATGAAGTTTCTTTCCTACCCTCACCAGACAACCCACCAGAAGTGAACAATGGGCAACATTAGGCCATAAGGGTCTTTGTTGTTTGCCGTGATCAGAAGAGCTTTGTCCAGACTTGCGTCTACACTTCCCCTCTTAATTCCTCTCTGTGTCCTGTGGGCAAGGCCAGTCAGGGGTCCCCAGTGGGGCTGGAAGACCAAGTTAATGGGTTTCTCACCTATAGAAATATATTATACTGACGTTAATATACAGATGTGCTTCCTGAGTCACCAAATGAGAGGAGTTCTTTCGCTACAAAATAAATTGGAGAATTTATTTTAGGAAGCCATTAAATGCTATTTTTCTGAAGCCTACTGTTCCAAGACATTTTTGAGGAGATAAATTGTCTCATATTTACCATTAGGATGGATCTTGCAACAATGTCAGGTGATAACACAGAGGCCACTGAAGCCATAAGATAATGTTGCCAGGGGCGGACCATGGACCTTGCTGCAGTTTATCTAGGGGTGGGGGGTAAGGTGGGGGGGACTCTCTGACCTAACCAGGTTTTTTAAAAAGTTTTTTTTTAATGTTTATTTATTTTTGACAGAGAGAGAGAGAAAGAGAGACAGACAGACAGACAGAGCATGAGCGGGGGAGGGGCAGAGAGAGAGGGAGACACAGAATCGGAAGCAGGCTCCAGGCGGCTCTGAGCTGTCGGCACAGAGCCCGATGCGGGGCTCGAACTCACCTACCATGAGATCATGACCTGAGCCGAAGTCCGAGGCTCAACCGACTGAGCCACCCAAGGGCCCCACCAGGTTTTGAATACTAGGAATTTTGAACTGCTTTTTTTATGTCTACTACACTAATTTTTTGCCAATTACCTGTTCATGACCTTTCCTCAAACTCTGCTAGAATATTTTTCCTCCATAGATATTAAGCTCATTCATCCTTTATTTCTCTTACCTATTATCCGTAGCTTTCTAAATGTGTCTTTTAATTTAATTGTTCTTGTTTTTTGTAATGAAAAAGTTTCTACATCCCATGGACTCAAATCCATTGATCTTTTTTATTTTTCTGTGAATTTTCTTCTTTTAATGTTCAATGTAATGTCTGTCACTTCTCAACGCTACACAGATTATCACTGTATAAATATTTTCTTCCAGCACTTTAATGGTTTTTTATACTAAATAGAAATCAACCATAATAGTGACTTGGATTTTCTTTATTGCCATTTATTATTATCTGTTGACAAAATCAGACAAAATCCCCAAATTATCACTTCTATGCTTGTTACTGTGTTTTGATTAAATTTTCATTGCATTTCTTATGAGGCACATATTTTTATGTGTTTGTGCTGCATCTTATTTGACATGCAATGGTTCATGAACGATATGAATTAATGGTGTTTATATCATCAGTAATATTAATCATTTAACATTTCTTTTTTTTTTAATTTTTTTAACGTTTATTTATTTTTGAGACAGAGAGAGATAGAGCATGAACAGGGGAGGGGCAGAGAGAGGGAGACACAGAATCTGAAACAGGCCCCAGGCTCTGAGCTGTCAGCACAGAGCCTGACGCAGGGCTCGAACTCACAGACCGAGAGATACTGAGCCAAATTTGGACGCTCAACCGACTGAGCCACCCAGGCGCCCCTAACATTTCTTTGAATGCTTACTTCCTTGGATTTAACTTGCTTTAGTATACTTCCAAAACTTTCCATGGAAAGACAATCTGGAATAAGATTTATTCAGTTCGCTTATGTTGTTGAACGTTCAACTCTCGGTACAAATTTCCTTAGAGGAGGCCATGTGATCTTTATCTAGATTCTGAGGCCATTCTGTTCTTCAGTCATGTTTCTGTTTCTCTGACACTCCCAGGAGAGGGGTTGAATTCATTGATCTATAGGTTTTCAAGTGAGGGTCAAATTTCCAAAATATTTCAAGGATCAAAGACTGCTTAGAAGAGTGAAGGTGTGATGAACTAGAATTAACAGCTAGAAGCTGTCACCCCAGTGACACCCTTCAGAGCAGGGCGGGGAATCCCAGCTATGACTCCATGTCTCATCTCCACGGGGCCACATTAGAAAGACAAAGGTATATCCTGATGAACACTGAGTAATATATAGAATCGTTGAATCACTGTATTGTACACCTGAAATTAATGTTAACACTCAATGTTAATCACTGGAAGTAAAGTTAATATGTGTATATATATATATGTATATACATATATATGTATATATATATATACACACATATATATGTATATATATGTATATATATGTGTGTATATATGTATATATATATGTATGTATATATATACGTGTATATATATATATATGTATGTATATATATATATATATATAGAGAGAGAGAGAGAGTTTTAGCTTTCCTGCCCCATCTGCATTACCTCATCTTCCAATCAGTTCCTGGATCACTTTTTAATAGCTACCTCTCCACCACTCACTGAGGAAATTAGAACTCATTTTCATAACGGGATAAATACAGCATCATTACGAAGCAAAGTAGCTTCAGTAAAATCATATGACCTAAGCAGGCCAGGAACAGGTATTTATGGAACAAATTCTTTGGACTTAGTGTGGAGTCTGGGTTGTGTAAAGGTGACAAAGTCCCAGCTTTCCTTTGAAGAAAATATGACTATGGCACATTAATCATTCAGAGAATAACAATAGCTAAGAACATTACACTGAAAAGTATTATTATTATATGTAATAGAAATCAAATGATTATGGGCATATTATGTTCCAAAGTTATGTCCGAGCCTTTCACAAGGAGCGGAATTTAAGCTGGACTTTGATCAGTCCATTCAAAGATGTCACCATGAAGATAAAAAGCTGACATGAGGAACAAACAAATGTTTATTTGGATCAAAGAATCACAATTTTGGGAGCGCAGATTCAAATGATAACCAGTAGCAGTCCCACCTGTGTGATGAAAACAAGGAAATTTTGCGAGACAGACGAAGGGGGAGTCAGTTACAAGAGGTGGATAAAAGAAAAGAAAATGGCCAAATGGTACTAACAGGCTGAGCTGCCTTGGGTTATATATGGATCAACTGTTCTATTGGTGCTAACAATGAATCCATTCCCGTATACATTAGTGAACTACTTTGACTTCAGGAAGTTCTTCCCACAGTTTTATGGTCAAGATGCCAGTTGTCCCATTGGCTTTATGAGAAACTACTTGTAAGACAGTTGCCGCTTCGGACCCGGTCCAGGGGTCTTTTAGCCCACTTCCGGAGTTCATGAGCCACTTGTGTTAGAAAGAAAATGGAGCTTTTCCCAAAATGGAGTCTCTCATGGCCAGAAGTTGTACACCACAATTCCACAGAGGAAAATGTAGTTTGCACAGATTGTGTCTCTGATTTTAGAGCATGTGTGGAAGAAATCTTAGGGGGATCTCAAATGATGAGACCTGAGTGTTCCCAGGAATTGCTGTCCTCCCTTACTTAGTGCTTTGATAAAACCACACACACACACACAAAGATAAATAGCGTTTTTGGCATAGGCATATGTATCATTTACATTAACAGAAATGCTTCATTAGAAATGGCAGCTGCAGTTGCAAATTGTAAATTTAAAATATTTTCATGCACATTTTGGAAACCAAAGCACTGTTCTATGTGCTCAAAATATCGATCCACATTACCTGCGAGATAACAGTGCCTTTTATGAATAAAATATTTAAAATTCAAATATATACGGTGTGTTTGTGAAATAAAGTTGAAAAAACTATTTGTTAAATTTTTGGCTATCTGGAGGACCAACTGGACTGACTCCCAAAAGCTAGAGGGACAGGACCTGTGGGCAGAAAGAGCTTCACTGGGGTGGTGACAGGTAACTGATTATATATCCTCAGGTTGGGACGGGGTCAGGGAAAGAGTCTCTAAGGAATTTTTGAAGCATGATTTCCAGGACCTTGAGGGACCAGTTGCTGTTAAGAAAACACCATTTATTACCGTTTAGTAAAACCTTAGTCATGAGGCCCTTCAGATGTATATCAGGGGGGCATAAGTTTGGAGTATGATGGCCAGCATACATCTTGGGACAGTTGAGATAAAGGAAGTTTCCAAAGAAAATTTTATATGTTAAAGTGGACTTACAGGATCCTGGAGGGTCAGGATAATGTGAAGCCAAAGTTCTCTTTTGCCCCTAGCAAAGTGTAATCATCGAGGCAGCTGAGCTCCTTGAGGGAGGTCACTCTGCCTGTTTCAAGGACTTGCCAATGGGCTATAGGCAGCAGAGGAGTTTTCATTTGCCTTAGTTTCCCACATCACCATGGCCAGCACTTAAACTGCTTTCTTTTGTTCTTGGGTTGCTAGGAGTGTCTGAGGAATATTACGTATATTTCACCTGGGTGGTGGGGGTGCGGGGGTGTTAGATTGTATTTTTCCCTCAGCTTACATTATGCTCCTTCGTCATTACCAGGCAATGAACTCAATTCTGATGCTAGCTACCTGGAAACAGTATAAGAGCCCACAGGTGAAGAGCTCAGTCTTATAGGCCTGCCCTTACCCCCACATCAGATGCCAATTGCACGCCCAGATTGTGACCTGTGCTTCTGACTGTCTATAGGTTGGAGGTTCCCACAACACCTTCTTTGGGGTTCCTTAATTTGCCGGTGTGGCTCATGGAATTCAAGAAAACTCAGCAACTAGGTTACTAGTTAATTACAAAGGATAGAATTCAAGAATGACCAAATGGAAAAGACGCATAAGATACTGGAGGGGACATGGAACTTCCATGTTCTCTCTGTCACACCACTCTTCCTCTATCTCTACCTCCAAAACCCATCATTTTGGATTTTTATGGAGACTTGAACATGTAAACATGATTGATTAAATCACCGGTCTCTGTCAGTGGTGGTTGAACCCAATCACCAGCCCCTCTCCCTTCCCCCCCAGTCCTGCCCCCACCCCCCTAAGAGGTGGGACTGAAAGTTCTGACTCCCTGTTCATCTTATTGTTCCCTGGCATCCAGCCCCTATTCTTATCTTAGTGATTTCATTTCACATCCATTTCACTCATAGGCTATGCAGAGTAAGGGAAACTGAATTCTAGTAGATTTTTTTTCTTTCTTCTTCTTCTTTTTTTTTTTTTTTAGTATTTGAAGTTCTGTTTTTGTTTTTGCCTAGGGAGTTAAAGTGGAAAAATAGAGAAAAATTCAGATAACATTTCTGTCAGAGGCGTTTCAATTTTAGCTGAAGGAGAATGGGTACAGATGCACATCATTTATAATGAGTTGAAATGGCTATAACAGAGGTTGATCTTAGCTCCCTGGAGTGCATTACCTGAATACTATATTTCAGTTTCAGTTTCTCAATTAAAAACAAACAGGCAAACAAACATACTGTCAACTTTCAAAGAGTAAGTAGCTATTAGGGGAGGAGAAATGATGATAAATAAAGGCATGTTGATGATGCCCCAGTGCTAAGCCAACTTTGTAAGTGATCTGAACGATCTTGGGGAGCTAAGACTGAGATCTAGCTACTTCTCGGCCCTGTCTCATCCAGCAAATCCCTGTAGATATTTTTGAAAAATCCATGTCCTCCATATCCTTACCCCTGACACATCTGTAAACAGTGTGCAAAGATACAGAGGCTTGCCCATCATGGACAGATCATCAGCACTATCTAAATGTATCACTAAGTTCTTTGTTTCTCACATCATTTGTATGGGGGCGTTTTGGCTTTTCTTTCGAGATCCACAGCGTCAGGGCTTTGGACTGACGCAAGTAGATTTTTGCATCTGTGGACTTTACTTGCACCGGACAGACAAATCAGGAGTATGCAATGCTGATATGTTTACCCCAGGCCTTTGTTTCAGTGGGTATCAACTCCAGGAGCATTCTACCTTGGACAGTAGCTGGCAATATGCAGAAGCCATCCGATCTCTGTGGGAGATGGAGAAAGCATGAAAACAACCCTGTTCACAAATATTCCACCAGTGAGTCCCACGTCTTCTTTCAGGCACTTTCTCTAATTGACGGGGATCTAGAAACCTATGAGAGCCTGGACTTTCTGAGCCATTACTTTGGCATCTTATAGGGCCAGAAGTAAGGATTTGGAAGCCAATGAAGTGGACTGTGTCAGATACACAGTAGTTATCATGCATATGGTAGTTGAGTAGAGTCATCTTGTAGGTGGTAACCATAGATTAGCTAAAAGTATACCAAGGTCACGGCTGGCTTTGCCAACTTTTCAGAAACAGCACAGGCCCACAAACATAGTATCATTCTACACGAATAAGGTAACACGATCAACAAAAGGCTGGAAACAGGCATGGCTGTGAGGAAAAGTGTGAACACGTGTGCCGCCGCATGGATGTGGTTTGAAGGAGTGGGGTTTGGAACCAACGCCAAGAATTCTTGAGATGTCTTCAGTGCCTCAAGGTGTTTTCATTATAGCCTGGGGACCAAACCCATGGCGTGGAGAGCTGCCCTTGAGGTTGTGACGAGTGACTGGTTCTAGAAGATTTTCAAACCTATGGAAGGGAGGGTGATGTTGGGGCTCCAGGAAACGGAGTCTGTGGATTCCTGGGGGTCTGGTTATGGATAAGATTTTGTTTTGTTTCTTCTAAATCATTAGGACAGTTCAAACTGATAGAGACTCAGGTCCTGTATGACTGTGATCTCTATCAGGTAAGCCCTTGTTTTTCCCTTTCTTTTGTTCTGGGGCAGACAGGAGCGCCTGGGGTAAGTCACACATATCCCGTGGGGCCTGGTGGGGTGTTAGCTTGGGCTTTGCTCTCAGTCTGGCTTTTGCTCCCTCCTCAACATCATTGGAAGTACAAATAACGGCGAGTAGTTACCGCTTGGTTACACCTTACCAATCGCTTCATATACCTTAACTCGTTTATTCTTAACTACTCCCATAATATTAATGTTACAGTCATCATTTTACCAGAAAATAAACTGAGGTTTTTAGGATTTCAAGTTTCTTCCCCAAATACATTTATTCAAGTGGTGAAGTCAGAATACATTTCAGGTCTGTCAGACAGCAAAGAGATTTTCTTCCTTTGAAAGTGTAAAGAAAAGAGACTTTTTGCTTTGGAGCTCAAACACCACGACATGAGGGAACTTTGGGGAGACTCAGAAATGAGGACTAGCCTGATCCTTATTTGTCTGAACCATGCACGTCCAGTTGGCCAGGTGTTAATGGAGTTTTAAATATTTTTAAATGTATGAGATATGGGTACATTCAACCATTATTAAAAACAATTAACGTTTATTTATTATTGAGAGACAGAGAGACACAGAGAGTGAGCAGGGGAGGGGTAGAGAGAGGGGGAGACACAGAATCTGAAATAGGCTCCAAGCTCTGAGCTGTCAGCCCAGAGCCAACGCAGGGCTCGAACTCACAGACTGTGAGATCATGACCTGAGCCGAAGTCGGACTCTTAACTGACTGAGCCACCCAGGCGCCCCAACCATTATTCATGTGAACCATCAAAACATTTGCCGCAGGTTGAGATCCTCTAAGAACACATGACAGGCTCCACCCACTGTCTGTGCTGTCACAGAAATTACCGTGTGGAGTACCTGTGGGTGTGTCACAGCTTATTAAACCATAATTGTGGAACTGTAATTACAGCAGATGTACCACAATGTCTGAGCTGTAGAAAGCAACTTCCTCTTAAATCATAAGAGAGGAGCAAACTTTATGTACTTTGCCAGCAATGACAGGGTTCTATTAAAATAAAATACTGCTGGGGATGCAAAATTCACATTTCGAACAAATGCGGAAAATGATTACAGTATCCATCACTTAAAATAAATGTATTTATATTATAATCATAGCTGAGAAACGAGGTACAGCCAGAAGAACAGCATGTTAAAAAACATCCTATTTTGGTAGATATTCTTATTTATGTATTAGTTTACAAGTTACGACAATTACTTCCGACTAATAAGGCAATGACATACATATTCACATGCCCGGGGAACTTCCCGTTGCTGGTTTGCAGCAACCTGGACCCTCGTCCTTGAGATGTGTCCCATTACGGAACTACTCGGGTCATCTGTACAGGTAGATTAAGTCAACTTCATCCAGCCTGTTGATCTAAAAGGCCTGTCAGACAGGTTTTATCTCTTCCAAACAGCTGAGATTATAAAAACACAAAATCCAGTTCCCTGAGCATTTGCAGATGTCCTTTATTAGGGAGCTCAACTGCCTCATGGTTGGAAATACTCAGCTCACCATGAGCATCGTAACCAACCTTGTTCTATGTGTGTCTCAGGGAGGGAGACGAGGTGATGGCTGTTATTGTCACTGTCGCGGCTTTAGGTTTGCCTTCATGGGGACTCTCTCCTTGTTGAAGTTGACCTATCTTGCTGATGAGATTTTGGAGTGGTTCGTTGGGGGGTGGGGTTTGGAGCTGATGGCCAAGAAAGAATTCTTGAAGACGTCTTTGGTGCAAAAAGGTGATTTTCTTAAGGCACAGGGACAGGACCCATAGGCAGAAAGAACTGTCCTGGGACCATGAGGAGAGACTGGTTATATAGTTGGGACTTTGGGGGAGGTAAAGTCAAGGGGAAGTTTTCAAAAAGACTTCCATATACTGAAGAAGATTCACAGGATACGGGAGGCCTAGCTATTGTCAAGTTAAGGTTGTTTTTCCCTCTAGCAAAAGCATTAACCTTGGATGGTAGGGGAGAAATGTTTTCCTCAGCTGGCCTCAAGTATTTGTCAAAGGGCTACAGGATTTAAGGAAATTTAATCTCACCTGCCATTTCCTTCTGCCTTTGTTCACCACATCACTGTGGAGAGGAAGGTCCTACTAAGGCTCCGGGAACCTGAGTCTATAGGTTTCTGAAGATGAGGCTATTGATAAGATTGCCTTTTTCTTATAATTTACTAAGATATTTGTAAACTGATGGACACTCCTGTCCTGTAGGACTGTGATCTCTGTTAGTTGGCCATTTGTTTTTTCTTTGTTTGTTTGTTTGTTTGTTTTTTAATTAAAGGTACTTGAAGAATAGTTAGTGAAAGAAGGACACTCTATCCCTCCTTTGTCCCTCCTGGAAGCAGGAGATAAATGTCCTCTATGAAAGGAATCTTCCCTGTACTAGCAGGAAATATGGCATCCCTAATACCAGAAACAGGGAATTTAGCATCAGGAAGGCTGTATAAGCAAAACTTGCTAATTCCTCACCATTTTACTAACCCTAACTCAACCCCCTTTGTGTTGTCCGTTCTTCACAATCTGTTGTTTTCTTTTTGTCTAAAATGTAGAAAAGCTTCCTGAGTCTCATAACTTTGCGGGGCTTCTGTAAAATATACATGTAATTAATGTGTTATTCTCCTATGAATTTGTTTTATTGCAGAGGGGTCGAAGGCAATAACCTAGAAAGACAGAGGGAAGATTATTTCTCCTCTCCTGCGAAAGCAAATTTAATGATCCCAGTTTTGTCACCTTTGTTGCAGGGGGCTTGCCTCACTGGTTCACCTGCTCCTTGTAAGAATCAAATAAACAATTTAAGGCAAATGTTTTATGTGGATGGATCAAAAGCATCGTCGTGATGTATAAATTCTGGCTACATTTCACGGGGTACAGTGGAAGCTGTGGGAAGGCTGGAATTCGGAGGAAGTCAGAAGAGACACTTTACCAAGTTTAGGCATTATTGGAGGCACAGCGCTTTGGCACAAGGAAACGCAGATTTGAAATTAGAAATTATCCATTTTCAGATATACAGTATCAAGCAGCATTTTCTTGTATGAGTCATTTACTCTCCTAGAGTTTCAGTTTTCAAATCTTAAATGAGGACTAACAAGAGTAAGCATTTTTTTTTTTCTGAATACAATTTGGATTAAGGAGGTACCTATGAATAAGTGTTTTTTAAGACCTGACAGATGAAAATGAATGACAGGATTTATAGGAAGTTGAAGGAAATACATCAAAGATACTAAAATTGGTTGAGTTTAGGACTAAAAGTGGTCAGAGTCTTGACACATGAATAAATCACACCGTATCCTGAAATGAAGATGGTGATTGTAGTTTGTATTATTGGATCTGAATTAAATTTACGATGGCGAGGAAACTTACCAGGGAGCATTCTCTCTGGAATATGTAGAGATTGAAAGTATCTTTATTTGTGGCACCTTCCTCTCAACGGAATGGATTCTTTTTTTCCATCTACCATATTTTTGCCATCATCTTCCTTTCAAGGTAGGAACTCAACTACACTTAGATAGTACTTACTGATTAGGATCTCCATCGTTTGTCGTTTGCTCCTGCCCTGTCTTATTAAACTTATCTTTCTAAAGTACCATTGTAAGCAGGACATGAATCAGCAAATCCTGCTACCATGATTCTTTTTATCAATGAGAGTCAGTATTCCTGGAAATGTTTGCTTTTCAGCAAAGAAAGAACAAGTTGGCTATTGTCCTTAAGAAAGGGACTCTACTAATTTTTATGGATCTTTGGGAGGATTAATAAAATTCCACTTTTAACATGTGAACTATATGAATTATTGAAATGGTTAGGATTCTTTTAATTCTTTTCCTGTGACCTACTGATTTAGGTTTACACTGTATGTTCTGGTCCTAAGTTTTGTTTTCAACCTTTCTCACTCTTATGCTATAACCAAAATATCCCACTCATAATTTCTTATCATCATTTTTGCTGATACTAAACCCTATGCCAAAAGTGGTCTGAATGACCCTTATTATCTTTATTTTCAGCATGAACATTCCTTAGCTCTCTGCTGATTTCTCTGTCGTCTATTGTGCATGTCAACATACTTAGCACACTTTTCAGTCCTTTCCACTGGTGCCTATTCCGTAATCACTGATGAAATTATATATGCTTGTTTCATGTTCATGATAGACAGTGAAGGTGGCAAAGTTAGGCAACATAATATCCCACTGTCAAAGTCATAGTCAATGCTTTTCTTGAAGCATCTAGTAACACGTGAAAATACTTTTATTTTAACAAGTATATTGTTTCTTACCTGTTTATATGTCATTTTATATAACTAACCTTTTATCAATTCAACAGATGTTTTTTGAGCAACCACTAAATGTACCAGTTATCAAAATCAATGAAATCAATGAAAATCCCTGCCCATATCAAGATACACAATAAACTAAATAAGTCAATTCAATACTTCATAGAATAAAGTGATACAATGTTATGAAGTAGGCTGAGTTCCAAGTGGGAGAGGAAGAAATTTTAAGTAGAGGAGGGGAGAAAAAAATAGTTTTTCTCTACCCTACAGAGTTCTTGCCTGAGACCCCTTATAATAATGGACTGAGTAACAAAAGAAAAACAAACTAAAGTTTATCAACATGTGTATCACATGCATAGGTGGAAATTACTTAGAAAAAGTGAGTAACTCCCTGAGACAGCCCAAGCCACCACCTTTAATACCATCTTCAGCTAAAGACAAAAGAAAGAGCTAGGAAGGAGTAAAGGCTAGTTACGGAAGTTGACCAGGAAAAGCACAGTAAATTGGGTTAGGGTTGTTATGCAAACTTAAGTCTTGTCTTTACCTTTGATAAGATTTTTTTTTATAACTTAATGTCATCCTTCTCTAGGAGCACCTGGGTGCCTCAGTGAGCTAAGCATCCAACTCTTGATTTTAGCTCCGGTCATGATCCCGGGGTCTTGGGATCAAGCCCTGCATGGGACTCCACGCTGAGCATGAAACCTGATTAAGATTCTCATTCTCTCTCTCTCCCTCTCCCCCACTCATGCTGTCTCTCTAAAAAGGTAAAGTCATCCTTCTCTTCCAAATACACAGAGGGAGATGATTACAAATGGAAATTTCCTTTATACATGTAAATGTATCTTACAGAAAGGTAAACTTCTATTTTTGTTTCCAGAGTTTCTCCTGTGTCAGCTTTTTCTCAAAAAATAACCATCTCAAAATAATCTTTATGTCAGAAAAGCATATTCCGCTACCCTTCAGTAGTCAAGATAGATCTCACCGAGAAGGTGATATCAGGACAAAACTTTGACATAAGTGTGTCCTAAAAATACCTGGAAGGACGAGCTTTCTATGCAATGAGAAGTCTTGTCTTTTTCTTATGGCTAGAGACCTAACAAAAGACAGAGAGGAATAAGATGAAGTCCTCCTTAACTGCAGCCAGATTATTTTACTTACTTTTTTGAGCCTTGTAGACCACAGTAGAATTTTTGACTTATACCCTGCCTGATTATGGAGATAGCATAGAGAAAGTTTAGTAAATACATGTCATGATACGACTTTATATTTAAAGGTGATTTTCTGATAGGAAATTTGATGATGTCCCGAAGGGGAAAATGGTGAAAGCAAGGAGAGATGTACAGAGGCTATAGCAATAATCCAGGCAAGGGATGATGGAGTCTTGGAAGGTGTGATGGAGTGCCCAGATATCAAATATTATTTGAAGGTAGGGACCACAGGAAGCAGTAAATGATTGTATTGGGAATGTGAGAAATCATGAGAAATCACGAATGAGTGTAGGTTTTTCTTCAAGAAAATGGGATATTGCATTTTTCATTGAGTAGAGGAGGTTTTTGGTGTTGAAGATGATGAAGTCATGTTTTTGGATGTGGTTTGAATATCTATTAGTCAAAGAAGAATCTGGAGTTTATTAGGACCTTCAGGCTCAGTATTTAAGCTCTGAGCATGAGTGGTGTTTGAAGTTCTGAGTCTGGATGAGATCACCAAGGGAAAGACTATTGGTTGAGAAGACAGGTGATGGAAAGACCAGACCCTGAGATACTGAGTTCAGGTGATGAAGCGAAACTAGAAGGGAATTAAGAAGGCAAGAGTATTAACAGGAGAAGGCCAACTCCTACAACAAGCCACAAAGGAAGAGATGCCACCTTCGTGTCGTGCCTCAGAGAGGTCCAACCAATAGGCAGGCTGACATTAGGGTTTGGCAGTGCTGACGGTGGTAAACTTAACACAAACTTTGTGGAGTGGTAAGAGTGGAAGACTATTTAGAATGTGTTCAAGAGAAAATAAGAAGAGGAGACTTAAAGAAGAGACATAGTGGCACTCTTCTGAGGAACTTTAATGTCAAGGGTGACACAGAGATTGGGCTATCCTTGTAGAGGTAGGATCAAGAGATGATTTTTCTCTGCAGATGAGATGTGAGTAGGTTGAATACTGGTCCCCCAAAGATGTCTGTGTCCTAATTCTCAGAAGCTGGCAATATGTTATTTTTACCTGATGCACACTTTGCAGGTGTGATTAAGTGAAACAGTTTTAGATGGAGAGGTTATCTTGATTCTCTACACGCACCCAGTGGAATCCCAAGGATCCTTATTAAAGGATCAGAATCAGCAGCAGAAGCTGTGATGACAGAAGCAGAGGTGGTGATATGTGGCAAAACCACAAGTCAAAGACTGTATGCGGCCTCTAAAGGCTCCGGAAGTAGCCAGCCAGAGTAACACCTGCGTTCTAGACTTCTGCCTCCAGAACCGCATGATTGCGAATGTATGCCATTGTGCCCATGGGAATAATCCAGTAGAGAAGAAAAATTTAGCAATGCAGTAAAGGGAATGAGGAGTTGCCACAATGATGCTCTGAGGAAGGAGGATGGGACAGGGCTTAGTGGACAAGGAGAGGGATTGGCTTCTCCTCCAGATGAGTTTTTCCATAAGAGCAGGAGGTGGGAGAAAGGTAGACCAGAAGGCATTGTATGTTGCTAAATGGGTAGATGTATATATATATATATATATATATATATATATATATATATATGTATATATGGTTTGGAAAGGAGCAAGTGGTTTGAGCTTGTGTGGATAAGCAGTGAAGAGAGAATATTAGTGTGTTGAGAAAAGACAAAAACATGGTACAATCCGTGGATTGCAATTCTTGGTAGGAAGGTTATTTGGGGTCCATAGAGACCCTCCAGCGAAGGACCAAGGTGCCTGTCCATTCTTTCCTTAACAAAGAGAAGAATTATAAAGGGTTTCAAGGTGATCGATATTTGGATATCCTACCAACACCTGAACCTACTCTGTTTTGCATTTCATTATAATTATTATTATTATTATTGTTTGAGTAAGATGTGTACAAGATGATGAATACATCGAGGCAGGAGTAGTAACTGATCTGTGTCTCTCCTAGTGTATCCATTTATTTGCACATGTGGTCATTCTTCCATATGCCCATTTATTTATGCATCACGCACTGAACAAGTATCTAGTTCAAGTTCAGAGTCCAGAGTGCTAACCATGACGGAGTGGATCTAATTCAGGTTCCATGATACACATGGCCCCTGGCTGCCTGCAGCGGCAGAGGCATGGAAGGGAAGATAACAGTTCAAGTGGAACGAACCAACTGTGGGATCATCATAGTGCTCAGCGACAAGCAAGCCTACTCGTCTCTGATGGTTCGGGAACTGAGCATCCAGATCAGACCAGGCGGCTCAGGAATCAAAGATGGGATTTGAGGTCCTTGATGCTGAGCTTGGAGGATGAACGTAGACAATACTATTTCCAAAATAGTAGGACTCCAACAAGGAAACTTTATGATAAATACTATATTAAAAAATTAAGTTTATTTACTTTGAGAAAGAGAGTGAGAGAGAGAGAGAGAGAGAGACAGAGAACTAGTTGGGGAGGGGCAGAGAAAGAGAGGGAGACAGAGAATCCCAAGCACAGAATCTGTCTGCACAGGACTCAACATGGGGCTCGAACCCAGGAGCCATGAGATCATTATCTGAGAGGAAACCAAGAGTCCGACGCTTAACTGAGTCACCTAGGCACCCCAGGAATTACTATAGTTTAATTATGTTTCAAATATTTAAATTAAAAAAAATTTAAGGTTTATTTATTTTCGAGAGAAAGAGAGACAGAGTGTGAGCGGGGAAGGGGCAGAGAGAGAGACACACAGAATCTGAAACAGGCTGCAGGATCTGAGCTGTCAGCCCAGAGTCCGATGCGGGGCTCGAACTCGTGAACCGCAAGGTCTGACCTGAGCTGAAGTCGGTCGCTTAACCAACTGAGCCACCCAGGCGCTCCTAAAATATTTAAATTTTAATAAACAAAAGCAGGAATATATGTACTAAAAATCCCAGATTTTCTCTGTTATATTTTAAGGCCATACATTGTGTGTTTTTCTGTTTTTTTTTTTTTTCTGTCAAATACTGTTTAAAAAGAGCTTGTAAATAATTTTCCTAGAAGTATCTGAAAACTAAGGGATTTGTTAATGAGCTCTTAAAATGTTCACATTTAGGTCATAAAAGACTTAAAATTAATCATATATCAGTGCTTAGAGAATGTGTATAGACTTTGTGTTTGTAGAATACACTCATTTATCTCTAGCAACATTTGCAAAAATAGCGCACCAAACCATGTGACCTAAATATTTACCCTCTGGCATTTAAATTAAGCTGATTAATATTATTCATCATCCTGTCTCCACAAAGTAAACGGCTGCTAAGACACAAGCAGTACAGGATGTCTCAGATTTCAAAACATTACTCATGCCTATTTTAAGGTACTGAACCTGAATCGGTAACCAAGGCCGGCTCCAAAGGGAAGGAGTTAACCTCATCTTGTAAACTTGTTATCCAGGGCTGTGTATGCCGTCTGCGTTTTGTTCCTGTATCTTCACCGTATGAAGGGAATTGGAATTCTGGCTTAGTTGAAGCAGGGTTCTGGACAACAGAGAATGCTGTCATTAGGGGCGCAAAGAATCATTTACTCCTCGATCAGAGAGAAAGGGTATTTCTGTTTTATCACAGCCCATCCAAATTTAAGGGTCAAACTCTTATTCCTTAGGGATACACAAAAGCAATGTGTTGCATTGGAACGATTCTGTTACAAGGACCTTCCAGCTTTGCATCGCTTATTTTTTCCTCTCTTGTCCAAATGACTCTAGCAAAAATATTACTTGTGTCACATTCTACCCATAATTCTTCGCAGTGCTCTTTCACTCTGGGCGTGCACATTTGATTCCCCATGATGGTCTTAAATCCAATCATACATCCATCACCAGGAAAACAAATTAAGTGGAGTACCTTTGCAGATAAAGCAGGGACGCTCCTGACTCAGACTGGAAGGAATAATGTTAATCCCATTACAAATGTTGTGCTGATGTCACGTAAGGAAAACAGATGGCTCTTTCAACCCTGCTTCTCATTTGTCATCCTCCACTGTGAGGGCTCAGCCATACTGGGTTGAATATCTCCCTGTAATATTCTCTCTGAATAGCGGTGGGAATTCATAGAATGGGAGCCAGATGTGTGGTGGTTTGTGGGATCTAAACGCTGCCACCGAAAAATTCACAAGGAAAACCGTTGGAGGTTTTAAAGGGCCTTACAGGGGCGCCTGGGTGGCGGCTCAGTTGGTTAAGCTTCCGACTTCAGCTCAGGTCATGATCTTGTGGTTCATGAGTGCGAGTCCCACATCGGGCTCTGTGCTGACAGCCTGGAGCCTGGAGCCTGCTTTGGATTCTGTGTCTCCCTCTCTCTCTGCCCCTCCCCTGCTCTCTCTCTCTCTCTCTCAAAAATAAATAAACGTTAAAAAAAAAAAAAAGAGTTTAAAGGACACTGCATAATCTCTCCATGGCCACCTTTCTCCATCGTGGAGAGCACCTATTAAGCAGAGGTCAAAGTCAACCCAACAGACAAAATGGAGGGTTTCTGTATGATACTCTCCCTGGAAGGAGTGTAAATACCAATCCAGCAATCACTCTACGCCACATCCTATTGGCTGGTTGCCAGTGTCTTGACCAGATCACTTTCTTCAGCATTGTACATGTCCTTTGTGACACAATTATAATCATTGGTAATCATAGCTCAATGTTATCTAGAGGGAATCGAGTCAGTAGTGGAAATCAAATAGCAGATGGGTTGAATTTACTAAAAACTTAAAACTGAAACTGAAACTTCTGTGCCTAGGACAGCGCTGTCGTAGGTAAACAGAATGAGCTTTAATAAATATTCGTTGGAATTATTCCAAAATTATTTGATTTTCAAAATGTGTCTCATGTGATGGCAAGCTACTTGCTTACAAAAATACAGTATTCAGCTATCCCACGAATGCGTTTTTTTTACATCCTTTCTTTCAGTTTTTAATTAAATTCCAGTTGGTTCACAAACAGAATAACATTAGTTCCAGGTACACAAGTTAGTGATTCAACAGCTCTATACATCACCCAGTGCTCATCGCGACAAGTGCGCTCCTTATCAATGATCCATTAATCCATACCCCTACCCACCTCCCCTCTGGTAACCCACAGTTTGTTCTTTATAGTGAGGAATCTGTTTCTTGGTTTGCCCCTCTCTATCTCTCACTCTCTTTTCCCCCTATGCTTTTTTGTTTTGTTTCTGAAATTCCACATATGAGTGAAATCATACGGTATTTGTCCTTCTCAGACTAACTTACTTTGCTTAACATAATACCCTCCGGTTCCATCCGTGTTGTTGCAAATGGCAAGATGGAATTCGTTTTTATGGCTGAGCAATATTCTTTTGTATACATATGCCACATTTTCTTTTTTCCATTCATCAGTTGATGGACCTTTGGGCTTTTTCCATAATTTGGCTATTATTAATAATGCTGCTGTAAACGTAGTGGTGCATGTATCCCTTTGAATTAGTGTTTTTGTATTCTTTGGATAAATGCCTAGGAGTGCAATCGCTAGATCATAGGGTAATTCTCTTTTTAACTTTTTGAGGGACCTCCATACTGTTTTCTAGAGTGGCTGCACCAGTTTGCATGCTTACCAACAATGTAAGAATTGGTTCTTGCGTTGCTGATTTTAGCCATTCTGAGAGGTGTGCAGCGATATCTCATTATTGTTTTGATTATTTATTTATTTATTTATTTAGAGAGACAGCACGAGACGAGGGGGCGGGGGCAGAAGGAGAGGAAAAGAGAGAATCCTAAGCAGGCTTTGCACTGTCAGTGCAAAGCCTGATGCAGGGCTCAGTCTCACAAACCATGAGACCATGACCTGAGCTGAAACCAAGAGTCAGATGCTTAACCAACTGAGCCACGCAGACGCCCCTGTAATTTTGATTTTTATTTCTCTCATGAAGAATGATGGTGAGCATCTTTTCCTGTCTGTTGGCCATCGGTATGTCTTCTTTGGAAAATGTCTATTCATGTCCTCTGCCTATTTTTTTTTTAAGTTTATTTATTTTGAGATGGACAGAGATAGTGTGAGCCAGGGAGGGGCAGATCGCACACAAGAGAGAGAGAGAGAGAGAGAGACAGAGAATCCCAAGAAGGCTCCGTGTTGCCAGCTGTAGAGCTGGATGTGGGGCTCAAGTCCACAAAACTGTGAGATAATGACCTGAGCTGAAACCAAGAGTCAGATGCTTAACCAACTGAGTCACCCAGGCACACCTCTGTATGTTGATTCTGTATCCTGTGACTTGAGTGAATATGTGTATCAGTTCTAGCCATTTTTTGGTGGAGTCTTTTGGGTTTTCCATAAAGAGTATCATGTCATCTGCAAAGAGTGAAAAGTTTTGCTTCTTCTTTGCCGATGTGGATGTCTTTCATTTCTTTTGTGATTTGATTGCTGTGGCTAGGACTTCTAGTACTGTGTTAAATAACAGTGATGAGAGTGGACATCCCTGTCCTCTCCTGACTATAGAGGAAAAGCTCTCAGTTGTTCCCCATTGATGATAGTAGGTGGGCTTTTCATACATGGCTTTTATTATATTGAGGTATGCTGAACACATTTTGCCAAATTATATGACCATATGAAATTGGCATTAATAAATAGCAATAATCCACATGAAAGTATAATCCACAAATAATCTGAATATCCAGAAACCTTAAATGAACACTCTAGGTGTTATGGAATCCCCTCTTCCCAGGTATGCCAACATTGGTTGGATCTCACTTGACTGGATTATAAATTCTTTGAGTGTAATAACATGATAGTAAAACTCTACTTAGCATACGCTACATGGTCAATGTCTTTTGGCTAGCCTGAGCAGGTGTGTGGATGTGTGTGTGCACATGCGTGCACACCCGTGGAGAGAGAGAGACACACACGGACCCAGAGAAGACCAAATTAACCTTGTCAGGCTTCAAGAATCACTTACCCCCGGATTTAATAGCATGAGAAGCAGGCATAAATGGAACGACTTGGAACACTGGAGGACAAAGACACGCTCATGATTCATGAATGCTGAAAATGATGACATTGGAGGGAGGGGCACATTGTAAGAAAGATAATCTCACACTCACGTATTTTATCAAAACACACGGCCACAGAAACACATAACTGAGGGCCATTTCAGGACGCTGCCATTTAAGCAATGCCGTGAATATTAGAGAAAATACATATATGGTTAGTACAGTAGCTGAGAAATAGATGCTCAATAAACACTTCCTGATACAGCATTCGTGTGCTCCATGAAAGGAAAGGAAGATCTCCAGAAGCATACATCGGGAGAGTTTTGTGGTCACTGCTCTCACTCTCCCCATCTGCACAGATAGCATTGGGCCAACTGGCCAGAGGGGCCTGTGATGTACAGCACAACACACAGGTACAGGTGCCCGCGGAGGGCTGATGGCTTTGCTTCCCCTCTGGACTCCCTCTACTCTACTTACTCTAACTGCCCTCCTGGCCTGGAAGGGGAAAACTGACTTTGACTTGTTTAAAAGCATTAGAGCATGCATGATTGTGATTCAGGGGGTTATTATCTCCAACAAGATAAATAGAGGACACTCAATCATGTTGAAATCTTGGTGGAAATGAAGTTTGGGTATCAAAAAGTTAGACGTAGCATATTTTTGGTATAACCTTAAATGGTTCTTATGTGATTCTGAGTTTGGTTGTAGCCCTAAAGTACAGATAAGAAACCTGAAGAATAAAGATTTGAGGCATTTATCAGGGATCATTCTATTAAATTTATCTAGTGATCTTTCAAACTGATGTCTTTCCCCCCTGTAATGTAAATTCCAGGCGGCGGGGGTAGAAGGGGTGAGTTGGATACAACAATGACCATGAATCAAATCATTTTAACTGAACACTGAATGCCTGTTTTATGCGGGCACCATTATAGATGCTGTCGGCAGTAAGCAGGACAAAGATCCTGGGACCTGCAGCACCGACGGCTTCAGTTTAATGAAAAAAGGAATTAAGCGTGACCACTGTCCAAAAGTCTATAAAAAGAAGTTAAAGGAAATAGAAGAGAGGGTTGAATTGATGGTTAAGATTATAAGGCTACAGGCACCTGGGTGGCTCAGTCGGTTAAGCATCTGACTTCGGCTCAGGTCATGATCTCACGGTCCGTGAGTTCGAGCCCTGCATCGGGCTCTCTGCTGTCAGCACAGAGCCTGGAGCCTGCTTTGGATTCTGTGTCTCCCTCTCTCTCTCTCTGCCCACCCCTCGCTCAAAAATAAATAAACATTAAAAAAACAAACAAAAGATTATAAGGCAAGATTTCATTGAAGTGGTATAGATAAATATCAGAAAAAATATGTATATACCATATGAATTATACATATACATATATATATATGTATATATATATATATATATATATATATATATATACAGCATATACATATATATATACACACACACTAGGGGTGCCTGGGTGGCTCAGTCGGTTGAGCAGCTGATTCTTGGTTTTAGCTCAGGCCATGATCTCACGGTTCATGGGTTCGAGTCCCACATGGGGTTCTGCACTGGCGTTTGACTTTCTCTCTCTCTCCCCCTCTCTCTGCTGTGTTCTCTTGCTCTCTCTGTCTCTCAAAAAAAAACAAAAAAACAAAAACAAATAAACTTAACAAAATATGTATATTAGACATATATATATGTATATATTCTGACACATTCAATATATATGCCACATATACACTATATATATATATATATATGTACATATGGCTGTGTATTCTAACATATATGCTATATATTGTACATATTCTAGACGTGTGTGTATATATGTATATGTATTTGTGTCTATTTCAGTCTATTACTAAATGAATAACTACTTTGAGAAATTAACCTAATCTTTTTCCTTAATAAAACCATTGAGTTGCTAAGCTCACCGACCTCCTAGGGTTTTGGTTGGAAAGATGAAGTACGCTCAGCCATGAGGAGCCAAGACCTTGGTCTGATGCAGAGTAAACCCACCATACACAGCCCTGGCCATTATTTTATTTATTTTTGAGACAGAGAAAGACAGAGCATGAGCAGGGGAGGGGCAGAGAGAGAGGGAGACACAGAATCGGAAGCAGGCTCCAGGCTCTGAGCTGTCAGCACAGAGCCCGACGTGGGGCTCAAACTCACGGACCTCGAGATCATGACCTGAGCTGAAATCAGAAGCTTAAGCGACTGACCCACCCAGGCGCCCCTACACTTTTCTTTTTTTAATAGGTTGTGAAGTCCAACATTTCTACACACCCATCCCCCTTATGCTGGCCATAGGGATCCTGTTCTGATGGTAAATTATTAATTTAACAACCCTATAAACAAGGTTGTAAACTGTGTAAATTAACAAAACAATTCATTTCCCAAGGAAAGCCGCTGTTCCTTCCAGTGCCAAATGGAGGCTCCAGTCCCTCCATGTGTCTTCATTGGGTTAATCCCAGGCTGCCTGGTTATGGTGTTTGCACAGCAGGTTCAACCGTAGAGCGTCAACGTCTCCACATACGAATTATGCTTGAGATCTGATCAAAACTGGTGATGGCACGGCAAAATTGATATAGATAATGGTGTCATTTGCTTACAGAGTGCGCTTGAAACAGGATTTTGAAACCACTCTGTTTTCTCTCCCGCTGGAAGATATCGCAGGAGTTAGCCAACACTGCATCATTAAACTGGAATAACAAGACAGCTAAAAGTGAATTTATCTGTGTGGGCAGTCATTTTGGACGACTTCGTTGATAGCACCATATGTTAGCTACAGTTGGCACCTTCCACAGGGAATTGCAAATGTTTACAGATGCTTTGAGGGAGACGTTCTTTGTGTTCTCACGCAGGGCTTGGCACGAGGAGGTGCTTGCCCAGGAAAGATGACAGAAAGGTATATTTTTGATCCACTATTTTTTCTGCACTCCATCTTTTTTTCCTGTGTTCCATATTTAAAAGACTTCATTTATCCGGGGTGACTCGGAGGCTGAAGATAAAGTGTGGCTTCCCGATCTCCACCCTTGGCTCCTGTCTCCTGTCTTCTCACCGTGGCTTGGTAATAGATCATTTTGAAACTCTCAGACACAGTGTGGAAACAACTTGTTCAGAATTATGTTCAATGGAGTCGTTTGTTCTATAGAGGTTGTTCTTTGAAGCTCTTGATAGAGTTTTTAGAATGGCATTTTGAGTCCTCTTAAAAATCAATCGGAATGTCAACAGGAGAGAATTTCCGCTCAAGAAATGTGTTATAATTGTTAAATTGGGACTAGAAAGTGAAAACAAAATTCTATATGTTATCAGCTCTCCTTGTAATAGTCGCTACAAAAACTTCCCAGGTGAAATTTGTGAGGAAAATTAAACATAGAATTTTTTTTTTTTTTTGCCCATGACTATCTCAAAGTGTCCTAGTCTGGAATATAAATTATATGCTCACCCTAGTTATGGCTTGTATTCTTACTTTCAGCCCAGTTCTCACCCTCCATGAAAGCCAAGGTTCCTGGGTAACTTCGGATGGATGGAACCAAGCCTTGCCTAGGCTCTTGCATCATGGAAACATCACAGAAGCCATCATGGCGGACAGAGCAAGTGAGTCCCACCTGCATCTGCCTCCACTTATCTTGGTGACTTTGGACATATAATCTACATTCCTGGGCTTTAGTTTTCACATTGATAATACTAAGGATTTGGGGGGAAAAAGTATTTTCCAAATCTAGCTCTGACAGCATCTAACTACCACTTTGAGTTCACTTTCCTTCATGCAGCATCCTGGAGATGTGGCTTTCCTGGTTGGGCTATAGTTCTCAGCTGTCTTTTGTCTATTGGAATCATGTGACTCATTCTTACAGATGTAATATGAATGGATCTTTTTGGTTCACATATGGCCAAAGCAGTATAAAAGTAGGTATACTGAGGCACCTGGGTGGCTCAGTCAGTTAAGTGTACAACTTCAGCTCAGCTCATGATCTCATGGTTCATGAGTTCAAATCCCAAGTCAGGCTCTGTGTTGACAGCTCAGAGCCTGAAGCCTGCTTTGGGTTCTTTCTCTGTCTCTGTCTCTCTCTCTCTCTCTCTCTCTCTGCCCCTTCTTTGCTGCTGCTCTCTCTCTCTCTCTCTCTCTGTCTCAAAAATAAACATTAAAAATTTAAAAATAGGTATACCTCCTCTATTGTTTTTTTTTCCTCCCACCCATTGGCTGAATGGAAAGGAATTCCAAGTCCTAAAGAAAATAGAACACAGATTAGAGAAATCTAAGTCCTTGAATGACCAACCATGAGCAAAGCCACCCACCAATGTTTGATTTTACATAAATAAGAAATAATTTTCTATTTTTCTTCAGCCACTGAGATTTCTAGGGCTATTTGTAATAGCATCCAACAGATCATAAATGCGTTATTGCCTTTGAATCTAATTTGAGCTTTGACCTAGTAATCATTGACATTCCCATCCAAACTTGAATACTTTCCAGTCAGACAGGTCAGATGCTGAGAATACAGTGTTTGTTTTTTTCTGTCCTTGGGGAAAACATATATATGTAATATATAAAAACACACACACACACACACACACACACCCATATATATATATATATATATATATATATATATATATATATATACATATATAAAACATGGCTAAAGAAGCAGTGTTAAAACAGGTAACTTGACTTAGTGATAATTGGAGATTAGACCCCACTCTGCTAAATAATGTAGAGGTCAGTGTTATCAGCAAAGGTTTAAACACAACATTGTTTAGGTCAAAATCAGAATTAGAGACATCTCTACTTAGAAGGAAAACCATGCAGTTATAAGAAGAGAGAGAGAGAGAGAGAGAGAGAGAGAGAGTGAGTGTCTTATAGACAAAGAAACACCACCCGCAGAAATGAGTGACATAAATGGATTAATATCTATGGAATTAAGATCAGAAATAGAGACATAAAAATAAGATCCAAGAAAGCAAGGACATGGATGAGGATTTTCAGATGTCCCAATACAAATGTACTCAAGCAAGCATAGGACAGAGAAGAGAGAGGAAGATCCCCACTGGAGACACAGAAGCAGAAAGAAGGAAATAGTTTTAGCCCACACAGTTTACAATGTAACCAATTCTATTTGGAAATGCTCCTTTAGGGATGCCTAGCTAATGCGTATATAAAGTTTTAATTTATAGCATGGATTTGGTGATTTTGTGCACCATTTGTTTTTAATGTGTGTGTATTTTGTTTTGTTTTGTTTGAGAGAGAGAGAGAGACAAGCACCAGTGGGGGATGGGGAGAGAGAGAGAGAGAGAGAGAGAGAGAGACAGAATCCAAAGCACGCTCAAGGCTCCAAGCTGTCAGCACAGAGCCTGACGAGGGGCTCGAACTCGCAAACTGAGATCATGACCTGAGCTGAAGTCGGACACTTAACCAACTGAGCCACGAGACGCCCCCATTTTTGTGTTTTTATAATCCAAATGTGAAGAGGTGTTTCCAGTATCAATACAGCTTTCATAGAGATGCCCCGTGGAATTGGCAGTAACTGTTCTAGGAGGTGAAGGACGGCCATTAACAAATATTTGGGTGGTAGAACAGGTAAAATCGCAGCTGAGCACATCATTATGTTGCTAACTCTGTTCTGGATGTCTGTCTGTTGTGCTTGGTGTGTGTGTGTCTGTGTGCATGTAGGGACAGTTACACGTACACACACAATCCTCAGTATGAAAACTACCTGTCTAAACGGAAATAGATAACGTTTTCCTGAGAAAAATTTAGAGCCCTTTTGTGAAGTCTTTTAAGGAATTGATATATCAATATTTTCTGTTTGGAGAGAATTAAATGCAAAATGACAATGGGAAAGGAATCATAGCAAGTGACTCAGGATGAAAAACAGCAAGGGAAATATAATAATAATATATTCAGGGGCAACGTGTGATTGCCAAAACGTGGAGAATTTTC
The DNA here is from genome assembly GCF_018350195.1 of Panthera tigris. Taxonomy (NCBI): domain Eukaryota; kingdom Metazoa; phylum Chordata; class Mammalia; order Carnivora; family Felidae; genus Panthera; species Panthera tigris. The sequence continues at coordinate 66,648,843 of NC_056661.1, forward strand.
CATAAAAGAGATGCATTGACCTCTGACAATTAGAATATAAGTAGAACAAAATTTTGAAACCACAGGGTGGAGATAATAAATATACCAGATATTTAAACTACAGTGATTATTATCATAGTTTTGCATGAAATTTGGCGTGAGCTTTGCAGCCATCGAAACATAAAAATGAAAGTCATATCTGTTTTCAGCGCCTAATAAAAGAAAATATCATTAATTTTTTTTTTCTAACACGGATCACTGAAACTAATTACCGCCACAAAATTGCCATATGGTCACTGAACAAGAAATTGGACAAACCTAAAAAGTGGTTTTACACAAGAGAAATTCCTTATGTGGCAGTAACTTGTATCTATCCTCAGAAAAAAGCTAAGTATCCCCTATGCCATTACTCACTGAAGTGATATTTGTGAGAAGGTAATCAAATGAGATTTAACACCTAACCTGAGGCAAGGACAAATTTAAAAATTGTTGGAATGAATGGATGGATCGCAGGCATCCATTGATTTTCAACTTGCAGTGACAGATGCCATCAATCACCGATACTATTTACTTTCCCTGTGTGTGCGTGTGTTAGAATTGGGGGGGGGGGAGGAGGTAAAAATGTACACTGTTGTGTGATTTAGTATTTATAACTGGCAAAGGAGGCACTAAAACAGAATGCCCCTCCCCCCACTACGACTGCCCCTCCCCTGGCAAAATGGCTCCCTCCCTGCTGGAGAATTGAGCAAAATCAGTCACTTATAGCTATAAAATAGCAGGAAATTAATCTGAAAAGTCCCAAGCACAATCTCTAATGTGGGTACACAAATAAGTCAAGGAGTTCCCGCAAAATCAAGCCAGTAAGTTAAAGAGGAACTTAAATTTACTCAGCAGGGTTGAATTATGGCAAACGCCCTGTGTGGACTTCTTAACTTACAGCCAGTTTCTCCATGAAGAATTATTTAATGATATTTTTAGTGCAAAAGAAATCACCTTTGGTGCCATTTTAATATATTTGTTGATTTTTTGAAGTTTATTTATTTTGAGAGAGAGAGAGAGAGGGGGAGAGACTGTGAGTGGGAGGGGCAGAGAGAGAGAGAGAGAGAGAATTCCAAGCAAGTGCTCTCACACACCCTGACACCATGACCTGAGCCGAAACCAAGAGTCCAGTCCGATGCTCAGTCGACTTAGCCACTCAGGTGCCCCTACAGTGCTTAAAAGAGAATCTCAGTTATAAGAAACAAGTGGACCATTCCTAGAATCTAAGCATTTTTAAATGCTTTGTAGAAATCCATAACAAGTCCACATGCTAAAAACATTCTGAAAACCCCCAAACTATGTATAAAGTGAGGGAACCCAAAAGGAAATGCCAAGGCACTCAGAGAATTGTATTTTGGGTAAAGTAGTTATTTGGAGAATTGATCATTAGGTAGGGTTTTTGCTTTTGTTTTTGTTTTTGTCTTAGAAACAAACCCACTGACAGTGCACATAGAGATCGGGGGTGGCACGGCCATGACCAAGAGAGAGCAGGACACGCACCGTCCTGGCCAAGGTACCTGTTCCACCTAGAGTGTTCTCAGGCTGGGGCTGGCAGAGCACAGAGGCAGAGTCAGAGCTATTGCCTTGACGGCAGGCGTGGAGACCCAGGAACCAGCAAGCGACAGCACGTGTGCATATCTGTGTTCTCACATGTGTTTCCATATATGGACACAGTGCATTCAGAATGTATAAAACCCCTCAAAAGCTGATCTAGGGAAACAGGTCAGGGGTAAGACGCCTCAGCTCCCTGAGGGCCCCAGAGGCTAAGGAAACATCAGGAAAGGGAGAACATCATGCTTTGTGCTGGACGCCCAAACCTAGTCCTTCCTGTTCTGCCGCTTAGACTTGCTGTGTGACCTGGGGCAAGATAGTTACCATGCCTGAGTCGTGGAAAGATTCACTGGATGGTCACAACTGCCTTCAGGACCCCAGATGTTCCTTGGCTTTCTCATCTTGAGTCCTTAGAACACTTAGCCTTTGTCCCGCCCACCTGGTCCATCCGGTCACCTGTTCTGACCCATACTTACCCCATCATGTTCATATACTTGGGGACCTCTTGCCCAGAAGTTTGCACCCTCACAGTTTGAGCAACAGCTGTGGCTTTAAAAACAAACAAACAAACAAACAAACAAACAAAAACTACTGTTAAAATTAAGTAGAGAATGGGGTACCTGGTGGCTCAGTCAGTTGAACATCTGACTCTTGACTTTGGCTCAGGTCATGATCCTGGGGTCCCGGAATCGAGCCCCACCTCAGGATCCATGCTAAGCATGGAACCTACTGAAGACTCTCTCTCTCCCTCCCTCCCCCTCCCCCTTTCTTTCTCTTATCTTATCTCACAGTTTATAAGTTTGAGCCTGGCATGAGGCTCCATCCTGACAGTGCAAAGCCTCCTTGGGATCCTCTCTCTCCCTCTCTCTGCCCTTCTCCTTCTCTTGCTCTCTTTCTCTCTCTCAAAATAAATAAACTTAAAAAAAAAAAAAGGACTCTCTTTCTCTGCCCCAATCACACACACTGTATCTAAAATAAAAAAAAAAAAAAATTAAGTAAAGAGATGGTCTACTTGGAAGAATTATCAACACAAAGTAATTTCTCATTTTATTTTTGTATCCATGAGATCATCTGGAAACAGGAAATCCTTATTATTACAAAAACCTCAAACCTGTCTAGACCACTGTTTCTCAATCCATTTTTATGGTGAAAAGAAAATTTTTCCAATAACTCTCAGGCTTATACTTTTACAAAATGAAAGAAAAATAACATCAAAAAAGGCATGAGACAAAAATTTCTATTTTTAATGATTATATTCAACAGAAAAATTATTTTCTCAAGTTGCTATGAAAGTTTCTAGATTTTGTTTCCTTAACCTATTATGGACCAAAAAGAAAAAATTGAGAGTCCACACCTGCCAGAGGTCCACATTTTAAGTAGCCAACTCCTAAGAATTATTCTCATGCATTTTTGTACCCAACTGTATGTTGTCTGGGTCAGGATTTGGGGGAAAAGTAGATAATTTTTCTTTTAACAAGTAAAATTGTTCAAGATTGAACTTGATGAAAGTCTGTATTGTTAATCAAATGGAGATTTGTAGTTATTGAATATCAGTTTTGGGGTAGTCAGTGAAAACATTATTTTTTAAGCTTGTGTAGATAGTATTTAATGTATCTTTGTGGAAAACCAAAGGTTTTCCTCCAACAGCAACTTTAGATAAATCCAAAGTACCTAAAACTCCAACCGTGCCTGACAGAAGCTTAAAATTTTTCTTTTAGCCCACAAAACATGACAGATGTAATTTATCTAGTACTTGGGTGCCTTAAGCCTAAAATGATGTCAGTTTTAAGTGATAGCATTTCCTGGTGAAACTACCAGGATTTGAGTGTCTTGTAAAATCAAAAGCAAGCAAATAAACAAAAAACCAAACTGACCGGTGCTATGATTTTATTTATCCATCTGAAAATTAAATATGTGTCAACCAGATGTTTTAGGCTGTTTTGACTTTTTTCGGGAGTGGGGGGGGGTGCTGTAAAATGAGAGAACAGAATCACATACTTCTTGAAGTCACTATTGGTTTCTGACAACATTTTTGCTTCTCTACCTTCTAAGGCATATGTTTTGTTGAAGAAAACCACTCTACGCATTTTAAATCTAAGTTAAAGATACAGGTGGCTATGGATGGCAATGACCCTATTTGAGACTAAATGCCTGTGTTGTAAAGTCATCTCCATATGATATTTTGATCCAGGTTCTGCAAAAACCCCAGGTCAATAACAAATTCACCAAATGTGTCTAGCGATGCATACTGAAAGGAAAATTCTTTCCTCTCTTCTTGCTTGTAGTTTTACCAAGCTGTCAGAGTATCAGGCAATGACCACCATTGGACAAGCTCTACTCACAATTCCTTTGAATTTCATGGGGGCTATTGGATCGTAACATGGGGTATGGTAATTTGTGTTTTTTTGAAAACAGGACAGTCTGCCTTTGCAGTCCCACCAGTGGGCTCCCAGGTAGCTGTGAGATAATGACGGTTGTAAATGTTTAATACTGCTGAAAAATTTAAAACTGGTTTTTCAACTTGTCAGAATTTACGGTATTTGAAATCGTGTTTGAACATGATTCTTGCGGCTCTTTCCTTAAACTCCCCAGCTCTGATAATATTTGCCTCTGCGGCTTTGCCACTAGAGACCGCATACCATATTTCTTTCCTGCTCCCTTCACACGCCACACATCCCCTTCTTTTGGTTTGTCTCTCATTGAGAAGGAATTCGTTATTCCTCAAAGTGAATCTCTGATGTGCGTGTGGAAAATATCCACTTTTTTGGTTGATTACTTGCTCTTATATTTCTCAATTTTCCCCCAGCTTCATTGAGGTGCTGACAATGAAAAAATTGTGTATATCTGAAGTATGCAACCTGATGTTTTGATATGCGAATACATTGTGGAGTGATTACCACAAACTAATTAGCATATCCATCAACTCACAGTTACTGTGTGTGAGTATGTGTGTGTGTGTGTGTGTGTGTGTGTTCGGTATGTATCTTTTGACCAATATCTCATTTCCCCCACCCCGGCAACCACTGTTGTACTCTCTATTTTGGAGTTCAACTTTTTTGATTCCACATAAAAGTGAGATCATCCAGTATTTGTCTTTCTGTGTCTGGTTTAGTTCACTTTAATACTATCCTCCACGTTCATCCATGTTGTTACAAATGGCCTAATTTCCTTCTTTTGAAAGGTTGAAATAATATACTAGTGTGTGTGTGTGTGTGTGTGTGTGTAGTATCTCACTTCATATATTCATAGATATATAAATATCTATCTATATATATTTATATATATTTATATATTTTTTAATATATATATTTATTTATATATATAATATATAATATTTATTTATATATAAATATATTTATTTTATTTATATATATTTATATGTATTTTTATAAATTATACTATAATTATATATAATTATATATTATATATATTATATTATATAATTATAATATTATAAATTATAAATATAATTTATAAATATATATTTATATATTTATATTTATTTATATATATTTATATATATTTATATATATTTATATATATATTTATTTATATATAATATTTAATATTTAATATTTATTTAAATAAATAAATATATTTATAAATATATTTTAAATTTTAAATATATTTATTTATATTTATAACTATTAAATATATTTATTTAAATAAATATATAATATTTATTTATATATATAAATATATTTATTTATATATTTATAATAAATATAAATATATATAAATAAAATAAGTATATTTATTTATATATATATTTTTATATAATTTATAAACATATATTTATATATTTATATATATTTATATATATATTTATATATTTATATATAAATATATAGATATTTATATATCTATGAATATAAAATATTCAAAAATATATATATTTATACCGCTTCATATATTCATAATATGTATATATATATTCATACATATATATATTTCTTTACCTATTTCTTCATCAACTTACATTTAATTTGTATCTGTGTCTTGGCTACTGTGAAAAATATTGTAATGCATCACATTTTATATATCATTGAATTTCTCTCTTTCAAGTTTTCAACTCTATGACTTTTAGAAAAATTACTGTGCCGTGAAGCCATCACAATGAAGCAATATTAAGCACAATTAAGCAGATTTTCAAACAATGAGATAACTTAGTTTCATTTTCTTTTTTTTTTTTTTTAATTTTTAATGTTTATTTATTTTTGAGAGAGAGAGACAGAGTGCGAGCAGGGGAGGGGCAGAGAGAGAGGGAGACACAGAATCCAAGGCAGCCTCCAGGCTCTGAGCTGTCAGTGCAGAACCCTATGGGGGGCTCGAACTCACGAACGCTGAGATTATGACCTGAGCCAAAGTCGGACGCTTAACCAACTGAGCCACCTTGGTGCCCCTACCTAGTCTTATTTTCAAGTAACCCCAATTTTCATGCTCTGCCTCATGCAAACAATAATTTCTTTCCTGTCTCTGCAGATTTGCCTTTTCTGGATTTTCATATAAATGAAATCATAAAGTACGTGTTATCTTGTGTCTTACAATTTGAATTACCATAATACTTTTGAGAGCTATTCACGTGGTAGCATGTGTCAGTGTTCTGTTCTTTATTTCTCTATAACATTCCATCGTATTGATATACTATGTTTGGTATAACCATTTGCTGGTTCATAAACATTTGGGATATTTCCGATTTTTGAGCATCATAAATAATTTTTCTAAGAAGATTTGTATGCAAATTTTGTATGCCTATCTACTAAGTTTTGCAACGGGTAAGTGAAACTCTTCAGACTTGGTTCTTTGAAAACCTGCAACTAGTTGAAAACATACTCAACATTATATGTCATTGGAGAATGGCAAATAAAGCGACGATGAGATATTACTACACATCTAGCACAAAGGTGAAAATTAAAAATAATGTCAACACCAAGTGCTGGTAAGGAAGTAGAGAATAGGAATTCTCATCCATGGCTGGTAGTAATGCAAAATGATACAGACGGAAAGAAAGGGTGGCCGTTTCCTGCAAAACTCAATATACTCTTACCATATGATCTGGCATTAATGCTTCTTGCTATTTCAGCTTCAAAGGAGATGAAAATTTATGACCCACATAAGCCTGCACATAGATGTTTGTAGCAGCTCTATTCACAGTTGCAAAAGCTAGGAGTCAACCAAGATGGGCTTCGGCAGGTGAGTGGATAAATAAATTATAGCACACCCAGACAATGGAATAATTTTTCACTGCTCAAAGGAAATGAGTGGCCCAGCCATAAATGCAACAGGGAGGAACACACATGCATATTACGAAGTGAAAGAAGCCATTCTGAAAGGCTGCATACTGTATGAGTTCAACTGTAGGACATTGGAGAAGAAAACAATACGAGACAGTAAAAAATAACAGGTAACTAAGGGTTAGGGAAGAATACCTAGGCCGAAACTGTAGAATGTACACCGGAAGTGAACCCTAACGGGGACCATGGCCTTTGGGCGATAATGATATCATGTGTCAATGTAGGTTTTTCTGTAGGAAGAAATGTACCCCCTCAATGCGGGCTATTATAATAGGAGAGATAAGGGGTGGGGGTGGGGGCTGGTGGTGTTTGGAAACGCTAGAACTTTTGCTTCATTTTCATCTGAATCTAAAACTGCTCTAAAAATAGTCCACTGAAATTCAAAACATAGATATATTTTCATTTCTTTGGACTTTTGCATTTCCACGTAAATTTTGGGATCTTGCTTGTGAGTTTCTGCAAAAAAAAAAAAAAAAAAGTTTTGTTGGAACATTTATAGAATATTTATAAGATCCTATGGATTTAATCTCCACTTTTTGAAACCTACTTGTTGAATCTATGGACCAAATTGGGAGAAATGACATCATTGCACTTCTGGGTTTTCCAATCCAAGAACGTGCGCCCCTCTATTTATTTTGAACTTCTTTATTTTACTGCTGTAATTCTTTTTTTTTATTTTTTTATTTCTCAGGGTACAAGTCTTACGCTTCTTTTGTTACATTTATTCATGAGTATTTTATTCTTTCTGATGTGGTTGTGAAAAACCGTATTCCTAATTTCGTATTGGTCATTGCTGTAAATAGAAATGCGATTGGTTTTTCAATATCGTCCTAATATTCTAAAGACTCATTCTACACGTATTTTACTTCTAATTCTTTTCATGATGCCCTCAGACCTTTTATATCCAAGATCATGTTGTCTGTGAGAAAAGATAGTCCTACCCCCTCTTTCCAATCTAGGTGCTTTTTCTTTCTTTTTATTGCCTCATTGGACTAGCTAGCCCTTGAGGTACGTTTACGAGAAGTGGCAGGGGCAGACATGGCTGCCTCCTTCCTGATTTTAGGCAGAATATCTTCAGTCTTTCGTCACTAAGTACAATGCTCGCTGTGGATGTTGCGAAAGGAGTTACCGCCTGTGAAAATCATAAATGTGCATTGGGTTTTTGTCCAATGTTTTACCACGTCTATAGAGATAATCATGTGGTTTCTATTCTTTGTCTTACTAATATTATATTGATATTTGCATATCCTATGTTCTATTGAAAATAATGTGTTTTCTGTTGTCATTGATTATCATGTTTTCTAGATACTAGTCAAGTTGAGAGTGTTTTTCGAGTTGTCTGTATTTTTTTTCTGATTTTTTTGACTAGATGTTCTATCGATTATTGAAAGTGGAATACTGAAATCTTCAACTATTTTTGTTGAACTGTTTCTCTCTTCAGTTCTAAGTAGCATGTATTTTGGGGCTCTGTGGTTAAGTAAACATATGTAATTATTCCGGCTGAATGGAATTTTTTATTAGTATAAAATATCTCTCTTTACCTCTAGTAATACTTTCTGTACTATAATTTTTGCCTTAAAATCTACTTTGTATATTAGTATAGCCATTGCAAATCTCTTATAATTTGTATGGCATATCTTTTTCCCAGCCTTTTACTTTGGAATTATTGGTATTTGAATCTCATTTGTCTTTTGTGTACAGTCTGTAGTTGGATTCTGTTTTTTAATCACATCATTAGATTGCCTTTGAATTGGAGTACTTAATCCATTTATTTAGTCTAATTATATGACTGGGTTTTGCAGTTTGCTTTCTATGTGTTTTATGTCTTGTGTGTTTCTCTATTCTTCCATTATTACTGTATTTTCGGTTGAACAGGTATTTCTTTGTCGGACACTTAAATTTAAAAAAATTTTTTTAACGTTTATTCATTTTTTGATAGAGACAGAACATGAGTGGGGGAGGGGCAGAGAGAGAAGGAGACCCAGAATCCGAAGCAGCCTCCAGGCTCTGAGCTGTCAGCACAGAGCTGACATGGGGCTCAGACCCACGGACCGTGAGATCACGACCTGAACCGAAGTCGGACGCCCAACTGAGTCACCCAGGCGCCCCTCTTTTTTTTTTTTTTTTTTTTTTTTTTTTTTTTAGTATGTTGTCTTATTTTCTTAGTGGCTTCTCTGGATATTGCAATATGCATCTTCACCTAAAACAATCTATTTCAGACTAATGCTAATTTGATTACATAGTACATAGAAACTGCTCTAATATAATTATCTTACTTATCCCTTTCCTGGGCTATTATTATCATACAGATTACATCTTCATACACTGTTAAGCCCATCAACAGTTTTATACATTATACATAGTTTTTGTGGTTTGGTTTTTTTCTTGTTTTGTTTTGCCGTGAATGTCTCATAATTTTTTGTTGAAAAGCAAGGATGTTAGGTACTATAGCAAATCTGAAATGAGTTCTCACCCTCCCATGAGGTTTGTTCCTAACACTTTTTTTCCCCCTCTTGTTCTGTTCCTTTGCTTAACAGAATTCCAGAATGGATTTTATAGGTTCTGTACTCAAGGCTGTATGAAGCCACGGAGTTCTCCGATCATTTTTATTTTTAAAGTGCTATTTTTAAAGTCTGGCCTTCTCAGGGGCTGCCTCTCAGTCAGCATAGTTTGATGATTAGTCAATAATGGGTCAGAAGAGTCCCTTAAATGCCTTGACCCGATAAGTATCATACACATTGGCATGGGGATTTGTGCTTAAAGGCTCAACTTCAAACTTTAGGATGGTAAAAAGCTAACGTAAGTCATTTTTGGCTGTAATTTCCTGTTATGCAGGACATTAAGGCCAGCCATTGATAAGTTATCAGGCTCTATCTCTGGTCTTTTTTGGGCATATGCCTACCGCTGCTTATATATGTGTGGCTGTATCAGTCAGCTCAGGCTGCCACAGTCAATGACCACAGACTTGTGGCTTAAACCACAGACACCTATTTTCTCACAGTTCTGGATGCTAGCAGTTCATGATCACGTTACAGGTAAACTCAGTTTCTGAAGAGAATTCTCTTCCTAGGTCATAGGCAGCCCCCCTCTTGTTCTGCCTTCGCATGGTCTTTCCTCTTCGTGTATAGAGAGATCTCCGGTGATTCTTCCCTACCCTATAAGGACGCCAACCCTGTAGGTTTAGGGTTCCACCTCATTCAGCCTTCCTCGCCTCCCAAGAGCTCTATCTTCAAACATAGTCATGCTGGGGATTATAGTTTCAACGTATGAATTTGGTGGTGGTGGGGGGAACAATTGACTCCATAGCAGCAGAATGCGTTCAAGCGTTTCAAGATCATACAGAATCGTCTATTTCTTATCTCTGAAGATGTTTATCTAAGTTTTTGCTGGCCTGTTATCTGTTCCACAAAAATGCACAGCCTTAGACAACTGTGATTACTAATCCCTTGGGGAAAGAGCTGCATCCTTGGGGCAGAGATCTGAATCATGTCCAATAGTGACAATGCCCCGGGAATAGAGTCTCCTCAGAAGATGCTGGTAGTGTTACCAAAATATACAGGGCTTTGGGCTGGGGCTTTATAAAGGTATGTGACACAGGTCTCCCTGTTTTCATGACCATCACAGCACCATTCCGAAGGTAGAAATGGTGCAAACCTCAATTAAAATACCACACGTCTTGTTGTTCTTGCCAAGATGCAGCAGCTCTTCTGGAATGAAGGTTTCTAGTTTACTCTGTGCTTTTGGTTAAACTTTAGAGTTCAAAGATGATAGTTTGTTGTTTTTTTTTGTTTTTTTTTTTTTTAATATCGCCGTTGTTTCTGTGGGGCCGAGGAATGAATAACATCCTCACTCCATTATTCTAGAAGTCTAATCCCTCTTATTTTGCTCATTGGTTAAACTAACAAAATGATGTACAGGTTTGTTACCGTTACTGTTAGTATTTGCCATGAGTGTTTTTTTACTAGAACAAAATTAATTTTCCTTATTTTAAAATTGGTACCTCTTTCTGCCTTATTACTATTAACGTTCTTTATAAAAAGTGATGAAAACGTACATTTTGATGAAATTCTATATTATAATTGTGTTTCAATTCTAGAACAAAAAGATATTTAGTATGTTCAGATTCTAGTCGGCATGTAAAAAGCTTGGAATTCTTCACTTCATCCTAACAAAAAATAAAAAGCTCAATGTACTGAAAATTCAACAGCTTTTCTGAGAGCTATCAGGGGTCAGTTGAGATCACAGAACAAACAGCTGCCCCTAAAATTGGAGAGACATACAGGCTGATACTGGGAATCACAATTTATTAGAGCTGGACCCCAACCAAGGAACCAAAACTTCAGTAGAGACCAGTGCCGGGGCGGGAATATCTGAACTGTGATTAACAAATTCCTGGAGGATCGGTGTGGGCAAGTCTGGGAGTTAAAAACTCCGGGGGGGGGGTCCCCCACACTTTTGTGAGTTGAATTTCCTAGAGCTCTACCAGGTTTTGACAGTAAATAGCTGAGAAAGCTGAGAAACATCCCCCTGGGCTTTAGGCAGGGGAGTTGAAAAATAATATGTGGAAGTATGCCAGAACATTCTTTTCTTCTTAAAAAAAGATTGCTCTCAAGATAAATTATTTTGCCAGCACCTATTACCAAAGTCTATTGGGGTTTTATCAGAATCTAACTACTTAGGGGAATGGAAAGACCCAACTACAGTCATCTTAGCCTCCTCAAGCCATCCTGCATCACTTCAGGTGGGAGGCAGAACTGAGATGTACTTGTAAAGTTCACAACCCAGGGGCACAGGCTTCCTAAGAGATTGAGATCTCATCATTGGACTACAGAATGCTTTCCCTCTCCATAGGCCTCACCACCACCTCAGTAAAGACTATTCAGTAGTGTTCCTTTCACCTACTATATCACGTACAGTTTTCCACAAAAAATTACAAGGCTTACCAAAAGGCAAAAGACACAATTCGAAGCCACAGAGTAAAGATCAGAATAAGACTCAGATATGGAAGGGATGTCAGAATTACCAAACATTTAAATTAAAACAACGATGAAAAATGTCACAACATGCAAGGTTGGGTGATGATGTAAGCAGAGAGATGGAAATTCTAAGAAAGAATTTTTAAAAACTGCTATACTAGAAATAGAAATGCTACTAGTAAGTAAAGCTGAAAGAGTTCATCATCATGAGACCTAGTTTATGATAAATAATAAAGGGAGTTTTTCAAACTGAAATGAAAGGATACTAATCAATATTGTAAAACATGAATTTGTAAAACTCACCAGTAATGATAAATATGTAGTCGAAGTCAGATTTCCTAATTTTATAATGGTGGTACACATATTATTTTCCACTGTATTTTAAAAGTTGATGAACAAACAAACAAAGAAAAGAACAACAACAAGAAAAAAGTTAAATAACATATGAAAATTCAGTATAATTATTTTTATAATTGGGTTCCCAATATAAAAAGATGTAAATTATACTATTGATAACCTAACATGTGAAAGGGGGAGAAATAAAAATATAGTTCTGCTATGATATCAAAGTTAAGTTGTTTTCAGCCTAAATAAGATGATATAGCGATAAAGCATTTAATGTAACAAACATAAAATGGTATTTTATGTGACATAACAAAAGAAAAGCCTATAGTAGATACACATAAAGTGAATATAAGTGAATGAAAGCATACTGCCCAAAAAGTGATCAAATCCTAAGGACGATAGTAAGAGAGGAAAAAGAAAGAAAGGAACTTGAAACAGTCAAAAAGGCAATTAAGAATGTTGCAATAGTAAGTTTTTATCTATAAATAATTATCTTAAATGTAAATGAATTAAAGTCTCCAAACAAAAAAGGAGTGGCTAAATGGAGAAGAAGAAGAAGAACAAGAAGAAGAAGAATGAGAAGAATGAGAAGGAGAAGGAGAAGGAGGAGGAGGAGGGAGAGGAGAAGGAGAAGGAGAAAAAGAAGGAGAAGGAGAAAGAGAAGAAGGAGAAGAAGAAGAAGAAGAAGAAGAAGAAGAAGAAGAAGAAGAAGAAGAAAGTGAAGGAGGAGGAGGAGGGGGAAGAAGAGGGGGAGGAGAAGAAAAAGAAAGAGGAGGGGGAAGAGGGAGAGGAGGAAGGAGAAGAGGGAGAAGAAAGAGAAAATTAAAAAAGGTCCAATGATCTGCTGCCTGCATTAGACCCATTTTAGATTTAAGAACATGCATACTCTGAAAACAAAAATGTAGAAAAAGTACTCCAAACAAATGGTAACTGGAAGAGAGTAGGAGTAGCTATACCTACAGAAGAGAAATAGACTTTAAGTTAAAAATGGTCAAAAGGGACAAGGAAGATCGTTATATAGAGATAAAACAGTCCATTGGTCAAGAAGATACAACAAGTATAAATGTTTATGCATCCAACATGAAAACATCTAAAATATAAAGCGAAAACTAACAGAACTGAAAGGAGAAATGAACACCAAGACAGTAATAGTAGGAAACTTTAGTAGGAGACTCCACTACAAACATTGGATACATCATCCAGGCAGAAAATCGATAGGAAAAAAGCAGATTTGCACACTATAGATGAAATGGACCTAACAGACATTCCTATCTAACAGAACATGCAACGGCAGCAAAATACACATTCTTCTCAAGCACACGTCACGTTCTTCAGGATAGATCATATTTTAGGTTACAAGATAAGTATTAGAAAGTCAAGAAAATTGAGACTATATCAAGTATCTTTTACAGCACTCAGGATATGAAACAAGAAATCAATAATAGGAGGAAAATTCAGAGATATGTAGAAATTAACACACTTCTGAACAACCAGAGGATCAAAGAAGAAATAAAAAATTATCTTGAGACTAGCAAATGTGGAAACACAATATTCCCAGTCTTATGGGACGTAACAAAAGTAGTGCTCAGAGGGAAGTTGATAGGTTTAAATACCTATATTTATAAAAAGAAAGATCTCAAAATGAACAATCTAACAATATACCTAAGTGAACTAGAGAAAGAGGAATAAACTAAGTCCAAAGTTAGCAGAAAAAAAGAAATTATGAAGATCATAATAGAAACAAGTAAAACAGAGAATAGGAAAACAGTAGATAATGTCAAGGGGCACCTGGGTGGCTCAGTCCATTGAGTGTCCGACTCTTGATTTCAGTTCAAGCCATGATCTCACAGTTTGGGGGGTTTGATCCCTGAGTTCTGACAGCACAGAGCCCACTTGGGCATCTCTCTTTTTCTGTTTTTCTGTCTCCGTCTCTCTCTCCCTTTCTCTCTGCTCCCCTCACCACCTCCCCTGATCATGCATGTGCTCTCTCTCTCTCTCGAAATAAATAAATAAACTTTAAAGACAGAAAAAGAAAATGTCAATAAAACTGAGTTCATTTTTAAAAAGATAAAATTGACAAAACTTTAGCTTGACTAACTGAGAGAGAGAGAGAGAGAGAGAGAGAGAGAGAGGACTCACATAGAATCAGAAAGGAAATAAGAAACATTACAACTGATATCACAGAAATATGAAGGAACATGAGACTAGTATGAATATTGATATGCCAACGAATTGGATAACCTAGAAGAAAAGGATAAACATACAACCTACCAAGACTAAATTGTGAAAAAAATGGGAAATCCGAATAGATTAATAATGACTAAGGGGATGGGATCAATTATCAAACCTTCCCCATGAAGAAAAGCCCAGGATCTAACAGCTTCACTGGTGAATTTTACCAAACATTTAAAGAAAAATTAGCACAAATCCTTCTCAAAATCTTCCCCAAAATTAAAGATGAAGGGAGACTTCCAACTCAATTTATGAGGCCAATGTTAACCCTGACAAAAAAGCAAGATAAGGCCACAACAAGAAAAATGAATCACAGTCTCGTATTCTGATGAATAGGGATGCAAAATTCTCCACAAAATATTAGCAAGGTAAATTCGGCAGTATATTAAAAGAATTATGGGGCACCTGGGTGGCTTGGTGGGTTAAGCATCTGACTTCGGTTCTGGTCATGATCTCGTGGTTCGTGCATTCAAGCCCCGCATCGGGCTCTGTGCTGACGGTTGTGAACCTGGAGTCTGCTTCCGATTCTGGGTCTCCCTCTCTCTCTCTGTCCTTCCCCTGCTCGTGCTCTCTCAAAAATAAGTAAACGTTAAAAAATAAAAAGAATTATACGCCATGATCAAGTGGAATTTATCTCTCAGATGCAAGGATGGTTCAATACAAATGAATACATGTGATACATCACATTAACAAAGGATAAAATTATATGATAATATACACAGAAATAAGCATTAGGCAAAATTCAGCACTTTTCCTGATTAATAGCTCTCAAAAAATTAGGTATATAAGGAATGTACCCCAACATAAAAAAGGCCACATATGGCAAGCCCACATCTAACATACTCACTAGTTAAAGGTTAAAAGTTTTTCCTCTAAGATCAGAAACATAATTGGGATATTCATTCTCCTTTCCCATTGGACATAGCACTGGAAGTCTAGCCAGAGAAATTAGACAAGGAAAATAAATAAAAGGCATCCAAATCAGAAAGGAAAAAAGCGTAATTTTACCTCTTTATAGATGATATAAAAACTGTTAGAATAAATTCAGTAAAGTTTCAGTATACAAAATTAACATAAAAAATTAGTTGTTTCTATAAACGAACAGCAAACTATCTAAGAAATAAAGAAAATAATCCCATTTACAAAAGCATCAAAAACACTAAAATGTTTATGAAAACTTAAGAAAGGAGGTGAAAGACTATACACTGAAAACTGTAAGACATTAATGAAAGAAATTGAAAAAGGCAAAAATAAATTGAAAGTTGTCCCGTGCTCATCTATCAGAAGAATTCATATTGTTAAAATGTCCATTCTAACCAGAGCAATCTACAGAGTCAATGCAATCACTATCGAAATTCCAGTGCCATTTTCCACAGAAATAGAAAAAAATAATTCTTTAAAATTTGCATGGAACCACAAAAGTCCCCAAATAACCAAAGCAATCTTGATAAAGAACAAAACTTAAGGGATCATATTTCATGATTTGTAACTATAATACAAGCTATAGAATTCAAAGTAGTAAGATACTAGCGTAAAAACATTCATATGGACCAATGGAACAGAAGTAAGTGTCCATAAATATGACCATACCTATACAGTCAACATTTGGCAAGAGAGCCAAGAATACTCACTGGGAATGGATAGTCTCTTTGATAAATGGTGCTTGGGAAACTAGGTATTACATGGAAAATAATGAAATTGAACCCATATCTTATGCCACTTCCAAAAAGTACCTCAAAAAATAAAGACTTCAATGTAAAAACTTAAACTGTAAAGCTCCTAAAAGAAAACACAGGGAAAATTCTACTTGAAATTAATTTTGGAAATGATTTTTTTTTTGTATATGACACCAAAAGCACAAACAAGAAAAGCAAAAATAAAGAATTTGGACTTCGGGGCACCTGCGTGGCTCAGTCAGTTAAGCATTCAACTTTGGCTCAGGTCATGATCTCCTGGCCTGTGGGTTCGAGCCCTGCATCAGGTTCTGCGCTGACAGCTCAGAGCCTGGAGCCTCCTTGGGATTCTCCGCCTCCCTCTCTCTCTGCCTCTCCCACTCACATTTTCTCTCTCTCTCTCTCTCTCTCTCTCTCTCTCTCTCAAAAATAAACATTAAAAAAATGTTTAAAAAAGGTTAAAAAAAGAAATAGGACTACATCAAACTAAAAAGCTTCTGAATAGCCAAAATTTATTTGGCCAATAAATTTGAAACAACAAAATTGAAAAAGCAAACTATAGAATGGGAAAAAATATTTGTAAACCATATATCTGATAAGGGGTTGGTATCCAAAACATAAGTGACTGATGTGACTCACTGGGGAAATAAATAATCCATCTTAAAAAATGGACAAAGGACCCAAATAGGGATTTTTCCAAAGAAAATGTACAGATCACCACCAAGTACATGAGAAGATGCTGAACATCAGTATTCATCCAGAAAACACAAAACAAAACCAGAATGAGATGAGATATCATCTCAACTTGTCAGCATAGCTATTATCAAAAAGACAAGAGATAAAGAGTATTGGTGAAGACGTGCAAAGAAGGAAATTCGTGTGCACCGTTGGTGGGGATGTAAAATGATACAGTCACTATGGAAAACATAGCGGAGGTCCATTAAAAAAAAGAAAATAGGAGCGCCTGGGTGGCTCAGTCAGTTCAGCGTCCAACTCTTGATTTCAACTCAGGTCTTGATCCCAGGGTCGTGGGATCAACTCCCACATCAGGATCTGTGCTGACGGGGCCTGCTTAAGATTCTCTGTCTCCCTCTCTCTCTGCCTTTCCCCTGCTCATATGGGCCCACACCCTTTCTCTCTCTCTTCCCCAACCAAAAAAAAAAAAAAAAAAAAAAAATGAAAATAGAACTGTCGTATGATACAGCAGTTCTACGTGTAGGTATCTACCAGAAACAAATGAAATCGGTATCTCAAAAAGGCATCTACATCCCCACTTTGCAGCATTATTCACGTTTTTTCAAGACACGGTAAAGAGTTAAGCGTCTGTGAGCAGATGAATGGATAGAGCAAATACGGTATGTAAGTACAATGGAATATTATTCATCCCTACAAAAGAAGGAAATCCTGCCATTTGTGATAGCATCGATGAAACTTGTGGGCATTATTCTAAGTGAAATAAATCAGACAGAGAAATACCATATAATCTCACTTGTATGTGGAATCTAAAAAAAAATCAAAGTCAAAGCAACAGAGTAGACTGGTTTTTGCCAGGGACTGAGGGGTGGTGGAAATGGGGAGATGTTGGTCAAAGGATACAAATTCACAGTTATATGATGAAGTTCTTGGGGTCTCACATACAGTGTGGTGAATAAAGCCAACAATACTGTATTGTATACTTGAAATTCGCTATGAAAGTAAACCTTGAATGTTCTTTCTCTGTCTCACACACACGTGCACAAAATGGTAACTGGGGGAGGTGATGGGTGTGTTAACTAGCCTTACTGTGACAATCATTTCATAATGTGTACATATATATAATTATCATGTTGTGCACCTTAACCTTACATAATGTTCTCTGTTCAATTGTGTCTCACTAGAGTTGGGAAGGAAAATAATGTTAGAATAAGATTACTAGCTTATATACAAAAGCAGTTAAGTATCTCTACAGGGCAATGAGGCAACGCTACTTGGGTTCTTTTCAACTGGACAAAAGCACAACATACCTGGTGTCTGGGGTCTAATAAAAGAGTAAATAACAAAGCCAAACATAGGTGAATTTCCCTGGACAAGACAACTCACGTGATTATGTAAATAAATCTCCCTGACTAAAATGACCAAGTAACTTTCTTTGGGCTTTCAAATAGTAGAAAACTTTTCATAAGAGCTTAGCGCTAACATGCTTAGATAAAAATTTCTTCATCATTTCCCTTCAGCCTGAAGAAGGTCCTTTATAAATTTCCTGAAGTTTGGGCCCAGTGGGACCAAATTATCTTTCCTTTGTTTAATTCTGAAGTAGGTTCCGCAATGTATAGAATTCTGGATTATTTTTAAGTTGTTCTGGTTCTTCTTCTCCTCCTCCTCCCCTTCCTCTTCCTCCTCGTCCTCCTCCTTCTTCCATTTGTTTATTTACTTATTTAAATTTAAATTCAAATTAGTTAACATACAGTGTAGTCTTGGCTTCAGGTGTAGAACCCACTGATTCATCTCTTACATGCAACGCCCCGTGCTCATCCCAAAAAGTGCCCCCCTTGATGCCCATCACCCATTTAGCCCATCTCCCTTCCAGGAGCCCTCAGTTTATTCTCCGCATTTAAGAGTCTCTTGTGGTTTGCCTCCCTCCGTGTTTTCACCGTACTTTTCCTTCCCTTCCCCTATGTTCCTCTGTTGTGTTTCTTAAATCCCACATATGAGTAAAAACTCTTCTTTTTAAATTTTAAGTCTTTCTTTTAAGTTTAGGGCTGTTCTTGGATACATACGGCAACACTGGACATTCTAGACCAAAGACTATACGCGTAAGTTCCATTCCCTAAAACTTAGGGAAAAATCTCATCCTTGCATTTGAATTTAGGTATTTATGTATGCTTACAGTTTGAATTTACTGGGAAAAGGAAGACATTGATTTTCATATAAATAATCTAATGAAAAGTCAGACAATAATCATACAATATGCCATGTGTATTTTACATTTCTGAAAATTTGAGAACAGGCATTTTAATTATTACTTCTTACTGTTTTACAGGAATTCAGGACTATTTAAATGCATTTCAAAGCAATCTTTTTTTTTTTCTGAGAATAGTCTACAACAGGTGTCATGATAAAAGTTAAACCAACAAATGTCAGTTTTGCTTCTAAAGAGAGTTAATGGAGAATCTCAGGTGTCTCTGTGTCTCTGCTTGAAAAGATTTGCTTGATTGCAATTGTTCATAAAACTTAATACAAGGATGCTTTCAAGGGATTGAAATTTGTCAGAATATAGTATATTATGCAACAAAAATGTTAGTTATAGAATCCAGTGGTAGACATAATAATTTAATGAAGCATAGTTCAAAGATCAGAGTCTTACCAACTTGAACTATAGCTGATTGTTTAAAATAAATTTAGAAATACTTAGAAATATAGCTACGTAGGATAAAATAATCGTCCTACATATTTACCATTAATATATAAGAACAAATGACTTCAAGTACTTCAGGCAGAGAACTTAGTGTCTGTTACAGAAATAAGCTTGTCCCTCATTACCAGGTCAAGGACAGATAATTGTTATAAAGAGAAATATATCCACACTATCTAGGTGTTTGAGATTGAACGTTTGTCATTAAAAGCGTATCTATTTTTGGAGTTATTTATGGAGCACGGTCATGCCTAAAGAACCAGAGATAAAAAAGATACATATATTTTCTTTGCCTTAAAACAACTCACAGTTTAATTAGGGAGATTGACAAGTAAAGCAGAAGTCAGGGTACAATGTGACAAGTTCTGTCAGCTGGACAACTGGGAAGCCATGTAAGTCAGTGCAACTACTAGAGACAGATCACTCTGGCAACTGCATGCAGCTGAGAAAGAAAAACATTCTTTTCTTTCTTATTTTTTTTTAAATTTTTTAATGTTTATTTATTTTGGAGAGAGACAGAGACAGAATGCGAATGGGTCAGAGGCAGGGAGAGAGGGAGACACAGAATCCGCAGCAGGCTCCAGGCTCTGAGCCATCAGCACAGAGCCCTGCGCAGGGCTCGAACTCGCCGAGATCATGACCTGAGCTGGAGTCAGGTGCTTAACCGACTGAGCCACCCACGCGCCCTGAAAGGAAAACATTCTTAATCATGCAGATATTTCTGCTACACATTTACCACCATGGACCTGAAGGGCAGTCGGTCATTTCGTTCGTTGAGATTCTCAACTTCCATTAAGAACATTTCCACCAAACAGATACCTAATGCCCAGCCCATCCCCATCCCAAATTCACAGAAAATGAGGTGATGAGGTTGTGAGACACACCTCATTTAGGTATCTCTTGAGACCCACCTACCTCAAATCTCTCACTTCTCCTTGATAAAGAGATAACCATTTGGTAGTTGTGTTAAGATCTTAGTTTGTCAAGTAAATGAAGATTAAGTATTGGCCTAGGAGCCCTGTCCTTGGGCTAACAGAGTTCACTGGCCACGTTCTCACGTGCAACCAATATTACTCACTGCTTCCTGGACTGGAAGGTGTGTGTGTACATGTGTGTGGATGTATGCTTGTGTATATGAGCGTGTGTGTCTTTGGGGGTAGATTTTGATATGTTCCTGAGACTCTATTTTGAAAAGGGTGAATTTCATCCTAGCTTGAGCTTCCTCCTGAAAATCACCATGGACTGAATTTGAAGAAGTCAGAAGACAAATTTTCTAATTCCAAAAATGTGGACAAAGGCTGAAATTTTGTGTACATTCTGTTTATCCCTGTTCCGCAATCAAGTTTCTCTAGGATATTCTGGGGCTCCCAGGTGGCTCAGTCAGTTAAGCGTCCGACTTCGGCTCAGGTCATGATCTCACGGTCCGTGAGTTCGAGCCCCACGTCGGGCTCTGTGCTGACAGCTCAGAGTCTGGAGCCTGCTTCAGATTCTGTGTCTCCCTCTCTCTCTGCCCCTTCCCTGCTCATAGTCTCTCTCTCTGTCTCTCTGTCTCTCTCTCTCTCAAAAATAAACATTTAGAAAAAAATTTGCTCTTAAAAAAAAAAAAAAGATTCTCTAGGATATTCCGATCCTCGATAATTGCTGTTCCAGAATTTCCTGCTCAAGCCGTGTTCATCTGTTACTCACACTATCATCCATAATGTAACGCCTCCTTTTCAATTTCCAAGTGCAATGGACTGAATAGTTGAGCCCGACCCCCAAATCCATCTGTGGAGGCTCTAATTCTCAGTGTGATAGTATTCTGAGGTGGGACCTTCGAGAAGCAATGATGAGATTAGTGTCCTTACAAGGTGAAGTGCCCAAACTCTGTGTGTGTGTGTGTGTGTGTGTGTGTGTGTGTGAGAGAGAGAGAGAGAGAGAGAGAGAGAGAGGACACAGCAAGTAAAAGTCTGTCCACAAACCAGAAAAAAGACTTTCACCGGAACCTGACCATGTTGGCTCCCTGGTCCAGGACTTCCCAGCCTTCAGAACTAGTTTTGCTACTAAAGCCACATGGTCTATAGTGTTTTGTTAAATCAGTCCAAACTGACTAACAGCTGGTCCCTTTAAACACTTCTTTAGGGGCTCCTGGGGGGCTCAGTTGGTTGAGCATCTGCCTCTTGATTTTGGTTCAGGTCATAATTTTACGGTTGCTGGGATCGAGCCCCGTGTTGGGCTCTGCCCTGAAAGTATGCAGTAGGCTTGGGATTCTCTCTCTCTCTCTCTCTCTCTCTCTCTGTTTCTCCCCGCCCCTTCCCCACTTGCATGCATGCATGCACCCATGCTTTCTCTCTCTCTGTCTCTTAAAATAAATAAATAAACATAAAAGAAAAACCCTTCTCTTTACTGCAGGGAGAATGCTGCTGCTCTCCTTGAAGCCTTCGGATGACTCTTCGTGGGTCATTAATCCCTCTCTCTGCATTTACTTCTAAGGTTGGCCCTGGAAAAACACGGGTTCCAGTTACGTGTGTCCTTGAAAAGATACAAAACTGTAAACACTTTTCTCTTCCTTACGATTTTCTTAATTGCGTCATTGTCTTCTCTAGCTAACTTCGTTGTAAGTGTGCAAGAGTAATATATATTACATGCGAAATCCTTGTTCATCGACTGTGTTATCAGTAAAGCTTCTGGTCAATGGTATAGGCGATTAGGATTTACACTTGGAGGAGTCAAAAGTTATATGGGCATTTTTCACTGTGCAGGGCGTCTGTGCCCCTAACCCCTGTGCTGTTCAAGGCCAACTGTACGAATCTGCCTCGTCTCCGTTTTGCTCCTGCTACACGGATACGCATGCTGTTTCCCAAATACATTTTGCTTTCATAAAGCCATTGAAATTTGCTATTTTCTCTCCCTGGAACACGGTCTCTAACACTATCCGAATGGTTCTTTCCTGCTTCGTCACAATTGTCTTCTTAGCAAAGGGTCTATCCCGAATCATCCTTTATAAAAAGGCATTCCCAATTAATTTCTTACCCGGCTCTATTTGTCTGACATATCATGAAAATGTGTTTATTTTCTGTTTCTCCTTAGCAGCCTGCTGTAAGTTTATTCCTTAGGGTCAGGGACCTTGTCTCTTGTTCACCGCTGCAGCATTATCTGGAACAAATTGTCCTGAATAAATGAATGGTTACATTTACATCCATAGTTATAATTTAAAGGTAATTCTCTCTGTGGCTCTTGCCACACCTGATGTAATGATAGGATTCTTAGGTCCAGGAGTGAAATTTTCAGCTCAATCATTACATTACATTAAAGAGAGCACAGGGCTTGAGTCACGGAATCTTTAATCCGACTTTACTCTTTGCTAACAGAGAAAGGTATGTTTTTCCAGTCTTACATTTCTCATCTGTAACATGGAGCCTAGACCTACCCCACTGGATTGTCAGGCAGATCACGTGAAAATAGGTAAAAATAAATAAGTTACTGTACACGGTGCATAGCACATAATAACAGCTCAGTGAAAGGTCATTAGTATTAAGCATGGACAGAGCCATATGTCATCTTTCCATTAGAGAACCCAGTGACCCCCTGCTCCTTCTAAACCCAACATGGAAGTATCTGGAGTGGCTTGGAATGTTTTGACTAATTTAAGATTTTACGTATTACTACATCGTTCTCAAGCGCAAAACAATGACAGCTCCATTACGGTCATTGAATTAATTCCCTAACATGCCACCGTCCCACCCACACTTTTGCCTGACTTGACCACCTGATTCCAAGCCTCAGCACATCATTTTCCTTTTCAACAGTGTTATGCGAATCCTCCTTCCTGCCTGACTTCGTGTGCAGGTTGTGACCCTCTCAAGCCATTGTAACTGCCAACTTGGGTTTCCTCGCTGTTTACCTCTTGGTAATGGAGAGTCCAGGGGCAGATCTGTGTTTTCCATACCTGTTCGCTTCCTTTACAACTGTGAGTATTGCAAGTTTGCCTTGATCTTTCTGAATTAGAGAGGAAATGATGCCATACCTGTCCTGTCGAGTGGAAGTCTGAGGCCTTCAGTAAGTGCTAGAAACTAGCAGCTTTCCACTCTCCTGAAAAACAAAATCATAGTCTTCCACCAATCGTTTTGCTTCGGGGGAGATGCACAAAGCACTGAGAGAGAAGGGCTACAGCCAACGGATAACTCAACAAAGACAGCATTGTGAGTAATAGGGAGGGAGTTGTGCAACCAGATCATTGTTCACATTTCTCATCAGATTCTTGCAGCCCCAGAGACTAAAGGCCGGCATATAGGGGCCGGCTGTGGAAAGGGGGCGGGGCCTATTTGGTTTATCCCAGAAGTATCATGGAATTCAACAGTTTTATATAGTTTGCTTCTTGTCATACAATTGGGAAAAGATACATAGATGTAGATCTCGGATCAGGTTGTTTCATGAAACTCGATACACCTAGTTAAGCTGTTTCTGAGCAGTAGGGACCAAGGGCTTCTGGAACATATTCCAAAAAAAGCATCATACAGGAGCGCCTGGGTGGCTCAGTCAGTTGAGCGTCTCTTCATTTTGGCTCAGGTCATGATCTCATTGTTCCTGAAATCGAGCCCTCCATCAGGCCCTGTGCTGACAGTAGAGAGCCTGTTGGGGTTCTCTCTCTCTCTCCCTCTGTCTCTCTTCCCCTCTGCCACTCCTGCTCTGTCTCTCTCACTCTCTCCCAAAATCAATAAACATTTTTTAAAAAGGCTTGCACAGAACTACAGCTGAAAAAGATTCTATTGAATCCAAGATGGAGTGAACAATTGTAATCCAAATGAGAAGAAACTTCTAGTTAGCAATAAGGGTCTCACAGGAAAAACCAGAGCCCTTCCATTGAGGTATGGGGAGTAGGTTTTGGATAATATACTTGACCAAACATAAGAAGGAAAAATAAAGGCATTTGTTGGTCTCATCGTTGTTGGTTGTTGCTTGTTTTGTCATAGGGCCATGTTTCACTGAGATGTGGCTATATTAGAAGTTAATACCAGAGTCTTAATACATGCTGCATGATGTTGCATTTGGTGGTTGTCTCCCATGATAGATTTCTGCTGTGTTTTGTGTTTAATACAATTATGTGAACTGTATACGGTTCTATGAATTCCATAAGTCCAGTTATTCCCAAGTTATCCATTTGTTTTCTATGCAAAATCCAAAACTACTGAAATATTGTAGGAATTTTCATAGAGAAGCACTGGTTTGGTCACTTAGTTACCATCTAGAAGCTGCACTAAGGTCTTACTTCTCCAAAAAGAACGGCTGACCAAATGCAAAACCCTTTTCTAAAATTATGTGTTCATTTCGTGTGAGCTTCCTATCTATTTTCCTAATAAGTTGTTCTGTGCATGATAAGGATACAGGTAATATCTTTCCACTTACAGTCTAAAAGAAGATCTGTGGGAAAAGAAAAAAAAAAGTATGTTTCTTTTTCCTTTCTTTTTTTAAATTTAATTAAAAAAAATTTTTTTAACGTTTATTTATTTTTGAGACAGAGAGAGAGACAGAGCATGAACGGGGGAGGGGCAGAGAGAGAGGGAGACACAGAATTAGAAGCAGGCTCCAGGCTTCGAGCCATCAGCCCAGAGCCCGACGCGGGGCTCGAGCTCACGGACCGTGAGATCGTGACCTGAGCTGAAGTCGGACCCTCAACCGACTGAGCCACCCAGGCGCCCCTCTTTTTCCTTTCTAATAGAACCTGTAAGAGAGTCTTGTGAACTGGAAAAAAATATACATACCGGATTGGTGTTTGGGTTCAACCAAATTTATTTTATAACCGAAGTTTATAAAATAAGAATAAGGGTTTGTGTACATAATTTTTACCTACCAGTTACTTTTTATGCTATAACAGTTTCACTACTTGCATTTTAAGGACGTTTGGTTTGGCCTGTCTTTGGAATTTGAAATCCCAAGTATATATTCCTATAATTATACATGACTGAATAAAATTCTGAGTACAAGTTTACTGTTATAGAAAATTTAAATGATACATTTATTTAATTAAGGCTCTAGTTTCTTTCTAATGTGCTATTTTTCTAGTTATTCATACCTTTATCCAGTCCAGATAAAGTTAAATCGATAGCATATAATGAAGGCAAATGACTTTTCAAGTCGATAGTCTCAAGTATTTTCTACCCCAAAACAATGGAATTGAAATAATTTCATCAGAAATAGTGACTCTATAGTAATAATTTTCGTTTGCCCAGATTCATTTCAGAGAGCCTGTTGGGGTTCTCTCTCTCTCCCTCTGTCTCTCTTCCCCTCTGCCACTCCTGCTCTGTCTCTCTCACTCTCTCTCACAATCAATAAGCATTTTTTAAAAAGGCTCGCACAGAACTACAGCTGAAAAAGATTCTATTGAATCCAAGATGGAGTGAACAATTGTAATCCAAATGAGAAGAAACTTCTAGTTAGCAATAAGGGTCTCACAGGAAAAACCAGAGCCTTTCCATTGAGGTATGGGGAGTAGGTTTTGGATAATATACTTGACCAAACATAAGAAGGAAAAATAAAGGCATTTGTTGGTCTCATCGTTGTTGGTTGTTGCTTGTTTTGTCATAGGGCCATGTTTCACTGAGATGTGGCTATATTAGAAGTTAATACCAGAGTCTTAATACATGCTGCATGATGTTGCATTTGGTGGTTGTCTCCCATGATAGATTTCTGCTGTGTTTTGTGTTTAATACAATTATGTGAACTGTATACGGTTCTATGAATTCCATAAGTCCAGTTATTCCCAAGTTATCCATTTGTTTTCTATGCAAAATCCAAAACTACTGAAATATTGTAGGAATTTTCATAGAGAAGCACTGGTTTGGTCACTTAGTTACCATCTAGAAGCTGCACTAAGGTCTTACTTCTCCAAAAAGAACGGCTGACCAAATACAAAACCCTTTTCTAAAATTATGTGTTCATTTCGTGTGAGCTTCCTATCTATTTTCCTAATAAGTTGTTCTGTGCATGATAAGGATACAGGTAATATCTTTCCACTTACAGTCTAAAAGAAGATCTGTGGGAAAAGAAAAAAAAAGTATGTTTCTTTTTCCTTTCTTTTTTTTATTTAATTTTAAAAACAAATTTTTTTTAACGTTTATTTATTTTTGAGACAGAGAGAGAGAGACAGAGCATGAACGGGGGAGGGGCAGAGAGAGAGGGAGACACAGAATCAGAAGCAGGCTCCAGGCTTCGAGCCATCAGCCCAGAGCCCGACGCGGGGCTCGAACTCACGCGGGGCTCGAACTCACGCGGGGCTCGAACTCACGCGGGGCTCGAACTCACGCGGGGCTCGAACTCACGCGGGGCTCGAACTCACGCGGGGCTCGAACTCACGCGGGGTTCGAACTCACAGACCGTGAGATCATGACCTGAGCTGAAGTCGGACCCTCAACCGACTGAGCCACCCAGGCGCCCCTCTTTTTCCTTTCTAATAGAACCTGTAAGAGAGTCTTGTGAACTGGAAAAATATATATATACCGGATTGGTGTTTGAGTTCAACCAAATTTATTTTATAACCGAAGTTTATAAAATAAGAATAAGGGTTTGTGTACATAATTTTTACCTACCAGTTACTTTTTATGCTATAACAGTTTCACTACTTGCATTTTAAGGACGTTTGGTTTGGCCTGTCTTTGGAATTTGAAATCCCAAGTATATATTCCTATAATTATACATGACTGAATAAAATTCTGAGTACAAGTTTACTGTTATAGAAAATTTAAATGATACATTTATTTAATTAAGGCTCTAGTATCTTTCTAATGTACCATTTTTCTAGTTATTCATACCTTTATCCAGTCCAGATAAAGTTAAATCGATAGCATATAATGAAGGCAAATG
This sequence comes from Panthera tigris, assembly GCF_018350195.1. Lineage (NCBI taxonomy): Eukaryota > Metazoa > Chordata > Mammalia > Carnivora > Felidae > Panthera > Panthera tigris. The sequence goes on from NC_056661.1 coordinate 66,676,162, forward strand.
ACTTTTCAAGTCGATAGTCTCAAGTATTTTCTACCCCAAAACAATGGAATTGAAATAATTTCATCAGAAATAGTGACTTTCTATAGTAATAATTTTCGTTTGCCCAGATTCATTTCAGAGAGCCTGTTGGGGTTCTCTCTCTCTCCCTCTGTCTCTCTTCCCCTCTGCCACTCCTGCTCTGTCTCTCTCACTCTCTCTCAAAATCAATAAGCATTTTTTAAAAAGGCTCGCACAGAACTACAGCTGAAAAAGATTCTATTGAATCCAAGATGGAGTGAACAATTGTAATCCAAATGAGAAGAAACTTCTAGTTAGCAATAAGGGTCTCACAGGAAAAACCAACGCCTTTCCATTGAGGTATGGGGAGTAGGTTTTGGATAATATACTTGACCACATAATTCCTTAGTTTACCCTTAAGGAAGGGTAAAAATGAAAGGTCCACATAATTGAAAACACATAAATCCTTCCAAGTCACCTAATTACAGAAAAAAGTAGAGCATGTAAAATATAATTTAATTTTATTATTTTTACTACTATCTCTTTCAAATTCAGACCCAATTGTCTTTCTATCTAAGTTAAGGAATAAATCCTGTTTTACTTTTGAGTTTTCTACTGTGATACTTCAACCATTTCATAATAAAAATAAGCATACTTGAAGACTTTATTAAGATACTGTTTCTCAACTTAAAACTCGTGTTCGATCCGGCAGTCATTAAATGATATTGACAGATTTTCATCATATACCCAGTTTGTCCGGAGATGCGACAAATCAGTTCCAACGCTATCAGTTGTCTCTGTGTAAAACAAATATGATTTAGTTTTAAAAGTTTAAAACCAACAAACGCACACGGAGAAAGTTATAGTTGATTGCATTTTTCCCAGTAAAGGGAAGATTGATTTTACCCTACTAGGATGTAAACGCAGGATTGCAGGGAATTTAAGTATTATCTACCAGATGTTGATTCCACTAAGCTATCTTTTTAGCTTCTGTTAGGGGCTTTTGATCACAGTTGGCTCGAAGTAAATAAATGGCAAGCTTACCCAGTGCTGCTAATACCAGCAGATGCACCCCAGTCTCAGGGAAGCCAGGGGAGACAGCCGTGGGAGATCTTAGGAAAGAGACACATGGACGTCTTCAGCGGCATCATAGCACATCAACTCAATGGCAACTAAAGGACTGTGGTTGTGGGTTTCTTCCATGCTGGAAGACCAGGGAAAATCTCCTAATATTGGCTTTTAGCCACGAAGAGAGACTTTAATGACCTTCACCAGTTCGTAGATCTAGCTCTAGGGTGTGTTATTTAGTAACCTAAAAGCTGTTCTAGAAATAGAGAAGCATTGTGTCCAGGTAGGAGCTTTGAGGCCCCATGCTATCCCTTGACTTTCCGTTATAAACTCAATCCCAACTGGATTTGACACCGTGTAGTCCTATCAGAAAGAATAAGATTGAACCAAAGAGTTAAATTTAAGCAAAGATGGAAAATGGAAACATACGTCATCAGAGAATTTCATAAATAACTTTAAAGTATAATTGGATGAGGGGCGCCAGGTGGCTCAGTCGGTTGAGTGTCCACCTTCGGCTCAGGTCGTGACCTCACGGTTCATGGGTTCAAGCCCCTCGTCGGGCTCTGTGCTGGTAACTCAGAGCCTGGAGTCCGATTTGGATTCTGTGTCTCCTGATTTGGATTTCTGCCCCTCCTCCTCTTGTGCTCTGTCTCCCTTTCTCAAAAATAAATAAACATTAAAAAAATAGTAAAATATGTGTATATCACTGGCTGAATTTATTACTCATTCCACACAAATCCTCGCCTCAAGTATTGGGCATGAGCCTAGCAGAGCGGTTGAGCACATTATATCCAGATCACCTGGATTCAGACTCCAGCTCTCACTGGAGAGACTTCCAACCACACCCACAGAGCCTTGGTGGAAGATGCCTAGTCATCTTTAGGCAAATTTAGGCAAATTGCATCCGGACTTTGTTTCTTTTGTCTTCTGTAACATGGAGATGATAACAAGAGTCCCTATTTTATGCCCTTGTCATGTGGATTAAATGAGTTAATATTTTTAAAGTGCTTGACAGATGCCTGATGGAAACTAAGCTTTGTTAATTATTACCTAGCTATCAATAAGGGGTTGGGATGGCAGAAATGTGGGGAATTCTTGCCCATCATTACCTATTTGGTGGGCTAAAGAGGCCCAGAAGTAGACGTCCTGATGTTGAGAAGACAGGGTGATGAAGCTATTGATGGGTCACTATCTACCTGTTGGAGATGTCTGCACCAGAAATCATTATTGACAGACTTTCCAAGGGGAGCACCTATTTCACACATGATAGAATTCATTTCTTAGGTTGCCCTTAGCAACAATGCTAGTTTTTCCTTTGTTAGATCTCAAGTAGATGAGTTCAAAAGAAACTGTGAAAAATAAGTCTGGCTAGAAGATAATCAGGTTTCCTCACATCATTAAAAAAAAAAAAAAAAAAAGAGCCACCTAGAGACTCCAGCTATTACAACCAATTGGAAAAGCAGAACGAACAGAAAGTGTTTGGAAAGAATCGTGCTTGGTTTTCGCATATGAAACTGGTATCGTTGACCTTTGCTGGTCAATTCCACACTTAGGTGTTGTTTCTACAATATGGGGAATAGATTTTAAAACATACGATAGCGTACTTAGCTCCTCGATTGCCGTCTTAATACATTGCTCCCAGGGACGACCGTGTTCAGAATATTAGTGTTCACACACGTTGACATTCATTTGCCACACCTGCTCTGAGCACAGTACCAATCGATAGCCCTGGGTGTATTTGCCCATTCTTTTTGATTAGACATTTTAACTAACATGTTGGCCTGAGAGGTAGATTACAGTTACCTTTACAGAAAGGGAAATTGAGTGGTGTTGATTTACACACAAGACATCTGGAACCAGAATTTATACCTGTTGATACCCAACCCAGTGCTGTTTCCCCAAGACATATGCATTTGTACCAAAGGCAAGTGTCTCCCTCCTCCCACGTCATACTTCTGAAACTATCCAAGATTCTGAGGCCTTGCTTTAGAATGGTGCTCCTTGTATCTGCTTGTGATCTAGGTGGCATAACTGAGACACGGTCCCTTTTTGATCCCTAATAAATACTAGGGGATTCTTTGTTACCAGGAATTTCTAACTCCAGGACCCTAGTACATTTCCCACCTAAGCTATACACGTCTAAAGTATCTCACTTCTCTGTCTTGCTATTTCCTCCCAGGTCTCATTCCAGCCATAGGGTTCTAATTAAATATGGAATGTGAGCTCTCTTCCAAACATGGAGTCTTGTAGTCCAGATCTTACCTGGACGAGGATAAGCGGTTCAGGTGGGGTTACTGGCTGTGCCCCTGCTTGTGGCCTATCTGCATATCCCACTCCTCCCTACCTGCAGTGTTCTCCCTCTCTTCACTCATGGCAGTTGTCATGCAAATTTTTTACCTACAAGGGACTAGGCATCTTCCACCAAGGCTCTGTGGGTGTGGTTGGAAGTCTGCGATAGTTGTGCTTTCACATGGCTTTCCAACATCCAGCTATGATTGGCACAAGGTTTGGGATGGCCTGACCCTGAGGTTTCATCCAGTGATTGCCCTTGATGTCTTGGGCTTTGGCTTCGATGACAAACTGAGGCCACATCACTATTCCATATTTGAACAGGCTGGCATTGTGGAGGCACCTCTGTGGCATCTGGAGCTCCCAAACCACAAGATCAACCTTTTGTCTCATGATTACGGAGATATTGTTGCTCGGGGGCTGCTCTATAGGTTCAAGCAGAATTGATCTGGGAAGCTTGCCATAAACAGTCTCTGTCTCTCGAAGGGACGTGTACTTCCCAAGACTCACCGTCCTCACCTTCTCCAAAAGTTTCTCAAAGATGGAAACATGCTGTCGTCTATCCTCACGTGATTGATGAACCTTCTCCTGAGGTCTCACCCCCCGTCTTCGGGCCGTGCGCCTGACCCTCTGAGAGTGAGCCGTGGGGCATGTAGGCAGGGATATAGAACGATGATGGTAATTCAGTTATCGACAGACTCTTACAGGACTTCAGCCAGAGAAAGAAGTTTAGAAGATGCTGGGTGGGAGCTCTTGCTTCTGTAACGGTTGCCATTTACTCTTCTCGATGGGCCATTGGATCCTGTGAATCCCTATCGGTGCTGATTCTGGATGACTACGTCAACCTCTCTCCACAGCTGGAGGATCCCATGGGCTTCTTGAATGCATACATGGGCTTCATCAACTCCTTCTGAGCTGGAAAGAGTAGTTTCCCTGTGTTGTCTCCCCTACCCCCTGATCCGCTGTGTATTCCACTTAGGAAGAAATGCCCAAGAGGTCCTGGCCACCAAACACCACTCCCTCACAGGAGTCCACTTGACCCACACTGGTGATCCACATACAGGAGAAAGCCCGCAGAAGCACGTTCCAAGGACGACCCAACAGTGCACCTTCCATTCTAACATCTGAGCGAGTGTCCGGACTTGCCTTTGTCCTTGCGCCACTAGGAAATTCTGATGAGCACCACTACTCACAGAAACAGAAAGACAGAGAGACATTTTTTTTTTTAAATGTTGATTTATTTTTGAGAGAAAGAGACATAACACCAGGAGGGGAGGGGAAGAGAGAGGGAGACGCAGAATTGGAAGCAGGCTCCGGGTTCAGAGCTGTCAGCACAAAGCCCCACGTGGGGCTGGAACTCACGAACTGTGAGATCGTGACCTGAGCTGAAGTCAGCCATTTAACCCACTGAGCCACCAATGTGCCCCGACAGAGAGATGTTCTTAAACGTCTTTTTAACACTGCTATGGACTTTTCTGAACTATTTAGAAATGCTCACTTCTGGCCCACTTTCAACTGGAATCCTATGGTAAAGAATGAGGGGAGGATGTCTCCTTACCTGCCCTCAAATGGCTTTAAGGACACATGCTTCCGTAAATTCTCTAAGTAACAGTTTCGTGAGAGTGAGTCTCCTTTGTGAGAATTTTGGCTTTAGTTTCATCAGCTGCTTTTAATTGCAGACATTTCGTTAAAATCGGTTTGGGTTTGAATAATGCAGTATTGTAAGTACACTTTAAGACTATGATTTACCTACACATATTATATATGGATACTAGAACCAGCGGATGTTCTGGCACAGTAGTGAACCTTTCTAAACAGGTTTAATTTCTGAATAAATTGAATTAACTCCAAACTATTTACAGAATGTCCTAAAAATCACAGGATATTAAGGGCCAGTTGCATCTGTGCCAGAAATGTACTGTTAAACCAACAATCTGACTCTTCATCCTGTAGCGTAAGTCCCTCCTGAGCTGGAGAGGAGAGGATCGTTGGATCGTCCAGATTCCTATGCCGAAGGTACATGGATCCCTTTCATGACAATTGTGTAACTTCTCATTGGTTGGCCCCGAGAGGCTTCCTCATGTAGTTCAGTGATTCCTGTACTTTACAGACAGGAAAGTTCCAGAAACTTCAAGAACAAATTCTGAAAGGCCTCTGAGTAAATGATGCTGCATACTTTTTTTTTTCTTTTCTTTTCAAGCCAGACTTTCATTGTCGTAGCCAAAACAGGATGATTGATTGTTTAAAAAGCTTTGTTAGCAATTTCAAGTGTAACACCTTTATATTTTCCAAATAAAAATGAATTTGGACCCAAAAAGAAAGAAAGAAAGGAAAATGTGAGCCCTGTCAAGGTCCTTTCATTGCCGTGTTTTTATTTTATGCAGTAGTCCCCCGTAGCTGTGGATCTGGAAGCACATGGTCCTTCCGATGCACTGTCAGAAGGTAATAGCAGCCTAATGCTACATCACAATGTCTACACCATTTGCCTCACTGAATCTCATCATGTAGGCATTTCATCATTCACATCATTATAAGAAGAAGGAGGAGCACAGAACAATAAAATATTTTGAGAAAGAGAGACGGCATTCACATAACTTCTATTACGGTGTATTGTTATAATTATCCTGTTTTATTAGTTATTGTTGCTAATCTCTTACGGTGTCTAATTTATAAATTGAACTTTATTATGTGTATGTATGTGTAGAAAAAAACCCCAGTATATATACCGTTTGGAACATACGCCCCGCAGATATGGGGGGACTACTGAATTGGATTACTTATTGTGTTTTATGCTGCACTATGTGCATATTGACTATATGTTTTCCTCATATGCACATAAGTCTAGAAGGTCTTGCTTCTTGCCTTTCTATAGAGCTGTCATTTCTTGGCTTAGATATAGAAATTTGACACAAATATTTGTGGAGTGAATAGATATCCAAATAGCCGGTTATCTGATACGTTTAGGATACAATATCCGGGTGTGGGATTGCTTTTCGAGGCAGAATTTGGAATTCCAACTGAGGATTTATGGCCTACAAAATAGTTCTTCCTTTGCCCAGTCCTATTCTACACAGACATCCACATGTATTCACGGGAAAATTAGAAACACTGAGACATTGTAGGGAAATTTTCATAAGGCTAGATAATAAGTGGTAATATCCATGTGGATGTGGTATGATGATCGATCGTGGGGTCATGTGTGTGTATATGTATTTTAGTGTTCTTACTAGGAAAGAAAATATTAACCATCTCATATTAGTCGTCAGATATCTTATTTATATTTTACTGGTTATAAATCCCTAACTCTGGAAACCATCGTGCTGCAGAAAATTAGGATCCCCGCTACCCCAGTGGGGCTGGGCAGCTGGCGTTTAGCCACTGTTGCTGTGCATACCTATTCTCTAATGCACTTGGATTCTTTCTAATCAAGAACAAAAGTCTACTTGCCTCGAAGTTTGCCCCTTACCCAGAAGAGCATCTGAAAATCAATCACGGTACAAGGCACACAGTGTGAGCCTCTTATCTTCCATGATTGCAATTCTCGGGTACTGAGAATTCCATTTGGCGTCAGCCAGAAAGTGTGGGTGAACTGAGTATCTTTTAAAGTTTTTAGGTACAAATGAAACTGGCACTTTGAAAAGGACCCCAGAACATAAAGATGTAGCAGCCCTTTCTGCCTTCAGCCTCCGTGACTATTTTGACAAAGTGATTCTCCCCCCACTTTTAAAGAGAGAGGCTTTGGAGGAGTTGGATAGCTTTAAAAAAATGAGTTGATGAGAAATTTTGATAAATCACTAAGGTAAACAACAGCTACGTTTGACAGAAGGAAATAAAGTGGCAGATAGCACAAAACCTGGATTCTGTGACTTACTGCTAAAAGCAGTAGCTGAGCCAGGTACAGAGGGATATAAACACGTCAAAGAATGCTGCTTCAGCTATAAGCCTGTAATACTGTGTTTCTTTGGGGAGGAGCATCTGACTATAAAAGTAAAATCAAGAGGTTTTTCTAAAAATTAAAACATGGGGGCACCTGGATGGCTCAGTCGGTTAAGTGTCCGACTTCGGCTCAGGTCACGATACCATGGTTCGTGAATTTGAGCCCCGTGTTGGCTCTGTGCTGACAACTCAGAGCCTGGAACCTGCTTCAGATTCTGTGTCTCCCTCTCTCTCTCTCTGCCCCTTCCCTGCTTGCACTCTGTCTTTCTCTCTCTCTCTCTCAAAAATAAACATTAAAAAAATGTTTAAAATATATGGTAAGAGATTTTAACTATGGACCCACAAGCCACACTGTGGATTTGAATCTGGTCCTCATTTTACTCTCTCTCTGATGCCGAGCAAGTTTTATTTAACACTTTACACCTGATTTCTCCTTCTGTATGAAATAGAAAAAGTAGAAAACATAGCATGGTTAGGAGGATTAAGCAAATTTATATTGGAAAGGTGGCTAAGAGAGTGCAGTTCTTGTAAGCGCGTAAGTACCAACTCCATTATTGCCGCCATGTTAAAGACTTGCTTTCACTTTCCCATCATCACAATGCAGTGGCTTCTTAGCACTATCATTCAGAAAAAGAAAGAAAGAAAAAACGGGAAGGAAAGAAGGAAGGAAGGAAGGAAGGAAGGAAGGGAGGAAGGAAGGAAAGAGGGAAGGGAGGGAAGGAGGAAGGAAGAGAATAAGTGTCAGTACAATGTTTATTTCACCAGAACCATCCAATAGGATGGGGAGTATTTTATAAAAAGACACCCCAACGTTTATAGCAGCACTATCAACAATGGCCAAATTATGGTGAGATCCCAAATGTCCATCAACTGATGAATGGATTAAGAAGATGCGGTATACAGTATACACACAATGGAACTAGTAAGTGATGAAAATGAATGAAATCTTGCCATTTGCCACAACGTGGATGGAACTGGAGGGTATTATGCTAAGCAAAATAAGTCAGTCAAAGAAAGACAGACATCATATGATTTCACTCATATGTGAAATTTGAGAAACTTAATAGAAGACCATAGGGGAAGGGAAGGAAAAATAAGATAAAAACAGAGAAGGAGGCAAACCAAGGAGACTCTTAAATACAGAGAAGAAGCTGAAGGTTGACAGGAGTGGGCAATGGCGGGATGGGTTACATGGGGAATGGGCACTGAGGAGGGCATTTTTCGGGATGAGCACTGGGTATCATATGTAAGAGATGAATCACTGGGTTCTACTCCTGAAGCCAAGACTACACTGCATGTTAGCTAACTTGAGAATTAAAAAAAAAAAGGGAAAAAAGCACACTATTTCCATAAACTTGAGGCCAGTGGTTGAACAAAATCCTAGAGACTTCATTTAATGTTAAAATTATAGGGGTGCCTGGGCGACTCAGTCGGTTGAGCGTCCAACTTCAGCTCAGGTCATGATCTCATGGTTTGTGGGTTCGAGCCCCACATCGGGCTCTGTGCTGACAGCTCAGAGCCCGGAGCCTACTTCAGATTCTGTGTCTCCTTCTCTCTCTGCCCTTGCCCTGCTCACACTCTGTCTCTGTCTCTCAAAAAAGTGAAAAAACATTAAAAAAAATCTTTAAAAAAATTATAATGCTCCTAGTAAAGAAATTTAGAAGAAAACTCATAATGTATTTCTGTAAGCAGGGTTGATGAGAACACCTATCCCAACTGTATTCCAACAGTACAAGAAAATACATGTGGTGCCAGAGCTTTGCCTTCTAAATGTATGCAAGAATATTCTCCTCTGCTCTCCATCCTTTGGTCTGTTTCTCCTCTGGCTATGTTGAACAAATACTTAAAGACTTTCGATTTGAAGAGGTACGCTTGGGACACTTAGGTTTTGTTTCATTCGTAATCAAGGATAGTGTCTATTAAAATGAAGAAATAGAGATGGAGTTAAGAATTAAGGGACTATCTGGCGATAGTAAGTACCAGATGTGGCGAACAATGGGAGGTTAAAACCTTTAGTACTGGTTGCTGAAGCACGTGGATTAAGAGAAAAGAGAAGAACAACAACCACAAAGAAGAAGTAGAGCGTGAACTGGGGGATGGGAAGAGAAGCATTTGGCACTGAGAATTACATACCATAGGAAGAAGAGAAAGATGTCACACAGCCCAGTGGTTTCTCAAGCAGATGGTGCTTTAAGTCTACAAGAGGAGAAAGTCCCAACGAACCTTCCGAGGGAGATCCAGAACAGCGGTGTGTGCCATGGCCTCAGAGCTCAGCAAGATGTATGTTTTCGAAGTTTTCCGAGTAAGTTGCAAAGTTTTCAATCCAAGTTGCGAAGGTTTCAATCTATGAGTTAACTCATCTTGGCCCTCAGAGGAAGAAATGATTTCTACATATGTTCCTCTCCCCAATCCAGCCCATATTTTTTTTCATATAAGGGTTTTCTGTTAGAAATGTTTTTGCCCTGATGTAGAAAATGCCCTTGACTGATGTAGGAATGATCGTTCAAATCCCAATGACACTTGCTCATGCTCTGATTTACTTTTTTGCATTTTACTGTGGGTTTGAGGTATTTGAGATCTCACTGTCAGAGATCATAAGAATTCGATTAATCTGCATGAACTCTACCTCGGCATCACATTTCATACAATGATTAATAATAGATATAATTACATGGCTTCATAAAAATTCACATTAAATGCATTGTGTTAAACCTGTTATCATTTAGATTTTTAAAAGATATTTATTTATTACTTTTGAGAGAGAGAGAGAGAGAGAGCGAGCATGAGCACAGGAGGGACAGAGAGAGAAGACAGAGGATCCAAAGTGGGCTCTGAGCTGAAAGCAGCAGCCCAATGTGGGGCTCGAGCTCATAACCACAAGATCATGACCTGAGCTGAAGTTGGATACTTAACCGACGGAGCCACCCAGGCGCCCCTAGAATTTTTGATTCTTAAAGGGCACATACTTCAGGAGTATGTCAATATGCTATCATGTCATAGAAGCCATTTATTGATAGCACAGAATCTGACAATAATAGCCAGTTTGTCACTTCTTAGCGACTGGTACCCTAAATTCAAGGTTTATGCATGGTGTAACATATACATCTAAATTCAGCCCAACTCTCAGTCTAAGGCACTGCTTATCTCTAAGACAGCACAGTTCCTGTAGGTGTCCACTGCCCTATGATTAATGTGGTGCACTTCCTGGAACATCCATTAATGTAATGTCATTAAAATATTTTAGTCATAAATAGATATAATATAAAACAGAACGTACATTTTTTAAGGCAAAAACGGGTCTTTCAAGAAAATCTAACTTTGACCAACCAATTTCATCTGAACTGTGAAACTATGCATTCTCTTTCTTCTGCCCTCAAAGTAATTTATAGGAACACTCTGAGAGTCATGCCTTCCGTCATGGTTTTTACATGGCATATTATTTTATTTTTTTATTATTAGTGTTATTTTTTTATTTTGTGAAAGAGAGAGAATACAAGTGGGGGAGAGGGGCAGAGGGAAAGAGAGAGACAATCTTAAGCAGGCTCCACACTCAGTCCAGAGCCCGACATGGGGTTCAGTCCCACAGACTGTGAGATCATGACTTAAGCTGAAATCAAGACTCAGATGCTCAACCGATTGAGCCACCCAGGCGCCCCTACATTGTATTAATTTCATTCATTTTGATGACTTTTATACAACCAATCGGTCATTTCCCTCTCATCATCCTTTCATTTAATGCACACACAAACATGCAACACCACCACCACGACCACCATTAACTTAGGGATTCTGAAAACAAATTGTGCATGAGCTTAAAACAAGAGAATTGTTTGTGTCTTCCAGAAGCAGTTGGATACCCAGTCCTCTTTTCCACCTTGAACTTGGAGGTGTCTTTCCAAGGAAGACAAGATAAGGTTTTCATTGTTAGGGGCTGATCACAAAGTCATCTGTGATAGATGTGGGTGGGACAATCCAAAAGGGAAGAAATGAATGAAAGTTACACACTGAATGATTAATCTTCTAACCCATTTTCCTGCTGTGTTCTGGGAAAACCAAGCCTAGTCCATATACTCAATACCCTGTGCAGGAGACTGAAAAAGTATTCTCCAGAGCAATAGATAGAAATACAACAAAGTTCAGTAAGGGAGAAAATGGGGGTTGTGGCTAGCCTTTTTTTTTTAATGAGAGCTGAATAAGAACCTAAAACCAATAAGAAAATGAACTGAGGATAGGAATATGAAAAATTATATATCATAAGATTATAGATTATATATCATAACCTACATATCATTATTAAAAGATGGAAGAAAATGGGACCAGTGGCTTCAACATTCTGAAAGATAATCCAGATAAGATAGAAATCTAGATAAAATGGATAATCTAGATTGATTGTCACTTAATCTTGCTATTTTCAGCATGATCCACTTATCCCTCCACTCAACTGTGCCTGGAATCTAATCTAAGGTAAGAAAGGAAAGGAAAACTCAAGGGGACAGGAAAAGAATTGGAGTGGGAAATCTCTGGTCCTGTATAATTTTTAGGTCAACTTACAAGAAGGTAGTTGAAAAAGTGAGAGTATTTAAAGGGTGGGATGCTTGAAATGGAAATCTTAGATGAGTGCTTTTGATGTAATGACTTTCATTCTTTCCTCAACAATCGATCATCGATCGTAACTAATGAGTCCTCGGATTCTATCACTCTGCTGTTATCTCTCATTGCCAGATCATCTACCTCACCAGCCCTCTTCTAACGTGGACTGTTATATTGTCTTCCTGAATTACTGGGATGACTATTTAATTAGTTGGCAGCTCCATCCATGAAGTCACTAATTCAATTTTCCATTTTTGATAATTTTTTTCCATAATAACTCAATCCGCAGCCCATTGACTCCTTGATTGTCTATGTCTCTGCTGCCTTTGTTTTTTACTTTCTTATTTCTCCAACTTTTATTTTATAGTTCATTTCTTTAAAAACACTTTTGTCAATATTCTAAACCTTTTGGCTCAGCTTTTTAAAAAATTGTGGTAAAAAAACATATAATATAAAATCCATCCTCAACCATTTTAAGTGCACGGTTCAGTAGTTTTAACTATATTCCCATTGTTGTGTAGCAGATCTCTAGAACTTTTTCATCTTGTGACACTGAAACTATACCCATCAAAAACAGTTCCCTATTTTGTCTCCTCCCCAGCCCTTAGGAAAGTCTATTCTAGGTTCTGATTCCATGATTTTGCCTATTCTAGATATCTCACATAAGTGGCATCATATAGAAATTGTCTTCTTTTACTGGCCAACTTCACTCAGCATGGTATCCTCAAAGTTCATGCATGGGGCAGGTGTCAGAATTTCCTTCCTTTTGAAGGTTGAATAATATTCCATTGTATGTGTATACTACATTTTATTGATTCATCTGCTGGTGGACATTTGGGCTGCTCCCAATTCTTGGCTGTTGTGAATAATGCTGCAATGAACGTGGGTGTGCATATATGTCTTCAAGATCAGTTTTTCTTTTTTTTCTTTTTTTTTTTAAATTTTTAATTTTTTATTTTTGGGACAGAGAGAGACAGAGCATGAGAGCATGAACGGGGGAGGGGCAGAGAGAGAGGGAGACACAGAATCAGAAACAGGCTCCAGGCTCTGAGCCATCAGCCCAGAGCCTGACACGGGGCTCGAACTCATGGACCGCGAGATCGTGACCTGGCTGAAGTCGGACGCTTAACCGACTGCGCCACCCAGGCGCCCCAAGATCAGTTTTTCTGAATGTATCACCAGAAGTGGGAGAGCTGCATTAAATGATAATTTTATTTGTAACATTTTGAGGAAACTCTATACTGTTTTCAATAGTGGCTGCACCATTTTACATTCCCAACAGCAGTACACGAGGGCTTTGATGTCCATACATCCCTGTCAGCACTGCTGTTCCCTGTGTTTTCGATAGTGGCTGTCCTAATGTGTGTGAGGTGACTCCTCATTCTGGTTTTGCTTTATGTTTCCCTAATGATTAGTGATGCTGAGCATCCTTTCACATTCTTACTGGCCATTTGTATATCTGTGAAAAACTGTATATTCACATACTTTGCCCATTTATTAATTGGATTACTTTTTGTGATCGTTGTTCAGTTGTAGGAGTTCTTTATATACAGTGGATATTAACCCTATATCAGATGTATGATATGTCATTATTCTATAGTGTGGTAGGTAGCCAAGCATCTGAAGTGTGTTTACTACCTTTCCCTAAATGCTCTGAGTCAGGTGAGGCAGAAAGTAGTCTTTGGGCAGCTCCCCTCATGGGCCAGAACATTGAACATGCCTTCCACATGCCTCTTTCCCTCCCTCATATGCTTGATGTGGTGAGAGTGGGAGGGACTAAAGTAGGGAAGTACAACACAGTTTCCTACCTGCTCCGATGCACCTCTTCTTGGCCCGGAGCCTGCCTGTGGTGCTATAATTTCTCCACTGGCCTGGAGTTCTACCGAAGGAAATCTAGCTCATGTAATGTTCTTAAGTCAGTGTCTCCATGGAAGGAGGAGGGCCTAAGGCTTCCTACTGCACCATCCTGTTGGCTTTCTGCCTTTTATGTTGCTTTTTCCACAACCATCCGTTTAAACAGAAAGTCACTGCACAAGTTTTCATGAACTTTTTTTTTCCTCATAGTAGTTTCTTTATATGAACGGTGCCTGTTGATTTCTGCCTATTTCGTACAAAACAGAACAAAACCCTTGGGTTTTACTAGGTGAACAATAATAGATGTTTCCAGGAAGAAGTGTGAGAGTTTCGCTGACTCAGTTTTTTGTTTGTTTTGTCTTGGTTTAATTTAATCAGAGCTATACTCACATGAAGTATAACATATAGACGGCAAGTATAACAAAAAGCCCAACATTTTGCATAGATAGACTCTTCTGGAAAGCACGAGTTTGCCTTCTGCTTTTGTGACTATCATTATACATACCTGGATTTTTATTTGGTCAGTATTATAAGTTACATTCCTATCAATTTTTTTTTAAGGCACAGATTATTCCTACCTGGCCAGTTCTATTCTTCAGTGGGTTCTTTTTCATGGTGTCATTTTGTCACTTCTAAAAAAAATTCGTGACCAGTTTCTCAAAGTTTTGCTCAATAAGATGTCCCAAGCTCACCTTGTTTTCCTGTGCCACAAACCTGGAATTAGCCATTGTTGCAAAGGACTTCACATCTTTCTGATTAGGAGTGGATTTAAAAAACTGTAAGGTGGCAATGGGTTTGCTCACCGATACTAGGATTTCTTTGCCCTTGGTCATTTATTTGCTAGATTTAGTAAGGCAGTTTTAAAAGCATGAGTTTATTGCATATTTTATGTAACTTATACCTCATGAAGGTTACTACCGTGTTATATGATAGTACATTTTCCATAACTGTTATATCTTCATTGTGTAGCATGGCCTTTAACACTAAAGGTTGTGTTTTTTGACTGGCCAATGCTTTTTATTCTGAATTTCACTTTGTTAGGGAGCATTCTTACAAACACTGTGTCTTTTTGTCTGACTTTGCCTGGTATAGTGTTCCTCGTTTGTTTATTTTTAGGATTTCTGAATCCCACTTTGTAAGCATGGTTCTTTCACATCACAAGGAGTTGGATTCTATGTTGCAATCCAGTCTCAATTTATTTTTTTAATAACTAATTTGAATGCATTTCTATATATTTACCTGGAAGGGATCAAATATTTATTTTCATTGTATTTAATGTTATGCTATTAATAGAATAGTAAAAAAAAATAACAAAAATTAACTGAAAAGAAAAAAAAATCAAAATGAGGACATAAGAACAACCGTCACTGTTTTTCTAAATTCTGTGGGAGGTATTCATTCACATGATCGTCTCGCTTCTGATCTCTCAGTATTTTTTCACCTGGTATTATATGCAATTTCTTTAAGGACAGAGAGCTTATACTTGAGCATTAACAAAGGTTTGTCAGCAAATGTTTAGAAACCCGTTCTGTGCAGGAAAATCAGATTCGGATTTGATTTGTAGCATTTACTGATTTTCCTGATAAAGTTACTACCACCACGACCTTGTACCTACTTTCCCATGCGGCCACTGAAGGTAGAATTGGGCAAAGGAAGTACATACCATGTGTTATTACGAGTCCTTAGCCTGGCACATGGCTCATAATAAATCTTTACAGACTCTTTTAGGAATGCATAATTACTGAAAGTCTACAGTATTCACTTCATTGATGGCCTTCGATCAGAAACATTAGTGGGGATTTCCTATTCCAATCTTTTTAGAAAGAAAGTAAGTTATGAAAGTTAGAAAGAAAGCTTTGCGGTCCCGACTTAAATTACTTCTCCTAACCTACAGTTCGACAGGTAGATAGCGTGGTTCTCAAACGTTATTCTCCATGAACATTCCCTGCAGGTCCTTGGAAAAGCCCAGATTTGGGGCTTGACTCTGATTTAATAGTTTGGGGATGTTGCTCAAAATTTCCCATTTTTATCAAGTTTCCAATGGCATTGATGTTTGTTCTTCAGGTATCATAATTTGAGAACCACAGGTACAGAGGAGAATAAAATAAATAAAATGTCTATCTTTACTATTTGCGACTATAACAGATTCTTCTGATGGGTGGACGGTATTTTAGAATATGTAAGTGAAAGGGGTCTGGGTGTCTCAGTCAGTTAAGCACCCGACCCTTGATGTTGGCTCAGGTCATGATCTCACAGTTCATGAGTTCTGCATCAGGCTCTGTGTGAACAGCAGAATCTGCTTGGGATTCTTTCTCTTCCTCTCTCTCTGTCCCTCCCACACTCTTGCACATGCATGTGCTCTCTCTCTCAAAATAAAATAAACTCACAAAAATAACATATAAGTGGAAATATGATTTTGATTCTATATATTGGAATATATGGCAGGCACAGTAATGGCCAGCACAAAATGCCCATGCCTAATCCCCAGACCCAGAGCGACTTTGACCTCTGGTTACATGACAAAAGGGACTTTGCAGATGTGATTCAGGTTAACGACCTTGAGGTGGGAAGATTTTGAATTATCTGGGTGAGTCTAGTTTAATCAAACAAATCGTTAAAAGCAGAGAAATTAAAACAGCTAGCTCAGAGAGATGTGATATGAAAAGGATTCAAACCATGGTTACTGGCTTTGAACGTGAGAGAAGGGGCCATAGGTCAGGGGATGCGGTTGGCATCTAGAACCTAGAAAAATGGATGCTTCCCTAGAAACTCCAGAAAGTGATGCAACCTTGCTGACACCTTAATTTTAGCCTTTCGAGATCCATTTTAGACGTGCGACCTCTAGCACTATAAGAAATGTCTGCTGTTTGAAGCCATGAAACGTGGTGATTTGTTGCATGAACAGAAATCTAATACAAAAGATGCCATGATCTCTGTTTGCCGTCCAAATTCTACAGCCCTATAGTGTACTTAGTTTGGGAAAGTATGTCCAAAAGGAAAGAGACTAATGGTGATAAAAAAACAACCTGCAGTCGCCTTCCCAACCCTTCCAGCCACCATGTTACGGAAAGACTTATTTCAGAGAGTTATATTTAAGCACGTATTTATACAATCAAATGACAGCAGAGCAGTGTAAAAATAACAGTGAGAGAGGTCTCCGTGTCAAAGGTCACATATGCATTCACAGTTTTTACACATTCTGCGGTAGCATGACTGCCTTCAGGGAAAACTGGACACTTATTTTCGACCCTTTTATGTCAAGACCATTTGTCTTGCAGTGCTGCTACCTTCCGGGCCTCTTGAATATGGTGGGATGGGTGGTCGCTGATTACATTTTGTCGATTGGTGTTGGTTTCTCTATGTGTCTTACTTTTGCAGTTACTGTCACACGTACACAGATAGTCTTCAGGGGGAACAATAAGCTCTTAAGTTACATCTTTCTCACCATCGGTGCGGATGACCCCCTTGTCTGACATTACAGTGGGGGAAGCACGGTCATTGGGTTGCGAGAGGGACACTTCATCTTGAGCAGGTTAAACCAATACTTGGCCATTGACCGAAACTTGAGGTTCGTTTTCTTCCGAAAGTAGTTCTTAACAACTTATTTGTTTATGTCTGTTTTACGGGAAAATCAGGGAGCAGAATGGAGCTATACATCATGTAAAGGAATTGTTTCCCCGGAAAACCCAATTCTCTGACCAGGTGTGCTAATCTAAAGACAGCAAACAACCTTCTGCAGCCAAACATCGGGGGTTTCCATCTTTACTTGGCAATTGTTGCAAACTGTTGAGTCAGTTAATGTGGATTGATTTCTGTTGTTTCTGGATATTTACCTGATAGAAATATAACAAAAACGCATACAAAAAAAAA
The DNA here is from genome assembly GCF_018350195.1 of Panthera tigris. Lineage (NCBI taxonomy): Eukaryota > Metazoa > Chordata > Mammalia > Carnivora > Felidae > Panthera > Panthera tigris. Next base: position 66,693,766 of record NC_056661.1, read on the forward strand.
AAAATACAGCAACAGGTTGTTTACTGTCAAACAATAGTCCCTCAGTCCAAAAATTACTTTCAGCTTCTCACAATTTGAAAAATTTGTCCTGGATATTTATGCGCTTCTGTGCTGCAAGTAACAAATATTTTTGAATTCATGTTTTCTAGATGTTTTTAAAGCACGCCTGGGGCAAACTTGCTACAAAATACATCAATAGAAAGGTGAGAAGCTCTCTGTGTTTCGGGGCTTCCCATGCTCTTAGGTGAGACAATGGCAGACGTTTGGGGGGTCCTTCAAGGATTAAAAAAGAAGTTAAAATTGCAGTCTCGAAACTAGAGTTGTGAATAACTACTGGTGAAAAAAATGGATCACAGAGAAGAGTAGAGAAGGATGATCCACTTATAAACCCCTTTTGTTTTTGATGATCCCTAAACACATTAAAAAAAACCAAACATTTTATTTTCTCTGTTTCCACATACAAATGAAAGTTGTACCACCTACTGAAGTTCTACTCTACTCCCAAACTTTCTCCGCTGAAGCACAAAGGAATTCCTCAACCGGATCTGGCTTACGCTCTAGAAGGGCTTATACTCTAGAATGGTCAAATGCAAGTGGTAGAACTTTCTAGTACTTTCAAGTTTTACTGTAAGGCTTCTGCTAGGCATTGTTATTTTGCCTTTACCCTTGCACTTATATGGTGGGATGAGCATAATTTAGGGTTTCAAATCCTGCTGACACTAAATTAGCGACTTTATTTTTTATTATTTTTTAATGTTTATTTTTGAGAGAGAGACAGAGAGAGACAGAGTGTGAGTGGGGGAGGGGCAGAGAGAGAGGGAGACACAGAATCCAAAGCAGGTCCTAGGCTCCGAGCTGTCAGCACAGAGTCTGATGCGGGGCTTCAACCCACGAACTGTGAGATCATGACCTAAGCCGAATTCAGACGCTCAACAGACAGAGCCACCCAGGCACCCCAGTAGTGTTTATTTTTCAATTTAAATTCCTATCAAGGGATGCATATCACAATTAAAAATTTTAAGGCCTCTTTCAGGCTTATCACAAAGAAAGCCTTATCATATCTCTTCCCAGCCCTCATTCATTTGTGTTCTACGGAGGTCATCCTCAACGCTGTTGGAAATTTTTCTTGTATTTAAGCCTATAATTTAATTAGCCTGCTTCTCCTAACATATCTGGATTGAATTTATAGTTTTGCATTTATTGTTGCCTCGTTGCTTTGCAAAGTGAGGAGCTTCACTCGTGCACACATCTCCTATTACTACAGCTATAATGTCTCTGTTATAAGAATAACACAGTGTGGGGCTGTCATAGGGAATGGTCTCATTATTACGCCCATATAATCAAAGTTCAAGTTACAGAATCAAATGAGGTTTGTGTTGTTGTTTTTTTTCTAATACATTTTGGTATCCTCTGAAATAAATAATGCCGCGTTTTTGTTGTTTGTTTAGGTTTTCTCTGTGCCCTTATTGTCAATACATCTTTAAACATTTTAATAAAATTATAACTCTTTTCAATATGTAGAAACATATCTGGCCTTCTGTCAGTGTATGTTTTATTTTTTATTTTATTTATTTATTTTTTTGGCAACTAGGCCAAGGCTGGCTGCATCACTTCTAGGGCATGATGAAAGTTCATGCAGCTTTGTTCAAAAGTGCCATTAAAGGTACTGAAAGATAAAGTCTATTTCTTAAAAGATGTTATATTACTTATAAAACATAGTAGGGGCAATGATACTATATGAATTACGACATAAACTTATAAATTATGAAAAAAATGTGGTATCATAATTTTAAATAGTACAATAAGTAATATTACTTTATTAATATATCTTGATTGATTATAAGATTATACTGGCTCTCTTCTCTATAAATTCATTTATTACTTCAACAGAATTTATTCTTTTACCAACTTCGTTTTCAATCAATATAATTGAAAATGACTTCGGCTGTTCTTGGCAGATAGAAGATCACAATAACTTGGGGTAATTTTTAATTTTGAGAAAGATCTTTCTGCTGATACAACCAGCACTGGTGCTGGGAGTCTTTTATTGGCAACGATAACGTTGGAATACACTCTGATGAATTATTTCAGAATATAATTTTTAATATAGGTAGGGCTGATGGTTCTCCTGGGACAATTTTCCTAGAAAGATTCAACTCATCGTACATATCAGTTTCATGTAAGTCTGAATTTAATTTGAAATGTAAATTTATGCGATGACCGTGTAACGCATACTCCGTTACCTGCTCTAACTTCTGGTGGTTGCACCAGAAATGAAAAGACTTTCATGACTTTTATATATGCTAAAACTGGGGGTTGCGAGTAACTTGTTCTGCAAATGTTCTGCAAGACCAGCAAACGTTTCTAATACATTTTAATTTGATAAACGAGCCATGTCTTGCAATACGAGCCGTACGTGAAGCTGAATGCCACATGATCGCAACTAAGCCAAAGGTTCTTGACATTCACTTTGATATACAAGTGCTTTGGATGACAAGCATGTTTCCAGAACAAATTATGTTCACGAGCCAATGTTTTGCTATAATTCAAAATTCACATTTGTGCGTCTATTGCTATGACTTTCAGGACAAGAACATTGTGCTATGAAAATAGTGTTATTTTCTATCAAATATGGTTGCTTTTAAATTTAATTTTTATTTCTAAGGTTGTGGACATTGGTTTTGACATGTTGCAGTGGCTTTAAAAACCAGAGAAAACTGTCCCGGTGAGGGGCGCCTTCACTCCCAAGGCAAGCTGGCTATATCTCTGCTTCTGCTGCCACTGTTGGGACTAAGATTAGCCTTCCCACCGGGGACTGACCCTAATGTGCATGCAGAACCTTTAGCCCAACTGCTCTGGGTGCACTCTGCCCAAGCCTGCTGCCTGTCCTGCCCAGGGTCCGAGCCCATAGGCACACAATGCCGCCTGGTGGGTCTGGCCTGCTCTCGCACATGCTCCATTGGTCCATCAGACTCCACACAAAACAAAAGTCCAGGGATAAACTTCAGAATTTAATGGCTGAAAACCAGAGCATGAACCCAAGCACAGGGCCCTCCCGCAAGTGTTGTGCATACTGCACAAATTGTGCGCCCATGAAGCCAGCCCCAAGGAAGGCTAATATCTAGACGGTGAAACACAAGCTAACTAGTCATCATGTTTGCAGCTTGCATCCATTGTGATTGGGCTGGCATTGTTTCTAATTGCTCAATGCTGATGGCATATGACTCATTAAATAGTTTGAATTCCACCCTAAATGCCTTTTTATTCCCCAGCTACAATCTGGCTATCGCTCTAAAACCCAGCTGCCACATTTTTTCCCTGAAGCCTCTCTTCAGCATCATGATAGAAATTCCTGCTACTCTATCCCACTACTGGTTTATTGTTTTGGTGGACCATTTATTCCAGTAGTCCTTGAGAAAGGGTGCATTGGTGTATCCGAAAACATCCATTAAAGAAAATATATGATAGTTGATTCTTTTTTTTTAATTTTTTTAAGGCTTATTTATTGAGAGAGAGAGAGAGACAGAGCATGAGCAGGGGAGGGGCAGAGAGAGGGGGAGACACAGAATCTGAAGCAGGCTCCAGGCTCTGAGCTGTCAGCACAGAGCCCTACAGAGCCCGACGTGGGGCTCGAACTCACAAACCACGAGATCATGACCTGAGATGAAATCAGTCATTCCAACAACTGAACCACCCAGGCACCCCAGATGGTTGATTCTTAATTTGATTAATACAGATTTCTAGTTTGAAAAATATATTCTGTCATTTTGAGTGAATTTGGGAGGGGAGGGTTTAAAGTTTCCCTTAAGAAGTCTGAAGGGGGGCGCCTGGGTGGCTCAGTTGGTTGAGTGTCCGACTTTGGCTCAGGTCATGATCTCACTATCCGTGAGTTCGAGCCCCGCGTCAGGCTCTGTGCTGACAGCTCAGAGCCTGGAGCCTGTTTCAGATTATGTGTCTCGCTCTCTCTCTGCCCCTCCCCCACTCATGCTCTCTCTCTCTCTCTCTCTCTCTCTCTCTCTCTGTCAATAAAAAACATTAAAAATATTAAAAAAAAGAAGTCTGATGAAATTTTTGTGATATAGCTCATTCTACAACTCCTTTTCTACAACTAAATAGCCACATTCAGAGGTATTGGGGTTGGGGTATCAATGAGTGAATTTGGGAGGGACGGAATTCCACACATAACATTCCTCTGTTGGACTTTCCAAATTCATGTCTTTCACACGGGGGAAATATATTCACTGCATCACAACAACCTCCAAGTCTTATCCAATTCCAGCATCAGTTCTAAATTCAAAATCTCAACTGAATAGCTCACCTAAATGAAGGAAGGGTGAGACTTGAGTTGTGATTTCTCCTGAGGCAAAGCTCCTCTCCGGCTCTGAAACTATGACACCAGACCAAAAAATTATCTGCTTCCAAAATGCGATGCGTAGACAGTCACAAGATCGGCATTTCCATTCCAGAAGAGAGAAGGAGAAGAGAGGAAAGAAGAACGGAGTCATGGATCCCAAGCACGTTTGAAAGCTAACATGATCTGAAAGCAAAATAATTTCTCAAAACCCTTGTTGATGTTTCATGCAATTCACAGGGGCCAAGGCATCAGATAGGAGAGCTTCCCACAGATCTGCATCTGCACCCTCCCCCATCTCTCTCCCCGACTTCTGGTAAGAAGCTGATTGTATCTGCAAAGAGTTGTCCACTTACAGCCTTGATGTTTGCTCCAGAAGAATTTTTTTTGTTTTCTTTCACTTTTTGCCATATGAAGAGAGTGAGGATTTTCCAATCTTCAAGTTCTGGCTCTGTTTTGCTTAACAATTCCTTCTTCAACTTATCTCTCTCTTCTTATATTTTATTATAAGCAGCCAGGAGACACCAGGATGGACCTTCCACATTTTGCTGAGAAATCTCCTCAGGAAACTATCCGTCGTAAGGTCTACCTTCCACAACACACTAGAATACATTTTGGCCAAGTTCTTTGCCACTTTATAGCAAGCGTCTCCTTACTTCTGGGTTCCAATAACTTTTTCTTCATTTCCACCTGAGATCTAACAAGAAGCTACTTGACTCTTCAATGTCTCTGGACATTCTGTTCATAACGACACACGTGTACCACTAAGATGTGGACGATTTCTCTACAGCTCTGTCTTCTTCCTGAGCTCTATATCACCAGACTCCCCTTGAATGTCCATTTTTCTCCCAGTAACCTCTTCAAGGCCTTGTAGGCATTTTCTAACATGCACCTAAAAGTCTTCCAGCTTTTGCCTGTGACACAGTTGTGGGGCCACATTTGCACTGTAGGTATTTGCCCTAGCAAATCTCAGCGTCTCAGTTTTCTGAACCAAGACCTGTATTAGTTTTCTAGGACTGCTTTTGCAAAGTGCTATAGTCTAGGTGGATTAAGTGACAGAAATCTATTTTCTCACAGTTCTAGAGGCTAGAAGTCAAGATCAAGGTATCAGCAGGGTCAGTTACTTCTGAGGCTCTCTCCTTGACTTGTAGATTGCCGTCTTCTCTCAGTGTTTATAGGGTCTTCCTTCTGTAGGTGTCTATGCCTTCATTTCCTCTTTGCGCAAAAACCCCAGTCATATTGCATCTGGGGCCCAACCTAATGAGCTCATTTTATCTTAATCACCTTTATAACACCCTGTCTCAAAAACAGTCACACTGCAAGGTACTTGTGGTTAGGATTTAAACGTAAGACTTTTTGGAAGATCCAATTCAGCCCATATCACTGGTCCAATATTGTGGCTCCACTAAGCCATCCACCAAGACCCTCATCACCGTTGGATTCTTTCCTTCCCTGTGCCTGGGATAGGACCCTTTTCCTCGTGGCACAAGATGGTGGCTGGATTTCCAGTTATCGCATAGGGCACCTTGAGTAGAAACTTAAGCCAAGCCCTGGGAGGAAAGTATAAGGAGTGATGCACCCCTTCTTGTTTAAGAAGATTTTTCTGAAAGTTCAGATAACAGTTGCACAGTATGTTACTGACCAGAACTGAGCCAAATGACAAGAGCTAAGCTCTGGTGGACCTGAGAAATGCAGTTATTTAGCTCAGTGGGAATATTTCCCTCTGTGAAGTGAGGCTCTAGACACAATTCCTAGAAGGAGCTTATGTAGCCTTCAAATTAATTCCCAAATAGTTACTGAAGCATTTACTCTGCACTGGGTGTTACACCAAGGAGACAGGTCATGACATTCCAAAAGATGTAATTCTTACTCGTTCCAAAATGCAGCCTAATCAGGGGCGCAGACATGCACACAAAACACTATGATGCCATATGATGAAACAGGGGTGTCATGGATGAGGTATGCTGGTAGCTCAGCAGAGAGTGGGATAAAATATTCCTGATGTACAGGCCGGGAGAAGGCAGTCAGGTAAAGGGTCTTGGAGTAAGCGTTTAAATGGTGTTCATATCGGAGGATCGGTAAGACGCCATCAGGTAGACAGGCTAGGAAGCTACTTATTTATCATTTTAAATTTATGTGTGTATTTATTTATTTGCCCTAAACAGCCTTGTTGAGGAGCGAGTCCTAAATTGCCGAGGTGGAATCTTTTGATCCCAAAGACTTCCATTTTCAAGACTACATTTGGTTATCTTCAGAAATGATTGGTCTTATCCAGTATCTTAGTGAGGTTTCAGGGATAGAGTTCAGAATGGAGCTCAGAAAATTAAACCTAGGTGATTCAGAAATTGTAATTAACAAGGGACATGCTTCAAGAGGTACATTTAGGAAGTAATACATCAGAACTTTAAAAGTGCCATAATGTATTCACTAAGCAGAATCGACTTCTCATATCTGCCGACTCTTTCCTTTAAAATCCCATTAATGGTAGAAAAATCCTCCCATCAGACCTGGTTTTCTGAGTCTCACTGTTTTTTAGTAAGGTCATCTTTTTTCAATGGAAAGATACTCTGAAATATTAACTGATGTCTGATTGGAGTAATTTTTTTTTTTTAAATTTACATCTACATGTTTTATACTGTTCAGACCTAGGACATTTCTTCAGCCATAACAGTCATTTTCATGGGTAGTCTTAAATACACTTAAAATCATAGTGTTTCTTAGTTTTGCTGTTAAGACAGGACATCTTATGTGTTTTAGCTTTTACCCAATTATTTAAGAACTGGCTAAATTTGAAAGTTCCAGAAACCTATAAATACCTAAGTTTATTTATTTTTCCGTGGGAAGTATTGCATTGTAATTAGATTTTTTTTGTACGAAACTGTGGCAGTTGTATACATGTTTGGAGTTAACTAAGTAATGCAATATACACATTAAAATGTTTTTAATTTATCATAAGAGGATGAATTTAAATCCTCTATAAAATTTGACGTTCCTTTTCAGTTTTTGATGCATAAGAGGCATATGTTTACTGATGTCTAAACAATTAAATTATGTCACATCTCCAATATTTTACAGAGAAAGGCTTATTAATGGGGTCATTTTTTTAAAAAAAAGTTACTTTTATTAGAACAGGGACTGTATCTTTTCCTTCATTAAAAAAGGATTTAGTGCCTTATAGCTTTTTATTTTGAAATGATCTCATTATACAGTTGAAAGTTAGCGACTTTAGAATCAATGGCAAAAAATATTCAAATTCATATCCTAAACCAATTTCAGAGTGCTTTCGTTTGTTTATTTTGTTGGAAGAACTGGATCGCCTGTGATTCATTCACCTTCAGTAATACGTTGAGATGAACGTTCATCTGGTATCACTTCAATTCGGGCGCCATCATTTCCATAACTCAGGGAGGAGTGGAAATATACCACGAGTGGTAAGGACATAATAACAAATAAAGAGGGAAAGTAAAACTAGAATAAGATCAAGAATCATTTATAAATGAGGCCCCAGAAGTGTTTTTAGAATAACCTAGTGGTCAACAGACACTTCATCTGTTAGAAAAAATAATGTATGTGACAGCTAGAGTCATAACACACACGCATGCGCTTTTGACCTCATTGACTTCAACGATAAAACTATATGCATCATAATATGCAAATCTACCCATGTTTTTTATGCTAATGATAGATGACACATAAATGATATCACGAGATTTAAAAAATAAAAATTCTAGGAACTTCAATTTCTGTTATTACTCTAGATGTGGTTTATAATCATAACTGTTTCTTGAACCTTTTCCATAAAGAAAACTGAATGCGAACATAATGCATTATGTGTATGTAGTCAAGATTAAAACGTGTACTTTTGGGAGAATAATGCTCTCTTATAACAATATTTTTAGAAAAACATGAAAAAACATTAGTTTTCCTGTGATTTGTTTGTAAATGCTAAAGAGCCATGAGAGTCTAACTGATATCTTGAACGCATTCCATTTTGCATATAAGCACGATCTGAAATTCGGTTTTCACATTGTTGGCACAAAATCACTTACACAATAAAGTTATATTGTCCCAATCATACTATGATGAGTAGCCAAATATCGCATCTCGAAATAAAAATTCAGCTGTTGCCTCAGAAGTGAAATCACATGCATTTTTATACCTTAATTCATAATTAGTCTGTTTGAATTGCCATTAAATGTCTCAATCAATGTGTCATGCTTCACAGCTCTCTCCATGCAGAGTTGTATTGGCATTTCTACCCCATTCTCTCTGATTTCAGTACGGGGTATTGAAGTATAAATTATTTTGGCTGCTTTCCCACAAAGTAATGAATGTTTCATCATATCAGCCCACAGGGTTTTTTCCCCTTTTGGTTTTATTTCTGTATTCTTTCTTTCTTCTTCTTCTCTCTTTTATTTTTTGTTTTTGTTTTTGGTTCCATTATACACTGTCATGGGGTCCCCCCCCACTGCTGCAAAGAGTCATATAAGAGGTGCCATAAGACGGAGTTCTTCTTTGATGCTCATCTACAGCTTGCTAATGTTTTATTTATGTGAAACACGCACTTTTGAGTTATTTGTGTCCGTTAGAGTAACCCTCATATCCTATTTTTTCAGGGCTCTGAATAACGAAGTGGTCTTAATCATTTCAACATACCTTGTCCGAAAGTGTGGATTTAAGATCTCTTGTTCGATGGCTCCTCGATCAATAGTTCTCATGTTCCTCTAGAACATGAGAAGAAGGTAGGAGAATATCAATGAATGTTATTCTTCTGGGCAATGAGAATGTGTGTCTGCATAAGAGAAGGAATTCTGCCAAACATAGCTCATAGTCATAAAATAAAGACTTCACATAGCCTGTGAGCAAAATATTATATAACTAACTGGCTCTTTTTACATAATCATCTTGATCGTTGTCTGCCTACATGGCTGTCAGCTGGATTCCTTACTGAAGACAGTCACCAGGAGGCAAAGAAGGACTCATACCAAAACTTTGGCTTTATCTGTAGGCGTTGAAATGCTGTTTTTTACTTGTCTTGTGGGAACATTTTCTCTGAAACAAGAATCTCAAGGCTGACACCCAGCGAATGTCTGCTTTGATCACGTCAAGATAAGATGAACAATAACAAGACTCATTATTATGAATGTCTATTTCATGTTTAAACAGTATCGGGACGGTGCTAATCATGTGATTCCTTCTTCGTTTGTGGTGACGTCATTCCCACTTTACATCCACGAGACCTGAGATACAGGGTGATGAGGTTACTCTCACAGAGTCTCTCGGGGTGGAGCTGTTTGACTTCACTCTTCCACTGTTGCTGCGTTTCATTATAGGTATGCGATACAGTTAAAAGCATATGAACCTTTGGAAGCCAAACAACATAGCATAAAAACACATAAATCAACATGTATCACGGGCGCCTGGGTGGCTCTGAGGGTTGAGCATCCAACTTCAGCTCAGCTCATGATCTCGTGGTTCACGAGATCGAGCCCCGCATCAGGCTCTGTGCTGACAGCTCAGAGCCTGGAGCCTGCTTCGGATTCTATGTCTCCCTCTCTCTCTGTCCCTCTCCCACTCACGCTCGGTCTCTCTCTCTCTCTCAAAAATAAATAAAAAACTTAAAAAAAATCATGTATCACAAAAACAATATGCAGAACTATAGGAAATATTGCATTGAAATATTAATGTATTGTTTCTAAGACTGGCATTTAGCATGCAAATAAACAGTGATCCAAAATTGGTTAAGTATGGTTTACCCCAGTAGAATCAGGCCATAGCACAGCATCAAAGTGTCTATGTTCATTCCTAGCAGAGCTGAGATTGGGTCCCTGTATTAATGATTGTTCTTGTCATTTTTTTTTCCACTCTGACCTCTTTTCTGATATCTACATCATTAAATCCATTTTTTCAAGTTGCAATGACAGAGAAAGTTTTATTTTTGACCAAACACATCCCAGATCTTCACACTCCAAAGTATGAAATGATAGAGCAGCTCCCTTGATCCTCATTGAACTGTATGTAGTGCCGTGTTTTCAGAGAAATGGGAGACCCCCCTCCATGCCCAACAGTCCTTTCTGCCCAGAGGAGCCACTGAATCTACGCTACTTGAATCCTGGTCCTTTAATCTAGTATCACTCTTGCTGTCTTTGGCAAGAGCAGTGCTTAGTACCAGGCTAGGAACTAACATGGTCGTGCTTTTCATGTTTCTCTTGTTTCTAGAATTCTGTCACTCTCATCTTTTATGTTTCTCAATTTCAGCTCAACTAATGAAATGGGTGTCCTAAAAAGGGAAGTCTACCAAAAAAAAGCAGACTCCAAAAAATTTGACTTGAGAGCATTTACAACAGCTGGATAGAGAAAAACAAACTTGTACATTTAAATACACACATACCACAGACCCATATAGAGGTATTTGCAAAATTAAGCTTTTGCAGAGTGATTATTGATCATGTTGACTCCCAAACTATTGATGAAAAAAAAATGTCAATGTCAAAATGCATCACTGTTACATTTAATAAGTTATTTATTTATTTCTTTATTTGCTTTTTTTTGCATTTAATAAGTTTTGTGGAGGCTGTACTTTGTGTTACATGTAATCAACACAACAGGCCGGTGGGAGATTTGTTTACTAAATAAACAGCACCTTCAAGCATTGCTAAAAAATATTTCCTTAGTGCATGACTTTGTTGGACTGAATTTTTGATAGTTCCCTGCTTAACATGAATAAGGGCAGGTGATGAATGGGATAGTTTCTAGGTCCTTTGAACTTATTGCAAAAGTACATTCTTTTAAGAGAGAGATATCTGCTGTGACAACTTTGCCTCTCTGCCACACCTTTGGCTTTGCAGTCAATTGATATTTATCAATTGGCTCTGGCCTCGAGCAAAAGGGCGACTCACTGTGCATTCTAATAACATCTGGTAGCTACGTCATCTACTTCACTTGGATCTGGAAAAAAATCCAAATAAAACATGTTCTAGAAGATGCGAACAATTGACTAACTGAAACAGTTCAATGCAACAGAAAGGTGACATAGTGGTCACAAAAGGAATGATTTTAGAATAAAAAAAAAATAAGATTTATTCGCTTGATGCAAACATTTTTAGGTGATTACATGATCTCGGTTTACTTTTTATTTCTCATCCCATTGACATGGAGGCTAAAGAGTCTTAAAAGTCCTGCTAAATGGTTTTCTACCATCTTTCATACCCAGGGATGCCCATACGGTCCATCTCGGGCCAGTGAGGGGCACAGAAAGGATTCCTCACAGGTGAGAAATACACAACGAGAAAGTCCATCTTACCCTCAATCCTCCCTTGCTATGTTGGAAATATTCATTTTAGAAACTGATTGCTGGGACTCTAGACACTTCTTTGATACTAAAAAGTAGCAAGCCTGGAGCTAACCCAAGCCTGGAGCTAGCCCAATGCATGGAATGGAAATTGAAGGATAGAAATTGCCAGAGTCTGGGCACATCTCTGTGTTTGGAGCGACTTAAGTTTCCTTTCCCTGGACTACTCATTATGTGAACAAAAATGGTTTTTCCAATGTAAACTGAAAACGTCGCCAACTGGGAAAGGCATGGAGTGCTAATAAAAAAAAAAAAATAGCTGATATGTTTTGTGAGTTCACTGAATGCACATAACTTTCCTAAGAACTTTACCACCCTGTGTCAATTATCCCTCACAGAAATATGTGAAATAAGTGTTTTGTCTTGGGACACTGAGGCTCACAAATGTCAAACAACAGCTAAGTTTGCTCACCCAGGTATGTGGCATTTTGAGCTTTCAAAGGTAGGTGATCTCACATATGCCATGGAGAAGAGAAACTTCCAAAAAGAGAACGTATATAAATATCTGATCACTGGCTTTTTTAAAATGAGAAAAACAAATTATTTTAAAGTATTAGCAACACTCTACACATTTGACATCTTCAATTAGGGACCTTGTTCTCTGGGACAAGCACTAAAGAGCCTTTGATGTTTGTTTCTCTCTAATTGGTCTTCAGCTTTCCATCCAGGCTTCTCCAAGTATGGTGGGCTGGTTGACTAACTGCTTGCCATACTGAGTTGCTCCTCAGGTGGCCCTGCCTTCCAGGGGATTAACCAGGCTCTGGAATCTGGGAGTGGGACTTGGGACCTATCTAATTTTATTTGGACTTTAATGGCACTATTTACACTTTTCACAGCATGCTAAAGAAGTTTGTTGGTATCTTGAATGCTTCCATTTTTCAAAAGGTAGCATGGCTTAAATAAGTTAAAAAAAATCCCTCGAATTGTAATTCATGATCAATTCACTATCAAACAACGGTTAGTTATGCAGAGAAATGTCAGAGCAAAGCTATACTAAGGGCTCTTGGATGGGAGACAATTTGACATTTAGAAGTTTACAAAGGAAATTTGTCACAAATATGGTGTCAAAGCTCATTGATAAGCAATTATTTTTAGCCCATTGTTTTCCGTTCTTTCCCTGTTTCCTATATTTCATGTTAGTTTTATTAGATATCTTTAAATAGATAAAGAAAGAGACGGTGACTGCAAAATCACATGAGTAATTGTACCTAATTTCCATGAGAAAGGTAGAAAACCAAGAGAAATTTTAATTTAGTCGCTAATTTTAGGTTTTGATTGAACACCAGATTGATGCTGTGGTATATATAGAGTGAAATGATTAATCTCTCTCTCTATGGTACTGAGGGGAAAAATTATTAAGAGAGACTTGACAGTTCTAAAAAGGGCGGAACATAAAATACATTCGGTTAAAATATTTGTTCCTCAGAGAAATTAGAGGATTGGGCTAGTGGCAGGAGGGCTTTCTGACTTCTCCTTCTGGATCCTGGCTAGGAAGTGGCTTGATCCTCCTTGTATCCTCACTGGGTTTGCGTTTCCTAACACCCAGCTCCATGAAAAGAAGAACTAAGAACAAGGTGAGAGATTTTTGTTTCTTTCAGAAAGCAATACCTCTGAAGTTGATGTGTAAATACCTCTGAAGTTGATGTGTAAATACCTCTGAAATTGATGTGTAAACCCTTAGCCCTGTTACCTCAGCCACACAAGTAACTACTTGACCAAGGCTCTCTCTGTATCTTTGTATTGTTTTTTGTGTTATTTTGTTTTGTTCTCACAACAGACAGAATTTGGGGCAAATCCTAGGAAAGGGAAATTATTGCACTTTGAATCCTTTTCTCTCTCTCTCTCCTTTCTTTTTTTCTACTTAAGGGTACGACCCTCTTGAACCACACCCTGAGCTTTATAGGGTCAAGGCAGCCACTCTCCATAGCACGCTTCAGCTCTGAAATATGGCCGTGGGGGCAGATGGTCTCCTGAGCCAGAATCTCCACCAAAGAGGAAAGAAGGAGAAGTCTAAAAAAAGGTGGGACCACAAAATTTGAACAGACATGGAGGGAATCCATTCGAGTCATGGGGTGTGAGCCTTAGTTCTTCCTGGTTGGTGTTCCTTGCTAGGAGTTCCCAGAAGTCTATGCAGTTTTTCCTTGTGCAAGACAAGCTCCTGTTTTTCTTGCTTCCTTGAAGCCCAAAGCATCCTGTTTCCATGCATGAACACTGTGTTCCCCACTCCAGCCTTTACTCAGCTCCTGCTAGATGGGCTGCAGCTCCCAGCTGCTTCCATCTTTGAAGAACCCAGTTCTCAGCGGTGAAATGCCGCTTCTCGTGCAGTCTTTCTGGACTCTTGCCAAGAGTGATTTCCCTGTGTTTGCCTTTTACACCTATGGTATAAAAATTTTCTATCAGATATGTATGTATCTATATATCTCTCAGATTATCTTTTTTTAAAGTGTGTTTATTTTGAGGGGGAGCGTGAGTGGGGCAGGGGTGCAGAGAGAGAGAGAGACAGAGGCAGAGATGGAGAGAATCCCATGCTGTCAGCATGGAGCCCTATTCAGTGCTCGACCCTACGAACCCATGAGATGATGACTTAAGTGGATATCAAGAGACAGCTGCTTAACTGACTGAGCCACCCAGACACCCCTCTCAGAATACCTTATACAGAGTGAAACCTTGGTTTGCAAGCATAATTCGTTCTAGAAATATGCTTGCAGTCCAAGGCACCTGGGTGGCTCTGTCAGTTGAGTGTCCGACTTCGGTTCAGGTGATCATGTCATGGTCTGTGTGTTCAAGCCCCGTGTGGGGCTCTGCTGACAGCTCAGACCCTGGAGCCCGCTTCCGATTCTGTGTCTCCCTCTCTCTCTCTCTGCCCCTCCCCTTCTCACGCTCTGTGTCTCTTTCTCTCTCTCAAAAATAAATAAACATTAACAAAAAATTAAAGCACTTGTGTATCAAAGTGAATTTCAAGAACCATTGGCTCAGTTGTGATCATGTGACGTTCAGCATCACGCATGACTTATATTGCAAGATACTTCGCGTTTATCGAGTTGAAATTTATTAGAAACATTTGCTCACCTCGCGGAACACTTGCAGAACAAGTTACTCGCAACCCAAGGTTTTACTTTAAATTAAAATGTACAGTATGTGATCTAAGTATACTATGTACTCATACTGTATGTTTATATATGTGTATATATAATGTATTGGGCAATGTCCAAATATACAAATGTTCCAATGTACAGTATGTTTTATGTATTCTTGTAAAATATAAATAAACATGCATAAACGTGTCTGTAAGTTAAAAGTACATAGAACATACTGCACATTTGAACATTCCCTCTCAACTCTCCTTTCTGAATTTCTATGTTAAACTTATTTTGCTTGCAATGTCCGGCTAAACGAGAACACCTTTTTTTATGGTATATTCATCCTCTTCCAAAAGATAGGATGCTTTTACCTGTAAAAGGATGCAAAGCCAAAGCAAGACAAAGCATGTCACAAATCAAAGAACAAGTCATAGATTTGAGGAAGTATTTGCTGATAAAATGTGTTATATTGACAAGAAGGAAGAATAACTTAGTGGAAAAAGGGGGCAAAGTGTAAAGAGGGAATTCAGAAAACAGAAAATCCACTGAAAACCCAGAGTTTGGCTTCATATCAGTGGGATGCAATGATTAGGAAAGTTTCTTAGTTTGGATAGCTTTATTCCTGGAACTATAAAGTTGGGGTTAGGAAAATGATTGCTCCCACATGATTTTAAGATAATTCAATCAAATTCATCAATTTCTTTAATGATAAAGGAACAAAAGAAAAAGTAATTCCAAGATTTTTCTGGCTGATAAAGCCAAGTGACTGAATATGTATCTTCTAACATTACAAATATATATTTGAAGAGTATGATTTATAGCTAACGATTGTAAAAGAACTTTAGAAATTAAAAAGTAGAGCCCTTAGATGTATCAAAAATCGTTTTTGGCTTCTTATTTGCTTTTCACAGACAATCTTTAGGAAACATTTTTATTGGTTATTAAGTTCATATCATGTCCTTGTTCTTAAGATTGGTACCATCCAATTTATTTTTACCAACCCAAATTTTCTCAACTCCTACATTGCCCAGAGTTTTATTTCTTATTCACCTACATTAGCACCTATTTTCTCTCTTATATCTGGTCAGAAATCCATTTACCAGAAGCTAGTCACTTGGAGACTCCACAGTCTTAAAGCGATCCAGAAGGTTCCTCTACACTAAGAACATGTAGGCCTCAGGTAGCTTAAAGCTTACAAGTGCAAGGACAAACCTTACATTTTAATGAAAGGAATACAGGGCATACGATACATACTGGGCTTATGAAATGGCGGATATATGTTTGGAGAAAATCACTAGCTTTGGCATTATAGCCAAGGATGTATTCCTAGGAGAGTAGACTACCTCCCAAATGATAATAGCATAATAATTGGAGAAAAAGTAAAAGCAGATCTAGATTTAAGAGACCCCCAGCAGTAGAATGCACTTTAATACCAGCAAAGGAGAGTTACTGCAAAATGACCAGGGTTGGGTAGGGAGAGTGGACACATTGTTTCATGTTTCTACCAACCATCATTACCAGAAGGATCCATGGACTGGGACAATACATTTCTCCTCCTCCCAGCACCCCTGCAAACCGAGCTGGGGTGGGTGCAGTAAACTGGGCCTGGAGGTGAGCCCCTCCTACGCTCACCCCCAAACAGAAACATGGGGAAGGCCTTACCTCCCCCAAATAGAGGGGAAAGGATGGTGAATTTTGTTTGCATCAGGGGTCCCTGGATGGCTCAGTCAGTTAAGCATCCAACTCTTGATTTCAGCTCAGGTCATGATCTCAGGGTCCTGGGACCCAGCACCCTGTCAAGCTCCGAGGCGACAGTGCAGAGCCTGCTGGTGATTCTCTCTCTCTCCCTCTCTCTCTGTCCCTCCCCTGCTCACGCTTTCTCTTTCTCTCTCTCTCTCTCTCAAAATAAATAAACAACAACAACAAAAAAAGACAAAAAACAAAAAAGAACATCAGTGCAAAATGTTATTCGGTTTCACGTAACTCATACAATTTTTACTTTTCAGCCATTATTTTCACAACAGATCAACATAGATTATTATTTATCTGGGTAGAGAAACCAACATCCCACCTGTTCACGAAGATTCAGAGGAACACCTTGCTCCATGGCCATTAAATTGATATTTTCTGGCCAAATTTGTTTCTTTTGGCTGTCTTAAACAATCCCGACCCAATCAATCAAAGAAACTGTACACTGGGTCCAATTTGGCTGTTAAGATGGGCAAAGATATCCCTCCATCGTTGTGCATTCCCACGTTTTCCTATCAGAAATGTCCACGTGTGGAGTTTTTACAAAGAGAAAAAAAAATTATCTGTCTACAATTATTCTCAGAATTGGTACTCCCAGCAGCATACCGGCTTAGCTTTATCTAACCTGGGGTCATTAGGAGAGTCTAACGGAACTGAGAGGGAGGCAGACAATTATTTCTGATGTATGGGCAACAGCATTATTTCATTTCAAGAACTAGGCCTTTTGGGGAATTCTGATCCCAAAGCACAAGGATTCGAAGGAGGCTGCCATAAATTCAGTGAAGCCCTCTTTCAGGAGCATTGAATTGATTACTCATTTCATTACTGGAGTACGCTCCATCAGAGCGTTTGCCTGTTTGATTTGTTGTTGTTGTTGTTGTTAGCTACTTAGAAATAACTAATTATCATAGTGTTACAATTTCAAAACTAAAATTAAGAATAAATTTAACGCTTGAGAAAAGCAACTGTGCTACAAGAAAGAGAGCTATTTGGTGGTTTAAAAATATGAGTTTGTGGGGCACTTGGGTGGCTCAGTCGGTTAAGTGTCCGACTTCGGCTCGGGTCACAATCTCCCGGTTTGTGAGTTCGAGCCCCGCATTGGGCTCTGTGCTGACAGCTCAGAGCCTGGGGCCTGCTTTGGGTTCTGTGTCTCCCTCTATCTCTGCCCCTCTCCTGTTCACGTTCTGTCTCTTTGTCTCAAAAATAAATAAATGTTAAAAAATTAAAAAAAAATAAAAATATGAATTTGTGCCTCAACTATTATACTAATGAACTATGTGACCCCAAATCACTTAAATCTCTGAGCCTTAATTTCCTCATCTGTAAAGGTGATATGGACAATGATATCAACATTTAGTTAATTCGCCCTCACATGCTCAGGTATTTGGGGCGCAGAACTGAACCTTACATATCTTATTGCATTAAAAATTACCAAAAAAAAGGGGGCGCCTGGGTGGCTCCTCGGTTAAGCATCCGTCTTTGGCTCAGGTCATGATCTCGCGGTCCATGAGTTCGAGCACCGCATGGGGCTCTGTGCTGGCAGCTCGGAGCCTGGAGCCTGTTTCAGATTCTGTGTCTCCCTCTCTCTCTGCCCCTCCCCTGTTCATGCTCTGCCTCTCTCTGTCTCAAAAATAAGTAAACGTTAACAAAAAAATTACCGAAAAAATCCTAGCGTATCTCCAGTTTTAAGTAATTTTATTTTGCTACTGATGATTGGCATTTGTATTTTTTTTATTTTATCATGTTATTTGATAGCAGTTAATCTGCTTAATCTCATTGATAATCAATTTCTTCATTTATATTCCTCGGATCCCTTTGAGTTTCAGGAAAATAAAGACATATTTAAAATCACTTTAATACAAGGATACCAGTGTGAAGGGTTTTGTGAACATTTACAATGAATCCGCATTTCTTAGAAGGGTTAATTAAAAACAAATAAAGAACCAGAGGAAAATAAGAGGAAATGATGGATATGTGTCCAGTCTCATTCTGGTATTAGTCTCTAAAAATAAAAGCAGAGGAAAAACTTGATATAGATTTTATGTCACTGAAAGCATTTTGAAGAAAATCAGATTGTTACAGGCACCACATTTCAAAATTGGATGAATTAAACATATTCTGGAGGTTGACATATAGCCAGGGAAAATGGCAGGCTGAGACGAAGCCCACAGCTTGAATTTTATACTTCTGTCTGTTTCTCGACTGATACCAGTGTATTTGTGAAATATTTCCTTTCTTCCCAGTATTTAAAATTAATTAACAGTTGAGATTGCATTACTGAAGCATCCAGAGCATTTCTGAATCATATACCTCAGCTGGTCCCTCGGGGTCACCTGGGTGGCTCAGTCGGTTAAGCATCCGACTCTTGATCTCGACTCAGGTCACGATCTCACAGTTCATGAGTTTGAGCCCCGCGTGGTAGGGCTCTGTGCTGACAACATGAAGTATGCTTGGGATTCTCTCTCTTCCTGCCTCTCTGTTCCTGCCCTGGTGTCTCTCACTCTCGATCTCTCTCAAAACAAAGAAACAAACAAACAAAAAGCTTTAAAAAATATTCAAAAATATTCCTTAGCAGGTGTCTCTAGAAAACAGGTATCAAGTGACTTTTTTTTAATGATTATTTATCTTTGAGAGAGAGAGAGAGAGAGAGAGAGAGAGAGAATCCCAAGCAGGCTCCACACTGTCAGCATAGTGCCCAATGAGGGGCTCAAACTCACAAACTGTGAGATCATGAACTCACCTGAAATTGGAGGCTTGACTGACTGGGCCACCCAAGTGCCCCAATATCAAGTGATTCATGAGATCTGAGTGTCTTGCCATTTTAAACTTTTATACTGAGTTTGTTCACATTCTTGCCAGCAAAGAACCAGGCATAATTTCATCCCCTTCCCTACTTTCTTGCCACAGACATAGATGGGCTTATTTAATTAATACTCTGCAGACCCCCAGTTAGGTAGACAGAATTAATTCCATAAGAACACAGTAAAAATACCCAAGCCTAATCAAAAGCAAGTAGAATAAAAATTTCGGTAAATAAATAGACAAGAACAAAATATAAAGCAAATGAAAATTTGAAATATATGCACGTTTTTAACATCTTTAATGAGATAATTATAATTTGTTCAATGATACAATTATTTAATGAGGAAGAGTGCATCTTAGAAGGCAATATATGACTGTAAAGACAGAGACATGTTTAATGAAATGGTGATCAAAGATGTGAAACTTAGACCAATAAAATTGTAATATATCTGTTAAATTAAGAAAAAATGAAAAAAAAATTAACCAGTGATGGAAAGAATTTTGGAGAAATAAACTTTCATATTTGATAAGCAGGAGTATAACTTAGCACAAACATTTGCGAGGTCGCTTTGGCAGTGTGTTTGGAAACTCTAAAGATATTTGTATCTTTTGGGGAGCCTGGGTGGCTCAGTTGGCTAAGCGTCCGACTTCAGCTCAGGTCATGATCTCACAGTTCATGGGTTCGAGTCCCACATCTGGCTCTGTGCTGACAGCTTGGAGCCTGGAGCCTGCTTCGGATTCTGTGTCTCCCTCTCCCTGCCCCCCCCCCCCCGCTCATGCTCTCTGTGTCTCTCCCCAAAATAAATAAACATTAAAAAAATAAAAATGAGGGGCGCCTGGGTGGCTCAGTCGGTTGAGCGTCCAACTTCGGCTCAGGTCATTATCTCGCAGTTTGTGAGCTCGAGTCCCACATCCGGCTCTGTGCTGACAGCTCGGAGCCTGGAGCCTGCTTCGAATTCTGTGTCTCCCTCTCTCTCTGCCCCTCCCCTGCTCACGCTCTCTCTCTCTGTCTCTCAAAAGTAAATAAATGTAGAAAAAAAAACATATTTATATCTTTGACAAATTGTTTCCCTCTATGATTATCAGATACATGCAGAAAGATATGGCAATAATATTCATTGCAGCGTTATTTCACAATGAAAAAAAAAACTCCAAATGACTTAAGTATTGCAAAATAAGGAATTGTTGGTATCAATTATGTCAATAAAAGAAAATACTTTGCAGGCATTACTATCCTATACTTGCACAAATATATGCGATAGTGAGTGGGCTAAAGCATGCCAATCAGGGATTGTGTAACAGAGTACATCCAAAAAGACAAACAAACTTGCGTGTGCATTTACAACTATTTAGGAAGTAAGTTCTTGGCACACTTGAAAGAAGGTTTCCTTCTTCATGATCACACCACACTTTAACAGTTTATTTTGAAAAGACAATGGCTGAAAGTAGTAAACTTCAAGAAGGTCATCAGTGGGAAAAAAATTTTCTATCCAAGGAATCTCAAGTTATCTGTACTCTTGTCTCATGGAATCCAGGTTCTGCCCCTCGCCACACCTTCCTTGTCTTCTTGGGTATGACCTGGCCAGTGCTTGTCACCTCTGAGGTGACCCATTTGCCTATTTGAAAGGTAAGATGATAAATAGTCATCTTCTGGGGCGCTTGGGGGCTCAGCGGGTTAATGGTCAGATGTCAGCTTAGGTCATGATCTCGCGGTTTGTGAGTTTGAGCCCCGCATCGGGCTCTCTGCTGTCAGCACAGAGCCCACTTCAGATCCTCTGTCTCCCTCTTTCTCTGCCTCTCCCCTGTTCTCTCTCTGTCACGAAAATAAATCAACATTTAAAAAAAAAAGAAGACAAAATGCACTCTGAACTTTGCAACTGATTCTCCAATGGTTCATTACAAAAATGCATACGCAGGAGGTAAAATGGTAACCTTAGGTGTATTTGGTAAAGTACCTAGGGATGATTCTTCTATTACTATTACTTTGCAACATTTCTGTAACTGAAATTATTTCCAGATGAAAGGCTTAGAAAACCCCTC
Source organism: Panthera tigris (assembly GCF_018350195.1). Classification (NCBI taxonomy): domain Eukaryota; kingdom Metazoa; phylum Chordata; class Mammalia; order Carnivora; family Felidae; genus Panthera; species Panthera tigris. The sequence continues at coordinate 66,715,139 of NC_056661.1, forward strand.
TCAAGTTAAAAAATCACACATGGAATAACTACAATGAATAAGGGGTCCATGACACTTTTAAACATTGTATTACATGGGGATTTGGCCACCGTGTAACCCAGAACAGACTTCCCTGATTAAGGAAGATCTAAAGCATCAGCAGAGCTGAGGTGCAGGGGGTGAGGGAAAAATACCATAGGCGGAGGAAGCAGCAAATGGGCAGAGCCCATCTAAGCGAGAGCAGGTACACAAAAGACAGGGGAAGAAAAACCTGAGTGCTAGAATGGGTGACCCGGACATTTACCTGATGACAAGGGGCTGGAGGCTTAAGGGAAGGAGTGAGGTGGTGTTTTTTTTGCACCATGTTAAAGATGGTGCTACTCAGATGGCAGCTACTCGTTTTCTTTTTTTTTTTTTTTTATGTTTATTTATTTATTTTTAAAGAGAGAGAGTGAGAAAGAGTGTAACAAGTGGAGGAGGGGCAGAGAGAGAGAGAAAAATCCCAGAGCAGAGCCAGACTCTGGGTCAGTCTCACCAACGGTGAGATGGTGACCTGAGCCGAAATCAGGAGTCGGGCACTCAACCGACTGAGCCACCCAGGTGTCCCACAGCTACTCATTTTCTTTCCTTTTATTTTTATTTTTTTATGGTTTGTGTATTTATTTCGAGAGAGGGAGGAAAAGCCATAGAGAGAGAGAGCACGAGCATGGGAGAGGCAGAGAGAATGGGGGAGGGAGAATCGCAAGCAGGCTCCACACTGTCAGCGCAGGGCCTGATGCGGGGCCCGATCCCACGACTGTGAGATCATGACCTGAGCTGAAACCAGGAGTCTGGATGCTGAGACTGAGCCACCCAGGTGCCTGGCTACTCATTTTCTAAGAATAGTCTGGGGCGGTAATTGCTGCTGGGGTGAGGTACGGAGAGCCCCAGGGCAGTCTCAAATATCCATCGTCCAATTGCTGAATTTTGTTTGTTTCTGAGGAGAGGGTAAGAGTGAAGGTGGAAAATTAACAGGACCGAAAAGGCAGAACCAAAGTCGGCCGTGTTGTTTTAAAGGTCAAAAGGTATGAATAAGGTGAACGGTCAAACATCAGTAGAGCAGAAAGTTTGGTTTTAGCAACATCGAGGTTGAAAGCCATGTTGTTAACTCCATATGGTGAGGGATGTCTGCTAAACCTACTGTGGCGATCTTTCATCAATATGTATACCTAAAACCAATGCAATGCTATGTGTCCATTGTACCACAATGAAAAAAAAAAATAATAAAAGACTGTGGTTGACCCTAGGGCATGGCAGTGGTGAGGTATCAGTGGGGTGGATGGGGCGGAGGGGTGCGGTGAGGGGAAGGGTGTGGAAGGGCCCCTCCTTTGTGGGGGTGGCATAGAGGAGAGAGGGAAGCAGAAGCTGGGAATGGCAAACCCTATGCAGCCAGCGATGGCCCTTCTCCCCCATGTGATGGACTTTCCTGATTTTTCCATATGTATGAACAATGGCTCTCTCTATTGTTTCATCGGAATAAACACAACTGTTTTCCAAAAGTGAAATAAAGTTTTTATTTATTTATTTATTTATTTATTTTTATTTTTATTTTTTAAATTTTTTTTTTAACGTTTACTTATTTTTGAGACAGAGAGAGATAGAGCATGAACGGGGGAGGGTCAGAGAGAGAGGGAGACACAGAATCTAAAACAGGCTCCAGGCTCTGAGCTGTCAGCACAGAGCCCAACGCGGGGCTCGAACCCACGAACTGTGAGATCGTGACCTGAGCTGAAGTCGGACGCTTAGCCGACTGAGCCACCCAGGCGCCCCTGAAATAAAGTTTTTAAAGGAGCTACTACACAGTTACTGCCCCTATATTAAGGAGGAATGCAAACACTCTAAGGTAGATAGGGATTCATGTAAAATTCTTCACAAAGAGCCAAGGGTCTGGACAAGGTAGGAATGGTGGTCACTGGGGGTAGAATAATAACACAATCTTATAGAGGCTGCTGGTAGACAACAGGCTTGAGTAATGGAAACCTGAGTCAGTTCAAAGGGCCCAAGGGCCATCAGGCTGCCTGCAAACAGGCCCATGAGGTGACCCACCTCAAAATATCCATAAAGCTTCGCCGACCAATGGGCTACTTAAAACCAGGCACGGGTACCAAAAAAAAAGGAAAATTCGATACATCCTAGATCCTTTACCTCTCCCACTTAACTACAGCCCTCCACCACTGTCTCCTGGTGGTCTCCTCTTTGCTGTCCTGCCCGCTGCTCCCTTGCAGCATTTTATTTTTATTTATTTATTTTTTTTAACGTTTATTTAATTATTGAGAGAGAGAAAGAGACGGAGTGTGAGTGGATGAGGGCAGAAAGAGAGAGAGAGAGACACAGGATCTGAAGCAGGCTCCAGGCTCTGAGCTGTCAGCACAGAACTTGATGCGGGGCTCGAACCCACAGTCCTCAAGATCATGACCTGAGCTGAAGTCGGACGCTTAACTCACTGAGCCACTCAGGCGTCCCTCCCTTGCAGCATTTTCAGCCACCTGCTCTGTGATGCCTTGAGTAAATTATTTCACCCTCTGTGCTGCCAGCCTCCACCTGATTGGGTCCCCCCAACAAAATATTTAGAATTATGTATAATGATGTTAAAACTTGGTTTCTATATGTGACAATTACTGCTTTGTTTTCTTTTTTGATTATAGAATATAATACCTATTATTATTCTATCAATAGGCATATGACTAAGTAGATTCCTGAAAGTGCTCAGAAACCACAGGACTTTATTTCATTGTTATGGTCTGAATAGGGCCTCTTCTGGTGAACACCACAGAGGGGTCTATCCAACCAGAGAGGCCAGAATCCTGGGCTTCACAGTGTAGAGATTCAGCAATGACCTTGACTCAGCTCAGAACAACCCCATAGGCCTGGTGTTAGCGGAGCCAGCTGGAGGCTTTAAGTGGCCTCAGTGCTAAGAAAGGCAAGCTTGGCAATCAGGCTGAGTGGGATTCCAACCTTCAGAGCCCTGACGACATCACAACTAGCTGGCTCAACTCACCCCCAGTACTTGAGAGGGACATCATCAAATGGGAGGATAGCCACAAATAAAAACTGGGGTGTGGGGGCACGTGGATGGCTCAGTCAGTTAAGTGTTCGACTCCAGCTCAGGTCATGTCCTCATGGTTCGTGAGCTCAAGCCTGACATCATTGGGTTCTCTGCTGTCAGCCCAGAGCCTGCTTTGGGTTCTCTGTCCCCCTCTCTCTGATCCTCCTTCACTCATCCCCTCTCTCTCTCTCTCTCTCTCTTTCTCTCAAAAATAATTAATATTAAAAAACCTGGGGTGTGGGGGTCTTCAACACGACCTCTCTTTGAATTACCAGCCTGTACTTGGGGGACAGCAGAACTACTGTCTTCACACAGAAGCGCTTCCTGGGGGAAGAAGGATTCGAATTATCCCATGTGACCCCAGAGCTCAGAATGAGGACCAATAAAGAATTTTGTTCAAGTACAAGAACAATCTAAAATAGAAGGTGCCACATTGGAGGGACCTCAAGTCCCTGTCACATTAGGAGCAGAGCCTGAAGGCTGGCCTGGCAGAGAAGGGAAAGATGATGAAGAACCACAGAGAGCATGAAGTTTCAATTCTTCTAGATGAATAAATTCTTGAGATCAGTTGTACAACAAACAACACAGTGTCTGTAGTTAACAACACAGTCCCACTTCCTACAACATTTGTTGACAATCTCATGGGTTTTTTATGTCACACACACACACACACACACACACACACAGGAGAGAAGTGGCAAGGAAAGGGAAGAGAAGGAAAAAGGGGAGACACAAAGAAACTTTGGAAAGCATTGGAATGTCTATTACTTGGATTGTACTGATAGTATGTGGGTCATTGTATATGTCCAAATTCATCCAACTGTACACATTCAATATGTTCAATTCTTTGTATGTCAGTGAGGAATAGAATTGCTTAAAGAAGGAAGAAGAAGAAGAAGAAGAAGAAGAAGAAGAAGAAGAAGAACAAAAAGAAGGAGAAGAGGAGGAGGGAGGGAGGGGGAGGAGAAGGAGAGAGAAGGAGAAGGAGAAGGAGAAGGAGAAGGAGAAGGAGAAGGAGAAGGAGAAGAAGGAGAAGGAGAAGGAGAAGGAGAAGGACCACTTAGGCCAGTGGCCAGGCAATGGTTCCCTTCAGTCCTGAGACCCTGCATTTACAAGGCCACAGGCCCCAAGCAAACCGATGTCACACAGGAAGGTAGATGTAGGTTCTGAAAATCTACAGTCAGGAGAAAAAAATTCACATTCTCTGCAGCAGGCAGCTAGAAATCCTGAAAAGAACATTGATCTGTTTGCTCCTGATGGCATTATGAAGGGAAATCAATATAATACACTGTGTGGGCGATCTGTCCGTAGTTAGAGCAGCGCACACCCCCAGGGGTGGGCAGATCAGTCTCATTTAAATATGAGGTAGGTGGCTTAGTGTGAGAAGTGCCCTGCTGACTAACCTCACAGACACAGAGCCTCGGGACCCACCCCTGCAGGCACTGCAGTTGCCATTATCAAATGCCAGCTCCACATGCTGCGAATTTCCAGGAAGCGACGGATGGTCGAAAACATCCCAGTTCATTTCGATCTCCTCGGCTGGTCATGGGCACACCGTCAGCAGCACCGCACTTGAAAGAGCTTATCCACTCCTGTTTAGAGAACACAGTGAAAACAAGTGATCGGAAACTCAACCACAAGGAAACATGGTTATAAGCATTTTCATCTTCAAATATCTACACTTGTAATCTCTCACTCTTTCAAAGTCGGTCTTGAGTGAATTTGCTACTAGGTTTCTACAGGGTAAGTGTAGTCAAGCATGGAATATAATTTTCCTTATTATTTTCTGCCTCTGCTTTTCCTGTCTTCTCTCTTTTGATCTGTGCTCATGCCTTGGAATGAAATGAAGCAAGAGAATAGGCAAAGCTTACATTAAAACACACACACACACACACACACACACATTTTTTTTTTTGAGCTCGTCTACTCACAGAAGTAGTTCTTTATCGTGTTTTATTTTTAATTTTTTTCAGTATTTTTAATTGTACACTTTATTTGTTTATTTTTTTAAATATAATTTGTTGTCAGATTGGCTTCCCTACAACATCCAGTGCTCATCCCAATAAGCAGCCCCCTCCACGTCCATCACCTACTTTCCCCTCTTCCCCAACCCCCCATCACTTTTTGCAAAATGCTGTCCATCTTGGATAACTGTGCATGCTTCTCAACTGGCCACCTATCTCCTGTTCTGGCGTCGTAGCTAGAATCATCCTTTGGTAGAGCAATTAGATGGTGTCCCCCCCTGTCAAATCCCTGCGGTGGCTCCTTCCTTCATGTAAGGCAGAAGAGATCCCCATGAACTACATGTCCAGCAGGATCTGGCTCCAGTCATCCCCTAACCAAACCACCTACTTCTCTCTTTCTCACACTTTCTCACACAAGCCACACTGACCACATTAGCCTTTGACCTTTCCGGAACATTCCATTGTCCTCCCATGTTGGGGTCTGGGGATAACTGTCTCCATTTCTCAGCCATCCTCGTCCTCATCGGAGCCACGCCTCAAACAGCCCCTTTGCAGTGAGGCACGACCACCTTGCCCAATCTCTTTGCTTTGAGGTCTTTCTTTGCCAAAGCACGCCTAATTTTTTTTTATTATTCTATAGCACTTATGTATTTGTGTGTCTATTGAGTATTTTTTAGATCGCCCCCTTAGAGTAACAGCCTCATGGGAAGGGAAATTATTTTGTTTATGAATGTTTCCCAAGTTCCTAGAAGAGTGCTTGGACATAGTAGGTACTCAATATGTTTGTGAAATTAACATATTTGTGAATAGATTAAAAAAACAAACCTTGTTTGAGGATCTATCATGTTTTCATCACAGGACAAGGAACTCTGTATATGGTAAATAAAAAAACAAACAAAACAAAACAAAAAACCCAAACCAACCTATGAACACAATTTAGTCCATTTGTATAAAACTCTGTCGTGCTGAGATGTCAATCAAACAAATAAGGATCATCCTAGTTATTAGTTTAATAATATATATAGGAACAACTTCCTGTGGTATTCTAGAAAAGGAAAAATGAACTTTTGAGAAATATTTTTGGAGATGATAATATTAGAATATAGTCTTAAAAGTTTATTAAAATGTTGCAAAATATTTCTCAAAAATAAATAATCTCTTTAAAATAAATATATCTCTCTATACTTGATATATATCAAAAATATGTATCTCTCAAAATTAAATAAACATTTAAAAAACTTTAAAAGAATGTTGTATGTAGAAGAGGCAAGGGAAGAAAATAGTATCAGAATCTCATATTTACTATAAAGTATCATATAAGGATATATATATATATATATATATATGTGTATGTGTGTGTGTGTATCCCTATATATATATATATATATCCATGTATATATATATGGATATATATTTACATATATATTGGGGTATATATATATATATATATCCCAAAGTTTCAAGCATACAACTCTATATACTGGAGAAGTTAAATACATAGTTTATCACAGACTTCATCTGGGTGTTGATTAGTTTCTTTTAATATCCTTTGTATAAACCAGTCATCTCATGAGTGGAACTGGTTTCCTGCATTCCATCCATGAGCTGCTCTAGTGAGTTAATTGGAACCCACGGAGGGGGTCATGAGAACCTCTGATTTATGGGTGGTCAGTCAGAGGCACAGATAGCAACCTAGACTTCTGATTAGCATCTGAAGTGGGGGGCAGTCTGATGGGACTGAGCCCTTAACCTGTGGGATCTGATGCTGCTTCTTGGCAAATAGTATCAGAATTGAGTTGAATTGCAGGACACTCAACTGAGGTTGGAGAATTGCTTGGTGGTATGGGGAAAAATCCATGCGTTGGAATTAGTGGCAGAATGGTACAATAACGCGTATTAGTATATAGAAAAGAACTTCAACAGATCGCTAAGAAAAAATGAGCCTACTCTTTAGAATAGGCTAATGACAGTTACTGTTCAAATGGCTAGTAAGCATGTAAATATCATTTTAGTCGGAAATTTGCAAGCTAAACCCACAGATACCACTACATACCTTTCAGAGTGAGAAAAATGTAAACACTGGATAATAGCCAAGCAATGATTTGGAGAGCAAGGTAGTCCCATGTATTGCTGCTTGGAAAATAAGTTGTTACAACTACTTTTGAAAGCAGTATGTAGTTATTTATTAAAATAAAGGCATCCACACTCTGTGCCTAGAGATTCCGATGTTAGGATTAGTGTATTTTACACACAGCAAGATACAGGTTTAGGGAGATTCACAGCAGCACTGTCCATGGTTTCTCAAAATGAACAAACAAAAAAAAACTACACCGTCATCGACAGTGATACAATTACAATTTTATATATTTATATAATAGATATTATATAGCAGTGAAAACGAATGAGCTGCAGCTATAAGTAAAAAACATGTACGCATCATACAAAACCTTCCAGAGGAGAAAAAGAAGACTCCAAGGAGTACATAGAGTCATGTTTATACCAAGGCCAAAAAACAATAAAATCTAAAGTATATTCTTTAGGGATACATACATATACAGGCAGTAAAGCTGTAAAGAAAATAGAGGAAATGCTTGCTCTAAAAGTCATGATAATTATTGCTGTAGCAGGATTCTCGCACAGAGTCATGACTTTGAGGCTTTTCCTTCCAGGAAGCAACTTTATTCGCGTCTGGCACCGCTCAGTTGGGTTTGTACCCAAACACCTGAGCCCCGAACGCCTTGTTGTCTCCCATATATGGTAACACACAAACATGCAGTCTGATGAAGTGGTCTCATGTTACATTGACTGGAACCAAGACTAATTTGCAAGTTGTGACTACAACCCAATGATAATTCAAAACTGCATGACCTGGAGGCTTAAATACCCACTACTTAAAATATTCCTCACGGCAGTTTTAGCAAAAAAATGCCTTGATATTATATAACACAAAAGTTACCATATTCTTTTCCATACTTTCATGTAGTGTGAACAATCCCTCTCTATATTTTTATTAAAGTTTATTTATTTATTTTGAAAGAGAGAGAGAGCGAGGGAGGGGCAGAGAGAGAGGGAGAAAGATAATCCCAAAGAGGCTCTGCACAGGGCTCGAACTCAAAAACCATGAGATCGTGACCTGAGCCGAAGTCAGACGCTTAACCGACTGAGCCACCCTGGCGCCCCAATCCCTCTCTTTAATGGCCTTCTCAGTTCACATAAAGCCTTTCCCATTTATCTGTCTTTACTCTTTTTAAAATTCCAGAGAGATTTTTCTGGTGGAGTAAATATCCTCTATTTTTTTCATAGCAGAACCCAAGAGCAGGGGGAAGTGACCCAATTTGATCTTTCCAGAGCCTTTCCAAATGAGCTCGTGGATTAAATTTGACATCGACTTTCAAAGAGAATATCAGCTAACAGTGATACCTGCCCCCTTGTACCAGTGTGCCTCCAAACTTCAGCTGTGATGAAAGGTCCTCAAACAAAACAAGATGAAATATGTATATTAGCCTCCCACTGATATTGCAGTATTTATTTTATTTTCAAAGAAAATTAGCACAAATCTCTGAAGTTATGCTTTGCTCTGTGAGCCACTTTTTTTTTTTTGCAAGCCATATGAGACAGCTCTCTTTTTTTTTTTTTGTTTAATTGTGCACTAACACATGCTTGCAGAAAAGAATGCAGAACAAAAATGAAGCACTTAAAGGTTTATGAAAACACAAACGCTTCTGTAACCATGAGAACTAAGTTAAAAAAAAAAAACAAAAAAACAAAAAAAACCAAAAACACCAAAAACCAAAACCAAAACAAAACAACCAGAACATTGACAGTTCCACAAAACCCCATCCAGCCACACAGGAACCCCTACCTGCCACTGAGGTAATAATTCCTCGTACAAACACGCGTTGTCTCCAGCAGCGCAGGGCAATCAAATTTCTTTCCTAAACATGGGATGCCACTCTCCATATTTTTAGCCATTCTGGAAGGGATATATTGGCACTCCAACATGGTTTGATTTAGCATTCCCCTGATGAAAGCCAAGACTGAACACCTTGTGAAATAGTTATCGATCCTCAGAATGTTCCTTTCTGTGAGTTTTCTGGGGAAGTCCTGTGCCTTTTTTTTCCCTCCCTATTATTTTGCCTTTTCCTTGTTGATTTGCAGGACGTCTGTGTCTCTTAAACGCGTTATCATTACTTTCTGCCTATCTGTGTCTTTCGTTTTTGCTTCACCTTAATGAACAGAATTTCTTCACTTTACCACAGTTCACTTTATCAGCCTTTTCCTCGGTGCTTAGAGATTCCGGGGCCTTTTAAAAAAGTATTTCGTGTTTGCAAAGGGATGCATGTATTTTCATCTTACCTTCGAGAGGCTTTATTATTTTGCTTTTACATTTGGATCCACAAGCTCCCCGAAATTGGTGTATGGCATAAGATTGGGGACATATTTTCATTTCTTTTATATTATGTGGCTATCCAGATATATCAGGCACATTTATTGGACATCACTCCCCGGGCCACTCATCTTCAAGGCCATCTTCCTTGTAAATTCAGCATCCGCGCATGCGCGGATCTCCATCTTAGTTTTCCACTGCTGCCTTAACTACAAATTTACTCACTTAGGATTTATAATCTCACAGGTCGGTCAGAAATCCAGATGTGGGGACTCAGCTGGGCCCCGCTTAGCCCCTCACACCCGCCGAAATCAGGTGTTGGCACGGATGGTCCTTTCCGGAGTCCCTGAGGATGAATTCACATCCATGTTGATTCAAGTTGTAGGCCAGAGCCAGCTTCCTATCATTGTAGGAAAGAGGTGTTTGTGTCCTTGCTGGCCGTCCGATAGTGGCTGGTGTTTATTTGCTCCTGGAACCTTCTCACGCTTTCTACATGAGCCTGTTGTTGCAAGAGCAGTCAAGTCTCCCATGCAAATCTCTCCGACTCCAGCTGGAGAAAGTTCTCGGCTTTTAGGTTACCTGATTCGATTGAGCCCACCTAGCTAACGCAGGAAGATCTAAGAAGCCATCACTTTATTTTTTTATTTTTTTTTAATTTTTTTTTTAACATTTATTTATTTTTGAGACAGAGAGAGATAGAGCATGAAGGGGGGAGGGTCAGAGAGAGAGGGAGACACACAGAATCTGAAACAGGCTCCAGGCTCTGACCAGTCAGCACAGAGCCAGACGCGGGGCTCGAACTCACATACCGCGAGATCCTGACCGGAGCCGAAGTCAGACGCTTAACCGACTGAGCCACCCAGGCGCCCCAAGAAGCCATCACTTTAATTGGACCTGGAAAGCTGGTTTTGTCGTGAAAAGAAACATATTCATAGGTTTTAGAGACTAGGGCATAGACATTCTTTAGGTAGGCGGAAAAGTTGCCCTGGGTTCATGAATGAGAAATTACATCTTCTAACAATATTATTGATGTATTTTGCCATCACATCTGTGCTCCTGACAATTTCAACTCTTCTGTTTCCTCACTAGCTTCTGTAAGGTATATATGCTCAGCCTTCCTTAAATGTTTGGCAGAATGTACCTGTGACACTATCTGTGACATTTGTATGAATTATAAACTTTTCTTTATTTAAAAATACTCCACCGGGGCGCCTGGGTGGCTCAGTCAGTTGGGCATCTGACTTTGGCTCAGGTCGTGATCTCGCGGTCCGTGAGTTTGAGCCCTGCTTCGGGCTCTGTGCTGATGGCTCAGAGCCTGGAGCCTGTTTCGGATTCTGGGTCTCCCTCTCTCTGACCCTCCCCTGTTCATGCTCTGTCTCTCTCTGTCTCAAAAGTAAATAAACGTTAAACAAAAAATTTAAAAAAATACGCCACCACCTTCATTAGGCTTTCAAATATTTATGTCACAAAATTTTATCACTTTAGGACTTGTTCCATTTCAACTCAATTTTCATACATATTTGCATATATACCCTATTTATTATTTAAAAAGCTGAGAGATGTGTAGCAGTGTCCTTTTATCCTTTGTGAATTCTGGTGTGACACTGCAAACTTGGAATCCTATTTTCTGAAAAGATAGCTTTTTCACAGAGGAATTTTTTTGAGGACTAACAATTAATGAGTTGACAGTTACTTTCATCATTTACTTTAACTTAAACACCTTTATCTCCGTGCTTCTAATATTTCGGACGGGAGGAAAGTAGTCATTTGATTTTTAAAAAATTTTTAACGTTTTATTTATATCTGAGAGAGAGACAGAGCATGAGTGGGGAAGGGGCAGAGAGAGATGGAAACAGAATCGGAAGCAGGCTCCAGGGTCCGAGCTGTCAGAACAGAGTTCGATGTGGGGCTCGAACTCACAAACCGTGAGATCATGACCTGAGCTGAAGTCGGACACTTAACTGACTGAGCTACCCAGGTGCCCCTAAAAGAAGCTCTAAAAATAAGTTGCCATAGGATTAATCATTCTTTCTCTCCAAGCTTTTAGGGTCACTAACACTCCAAGATCAATGTAATCTTATTTGGAACTCCTACAGTCCCTACACAAGTTTGTCTCTTGGTCACCCTAATTCATAAGGTGTAGACATTTTAGGCTCCAAAGTCTCCCTCTTGGCGGCAGCTCTTAGATGCCATTCATTCTCTTCTTGATCCTTTGATAAGACACACACGAGACTTAGCCTCTTAGCTTCCCTTCAGGACTTGACAACTGCTCTCAGTCTCTGTTCTGATCGTTATTTATTATCATGTTATCTCTTTAGAGTCTCCGAAGATTTTTGTCCAATTTTTTTTTCAGTTTTCATTGGGAAGTTTGATCCAAATAAAGTGACTTTTGCCTATCGCAGTATATTGCAGTATAACTTCCATATATATATATATATACATATATATACATATATTATATATGTATAATCTTACATTGTATGAGGCTTGCAATCAAGAAATTAGTCTAATAACATCCTGTATTTTATAGAAAATTAATTTTGGAGTTTTATCCACTGTTTTTTTTAAATTTATTTATTTATTTTGAGAGAGAGAGAGAGAGAGAATGAGCAGGGAAGGGACAGAGAGAGAGAGAGAAAGAGAGAATCCCAAGCAGACTCTGCTCTGTCAGTGCAGGACCTGATTCAGGGCTCAAACCCACGAACTTGGAGATCATAACCTAAGCCAAAACCAAGTCAGATGCTTAACTTACTGAGCCACCCAGGCGGTCCCCACTGTTTTTTACCCATGTACACGAAGGCAGAATAATGGAAACATGAAGCCGAGAGAAGAAACTCCTTCAGAATGAAGAAATTTCTGGCTTCTAAGATCTTCGACTTACATCAAACACTAATCTTTCCCCTCTACCTCCAATCGTTTCCACACTTGCTAGATGTTTCCGTAGCAGATAATTGTTGAGAACACCCCACGTACCAGGTATTCTGCTACATGTTGGAGATAAAGCTGTGAACTAGCAAGCATTTTCTGAGCTTCCATATGAGTAGAGAATATGAATAATAAATAACAAAATAATAAAATAATGAGGGATTATCATGAAGGTTATGATGTAAGCGAAAAAGGGTAATGGATAGTCACTCCCATACCGTCTTTGGTAGGGTGGCTGTCCACAGCCTCTGTGATGGGCTAACACTGGAACCCAGACTCAGGATGAAAACAGGGATGCTGAGCAAAGAGCGTTCTACGCAGACACGGAGGGCAGCAAATTGAATTTGGAGGCGAGCAAAGGCTTTGAAATATATGAGGAACAAAAGTAGAGGATGGTGTAATTGGCAAGAGGAAAAGTGGTAGAAGGCGTACATTAAGGCTAGAGGACACGGTCTTAGCTCCCTCATCCAGGGGTCTAGATGTCATTCTGAGAGTGACAAGAAGCTATTGAAGGTTGGGACAGAGAAATTATAGATAACTGCATTTATATTGTTCAAAAGCTTCCTCTGACTGTAAGGTAGGGAAGAGGCTGTTGAGGAGTGAGAACAGGACAGGCAGCAGCGTTAGAAGTCATCTGGCCACCACTCAGCTCTTAATAGAAAACTCTGTTGCTGCCTTCCCTTTCAGGAAACGGCTTTATTTCCTTTGACTCTTCCTTGTATACATTCTGTTAAATCTACACGTGTTCCAAACGTGACAAGGTTCCCTGCGCTCGACATAGATGTCTGCCTCTTGTAATGTCATCTATGATCTCACTCACTCATTGCTACAGTTTAACATTACTTAACCTATTATCATATCACATGGACTCAATCTATCCAACTAGCCTGTCCTATGATAATGACCCCCTTCCTATCACTATTCATTCATTCATCCATTCATTCATTCATTCATTCATTCGTTTATTCATTTATTTGTTTGTTTAGGACAATGTTCTCCAGGAAGTTAAAATCTTCTTTATGCAGATTGTTTATACCCAAATGTGAAGTCTCTAAACAGCTACCTGGAGTCAGGGGAGCTATCAAATACAAATTGCATCCCTGTCCCCTGAATGTGGAATGAATTACATTGATTCACTGAAGATAGCACTAGTCAGATGTGCTACACACACATGTACATACACACGGTGAAGCACATAATCAGAGAAGAAATTTAGGCATGCTACTTAACCATGAAGGATCTCATTAATGCAGCATTTTTTTTTTAGATTTTTTTTAACGTTTATTTATTTTTGAGAGGAAGAGACAGAGTGCGAGTGGGGGAGGAGCAGAGATGGGGGGGAGACACAGAATCCAAAACAGGCTCTAGGCTCTGAGCTGTCAGCACAGAGCCCCACGCGGGGCTGAAACCCACAAACCGCGGGATCACGACTTGAGACTAAGCCGGTCGGACACCCAACAGACGGAGCCACCCTGGCGCCCCGTTAATGCAGCATTTGAATTGGAGGGAGAAGACTGGGAAAACTAATTCTTGGAAAAAAACCAAACCATTCAACGGATTTGGCAGGCAAGCGATGTTTCTTGCCCGACGACAGACTGCATGCTTACAGTTAAGCAATCTTGCCTCAGAGCAGAGTCGACATGGTTACCCAAGAAAAGAAGGAGACCCCTGACCTCAAGTGGCTGAAGCTTAGGAAGGGAGGTGAGAGCTGCAGAGTTTGACGATGCCCAGTGATAGTTCCCCAAATGATTTGGATGTCCTCTGGAGATGCCAATGACACATCGGTACATCAGGAGGAGTAAATACTAATAGGTTTGATAAGCCTCTCATGATTGAGGACTCTATAAAAAGAGAGTAACTCTGAAATAATCCACTCCAATAATCACTCCTATCGAAACAGGAACTGTCAATCATGCAAACTCTACTCCTCTAAGGAAAAGAACTGAGGTCTCATGGAAAAATACAGAAAACCTCCATGTTACCACATTGATATTATGTTATAATGTGAAATCCCTTGCCTTTAAATAATTTTTGATTTCTAGATCAGTGCTATCCAGTAGAAATACAGTGTGTGCCGTAGAAGTAACTGGAAATTTTCTTGTAACTACATAAAAAATAAAAATAAACAGATGAGATTCTTTTTAACAATATATTTCATTTAACCTAACAAATCAAAAACATTATTTTAGCATATCTCAATATGAAAATATTAATGAGATGTTTTACATTTTTGTGCTAATCCTTTGAAACTCACTGTGTAATTTACACTCACAATGCACCTCAGAACTATATGCAATTCAAGTATTAATAGACACAAGCAAGTAGGGGCTACCATTATGAACTGTGTAGATATAGGTAGTCAAACATAATATCTATCTATCTATCTGAAAGAAATTAATCAAAAAGTACTTAATTGTGTGATTATCACAAGTTTATCAGCTAGCTAGGAACCAAAAACTCATCCTTCCTATATAGAAAAGTTCCGTTTCATCCAATCATAATGAATGAAAATCTTCTGAAGTCAGAAGGATTTATAAGTGACAAGGCTATGTTTTGGATGTCTCTGGATGACCAGAGAGTTGGTTGTTATATTTGGAGACTTAAATTTTAGATTTGTTTTGTAGGAAGGCAGGAAGAAGGTTGATTTTTTTTTTTAAAGTTGCATGAAAACAACAAAATATTCATGAAAAGCCATAGAATGATAGCCTGGGTATGATGACAGCAATTTGTGAAGAAATAGAACAATTTTCAGAGTTCCTAGGGATAGCAAAAAAAAAAAAAAAAAAAAAAAGAGAGAGAGAGAAAAGAAAACCTGAAATCAGCTGCTTAAAAGGTAGGTGAGATGAAGATAATCGGTAAGTAACAGAAGCATCCGACACCTCCCAAATCAGTGAATTAGCGGGTGTAGAATCCAAGGATAATGCCTGAGTCAGGGCAAGAGCCTGGAAGTTGTGAGTCCCTTTGTACTCCAATTCAGCTTAAGCTAAATCACATAAGACACCTGCATGGTTTTAGTTTTCCACTGAACATGGAGTGGGAGATATTTGCCCCTTATTGTCAATGGCACATGGGACTTCTCCCTGGAAGGACTCATCACGCTCTTGATCTGTTCAAGGGCTGTCGTCCGTTCCACTGTAAATTTCATGAGGGCACACTGAGGTTTTCTCCTGCTCTGTACCCCAGGCACAGTACATTGCTTGCCAGAGAGCTGGCAGTGACATCTGTTTTCAATAAATGCATCAGTGATGCATAAATCCATAGACATTTTTTTTCCATAGACAGTACAATATAAATATGTATTTATTTTCAGATGGTTTTGGGAGGACATCTTTTAAGTATAACCCCTTCAATATTTACCCCCCCCCAATTACAAACAATTTATATGCTATGTAAATTCTGTTAGTCTATCTTCATGACTGTATTGAAAGAGCAGTATTGAAAGCCACGTTCTCGAGGAAGTGCATTTCAGACTGAACTGTCAAACTAATTAGCGTAAAGCCCATTTAACCGGGACCTGAAATGCCTTGATCAATTATCTTGGCAACACAGATTTTGGTTTTTGTCTCAGCATCGATGACTATAGCAGGAACAAAGATTGGTCAAAAAAACCCCAAAAGCAAAAACGGTGACTAACATGTCAGAATATATTTTAAAATATACATCATTTGCGGTTACAATAAGAGAGGAATACCATGAGAACAAAACACTGAAAAACAAACAAACAAAAAGGACAAATGTTAATGATTTTAAGAAAAATCCCTTGGCCGCCTGCATGACTTTTGCATATGAACCCTCCAGCTCTATGGATAAATTATGATTTTGGAGTGAGTATTGATAGCGAATTTAACCTAAGTCAATAGATTTGACCATTTGCACCTTAAACACAAAAGATCTTGCTTTTCTAGACACTCGGGAAAATCAAAAAGAGAGTTCATTTGGGTTCGGAGTTTGAAAAAGGATGGATCAACAGGGAAAAGGAATAACTCCGAGGAGCATAGAGGGAGAGCCAGGGCTTAGAGGACATGATGCTGTAGGATAGCAGGATATAACTTTCACCCCAGGACTCCTTCTCCCCTAATTGCACATCGCTGTAGAGATAAAAGGACTTAAAACACGCAGTACCACAATGGACACTGACCCTACGCATAACACTGAGACACATCCTCCAAGGGTAACCTAATCTGAGGTCAGAGGAAGGTTGTGCCCCCAGAAATTCTTTCACTTTTCTGAATTGTTTTTCTTATCAAACAGTACATAAATTTTTTTTTTTAATTCCAGTATGGTTAGCATGCAGTGTTATATTCATTTCAGATGTATACTATAGCGATTCAACAATTCCAGAGGCCACCCGGTGCTCATCATGATAAGTTTACTCTTCGTGCCTTTCACCTATTTCACCCATCCCCCCACCCATGTGCCCTCTGGCACCTATCAGTGAGTGCTCTATAGTTTAGAGTCTGTTTCTTGCTTTGTCTCTTTTATTTCTCTGTTCACGTGTTTTGTTTCTGAAATTCCACATATGAGTGCAATCATATGGTATTTGTCTTTCACTGGCTGACTTATTTTATTTAGCGTTATATCCCCTAGATCCATCCATGTTGTCACAAGTGGCAAGATTTCATTCTTTGTTATGCCGGAGTGATATTCTGCTGTATACATACACCACATTTTCTTTATCCATTCATCTATCGATAGACACTTGGGCTGCATTGATAATTTGGCTATTGTAATTAATGCTGCAATAAACATAGGGGTGCACATATCCTTTTGAATTAGTGTTTTTGCATTCTTTGGGTAAATACTCATTAGTACAACTCCTGGATCATATGGCAATCCTGTTTTTAACTTTTTGAGGCTCCTTTATACTTGTTTTCCACAGTGGCTGCACCAGTTTGCATTTTCACTACCAGTGCAAGAGGGTTTCTTTTTCTCCAGTCCTCTTCAACACTTGCTTCTGTGTCTTTGATTTTCGCTCTGCTGACAGGTGTCAGGTGATACCTTGTGATTTTGATTTCCATTTCCCTCTTGATGAGTGATGTTGAGCACGTTTACATGTGTCTGTTGGCCATCTGGATGTCTTCTTTGGAGAAATGTCTGTTCATATCTTCTGCCCATTTCTAATTGGATTATTTGGTGTGTTGGTGTTGAGTTGCGTAAGTTCTTTAACCTTTATCACTCACACAATTTGAAAATATTTTCTCCCATTCAGTAGGCTATCTTTTTGTTGTGTTGATGGTTTCCTTTGCTGTACAAGCGGTTTTTATTTTGCTGTAGTGCCAATAGTTTATTTTTGCTTTTATTTCCCTTGTCTTAGGAGAGATAGCTAGGCAAATGTTGCTATGGCCGGCCAATGTCAGAGAAATTACTACCTGTGTGCTCTGCTAGGATTTTTATGGCTTCAGATCTCATATTTAGGTCTTTAATCCACTTTTAATTTATTTTTGTGTATGATGTAAGAAATATATCCAGTTTCATTCTTCTGCATGTAGCTATTCAGTTTTCCCAACACTATTTGTTGAAGAGAATGTCCCTTTTCATTGCATATTCTTGCCTCTGTTGTTGAAGATTAATTGACTGTATAATTGTGGGTTTATTTCTGAGTTTTCTATTCTGTTCTATGGATCTATGTGTTGATTTCTGTGCCAGCATGATATTGGTTTGATTACCACAGCTTTGCGATTCAACTTGAAGTCCGGAATTGTGATGCCTCCAGCTTTGCTTTTCTTTCACAAGATTGCTTTGGCTATTTGAGGTCATTTGTGGTTCATACAAATTTTAGGATTGTATGTTCTGGCTCTGTGAAAAATGCTATTAGGATTTTGATAGGGACCGCATTTGATCTGTAGATTGCTTTAGATTGCATGGACATTTTAACAATATTTTTTCTTACAATTCATGAGCATGGGATATCTTTGCATTTGTTTATGTTGCCTTCAATTTCTTTCATCAGTGTTTTAGAGTTTTCAGAGTACAGTCCCTTCACCTCCTTGGTTAAGTTTACTCCCAGATGTTTTATTATTTTGGGTGTAATTATAAGCGAGATTATTTTCTTAGTTTCTCTTTCTTTTTTTAAAAAAATATTTTAACATTTTTTTTTTGAGAGACACAGAGAGAGCACAAGCAGGGGAGGGGCAGACAGAGGAGGACACAGAATCTGAAGTAGGCTCCAGGCTTTGAGCTGTCAGCAGAGAGCCCGACGTGGGGCTTGAACCCACAAACTGTGAGATCATGACCTGGGACAAAGTCAGACCCTTAACTGGCTGAGCCACCCAGGCACCCCTCAATTTCTCTTTCTGATGCTTTTTATTTAGTGTAAAGAAATGCAACAGATTTCTGTACATTGATTTTGTATCCTGTAAACTTACTGAATTCATTTATCTATTCTAGTAGTTTTCTGATGGAGTCTTTTGGGTTTTTTGTACATAGTATGTCATCTGGAAATAATGAAAGTTTTACTTCTTTCTTACCAATGTACCTTTTATTTCCTTTTCTTGTCTAATAGCTGTGGCTAGGACTTTCAGTACTACATTGAGTAAAGGTGATGAGCATAGACATCCTTGTCTTCTTCCTGACCGTTGGGGAAAAGTTCTCAGTTTTTCACCATTGAGTATAATGTTGGCTGTAGGTTTTTCATACAAGTCCTTTATTATGTTGAAGTATGTTTCCTCTAAACTAACTTTGTTGATGGTTTTTTGTTTGTTTTGATCACGAATGGATGCTGTACTTTGTCAAATGCTTTTTCTCCTCTATTGAAAGATTATATGATTTTTATTGCTTCTCTTGTTGATGTGATGTATCATATTGATTGATTTGAAAATACTGAAACACACTCGCATATATATCACACTTGATTGTACTGAAGGATTTTTTAAATGTATTGTTGGATTTGGTTTGCTGATATTTTGTTGGAGATTTTTGCATCTATGTTCATCATAGGTATTGCAATGTAGTGTTTGTTGGTTGGTTGGTTTATTTGTTTTGTAGTGTCTTTATCTGGCTTTGGTATCAGGGTAACAGTGGCCTCATAGAATTAATTCTTAAGCTTTCCTTCCTTTTCTATTTTTTGGAATAGTTTGAGAAGAATAGGTATTAACTCTTCTTTAAACATTTGGCAGAATTTACCTGTGAAGTCGTATGGTCCTGGACTTTAATTTTGGGGCATTTTTTGATTACTGATTGAATTTCATTGTTGTTAATTGGTCTGTTCAAATCTGCTATTTCTTCCTGATTCAGTTTTGGAAAGTTATATGCTTAAAAGAATTTATCCATTTCGTCTATGTTGTCAAATTTATTAGCATATGATTTTTCATAGTATTTTCTTATAATCCCTTGTATTTCTGTGATGTTGGTTGCTATTTCTTTTACATTTTTGCTTTTGTTTATTTGAATCTTCTCTCTCTCATTTTTAAATTTATTTTTGGTGGAGTCTGGCTAAATGTTTATAAAATTTGTTGATCTTTTCAAAGCTCCCACTTTCATTGATGTGTTCTATTTTTTTCAGTTTCTATTTCATTTATTTCTGATCTAACTTTATTATTTCCTTCCTTCTGTTGATTTGGGCTTTTGTTTGTTTTTCTTCTAGCTCCTTTAGGTATAAGTTTAGGTTACTTAAGATTTTTCTTGCCTATTGAAGTAGACCTGCATTGCTATAAATTTCCTTCTTAGAATCTTTTGCTGCATTCTAAATGTTTTAGACTGTTGTGTGTTCATTTTCATTTGTTTGCATGTAATTTCTGATATCTTCTTTGATTTCATGGTTGACTCATTCATTGTTCAGCAGCGTGTTATTTAACCTCTATATATTTGTGCTCCTTCCAGATTTTTTCTGATGGGTGATTTCTAGTTTCATAGAGTTGTGGTGAGAAAAGACGCATGTTATGACTGTAATCTTTTTGAATTTGTTAAGAGTTGTTTTATGACCTCGTTATATGATCCATGCTGCAGAATGTTCTATGTGTATTTGAAAAGATGTATATTCTGCTGTTTTAGAATGGAATGTTCTGGATATATCTTTTAGGTTTACCTGTTCCAGTGTGTCATTCAAAGCCACTGTTTCTTTCTTGATTTTTGTTTGGATGATCTACCCACTGATGTAACGGGTGTTTACGTCCCCTACTATTATTGTATTACTATCAGTTACTTCCTTTATATTTGTCACTGTTTTATGTATTTGGGTGCTTTCATATTGTGTGCATATTTACAATTGTTACAACTTCTTGTTAGCTTGTTCTCTTTACGATTATATAGTGTCCTCTTTGTCTCTTGTTACAGTCTTTGTTTTAAAGTCTATATTGTCCTATATAACTATCACTACCCTTGCTTTCTTTTGACTTCCATTTGCATGATACATCCTTCTCCATCCTTTCACTATCTGCTCGTGTCTTTAGATTTGAAATGATTCTCTTGTAGGCAGCATACAGGTGAGTCTTCCTTTTTTAATCCATTCCACACCCTGTGTGTTTTTGTTGCAACATTTCATCCACTTACATTCAATTTTTTATAGGTATGTGCTTATTGCCATTTTGTTGCTCGTTTTAAGGTTGTTTTTGTAGTTCTTCTCTGTTCTTTTCTTCTCATGCTCTCTTCTCTCACAGTTTGCTGGCTTTCTTTGGCTTTCTTTAGTGATATATTTGAATTCCTTTCTGTTTAGATTTTGCATATCAGTTACTGCTTTTTGGTGGGCAGTTACCATTAAGTTTGTATATAACATCTTCTGCATATAACAGTCTATATTAGTTGATGATCACTTCACTTTGAACTCATTCTTTATACCTTCCTGCCCCTCCATGTTTTAGATATGTGGTGTCAACATTTACATCCTTTTATTTTGTAATTCCCTTGACCAATTTTTTTTAGATATACCCATTTGACTGCTTTTGTCCTTCCTGCTTTTTTCCCTCCTACTTATGTTCTTTCCATCCCACTCAAAGAGTCCCCTTTAACTTTTCTTGTAGTGCTGGTTTAGTCATCATGAATTCCTTGAACTTCTGTTTGGGAAACTCTTGACCTCTCCTTCTATTCTGAATGATAGCCTTGCTGGATAGAGTATTCTTGAGGGCAGATTTTGTTCCTTTCAGCACTTTGAATAGCCACTCCATTCTGGCCTGCAGTTTCTGCTGAAACATCAGCTGATAGCCTTATGGGATTCCCTCTGTATGTAACTATTCTCTTTTCTCTTGCCTCTTTAAAAAGTTTCTATCACTACTTTTTTTTAATATTTTAAATATTATGTATCTTGTATGGACCTCCTTAGGTTGATTTTGTTGGGGGCTCCCCGTGCGTCCTGAATCTGGATATCTGTTTCCCTCTCCAGGGAAGTTTTCGGATATTATTTCTTCAAATAAATTTCTGCCCCATTTTCACTCACTTCTCTTTTGCAAATCCCTATAATGTGATGGTTATTATGCTTGATGTTGTCATTGAGGTCCCTAAGTCTCTTTTCATTTTGTATTATTTCTTTTTCTCTTATCTGCTCACCTTGACTGTTTTCCATTATGCTCTGTCCTCCAAGTCACTGATCTGTTCTATTTCCTGTAATTTACTAGTTAGTCCCTCTCGTGTATTTTTTATAAACTATTTTTTTAAGTTTATTTATTTACTTGAGAAAGAGAGAGAGAGAGAGAGAGAGAGAGAGAGAGAGGGAGAGCATGAGTAGGAGAGGGACAGAGAGAGAATGAGAGAGAATGAGAGAGAATTCCAAGCAGGCTCTCATGTACCATGAGATCATGATCTGAGTGGGAACCAAGATGCGCAGCCAACTAAGCCACCCAGGTGCCCCTCCCTCTAGTGTATTTTTAATTCTGTTTATTGTGTTCTTCATCTCTGATTGGCTCTTTTTTTTTTTTTTTTTTCATGTTTTCCGTCTCTTTGGAAAGGGTCTTACCAATGTCCTCCCCTCTTCTCAAGTCCAGGTGAGTATCTTTATGATCATTACTTTAAACTCTCTATCAGATGTATTACTTCTCTCTGTTCCACTTAGGTCTTTTTCTGTGATTTTTGTCCTGTTCTTTCATTTGTGACATATTCCTCTGTCTCCTCATTTTGTCTAATTCCCTATGTCTGTTTCAGTGTGTGAGGAGTGACAGCTACATCTTCTGCATTTGAAAGTGGTGGCTTTATGAAGAAGAGGTCTTGTGGTGCCCCGCACGCAGCATCCCTGTTTACCAGCACCTAGTACTTCAGGGTGTATCCCACGTGTGATGCGTGTGCCCTATTATTGTGACTGGGATGCTTTTTTCTTCGTCCAGTCATCTGTAATGGCTCTCTTTGCCTGTTGTGTGGCTACTTTGGGACTGAGCTGAATCAGACCAGGCAATTTCCAGAACTGTACTAGCACTGAACTGTGGGATGTGTCCCCTGTTGTGTCCCCTGGGAAGCTTTTATTGGTGAGTGTGGCATACACTCTGCCCAGCTGCCTGCCCTCAACCCACCGCTAAGCCCTGCGGTCTGACTGCTGTGTGTGGCTATCTTCCTTCTCTCTTGGGAAGGAATCACTTTGGGGTTGCTTGCATGCTGCCAGACTTTGGGCCAGGCTTTGGATGTGCTCTGGGCCGGCAGTGTATTGGAGATGGTGGATTCACAGAAGCTCGTGGGATGCAAGGTTCATACTGGTCTCATGTGGGAGGAGACTGGGAGTCAAGGCCTGTCTGGAGGGGGGTGTGTCTGCAGGGGGTTGAGTGGGTGGAGCATATACTACACCATTAGCATATGTTGGCCCAGGGCCACGTGCTTAGGCTGGGGGACAGGGGAAGGGAATGGCTCTAGTGAGCTCCTTTGTTCCTGGAGAAGTCCCTCAATGATCTCTTCCTCCCCAGTACACGTTCTGAGATTAGTAATCAAACCTCCCGTGCACCCTGTATGATTTTCAAACTTCTGTTTGCACGCTGTATCTCTATGGGGCTGTTTGTTGTGTGGTGCCTTTAAGGGTGGGGACTCAGTTTCCCCTCACTCTTCTGGCTCTCTTAGAGCCCATCCCACTGAGTTTTAAAACCCAGCCCACCAGGTTTTAAGTCCCACTGGTTATAAGAACTTGTGAGATTCGGTCCCTCTGGCTTTCAAAAGCAAATGTTATGGGGATTTGTCCTTCTCGGTGTGAGAGTGTTTCTGTCTTCTCCGCTTGCCCTTGGTGTCTCTTCCTCAGACAGGGAAAGCCTGGTGGCTCTGTTTAGCTTCTCACGGGGTCTTTGCCCTTCCTACTGTCTTTGATGTGGCTTCATCTTTGCATTTAGAAGTGGAGGGTTTTCTGCCAGCCTTCTGGTCATTTTGGGGTTATTTACACTGATGTGGGTGTTATCTAATTGTATCCATTGGAAGAGGTGATCTTAGGGTCCTCTTACTCTCCCATCTTCCTTGGAAGTCTCTCAAACAATACTTTAATGAAAATACTTAGACAAGAGAAGAAATTACCAAATAAAATCAATGGAAACTTTATAGCAGCCTGCAGATACTCATGTTAACGTTATGTCACTGTTTAAAAGTTTAGGAATCAACATGATTAAATTAAAACCACTGACTCCTAAAATGGCCACCATTTTAGTATTAAATTATATCACCGCTATATTTATGAGAGATATGACCTAGAGAAGTGCAAAAGTCACTGGGGACTTGTAAATGCTCACAAACATAATTTTTTAAATGGATTTCCACCTTTTTGTGAATTTAGTTTTTGTTTACCTTTCCAGCTTCTCTTTTCTCAGAACTAGTGTCGTCCAACAGGAATATGAAGCGATCTATAAATGTGTTGTCAATGTGCCTTTATCCATATTAACAAAGTAAAAAGAAACAGCGATGGTAATGTTAATAATATATTTTATTTAATTCAATATGTCCTAAATATTACCATTTAAACATGCAATCAGTATAAAAATTTTAAATTTTTGTTCTTAGTCTCGAAATCTGGTGTTCCTTTTACACTGGCAGCAAATATCCATTTGGACTGGTAACATTTTGATTGCTCAATAACCTCATACCTCTAGTAGCTATCATCTTGGGCCACACAGTTTCTTGTATCATTTTGTTTCATGTTTGCTTCAGCTGTGTCCTTATTTTCCATCTGTATATTTTAACCAGCCTCCTCTTTGTTCATTGCTTTTGCAGCAAAATTTTGGAGACTAAAAAATAGTCTATTTCTAATTATTTTACAATGGCTCAGAAGCAAAAGATCAAATACCTGTTGATATTCTGAATGTCTACATTTTCGTCAATGTCTAGGAAATGGACTTCTCTTTTTATGGTTGTTATGCATCACATAGATACAGTCATGTAGATAAATCCATCATATTTTGTCAGAAATATAACATGGTAAAGAGAAATAAGTATAATAAGCTTTAGGATAAAGTTAGGAGTTACCAATTTTTGATTTTTTGCCCTTCATGTGTTGGCACTGTGGTCCCAGGCAGGTTTACCACTGAGGTTAATGTGTAAAAATTAAAAAAAAAAAAAAAATATATATATATATATATCTATATATATATATATACACACCTCAAGTGCATGATTCAGAGAGTTGTGAAAAGAAAGTGAATGCAGGGGCGCCTGGGTGGCTGTTTATTGAACATCTGACTCTTGATTTGGGCTCAGGTCATGATCTCACAGGTTGTGAGATCAAGTCCCATCTTGGGATCTGCACTGACAGTGTGGGGCCTGCTTGGGATTTTCTCTCCCTCTCTTTCTGCCCCTCCCCCATGTATCCTCTCTCTCTCTCTCTCTCCCCCCCAAAATAAATACATAAACTTAAAAAAAAGAAAGTGAATGCCATTTTTATGATAAATTTTTTGTGATGAATATATGAATAAAGGATATTTTTTCAACTTTATCATTTTAATGCATATTTAATGCATTTGGGACATATTCCTCTGTCCCCTCATTTTGTCTAATTCCCTATGTCTGTTTCAGTGTGTGAGGAGTGACAGCTACATCTTCTGCATTTGAAAGTGGTGGCTTTATGAAGAGTGTTATGAGTGTTATGCCTTCATAACATTCATCATTAGTTTCTGAAGGTCAGTTTCTCAGACACTTAATTTAGTATATTTTTCCAAAATATTTTACTCTTCAAATGCACCTGATATCCTTACAAGCATGAGAACACAATCTAGTAGTTGATCCTTGGCTAGCCGTAGTCTTTGTTAACAAAATTGTCTTCAGAATCTTAAGAGGACAAAACTGTCTCTTTTATAAATTATATTTTTAATTTGAAATTTCTTTCAAGAATTTCACAAACTATTTTTTTCTTATACATTGTGCTTAATGTCTTTTGAATGAAAATATCTACAGCTAGAGATAAAAATACAATAGAGATAATTTAAGAAAACATAATTCCAAATCTCATGAACCAATAGTCGCTGCCCTTGCAAAACAATCTCAGACTACAGAATTATCTGAGTATCAGAATCCCGTGATAAAGATTCAAGAAATTTGAATTTTCTCTCCTCCTTTCAGTGTACCAAAATGTTACCGGCCTTGGTTTTGAATTAGGCCACCTTATTCTTACAGACCCCAAAGTTTTCTGTCTTGGGAGCAACATTTAGCACCCTAACAGGGACTTTGGGTCACCTCTGAATATTTCATGATTTCTATATGCTTCTTATATGTGCTTACTCTTAATATGGGTCTGTTTTTTTCACTCGTGGGTCATTCAGAATCTCTCATCCAGTGTCATTCACTGCTCTTGCCAGCCTAGAAAGTGCTTCAGGGGGTCTCATTCCTGCTGGGGGGAAATGAGGGTTTTAGACCCATTTGTATTCTGTTTCCCCACTTATAGAAAGATGTCTCTGGCCCAGTGGTGAACAACTTCCCACTTCTCCCAGGAATTAGCAGCTCTCAAGGAGAAGGAACTTCTGCTGCTGAATTTGGCCAAGTTTTGGGCAAAAAGAGATGAGTTGGTGGCCCTGTTTTGGCCCCCAGAAGGGATAGATAGAGAGCTTCAATGTATTTTTCATGGTTACTGCTGATCTGTTTGCTTCTCCGTCACAGCCTGCTTTTACCCAGGGAAAATGTCAACGACAGAAGCGCTGTCTTGAGGGAAGGGTGGGTTTGAAAAGACACACAATAGCCATGACTCTGTCATACATTCTTTTCTCCCTCGAGCCACTGGCCCTGATTTTGAGTTCAACCAGCTCTTGTGGCGGGGTACAAGCAACGACTGTCCCAATAAAATGTAGTATAGGGGCGCCTGGGTGGCTCAGTCTGTTAAGCGTCTGACTGCGGCTCAGGTCATGATCCCGTGATTCGCGAGTTCAAGCTCCACGTCAGGCTCTGTGCTGACAGCTCGGAGCCCTGAGCCTGCTTTGGATTTTGTGTCTCCCTCTCTCTCTCTGCCCCTCTCTTACTCATGCTCTGTCTCTCTCTCTCTCTCTCTCTCTCAAAAAAAAAATATATATATATATATATTAAAAAAAATAAAATGTAGTGTAAATCATAAAGATACCTACTCAACCTGGAAGCCACAAGTAGGCAGACCTGATGTTGGTTCAGAGGCGTAACAATGTCACCGAAGTCTTAGCCCATGTTCCACTCTTGGCCAGTGGTCATTTCATTTCCTCTTTTGGTTCCAAAACGGTCACCTATTTCACTAGCCAACTTTATTCAAAGCATCAGTGAGACAGTGCAGATAATGACCTTCACCCTACAGGACACTATCATTTAAGGGAGAGACAGCTTTATCCATGATTGCTCTCACAGACCCTCTCATCTATGTTCTTGTCCAGACCTCAGTCTGTCCCAGTGCCTCAGGGGACAAAGATGACATGGTGGGGTCTAAACAGGTTTTCTCAAACTATGTCTTGTCACCACTCCTCCCAAGGAGATTTTTGAGACATTTTTTTTTTTTTATAATTACCCTCATGGGGAAATTTTAACATCATTGCCCACAATATATCTGCTTATGTATTTGTCTATGTACCTGTACTTTATAAATAAAGCTGGTAAGATTTTTTTTTTCCCCCTCAAAAATCAAGTGTTGCCTCTTGGGATTGTGGTTACCTTACGGTGAACGTCAACCGTGGTTCATTCTCTGCACCTGGGTACATCATGGCAACAGTTAGCAAGTTGACAAAACAATTAGCAAGAAGAGGCTCCGGGGTAACATCAAGTTGTGTCTGTCACAATCCACATTTGGGGTCAGTCTTCAATCCAATATTCATTGCATATTTACTAATAAACATTATTGCTTATGTAATACCAATGTCCCACAGGTATATAGTGCCACGTTCTACATAGGTGCTAGAGATACAAGTCAAGGCATTCTGGAAAAAATCAAGTCATTTTGTCTACTGAACAGTTTGACAGGTCATATTCAAGCACCTTCCCGAACCATGAGACGGCCATGTTTTTATGTAATGAATTGCTCCGTGTAATGCGAGATTTCTTTCCTACTTTCTTATTTTGCATATACATCATATTATGTAGTAGGACAGAAAGTGGGTGTGAGGGCAAACCTGGGTCAGAGTAGGAATACAAATAATTAAATATGAGACCGTATGCATTACCTGTTTTGTTTCTGAAGCTTGTGTGTGTGTGTGTGTGTGTGTGTGTGAATTGTTAAAGCCGGTGCAAACTTAAAGAATCTGAGTTTTCTTCCTGTGCACCTTACTGATTTAGTGGTTTGATCATATTAGAGCGCAAACAAATCAATACGTAATAGACTCATCATTGAACAGAAAGTTGCTGTGAATACCAGAAATAGGGACATGGAACCAATAGGAGTAATTCTTAATTTAACCTTTGCCTTAACCTTTAAGTATATAAAACTTTAGTAATTGTATTCATTTTTCTCTTACAACTTACTTAGAAATGGGCGTGACGTTTCAGAGAAAAGACTCATTAACAATACCTTGCCCAAGTGCCCAGTTATATAAGCATCTTTTACCTAATCAAAAGAAAAAAAAAATGTTTCTTTCCTGTTTGCCTTATAGCGTTTTATATTCTCTCTGTTGCTGGGGCACCTGAGTGGCTCAGTGGGTTAAGCGTCCGACTTTGGCTCAGGTCATGATCTTGCTGTACGAGAATTCGAGGGTTCGAGCCCTGCTTCGGGTTCTGTGCTGACAGCTCAGGGCCTGGAGCTTGCTTCGGATTCTGGGTCTCCCTCCCTCTCTCTGCCCCTCCCTCTCTCTGCCCCTCCCCTGCTCACGCTCTGTCTCTCTCTCTCTCTCTCTCTCAAAAATAAATAAACATTAAAAAATTGATATTCCTTGTGCTGCTTATAGAGTTTTGAGTGAACTCAGAGTTGGTGGAAATCAATTCATTATTCAACAACGACCACCAGGCTTTCCAGCTACTAAGGTGCACACCGCGGCTCAACATTGCATGGGGCCACCGGCTATTGCAAGGTGGTCAGCCTGTCCGTCAGGGTTACAGGGAGGGTAAGAAACAGTCCAAGGCGTGTCTTCATCTGAAAAGAGGTGCGACACCGTCCGGACATGAGAAACTAAACGGGATGGAGTTTCTGTTTGGGTGGTTGCTGGGAGAGGGGAGAGGGGAGGGTCAGCCCGGAGACTGGAATGAATGTCACTCGGCGTCCATGCCCTGCCTCTACGGTACCGTCACATCCAGATGGTCAACACTTCTAGCACGATCTGTACTTCCCTCTGTCTTTATGGAGGCTGAGAACAGATGCGGGGAAGGCAAGGAGCAGTGGCTCGTGTGGTGCCTCGTCCAACGCCTCGTACCTCGTCTCATTCTGCTTTCACTCCACCACAGGCACCCCTTTCCCTGGAAGGGACCAAATCGTTTTCTCCCCCAAATGCTGCGCCCCTAACGTGCACACTTCCACTGTCGACTGCACTTGTCCTGAAGGTTCTTTGAACCTTTCAAGGTTTGTGGATGTAAAGGAACATTGGATTCAGGCGTCGCTAATGCCTCTTGGCACTTTCCATCCAATGAGTCCTGGGCAGGGTCTGTCTGGAACTTTCTATTTTCCCCCTCTGTGCCCAGAGGACGAGAATGTTCAGCTGTATATTTTAAGAGATTTGCTTTATCTCGAATCTGCAGACACTCATCACCATATGCAGGAGCTTGAAAAGTAATCATATTCAACAGTAGTGGAGCATTCCGCATCATGCTGCCAAGCAGAGATTAGAAGGAAGCCTTACAGGCTTATTGGAATACCCAGATTTTGACTCACCAAAGGCCAGATATCAAACATTTCCCTGCACTGTTCGCATCAATTGTATATATATGTACATGTATATTTATACATCCCCCAAATATTAATAAATGTAAACTGAAATATCAACTTAAGTAAAAATACAAATACAAAATTGCTCATACCAATGCTAAAATCCTGTTCTGCCCGCTGAATATGTCCTTCTCCAACTCACTTCTGTTGCCTCTTCCCGTATCATATCATGCCGTTCACCTGCCCAGTGGAGAATCGTGCAACATCCTGATCCGTGAGTGTGGGATTGAGCAAAGGCTCTGATTGTCTCTTGCCCCTGCTGTGCTGCTAAATGCTGGTTCTTCTCATTCGGAAGCTAAAATTAATATCCTGGTAAGATACCCCGTGCAATATTGCATTAAGTTTGAATTACGAAAGATTCACTTTTTTCTTTTCAGTTTGAGATAGCTGTATGATAACATTTTAATGCTAAGCAGGTATCAAAATGAAAAAAAAAATCATTGAAACTTGAGAGCTAAAAGAGATTGAGTTTTCATCAAGGCCAGGGTCCTCATTTTATAAATGAGAAGTAGGAGATTAAGTACTTCATGATTCGCCCAACAAGGACCTAAGAGTAAATCATTATTAGAGCACGTCGCCAGTCTTAGGCAAGTTTTCATTTAAGTTATATTTATATCTATTTATCTCTTTATATATCATCTATCTATCTGTAATATATGCATCAATAAAAATATATTTATCTATGGATAGAGAGACAAAGAATGAGCCAGAAATTGCCATTTCTTAAAGGGCGTGATTTTTGAATTTTACATTGCTGGCAGAACTCAGAAGAGACGCTCAGAAAAGAAAAGCCACATTAAATATGTTCTCTCACTTTTGAGAAATGAGCCGTACAGGGCAGTAGAAAAGATTAGGCGGTTATTGGACATCCGATGAGTGCTGGGCAACTTAATCTTGAGTCTTCATTTCAGTTTCATTAAATACATATTGTCAAATGCATTATACAGCTGTAAACATATTGACAGTTCAACGACAGTTCAATTGTTCTTGTCCGCTGGAAGTTTCCTCTGACCCCCAGAGTCCTCGCTGTTTCAAGTGCGCTGCGCTTGAAAGGAATTTCAAACCTTGAGTTGATTCCCCGTTGCCATCCTCAGCCCTACTTTGTAAATCAGTTACTCTGTTCTTGTTGTTGTTGTTGTTATAGTTTTACAAACACTGTAGGAACTGCACCTGTCAGTATGTACATCTGGAGTTGTACGTGGTACCGGGATTTATATTGGTGTTTTGGCCAAAGGGATTAACAGCCCCTTGTGTGGCCTCCCCTGCAGCCTTGGGGACCCCAGAAGTTTGGTCCCTTGGTGGAATCATCCTGGCAACAGTAACTCAAAGAACTGTGATGAGTATTCTTACTCCAGACACAGAACAAGTGGGGACCCAGCCAAGGACCTAGCAGAAGCTCCCTTGCCTGCAGCTCACTGTTGAGGCTGTTTTTCCAGGAGAGTCACTGGAACAGTCAATCAGCTGCAGCAGCCAATGGGAACGCAGCACTCCGAGGGCTCTGTGACTAAGACCTTGGATGGCCCAAGGCTCCCCAGACCTGATGACTTCCCCAACCCAGTGGTCAGCACGCATTTCTGCCTCATCCCTCCTGACCACACTTTGTCCCAACACAAGTAGAGATACCAGCAACGGGTCGCAAGATTTCCGGGGGAGGGGACGCATGTGCGTTTCTGGGAACATGGGTGCACCTGTTTTTCTCCCCTGGGCGGCCCGCAGGTGCTACTGCTCTGCCCTCTGTTTTCCCAACCCTCCTCCCCCCCCCCCTTTAATTACTGCCATGGCTCAGATGACGCCAACAGATGTCTGTGTGCCTCTTACTTTCTTGACCACGCCATTTTCAATAATATAATTTTTTTTTTTTTGCATTTTACTCCACTCCTTAGCTGCATCTGAATCTTTCCATTACCCCAGACACTGCACCCACACGGAAGTCATTATTTCAAGCCAATTACGACTCCCCAGGGCACCCTTGCTCAGCACACAGATGAAGACTCACGAGGCATTCACTGTCCCCCTCTCTCTGTTTACACGCCAACTTGCCTGTTGCTGCGTTCTGAGTATTTGCGACCCTCCCCAATGCAGATGTGGACATCCTAACCCCCAGGGCGATGGAGTTAGGAGGTGGGGCCATAAGAGCAGAGCCCTTGTGAAGGGATGAATGCCTTTGTAACAGATGCCGCAGAGAGTTCGCTTGCCCACGTGAGGACACACAGCAAGAGGGCTGTGGCTATGAACCAGGAAGCGGACCCTCACCGAAACACCACCTGCCGGAGCCTCGATCAGCCTCCCAGACTGTGAGAAACTGATTTCTGTGGTTTACAAGGGAACTAGTCTGTCGTGGTTTGCTATGGCAACCATAGTCAGAGACACCCACGCTTTACTAGGCACCAGTTTTATCACATTAGTCTACAGGTTCCTCTTTATAGCCATTGTCTTGAAAAATCTCTCAAGTTCTCTCCCCCTTGGGTGCCATCAGGCCTTTCCTTTCGCTCTTCCTACACCAGAAACGGAAAGGAGGAAAATCACACTCGTATATATTTGACTCTTTCTTGTAAATTCGTTTGTTTATTCAGGAACAAATGTTTCAGGCACAGGCAGTGGAACAGAGAATCAGCCACAATGTGGAAATGCTCCGTGAACTGCCTTCCGGTATTTATTCCCTGCCTCCTAATAATATCGGTAGGTTTTGCCTGTTTTCAACTTGCTATAAATGGAAGCATAAACATATACTCTTTTGCAAGTGGCTTCTTTTGCAGTGTTATGTTTGTGAAGTTCATTTATATCGTTACAAATAGTTACTCTTTATGCAATCAAATAGTTGCCTAGTATTTCTCTATAAAACTAACGGGTCTTATTTAATAATTCGACCCTTGGGGAACATTTAATTCATTTCTAGCTTTCAGCTATCATGTAAGTGTTGCTATATCCATTTTTCTGTATGTATTTTAGTTAACTCTCTCTGCACAGAGAGTTTGTTGGTTTTATTCATAGGACTGGAATCATGTGTCATAGGTTTTGAGTATGTTTGCTTCTAGTAGATTCTACCTCTGTCTTTTGAAAGCCAATTGGTATGTTTTTTTTTCAATAACTATTTTTTAATATGAAATGTATTGTCAAACTGGTTTCCATACAACACCCAGTGCTCATCCCAACAGGTGCCCTCCTCAGTACCCATCACCCACGCTCCCCTCCCTCCCACCCCCCATCAGCTCTCAGTTTGTTCTCAGTTTTTAGGAGTCTCTTATGCTTTGGCTCTCTCCCACTCTAAGCTCTTTTTTTTTTCCTTCCCCTCCCCCATGTGTTCCTGTTAAGTTTCTCGGGATCCACATAAGAGTGGACACATATGGTATCTGTCTTTCTCTGTATGACTTATTTCGCTTAGCATCATACTCTCCAGGTCCATCCATGTTGCTACAAAGGGCCATATTTCATTCTTTCTCATTGCCACGTAGTACTCCATTGTGCGTATAAACCACAATTTCTTTATGCATTCATCAGTTGATGGACATTTAGGCTCTTTCCATCATTTGGCTATTGTTGAGAGTGCCGCTATAAACATTGGGGTACAAGTACCCCTGTGCATCAGCACTCCTGTATCCCTTGGGTAAATCCCCAGCAATGTGATTGCTGGGTCCTAGGGTTGATCTATTTTTAATTTTTTGAGGAACCTCCACACTGTTTTCCAGAGCGGCTGCACCAGTTTGCATTCCCACCAACAGTGCAAGAGGGTTCCCGTTTCTCCACATGCTCTGCAGCATTTTAAAGCTCCTTCTAGCAGCTCCGTGCATGTGTTTCATCAGTGGTTGGTCACTATGGAGGTTACAATCATATCAAATGAATGAAATGTCAATGACAAAAACACGGCGTGCTTTTTGGGTTTGCTGTTATATGAATACCCACTTTCAAAATAGGCATTTTTGTTGTAACATCAATGAAAGTTCTTACATGCATTTCTTGTTAACATTTTCTCACTTGGTTGAAGTATAAGAGCGAATTTACTTTTGGAAGTGGGCTTAAAGAGCAAAAGCCTGGCAGACCTTGCAGCGTGAAAACCAGCAGCCTGTCCTCCACGTCTGAAGCAGAACAGGCTTGGCTCTCCCTCAAAGCTCCATTCCCAGAGAACTGCTACTATGTGACCTACCTGGAGGGCCCAAGAACCCCCCTTTCGCAGACTGTCTCGATTTGACATGGCTCAGAATGTACTCACCACAAAGATACGTGTTTTGGTGGGGGGGGGGCAGAATGGGAGCAATTGCTTTACAGTGAAGGCATCTGAGGCAGAGATAATGGTTAGGGCTAATCAGAAGCTGGACACACACACACACACAAAATTAAATGACAAAGTAGAAAATGAGGTGTTCATAGGGGTCTTTGAAAAACTTGGACATATTCCTGGGAACCTGGAAGATCGCACACGTGTGCAGGCTACGTGCATTACCAGAAAGAAAAGAGCCAAGAAAGGCTTCATCTGTCATCACTGACTGACCTTGAGGACCTGGGCCAGGAAGAGATAAATAAAAGCTAAAGCAGGGCTGTGAACTTCTGGCTGGAGCAGTGCGCAGCTAGGTGAACAGGTGCTTGTTCTGTCACCAGCTGCAGTGCTGTCATCCAGTTCCGACACTAACCACCCAGAGTTCGTGTCAGTCTACACATCTAAGGGAATGGTCCCCAAAAAGACAGTGTCACTTTATACCCCAGGCCACTGATACTTCTGACTGGTTGTCTACAAATCCAGAGTGTTCCTTTGACACCCTTCCTTCCGCTTTGATAACTCACCAGAACAGCTCCAGGACCCAGGAATGTGCTCTAACTATGATTACAGTTTTAATATAAAGGATACAAATAAGGAGTGGCCGAAGGAGGAGATGGAATATCTCTGAAGGGCAATGTCTATGCCATTTTGTGGGATTAGGGGGTGTTACACTCCCAGGATATAGATGTGCTCCCTAACTAGGAAGTTCTGCTAAGATTCTGTGCCCAGAAGTATTATCGGGTAGCATTCTGTAGCATGATTGTTTGGCCACGTGATTGAACTCAATCTGTAGCCCTCCCTTCACTTCCTGGAAATCAAACTTGCTGAACTCATTTGATTATTCTAATCAAATAAGTGGTTCTTTTGGTGACTAGCCTCCATCCGGAACTGTCCTGTTGGCAGAGACTCATCTGTGCATCAAGGAGCTTTAAACAACAAAGACAACCCTACCACTCAGGAAATTCCAGGATTTTGGAACCTCAGTGTCGGGAACCCTGGATGAAGACCAGAACAATTCGTTATACAACAGAGGCCAAGAAACACCCAGAGTCTCCCTCCAAAGGCTGAGAGATTGATCGAGTCAAAGCATTTAAGACATTTCGGTTGAATCATTGGCTGACCACTAAACTAATCAGAAGGTAGTTCACTAGCTGCACACAATAAATAATAAGGTCTTTAGAGAATTAATTTGGTAAAGTCACTAAACAAGCAGCAGTAACAGCAGCAATAACAAAACAACACCAAATCCTGGACTTGAGAGCGATCTGACTTCCAGAGTTGACGCGTCAGATTATTTAAAAAGTCCAGTTTTCAGCAACAAAAAATGAAACATGTAAAGAAACCAGAGAATATTCTACATACACAAGGGGAAAAAATAATCAACAGAAACTTTGCCAGATAAAAATTATGATATTGCACTTATTGGGCAGAGAATTCAAATCTGCTATTTTAATACATTCAAAGAACTAATGAAAGCTATGTCTAAAGAATGAAAAATAAGTAATTCTCATTAAATAGAGAATATCAATGAATCATGGAAATTATATATATATACTCAAATATGTATAATTATTATATAATTATAATATAATATAATATAATATAAATTATATTATATTATAATATATATAAAAGACATAATTGTAATATACAATATTATATATACTATATATTTATTACATATAAGATATATAAAATATTATATAGTTATTATATAATAAAATATAAATACTGGTGTTAAAAAGCACAATAATTGAAATAAAACATTCGCTAGAAGTCCTCAAACAGTTATGATGTGGCAGAAGATTCTAAACTTGTGGTTAGATTAATTGATTGTAATCAAGTCTAAGGAATAGAAAGGAAAAGGAAAGAAGAATAATTAACATAGCATTAGAGACCTGTGGAACACCATCAAGACACTCAGCATATACGTGATGGGACTCCCAGGAAAGAGAGAGAGTAAGAGAGAGAGAGAAAGGGGCAGAAACGCTATTTGAAAACAATGGCTGCAAACTTTCAAATCTGTTAAAAAAGGTTTTCCTTGCACATAAGAGAAACCAGATGAGCTCCAAATGGAATTAACTTGAAGAGGACTACACGTAGATATTATAATCGAAAGTTCAAAAACCCAAACAGACCCTTAAAGGCAGTCAGAGTGAAGTAATTCACCAAAGTGATCCTTGAAAAGAATCACAGTTCATTTCTCATCAGCAATTATAGAGGCCAGAAGGCAGCAGGATAGTCAGAGTGATAAAGAAAAACACTGTCAACCAAGAATTCCATATTCAACAAAATCATCCTTCAAAGCCAAGTAAAGAATTAAGAATTCCTAGATAAACAATAATCAAAAATTTGTCACTAGAAGAAGATTCATAAGAAGGTTTGCTAAAGTAAGTCCTTCAGACTGAAATAAAATGATACTAGGACTTTACACCTATGTGGAGAAAGAAAGTGTTTTCTTTGCACTGTTTTGTGCAATTAAATAGAAAAATAATAGGATACATTTATTTTTTGTTTGTTACTTTTTTTCCTATCTGCTTCAAAAAAAAAGCTGCCCAAAGCAATAATTATAAAACTGTATTGAAAGCTGTATTGTGTAACTATGTGATTTATGTTATGATAGTAGCACAAGGAAATGGGGAGGGAAATAAGCTATATGGGAAAAAAAAATTTGTGTGTAGACTATTGACATCAGCTTGCTCTAATTCTGAAGCCAAATGCTATTAATACAGATATTAATTTTACTCCCCACTGTTACCATTAAGCAACTAACTTTCAGTTGAAAATACAGACAAGTTGAGAGTAAAAAGAAAGCAACACATACAATGCCAATAGTAACCACAAGAGAACTCGAGCATCTATATTACAATTAGACAAAATGGGCTAAGACAAAAAAGCTTTAGTAAACACAAAGAATAACATTTCATTATAATTAAAAGGCCAACTCATTGAGAATCCATTCCAGTTATTCAGCCGACAAATACATGAAGCAAACTTGAGAAATTTAAGATACAGACAACTTAACAATATGGCTTCATTTTCAATAATTGATAGAATTAGGCAGACTGGCAAGGATATAGAAGATGAACAACACTCTCAACCAAAGAGACTTAACTTACATCTAGAACACTGCACTCAACAACAATAGAATAAAAATTCTTCTCCAGGACACAGGGAACATTCTCTAGTATAGACCTTATCTTATCCCACAAAAGACAAATCTCAATAAGTCTGAAAGAAATGAAATTATACAAAGAATGTTCTGTATTAGAATAAAATGAATTACAAATCAAAAACATGAGATCTTGGAAAGTCACAAACATGTTGACATTAAAGTGTATTTATTTATTTTGAGAGAGTCAGAGAGACAGCACAAGTCGGGGAGAGGCAGAGAGACAGAGGGAGGCCAAGAATACCAAGCAGGTTCTGCACCGTCAGCATGGAGTCCAACATGGGGCTTGAACTCATGAAACAAGGAGATCATGACCTGAGCTGAAACCAAGAGTTGGACGCTTGACTGACTGAGACACCCAGGTGCCCCTAAACATGTTGACATTAAACAACACTTTCCTAAATAACTAGTAGCTCTACAAAGAAATCACAGTGGAAATTAAAATATACTTTTAGAGGAAGGAAAACAAAAAACACAGCATGCCAAAATGTGGGATGCAACAAAACAGTGCTCAAAAGGAAATCTAGAGCTGTGAATGCCTATATTAAAAGAGAAAGAATAACTCAAATCAGTAACCTAAGCTATGATCTTAAGATATTTAAAATAAGGGGAAAAAAGGATAAGCTAAATATAAAGAGATCAAAAGAAGAAAATAACAGACATTACAGCAAAGCAAGTAAAGTAGAGAATAGAAAAACGGAGAAAACCAATAAAGCAAAAGTTAGTTCTTTCAAACAAGTATCCAAGTTGACAAATCTTTAGCTAGACTGATCTAGAAAAACAGAGAAACCTGGAATTATACAAATCAGGAATGAAAGAGAAGACATCACTGTTTACATCCAGCCATATAAAGATTACATGGGAATAAGTAACTTTAATTATAAGAGAACTCTTGTGTGCCAACAAACAAGGCAATGTCAGGAAATGGACAAAATCTTAGCAAGCCAACTACCCATACTCACCTAAAGAGAAATAGGAAGTATGAATAGTCTTATACAAGTAGCAAACTAAATTATTGAGGGAAAAAAAAACAAAAAAAAACAAAACTGCAAATAAAAAAGCCATGCCCAAATGTTTTCACTGATGAATTCCATCAAACATTTAAAGAAGAATGGATAAAGAAATTGTGGTTTATATACACAATGGAATACTACTTGACAATGAGAAAGAAGGAAATCTGGCCTTTTGTAGCAACGTGGATGGAACTGGAGAGTGTTATGCTAAGTGAAATAAGTCCTACAGAGACAGACAGATACCATATGTTTTCATTCTTATGTGGATCCTGAGAAACTTAACAGAAGACCATGGGGAAGGGGAAGGAAAAAAAAAAAGAAAGAAAGAAATGTTAGAGAGGGAGGGAGCGAAAACATAAGAGACTCTTAAAAACTGAGAACAAACTGAGGGTTCATGGGGGGTGGGAGGGAGGGAAGGGTGGGTGATGGGTATTGAGGAGGGCAGCTTTTGAGATGAGCACTGGGTGTTGTATGGAAACCTATTTGACAACAAATTTCATATTAAAAAAAAGAAAAAAGAAGAAAAAATAAATAAAGAAGAATTGACACTAATCACAGACAAACTTCCCCAAAATAGAGAAGAGAACGCTTCCGAAGTCAATCAGTGAGGCCATGGTCACTCTGATATCAAGCAAGAAAAAGATGTCACATGCAAAAAGAACTATAAACCAACATCCCTAATCAATATAGACACAAAATACTAGCGAGATGAACCCAGTAACACATAAAAGGGGTTGGAAACCATGATCACATGTTGCATACAACAGAAATGCAAGGTTAGTTCCACAAATAGA
The DNA here is from genome assembly GCF_018350195.1 of Panthera tigris. Lineage (NCBI taxonomy): Eukaryota > Metazoa > Chordata > Mammalia > Carnivora > Felidae > Panthera > Panthera tigris. The sequence goes on from NC_056661.1 coordinate 66,753,883, forward strand.
AATAATTCAGTTCAATAGCTCATATTAATAAAATAAAAGGGAAAAAAGTGATGACCTCAATAGGTACAGAAAAAAAGCACTTGAAAATATCTGGTGCTCTTCTTAATAAAAACACTCAGCAAACTAAGAATACAAGAGAACTTCCTCAGCTTTATAAAGGCTGTCATTGAAAAACTCATAGTCACCATCAGACTTAATAGTCTTAATAGTCTTAATAGTTTAATTCCTTCCCCTAATATCAGGAATAAGACAATAATATCCATTCCCACCACGTCTGTTCAACATTGTACACTGGAGGTTCTAACAAAGGATGTTAGGCATTAAAAAAAAAAGATAAAAGCATCGAGATTGGAAAGAGTGAAGTAAAAATATCTCTATCTGTAGCTGACATGATTTGGTATGTAAAAATAATGGTAAGAAGCGAAATAAGATGTTAAAAATTAAAGTAGTTCAGCAAGGCTACAGAGTTCAAGATTAATCTATAAAAATCAAATTCTCTACACTAGCAATAAGAAAGTCTAAACATTAAATTACGTAAAAATAATTGAAAATGCCATCAAAAATAACAAAATACTCAGAAACACATTCGATAAGAGAGTTGCAATATGTGTACCCTGAAAATTGCAGAACATTATTGAAAAAATAAAAGAAGACCCAAATATATTGAAAGACATCCCTAGGTCATAGTTTGGAAGGTTAAGGTGTTAATATTTCCCCAAACCGATTTACAGATTCAGTGCAATCGCTATCAAAGCACCAAACGAGATTTTTGCAAAAAATGGAGGAGCTGATTCACATTCATATAGAAACACAAAGGACAGAAAGAAAGCCAAAATAATCGTGAAAGAGAGGAGCAAAACTGGGGGACTCATATCACCCTCTATCTAAACTTACTACAATGCTTCCATAATCAAGAGAGAAACTCTAGAGAGAGAAACAGACAAATGCAATAAAAGTCTACAAATAAATCTTTACATTTATGGCCACTTTATTTTAGATAAGGATACAAAGACAATTCGATAGGAAAAGAATACTTTTGTACACAAATGTTGCTAGAACATCTGTATGCAAAATAATGTTGTTGGTCCCTTATAGCCACTGTGTACAAAATAAATAAATAAATAAATAAATAAATAAATAAATAAATATTCCATAGTCCAGCCATCAGGCATGGACTATGGTTATTTTATTTATTTTGAGAAAGACAGAGAGAGAGCACATGTGAGCAGGGAGGCGCAGAGAGAGAGAGAGAGAGAGAGAGAGAGAGAAAGAGTCCCATGCAGACTCTGTGCTGTCAGTACAGAGCCCAATGCAGGGCTCAATGTCACAAACTGTGAGATCATGACCTGAGCCAAAATGAAGAGTCAGATGCTAAAAAGACTGAGCCACCCAGTCACCCCATGAAGGATAATTTTTTTTTCTTGCTTGTGCTTTGGCATCATATCTAAAAATCCATCACTTAATTCATGGTTGAAAAGACATATGCCTGTGTTTTTCTAAGAGCTTTATAGTACTCATACTTATATTTAGTTCCAGGATCCCATGTTGAGTTAACATTGGTATGGGGTGGAGGGGACACCTGGGTGGCTCAGTCAGTTGAGGGTCTGACTTCGACTCAGGTCATGATCTCCTAGTCTGTGAGTTCGAGCCCCGTGTCCGGACTCTGTGCTGACCGCTCAGAGCCTGGAGCCTGCTTCAGATTCTGTGTCGCCCTCTCTCTCTGCCCCTCCCTCAGTCACGCTCTATCTCTCTCTGTCAACAATGAATAAATATTTTTTAAAAATGCTTCATAAAAATGGAAAGCTTTTGTGCTTCAAAAAATGAAAATAGCATGAAATCGAAAAGATAATCTACAATATGGGAAAAATATTTGGAATTCATATATCTGGTAATGATTTTGTATCTACGATATACAACAAACTCTTCCAACTAACTAAATAAATGAATAATGACCCATTTAAAAATGGGCACATTATCTCAATAGACATCTCCAAAAAAAAAAAAAATCCAAGTGATCAATAAGCACATGAAAAGAGGTCCACAATTATTAGTGATTGGAGAAGTCAAAATCAAATTCACGAGATGCCACTTCATGCTCAGTAAGGTGGCTGTGAGTAGCGAGATGTGGAGAAATGAAAACCCTCATACTTTGCTGATGAATGTGAAATCTGCAACCACTTAGGGAACAGGGTGGCAATTCCAAGAAAAATTTCAAAATAGAGCGAACATATGATATGGCAATTCCGCTCCTAGGATTATATCCGTGAGAACTGACTGCGTATGTCCATGCAAATATATCTACATAAATGTTATGGCAGCATTATTCGCAAAAGTCCAAATATGGATACAGCACACGTATCCGTCGGCTCAATGATGAATAAACGGAAGTTTGTACTTTCATACAATGGAATACTTTCCCACAATTAAAACGGTGAAGAACTGACACATTCTATACCAGGGATGAATCTTGAAAACTTGCTAAATGAAAGAGCCAGTCACAAAACATCACGTTTTCTATACTTCCATTTATATGCAATGTCCAGAAAGGGGCCAATCCATAGAGGAAGTAAGTAGGTGAGTAGTTATCCGAGACTGATAGAAAGTGTTGGGAAGGGGGATTGGAGAACATCTGCTAATAGATACAAAGTTTCTTTTTCGGGTTACAGAAATATTCTGGTCTTAGATATTGGTGAAGGTTTCACAGCTTTGTAAATACACCCAAAACCAGTGTATTGTCTGCTTTAAAACGGCGAAGTTCATGTGATGTAAATTACATCTCAATAAAAAAAAAAATAATAACAAGGGAACAAACAGTAGCCAAATAAAAGTGTCCTGAGAATTTAGTGGCCCGACACCTACTCTAAATTGGCATGCACACAGGCATAGTTGAGCTCTGATATAAAAGAAGAAATAATTGTTACCTTGAACGTCTGATATGTTGCTCTGTGACACATTTCTAAATCGAAAGTTTGAAACCAAATTTCTTAAAGGATTGTGAGCAGAAAATATTAACAACAGTGTTAGAAATAATACATATATATATATACACACACGTGCGTATATATACACACACACATATATATACACATATACGTATATATGTATATATATTATATATATGTATATATATTATACATGTATGTATATATATTATATATGTACATATTATATATATACATATATGTGTATATATATTATAATATATACATATATAATATATAATAAAAATATATAATAATATATACATATATAATATATATATATTATATATATATACACACATATATGTAAATGTAGCCAGCTATCTTAAATTTGCACAGCAAGATTCTTCTATGGGTACAGTTCAGCCTCTGTGATTGATTTGATGAAATTCTCTCAGTTTCATCAACCAAACCTTCAAATCTGGAAGGAACTGAAGAAGAGATAAATCTTTACTTGTGGAATTCTAGAAAGACAGGATGGGGAGCTTAATAAGGGGGTGACAGCCTCAGCATGGTAGTGATACATACTGGCTGAGCTAGCCAAAAAGAGCTTTCCCTTCCAAGAACTTGAGAGGTGAGTGAATGTCTATATATTATCACAGAAACCCTTGATCTACAGCCAGTACTGAGAAATAAGGATTCTTAGTGTAAAAGGAAACTGAAGAAATTCTCCCTTATAATAATTTAGTAATGAGTAAATGAGTAATCATCATTATCATCATCATAAATTCTAGATAAAATTTGATTTATTCCCATGTGCCAGAATTTCATTTTGTTTATGTTTATTTGTTTTTGAGAGATAGAGAGAGAGAGAGAGAGAGAGAAGGAGAGGGAGAGAGACAGAATGCGAGTGGGGGAGGGACAGAGAGAGAGGGAGACACAGAATCCCAAGCAGGCTCTAGGCTCTGAGCTGTCAGCACAGAGCCCGATGCCAGGCGCGAACCCACGAGATGTGAGATCATGATCTGAGCCTAAGCTGGACACTCAACTGACTGAGCCACCTAGGTGCCCCCAGAATTTCATTTTTGATTGTGCTATTTGTCAGCCTTAACTTCAAAAATAAACAAAAATGCTGACTTTAATATTTTGCCATTTGACGTTTGGCCAAAGTATACATGTGATGTGTTTCTACCCTAAATAATAAGCTTTTCTTGTTTATCCTCTTTCTGCTTCATGCAGAGATATATTTTCAATCTGTAAACTAATTAATTTCTGTGTAGTATGAAATAGATCTTCGTGAAAAAGGTTGTATTAAAATGTGCTAAACTTCCCCACGGTTTGTGTTTTCTTCATTGTGAATAGAACTTTGAAGATGATGACCTCTTGGAGTTCCTCTATTTTATTTTATTTAATTAATTTTTTTTTAAGTTGATTCATTTTTGAGAGAGAGAGAGACAGAGCATGAGCATGGGAGGGGCAGAGACAGAGAGGGAGACACAGAATCCCAAGCAGGCTCTAGGCTCTGAGCTGTCAGCACAGAGCCTGATGCTGGGCTCGAATTCACGAACCTCAAGATCGTGACCTGAGCCTAAGTCGGGTGCTTAACCGACTGAGCCACCCAGGTGCCCCATGGAGTTCCTCTATTTTAAAGAAAAATTCTCAAGATCAAGAAGGAGCAGTGATACACATTGCACTATCATGATTTTAGTATTCTTAGGTGAATGACGGGTTGGTAAATTACCTTATATAAAGGATTACGGAGGAGAGAGTAGAAAGATGATGTGGGTTTAGCACATAGCTTCATGCTAAGTGTATTTTCAACAGATGCCTCCATGAATTCACCTTTATTACAGCTCACTGTCCGATATCACACCCTACCCTGGGTGAGGGTAATTTCCCCAAGTGGTGTTATAATGAATATTTACTGACACTAATTCTCCCCCATAAACTGAAGCTTGCCCTCGCTTTTGCCTATAGGTATAAACATAAATCAATTTACACAAAGATGCTGTGGGGCTTTCAATGTTACGTTGCTTCCAAGTAGTCTCTTTCGTATATGACAGTTGCTTTAACTAAAGTTAATAGTAGCTCACATTGGAACTCTAATAAAATATTTTTTTTTAATTTTTTTTAACGTTTATTTATTTTTGAGACAGAGAGAGACAGAGCATGAACGGGGGAGGGGCAGAGAGAGAGGGAGACACAGAATCGGAAGCAGGCTCCAGGCTCCGAGACATCAGCCCAGAGTCCAACGCGGGGCTCGAATTCACGGACCGTGAGATCGTGACCTGAGCTGAAGTCGGACGCTTAACCGACTGAGCCACCCAGGCGCCCCTCTAATAAAATAATTTTTAACCATCTGACTGAATAATTGTATTAATTAACACGCAGTGGAGATTGCCAAACTCCATCAAGTTCGCTGCTTCTAAGATGGGAACTTGCAACGTGTAACGAAATCCCTGCAGAGAAATACATCAGAAAAGCTTTGACATCATGCCCATTTCAACGGAGGCTACAAAATCTATTTCACTCTGCATGTTTGTCAGATGATGAATGAGATAAGGACCAAAATTTGTTTATGAAGGCTGGTTGAATTTCTTGGGTGATTGACTCAGACGGTTTTTAACCTCATGATTCAGAGGAGCTTATGAGGCAAAGGGTGTTGATATGCATGTGGACACTGACTAGCGTCCTGAAAAAAAAAGTTAATTGTCACCAAAAAGAAAACAAAAAGTGAGACATTGCAGCTTCTGTTTTCACCTTTTAAGGTGACTCGGAAAAGTCCAGATCTCCTTAAGGATCTGTCATAGAAAAAAATCAAAATGAAAAGTTTGCCATTTTTAGCAACGTGGGACTTGATCTTCTTTACTCCAGCTTGAGAGAGAGAATCCCAAGCAGGCTCCGTGCTCAGCATGGAGCCTGACACGGGGCTGATCCCACACCGTGAGATCATGATCTGAGCCAAAACCAAGAGTCGTACACTCAACCAACTGAGCCACCCAGGCGCCCCTTGAGAAGTAAGATTTTAATTATTTGCCAGTAATCGTTGTAATAGTGATCCCAGAATGTTTCCATTCATATCTCCTCTAATGCTTCTATTTTTCTATTTTTCTCTCTAAAACCGCGCTGCTTTGGAAATTATACCACGGAGAATGTGTAAGCACGACGTCCCCACCAGCAATTTTTCTGGACAATCTGTCCTTCCCCTTCCTATTTCCAGTAACTGCTCCTTCCGTGTTCACACGGTGTTCACAAAAGCAGCCATCAGCACGGCTACTGCACCTGTCTCCGGCACAGAGTCCAGTTCAAGCCCTTCCCGAACCTCCTCATACCTGCCCAACCAACGAATGGTCCAACATGGGCATCTGACCCAAGATTAGCCAATCACTTTCTTCATGTGAGGTGGAAATCAAATTGAAAGAAAAAAAGTCACTGTGTTTAGGAAGTTGCAATTCTCCTGTGTAAAATCCCAGCGTAAGTGAATACCTTTTCAGATAGGACATGTAACACTACCCTCTCTACCTCCAATGTTAATTTTACTTCTTTTGCTGCCATTCACCTGTCTACTAAGCACAGACCACATATTTTAGAATTAAAAATATTTTTAATGAGGGTAAAATCCATGTGTCATCAAATTAAACATTTAATTTTTTAAATTTTAAAAAATTTTAATGTTTATTTATTATTGAGAGACAGATACAGAACACAACATGGGAGGGGCAAAGAGAGAGAGGGGAGACACAGAATCCGAAGCAGGCTCCAGGCTCTGAGTTGTCTGCACAGAGCCCGACATGAGAACCCAAGACCATGAGATCATGACCTGAGCTGAAGTCGGAGGCTTAACCGACCAAGCCACCCAGGCCCCCCAGAAATTAAACATTTTCAACTGGACAATTGAGGGGGCACCTGGGTGGCTCAGTTGGTTGAGCATCCAACTCTTGACTTTGGTTCAGGTCATGGGTCCAGGGTCGTGGGATGAAGCCCCGCATGGGGCTCTGCACTGACAGCACAGAGCCTGCTTGGGGTGCTCTTTATCTACCTCTAAAATTAATTAATTAACTAATTAATTAAAATGGGCGATTGAGTGTCATTAATTATGTTTACAATTTTCACAACCATCCATTCTATTCTGAAAATATTTCCATCTCCCCAAAATGAATGCCCGTATTTATTAAGCAGCCCCTCCCCATTCTCCTAGTCCCTGGCACCTCTAGTCTGTAGACACTTCCTGTGTATATAAAGTCTCTGCTTGGGACATCGTATACGAATGGAATCAGAGTATATGTAGTTTTTATGACTGACTCCTTTTATTTAGCGTAATGTTTCCAAGGTTCATTCATGTTGTAACACGTATCAGATCTCCATCACTTTTTATGGCTGAATGACATTCCAGTGCACGTATACACCACAATTCTTCTATCCATTCATCTGTTGATGGACATTTGAATTGTTTCTACCTTTAGGCTACTATGAAATTTCTGCTATTATCCATATTGAGCATGTATATACAGGCGTTTGTTTGGGTTCCTTTTTAATTCTTTTGGGTATATACGTACAAATGGTATTGCTGGACTGTATGATAATCCCATGTTTAACTTTGTGAAACACTGACAGATGTTTCCAAAACGGTTGAACCATTTTACGTTCTCGCAAGCGAGAAGTATGACATTCCCACGTCCTCACCAACACTGGTGGTAATCCATTGTTTTGCACGTAGCCGTCCTAGTGGATGTGAAGGGGTATCTCAGTGCGATTTTGATTTGCCTTCCCCCAATGACAAATGGGGTACTTGCTGGCTATTTCTGTGTCTTCTTTGGAAATGTATATTAGGAATTTTAAAAGCAGCACAAGTCTCCTGGTACTAATTCCATATTATTCTTGTTTAGGTTATGTAAACCCAAATGTCCATCCCTTAACACTTAAATGATTTAAGAAATTTAAACTATCACTTATAATATCTTGGAATGTGAATTATATATATATGTACATATTTGTACATACACACACACACACACACACACGCACACACACACTGAGCTAGATTCTTGGGGGAAAAGATAAGGAAATAGTACTGTCAACAGTATAAATTGTATACTGGCTGGTTTTGGTTGCTTTTTGCAAAATATAATACACACACAAATATGAATTCTGCAAACAAATGGGCAACTCACAAGCAGAAATAATAAAAGACACTAGAGAAAAGTATAAGCATTCAGCGTCTTTAAAAATGGAAAAGGCCAATAACTTCAGGAACTCAAATAATATGAGATGTTTCTGAGAAATACAGACCCTAAATGATTCCGGTTAAAGACGAGACAGAAATTCTGTATCCTGCAATGACTTTCAGTGCAGATTCAGGCATTGTCTTTCTGCTAATTTTCCTGCTTTGTGAACTTCAAGATTGCCCCATTCAGTTAAGAGAAAGCAGTTGCTGGTATGGAGTATAGGTGAAGGCAAATAAAAAAGCAGCTTTAAGAACTATGAGTAAAATAAACTAAGGTTATGGCTACCAGCACAAAGAATTGACAAAGATGCAAAGAAGAAAAAGCCCACTGAGTTTTGTTTTGTTTTGTTTTGCAAACTCAACTTCCAAAGAAAGAAATCATGAGCCTGGTATAAACATTCCTGTCTCTTTTTGAGCCTAACAATGATCCTTGGGTCTACAGTCTATAATCAGAAAATTGTGTTGAGAAAGTTTCAGAGAAGTGAGGGTGAATACATTTATACCCTTTGAAATGTGAATAAGGTAGATGATGAAAAAGAAAGGACTACCAAAAAGTGTAACAAGATGAGAGATCTCTAAAGGAGGAGAAACATGACATGATCAGCCAACATCATCACCCTCAAGGTGAGTGGCCTTCGAATGTTTTCCAAGAGAATTTCAGAATTTCTACAGTCGGCCATTTTTCTCCTGTTGTTCAGGGTATGTTGGGGGAGGTAGTTGGTAAAAGGCTCCATAAAACTTGTCTTTTTGTTATCAGATTCTCTGGATCACGAGCTGTTGTATTTAACCTTTTGGAGTTGCCTTCATATGACCCCAAGTTCCTGAGCTTTGAAGTAGACATTAATGACTGGATTGGATTTTATAATGTTTATATTTGAAAGAGAGAGGGAGAGAGAAAGAGTGAGCAGGGAGGGGCAAAGAGAGAGGGAGACAGAGAATCTAAAGCAGGACCTGTACTTTCAGCACAGGGCTCGATGCAGGGCTTGAGCTCATGAAGTGTAAGATCGTGACCGGAGGCAAAATCAAGAATTGGATGTTTAACCAACTGAGCGACCCAGGCATCCCTGGATTGGATTTCTACTTTCTTCTTCTGGAAGCAGTTTTCTGATGGTTTAAATACATATCTACATTTTTTTAAAAGACTCCTGACTTCTAAAAGAGGAGCTTCCTCTTCCTCTTGAGTGTTACTGGACTCAGTGATTTGCCTCTACCAAGTAGAATTTGATGGAGGTGATGATACATCACTTCCAAGGCATGGTCGTAGAAGGCAATGTGCCTTTCTACTTCCTCTCAGTTAGGTCAGTCACATTCTCTAGGAGGAAGTCTACTGCTTATGTCATGAGGACAGTCACACAACCCTATGAGAAGTCCATATGGTGAAGACCAGAGATGTACAGCCAACAGTCATGGGTGCCAAGTATTCAGGTGACTATAGCATCAACCACCAACTGGACTACATTCCCATCAGAGATTTGGAGCCAGAACCACCAGAAAAACTCCTCCCATTTTCCAAGCCTTCAGATACTATGTGAGATAACGGATATTTGTGGCTTTAACCTGCTAAGCTTGGGTGTAGTTTGTTACACACTGTTAGAAAACTAACACAGGTGGGGTGCCTGGGTAGCTCAGTCGGTTTAAGCGTCCAACTTCAGCTCAGGTCATGATCTCATGGTTTGTGAGTTCGAAACCCCTGTCGGGCTCTGTGCTGACAGCTCAGAGCCGGGGACTTGCTTCGGATTCTGTGTCACCCTCTCTCCCTGCCCCTCCCCTGCTTGTGCTCTATCTCTCTCTTTCTCAAAAATAAATTAAAAAAATACACTAACCAAAAGAAAAAGAAAAATAACATAGGTTTCATGGGTTCTGTGTGGGAAGAAGGGATTCAAAGGGAAATCTGAAAGGTAAGGACAGTTACTGATCACCAAACATATATTTGTTCTTCATTCCTAAACGTCTTTCCAATTAGGTCAGTGAATGAATGGTTCTGTTTAATCAACTTTAAGCAAAACCACCTCATGTTGCATCCGACAGAAGCATAGTAGAATGAGAATGATTTCTCCAGGTAACATTACCCCTTACCATAGTGATCTTGGAGTCTATGCGTTGAGAAAGTGAAGCAGGAGGTTAAATCGGGCATTGCTTAAGAGAGCTCCTGAACAACAGTGAGTGGGCTCATGTTCTCTTTCTGTCTCTGTTCCTGTCTCTTTCTGTGTCTCTCTCTCTTTTTAATTAAACCTCTGGGATTTCTCCTCTTACATGTTATCACAGAGAACCTATAGAGTTTAACAAGACAATATAGATGTCCTGCTCTAGTGACAATGCAGACTGGGTCAAGGTCAGACGCAACAGTGAACGCAACATGGAGATAAGAACACAGTCCTTGAAGTGAGTCCGTAAAGCGTGGGTTGTGATTGCCATTGTAACACTGTTAGGAATTTGGTCAGAGAGCCCTTCTTTACTGGAGTCAATTTTCTTTTTTCACATAGTTACAACTTTTTTTTTCTTGTAATGAGAACTTTAAGGTCTCCTCTTTAAGCAACTCTCAGATACGCAACACACTATTATTAACTATAGTCGCCATGCTGTGCACTACATGCCACAACTTATTTATTTTAAAAGTGGAACTTTGTACCTTTTGACCTCCCTCAGCCATTATTCCCACCCCCATCCCCAGCAGTCAGTTTTTAATGTCAGTCCTTTAAGCAAAAAACACTAGTGGAAATGATATTACATGGAGAAGGAGGCATCCCTTGGTAGGGTTCTCTCCTAATTGGGTTTAGGTTCACAGGACTTGCAGTTTCCTGTAAATAGCCCAGGGAAATTGAAATTTCAAGAGTGAAAAACCAGCGAAAGTAACTTCTCTTTTATTGCATGTTTTCTCCCAAGCCTCTTCCTGCAAATTGCTCTGAGTTTTCGTTCCGGTCCGTGGTTGATAACAGAAATAGAGGTCCAAAGAGAAGTCCATGATGGCCATTCTACAGCACTGGGGCGCACATGCAGTTCCTAAATGCTTTGGTCCTTGGGTCGGTGCTGCTCACTCATCTACCCCATGGCATGAAGGAAACATGCTGGCCTGCAGCTTCTGGAAGGAACTGCACTCCCCGCAATGCAGTCCTCCAGCTTCTAAATGGCAATATAACGAAGCAATAATTGTGCTGACCCATTTGCAAGAAAAAAAGCGCTTTACTTTTGGACTCCTGAAGAGTGGGAGTTTGGTTCACAGTGCTCCAATTAGAGGTGCTTTTGTATGACATTGATATTTTAATTTTTCATCATATGTTCCTCTGCTTTGGTTTGTAAGGAATATCCTGGGTAAGTGGGACAGGTGGGCCAAGGCAGGCCATAGGCTCATCCCAAGGGAAGCAGCCATATCTTTGGTGACCATAGGGTTGTCTGCAAAAGAGATATGACAAAATCCCTGTATTTGCTCAGCAATATTTCTTCTTTAGGAAATGCTAAAGAGGAACTCCTGTGCCTTCCACATCCCTTATACCCTCCTCTCCACGGAAGGGGAAATCTTAGTGAATCCAGCATTATTCTTCTAAACTGGGATTTTTCTCTGCTCTCTTTCCATGACCTGGTCCTTCCATTCACCATGGTGGCACTGCCCATGAGGGATTCTCACTGCTTCCTCTGTCTACACCTGCAGGGTCTTTGAGCCAGGACAGGGACCTGCGAGAGGCTGCTGCAAGGGACATAAAGGCCTGCTATTGTCAGATTGCACTTTCAATGCTTGTCCTGCACTGGGGATGTGAGAGATGGGGTTGGGAGCAAAGGGCCAGAGAAGTCCTTCTTGGTCTTGTCTCTCTTATCACGGCTAAGGAGGAATCCAGAGGCCTTTCCTTGCTCTAGATTTGTAAGTGGGCACAGTGTATTTAACTCCTGGAAAATGTGAGCCAATAAAAATAGCAGCCTAGAATGTCAACAATCCTGAATTTTGTACGGAACCCAAAAGACCATGAAGAGCCAAAGCCATCCTGAAAAAAGAAAAACAAAACTGGAAATATCACAATTCTAGACTTCAAGTTATATTACAAAGCTATAGTAACCCAAACAGTACAGTACAGGGACAAAAATAAACACATAGATCAATGGAACAGAATAGAGAGCCAAAAAATAAACCCATCTTTATATGGTCAATTAATCTACAACAAAGAGGCAAGAATATCCGATTGGAAAAAGACAGTCTCTTCAACAAATGAGGTTGGAAAAACTGGACCACTTTTTTACATCACACACATAAGTAAATTCAGAATGTGTTAAGGGCCTAAATGTGAGACACGAAACCATAAACATACTAAAAGAAAGCATAAGCAGTAATTTTTTTGACGTCGGCCATTGCAACATCATTCTAGATATGTCCCATAAGGCAAGGGAAACAAAAGCAAAAAGAAACTACTGGGACCTCATCAAAATAAAAAGCTTCTGCACAGCTAAGTAAACAATTAACAAAACTAAAAGGCCACCTATTGAATGGGCAAAGATATTCACAAATGACATATCCACTAAAAGGCTAGTATCCAAAATATCTAGAGAAGTTTTTACAAGTCAATACTCAAAAAAATCAAATAATCCAGTTAAAAATGGGCAGAAGACATGAACAGACATTTCTCCAAAGACATCCAGATGGCCAACAGACACATGAAAAGATGCTCAGCATCACTGATCCTCAGGGAAATGCAAATCAAAACCACAATGAGAAATCACTTCACACGTGTCACAATGGCTAAAAATGAAAAACACAAGAAACAGCAGGTGTTGGCGAGGATGTGGAGAAAAAGGAACCGTCTTCCATTTTTGGTGGCAATGCCAATTGGTGCAGCCAGTGTGGAAAACAGTATGGAGATTCCTCAAAAAATGAAAAAAACGAACTACCTTAACATCCGGTGTTTACCCCCAAAATACAAAAACACGATTTCAAAGGGCTGCCCCCACCCCTATATTTATAGTGGCATTAGCCCAGATATGGTAGCAGCCCATGTTTCTATCAATATATGAATGGCTAAGAAAGAGGTGGTATATTATTACAATGGAATATTACTCACCATAAAAAAGAAGGGAATCCTGTCATTGGCAACGACATGGATGGATCTAGAGAGTATAATCTAAGCAAAATAAGTCAGTCACAGGAAGACAAATACCATAAGATCTCACTCATATGGGGGAACTTAAGAAACAACAAACGAGCAAAGGGAAAACAAAAGAGAGAGAGACAAACCAAGAAACAGATTCTTAACTATAGAAAACAAACTGATGGTTACCAGAAGGGAGGTGCATGGGGGAGATGGGTTAAATAGGTGATGGGGATTAAGGAGTGCACTTACCATGATGAACACTGAGTAATGTATAGAATTGATAAGTCACTATGTTGTATAACTGAGAAGAGTATAAAACTGTATGCTAACTATACTGGAATAAAAACTAAAAACTTGAAAAATTAAAAATAAATAAGGACAGGCTGTCCAATTAAAAAAAAAAAAATAGCTGCCAAACTCTAACCAGGGATGAATTTCCCATCATTGCTATGAGAGTCTTAAAGGGGATTAAGACTGAAGGAGACTTAAAATGTTCCCTAAGGTCACCAAGAATTAAATTAGGTTTGTCATTGGGCTCAGCAGCCATCATTAATTTTGAATGTGTTATTAAATATATAATTTTAAATAAGAACGGATAAATAAGATTTTTTTTGCTTGCTTGTTTTCAAAGTCCACTCCAATTTTTCTTGGCATTTGTGTTCATAGAGATCCTAATTTGTGCGTGTGTGTGAGCGTGTGTGTGTGTGTGTGTGTGTTTTATTTCAATAGACTTAGAGTCCCTGCTGAAGGTTTTACAGACAATTGTAAAGGTCCATGAGAGAAGAAAAATAAAACAGAATAGCAAGAAAATGATATTACTGAAGGTAAATGGGGTATGCTTATAGGGACTATGATATAGTTGCCCTGTAAACATATATGTGGTTTATGGAAGGGGAGAAATAGGAAAGCTGAATTGCGGGGCAGGTGCTGGACAGGTTCCCAGGCATGGTCTTTGGTGCAGTGACTCCCCCACACAATGGTCTTTCACAGTCCTAGGGAAGTAGATAAAACTTCCAGTGTCAAATGTGAGAGCATCAAATATTCCCTATAAAGCATTCGTGTTCTGTTTCTTCTAAGAAAATGAACATATTTAAAACAATTTGTGGAGTGCTTCCCTGGCTACAAATTTCATTCAGAGACATCTTTATAATCTAAATATTAATGCATGCAATTTGTTTTGTGGATTTGTACAGAATGTCCTAAGTTGAAAGGCACCGAACAAAATTATAAACATAGGAAAGCAATGAATAAAGTACGGTTTCTTTTGGTAACAATTTATAAACATAAATGCAAAGTGGAAATGTGCAGCATGGTGTTAAAAAAAAAAAGAAAAAGAAAAGCTCTCTAAGGATAATATACTCCATGGATCGAGAAGAGGAAAATATATAACAAAAAGCAATAAATCTCCGGGATAAAAGAACAAAATGTTTATCTGCATCTCCTTGAATAATTTTGCCTCCTTGCTTTAATGCTTTCCATTACTAACCCAGAAACAAGTGCCAAGTAAATGTCCCAATGTAATCGCAAGAAAGCACAGGTGGCCTGCAGTGCTGTTAACAGATTTGAGTAACTCATGTCACTATTTTCCCAAATCCCAAACTAAGAATACTTTACGCCGTCTGTCAAGCAAGAACAGAAAACTGTTTATGAAGCAAGTTTGTGCGGTGTTACAAATGATCCCAATTACAGTTCAGCAAGCTGAACATCATGTCTTCAGTTGTGGGCTTGCCATGCAAGTGGATGAGAAATCCATTCGAGAACAAAGAAACATTCCAGCTCGCCCAGCACCATTGTTTCCTATAACAATCCCAATCAGTCAATCACTGTGTTACTAGAGACTACTGCTTGCAATTAGCCTTTGCTAAGGGAGTATTTCTATTATGAACAACCATCAACAAATGCAGAGAGAGGGCAAAAGCCTTTCCATTGCTTCCTTCACTTCCCTGTAATTCTCCTTGTGTTTATGCAAGTTCCTGAGGGACCTCTCTCCTAAGGCACTTCATTGTTCTTTACAGAAAGGATAAATTTTCTGTATGCGGGTTTGCGTAATGAGCTCAGAATGAATTGTTGTCATTAGTCATAGGCTCTACGTGAAACTCTTAATCTTGCTGAAGATATTTCGAGTTAAATTCCAAGAAATGGTCGTTGTTTGACTTGGATATTTATGGAGAAGGAGAAGCAATTGACCGATGCGTCCTTGAGAGAGGTAATTGAACTGGGGACATTTGACTCCACCAGAGTGATTCATTAATCATGGGAGTGATTCAAATGCACAGGGAGAATGCTTTCTGTTTCAGCCTGAGAAGTTGTTTAGAATAGGAAGAAGGGGTTATCAGAAAACTGCGTCTAAACTCTACTCTCCCCCAGGGGCCACTGACCTTGTCGATAAATTGGCCCACCCTGTTGGCTTTCCTCTTTTCCGGTGGGTTTTGGCATCTCCGGATGTGGTGGTGTTCTGCCATCTTGAGGATCCCAGTCCTCCACGGACACGGAGTCAAGTCAAACTGCACCAAAACCATCTTCACCATCAGCAGAGCTAATTACTGAGCACAGATTAATTTATTACTTATCATTGGTGTTATTTATGTGCCGCGCCTTACATACATCATGTCCCTTCGTTTTCTCAATACTCCTGTACCTGGATCCTCTGACTGGCCCAGTACTGACCAAGGTCGCACAGTGGGGAAGCCATCCTGGGATGCAAACCGCGATCACCGGTCTCCCAAAAACTCCCTATTTCTCATCGCGCTTCCAACAGCCTGGTACCGGTGGACTTCCGTTTGCTAGCCACTTGTCAAATCTGTTGGATATTTTTTCTCTTTGATGAATCTGATCACTGTGCACTGCTTATGGTGAGCACAGTTTTCATTCATGTGCCTTCAAAAATTTTAATCTGTCTTCGAACTTTTGCTTATCTCTCTGGCTTTTCTCAGAAACTGGACATTCAAAATGCCACCTGACCTAAGGAGTATTATTTTTATTTTTTTTCTTGACTTTTGAGGGAGAGGGAATAGAGGGAGAGAGAGAGAGAGAGAGAGAGAGAGAATCTCAAGCAGTCTCCACGCTCAGTGAGGAGCCCAAAGTGGGGCTCTATTCCATGACCTGAGATCGGATCATGACTTGAACCAAAATCAAGAGTTGATGCTCAGCCGACCGAGCCGCCCAGGTGCCCCAGGAGTATTTTCTAACTAAACTGATCATCATACAAAGATGCTGACAACCTGTGCTGCCAGAAATTTTAAGGTTTAAAACACCTTGATGGACAGGGAGCATTAGCTCACCATGTCTGAAGAACTCGACCTGAATGAAAGGCTACCTTGAAGCCTCTCCAGGCAGTGGGGACAGCCTGCCTGGATCTGAATCCTGGATCTGTGCAAACACACATGTTTCCAAACCTCTATATGTTTCAGTTCCCTCATCTGTAGAATGAGGGTAATAAGACAGCTACTCCATGAGGTTGTTATTCTTAATGTGATGTCTCACTTGGATGGATGCTAGGTGCATAGGAAATGCTCAACAAAGACTGGTTCTGGTTTTATTTCCTCCTTTTCCTTGTAAGGATCATGTTATCACCCAGGCCTCAAGGAGGCATCTGTACCTACTGCACCTGGGGGGCAGTGCTAATCATGAGTAGTATTCAAGAGTACTTCAGTACTGCAATAGTATTAACTGAAGGATATCAGGCCACCAGCCCATTAAATGAGTAGCAAACAAGCTACCTTGGGCATATACATCCCCACAAGCTCTCGGAAAGTTATTTTTACCTGCATTAAACGTTACCATAAATCAGAGAGCGGTGAAGTTGGAAATACAAGGTTTCCCTATTAAAAAAAAACAACAACGATGCTTTCTATTTCACAGTATATTTACCAAGCATTTGAATACACGTTTTGTTACTTGAGCTATTGTGAGCCGCCCTAAACGAATGAGGGCAAACAAAACATATATATGTTACTTTTTAATTATGGTGAAAATGACAGAATATAAGAATAACCACATTTCGCTAGCATGGTACATTCACAATATTTTGAAGCCGCCAACTCAGTCTAGCTCCAAATCATTTTCATCACCCCAAGAGGAAACCCTGTTCCCATGAAACAGTTACTGTCCATTTCCCCACCTTTTTCTGGCCCCTGATAACCGCCAATCTGCTCTTTGTCTCTGTAGATTTACATATGCTGGACATTTCATACTGTTGGGTCGTAAAATATATCATCTTTTGAGTCTGGCTACTTTCATTTGCTGTACTGTTTTCAAGGTTCATCCGTCTGTAGCATGTATCAGCCCACATTCCCTTTTGGGCGGAATACCACCGTTTGTTAATTCATTCATCCGCAGACAGACATTTAGACCGTTTCCACCTTTTGGTTATTGTCATGGCCATGTATGTATACATACTTGCTTGAGTACCTGTTTTAATTTGGGGGGAGTATCTATCTAACAGTTTATCATAGGGATTTTTTTCATCAATAATAGTGGTTGTCAAAGACACTTGAGGTGTAAGAATTAACTAAAGTCAGGCTCAGATATTAAATTTCTACTACAATAAAGGATATTTATTAAACATTCATAAATAGTAATTTATGCAGCCTCTTCCATAGCTTAATGACTATCAACCTTTTGTTCTTTTAGGTATTTACACAATGACATTATCAAAGCATCGTGCGACCAGAAATCCTTTTAAGCCAAAGTCTGGAGACAAGGTTGATAGGGATCAAGTGATTAACACTACCCCTAAGAGGTTATTGGAATGGGCTTTGGTTTCCACACTAGTAGACATGAATAAACATGAATGTTTCTACACTAGTCTAACTAACCCATATGCCTTCCATAGACTTGATTTCACCAATGAGAATCCATTTCTAGCATTTATCACTTCAGCTAACAAGTTACTACCCTTCCTCATGAAAACTCATTTTTCCTTTCATTCTGCAGATTATCAAAGTGTTTTGATTAATTAAGACACTCATAGTGGAAACTCTTGTTTTAGCCTTGTCCAGTGAATGGCTTTTTAAAAATATGATCTCCAAATTATGGATAGCGTGTTAACTGACCATTCCTGTGATTAAAGCTTAAGCACTGTGGTGTGTTCATCGTGTCACACGGATTATATTAAATATTTTAAACACCTTGTAACATGAGTCCTGAAAAATCTCTGAAATAGTTAGTGCAGCTACATTGGCTTGATTTTTATAGTTGAGCAAAATGGCTTGGAAAAAATCAGCTTGCTCTAACTTATGCTACTAGCAAATAGGAGAACCAGGAATTTTGCTTCCTTGTTCAGTGGAATCTTTACTTCCCTGTTTTTAAAAATTAAAAAGGTTATAATGAACCTCATTTCACCTATTACAAACAACAAATGTACAAGATGTTTATTACCGTAGACGCCGCAGATTGCATTTGAAATAAAATTTAGCGTAAAAGAAAGAGGTTTAATGACTATTTTATTATTTTATTATCTGTAGGGTTAGGCAATTCACTCAATTTTGGGGATTTCTATTTCCTAACTGAAATATGTGTATGGCAATATCTGTGATGCTGGGTTTTCAGTTAGATTATAAATAAAATATAAAATATAAAAAGATCTGGCACACAGTAAGCATGTAGTAAGTATAATCAAAATAATATTTTTATCATTACCACTTTGCCAGTGGGGTACACATATTTTTCCCATGTCTTCAATAGATGGCGTGATGCTTTATTAGCAAATATTTCTCATAGCATTACAGCAAGTCGGGCATTAGGGACCATGAATTAATATGGAAAGCCAACAAATTCCATGTTTAATGTTCCTACTGTCTTAAAAGTGTTTCTTTAGCAAAACTTAACAACATAAGTGGAAACAGAGTGTATCTGTCAGCAATGACTTACTTCCAGAAGGCCTTTGGGGGTTTCTATGACTTCCATCTGGCATCCATGATTCTCCTCAGATTGTCCCCAGCCCATGCAAGTAAATACTCAAGCTAGATCAAACTAATCTGTTGATTCTGACAAGACAGAAGCAAGACAAGTCTGATTTTCCCTCTCCAACATGCTTGCCCCATTCAAGTCCCAGTTAGATATAATTCTGGGGTCAACACAAATATACACGTCAACATCAATAAATATAGGAACCGTGGCTCTTGGAACAATTTTGTTAGAAATATCTGCAGCTATAGTTCCACATGACTCTGGGGTGCTAAATTCAAATAAGAAACTCATTCTTAATATGAAAATAATTACTCATAATGTACTTCAAATGAGTATACCAGAAATGAGAAGTCTACTGATAATTACCTACAGACATTAAAAAGGAGCTTTGACAGTCATAGGCTTTTACTCATTCTTCCTTCTTATCCCTCTACGGCATAAGATTATTGATCATTCTTTTAATTTTTTTTTAAATATTTTTGGTCATTCTTTTTAAGCAGGAAGATTACATTGCCATTAATCTTTGAAGAATATAAAGTGTGAAACTGTGTGATTCGTATGTAATAACTGACTGATGCCTAATTAGACCAAAATAAAATCGTCTCAAAACACAGATGTAATCTATTTTTGTTGTGAAGTCTGAGGTCTTTTTGGATCCCTTTGTCTACTAAATTATTCAACCCCCTGTTTCCAAAAACAACAAATAAGTGATCCTTCTTGAATTGTTTCAAATCCATTCTCCAAATCCGAAACTATGGCCATTATGGGCAATGTACACATTTTCCTTTCATGTTTACTCCTCAGCAGACAGAAATCTGGTCTATTTTTTTCCCATTTCTACCACTTTCCTGGTGGTAGAAATACCACCAAATACCCTTCATCTCTGCAGACCACCAAATAAACTAAAATATTAATTATAACAACAAAATATTCTCGAAACATCTTTTTCACAACACAGTAAGTTAATATCGCACATACACTATTTCCTTTTGAAGATGCCTCTCATGTATAATATTTTAAATTCCCCTTTCACTCCTATTTTGATGATTAAACTCTCTAGATTACCTTATTTCTTATAAAACAAGAATTACCCTGCCAACGTCTCATTACTGCTCTGTAAACTTCTTGTTTGTCAGTTTTATCTTCAATGGTATGTCTGCCATGCTCTTGTTTTCCTTATAATTTTATAACATATTTCATTGCATTCATCAAAGTGTTTTCCGGGGTGCCTGGGTGTCTCAGTTGATTGAGCATCTGACTCTTGATTTCAGCTCAGGTCATGATCCTGGGACTGTGGGATTGAACCCTGCGTCAGGCTCACACTGAGCATGGAGTCTGCTTAAGATTCTCTCTCTCTCTCTCTCTCTCTCTCTCTCTCTCTCTCTCCCCACTCTGTCCCTCTCCCCCACTCACACTTTCTCTCCGAAAACACAAAATAATAAAAAAAAATATAGATTTTTAAATTCAACATAACTCTAAAAAGATTGTAGTAATTTTATATGCATCTATTTTTACTTCTATGGCATAGTCTATTTATGACTGTGTCAAAACAAATTTATTTACTTCCATATAATCTATTATATGAGATCTATATCACATGGATGTGTGTGTGTGTGTGTGCGTGCTTTTTTTAAACTTAACAAAATGTATTAGTGCAATGACATATAGTTATTTCCTTTGGCACTATAAGTGTGTCTCTGGAATTCATCCTTAACTCTTGATATACAGGTACAACAAATTCTCTAGGGTAACATCTAAAATTAGAAGTGTTTTTTGGTGAGTTACTTTCATGATCAAATTTACTGGTTTGTACCTTATTTTCTAATGTAACTGTACTCAGTCGCTCATTCATTGTGCAATATTGAACCTTACTCAGATGTCAAAGAGAAGAGCATCTGAGACATTTTTCTTCCCCAGTTAGTTCACATGCTCATCGAAACAAGTTATTGTTTATCATTTTCAATCTTTATCTGGTAACTATGAAGTCGCATCTTCCTTGTGGTTTATTTGGCATTTCCCAGGTTATTAATGGGATAGGGTATCAGTTTGTAACTTTATTGATTGTCTTTTCACATCTCTCTTCTACAAATGACTGTTCATGTTTTCTGGCCCATGTTTTTACTGACGTACGGCTTACAGCGAGCAAAGTGCACACATCTCAAGTGTATAACTCAATTAATTTTCATACATATATATGCCATGTAACCAAACACTGTATTAAGATATAAAATTTCCCAACACTACAAAGAGTTTGCACATTCCCCTTCTCACTCAACATACTTCCCCAGAGATAAGCACTATGCTCATTTTTATCTCCATGGGCTAATTTGGTCTGTTCTTGTACTTCATATGAATGGCATCATTCATTATGCACACTTTGACAAAGAGTACTTTAGCTCAAGGCATCATTAGTTTGAATTGCTGAACAGGAGCCCTTTGTGTGAATAGACCACCTACTTATCCACTCTCCCGAATATCAGTAATATCTGGAAAGAAATTTACCAACATTTACAAAAGAAGAACTCAAAAACATTAAAGTCCACTGTCAAATATTTTTAGGAAAGAATAATGTAATTATCGTAAAAATCTTCCATGGATATAAAATACTACTTTACAAATCAGCTTATGGAGCCAGTGTAGTCTAGATATGAAATAAGACAGTGACAGTATGGAAAAGGGAAGTAAGATCAATATCAATCAATAAAGAGCAACAAAATGTTATGAAGACCAAACATAGCAATGTAAGAAAAGGATAGTAATTACAACGGGCTTCCTGCTCAGAAATGATAAAAAAAAAAAACTGGAAAATTAAGGAAGATACACATAACTTGAGGTACACATGTGGTTATATATCTTAATACTTATATTGTAAAAATATGAATTGTTCCCAAACTGATCTATGGGGTCTAAGACATCCAAATCAAATTCACAGAGTTTTTCTCCTTTGCAACTGACAACATGAGTCTATAAAGTTGTTGAACTCAGAAGAACCGAAGTATACTTCAAGAGACATCTTTGAAGTCTTCTTCTCCAGAGTATTGTCACTTGCTTTAGAAAAACATGTTTTTGTTACTTCGTTTTTTTGTTTTGTCTTTAGACAGCAATGGCTTATGAATACATAAACACACACACGAAACAGAACAGGGATTATTAAAGCAATCCATTGGGTGTGGATAATTGTTTGATGAGAAGATTGGCACTTTCCTTACCCTCCAAATTTTTATTTAAATTTCAGTTAGTTAATATGCAGTGTAATATTAGTTTCAGGCATACAGTATAGGGATTCAACACGTCCATACAGTATCAGGTGCTCATCACATGTGCTCTCCTTAATCCCCTCATCTATTTCACCCCTCCCCCTACACACCTTCTGGTAAAGATCGGTGTGTTCTCTATACACAAGAGCCTGCTTCTTGGTTTGCCTCTCTTCCCTCCTCTGTGTTTATTTGTTTTTTTTTTCCTAATTTCCACATCTGAGTGAAATCATCTGATATTTGTCTTTCTCTGACTTATTCCACTTAGCATGATACACGCTATCTCCATCCACAAGGCTGCAAATGGCAAGATGTCATTCTTTTTGATGGCTGAGCAATATTCCATTGTATATATGTGTCACATCTCCTCTGTCCGTTCTTCAGTCAGACATATGGGCTCTTTCCATAATTTGGCTATTGTTGATGATGCTACTATAAATGTACAGTTTTCCACACAGATTATCGCTTGGACCTGCTCTATTTGTGGAAAAGGACAGATTCTATTGATAATTGTTATATTGTTGACAAGACTATCCTTTTTCCACAAACAATTACTAATTGAAGCTGTCCTTTTCCACAAAAGAGCAGATCCAAGTGATAAAACGTATGAAAAACTATAAATAAAATCCTACTTAAACAAGTTTCAAAAATCACTTCTAGATACAATGGTTATCTAAATATGAAAGTAAACCAAAACATTTTCTAGAAGAAAACAGAGAAGAATATCTTCATAAATTTGGAATGGGCAAAGATTTCTCAAATTGGAATAAAAATTACTACCCACCAAAGAAAATATTGGTAATTAACATTAGATTGCTGATATGAATAGTGAATATGCAAGTTATGAAGTGAGAGAAGATACTTGACACATGTCTAAGTGACAAAGTCTCTTCTTTTATATGAAGAAAGAGCTTCTGCAAATCAATATGGAAAAGGAAAGATAACCCAATGATACTGGGCAAGAGACTGGGACATGTACTGGCTCCCAAAATGGGTATCTAGATGTTTAAATAAATCTATGAAAAAGTGTTGGTCATCAAGAAAGCTCCTACTATAATCACAAATAAACACCTCCATACAGACATACTAGCATGGCTGAAATCAAAGGACTAATAAGTCCAAATGTTAGGTAAGATAGCAGTTAGCTTTGGGGAAGAGATAGAAATTGGAAGACAGAATGAAGAGGTTTCAGGGGGCTGAAACTTGGCCTGAGTGGTTCTTACAGGATGTGTTTCTTTTGCGTAATTCGTTGAGCTAACGTTTGTTCACTTGTGTTTTTTTTTATTTTTATGAGTGTGTATTATGCTTAAGTTATTAGGGAAAATATAATTCAACAGTTAAGTAGTATCCTGCATTTGGTTAATTTTCTCTGAAAGTGTATATGCAATTTTTGCTATTTTGTAAGATAAAATTTGTTCTCCTAATCTCATTTATTGTTAATTACTGTTAGTGTTTTATAAAGTCAATACTTAAAAAAAAAAAGCCAGTACTTATGTAGATTCATCTACATGATTTTCAGGTTTTTTTTTTTTTCTTCATTTTTCTTGTAACTTAGAGTTTTTACCTTAGGCCTTATCAATAGTTTAATCAATGTCTTTAATTTACAACTTTAATATTATATAATTCATTCTATGTTGTTCCATTTTAAAAATGTCACATCAGTTTGACAGTCTCTTTTCTCTTAGTAATACTTGTCATCACCTTGTACATTTCCTTCAAAGTATTTAATATCCTTGCTATAGTACATATTTGGTCCTTCTGATATGTATAGTGGCTTGTTTTTCTGACTGCAGTTTCTTTGTGATTGTTGATTCACATTTATAGCCCCTTAAAAGCAAAAACTAATTCAATAGGTGTATGCAGTGGCACTGGAGGCATCTTCCTGGTTGTCGTGTTAAAAATCTTAGGGTCTCTGTTGTTCAAAATTGTTTTTGACTATTTATCTTACCGTTAGATCATTTGTGCATTAAAACAATTGTTTTAATTTTATCAGAATGTTTGGCATTCTGGTACCAACATGGCTACTTTTCTATATTCATTTTATTATATTCCCAGTAAATGTAACACTCTGCGATGCTTTTTAAAAAAACATTTTTTTTTACATTTATTTATTTTTGAGAGACAGAGAGACAGAGCACAAGTGGGGAGGGGCAGAGAGAGAAGGAGACAGAATCCAAAGCAGGCTCCAGGCTCCGAGCTGTCAGCACAGAGCCCGACACCGGGCTCGATCCCACGAACTGTGAGATTATGGGCCGAGCTGAAGTCAGCCGCTTAACTGACTGAGCCATGCAGGTGCCCCTGTAATGCTTTTTGATGAGCTTTGCATTTATGTTTGTGTAAGTATTGCAATTGTTTGCCTGGTTCTCATTCTTTAAGTTGATGAGCAATATTTAACCATTATTCTCAGTAGTCACAATGGTATTGAAAACATGTATGGCCTTCACACATTGCTATCACCTTTGAAACTCTGAAGGAGTTTGAAGGTTCAGTAGCCAAAATAATAATAATAATAATAACTGCAACAATATTAAAAATATTTAATTAATTAATTATTTTAGCATTTATTATTTGAAAAGAAAAAAAATTAATGTTTACTTATTTGTGAAAAAGAGAGAGAAAGATAGAGCACAAGCAGGGGAGAAGTAGAGAGAGAGGGAGACACAGAATGTGAAGCAGACTCCAGGCTCTGAGCTCTCAGCACAGAGCCTGACACGGGGCTTGAACCCATGAACTATAAGATCATGACTTGAGCCAAAGTCTGACACTTAACTGATTGAGCCACCCAGGCGCCCCTAAAAATTTTTTAAATACCAACCAACCAACCAACCAACAAACAAAAAACCCTCTTAGAAACAAAGCTGAATTTCCTACAATTATATGTTGCTGGATCCTCAAATCTACTAGCAAAGGGAGCCCCACAAGCACATAATGTTTTTAGTTTAACACAAGAGCTTAACACCATGGAACACAGCCGAACAAGAGGTAGACTATGCCTAATTATGGAGATCAATCTACCTCAGTATATTCTCCTTGGGGATATAATCCTTCATGGAGACTTTTCATTTGGTTATATTGCCCTCTCCATTGTCATGCCACAGATCTACTAGGCATGATAAAAAACAAGACAGCATTCCTAAAACGAAGAGAAAAATCAGGTAAAAAGAGACCACAGGTGACACATACATTAGAATAAACCCATCATATCTTTAAAATGCCATTGTTAATATATTCAGAAAATTAGAGAAAGAGGAAGAGGAAAAAGATGAAGTGATGGAAAATTTCCTCAAATAATTGTGATTCATAAAAAAAAATTCTAGGACTGGAAATTGCTATCTCTGACAATAAGAAATCAGTGGATATTTTAATGGCAGATTGTGCATGGCAAGAGGCATACTTAAGAGACAAGAGGAAAGTTCAAAGTCTCATTTTAAAACAGGAACACGGAGAGAAATAAGAATGGAAAATTCACAGAAGACCATAAGACACATGTGACACAGAGTACAAAGGTTTAAACCGTGGAATGGATGTCTAGAAGGTGAGGGACAAAACAGAGCTTGGGGATTTTTGAGGTTGATGGCAGACATCAGCCCATGAATAAAAGGATCAGAGAAGAACAAATACACACAAAAAAGCCACATGTAGGGAAATCACAGCTGAACTGCTGAAAATTAAAGACCAAGAGGAAATAACGCAAGTGGCCGAGGGAAAAAAAACATTTCGGTAGAAGTGATGGCTGTCTGAAAAAAATTGAATGCCATTTCTAAAATGTTCAAATTCATTTAGTTTTGAATTGTTTCTATATTTAGCACCAAAAAAAATCCATGAGAAATGAAATGGAAACAAAGATGTTTGCAGGAAACGATAATAGTTTTTGTCATCAGCAGTTATGTATTAACGACAAAGAGATCTTCAAGAAAGAGAATAATGCTTACAGATGGAAAATTAGATCTGTAAAATGAATGCAGAGTAGGTGGAAAGTAAATATATGGTGAACATCTCTGATTCTTTTTCTACAAAGCCATACGAGTGATGCTGTGTGTGACTTAATTGTAGGAATAACTAGACTGAAGATCTCAGTAAGACTAACGGTGAGGGTGATAAAAGGATAAGATGGTCCTCAATATTCAGCTTTCCCTATTTGGGAATTGTTAAGAGGGATTTGTATCAGTCAGGGATGAATGTTTTAATTTCTAGACAAAGTTTTTAAAAGAGAACAGAATCACTTCAGAAACATTTTTTGATGTACTTTTAATATTGTGGACCATGAAGCAGTTGGATGCAGCAGAGTATTGAAGAAATCAAGGAGTCAAAGACAGACTCCAGAGTTGTTGGCCTGGAAATGGGAAAGATCACATTTCTATTAACTGAAAAATTTTTAAGTGGAGTGGACTTCATGGCAAAGACATTACATATTTGGTCTCACCGTGTCCGCATAAGCAACAGGGCTAGATATTTTTTCTTATAAATTCAGGTTGGTTGGATTGACATCATCTTCCTGAGGAGGCAGAATGGAGGAGGTCACATTTGTCTCTTCTTATCCATACTTCACCGACCACCTGACACATTCTTTTCCAGGGTTGCTGATTGGGATTCCTTCCGCCATTTTAATCTTGTATTGTGTATATTTGCTCAAGTCCTTTATTGTTGACATCATAACTTAACTCTCAGAGCTTGACTTCCCAGATGCATGGGAAATCCTACTTATTATGTCCCTCTAAACTATCTGCACCAATTTGGTTAACCTGCTACAAAGGTGCACAATATAATTTCATATAAACTTAGATTTAGGAATCTAGATTAGACTTAAATGGCAAATTATTTCCTCCAAGTTTAATTATTGTATGTGTAATATTCTCAGAAAGAAATAGTGTGCCCTTTACTTTTGATAATTCAGAAACTGGTACCACTTTAAAGCTGATAATTTTCCATGTACCTAAATGTCAATAAATTTGCCGATCCAAAAAGGAAAAATGTGAGGCAAGGGCACCTGGTGGCTCAGTCAGTTAAACAAGTGACTCTTGATTTCGACTCAGGTCATGATCTCAAGGTTTGTGAGTTTGAGCCCATGCTGTGAGTATGGACCCTTCTTGGGATTCTCTCTCTCCCTCCCTCTCTTCCCCTCCAGCTCTCTCTCTGTCTCTCAAAATAAACAAATGACCTTTAAAAAAGAAAAAGAAACATTAGAGGCAATGTCATGAATGGAATAATCTTCTAAAACTTCATTGTAACAGAAAAAATGCTGAGACTTTTAAATTCGTGTTTTAATCATATTACATGAGCCAAAATAAGAAACATTATCATCAATATAGCCTTGTACATGCTATATTTACTTAGCCAAAATTTATATTTAAAAATAGATATTCCAGCAATGTTGGTCTAAAAATTAATTTCACATTTCCACACCTGTCAATTAATTCCAGTGAATAGGCAATCAGGCTGAAAATTTCATCAAATCAATTGGTCTGCCTTAATGCGTGTTTGAAAATTATGTTTACTCAAAACTGAAAATAAACGGTTTAAACATCCTGTGAGCCAAATAAACATTGAATGTTACCTTTTCTCTCCCCAAAATATGTTGGTGCTTAAGTATAAACACAGTCTATTTAAGGGCAGAAAAGATGCCTTTAATACTTCATTTAATCCTGATTAACATAAATCAGGGAATTTAATGAAAAATGTTCTGAGTAGAGGCTAATCTCTGCTATTTGTTAAATTATTCTGAAATTCAATGATGAACTGAAACTCCTGTTTTCTGCATACTTTGAGGACCGTTTTAGAACACTTGTATTAATGCATGTGGTAGGGATTTGGGGAATAGAGACACAGATTTCAAAAGTTGGGTATTTGATGCAATGGGTATCCATGGATTAGGAGACTTTTCTATAAAGAATTATTGTGAATGACACTTTTAACATTGCACAAACTCATCCTTTAAATACCAAGTAGAAGGTCCAGCTTGTGGTGCCCTTGACATGGCTGGCCTGAGGCTTGCTTCCTTTTTCTCAAATCCTCCCTTTTTTAGAAGAGAAGCCTAAAGGAAAACAGATCATTTCCTACAAATCTCAAGTCAGGGCTCAAAAGTGAGTCTTGTCCCTCAAGGACGTGTCCGTGCTGTTCACCCAGATGCCATGACAGCAACTGGACCTTTCTCAGCAGACCACATTCAGGCATGTAATGTTGGAAAACTACTGCAACTCAGACTCTAAGGTGGCCTATGATCAAGACGGAAGAAATTCTCTGGTTAGAAGAAAGATAAGACCCCAGAACGCAAGGATTGTGTTGTGGGTCAGAGCTACCTAGAAGACCGGACACATTCCACAGAACTTCTAGAGAAGTTCAGATTACACCCAGATGAACGGTCTCAGTCAGCTGTATTCAGCATGCTGACACACACACACACACACACACACACACACACACACAAATGTATTTGAGAAGTGGGATAATATATTTGGAAACACATGTTCTAGTAAATCTAGTCGTAAGAAAAACCTACATAATATGACACTGATAGTTAATGTAAGTGTCAACTCGACTGGGCAGTGGAAAACCCAGACATCTGGTCAGACATTGTTTCTGAGTGTGCCTGCAGGGATGTTTCTGGATGAGATTCACATTTGGATCTGCAGAATAAGTAAAATGATTGTCTTCTCCAATGTTTGTGAGCCTCAGGCAACCTGCTGAAGGCCAGAATGGAATAAAAGGCTGAGTAAGAAAGAATTTCTCTCTGCCTAACTGTCCTCAAGTTGGGACATTGGACTCTCCTGCTTTCGACTCGGACTGGAACTATACCATTGGCTCTCCTGGGCCTTCACTGTATTTATAGATGATAAATAAATTCATACGCATATAAAATTAATATACAGTAAGTCCTTGGATTGCGAGTATCTTGTTCTGTGAGTGTTCTGCAAGACGAATTAGCATTTCTAATAAATTTTAACTTGATACACGAGCGATACAAATAGTTTGTGACGCTGAATGTCACATGATCACAACTGAGCCAATGGTTCTTGCAATTTGCCTTGATATATGAGTACTTTGGACTATAAGCATATTTCCTGAATGAATGAGGCTCTCAAACCAATACTTTAATGTATGTAAATACATATAATATATATATATAGGTATATATAGTATATATAAATACATACAATTACATATCTGTTACAGACATAAATACATACAAATACATACAATGTATACATATATAAATACATATAAATACATATTCATATTCATATATATATAATCTATCATATATATTCATATATATATTCATATATATATTCATATATATTCATATATATTCATATATATATGAATATAGATTCATATATATTCATATAGATTCATATATATTCATATATATATTCATATATATATTCATATATATATTCATATATATATTCATATAGATTCATATAGATTCATATATATATTCATATAGATTCATATATATATTCATATATATTCATATATATTCATATAGATTCATATATATTCATATATAGATTCATATATATATTCATATAGATTCATATATATATTCATATAGATTCATATAGATTCATATATATATTCATATAGATTCATATATATATTCATATATATTCATATATATTCATATATATATTCATATAGATTCATATATATTCATATATATATTCATATATATATTCATATAGATTCATATATATTCATATATATATTCATATATATATTCATATATATTCATATATATTCATATATATATTCATATATATATTCATATATATATTCATATAGATTCATATATATTCATATATATATTCATATATATTCATATATATATTCATATATATTCATATATATATTCATATATATTCATATATATATTCATATATATATTCATATATATATTCATATATAATCATATTCGTATATAACATATATTCATATATAATATATATATTCTATTCATATATATAATCTATCATATATATTCATATATATAATCTATCATATATATATTCATATATATATTCATATATATATAATCTATCATTTGTATTTCTCTGGATAACCCAGACTAATGCAGACAGTAATGGAAAATATTTTGAAAAACATTTCAGAATTAATTACTAATGATATACACCTTAAGAGAAAGAGGCTGATGAGTATATGATTGTAGAAAATCACAACGTAAAGTAGGAGAAAGCTTATCTTAGGTGAAGTGAGTGGGCTTCTGGACACAATGAGGAATTCATTCAGATTTTTTCCTTCTGTACACCAGAAAGCATACTAGAAATCATGTGAAGGCTCCCCCAGAATCATGTGGGAACGTATTCAGAAGGAAATTACACCTCATTTGTCATTAGAGCACTCATGGAGCAGAGAAACCGAATGAATGCAGTGTGAGATGTGACTAATGGATTAGGGATGTCCTTCCACCAGAGTTCCAGCTAGAAATCACTGGAAGGTCCTCATGTGGAAACTCCTTTAGAACCAGTTCTCCACTGACCATCAGGGAACTCATTGAGAGAAACCTTACAAATGTCAAAAGGACCTGCAGAAGTCTTTCAGTCCAAATTGTCCGATGCCGTTGCCTGCCCGAGAACTCAGAAGGGAAAAATAATGAGAAGACTGTAACATACACAATTTTCATGTGACATCTTTCCAACACATTGTATTCCTTCAGTGTAAAAAAATAAATAACCTAAAATCCTGCAGAAACTACTATGTCGATGCCATGGTAACACCACAATGTTAATCGTGAATGATGGATACGCAGCATTGGAAAAAAAACATACATACCATTATCCAGACATTAGGTAATATCAGGAATAAAGTAAGTGTTTCTGTGTTTGCTGTTGTTTCCCATTGTTTGTTCTTACTTTCTGATGCACCACAATCCCTTTAATCATTTTCTTTTTATTTAAAGAACTTCCTTTAGTTATTATTTAAGCGTAGGGCAGTGGGTGATACAGGCTTCCAGATATGGAATGAATAAGTCATTCCATAGAAGCCACAGCACAGGGGATATAGTCAATGGCACTCTAAAAGCATTGTATGGGGGCACCTGGGTGGCTCAGTCGGTTAAACATCCAACTTCATCTCAGGTCACGATCTCGCAGTCCGTGGGTTCGGGCCCCACATCAGGCTCTGTGCTGACATCTCAGAGCCTGGAGCCTGCTTCGGATTCTGTGTCTCCCTCTCTCTCTGCCTTCCCCCGCTCTCGCTCTGTCTCTGTCTCTCTCAAAAATAAATAAAGATTGAAAAAAAAGATTTTTTTAAAGGGTTGTGTGGTGACGGATGGTGACTACACATGTGGTGAGCCCAGCATAATGTATACACTTGTCCAATCACTATGTTGTACACCTGCAACTAATGTAACAGGTGTTAATTAAGTTAAAAGAAAAAAAGAAAAAAAAAGGAAAGAAGTAGGAAACAAAAAGGGTAGTTCTGTTAATTCTGTTTCCCGTCATCTGAGAGGGTCTTCGCTTCCTTCATTCTTAACAGAGTTAAGCTGAGGAACAGATTTCACAGTTGATAGTGGTTTTTCAGGGCTGTGAAAACAGCATTACCACCTTCCACCCTCTACCATAGCATCTTAGGAATCTGCTGGCCTTTAAATTGGCATCCCCCATGGTAATATATTGTTTCTTTTGGCTACTTTCAAAATTGTTTCTTCCTCTTTAGTTTTTATTTTTTTAGTTTTAATTTAATTATTAAATTATTGTCTTGGCATCTATTTCTTTGGATCCATCTTACTTGGGAATCGGCTCAGGTTCTTGTACATGGCAGGATCCTATCTTTCACCAAATTTGGAAACTTTTCAGTCATTATTTCTTCAAACAGTCTCTAAGTGTCCTGCCCTTTCTCCCTAACATCTGAGGCTCCAGTGACACAGGCATTATATCTCTTATTTTCTCTGAGGTTCTTTTCTATTTTTTCTGGTCTATTTTCTCTGTGTGGTCCCGATTATGTAAATTGATCTGTCCTCAAGTTCACAGATTCTATCATCTCTTTACTATTATTAGTCAAAACTGGCAAGATCTTTATTTCTGTTGTTTTTTTTTTTTTGAATTTGTAAACTTCACTTTTTTTGTTGTTGTTTTTTAAATAACTTCTATATCTTGGCAGAATTTTTTCCTCTATTTTCCAGGAAAATGTATAATTGCTTTTTGAAACATATTTACGACAGCTGCCTTACAATTATTGTCAGATATTTCAAACATCTGATTCGTGTCAGTTTTGGAATAGGTTGATTGCTTTTTTCTTTCTTTCTTTCTTTCTTTCTTTCTTTCTTTCTTTCTTTCTTTCTTTCTTTCTTAATGCAACCTATGAGTTTATTACTCCTCGGTGTCATAGGTGTGAACATTCTGAACATTGTGTTCCGAACATTCTCAATATCAGTATTCTCATTATTATTATTCTCCTTTACGTTAGCAGACTTTGTGTCTTATTTAAATCTCAGGGACCCCAGGGCCCCTACATGGGGAAAGGGAATTACCACATGATGTGAATGAAGAGTGCTTCCCAGGCTGGGACCTTTGTTGCATCAGATTCCACGTGCACATACTGTCCAGATACCTGTGTCTCTTTCTGTGAGAGCAGGGAGGAAGGAGAGAGTCTCCCCAGGCTGCACGTTGGCATTGCACTTCATGACCCGTCCCAGTGGTTAGTGCTTCTGGGCTTGCCTGATGTTGCTGGTGGAAATGTCATTCAGTCTGGGGAAGAGATGGGCCTCCGTATGTCACCTTCCGGTGTGACGTTGGGCAAGGTCATCTTCTTCTGTTTTCCAGGGGAAAGGTAAGCTGATCGGCTGCCATGTTGTATGTCCAGTCCCGCCATCCATAACAAATTCCCCTGTCCTTTCTCCAAGCCGTTTAGAGTTCTCCTTTGGCTGCTTCTTGTATTAGTTCCAAGGTCTATGGTTGTCCTTATTAAGGGACAGCAGGGAAGAATGAATCTATGCCATCTTGTTCCGAGTAGAAGTCATAACACAATATTTTTATTAACTGTCAAACATATGGCCATAATGCTTTTTTTTTTTTCACGTTTGTGGCTGCATACTTTTTTTTAATGGATTTTACTTTCAGAGTAGTTTTTGTTTCATAGTTAACTTGAGTGGGAGGTACAGAGAATCCTCATATGTTCCATGTGCCACAAAGGCACAGCCTCCCCCACCATCAACATCCCATATCACAGTGTTAAATTCATTGCAATTAATGAACCCACGTTGACTCATCATTATTACCCAAAGTCCATAGTTTATATTAGGCTTCTCTCCAGTATTTTACATTCTATGGGTTTTGACAATTGTATACTCACATATCCACCCATGACAGTATATTACGGTATAGTTTCACTGCCTTAAAAATCCTCTGTGTCTTACATATTTATCCTTCCTTCCTCCTACCCTTGGGTGACCACTGATCTTTCACTCTCCCCATGGCTTTGCCTTTTCCAGAATGTCATGTTATTAGAATCGTATACTATGTGTGTTTTTTTTTCAGATTGGCTTATTTTATGGGTGCATACGTTTTTGATCTCTTCTTCAGATGACAATATACTATAATAAATTTTCTACAGATCATCGAAAATTAATTCAGTCTTTACTCTGGGCATAGAAGATCATGGTTTGTTACGTAATGTAATAATTTACAAAAGTTTCTTTCCATGTCAAAGCATTTTAGCATTGTTTGCAAAATCCTCTTTCAGATTAATTTTCAGCTAATTCAAGCTTTCCTGTGTTGGAACTAATGCTAACTGTTCCTACTATTGACAATACTCATTAAGCTTGTCATTAAGGTATCATGTATCAATGTCTCTGTTAAGTGGTCTATTGTGCTTACATCTTCCTGGATGTAAGTACTTTATGTAATTAAGCAAGCTATTTAAATAATTTTCCAATATTTTCATACAGTTAAGCCCTATTCATTATTTACATCTGGAATTCATTTCTTCTTGTTATTGAATTTTGTTGTTGTTTTAATAATTTGATGCTTAATGTCACAATAGTATTTACCAATTCAGTTGTTTTTATTATGTGCTTCATAAGTCTTTAAGTTTTAGGTGAATTTTCTCTTAATAATTAAATAAAGAAGTCTGCAAATGTTAACAAGCGTCCCCTATATTCTTCCAAGTCAGAAATCTCTACTTTCTCCTTTTTATTGAAATTTCCCAATACATGTTTCCAAGTTATGGTCAAAGGGCATATTGCCAACTCATCCTCCCTTTATCTAAATTCCAAAAACGCTTGTGACTATTGAAATCTTGTATGACACAAGAGGAGTGGAATGAAATACGAATGATAGCCTTAACCAATTCGGCTGAAATATCGCTTACAAATATCACAAACTTAAATGACTATGAGAGCACCATACTGCTTGACACCCCCACTTCCAGGGCTTTTGAAGATATGGGTGCATCCCTGCGGCTTCCGTATGGAGGCAAGCATGGTGAGTGTGGGAGAGAGAAAGGAGACTGGTGTGGTTGGAAAGAAAATAAAAATTTGGTGCGATAAATCTGGAGAGTTAATTAAAAACAAGATCTTGCAGGACCTACAAGGTCATGTCTTTATCCTAAGAGCACGGGAAAGCTATTGACTGCAACAGCAGCACGACATAGTCAGGTGTATGTTTGATGGTGACAAGGTGAAAACATGTCTACAAAAGGCACAAGATGACTGGAATGTGGGCAGGGCACTGGATGGTGGAGATGTGGAAAGTTAGGGGTAGACCTCAGAGCTGTTTAGATGAAATAATTGGATGTGAAGTTGGGGAAGATACGGGGGATGGCGAAAAGGGAATTTGAAAATATCAATACTAAGAAATGAATACAATTTGGAGATGGAGAGGAAGATATGGAGAGCGGAATACCAGAGGGAGTTTTTCAAAATCAGTCCTAGTTTTCTGGCGTATACAATTGCAATCCATGGTAGGTCTTTCTCGGAGATCCGAATTCTAGCAGTGACTGGCACTGAACTCAGACCTTTGATTCAGGATACATTAAATTTGAGGTGCATTTGACACAGAAAAGATGTTAACACACACATTTGAACTACCACGGCAAAACGTATGTTTTTATCACAGTTTTCGATGCGGTCCCCATTAGCTTTCTAAATCGTCTACACTTCAATGATATCTATGTAGTATTATAGTTTTCCCAAGGTAATTCTATTTTCTGAGTCCTGATGCTAAAACTCTCTTTCAGAGAACACTCTCATTGTACATGTCTCTGCACTCACATAATTTCTATTTATAATTTTTAGTTTTTAGCACCTGACATTTAAGAGCACTTGGTGAAATTAGTTCTCTACCCTATAGTTTAGATGAAATAAGAATAATCATTAGACGCTATTAATTACTTCCAAAGTCATTAAAATATTTTCATTTCCTGAAAGTATTTTTGGGTCTGACAATTACAAAGCAAGTGGTGATGTATCACCAGGGTGCATTCCCCTATTTTTGCCTCGCCACTTTAAAAGGAGTGGTATGGAATTAAATGTGATTAAAAATAGTCTCGTAATATGATAGCTCATCACCAAAATGTCTCAATCACTCATAAGTGGCTGACGTCTTTGGTGAAATGGTTTCGAGTCAACGAAACCACCTTAAACAAAGCACCCACACCTCTGAAGGAAAAGGTTCATTGATCTTTTTCTGCCACCTCCCAGCAAATCCTAGATTCTCGGAATTTCCCTAAACTGCTCTACAGCTGTGGCCGACGTATAGCTTCTGCAGAGCCTCCTGTTCGATCTGAGTTACCCGGAACTCGAGAGGGTTTCTAGGGCAGTCTTGTATTTTGTTTACTGCGGATTTGCACAGCAGTAGATGTGAGTGGTGTGCACGCCCTGATGAATCTGATGAATCCTGACTCTTAACACCACCTCCTCCCCACCCCCACCAGTGTTAAATTCTGGGACTCCTGCCGTGCGTGCATATGTCTTGTGCCTTAGGAAGCACGGTGAGTAGGATGGGGGGGCACATGGGCTGGAACGAAGGCCAGAGGGTAACTGTTGGGCTGGGCGAGATGTCTCTGCGAGTCTCTTGCTCAAGGAGAGCCTGCGACACATCGCTTTCTGCTGGCAGCGCCCCACCTGGGTGGTTCACCAGGTGTTTACTGTTCTCAGACCCTGGGCCTGGGTGTACCGACGCAACTAGAAAAAGTTCGATTCTTATTTCATGACAGATGGGGCTGTCGGTGAACTTGGATGGAAGCGCCCACATACACCATGCTCGTGTAATGGTGATAAATGGCCTATGGTATCCTAACACGTTTCGGAGAGAAAAGTCCAAAAATGTGAGAAAACAGTAGACAGCTGCGTACTTAGGGAACCGGCTTCGGTCCAGGCAATCCTTGCATCACGGTAATACATTCAGGAGAAACTTCAGTTCTGAAGTTGGTTTGTCTCCCAACCTTTTTTCACCGGATTAGGAAATTGAAGAAATCAATGAAAAGCAACAAGGGAATGATCACAGAAAATCCGAGAACTATGCCTTCAGTTACATGTGTGCTCAATTAAGCATAGATTTGTTTGTTTGTTTGTTTCCTGCCTGGATCCTTGATTCCTCTCCCTGCTCCTGTCCCAAGGTGTATGCATGTCTTTGTTGACCTGACATCGTTTCTGGCAGAGCTTCCCTCAACCAGGCCTGAAAGAAGTCAGGGTTGTTGTTTTGTTTGCCTTTTTTTTTTTTTTTTTTAATTGTAACCTACTGCTTGTGGTCTTGTACCACTACTGCACTTGAACTATCAGCTGGAATTTTTTAGGCTGTTTGAAAACTTAGAACACGAAGTCAAAACTGATAGAAAGCCCGTAGGATATTTAATTCTTTTCTGTGGTTCAGTTGGGTTCATCTCTACTTGTTGGCCATACAAGGATGTTTAGGGAAGGTTTTCAGACATCGTTTGAAGATTCGAGAGAAACATGGGAATCTTGTGTTTAATTCACTCATGGATTATGGATTCCTTTATTTATGGTTGGTTTAAAGACAATGCTGATGAGGCTCTTTTGCTAGCAGAAGTAAATAGAAAGAGGGACAGATAGAAAAATATGGACGGGGGGGATAGATAAATAGAAGACAGCTGATTGATTCACCGTAGGCACTGCGCTGAAGGCTTCAGATTTATTATTTTATTTTATGTGGCAATAATTCTGTAAGAAAGGGCGCATTTTATTAATATTTTTGGAAATTAAATTAAGGTGTTGCTAACAAGCTTCACAGCTACTAGCTGAGCTGGTTTGGAGCTCGGTAGCTGACAACCAAGGTTGCGGGAGGAAGCACTGGTCCTCGAGGGGCCTCCCACAGGCTGCGTGGAGGGGTGACATGGGAAGAGGACTTCACAGAACATGGTGCGGAAAGAATGCCCTAGAATTGGGTCAGCGGTGAAAAATCCCTTGTGCTGTTAAGGTTTGATGATCCCAAATCAGGGATGCGAAAATGTAATCTTAGGCTTGCGTGACTGTCAAATTAAATTCCTTTGTCACAGCAACCTTCCCCAATGTTGGCTTCTGTCAACACAAATTGAACCCACCTTCCAGAATTTTGAGAGAGAGAGAGAGAGGGTTTTTTTTGTTTGTTTGTTTGTTTTTTTTTTTTTTTTCCAAGCCCAAGGTAGAACAACTTCCCTGGGAGACACAATCTGCACAAAGATGAGAGGGGGTGCTCTGGTAAAGGGACATTTGCTGTAAGGTTATATACATTGTTTTACATAAAAGAAATATAAATCATTAGATGAAGGACATTTCAGAAAGTTGTAGGCCTTAAGTTTCTAGTATATTCAGGGCTGTCTGACTTTAACCTTATGGCGACCAGGGAACTTTCTTCCTTTTTCTTACCTTGTGCTCAGAATCTCCCTTTTTGGTTATTTTCTTTAATGAAGCAGATGTACAGTGGGCGCTTGGGGCAGAAACAGGGCCCGTGCCTTGAGGTTTTGCTGAGTCATTTTGACCTTGGTAAATGATAAAGTACAGCTTCCGGAGAAGGGCCCACAAACATTAAAAGTTGAAAATCTTTATCACTTCTCAAGCCCCTTAAGAAATGGTCCTTTTTGAGGTAAATTGTGGTAAAAAAAAAATGGCCGAGTTCCACATGCTTCACACAGACCCGAAGGAGATAACCAGCTTCAAGAAGGGAGAATCAAATGAGTTTAAAATTTTAGGAATGGGGAAACCAACATAACCAAATGCTTATACGAAAATACACTCATATAGATTCACAAAAATCTTGAGGAGAAAGTGGAAACTTCCCACAGATAAAGTCCAGTAACTGAGGCTCTTTTATTTCAAACTCAAGGAAAAAGAAAACAGAGCTCACCCCTTCGTTTAATATCTATTTTGCAACATTTCTCGGTTGAATTAAAACTCCGCTTTATTAAATAGGATACAGCGAAGGCATTATAAGAAAAAAGGTTTCCTTCCCTCAACAGCAACTCAAATCACACAGGGGTTTATTTTACTCACACAATAGCCTAGATTTCGCTAACAGGTCTAGGTGGGTAAACACTCCTCTGTAAGATTTTCCAGAAACAAAATTCTTTTTTTACAGCTCCCTTCCCAAGGGTGGCCCTCATGGTGCCTTATTCAACATGTTTGAAGTGGGCTTTGAAGCACTTTTGTGTTGCAGGCACAGTGATGAGAAGAAAGAGAAAATGTTGGGCGAATGGCATTCTTATTAAGCCGCAACTGAAACATGGCACAAAGGAGTTCCGCTCACATTCCAGTGACCACAACATGGGCGTGTGGCTGTGTAAGTGTGTCGGCCACAGGAGACTTTGGGAAATGTGGTTTTCCATGGACATGCATATGGTACAGCTCAAGAAGACGAGATTGCAATACAGAAGAGAGGAAATGGAAACGGGCCGATGAGCAGTCTCTTCTGCATCAACCTGTGCATGACCCTCAAATAATAACACTGCCAATGGATACGAAGCAACTTTGACACCGAAATTATGTGTTCGTAAACTGCAGCCTTCTCTGAGTCCGATCCTAGGAAGCAAGTGGACGTTCCCTGAGTTGCATTCAGGTCATAATGTTTGTTTGTAGCATAATGGTGGCTCCATCCATCCTCAGTCATTGTGTTGAAACAAGGGTTGACCCAACATAGACCTTGCTGAATATCTCAGGGCCGTTCTGGTAGGCTGGGTTTTTTATTTTATTTATATTTTTATTTTTTTTCTCTTTTACAACTGAGAAGAGTAAACTAGATTAAGTTATAATCAAGCGGACTGATTAACTTTGGCATTTTCATCTTGGGTTTGTTTTCAATATTTCGGCTTGAAAGAATAGGTAATATTGTTGCAGCAAATGCAAACACAGAGCGAGATAAAGCAAACAGAAAGGACAGAAGCTGTTTTCCTTTTGAGTTTTTGTTGAAGGCTTTTGTGAATTCATTGCATGGTAACCAAACTGACCTAATGGAGGCGATCGCGGAAACTTTTCTACATTCAAAATTTAAATTTTTTTTTTAATCATCTGCTGGGAATGAAATGGCTTAATGAATGTAATCATTTAACATATGCTTTCAAGTAAGTAGGCAATTGACTGCCTCACTGTTCTCACTTTCCATTTGCGTTTAAAAGCATTTAGAACTCTATCTTCCTATAAATTCTTATTACATTTTAAAACACTGAGCCAGCATTTATTATTCCTTTGATAGTATAAGTTGAAAATAAAATATTGAATTTAGAGCTATTTAAAAATTTAGGAGTGATGGGAGACACTACCTCTCCATAAACTACTATTTCTTTTAAGCTAAGAACACTTCCGTAAATTTCTTTTTACGTGCACTCCTTAGCTTCCTCACTTCCTCTGAATCTGTTTAAAGTATTTTATGATACCTCAAATCCAGTAATTCTTGGAAACTACCTATTTTTCTGTGAGCAACATTTGAATATACCCAGGATCTTTCCCAAAATGAGATTAAAAAAAAAATAAATGTTTTAAAATATTTTTATTTATTTTTAAAGGAGAGAGAGACAGAGCATGAGTGGGGGAAGAGCAGAGAGAGAGGAAGACGCAGAATCTGAAGCAGGCTCCAGGCTCTGAGCTGTCAGCACAGAGCCCAATGCGGGGCTTGAACTCACAAACTGGGTGTGAGATCATGACCTGAGCTGAAGTCGGATGCTTAACCAGCTGAGCCACCCAGGCACCCTGAGATTTTAAAAAAATTTAAAAAGA
Source organism: Panthera tigris (assembly GCF_018350195.1). Taxonomy (NCBI): domain Eukaryota; kingdom Metazoa; phylum Chordata; class Mammalia; order Carnivora; family Felidae; genus Panthera; species Panthera tigris. The sequence goes on from NC_056661.1 coordinate 66,794,427, forward strand.
AGCTTTATTTTCTGTTCAACACTTGTGCGTGTATGTGTGTGCATTTAGGAGAATATTAAGTGGATTTGTTATGTCCCACTTTCAGTTGCGGCTCCAAAGAGCTTTACACAAAGCAAGAGTTAGCAGCTCCTTCCTTCCATATTTGCACATGAGATGTTCCATCACCAATGGGAGGCTTGCCAAGGTGTCTACTCAAATTGTTCTTGAGGTTCTTAGCCAAACATCAACCTGAGTATACAAAAGCATTGAGGTGGAGGAGGTTAGAGAAAGTGTCTTTTGGGAAGAGGGGTTGGTAAGTCAGTCCTTTTTATTCCAAGACCATTGAGGTCTTGATATTCTTTGCTTCCATATTGCTTGATGAGGAGAGTGGAAGAGGCTGGAGGTCTCTGTGATGGCAAAGCAGGGGAGGGGCTGTGTGGGAGCAGCTGTGTCATTTCCCGAGATAAGGTTGACTGTGTTCCCACAGGCAAAGAAAATGCCACGTACGGTGTGTAGTCAGGGATGATCTTCTCTGAAATCTGCTCGGAGGGTGGCCTACCTGGAAGAAAGATCACAAGCGGGAAGAAATTCTGGCATTTACCATTGGGGTAGGATTTGAGAAGGTTTATAGAAGGTCACTATTTCATTGGAAATCTCCAGGAATCCACTCAAACAAAAGGCACAGCTATGGTCTGAATGTCCATACACCCGCAAAAGTCATGTGTTGAAACTCTAGCAGCAATATGATGGTTTTTGGAGGTGGGGGCTTCAGGACGTGGTTAGATCATGAGGGCAAAGCTTTCATAAATGAGATTAATGCCCTTATAAAAGAGGCTTGAGGAGGTCCCTTGCTCCCTCCACCACACCAGGAAAGAAGAAGTTGGCAGTCTGGACCCTGGAAGAAGATTCTCACCAGAATCCAACTACGGTGCCCCAGCACTGGGAGAAGTAAATTTGTTGTGTATAAACTACTCAGATTTGTGATTTTTTGTTGTTGTTGTTGTTGTTATTGTTGTTGTTTTGTTAGAGAAGCCAGAATGGACCAAGACCTAAAACTGGTACTGAGAATGGGGGGTACTACGGTAACCAATACCTGATAATGAAGCAGCTTTCAAACTGAGTAATGAGCGGAAGCTGGAAAACTGTGGAGTGCGTGCTAGAAAGAGTGTACATTGTGGAGGGACTGCTGAAGGCAATTCTGGTGGGAGCCCAGAAGAAGCAGGGAGGAGCCTCAGTCTTCTTAGAGAGTACTCAAGTGGTTATGAGCAGAATGTTGCTGGAGATATGAACGGTAAAGGCTGTTTTGATGAGGTCCTGGATGGAAATGGGGGCATGCTGTTGTAAGAAAAGGAAAAGCTATTGGACAGGGAGGAAAAGCTGTTCATGCTTCAATGCTTTAATGGGGAAAAAACAAACAAACCAACAAAACTTGGCGGCATTATGTTTGCGTCCTGGTGTTTTGTGGAAGGTAGGACTTGGGAGCGGTGCAATGACATACCTGGCTGAAGCTATATTTATGCAAAGTGCTGAAGGTGTGGCTTGGCTTCTCTTGAATGCTTATCACTAAATACGATGAGAGAAATAACTTAACGGTAGAATTGTTAACCAAAAGTGAAGCAGAAATTAAAAATCGGAAAATTCTCTGTCCATATTGCAAACAAATGAGAAAGCATTTTTCAAAGAGAGCACTAAGGACGTGGCCAAGTGAAACTTCGATAAGGAGAGTAACTTGTTTGATTTCACAGCTTCACATCTGGAGAGGGAGTTGCTTCAGGATGAATGGTGTCCTGAGTCTCACCAACATCTGATTTAGGTTACATTTAGGTGAGACTTTGGACTTAGGCTTTCGAGCTGATGCTGGAACCCGTCAGGACCTTCAGAGCTATTGGGATGGAATGAATGCATTTTGCATTTGAGCATATGAATTTCGTAGGAGTAGGGGGTGGGCAGGAGTGGAATACTACGGTCTGGATGCTTATGTCCCCACATCCCCCACCCCCAATACACTTTGCAATCCTAATGTCCCATGTGATCATATTAGCAGGTGGGGACTTGGGTGGTGATTGGGTTATGAGGACAGAACCTTCATGAACGGGATTGGTGCTTTTACAAGAGAGTCTTCAGAGGGTTTGCTTGCTCTTTACTCTCAGTGAGGACACAAGGAGAAGTGGGCAGTCTGCAACCAGGAAGAGTGGCTCCAAGCAGGTAGCTGCCACCGAACTTGGGGCTCCTTTGCCAAGACTCTGACAGCATTCAGCTTCATTGACTCTCTTCTCTGATTCTTCAACTTTCTTAGACCACTGCTATGTCTGAACTACCTGTTGTTTGAACCTTTATCAGCATGAATCAGGAATTGCATGGATCATGCCCTCGTCTACATTCTGGCCTGGAAGACAATGAGTTTTTTCCTTCTGCCTCCTTAATATCCTCGTTAAAGACTAAGATGAATGACTTATTGCAACCTTCCTTGGTCCTCAATCCACCTGACTTCACCTCTCACTTGTTTTTCTCCCTTACTACATTATTCCACTGTTTTCAATAAGGTATTCATCAATCAAAAGTAAAAATACGCTTATCGACTATATCACAGACAGATGTGCAAACCAGGTTATACCATAGACAAAATAGAAAATGATATTAATATTCTAGAGTGTGGGAATATAAAAATTAACAAGAAAAATGAGTTAAACAGTATGCTTGATGGTGATTAATATGTACAGTAAAAAGTAAAACAGGAGATAAGGTTTGCCCTGGGTGGAAGCTTGAAATTTTAAATAGGTTAACAACTTGGGGAGGGGGGTTCCCATAAAGGAGATTATACATACTTATGGGAAATTTAAAAATGTTAAAGGGGCGCCAGGGTGGCTCAGTTAGTTGGTTAAGCGTCCAACTCTTGATTTTGGCTCAGGTCATGATTTCACAGTTTGCGAGTTTGAGCCACGCATTGGGCCCTAAGCTGGCAGTATGGAACCTCCTTGGGATTCTCTCTCTCTCTCTCTCTCTCTCTCTGCCTCTTTCTTGCTCATGGTGTCTCTCTCTCTCTTTCTCTCAAAATAAATAAATAAACATGGAAAAATATTAAAGAATTTTAAAGATTTCAATCTTTTTAGATTTTTAAGCCCATTAATGAATTTAAATTTTCTAAATTTAAAACTTGAATTTTAAAGAAAAAATACTTTAGATTTAATTATTATTATTGATGTCTTAGAAAACAAGGGACAAATACATGCTTTGAAAATTAAGAAAGTAGTATGTGGCTCCCTTATTGCATATACATGTTTGGATGGTTCTAGAAACTCATAGAGTATTGCCATTGATCAGTGTTTTAATTTCTTTCTTTAGCTCTAGTGCGTCTGACTGAATAAAATGAATCAGGCATGTTGTTAGTTTGCTGCCCTTGAGGTAGACCATATTAGGTAGTTAACTAAGTGGCAAAAAAGAATGAGAAAGTTCCAGAAATTGGAAATAGTTTAGAAAGGTTTTGTGGGGGAGGAGACAGAAGGTTTTTGTAGAAATGGAAAGTCAGTGTAACTCTACTGTGGAGTATGGAAGCATAGAAAGGCATATATTGGGTCATTTGTCCATATTAAACACATATAAATGCCATGCCTTTTGACTGAAAAAAAACCATACAAATTCTATGTATGTCTATTTGTTTAATTCACAACAACACATAATGTTGGCTTTTCAAAGATTTTAGTAAATTTCTACAACTAAGGACAGAGGTTACTTCTAGAAGGTTTTGAAATCAAAAATTATCTCATTCTCCTGTACTAAATCTCAGCCTCAATAGAACACCTAAGGGAAATTGGAAATTATAGGAGTAACACTGTTCTCTGTCATTACAGAGTTGTACTTGACAGGCTAAAGAAACACATTAAAATACAAAGAAACAAGGGTAAAATGCATGTTTCATACAAATAAAAGTAATCTCGGAGCAGAGAATACAGCAAAAAACACTATCAAAATTTGTGCAGTGTTTTCATTAAGACTGTCAGATAAATTTTCACTGTGAGATTTCTCTTGCTTTGGCTTCTGTGGTGAAATAAGTTTCATCTGTTGGTTTTCTCCTTGCATTTACAACGGAACCTAACCAGTGATCTACATTTATGCATTAAGTGCTATCGTTTAGGAATTACAGACGAAGTATTGGAATAAGCCTCCATATGGAAGTATAAATAATTCACGGGTTGTGTGTTTTGCACTGTCTCATTGGGAATATAAACTTGGCACGCATCAAGGTGAGCATCACAATTAATTATTGTTAAAATGCTGAATGAGGAGTCTTTTTCTTTACAAAGCCATGTGTGCCCTGACAAAATGGGTGGGTTGTCCCAGTACCTGGATGGACTGACCAAAGTGGCATAACTCCACTTAGTTCCCGATCGACAAGAAAATAGGGGCCATGGGCGATCCATGCAGCTGGTGGCATCTGGGTCCCAGGAATATGTCCCGAGGAGTCATCCTACACATTTGCAGAGGTAGAATATGCACCACCTGAGCTATGTTAACTTTTGATAGATAGTTGAGCTACAGGAGACACTCCAGAGAGACTCTACATGATTAATAAACATTAAGAGAATTTCCCCTGGTATTAACCATCTAAAACTATATTTCTGAAAGGTCATGGTTTAGCATTTTCAAAGTACTTTTAAAACTTTATTTTTCTTAACAGCTGTGTGTTTGTGTTGTAGTTTGCTTAAATTAATACTTTATTTTTTTTTTTATTTTCAGGGAGAGAGAGAGAGAGAGAGAGAGAGTGTGTGTGTGTGTGTGTGTGTGTGTGTGTGTACGAGTTGGGGAGGGGCAGAGCAAAGGGAGAGACAGAATCCCAAGTAGGCTCCATGCTATCAGTGCAGAGCCCAATGCAAGACTCGAACCCAGGAACCCAGGAACCATGAGATCATGACCTAAGCATCAAGAGGTGGATGCTTAACCGACTGAGCCACCCAGGTGCCCCTTAAATTAATACTTTTATTGTTAGTTACTCTGATCCCTTAGTTTTGAGAAACCCAAAGAATGGCATATAATATAGATTATTTTCTTATTTCCTTTGTGGTCAGATTTGTGCTATGTAATGTCATTTATATTTTTTAAAGCTTATTTGTTTATTTTGAGAGAGAAGGGGGGAGGGCCAGAGGGAGAGAGAGAATCTCAACCAGCACAGAGCCTGACTCAGGGCTCGACCTCATGATCCGTGAGATTATGACCTAAGCTGACATTAAGAGTCTGGCACTCAACCGACTGAGCCACCAGTTGGTTTTATGCGACTCTACACAACCTGTTTCAAGACACTGTACTTATTTTTCAGAGACAGCTTTTGAGAGTTAAGACTCCTTCCTTATGAATGGGTAAACCTTGGTTTCCTCCTTCAGTCTGATGACGTGCCTGGTCATTCTCTCATGGTGATCTCATGAAAATATTATCAACTCTGAACTCCTAAAGATACAGATCTAATTGGAACCTGGGTTTTGCCATGAACTAAGTCTGTTAATTAGCAAATGTTGAAAAACATACTTAAGTAATCGGTGGTGTCTTCAGCTATCAAACTAGCCTCGATGCTAATTGTGAGGGTTTCTGATAAACCATATAAATCATTTGTTCCTGACGCATATCGTTCAGTGAACCACAGTATTCTAATGATTTTATAACATTGCTCAAGCAGGCAGAGACAGCAGCCACCTCTGAAAGTCCTACCTTCATCTTCAGAATTGATGTGGTCAGCCCCATGAGGATTGCTCCTGTTTGATAATGTTCTGTCATGTAGGCTATTCTTCTCAATTTGTCAACATCTCGCAAAAGTCTCCAAATGAGTGATGAATGAACCGTTGGTGCTGATCCAGAGAAAAAGAATCACAAATCAAGCAATCAGACACTCTTTTGCCTTCCCTTAGTTGCTGTTTCCTCAGGAGAGAGAAATATCTCAATGAACTCTGCAATCCGCAAGGGACAAAGATCTACTCCCAAATGGCACTTTTCTCTTTAAAGCAGCTGTAAGCATTAATTATTTATTAATCTAATAGGAAAAAGAAACCTATCCCAGAAACCATCCGGGGGAAGCCCTGGACAGGAGCACAGCCACAGAAATAAGGGACCAAAGTGAAACAACTATGGGAAATAGGTGTGGAGAAGAGGATTAAATAACATAAACTATAGTAAGTAGAAATATAAATATGTTTCAACAGTTTATCTGAGAATAATAAAATAATTTGCTTTAGGGGTAGAGTGCAGTGAGGAATGATAGAGGGATTGTGAGTTTGTTAATTTTGCACTTAAAAGCGGTGAGAGTCTGTACCTTCAGTTTTACTTTAAGAAAAATATAAAAAATCCAATTCGATAAATTTATTAGTGTAGCCATTAGATTTACTAAAAACAGGGATGCCTGGGTGGTTTCGTCAGATGAGTGTCCAACTCTCGATTTAGGCTCAATTCATCATCCCAGGGTCATTGGAATCGAGCTCCATGCCCTGACTTGGGATTCTCTCTCTCTTTCCACCTCTGGCTTTCTCCCCAGCTCAAGCACTCTCTCTCTGACTCCCTCTCTCTAAAAAATGAAACAAAATGAAACAAAAACACATTTACTTAAAACAGTCTAAATTGTCCAAATGAGCAGGGAAATACTATAAACAAAGAAAAGCACAAAGATGCTTACGTTTATAAAATAAAGGAAACAGCGTAAAAACACAACACAACACAACCGAAGACTAAATCTTGGAAAATACAACTTTGGTTTTAATCCATATAAGCATAACCAATGTAATTTTTATATGCAATAAATTTAAATATTAGCAGATTCTAAAATCCATCATAAACAATAACAAATAATAAAATCCATCCAAAAGTTAACAAAGAATACATGAAAATGAAAGCAAGAATCATATTAAGTGCATAAAGTTAAGGTACACAAACAAACAAAAGCCTATGGTAGATCAAATAGCAAAAAATAAACTGATATATGGAAGATCTAAATAACATAATGATTAATGTGCATTTGAACAATTTGTAATAAATGCTATCCACTAAAAACTGGCAAGATATTATTTTATTTACACATAAAATGTTTACTAAATTTAGCCCAAAAGTAAACATCAATTCATTCCAAGGTGTAAAAATTAACCAACAATTTGCCTTGTCTTCAGTTGAAAAATGTTACTATTAATAAGAAGTAAGACAGTAATTTGAATGTTTTTTATGTTTGAATTAAAGATTTCATCTAATAACTGAAAATTTTAGAAATCTCATGTTAAGATTATAAGATACAGTTAATACAAAAGTAAAGAAAGGGTAAATAAGTTAATCAGAAATTGAAGGTAAAATAATTAAATGAGATAAAGCTGAATAAAAGTATTTTTAACATCTGAGGAATAAATAAATTAATTAAGACAAATAATGATAAAATTTATAAATACAGTCAACAAATATTTCTTTGAAAAATTGATAGGATCATTAAATTTGTCCCTCAGGTCTAATCTCCACTGTTTTAAAATTTATTTCTTCATCATAATTAAAAAAAAAAAAGATGAGGGGCACCTGGGTGGCTCTGGTGGTTAAGCATCCGACTTTGGCTCAGGACATGATCTCACAATTAATGGGTTTGAGCCCCGCATCAGGCTCTGTGCTGACAGATCAGCGCCTGGAGCCTGCTTCAGTCTGTGTCTCCCTCGCTCTCTGCCCCTCCCCTGCTCACGCCCTATCTCTCTCTGTGTCAAAAATAAATAAACATTAAAAAAAATTTAAATGAAGCAAATCAATAAATAAACATGAACAAAAGTAGGCACAGAATAAGATAAGAAACCTGAATATATTTAGCCTTATGTGCTCAAGTTTTATCAACTATATATCGCTTTATTTGCGTTTTGGGAAGATGAATGTAAAGTTGTTATGTTAAATTATACATATATTCACACTCACATGTATGCACAGATATCTTCAAACCATATAAATACATTTTTGCATGTTTGTAATTTTCTTTCCTGAGTTACAAAATATATTTAAGGATACTTAGGAAATACACACATTGTGACCAAAATTTATCTTGGCAAAAATGTAAGATAACAGGAATAAAATATTTGAGATAAAGCAAAAGAAAATTAATATCTATATGTAAATATAACATGTGCAGTGATGTCTGATAAAGATGACTGCCAGAAGTCAGTTGCTATTTTGTCTTTGAATTTTGTAAATGACAATGAAAATGAAATATGTGTATATGTTTATGTGTATACGTACACATAAATGCACCTAGATGTATGTGTATACACACATATATACTTAATTTTCATTGTCTTCTATTTATATATATATAATCAGTTACACTACGGGCTTCTGGGTTGAGCATAGGAATTTTAACATCCATCTTTACAATAAGGAATAAAACTGAACAAATTGAAAATCAATGAATTTTCTGGGTTCATGAGAGACCTAAAGTTTCAGGGCAAGTCATCTTTAAAAATCTGGAGAAACAGACTCATCCAGAGAGACACAGCCTGACCTGTTCACCTAAATAAACACCTCTGTAATCATAAACTGGTAGAAAACTTAAGGGGTAATTTTGATTAATTGATGCATACTGACTATGGATTAGCATGAGAATAAGAAGCTCTTAGAGGCCACCATATTAGAGGGGGCCCAGAATTTTAAGAATTTTTCCTCAAAGAACTCCACCAGGTTTTCAGTCAAGATCCAAGAAAATACCTGTAGCTCTGACAGGTTCAGGAAAGAAATCGTTGCAATTCTGCCCAGAACTTTCTCCATAATACAGCTTACCATGACTTTATCCTACCTAGGGGAAGACATTCCTCCCACAAGAGCCCTCTCTAACCTTCCCATTGCATCAATGATGTAGAAAAACTTGAGAAGGACACACAATAGAAACAGAGACCCAAGTGACTTTGAGATTTAATTGTGAGATTATAAAAGTCTTTCCTTCACCATCCCTGACAGATACAAATAGGACTCAAGTACAATAACAGTGGGGAATCTGGCTGAAAAACCAGCAAGATGAACACTCTTTCGGAAGCTGTGCTTAGGGGAACCCAAAGTTGAGAGGACACAAGGAAATATCAGGGAATTCTGAGCCACCTGCCACCGTACAGCCACAGCAAGTATTAAACACAGCCCAACTTCCAGCCAGATTGGCAAACACAACAAAGAAAACAACAAAAACAAGATAAACATCTCACACTAAAATCCTGTTAATGTCAGTTCCTATTACCCAATACATTATACCTGACTTTTAGTGGTAAATTACAAGGCCCAGGAAAGATAAAAAACAGTCTGAAGAGACAGGGCAAACATCAGAGCCAATATCTGATATGACAGATAAATGGGAATTTTCAGACTGGGGATTTAAAATAAATATGACTAGTATGCTGAAGTGGTCTTATGGAAAAAGTAGAAAGTGCAAGAATAAAAAAATAATCTAAGGGGAGAGATGGACCCTCTAAGAGAGAATCCATAGCAAATAGTAAAAATGAAAGAAAACATTGTAACAGAAATGGAGAATGTCTTTGATGGTTTCTTCAGAAGACTGGACACAGCCAAAGAAGGAATTAGTGAGCTTAAAGAAATGTCATTTGAATTTTTTTTTAGTCTTTATTTATTTTTGAAGGAGAGAGAGACAGAGCGCAAGTGGGGAGAGGGGCAGAGAGAGAGAGGGAGACACAGAATCCCAAGCAGGCTCCAGGCTCTGAGCTGTCAGCACAGAGCCGGGTGCGGAGCTTGAACCCATGAACCACGAGATCATGACCTGAGCTGACGTCGGACATTTAACCTACTGAGCCACCCAGGCACCCCAAAGAAATGTCATCTGAAACTTCCAAATTCAACTGCAAAAAGGATAAAGGATGAAAATAGCAAAGCAGAATATGTAAGACTGTGGGACAATTACAAAAGATGTAACATGTGCATAAAAGGCAAATCAGAAGAAGAAAAAGAAAAAGGAGCAGAAGAAACATTTGAAGTAATAACGTCTGGGAATTTCCCCAAACTGATGATAGATAGAAAATCATAGATCCAGGAAACTCACACAACACAAGAAGGATAAATACTAAAAATTCTACACCTAGGCATATGCTATTCAATCTTCAGAAAACCATAGACAAAGACAAAATATTGAAAGAAGCCATAAAAAAAAAAGAAGAAAGAACTTAACTATTAAGGAACAGGGATAAGAATTATATCAGACTTGTCATCACAAATTTATACAGGCAAGATAAGAATACATATTTAAATTTTATAATTTTTAAATATTAGATCCAGCCAAAGACCCCTCAAAAGTGGAGAAATAATTCAGCAGCAGCAGGAATGTCCTACAAGAAATATTAAACATCTTCAAGGAGAAGAAAAATGTTATAGATCAGAAACTCGGGTCTTCATAAGGAAAGAATAAGCATCAGAAAAGACATAAATAAAGGCATCTGGTGGGTCAGTACGTTAAGTGTCCAATTTGATTTTGGCTCAGGTCATGATCTCAGTGTTCATGGGATGGAGTCTGCATTGACAGCAAGGAGCCTGCTTGAGATTCTCTTTCCCTTTCTCCCTTCCCCTCCCCCGCTTACACTTGCTCTCTCTCAAAGTAAATAAATACATGCTGCCATAAAAGACATATCTAAAAGTAAAATAAAATATTTTATTTTTCTTACTGTTAATTTATCTAAAAGATAAATCGTTTATTCACATAAGAGCAATAACAGTGCATTGGATAATTACAGCACATGAATAAGTGAAAAGAAGGACATTGTCATAAGGTACGGAAGGAAGAGATTGAGAATACTGTCTGACAAGGTAATGCAAACAAACAGAGCAGTATATCGTTACCTGAAGGTGGACTTATATTAGTTGAAAAGGTATATTGAAAAGTCTAGGGCAATCACACAACAGTTATAGTGAATATGCCACAAGATAAAATGAAATCATGGAAAAAGCTTAATCAACATGCAAAGTCAGAAAAAAAGAGGGAGATAAAAAAAAAAGAGAGCAAGTGCTACATAGAGCACGTAATTACAAACATGTTAGCTATTAGTTCAACTATATCAGGGTGCTTGGATGGCTCAGTTGGGTTAAGCATCTGCCTCTTGATTTCTGCTCAGGTCATGACCTCACTGTTCATGAGTTTGAGCCCCACACTGCTCTCTGTGTTGACAGTGCGACGCCTGCTGGGAATTCTCTCTCTCTCCCTCTCCCTGTCTCTCTGTCCCTCCCCAACTCGTGCACATTCATGCTCTCTCTCTCTCAAAATAAATAAATAAATTTTCAAAAAATCCTACTATATCAATAGTTTACTTAAGTATGAATGGTATAAATTCACCAATTAAAGGACAGGTATTATTAGATCGGACTAAAACAACCAACCAACCAAACAAACAAACAAACAAACAATCTAACCGACCCGATGATATCAAAAGAAAGCTGAGGTAGCTATCCTATTTTTATTTTATTTTACTTTTAAGTTTTCTATTTTAATGCCAGTGTGGTTAATATGCAGGGTTATATCGGTTACAGGTGGCTGTCCCTTTTTTAGATTCAGAATAAGAAAAATTATCAGCAATAATGTAGGTCATTACATAATGATAAAGAGATCAGCTCTTCAAGAAGAGAAAACAGTTTAAACTGTGAATGAACCTAAGAAGAGAGTGTCAAAACATGTGAGACAGAAAGTGATAGAATTGAAAGGAGATAATGGAGATAACTATGTTTGTAGTTGGACACTCAACACTCCTCTCTCCATTATCGGTTGATAAAGCAAATGGGGAAATCAGCAAACATATACCTGACTTGAAAGCACCATCAATAAACTTGATTTCATTGACATTTGTAGAATACTCCATCCAGTGACATCAGAACACACATTCTTCTCAAGCTTGCGTGGCACACACACCAACATAGACCACATTTTGTACTATAAAACATGCTTTATGACATTTAAAAGAACAAAAATAATATCAAGTATGTCTTAGACCATATGGAATTAAACTAGAAATCAATAACAAGAAAATATCTGGAAGATCCCCCAACACTTAGAAATTAGCTGCCTTTTATACCATGTGGTATAAAAAAGAAAGAGAAATGAGGGAGGAAGGGAAGGGAGAGGGAGGAAGAAAGTTGAAAAGATAGAAAGGAAGAAAGAGTGAGAGAGACAAAGAAAGAAGGAAAAATAGAGAGAATGAGAATGAGAGAGAAGAAGTCTTCTTCTTGAGACAGAAGAAGTCTCAAGAACAATGAAAATGTTTTGAAGGAAAGAAAAAACATAACTTATGAAATTTTGTGGAATGCTGTGAAATTAATTCTTAAAGCAGATATATAGCAATAAATGCATATGTTATAAAAGCATAAATCTAAAATCAATATCCAAAACTTCTACCTCAGGAAACCAGAAGTAAGCAATTTATGCCTAAAGCAAAAAGCATTAACAAAAATTAGAGCAGAAATCAATGAAATTGAAAATAGGCAACTGCAGAGAAAATCAATGTAACCAAGAGCTGGTGTTTTTGAAAAGATCAATAAAATTGATTGATGTCTGTTTAGGCTAACCAAGGAAAGACAGGAGACTCAAACTGCCAATACTGAAATGAAGGAGAGGTAATCACTATTGATCACACAGACATCAAACGTATAGTAAATGAGTGCCATGGACAACTCTCTGCCCACAGCAATGATAAATTAGACGGAATGAAAGAATATCCTTGAAAGAAACAAACTATAAAAAGTCCCACAAAGTGAAATACATAATCTGAACAAGGCTGTGCCTGTTAACCCAGTATCTAACAATGTTCCCAACCCAAAACGACAAGGTCCAGTGGTTTTATGTGGATATACATGGTTAATAAGCACACACAGGCCCCCTTGTTTTGTAAGCTGAGTGGGCACAGACACCACAGGAGAAATTAGAACACCTAGTGCCTGGATCTTAGGTTCTCTAACACAAGTTTCCAGTAAAAGTACCAGAGCTCCTGGAGAAATAGCGGATTCTAGGATTGAGCAGGAAACATATAAGGTGTAAGGGACAAAAGAACAATTGAAAGAACAACCAATGTCTAAATCTAGAAATTGAGCTAAATGAATTAAAGACGAAAGAAAGAAAGAAAGAAAGAAAGAAAGAAAGAAAGAAAGAAAGAAAGGGAAAAGAGGGAGGAAGGGAGGGGTGAGGGAGGAAGAAAGTTGAAAAGATAGAAAGGAAGAAAGAGTGAGAGAGACAAAGAAAGAAGGAAAAAATAGAGAGAGTGAGAATGAGAGAAGAAGGAAGGAAGGAAGGAAGGAAGGAAGGAAGGAAGGAAGGGAGGAAGGAAGAATTGGATTATAATTTAGAATCTATAACTGGGGTTTATAACCCAGTTATAAAACCATACTTAATATAAATAAATTACTGGATATGTAAATAAATAGAGGAGATTAGGCAAATCTCTTAGGTACAAAAACTCCAAAAAATTTACATTGATATTCCACCCTCACAGAGCATGGCTCTCCGCTTCTTATTTGTGAGCTGCACACAGTGACTTTCTTACAAAGGGTAGAGTGGAGAAACCTGAGAAACACTACCTTAGCCGGGTGATCAAGGTGAACATCAACAGTGGTAAGTTAGCACTGATAGCGTGATATGTGATGAAAATAACATTCTATCTCTATTGTTTTCCTCCCCTAAACACATAACACCATCTCAATAGAGAGATATTTTACAAAATACCAAAACAGTACATCCCCAAACCATCAAGGTCATCACATATAAGGAAGGTCTGAGAAACTGTCACATTCTGGAGAAGCCTAAGGAGACATAATGATTAAATGGCATGGGGACTCCTGTAGAGGAGTGTGGACACTACATAAAAACTAAAGGAATATAAATAAATTGTATTCTTTAATTGATCATATTATATCAATATTGGTTCATTAATCATAGCAAATGTATCATTTTAATCTAAAATATTAATGGTAGAGTTGGGTGTGGGGTATACGAGAATGCTACCATATTTACAATTTCAGGTGAATCCAAAACCATTCTAAAATAAAAGATCCTTAAAGAGCTCTAAAATAAAAGATCAAAATATCAAGAGCATCTTTCACAGAACTAGAACAAATAATCCTAAAATGTATATGGAATCACAAAAGACCCTAAATAGCCAAAGCAGTTTTGAGAAAGAAGAACAAAACCAGACGTATCATAATCCTAGATTTCAAGTTATGGTACAAAGTAGTAGTAATCAAAACACTACGGTACGGGCACAAAAATAGATGCATAGATCAGTAGAACAGAATGGAGAGCCCAGAAACAAACCCCATGCTTTAATGGTCAATTAGTCTATGACAAAGGAGGCAAGAACATGCAATGGGCAAAAAGACAGTCTCTTTGACAAATGGTGTTGGGAAAACTGGACAACCACATGCAAAAGGATGAAACTGAGCCGCTTTGTAACACCATAGACAAAAACAAACTCACAATGAAAAAAAGGCATAAATGTGAAGGCATGAACCATAAAAACCAGAGAAGATAGCACAAACAGTAATTTCTGTGACATCTGCTGGAGTGACATTTTTCTAGACAAGTCTCCTGAGGCAAAGGAAACAAAAGCAAAACAAACTCTTAGGACTGCATCAAACTAAAAAGCTTGTGCACAGTGAAGAAAATCATCAAAAAAACTAAAAGGCAACCTACTGAATGGGAGAAAATATTTGCAAATGATATATTCAATAAGGGGCTAATATCAAAAGTATATAAAGTATTGATACAACTCAACACACACACACACACACACACACACACACACACACACACACACACAAACCCAAACGATCTAATTAAAAACTGGAGAGAAGACATGAACAGACGGTTCTCCAAAGAAGACATACAGATGGCCAACAGACACATAAAGATGCTCAGCATCACTGATCATGAGGGAAGTACAAATCAAAACCACAATGAGATATCATCTCACACCTATCAGAATGGCTAAACTCTAAAACACAAGAAACAACGGCTGTTGGCAAAGATGTGGAGAAAAAGGAACCTTCGTGCATTATCGGTGGGAATGCATATTGGTGTGGTCACTGTGTAAAGCAGTATGGATGTTTCTTTAAAAAAATTCAAAATAGAATTACCATATGATCCAATAATTTCACCACTTGGCATTGACCTAAAGAAAACGAAAAGTACTTTGAAAATATATGCACCCTTATGTTTATTGTAGCGTTATTTACAATAGCCAAGATATGGAGACAGCCCAAGTGTCCATCAATAGATGAATCGATAAAGAAGATTTGGAATATAACTCAGCCATAAAAATGAATGAAATCTTACCATTTGTGGCAACATGGACAGATGTAGAGGGTGTAATGGTGAGTGAAATAAATCAGATAGAAAAAAAATACTGTTTGATTTCACTTACATGTAAAATTTAAGAAACAAGGCAAACTAAGAAGAGAGACAAACCAAGAAAACACACTCTTACATGTAGAGAACAAACTAGTGGTTGCCAGAGGGAGTGGGTGAGGTGTGGGTAAAATAGGAGATGGGGATTATTGTCTACACTTATCATGATGAGCATTGAGTAATGTAAATTAAATATATATTTAATTTATATATTTATAATATTATATTATATATATAATATTATAAATATATAATATGTATAAATTATATATATATATTTAAATATATATTTCTATATTTATATATATTTATAAATATATTTATATATATTTATATTTATATATTTATATATATAAATATATTTATATCTATTTATATTTATATATATATTTATATATTTATATTTATATTTATATATATATAATAGTTATATATATATAATAGATTTATCTATAAACTTTCAATTCAACATGAATAATTTTTATGCCTTAAACTTCTGTTTCTAATATTTGGACATAAACAAACTAAACAGAAGTAGGAAATCCATATAGAAAATCTCAGGTTCAACTAGTGTCTCGTAAAGACAAAAAGGATTATCTGTTTTTTAAGCTTCTGATATTCATATTTGTGACAACACTTTTATCACATAAAGATACTGAAAAGCCTATCAATTTCGCTACTACACTTAACAAAAAGACTGTTAGAGCTATATTTAAAAAGTAAAAAAAGAAAAAAAGTGAATACATACTGGCAGTTTTAAATCTATAAGAATATCAAATGAATTACATATTTATACATGTGTTAATAAATTATATACCTCTAATATCATCATTATGTTATAGATTTTTCATAAAATGATAGCTTTATCCTATGTCAATGTCATTTTTTTTTCCTACAGAAAAGAATTCAGAAATAAGAAATACAGTATTCAGTTGTGTTTAATAGTTTATGCTGTGGAGTTTAGTGATTTTCAGTCTCTAAAGAATAATCCCCTAGCCCAGAGGTAACAAAACAAACTGCTTTAGATAAGCAAACAAAAAATGGATTCTTACTTCTCTTAAAGCACATCCCTAGTCTTACATACAACTGGCAACAGCCGGTAAAATTCAAATTAATCTCTGTTGGTGGAAAATGAAGTTTTGAAGAAGGAATGTCTAAAATAAGAATAGAAATCACAGGACTCCACTGCAATACGGAGAGACCAAGAGAAACCAAAGAGACCAAAGAATTTGGAGTGAGGCAATTGCTCCAAAGCGCGTGTAGAAAATAACTTGCCTTTATGTAAGCTTTTACTTTCAAACTAGCACAGTTCTGTTTCGTTTTGATTCTTTCACTGGTGCTGTGGGAGTTCCAAGCTGTTAAGGAACTGGGAATTACCTGTCCCGTGGAATGTGAAGGAAGGGGGAGCAGTAACCTCTTGATTACTAAGTCACCTCCATGGGGGGCAGGGGGTGTCAAGAGGTGGTCATTCTACCAAAGCCCTCATCGGCTGCCTGAAAAGCCGTTTAGAAATGGCACAGGGAAAGAAAAACAGTAAGAAGCCTATGTTCAGATCTGAATGTGACTTAATCCCTCTAGAACCGAGTAAGTACTTAAGCTCTCAGGGCTTCAGTTGCTCCTTTAAGCAGCGGCTATCATGATACTAATCATCTCTGCTATCCCATCTAGATATGGCTGCTTCTGCCCCATGCGTTGTCCCTGGACGCCAAGGAAATTAAGCCTGCAGGTCAGCTCTGGTACCAGGGAATCACCCTAGTTGGTATTTTTCTTACCAGTCAGTTCCACTGGCCCTGGAGGTAAATTCTTGTTTATCTGAGCTTTAAAGAAGAGGTGCTTCTTTTGGGTTCGAGGCGTTCTTCCCAGACTAAGAGGCTCCTTGTCCGGGCCATCTGCTCTATGCCTACTGCCAGTAAAATGCAGGGGTGGGGGGGGGGAGGGCTCAGCAACACATTTTATTTGTTTCCAATGCTTCTTAGGTCAAAGTATCTTGATCTGCTTGATTGTTCCCAATCACCAAATATCAGGGAGAAGAAAATGATCTCCATGACGTGAAAGTTTTGATTTTTTTGCTGTTAGAGAAGAAATCCGCTGTGCGGAGAGGCTGACAGTGCCATGTTGTGGCCAGAAAAACATCGTCAGCCATGGGAGGGTGTCTAGAGTGCCGGACACCAGAACCTAGACAGCTTCTGGGGGAGTATTAATGTGCTAGATGGATGCTGGGCTGATATTACTGGGAAAGCACACTGGAATATTGACTTATCACACTTATCACTGCACACCTTCTTGACTATGTGATGCAGAACTTGCCGATTAAACAGCTCAGAGGGATTCCCGCAGGTGTGATCAGACAGAGTCACATAAAATATCAAAATCTCAGGGCTTTACAAATTTCAGGTGCATGCATTCCTTTCTAACGTCCACCGTAATGCTATAAATTTCCCTCAAAGCACTGCTATCACTGCACTCCACATATTTAGATAGGCTATATTTTCATGTCCCCTGAGTTTGCACCACGTTAAAATTTCTTTTGAGACGTGTTTACTCCGTGTGTTATTTAGAACTGTGTCTATTAATCTCCAAGTATTTGAGGCTTTCCAGCTAGCTTTCTGTTATTGATGCCCAGTTTAATTTTATTGTGGTCTAGGGGCAAACTTGTATGCTTTTTGTTCTTTTAAGTTTATTAAAATGTACTTTATGGCCCAGGACGTAGTCTGTCTTGATCAATGCTCCACGTGACCTTGAGAAGAAAGTGTATTCACCGGTGTTGGGTGAAGTACTCTATAAATGTCAATTATACCCAGTTTGATTGATTGTGCTGTTCAGTTCAGCTATGTCCTTTCTGATTTTCTGCCCACTTGAATTGCCAATTACTGGCAGAGGGATGTTGAAGTCTCCAACAATGTTAGTGGATTCCTGTCATTCTGTTTGCAGTCTGTCAGTTTGGCCTCACGTAGTTTGTTGCTCTAAAAACTGACCCCTTTATTGTATATGATATTGCTTTTTACCTCTGATACTTTTTCCTTGCTCTGAAGTGTGCTTGTCTGTAATAAATATAGCTGGTTCCAATTTCTTTTAATTAAACTTGGTAGATAAATCTTTCCACGTCCCTTACCCTGAACCTTTGTTTATTGTGACGACGTATAGTTGTGTCTTTTTTTTTATAATCTACTCTATTTCTGTGTTTTAATTGGTGATCATTGAATTTAAAGGGCATATTGGTAGAATACTGAATATTGATGGGATTAACATTTACCATATTTGTTCCTGTTTTTATTATTGTTCTCATTCTTTGTCTTGTTTAGTTTTTGTTTTCTACTCTTTTCCTGTCTTTTCTAGTTTTAAATGAACATTTTATATGATTCTGTTTTTCTCATCTGTTAGCATATATGCTTTTATTGGTTGCTCATGAGGTTGTGCTATACATTTACGATTTATTCAAGTCCTGTCTCAAATAGCACTACACACTTCACAGCTGGTGAAAATATCCATTATAAAAATCAGATTGGGTATTTCCAATTCCTCCTTCCTATCCATGAGAGCATTCCTGTTATTCTGGCTTATTTTCCATAAGCCAGAATCACCAAAGGTATTATTTCTATTATTATTTTGACCAAGCTGTTATCTGTTGGATCAATTAAAGAAAAGCAAAATGTTTTATTTTACCTCATTGATCCCTTCTTGAACAGTCTTCTGCTCTTGATGTCGATCCAAATGTCTGACCTCTATCATCTTCCTTCTCTCTGAATAAGGTCTTATCATTTCTTGCAAGGCAAGTCTACTGGAGACAAGTTCCCTCGTTGTTTGCTTTTATAGGAAAGTCTTCATTTCTTCTTCATTTTTATTCTTTTTTTCAGTTTTAATTTATTTTTGAGAGAGAGAGAGAGAGAGAGCGCACAAGTGGGTTAGGGGCAGAGAGAGGGAGACACAGAAGCCAAAGCAGGCTCCATGCTCTGAGCTGTCAACATAGAGCCTGACACAGGGTTCAAACTCATGAACCACAAGATCATGACCCAAGCTGAAGTCAGAGTCTTAACAGACTGAGCCACCCAGGTCCCCCTCTTCTTCACTCTTAAAGGGTAATTTTCTTGCACCTTCCACCTTCCTGGATCTGTGGTTTGACACTGGATGCTCATTTGGCTTCAAAAATTTCTTCTTTCCCATTCTGCCTTCTCCTCCTGGCATTCCCATTATGTTATATCACACGTTTTATGACTGTCCCTTGGTTCTTGACTATTTGTTCTGCCACTTTAATTCTTCCTCCTCTCTTCACCTTGGTTATAGGAGTTTATATTGGCATTACTTCAAGATCGCTGATTCTTTCTTCAACTGTGTACAGACTATTGGTCATTCCGCCAAAGCCTTCTTGATTCCGTTATGGTGTTTTGATTCCTAGGATTTCCTTTTGGTTCCTTCTCAGAGTTGCCATCTCTCCATTTATCTCGCTATTTTGCACTGTCAGCTTTTATGTTTACCTGCCTAGAGGTTAGACAGTATGTACTTTTTTCCTATAGCAATAGGTATGAGGCTAAAATTTCCCGAGCTGTATTTTTTGCATCTCTTCTGCTGTCTTCGGGCTTCCACGGAGACTTCTTGAATAAGGTCTGAGGTGTGCCATTCTTCCAGTTGTATCCCCACATCATACTGATGTGATGGTAAGGTGTGAGGGGAAGGGAAGCATTCGTTAGTCCTGTGATTAGGTCTTAGTATCTAGTGACACTGTGCCCTGAACTGTGATCTCGCGAGTGCTTCTCAGTCCCCATCACCCTCTCCCAGGTGACACAGAAAGGCAAGAGGAGCCTGGAGTGGGTATTTGCTTCCTGCCATGCAGCAGGCTGCCACAGGCTGCAGTTGGTTATTTCCTTTCTACCGCATCAAGGGCTAGAAAAAACGAGGTGGGCATTTCTATTCCCCCAGATAGGTAAGGTTCTGGTAAAACCCCAGTAGGTTAAGCTTTGGTAAAAAATAGTTTCTGCTGAGGTCAGTCTTGTTAAAAATAATAAATAAATAAATAAATAAACAAAAATCACCACCACCACCAAAAAAAAAAAAAAAAAAAAAAAAAAAAAAACAAACCACAAAGCTCTGGACATATTTCAAAAAAGCTACTTTTGGAACGCTGAAAGCATGTGAGGATTTTTCACCGGTCTTTATGGTGAGAACCTTATGGAAAATTCTGGCTTATGGAAAATAAGCCAGAATAACAGGAATGCTCTTATGGATAGGAAGGAGGAATTGGAAATACCCAATCTGATTTTTATAATGGATATTTTCACCAGCTATGAAGGTAGGTTCCTGGAGTTTTCCTGGACGTAAAACTCACAACACTGTGAGGGATTTCCTAAACCTGGGCCCCTCTAGAGTGTTATTCTCTCAAATTTGTCCACAGTGAGTCTCTGCTCTGATTCTGTTTCCATCTATCTGGTTCTCCAATCTGGGGAGTGGGAGTTTGCACGTGACTTTGCTTCTCTCATGGATCTAAACAGAAGTATTGATTTCCATTTTGTCCAGCTTTTACCTTGCTGTGTGGACAGCGAGGAGTAACAACTTCAATATTCCTTATGTGCCCGACCAGAAATCAGAAGCCCCCACCCACACATTCTTGATCGTTTCTTATTCTATCCTATTATTGGCACCCCGTATAGCAAAATACTAAGCAAATGTCAACAAAAGTTCTACTTATCAAAGGAAGTAGACCTTGGTCCTATGAATTGTTTTGTACCCCAAATTAAATAAATTTCAGGTATAAGATATGGCACCTCCACACTCAGTGTCCACCTTTATTTATCATTACATCGTATATTTAGATAAGATGAATAGTTTGCACATATTTTAGTTGTGAGGAACTGAGTTAAGTGATGTGTGCTCTTACATATCCTAAGACTAGTAAGCAAATACGCAACGTATGTCTGGACGCTTGTTTTAATGCTTTGAATTAATTATGTTTTGGTTTTATGGGGCTTTGACATCTTGGGGCTTGCGTACTGGTTTGGCAGTGGGTGGAGGGGAGTGGCTCTCCCAAAGCCAGTTGATTCCTAAATACAGTAGACAACTTTCCTGTGACCACACCTTTTGTGTGCAAGCCAACCCATGCAGAGCCAGCGCCCAAACAGGGGCCTTTATCCACCTCTCACATCAAGCCAATACTCTCCCTGCCCTAAATCATCCCAGGACCAGCCTCCACACAACTAGGCACAGACCTTCTAGCTGAGAGCCCACCAAGATCATTCAAACCTTCTCATCTGAAGCTTGCTTCCTGGTTACCCTGCCTTGCCCATTCCTCCCCCAATAGAAACACAACTGAGGCTTTTCTCTTGCTTCCCTTCACTGCTGCTGCCTCTTGACCATGTCTGTGGCTTCCTGGGTGGTCCCTGTGGCATGGCGGCTCTCCTGCCCTTGGGAACTAAAAGTCAATTCTTCTATCGATGGCATCAACCCCTCTGTGTTTGTTGTCTTACTATCCCTAACTAAAACAAATTCCTAGGTACACTTATTTTTTAGGTTGTTTATTTAAATTCAAACCCAGTGATTCTTTTTTTTTTTTGAACCCGGTGATTCTTAAACATGCCTCTTAGTTGATATGAAACATCACTAACTAAAAAAACTTGACTTTCCTTCACACAAAAGGCAGAGAATACGATCTAAAATGGCCGTTGTTTAAGAACGCTTGTTTTTTTCTTTGGGTGGGGTGGATAGAAGATCTCATTTGTCTCATTTGTAATTGCGGACCTTAGACGTGCTAGCATTTACTTTATAAAGTACCGTTTACGGAGTTTATCCTTCCAGATTTTGTCCACTTAATAAATAACATATTAATCGATTACACGTGTATCTATTTATCGTTATTTGCTATGCATGAGTTACTCTGCGAGGCCCTCAGCAGTGCACCAGGCAGATGGCACCCTCTTTCATGCTTTACTATTTACACTGCAATCTGGACAAATGACATCGCTTTATGGAGATTTCCCTACTACACTACAATGTGTAGGGTCTAAGAAAATATAAAATGCAGTGTATGTCATTATATAATTAAAGAGTGTCTCTCGAATGAACCATTTAATGAGAATTTTTTTCCTTGAAGTGTAGCTCAGAAATTGTTTGAGGATTGTATTCTGTCTGGCAGGAAAATAAAATACATCAACTTCATTTAGGGAATGAATAAATTTAAAATTGTATAAAACTGCCGAATACAGCGGTGATAATTACAGTAATAATTGCGCTGTGCTAAAGATATTAACTTAAAAATGTAATGGGATTACTATTTTTGTCTTCTCATGATATTGAGTTCAATAATTCCTGGGGTCTGAGGCCCAGAGGAGGGAAAAACCTTCTGTGCATTTACTTTTTCTTTATCTACAAGCACATAAACTTATTCTCATGACTGAAAACACCTTCTTTTTCCCACCAGCATTCTTTTCATTTCATATTAGATTTCTTCTTGTAGTAAAGAATTTTTCTTAGTTAAAGAATTAGAGATCTTCGGGGGCCTGCGTGGCTCGGTCGGTGAAGCATCCAACTCTTGATTTCGGCTCGGGTCACAATCTCACAGTTTGTGAGATTGGAGCCCCATGTTGGGCTTTGTGGTGACAGCATCGAGCCTGCTTGGGATTCTCTCTCATTCTCTCTCTCTCTCTTAAATAAATACATAAACTTTAAAAAAAAAGTTTAGAGATCTTTATCACTTCAGAAAATATTTGCGCTCTGTTTACAGATATGGTGATCCCTCAGTGTGATCCAGACTGATCTGGCTATTACCAGAATATTTGGATAATTGGAATGAAGACCCTAGGAATTTAGAAACTACATAATTTCATCCCTTCACTTAAAGACAGGCCTCGGAAACTAGGTGACCGTCCAACGGTAAGTGTTTTGTGAAGAACACGTGACGTCACAAACGTACGTTTACATAGAGTTAAGGAATGTTGGTATTATATATGTGACAAACAACCTAAATCTTGGCGTAAGTTAACTACACAGGGATTTAAATATAATTCAATCAGTGCGTTAGGAAATTATTTAATATCTCCTAATAAATTATAGAATTTATACATGACGTTGTGCTTCATTTCCGCATCTGTTGTGAACTTGGGGATTGTCACAAGCACACGTAAGTGTTTGGGCTGCGGCAACTCATGGGGTAGCCCCGAGAGAGGCGTTGAAGATATCACGATTTTTGTTACCTTATGACCATGGTTCCTTCCTTCTTCACAGGACCTGATCGCAAGGGACTCAGATCGGGCAGGTAGGATACCAGTAGCCGGGAGATTGTGAAAGCCTTAAGAGAATCACAGAAACATTGGCTTTACAGGTCACACAGGTAACACTCCCGGGAGTTGTTGGTCACTTTGAGACCCCAGATCAGAGAGACAGAAGCCCTCTAGGATGCAAGGACAAGTTCTGAAAAGATAATGGCCTGTATCTCTCACAAGATACTTTTTTTTAAGTCTATTTTTATTTTGAAAGAGAGAGAGGGAAAGAGAGAATACGAGTGGGGGATAGGCACAGAGGGAGAGAGAAATCCAAGCAGGCTCCGCACTGTCAGCACAGAGCCCGACGCGGGGCTCGATCTCACAAACCATGAGAGTCAAAATCAAGAGTCCGACACTTAACAGCCTGAGCCACCCAGGCGCCCCCAAGATAGTGTTTCTTAGTCTATCCTTGTTTCTTTAGCTCTTTTCTTTCAATACCAGCATGTGTTCCTAAATATTTCGGGAAAATAAAATGACAGGAATCAGTTCTGGCATGTAGTTACTGCTTTTCTCTTAAATATATATTTTCTCTTAAAATATATTTTTTGAAATGTTACTGTATTTTATTTTTGAGAAGCGTACTCTTTTTTTAAGAGTTTTTTTAATGTAGATTTATTTTTGAGAGAGAGAGAGAGAGAGACAGAGTATGAGCGGGAGAGGGGCAGGGAGAGAGAAAGACGCAGGATCCGAAGCAGGCTCCAGGCTCCGAGCTGTCGGCACAGAGGCCGACGCCGGGCTTGAACTCACCAACTATGAGATCATGACCTGAGACAAAGTTGGACACTTAACCGAATGAGCCACCCGGGCACCCCTGAGATGTTATTGTACTTTGAATAAATTCCATTTATCACTAAATCCCTTAGTAGTGTCAGCTGTACATGTTGATCGGGCACTTGAGAGCTGATTGTCCCACTGGATCCACGGGAATGTAACTTCTGCTGTTAGTCTGCAGGTGTGCACGAGGTACATTTATGCATCTGCAAGAACGTTTTCCATTTTACCATGTCGAGATATCAAATCGTTAGCAATTTCACTTATGACACAAAACAACTAAAAAATGTGCACCTTGAGTTCTATGCCATTAACTTTTAAGTGTACCGAATATATGTAAACATATATTTTCACAATAGGTAAGGCTGTGACTATGTTCGACATTACATCGCGACCATGATTGTCCCTATCATTGACATTATAATATTAGCAAATGGATACACGACGTTAATGCTGGGTCCCAGCTACTGATGGAAGGGCTTTCTGTGTATTAACTGATTTCATCCTCAAAACAATCTTGGGAAGTACTGTTATTATCCCCATTATACATATTAGAAAGCTGAGACACAGGAGTTTCAGTAACCTGCTGAAGGTCACATAACAAGGAGGTGGCCGAGATGAGATGTGAAGCCAAACCGTCCAGTTCCAGAGTCCAGACCTCAGACACGGGGAGAGGCTCTGTTAAGAGCAACGGCTACACTGTTCAGACGAACACTTGACTTGAATATCACGGAAAAAAAGAATACTAACAAGACATAGTTTTAAACAATGCTTCTTGGACAAAATCCTTTTCCACTTGTGTTTTATTTGCCTTCGCAGAGCAGAACTTGACTTTCAGACTGTGGTCCAGCTGAGCTAACAAGTCCTCTTTGGCTTAGCAGGAGACATGCAAGGAAAGGAATGTTGTCCCTGTGACAATGCTTGCAAATGTGAAAGGAGACCTGGAGGGGGCTGTGGATTCTGAGAACGACTGGGGAGCCAGAAACTGGATGGCATGGGACTGACTGCCAATGTGACCGCAGCTGGCCATTCCAGAATAAGAAGGGTTCTTTCCATCTGGGTGCTGTGAATGTTTCAAATCCTAAATGCAACAAAAAGTGGTAATAGGCTGTGGACTAGCTTTCAAGATCCTGAGCTAAAAAGTTCATGATTAATCACCATGGACTGAAATGACAGGTGACACTGTTTTCCCTCCGGCTACACCCTGTGAACTGCATGGCCTCAAACCAGAGCAGAGAATAATTCAGACAGGAATAATAAACAGCAAAAATGCAAATACGTAGAAATGCTAATTAGGTTTTTTTCCAAGAGCAAAGTACACTCGAGTCTTTATCTTTTAAAAGAATGTTCTATTTTAGCAATTAGAACTGAGGTCTCTGTTCTGATTTGCCTGTTCCTAAAGCAAAAGCAAACAACCCGCAAGCCCCATGTCTTTCTGCAGAGCCTGCTGACAAAATTTCCACTAGAACGAGGAAAAAAAAACAACACCCAACAACAGGCCAGTGCCAAATGTAGAGGACACTTAAAACTGATATCTTTTAATTCCAGGGTCTTTACTTTTTTTGTAAAGGCTGCATAGCAAATATCTTTTTTTTTTTAATTTTTTTTAATGTTTATTTATTTTTGAAGAAGAGAGACACAGAGTGGGAGTTGGGGGGCAGAGAGAGAGGGAGACACAGAATCGGAAGCAGGCTCCAGGCTCTGAGCTGTCAGGACAGAGCCCGACGCGGGGCTCGAAACCACAAACCGCGAGATCATGGCCTGAGCTGAAGTCGGAAGCTAAACGGACTGAGCCACCCAGGAGCCCCCGCATAGCAAATATCTTAAGTTTTGAGGGCAATATGGTGTCTGTGACAACTATTTTATTTTGCTGTTGTATTAGGAAAGCTGCTAGCGATCACAGGTAATATATGAATAAATTGCTATGAATACATTAATACAAATAAACAAACACAACTTTATTCATGGAAGCATGGAGGAGGGTGGATTCGGCCGCAGGCCAAACTTTACTACCCCTGTATTTACTCATCAGTAGTGAGTAAAAACACAAGGATTAACAGATATTGCGGAAAATTGTGCAAAAGGAAAGGATCAAGGTTCAGTTGCAACAAGGAATTAGTGCAATTTATTCAAAGGAAACAAGTAAGTCATGGAAAAGAAATGAAGATGCTGAAAAATTAAAAAAAAATGATACTAAGAAAAATAGACTATTAAGTAAAAATAACAGGAAGAAGAAGAAGAAGAAGAAGAAGAAGAAGAAGAAGAAGAAGAAGAAGAAAATAAGGTTGTAAAATAAATATGACAACTAAAAAGAAAGCAATAGATAGACTGACTACTAAACTATAAATGACCAAAATTCAACATAAACAGAAATTAAAAACATGTAATAGAGGAGGAAAATGTAAAGGGGCATGAAAAAAAGGGTGAGAGTGTAATCTATCTAATTCCAGAAACACAGAATTGAGAAATGAGAAAGGAAAATAATGCGTGAAATAAGAAAACTTCCCAGAACAACAAAAGGCAAGTCTTTATAATGATGTCACTCACAAAATGGCACACAGGACAATTCATACATAGGTACACTGTTGAAACAAGATGGGGCTCCAGCTTTAAACATGGAAATCCTTAAAGCTTCCAGAGGGAGAATGAGAATAAGAGTGAAAAAGCAACATTTTTTAAACTCTCTCTCTCAAAACAATAAGGAATAGGAACAAACAAACAAAAAAAAGACCCTGCATAAGCAACAATATATACTAGAAAACATTGGACAAGTGCCCTCAATATTCTTGGGGAAACAGTTTTGGGGTTGGATTTCCATGTTCAGCCAAAATACTGATCAAGTCTGACAACAAGATTAATATGTTTTCGGATATTCAAAGACTCAGAATTTCTCTGCATTCCATCCAAAGGTGATTGAAATGAGATTACATTTAGGTACATTTTTTGATTGGCACAGATAGTGCAGGTGAGTAAATGTGTGTACTTTTCTTATTTGTGCTGATGATAACCCGTCAGGTCTGAGTTCGTTTGATTCGGCAGAATATAAGCAGATACATATAATTTTACTGAAAGTCTTAGACATAGAACACAAGCCTTGGGATGGCACTTGGTGGTCTGAGAAGCTACATACACTGTTAATATTGTCGTCTTTCCTTTTGTGCATGCAGTTAACAGCAGGGAAAATTACCAGTGTACCCGCTATATTGTAAACCACATGGTGATTATGGAAACATACTACATACTGAGGTGTTTTTGTTTGTTTGTTTGTTTTTAATTATTTGATCACAAAATACTTCAATTTTTTAGACAGTAAATGTTCCCGCTTCTTTCTTAATGATTTACCATCTAATTCCAATGAACTTGCTACCTCAAATCTCATTAGACTTTCTAATTGCCAAACCAATTGGATCTTATCTTATGTAATGTGATTTATTGCAAGCACATGAGTTATTTCACACTTTTGTCCAATCTTTCATTTAGTATAAGCCTTCTATTGCTTGACTCCTGAAAAATGTGGAGTCTCTCTCTCTCTCTCTTCAATTTCTTGATGCTTTTTGGTCTTCTTTCCTGGTTTTCCTTCTTCAATCATCACTTAAGTTACTCAGTGTTTAGCTTTTTCCACTGTTCTTCTAGAACACTAGCTTTTTCTGTTAGGACCCGACTATTAACCACATAGTTCATGTTCCATCTATGTCTTTAACCCTGACGTTTCTGCAGGGCTCCAAAGAGAAATATCAAAAGATCTGCAGACAGCAGTCCACGGGGCCACATTAGGCCACTAATTCAACATCTCTAAAATAAAATTTTATCTTTAGTCAATCTCCCAGCTTAGGTCTGTTCTCACATTCAGTGTCCTCAGAAGGATGGTACCCTCATCTTTCCTGAACATTCAGCCCAGGATTTTGCAACTGTTGGCTCACCCCTCCTTTTTTTTTTTTTTTTTTTTTTTTTTTTTTGCATAACCTCACTGTTCTGATTTCCCACTTCCAAACAGTTACCACCAGTTTACTGTAAGTAGAAAGATGAAAAGAATACTCCTGAATCACTCTTGAGGGGGAAACAAGTGATATTTGACTAAACATTGTTATTGTTTAAAATCAATGTACAATGTGAGTGTAAGAGCTACAAAGTCCAAGGAGCCCCTGAGTGGCTCAGTTGGTTAAGCATCTGACTCTTGGTTCCAGTTAAGGTCATCATCTCATGGTTTTCTGAGTTCGAGCCCTGCGTCAGGCTCTGAGCTGAGAGTGTGGAGCCTGCTTAGGATTGTCTCCTTCTCTTTCTGCCTCTCCCCCACTGTGGTAGGTCTAGGTGGCCCCTGAAACAGCAATGAAGATCTGGTTCCTTACATCATTTTCAGCAATGTCTCTGTATTCTTCCCCAATTTTCTTCCCAATTGTTAGATGCCCTAGTTTAGTTCCTCTTCGTCAGTTTTCATTAAGAGCTCCTGAAACTTTACCTCTTTGTTTTCTTTTTAGTTTTTAAAAGCCATCTTAGTGAAACATACCAGAACATGTCATGGAAGTCCTGAAAAATAAAGAATGAAATAACAAGCACAAAAGTTTAATATGCTTGTCAAATTTCTCTTCATGCTCCATTCATAGCCACCCTCTTCTCTTTTTTTTATTTTTTTTATTTTTTTTTAACGTTTATTTATTTTTGAGACAGAGAGAGACAGAGCATGAACAGGGGAGGGGCAGAGAGAGAGGGAGACACAGAATCCGAAACAGGCTCCAGGCTCTGAGCGGTCAGCACAGAGCCCGCCGCGGGGCTCGAACCCACGGACCGTGAGATCATGACCCGAGCCGAAGTCGGACGCCCAAATGACCAAGCCACCCAGGCGCCCCCTCTTCTCTTTTTTTTAATGTATTTATTTTTGAGAGAGACAGAGTGTGAGCGGGGGAGGGGCAGAGACAGAGAGAGACACAGAATCCGAAGCAGGTTTCAGGCTCTGAGCTGTCAGTCCAACGTGGGGCTCAAACTCCTGGAACACGAGATCATGACCTCAGCTGAAGTCAGACGCTTAACCGACTGAGTCACCCAAACGCTCCTGCTCTCTTCTTTTCTAATACTCCTAGGAATCTCCAAAATAAATCCTATTTTCCAGATAATTGAAGACTTTTTTTTGAGCAAATCTGAAATAAGTATCTCATCGATATCTTTTTGAAAGTACGTTGTCTTCTTTAGAGAAGTGTCTATTCATATTTTCTGCCCATTTCTTCACTGGATTATTTGTTTTTTGGGTGTGGAGTTTGGTGAGCTCTTTATAGATTTTGGATACTAGCCCTTTGTCTGATCCAGATGGCCAACAGGCACATAAAAAGATGCTCGACGTCACTCCTCATCAGGGAAATAGAAATCAAAAGCACACTGAGATACCACCTTACGCCGGTCAGGGTGGCTAAAATGAACAAATCAGGAGACTATAGATGCTGGCGAGGATGTGGAGAAACGGGAACCCTCTTGCACTGTCGGTGGGAATGCAAACTGGTGCAGCCACTCTGGAGAACAGTGTGGAGGTTCTTCAAAAAGTTAAAAACAGATCTACCCTATGACCCAGCAATAGCACCGCTAGGAATTTACCCAAGGGATACAGGAGTGCTGATGCATAGGAGCCCTTGTACCCCAATGTTTATAGCAGCACTTTCAACAATAGCCAAATTATGGAAAGGGCCTAAATGTCCATCAACTGACGAATGGATAAAGACATTGTGGTTTATATACACAATGGAATACTACGTGGCAATGAGAAAGAGTGAAATATGGCCTTTTGGAGCAACGTGGATGGAACTGGAGAGTGTTATGCTAAGTGAAATAAGTCCTACAGAGAAAGACAGATACCATATGTTTTCACTCTTATGTGGATCCTGAGAAACTTAACAGAAAACCATGGGGGAGGGGAAGGAAAAAAGAAGTTGGAGAGGGAGGGAGCCAAAACATAAGAGACTCTTGAAAACTGAGAACAAACTGAGGGTTGATGGGGGTGGGAGGGAAGGGAGGGTGGGTGATGGGCATTGAGGAAGGCACCTGTTGGGATGAGCATTGGGTGTTATATGGAAACCAATTTGACAATACATTTCATATTAAAAAAAAAAAAAGAAAGTACATTGTCAACTTCCTGCCTTGATACTCAAAGGCAATTCTCGTCTTCATGGGACTCTTTGTCGTATCCAGATAATTTAGTACTTTGACATATCCTCATGCCTCCCAAAATCTTAGGCATAAATAGGCTTCTTTTCTACTTACCAAACTTTTCAAACTGGTGTTATAATTTTTTGCTTTGAATCCACACGGTACAATTTTTGTTTCTGTTCCACATAAAGGTTGGTCGTTAGACTGCCACCATGGATTCCCTATTTCTAAATCTCTTCTCAGATTTTCCCAAGGATTTGGAAATTAGATAGCTCAGCTTAGAATGTTAACATTTTACAATGTTGAGACTTAAAAAAAAAAATCACCGTCACAATATCCATTAATAGGTTCTGAATAAAGACAAGATAAATTGATTTTTAATGAACTTTATGTCACTTTGTTATTTATTTCCCTTTCTCAGAAAACTCGAATACTTCCTAATTTTCCATAGTGTTCTAGAGAGTTGTCAATGACAGAAACTGATGACTGCATTACGGTGACCTTTTACTGCGGCTGCGGTTTAAGTAATGATCTTAGAACAAATGCTTATGTAATGTTTACTCAGTGCCAGGTACACTTCTCGGGGATTTACACACACTGATTTAATCTTTACCCAACTCAATGCCGCAGATACTATGACTATCCCCATTTTACTGTTAAGGAAACCGACGCCTTGAGAGGTTACATAACTTGACCTAGGTCACATGGCTAATCATTAGCAACATTTACAGCCAAGATTTTAACTAATTTGTACTATCACCCCTCATGGGTAGGATGTAAATTGTCTCAGATAAGTAGATTTGACTTTAGTCACTGTTTTGATTTCTTTCTGTTTTCCTTGTTTCCCTCACCCTTGAATGCAGGTAAGCAAATGTTTATCTTGCTTTGGTTTCACACATCTAATTGCAGGTTTGGTGAGGCACTGGGATATAACATCCCTTGATTATTTTGTATACTTTTATTCTGTCCCTGCTACTTTATACAGGTATGTGTATAAAGATGCAGGGTACGTATTTGATTCAAAGTTCATGGAACACTTGTGGCTCAAACAGCTATGAGTACATCTGCAATTACCTTGTCTGCTTTCAAAAGGATCACCCATTGCTTCAGAACCGGTTTGAAAAGATTCCAGGTCAAAAGCAGGGATCCCTCATCCTGTCTCCCTGGTTCCCGCTCAGTAAGAAAGCCAGGAGGCCTGGGTAGGAGGTGAAAACCACAGGGTGGCAACTCCTGGATGCACCTCCTGACATCTCAAGCGCTGAAGCAAAAGCCAATATGAATGAGATAAGGCAGAACAACCTTCCTTCCTTCCTTCCCAGCCTGTCTCCTCATACCCTTTGTGGACATACATGGGAAACAGGCAGGGTGATTCTCCAATGTCTCATTCAAATTGGACCACTTGTTTGAAAGTAAAATGGCATGCTTTGAAAAATGACAACGAGGCAACAGGTTGGAAATGGGCCATTTCCCGGCCTGCATAGAAATTCACACTAGAAATAGGAAAATCGGCAAGTAGATAAATATGAATACCACAAACTCGGTTTCAGGTCTGCCAAGTTAACAGGCTTCAGTTCGTGGAGAAATCGGTGGCCTCCAGGTATGGCCAAACGAGCTAGAAAAACCTCCCACCGTGAACGTGCACACCTGCATCTAATAATTGTATCTTCTTTATCTCCAATTTACATAATAGAGACCTACTTTCTTTTTTTTTTAACGTTTATTTATTTTTGAGACAGAGAGAGACAGAGCATGAACGGGGGAGGGTTAGAGAGAGAGAGGAAGACACAGAATCTGAAGCAGGCTCCAGGCTCTGAGCTGTCAGCACAGAGCCCCACACGGGGCTCGAACTCACAGACGGCGAGATCATGACCTGAGCCGAAGTCCGACGCTTAACCGACTGAGCCACCCAGGCGCCCCAATAGAGACCTACTTTCTAATGGCTAATTGCCATTTATTATTAGGAAAGTTAATCTTCACACCTTTTCTGACAACCCTTAATTTGAAGTTCTTCCATTATTTATCTCGAATTCATTTTTCTGCTTACTGTATCTGCTGGATTTCCAGTCATTATTTCGGTGAATAGTTAGTTCTCTTCCCCTTTCCAACTTCTGCTTAATGTTTGCACTCAAATGGAACCCCTTGGTAAGCAAAATGCCTTTAGCATTTCTGTCGAGATTTAGTAGCTTAATCTGGTTTCCTGCTAAGCCACCACTCACAGCTAAACACTGAGGTAGACTCTGAGAAATGAGGTCTCAGTTCTGGGAGCTGAATATATACTGATCAGGAGAGAAACAGCCCTGGGGCGCGTTACCGAACAAATGCATCATCATTTTTTACAGACCCTTGTCCGGAAAAAGAAAAAACAATCATGATTTAATGAGTGGGAGACTCAAGAAGAAGATAAATGGTAGAAGTTATTAGAGAGCAGAGATAGTGTTGGATCTCAAATCTATGGAGGTAAAGTTTAAAAAGTTTCAAATAGGCTTGCCTCACTCAAGGCAAATAACACATGGCCTGAGTTTGATACGAGGAGTCTCAAATAATAAGCCGCAGGTGCACTGATCCCAAGACATGTACCTGGGGCAGTATCCAAGTCAGGCAATGGCCATCAGCTTGGGTAAAAAAAAGGAGACCCTCTGCCCCTGGAAAATATACTAAATATAGTGTTCGTTCCACAAACACTGGGATACTCACAGGACTTGGAACAAAAACATTTACATTTCTCCTGTGGATTTTGACAATGTCTTAATTTTTTCAGAAAACTCATTTTCTAGAAGACAAAATGCCGGTGATGCCTTTTATCAGACTCCCCCGGTGTGAGGTTGGATCACGTATTTAGTTTTTTGAAGCGGGAGAATTCTAGTATAGTTTGTGCCGCCAGAGGCACTATCCATCCAGGGACTTCATGAAACCCTTGATGAGGGTATGGCTGGACGTCTTGGAGCAGGGGGAGGAGAGGAAGGGTCATTCCCTTCAGGAGGCGCTGCAGGCTCACAAAGTGGGGCCCTTAAGAGAGTGGGGGGTGAGTGCACAGGGAGTACAGGTCCAGGGAGCTTCTAACACCTGTTCTTCAGCATATTTGTATGTGAAGTGTTCAAAAATGGTTTTAAAATGAACTAGGTCTAGAAAACTATGTTGAGCGAAGATAAAGTTGAATTAGAGCTTGATATGCTAAGATATCTTTTGGAGTTTCTTAGAATGTCAGTGTGCATGGTGGAACTCTGATGGAGAGTTGTATCATTTCCCAAATGCTACTTATTTGAAGACCAAAATCTGTTTTTATTATCATCCTTCCTTAGGCCATATTGATCCTATGAAAGTCAAATAGCAATATCTACCACTTTTGAAATGCAATCAGAGCCCGGGTGCCAGGGAGGCCTTATTATCATTTCCTGAAAAACCAAATGTTCCATGAAGCCTGGAATATTAGTTGGACGTTACCAACTTGGAAGATGGAATACATACATACATACATACATACATACAGTTTAATGCAGTAGATCCATTTAAAAATACTTTTTATTTTATATACATATATATATATATATTTTGAAATCATTACTTACCTTCTTATTGCAAAATAAAATGCAGAAGCAGAACATCACACAAGCAGGTCTATACCGCATTGAGTTAATACAGTGTGAAGACACAGACCAAGAGATAGATTGGTCAGTTATCCCTGCCACCAACCTGTTACGTCCATTTTCTCCCTGAACCAAGAGCTAAAGTACTGTTCCTGCTCCAAGCACACTTTCATAATGTTTCTCAACACATACACTGCCTCATAGCCAGCAGCCGCTCTCCCAACCTCTGTCTCCCTGTGAAATCCTCATCTCCATTCCGGGCTCTGAATGGAACCCAGGTGGGGAACAGCGGTTGCAGAGAAGGCACGGACCGCACCGCCTGGTCCCTCTCGAAATTCCAGAGATCTGACCTCAACTGGGCTCCGATGTTGCCACCCAGTTTCAACCCTCCTGCTCCTTTCACTCCTGCCTCTACACTATTCTGTAGTTACTTGTCTACCATTCTTCAACCAACTTCACTCTTCTAACTTCACAAGGGGAAAGCAGCCAGTGTATAAGAAGTGTATAAGCACTTCTTATCACTAGATGCAACATCATGTCTTTTTTCCATTAACTGTAAATTAACAGCAGCATTTGACATGTTATGTCATGTCTTCCTCTGAAAATGCTCTCTTCATTTACTTCTGTGATACGAACTCATTGTCGTTTTGTTCCCCCCCCCCACAACACACATGCCTTCCCTTTCCCTTTCTATTGAAGAATAATTGGCATACAATATTACATTAGTTTCAGGGATACAACACAGTGACTCAATATGTATATACATAACAAAATGGTCATTATAATACGTTTAGTTACCATCTGTCACCATTCAAAGTTGTTACAACATTATTGATGATATTGCCCACCTTCTACATTTCTGATTGATCTTTTGCCCATTCTTTCTCCTTTCCAGGGTTTCTAAATTCTGGAGAGTCCTAGGACTCTGTCTTTGGACCTCTTTTTCTTTTTTTTTCTTGTTATTTTTCTTTTTCTTTTTTACTTATTTTTGAGAGAGAGAGAGAGAGAGAGAGAGAGAGAGAGAGAGAGAGAGAGGAGGGCCAAAGAGAGAGGGAGACACAGAATCTGAAGAAGCAGGCTTCAGGCTCCCAGCTGTCAGCATAAAGCCCAATGTGGTGCTCCAACCCACAAACTCTGCGATCATGACCTGAGCTGAAGTTGGACACTCAACTGACTGAGCCACCCAGGTGCCCTGGACCTCTTGTCTTTTCTATTTACACTCATCAGTACGTAGTGTCATTCACCCTGAAATTTAAATACCATGTAAAGTTGATCAATCCTTTTGAAATTTATATTCTCACGTTGGACCTCAGCATTTAATGACACATTTGTATTTTCAATGGCTTTTAAGACATTTACTTGGATGTCTAATAAAGATTCCGAAATCAACATGTCAGAACCTGGCTATCATTATCCATTCCCCCTCCCCCATGTTCACCCGATCAGCCTTTCTTGTGGTCTTCCAATGCCAATCAGAGACAACACTGTTTTCCTATTGGTTATTGTTGAGTTTTCTCTATGTAATAACCCCACTTGGGTTCATCAGCAAATTCTAACCACCTACTTTCAGACATAACCAGCATCAGCCACACCTCAACTCACTCAGAAACACAAATCTGGACAAAGACACCATCATCATAGATTCCTAAAATAGGTTTCTAAGTGACTCCTCCTTTTCCTGCCCTTGTACCTTTAAGATCTACTTTCAACATAGAGGCCATCACAATCTTTTAAAAATATAATCCCCTTGTGACTCCAGTCTGCTTAGGCCACTTCAGCAGTAAACCATCTCACTCAGAGAAAACCACTAGAATTTATCCTATGAACTTCCAGGCACAAAATGATCTGTTCCCTTTCTCAATTTTCTGACTTTGTCTCCTAATACTAGTCCCTAATCCTGCTATCCCTGCTTTCTTGCTATTAAGTGGACACATAATACATATGTCCACTTCAGGAACTTTGGATTTACTAACCCACGTCAGTCTGTAAAAATACGTTCTCTGTAAGCTTTTCTGACTCCTAATTAAAATGCTCCCCATAATAATTCATGTTTTCTTTCTTGTTGCTTGGTATTTACCTATTAGACTCTGTGTTTGTATATTATTTTGGTATTGCCTTTACACCATTACAGGAGTCGACATGAACAGATATTTTGTATTTTGGGTTCAGTGCTGTATTCCCTTTGCCTGGCACACAGTGTGTTCATGTTAAATAAAACTTTTGAAATTCTTCTTTCAAAATTAATATATAGCTTTCCTACACTACAGGGTTGTTATAAGGAATAAGAGTGCTTTAAAAGTTTTATAATTAGACCAATAAAAGCACTGACTGCTCATGAATTTCTTACCACCATAATCAAGGCTTTCACAGAAATAAATAATATTGAGAAAGAAAAAATTATCTCTGGATCTGATTCAGAGCCCCATGTACAAATAATAGTCTTGAGAAAAGGTGTGGGCTGTAGAAAATCATGGACTCTAGAATACTCATGAAAGCAAGTAGAGTTGTTCTGAAAAAGAACTATCTCAACATACACATTTTGAACAGTTTTAATGATTTGGGAAACATCATAGAATTTCCTGATAACGTTTTTATTTATTTATTAATATATATTTTTATTATTTTAATATGAAATTTATTGTCAAATTGGTTTCCATACAACACCCAGCGCTCATCCCAACAAGTGCCCTCCTCAATGCCCATCGCACACACATACACAGGAAAAGACGTGTTACAACTTGAGCGGGCACTGGTTCTGACCTAAAGGCTAGCACTCACATATAGAGTTTAGATCTACAAATAAGGGGATCTGAGACTGCTATATCTGGGCAAGTTGTTCTGACATATAAAAATTAGACACGTATTTTTATAAATGGGAAACCATAGCACATTTATGTAGATAAAATAAAAGAGGAAGAGGAAAGGGGAGGTAAATCAGAGGTGAAGGCAAAAAAGAGGAAGGAGAAGAATCCAGCTCTTTAAGAGATGAAGGACAATTAAAAGCAAAAACTAACTAACTAAATAAATAAACAAACAAAGAAATAAATAAATGCAAGAAAGAAAACCGATGCTGGACTGAAAATGTTGGACTTACACATGAGAAGTTTTACAAGAGACCTGAAGACATTCATCATTTTAGTAAGCTTCACCTGACTGAACTACCATAATAATTATATCACAGGATGATGTTTTATTTTACAACTTGTAGTGAATAATCATTCTTCATTATGGGTGTGAATCATGTACTAGGACATCTGAAGAAATTCTTTGGGGAAATTTTTCTTTTCAAGCAGGATTTGGTAACTCGTTCAAAAGGCTAAGGCAGGAAAATTATAATTACGGGGATAAAATAGCTCAAGGAAAAAATACTAGAGCAAAATGTCACAACAGGTTCAAGGGCTCTGCTTGAGTGAAGACATGTGTTTATGTTGATTTTTAGTCCAATTTATTTAGTTTTTACATTCTTTTTAGTAACCAAATATTTCTGCTTTAATTCAAAAACTTTTTTTAATGAGAAAGATTAGTTTCTATATATTTATTAGGTATAGTCAGAGTTCAGACCGCTTTTGTTGTTACCAGAGTGCTATGGTGTTTATCAGCCATGAAAAAGGAACAGAATATCCCAAAGTGAGTACGGGTGAATAGAAAATAAAGCTGCCATTTAATTTAAGGAAAAGATATAGAAGATTGAAAAATATTTAAATGTAACAAACAGAAAGAGTGTAGGTAGTTTCCTAGGTATATAGGCAGAGAAGCAATCTTAGCTCAAGCTGTTATAACACAATACCATAGACTGAGTGGCTTTAACAACAAACACTTAATTATCATACTTCTGGAGGCTAGAGATTTAAGATCAAGGAGCCAGCAGGTCCTATGTTTGCTGCAAGCCCTCTTCCTGGTTTGCACATGGCCATCTCCTCCTCATGTCCTCAAATGGCTGAGAGCAGAGAGGAACAAGCTCTCTTATGTCTCCTTTTATAAGGATAGTAATCTCATTTTGAGGGTTCCATCCTCATGACCTAGGTACCTCCTCAATGCCCCACCTCTTAATACCATTCCTTCAGGGTTAGGGTTTCAAAGTATGAATTCTGTAGGAACACTTGCATATAATCCATAGCATTCCTCCCTTTGCTCCTTCCCACCCACCCCCCCACCCCCCACAGTTCATGTCCTTTTCACATGTAAAATACATTCCATTCCAACAGCATCTACTCTAAAGTCTATATCAGGTGTAAGGGAGGATTGCGATACAATTCCTCTCCAGCTGTGAACCTAGAAACCAAACAATTTATGTTCATTTCAAATGGGAGAAATGGAAGAGAAGGAAGGGGTGATGTGTCCCAAGGAAGTCTGAAACCCAGAAAGAAAAAATCCCACGAGATCTTAAGATTTGAGAATAATTCTCTTTGGCTCAATGATCTAGTCTCCAGGCCCTCTGGAGTAGGAGCATTAGCCCTACAGCTCCATGGTTGCTGCCCACACCGTGCATGGCTCTTTTGGGCTCTCCTTGCATCCTTCAGGGCTCTACCAGGATAGTCCATCCCCAATGCTTCTGTTGGAGGTTTCATGCCCTGCTGAAACCTGGATTGTGGTGTTGGTAATCTCCAGATTGGCTTTGGGGCTATCCCCACAACACAAGTTCCAAGTAGAAAAGCTCTACTATTTGTAGAATCTAAGAAGTCTAACAACTTTCCTTCATTTTACCTCATTTCTTTCCTCTTCACTTCACGTAGGCAGCTTTTCTGTTGGGGTAATTGATTAGATCCCATACTAATCTCCTTATTAAATGTTTGCTGGGTCACACACTTAGTGCTTGATTCCAAACATGCTTTCTCAGCTTTTTCAATGTTCACAGGCTGAGATTTTTCCAAATCTTTAAGCTCTGGTTTCTTTGTTCTTAATAATTCCATCTTCAATTCATTTTTCTCTTCTTGAATTTTACTATAAGCAGTCAGGAAGAGACAAGGTACTCCTTCAGCATTTTGCTTAGAAACATTCTTAGGTAAACATTCATCTTTATCACTCTCAACTTCTTCCTTCCACCAAATACTAGAACATGAACATAATTCAGCCAAGATATTTTCCACTTTATAACAAAGATGTTCTTTTCTTCATAGTCCAATAACATAACCTGTTCCACATTTCTGACTGAGACCTCATGTCCATGCTTTTACCAACATTCTATACATGATTATTTATCCATTATTGAAGAAAATAGAAGCTTTACCTCTTTGTCTCCTCCTTCTCCTCCTCCTCCTCCTCCCCTCACCCTCCTCCCCCTTCTTCTTCTTCTTCTTCTTCTTCTTCTTCTTCTTCTTCTTCTTCTTCTTCTTCTTTTCTCCTTCTCCTTCTTCTTCTCCTCCTCCACCTCCTCCTCCTTCTTCTCTTTCTCCTTCTCCTCCTCCTCCTCCTCCTTCTTCCTCTTCCTCTTCTTCTTCTTCTTCTTCTTCTTCTCCTTTTCTGCCTCCTCTTCCTCCTTCTCCTCCTCCTCATCCTCCTCCTCATCCTTCTTTTTCTTCTTCTCCTCCTTCTTCTTCTTCTCCTTCTTCCTTATCTTAATCTTAGTCTTCATCTTCATTTTCTTCTTCACCAGAATCCCTTAAAAATTCCTTCCTGGCAATCAATGTGGTTTTATTTTAGCATGCACCTAAAACCCCTCAGCCTTTACCCACCAGCTGGTTCAGAAACCACTTTCACATTTTTAGATATTTGTTACACCAGCAGCGTACTTCTCAATGCTAATTTCTGTCTTATTCACTTCATGCTACTATAACAGAATACCACAAACTGGGTAGTTTAAACAAAAAACATTTATTTCTCACAGTTGTGAAGGATGGGAAATCCAGTAACAAGGTGTTAGAAGATCTAATATCTTGTGAAACCCTGCTTTCTGGTTTGCAGATACCCTTATAACCTTTTATGACCACCTCCTTATATACTCTTATGACCAAGTGCAGAGAGACAGGAAGCAAGCTACTTATAAGGGCATTAACCCCATCATGAGGTTTCCACTCTCATGAATTAATAGCCTCCTAAAGGTCTCACTCCCTAATGCCACTCCTCTGGTTTAAGTTTTCATCATATACATTGTGTGTGTGAGAAGGGAGGCAGCAGAAACAGGTAGTTCATAATAGAAGCTGAATTTTGTCTATGTCACTTTCTAGGAGATTTGACCTTGGTCAAGTTCTCTTTATGTTTCACTCAAACATTCTCATATTTATTATATGAGATAAAAATGTTAAATGTTACTCTCTTATAAGGTTGGTACCCAAGACACTGATTATATTCATTTATTACAATGATGATTTTCAATCCTGCCTGTACATTAAAATCCTCTGTGGTCCTTTTAGAAAATGCAACTTTAAAAGAATAATTCAAACTTATTAATTATGCTTCCTTAGGATGAAGCCTATTTATATGCTTTTTTTCCAAGTTCCATGAGAAATTATGCGTCAAACATCTTAACAAAATAGTACAACAGTAGAATAAAGATTACTCGTCGAGAAATGTACGTACGCAAATTCACTAATTTGTTTTGGTTTTCAGTCTAACTGAGGTGTAATAGATACATAAAATTGTAAGACATTTAAAGTGTACAACGTGATGGTTTGATACACACACATGTTGTAAAAGTATTTCTTTTTTTTTGAATTAGCTTATACATTCATCACTTTACTTGGACCCCCGAGAGTGGTGCTAGGTTTGGGTCTTCCCTAGGCTGCACTTCCCGTACCCCATCACAGGGCAGGGATTTGGTGCTGGGCTTTTCCATGTTCTCTTCCCTTTATGAAGGAATTCTTATCAGTTTCTCTTCCTGGACTGACAAATGTGCTTAAATTTAGCATGTCACCGTGTGTGTGTGTGTGTGTGTGTGTGTGTGTGTGTGTGTGTGTTTGCTTTTGTTTTGTTTTGTTTTGTTTTTTGAGAACATTTATGTTCTACGCTCTCAGCATATTTCAGTTACGTACTCCAGTATCATCAACTGCACTCACCATGTTACATATTAGATCTTCAGACCTTAGTTATCTTATAACTGAAAGTTTGACCCACTTACCAACCCTGCTCAATCCCTTGGCTACTGTAGTCCTACTCTGTTTCTCTCACTTCAACCTTTTATTATCATTAGTGGTAGTAGTCGTAGCAATTTTAGTTTTCACATATAGACAATAACCATGCAGTATTTGTCTTGCTCCGTCTGCCTTATTTCACTTGGCCTAATGCTCTCCAGGTACATCTTTGTTGTTGTAAGCATCGGGGTTTTCTCCTTTTTCAGAGCTGAATTCCATTGTATGCATATATATGTACATACAGACATACTTCGTTTTACTGTGTTTTGTGCAAGTGTATTGGTGCTATTTTTCCAACAGCAATTACTCACTTAGGTGTCTCTGTGTCACCTTTTGGTAATTCTCTTAATATTTCAAAGTTTTAATTGCTTTTATATTTGCTAGGGTGACCTGGGATTAGAGATCTTTTATGGGGGAACCAGAAACCGTGCCCATCTAAGACAGAAAACAACTGTAAAAAAAATGTCGTTTGTGTTCTGAACACTCCACTGATGGGATATCTCTCTCCCACTGCTTGACTCTCCCTGTTTCCTGAGACACAATGATATTGAAATTAGGCCAATCAATAATCCCACAACGGCCTCTATATGTTCAAGTGAAAAGAAGAGTTACATATCTCTCACTTTAAATCAAACGCTAGACATGATTAAGCTCAGTGAGAAAGGCATGTCAAAACCTCGGCCCCTTGCATTAAAGAGTTAGCCATGTTGTGACTACAAAGGAGAAGCTCTGGAAGGAAATTAAAAGTTCTGCTCCAATGAACACACGAATGAGAAAGCAAAACTGCCTTATCGCTGATACAGAAAAAGTTTTAGTAATCTGGATAGAAGATCAAACAAGTCACAACATTCCCTTAAGCTGAAGCTGAATCCAGAGCAAGGCTGTAACTCTTCCATTCCATGCAGGCTGAGAGGCGAGGAAGCCACAGGCGAAAAGTTTGAAGCGAGCAGAGGTTGGTTCATGAGGTTCAAGGAAATAAGGCATCTTTGTAACATAAAGTAAAAGATGAAGAAGCAAGTGCTGAGGTAGAAGCTGCAGCAAGTTCTCCAGAAGATCCAGCCGAGATAATTTATGAAAGTGGCTACACTAAATAACAGATTTTCAATGTAGGTGGGACCGATTGGAAGCGGATTCCATCTAGGACTCTCATAGCTAGAGAGAAGTCAATGCCTGATTTTAAAGCTTCAAAGGTCAGTCTGACTCTTGTTGAGGGCTAATACAGCTGGTGACTTGAAGTTGAAGCCAATGCTCAGTTACAATTCTGAAAATCCCAGGGCCCTTAAGAATTATGCTGAAACTCCTCTGCCTGTGCTCTATAAGTGGAACAACAAAGCTTGGCAGATGGCGCAACTGTTTACAGTATAGTTTATTAAATACTTTAAGCCCACTCTTGAAACTTACTGGTCAGGAAAGAAAAGATTATTTTGGGGGCACCTGGGTGGCTCAGTTGGTTAAGTGTCGGACTTCAGCTCAGGTCATTATCTCACGGCGAGTGAATTCCAGCCCGGCGTTGGGCTCTGTGCTGACAGCTCGGAACCTGGAGCCTGCTTCAGATTCTCCCTCTCTCTGCCCTCCTCCTGTCTCACACTCTGTCTGTCTCTTTGTCTCTCAAAAATACATAAACAATAAAAATTAAAACAAATGACTCTTTTCACAGGATTATTGATCAATGACAATCATATTGTCATTGTACAGTTTGCAATCAATGTACAATCATATTTATGTTGTTTTCATGCCTACTAACATAGCATCCTTTCTGCAGCCCATGGGGCAAGGAGTTGTTTTGACCTTCAAGTCTTATTATTTAAGAAATACATTTTGTAAGACTATAGCTGTCATAGATAGTGATTCCTCTGGTGTATCTGAACAACGTCAATTGAAAACCTCTGGAAAGGAGTCACCATTCTAGATGCTATTAAGAAAGTTTGTGATTCATGGGAGGAGGTCAAGATACCAACATGAAGATAAATTTAGAAATTCATTTCAGCCCTCATGGATGACTTTGAGGGGTTACAGACTTTAATGAAGAAAAAAACTGCAGATGTGGTGGAAATAGGAAGAAACTAGAACCTAAAAATGTGACTGAATTAATGCCTCTCATGACCAAACTTGAACAGATGAGTTGCTTCCCACGGATGAGCAAATAAATTGATTTCTTGAGATGGAATCTACTCCTGGCGAAGATGCTGTGAAGGTTGTTGAAATGACAAAACAAGACTTATCATATTATAGAAACTTAGTTGATAAAGAAGCAGCAGGTTTGAGAGGATTGACTCCAACTTCGAAAGAAGTTTCACTGTAGGTAAAATGTTATCAAACAGCATCACATGCTACAGAGAAATCGTTTCGTGAAAGGAAGAGTCAATGTGGCAAACTTCATTGTCTTATTTTAAGCATTGCCATGGCCTCCTCAACCTTCATTGACCACCACCCTGATCAGTCAAGCAGCCATCAACATCAAAGCAAGACACTCCACAAGAATGTTCCATGTATGCTTGAGAAGAATGTGTATTCTGCTGCTGTCGTATGGAATGTTCTGCAATATGTCTTCTAGGTCTATCTGGTCTAACTTGTAGTATTAGTCTAATCTTTACTTTTAGATTTTTTAGTCTGGATGATCTATCCATTGCTGAAAGTGAATTTTTAATGACCCTTGCTATTTTATTTCTTGATCC
The DNA here is from genome assembly GCF_018350195.1 of Panthera tigris. Lineage (NCBI taxonomy): Eukaryota > Metazoa > Chordata > Mammalia > Carnivora > Felidae > Panthera > Panthera tigris. The sequence goes on from NC_056661.1 coordinate 66,838,239, forward strand.
AAATCTATTGATATTTGCTTTATATATTTTGGTCCTTTTATGTTGGGTACATAAATAATAATGCTATATCCTTGAAGAATCCATGATTTCATATAATAATTTTCTTTGTCTCATGTTATAGTCTTAGGTTCAAATTCTATTTTGTCTGATAGACGTACTACTCTGCCTTCTTTTAGCTTTCATTGACATGTACTATATTTTCCCCAAACATTCCCTTTCAGTCAATGTGTGTAATTAAGGCTGAAGTGAGTTGCCTTTAGGCAGCATTACAGTTGGGTTCTGTTTTACTATCTTTTAAGCAACTCTTTGTCTTTTGACGGGATGATTTAGTCCATTTACATTTAAAGTAATTATTGATACATTGGGACTGACTATTGCTATTTTGAGAATTGTGTTTGGGCTGTTTGTAATTTCTTTGTTTCTTTCTTCCTTCGTTTTCTTTTCCACTGTGATTTGATGATTTCCTGTAAAGGTATATTTTGATTCCTTTCTCTCTATCCTTTTGCATCCTTTTGCTTTGGGGTTACCATGAGGCTTCCATAAAACATCTTTGAAAAATCTACTTTTAGCTGATAACAGCTTACCTTCAAACACATAGAAAAGCTCCACATTTTACACTCTCTTCCCCCACATTTTATTTTTGATGTTACAATTTACATTTTTTAATATTGTGTCTCCATTAACAAATGATTATAGTTATAATCATTTTTAATATTTTTGTCTTTTAACTTTCATTCTAGAGTTATAAGTGACTTACCTCCCACCATCACAACTTTGGAGTATTCTGAAACTGACTATAATATTTTTATCTTTATACTTTCATATGTTTTCCTGTTACTAATTATTGTCCTTTCATATTGACTTAAAGAACTTTCTTTAACATTTCTTGCAAGGCAAATCTAGTAGTGATGAACTCCTTCTGCTTTTGTTTGTCAGGAAAGCTCTTTACATCTCCTTCAATTCTGAAGGACACCTTTGGAGGGAGAATATTCTTGGTTGGCAATATTTTTCTTTCTGAACTTTGAATACATCATCCTACTCTGTTCTGGCCTGCAAAGTTCCTGATGGAAAACTTTGCTCATAGTTTCATGGGGATTCACTTGTATGTAACAAGGATTTTTTTTTCTGCTTTTAAGATTCCCTCCTTGTTTTTAACTTTTGAAAATGTAATTATAGCATGTCTCTCTGTCGTTATGTTTGGGTTCATCTTCTTTGAAACTCTGGGCTTCCTCGATTCGAATGTGTGTTTCTCTCACCTGGCTGAGACATTTTTCAGCCACTATTTCTTTGAATCAGCTTTCTGCCCCTTTCTGTGTCTCTTCTTCTGAGACACTTATAATGTGCATAATGGTCCTCCTTATAGTGCCCCATAAGTCCCTTAAGCTATCTTACTCTTTTCATTTTTTTTTCTTTTTGCTCCTCTGATTGGATGATTTCCATTGACCTGTCTTTGAATTAATTTTTTCTTCCAGTCAATCTAGCATGAAACACTCTATTAAATATCTTAGCTCAGCTATTATATTCTTCACCTCTGTAATTTCTGTTTGTTGTTTTTTAATATTGTCTGTCTCTTGGTTGAAATTCTGCCAATGTTCATACATCGCTTTTTTGATCTTGGTGAGCAACTAGACAAACATTATTTTCAACTCTCTGGAAGTTAATCATTAACGCCGTTTTATTAACATCTGTTTCTGGAGATTTATATTGTTTTGTTTCAAACATATTCCTCTATTTATTTACTCTCTGTGGTAGTTTCTTCATGTCAGATAAAATAACTTCTCCCAGTCTTGGCAGAGTGGTCTCTTGTAGGTGAACCTCATCAGTGAGTCCAACACAAGCTCCTGGCCAACTGTCAAATTTTTCTCATTGTCCAAGATGCCTTCTTTGTTATGATTTGCTCCCTGTAGCTTAGGGTGTTCGAAGACCTTCCTCAAAGAGGAAAATCAGAGACAGTACCTAGAGTCAGGCTGATTAACATTTGGAAATGTATTTAGTTAAACTCCTTCTAGGGAGAAACTGGGAGATGGGGATATTTTCTGTTTTCTCTCCACTGGGCCCAAATGTATAACTAGGGGTTGGGTAGAGGAAGGGTGTTTTCCACCTATTAAGAACTGCTTCTGGGACTCCTGGATGACTCAGTCATTTAAGTATCTGACTCTTGACTTCAGCTCAGGTCATAATGTCATGATTTTTGACATCAAGTCCCATGTGGGGCTCTATTCTGACAGTTTGGATCCTGCTTGGGATTCTCTCTCTTCCTCTCTCTCTGCCCCTCCCTCACTCTCTCTCTTTCTAAAAAAAAATAATCTTTAATACTGCTTTTTTGTTTGTTCCCATTCTGCGGGACTCATGAATGCAAGTTCTATTAGCTATCAGAGATGCACACTCCAGGGGCCAGTCTCTTGAGTGGCACCTGCAAAAGCTGGGGCACCAGATGTGTACAGAAACTTCTTCTGGGGAGATACTGGTAACTTGGTTTTATTGTTGGAGCTGGCTGAAAAGAGAAGGTGGGAGAGGTGTCCACTGGCTTCCCTGATCTCTGGGGAGCATAACAGCCAGCCCCTAGCTATCTGCTCAACTTAAAAGCCTGATCCTTAGGCAGCAGCTTGTAAAGTATACAGATTAACCCCTTTCAGAAAAAGACTGGGAGATACTTGATTTTGCCTGTTCCCTCTGCACTCAGCCATGAGGGGAGCTGCTGTGAGAGCTGGCATGCCCATTAAGTATGGCTTCTTTGTTTGCTACGGTCTTGCAGGTCTTGTGGTCACAAGCAAGCTTGGCTTTCAGATCTAAATGTTTGGGGGCCTATCCCTATGGTGAGGTTCTTAAAAGTTGGAGCACGAGATGCACCATTCAAACCCTTAGTCCTCAGGGAGAAGCTGAGAGTTGGGGGTTTCCTCCCAGTTCTGTGGCATTTTGCTGATGGTGAGGTTTATGGTGAGAATGAGTCTCAGTTTTTCCTACCCCATTTGATGTAGGTGGTTTCTCATCTTCTTGGCATGTAGGAGTTGTTCAGTTAGTTTCTGGATCTCTTTCAGAGGGAATTGCTCTGTGTGTAGCTGTATATTTGGTCTGTCTGGGGGAGAAGGGGAGTTTGGCAGCCTCCTCCGTTACCATCTTCATCAGCTATGATTAACTTTTATTTTTATAAAGCCTTTGTTCTAACCTCCCAAGATCTTAATTGTGTAAATCATATGGATTAATATTGGAGGGCAGACATAGAATTTTGGAGTTAGTGGAATGGAAAATATATGTTATTCCTGCAAAACCAAGGTTCTCGCAAGCTATTTTTAATACACTCGCACATAATTTAGGAAATGTTTATTGCACTTTCCATATGTTTGCATTTTAGGAGTAAAAGTGACTTTGTGTTAAATCATATAATTTATGGATGTGTCTGTGCTTGCTCCTAGAGGCAAGAGGCAAATGAATAAACAGAATTACAATACAGCAAGCAAACTAGGTTTTCTTTTTATGTGCATTTCCTGAAGAAAGAGGTCAGGCTGGTAAGTGCCCTCTATTCTCACTTATACTTTACACAATTCTTTATTTTTCGTGCCAGACACTTATTCTCACTTTTTTTTTTACTTACGTGTTTCTTTTTATTTGTTTATTTATTTATTTATTTATTACTTTTGGCTTTCTTTCCAGCATAAGCACACAGAGCAAACCTTGTTTACTTCAGAATCCTATTTAAAACCATGAGAAATGTTCATATTGAAAAATGTGCAGACTTACTTAGAATTCAGTGTATGAGACTTTTCTTTCATATTGGACAAAGAAAAAAAATTTTTAACTAATACATCTTCAAAAATTTATAATAAAAAGATGAAGGAATTTGTTTTGGCCAAGGAGTGGAAAGCGACTTTGTAATCTTCAAGTTTGAATGGCATAATTCATTTTTTTGGAAAAAAATGTGATCTTTTACCACATTGGTTTAGTTTACAATTACAAATTCATATAACTTATTAAAACAAAGGAGTTGTAAAATAAATACTTTTTTTAAATTTTTTTTAACGTTTTTTATTTATTTTTGAGACAGAGAGAGGCAGAGCATGAACGGGGGAGGGGCAGAGAGAGAGGGAGACACAGAATCGGAAGCAGGCTCCAGGCTCTGAGCCATCAGCCCAGAGCCCGACGCGGCGCTCGAACTCCCGGACCGCGAGATCGTGACCTGAGCTGAAGTCGGCCGCTTAACCGACTGAGCCACCCAGGCGCCCCATAAATACTTTTTTTTCCACAGATACTTGAACTATCACCATCTGCTTGGCATGGTGCTGAGCTTTAAGGAAGTACATATGGGAAGAAGACAGACATGGTTAACCCACATCCTTGTGGAGCTTATATGGCAGTGGAGGAGAAAAGGACTAAGACAATAAGCAAGAAAATGCAACATTTACAAGCTAGTAATTCATGCAAAGAATAAAATAAATAAGGTTCTAGGACACAAGTAATAAAGGAGCTATCTAGGATGGTTCTATTTTTGATTAAATGGATGGAAAACTCTTCGCTGAGGATATAGATGTTGAAATGGGATGGTAGGAAGATGCCAGCCTCATAATAAGCTGATGTAAGTACAACATTGTGAGTCAAGAAGGGCCAGAACTGTTCAATGAATGGAGGAAAAAGAAAAGGCCAGTGTGTTTGGAATACAGAAAGGCAGGGAGGTTGAGTCCTTAGTAATGTTTTTAAAAGTGGATAGGATTGCAAGGTATAGAACGTTGGTTTTATTTCAAGAGCAAAGCAAAGGCATTGGATGACTTTGCACACATATCAAAATCAAGAGAGTATGATGGCTAGATTTTCTTTTACAAACCATCACCCTGGCTGCTGTGTGGACAATGGGCTGGAGGGTTTACAAGTGGCAGCACAGGGGTGGTCAGGAACCTCCTGTGGCATCTTGGTGGAAGACGGAGAGCTCAGCCCAAAGGGGATGATGGTGTCAATTGATAATAGTGCACACATCTAAGATTTATTTTGGAGAAAAACTCCCAGGTCCAGCTTATAGAAGAAATATGAAGGGGCGCCTGGGTGGCTCAGTCGGTTGAGTGTCCGACTTCGGCTCAGGTCATGATCTCAACCGCTCGTGAGTTCGAGCCCCGCGTCGGGCTCTGTGCTGACAGCTCAGAGCCTGGAGCCTGTTTCAGATTCTGTGTCTCCCTCTCTCTCTCTGACCCTCCCTCGTTCATGCTCTGTTTCTCTCTGTCTCAAAAGTAAATAAACATTAAAAAAAAAAAGTTAAAAAAAAAAGAAATATGAAGGTTTGGGACAAGAGAGGATTCGAGGAAGATTATTATCTTTCTGGCTGAGGCAACTGGAGAGAGCGTTGGTTAATGGATAGAAAGACTGGGAGAAGCACTTGCTTACTCAGAGGTGTGTTGGAACGTTCCAGTGTGGCCATGTCAACAGTTGAGAAATCTATACAATATCCAAGTGCAAATATTTAACAGGGAATAAAAACTCTGAATATTGAGATCAGATGAGTGGTCTGATTTGGGAACATAAATTTGGGTTTCTTAGCATAAAGATGATATTTTAGGTCACTGGAGTGGATGTGGTACCACCAAGAGAGAATATAGATAGGAAAGGAAAGGGGACTCAGACGCTACGATGTGAGGTTTAATTTGACAGAGAGAAGTCAGCAAAAGAAACCAACACAGAGCAACCAGAGAAAGAAAAGACAGGAATAACTAACAGACTTAGAATGTTACTGCCTGATAAAATCAAAGCATGATTTCTCACATGACCTTTTCAAGTTGGCTCATGGATTACACTAAAATCAAAGCTGACAGAACAGCTACTATTTAAAATATCGCCTATCACTATGGCACAAGGGAAGGGTAGCTATGACCAGATGTGAATAGACAATTAAATGTTTGGGTTCAACAGTGAGAGATGTCTCTTCTGCTCAAATCTCAGCAGCCAAAGCTAGTTGCTTATCCCCAAATAGTACATAGAGGTCAGGAAGAACTAACTTCCATGTGCCAAATTATTCGGTGAACCATATCAACATTTACAAGGGTCTGCTTGTCTGACGGCTCATTCTTTCTAAAACAGACAACCAACCCAAAATTCCAAGCAATCACAGCATAAAGTTCAAAGTGCAGGTCTGTGGGTGTTTAATGGTAGTGGTTAGACTACATTAGGTGCAGATGTAGATCCTTCTCATCTAGAGCTCTGTGAACCACATGCTACCTCTGTGTACTGGTGATGCACAAAGTAGATGATCTCACTAAAAATTCTCATTTTGAGTGATAACCGTAACAATTCCTTTACAGATTTTGTGATAGTTCTCCTCCCCCTGGGAAGGAAATCTTCCCGATTAGGGTCTGTTCGTGGTCCTTGGAAGGACTTCCCAGTCCCAGTTCTCCAAGGCTCTTTCCTTCCAGTGTGAGAGCCCTACCTTCATCATCCTCTTTGGATATACCTGAATTGAGTGTTGGCTGATAGAAGACTCCTCTGCTTGCTTCTCACTCATAGTAATGTGAGCTCAAGGACATTGTGTTTTGAGTGTAAGCTCATGGCCTTTTTGGTAATACCATCACCTTACAAACTTAACCCATTTCTTACCTATTTTATCTCCTGAAGACCCATGTGCCAATGTATGTAGACAGGCTCCACTCTCCCAGTTCACTCCAGCCATTTTGAATTTATGAGGATCCTGGAAGAAAATCAAACCTTTAGTTTAGTTTCATTTCGTGGGTAGTTTTGCTCAAAAAATTATTTTCAAAGGCCATCTTGGCCCTCATTATACCTGGCAAAGCAGGCATCACCACTTGCCATCTGGATATAGTGGACATTTTAAATATCTTAAAATTACTTACAAATAATTTACAAAACTAAGAGTAAAGGCATAGGGAAAACTTTTTTTTAAAGCAACTTCATTAAAAATGTTAATAAGAATTTAAACATAGCAAACCCATGTTTTTTATTCCATAATTTCCTGGTGGTAAAGCAAAGGTATATATATCTGAAATAGGCACTGCTCTTTGAATGCGACTCACATGAATGAAGCTGGAGCACATTAACCTTGTAAATACTGAGTCTTGATTTCAAATACTCAAATGGAGTCTAGCTTATCATTACTTCTGGTTCTTCTTCATGCTCTTGAGTCATCAAAATACAATGTTTTTGAACATGTAAGAGCTCATAATGTTGTTGCAGACATGTTGGCCACCATTTTTGGTCTGGAATTGCAAAACATTTTCAATTTTAGGTTTACAAATAAGATGTGGAATGATCATTAACTATATTTTTAAATTTCCATATAATCAATGTTTCCAGTTAATTTTTTATACACATCTGCTCTATTACTTAGGATTTGACCAGAGAAAAGAGAACCAGTAGGAGATTATATATACATATTTTCTCTCTCTCTATGTATGTATGTATATATATATATATATATATATATATATATATATATATGTGTGTGTGTGCATAATGGAATTTATATGTATCTATAAATTATAGATATCTAATATGGATTTATTTTATATGTATATTTGAGTTTATAGCATATACTTTTATATGTATAAAATTATATATATATATATAAATTATAGTATATACTTTTATATGTATAAGATCATATATATATATATAAATACACATGCATATGAGAGATATAGATTTATTTTAAGAAATTTGTTTATGCAACTAAAGGAATGGCTTGATGAGTCCAAAATTTGTAGAGATGGCTGTCAGGAAGGGCAGGCTGGAAAGTGTAGTCTAGCAGAAGCTGATACTGTGCTAATTTCCTCCTCCTGTAGAAACTTCAGTTTTACTCATCCAACTAATTGGAAGAGGCCACCCAGATTACTGCGGATAATCTTTTTTATTTAAAATCAAGGGATGGTGAATGTTAATCGTATCTCCAAAATACCTTCACAGCAATACATAGATTAATGTTTGATTGAATAACTGCCCGGCCAAATTGACACATAAAATGAACCATCACACTTGTCTTCAGCACTTGTCCACTTATGAATCTTATTAAGTAAATTTTGATGCATGAGCAACATAAAAATCAAGAATGCACTGACACATTACAGTACAGATTCATGTCACAAAATAGTTTGTGAAAAATTCTTCCTGTTGAATAACCAACTGGATGAGAGTATCACATATCTCTTTCATTTTTAGAAATATATTGTTCACTCACTGCTTCTTGATTTTGAGGAAGTCCATCGGGGATATTTTCATCTGATGATATATAGTCTGAAATTTCTCTTACATAATTAATTTTTTCATTATAATTAGTATCTAAAGTGTTGCTCTCTCTCTCTATGCATTTACATGTTGATTTATATAATAATTGAGATTGTCATTCTCTTTGCCATATTGGCAAAAAAAGTTCTTTAATCTGAATTTTCAGAGAATTCAATGAATACTGTATTTAAAAAAAGGGCCACAAAAATCATGTTTCTAGACTTATGTTACAACTTTTTATAATATACTGAAATATTTTGGACAACCCAATTAAAACACTGAAAGATGATGTGATATTGATAATTTATTTTACCATTACATCATTCTAGGTGATTCAATTTTCTTCTTGTCTCCTGTTAGGATAGTTGGGAATCTTTCATGAGTAATGATAAAATAATTTCTAATATGATGAGAAGCAAAATATTCCAAGATGAAAGTAACATAGGATCACTGAAATCCTATAATTTACTTTTCATATATAAAAGTGTCCAAAGGAGCCATATTGAGGAAAATTTCTGCAACTTAAAGTCAACTAATTATAGATGTCCATTACATCTGCAAAACACTTCCATGGTTTTTTTTTTGAAATAAGAAATGTTACATTTTATGTTAAATATAAAGTAATTTTATCTTTTATCTTTATCAGATCACTAAAACTGAATTAAATTCATAAAATATCAGTCCTTACAAAGAATTAAACTACCCCAAAAAGAAACTCAAAGCCAAAATGTCTGTTAAAAGCAAGGTATAGCAAGGGTTGTTCATGTCACAAAATAGTTTGTGAAAAATTCTTCACATGATAACAATAAATAAAATTCATTGTTCAATGAATAAAATTCATTTATTCAATGAATAAAAATTCAGACATGATAACAATTGGTATAATATTTAGATGTTTGACTTGACAGACCTGAGGTTTTGTTTAATTATTATTATTTTTTAAGTAGGACAGCAAAGTGAACTTTGTTCAGTTAGATCGTTAGAAGATGAACACATTGACACACTCACCACCCAGTTGGAAAAATTAAACTCTACCAGCACCCCGGAAGTCCTCTCTTGCTCCTTCCGGGTACTTCTGCTTCTCAACAAACTGTTCTCTTGAGTTGCATCAACATAGATGAGTCTTGCTTGTTTATGAAATTATTGCAAACTAAATAATACAGCATTCATTCTTCTTTGTCTGCCTTTTTTTGATCAACATTATTTTGAGGGAAGCATTGATCTGGATACAGTTTGTACATTCCATTTTTCTATAGTTCTCTTCTTTGAATATAATAATGCATCCATCCATTCTTCTGATGATATGGATAATATGGATAGTTTTCTTTTATCCTGCTATAATAGCATTGCTATGAGCATTTTTCATGTCTTTTGATGAACATATGAAGCTGTTTTTTGTTGGTTTTATAATTAAGTGTGATCTAATTTTAGTTGGTACTGGAAATTTTCAAAAGCAGATGTATCAAATTGCTATCAACAGCATATGAGATTTCCTGTTAACATAAGTCCTTCCCAACACTTGGTATTGAGAACATATTTTTAACCATTTCAGTGTACATATTTCTTATTATGTGTATATGGTGCGTCTTCCTAAAGAATGAGTAGATTTGACACATTTTCATATGCTTATTATTTCTTTGGATATCTTACTTTGTGGAGGACATGTTCAACTTCTTATTCTCTGTGGGGCTATCATTTTTATTGATTTGTAGAAATTCATAATTCATATATATATACATGCATGCATATATACATATGCATGCATGTATATATACATGTATTCTAGATACAAGCCCTTTATCAGGTAGGTGTATTGAAAATATCTTCTACCGCACTGAGACTTCCTTTTCATTTTCTAGAAGTTGTCTTCTTTATATTCAAAGTTTTAAACTTAAATATAATCCAATTTATCAGTCTTTACTTTACAGTTAATTCTTTTGTCATCTATTAATGAAAACTGTGTTTACTCCTGTGACATGAAACATCGCCACAATGCTTTTGATTTGTTGCTTAAATGACAGCTAACTTTCACACCCTACAAGTTAGAAGTATAAAGACAGTAGATCATTGCATATACTGTACATTCTTGCAGGTGATACCAAGAGCATTACATGCTGTATTTGAGCCTTCAATGGCATGTCGTTGTTACCCTCCGGAGGGTCTTTAGGATGAGGTACACTCAGTGTCTGTTGTGTCTGTAGCAGGTACTCATGAACGGGAGCTCCTGTGTGAGTCTGAAGTGGTGAAGTTATGCTTCTACAACAACAACAAAAATAACTCCATCTTAGTGATTATGTACACAGAAGGGTATGCCTCACTCTCAACTTGTCTATCTGGGTCTACTGGGCCCTGTTCCATATTTCTTCACATTAGAACCAGGCCGCAAAGACAACCAATGTTTGGAAAGTTGCTTACATTTAAGATAGAAAGAGAGACACAAGGCTCCTACATGGGCAATTAGAAGACCAGAACTGTGGGGCACCCGCGTGGCTCAGTCGGTTAAGCAGCTGACTTCGGCTCAGGTCATGATCTCATGGCTTGTGAGTTCGAGCCCCACATTGGGTTCTGTGCTGACAGCTCAGATTCTGAAGCCCGCCTCGGATTCTGTGTCTCCCTCTCTCTCTCTGCTCCTCCCCCACTCATGCTCTGTCTGTCTCTCTCTCAAAAATAAACATTAAAAAAATAAAATAAAATAGAAGACCAGAGCTGACTGGCACATGCATTTCTGCTCATATTTTTTGGGTAGAATTAGTCATATTACCTACAGGGCATAAAGGGGCTAGAAAGTGAAATCCTGGCACATTCTAAATGGTAAAGCTTAAGGGACATCGCTCATGGCTACTATAGGAGAACAGCATAGTATCACTTACCCTGAGCAGGAGAACAAGCAAACACATGGTGGAGATGGGGTGGTCAATGCAGTACCTGACACATAACAGGTTTCCAATCAATGTAAGAAGCATCATTATCACTGAGCTAAAGTATCACAACAGACATGAATATATTCATAATTTTCTTAATAAATTTGAGGCCTCAGAGAAAATGCAATTCTCACAAGTAGCAATAATTTTCTTCTAGCTATTTCTTGAAATGTCAATGTGCTGGAAATATATTTTTTCTGATGTTTATTTATTTATTTTGAGAGTGAGAGAAAGAGCAGGCAAGGGCATGAGCAGGGGGAGGGGCAGGAAGAGAGGGAGAGAGAATCCCAAGCAGGCTCTGTGCCGTCAATGCAGAGCACAGTTCTCAGAATGGTTCTGCCCGACAGATGGAGAGTCCTCAGGCAACCATCTGGCATTAGTGGAGTCCCACCTCCCTCAGGATAGGTTTGCACGAGCACACGAGCTCACGCTCAATCCTTAGGCAGGAGCAGCTTGGACAACTGTGTCCTTCTTGTGCACATGGCAGTGGATGGAGAATGTTGAATCCATGAACCATTCATGCACGTGTGTCAGAGAAGCACATGTCATTGCCCCCAAAGCATGCCCGGTCCTCTTCTGTCGTGATGAATTTGGTCACTGACTTCACAGTTCACCAACCTGGTGATAAGCCTAAGATTCGTGTCTAGAGCTGGACATCTAGTGGCTTTCTCAGATGACCTTGAATCTATCCCTCGGTGTGCATTTCACTGGCTGCTTCAGGGTCAAGCATTTTGATGGATTGTCTGGATTATTGCAAGAGCCCGTTAACTCACTCTGCATTTACCAGCTCGATAAATACACAGTTATACCTTCTGTCAAACGAAGTCAGAAATACGGTTAAGTTCTTTTAGGGAGAGTTTTCATTCTGTTCTTCAGATTACGTGTCAGTTACTGCTGCTAATTCATTTCCTGTTTGTTTTTTAACTTAAAGGCTTTACATTTCTGGTTTTGACAGAAACCTCACTCTGGAATGACATTCTTTGCTTTTTAAAATTTTTTTTTTAAAAATGATTATTTATTTTGAGAGAGAGAGAGAGAGAGAGAGAGAGCATGAGCAGGGGAGGGGCAGAGAGAGAGAGGGAGAGAGAAAAAGAATCCTAATCAGGCTCTGTGCTGCCAGCACAGCAAACTGAGATCATGACCTGAGACGAAATCAAGGGTCAGACACTTACTTGGGTGTCACCCAGGTGCCCTAGAATGACATTCTTGCCATCCTCAATGTCTCCAGGTTACTCCTGAAAATATATCCTTGGCGCTGACCGCAGACTTACTCATCTGAAATATGGATAAAGTCACCCTCATATCCTATTCTCAATCACCGTCATTTCTTCCAAGTGAGTCAATAAGGCATTACAGCCCCTTGGTCTATCATTCAGTTTCCTTCGTACTATATCTGCTAGCTCTTTTCAGTTTCATCCCTCACGGTTCATTAAATCTACCCTATATTCTACCTGAGATCAGACTCCCATCTGCTCAAAAGCGAGAGGTTCCACAGTTAAGTGAACAAGGCTGGTGACACACAATAGTGAGTGGCTGTGTGAAAGTGTATCTCCATTTGTCGGATTCAAGTTCAATTTTGAAGAGCCTTCGCTTGTCAAACTGAACACGTCCGTGAGCCAAACGTATTACAGAGCTCCGGTCCCTACCAAATGGTAAGCCGGCAGGTGCTGTGATCCCCAGAATGAACGTTGTTCAGAATGAACAATGAAGGAACCAGAGGAACTGATCGGGAAAATGAATTCCAGGAACCGGTGGAAACGCTTGAGAACTGAGCAATTAAAGGCGGCACACATCTTGGAGCTGAAGAGGGTGAGGCAGCCTGTGCAGAGCTGAGAGATCAGATGGTACAAAAGCTGAATAAAATTTACTCTTGTCTTTCCCAGTGTTGCAATGAGAAAATCTTTGTCTGATCTTTCTTTGAGGAAATCCGTAGCAACAGCTAAACACTAGGATGCTTGTGTCCTCTGAGGAAACAGGGCTTCTGAAAGCCTCAGGACAAAGCATTGATAAAAGTCAATATGATTTGAGGCACCTGTGTGGCTCAGTCGGTTAAGCATCGGACTTCAACTCAGGTCATGATCTCCTGGGTTTATGAGTTCGAGCCCTGCATTGGGCTGTCGGCTGTCAGCATGGAGCTCACTTCAGATCCTCTGTTCATCTCTCTCTCTGCCCCTCCCCTGTTTGTGTTCTCTCTTTCTCTGTCTCTCTTAAAAATAAATAAACATTAAAAAATGTAATTATGATTTGACCTGCCACGTTGACACCTTCATGCTTCACCCTTGTCCCCCCCAAACCACGGAATAACTGGTTTACAATACAAAGAGGTCTATTTCAATCCATGCTGTCTCGCCTTAAAAATGTAAGGAAAATGTAAAGAGGACAAATTAACCAAGGAAACTGCCTGCCGTAATTGTAACAAAGGGAGCAATGGAGACATCTTTCCTTAAACTGGCTGATTTGAAACAGGCTAGGCCCTAGTGTTGGCCATTGCCCCAAACACATTGTAAGATGCGTTATCTAGTGATAACCCCAGAGAAACATCAGCTAACAATTGGCTAGTCAATTGACAAACAAAATGACGTTAAAATATTGACAAATGGGTGGACAATACAGAGTATCTGAATGAAAACGTGTGAAAGGTTAAGGGATTTTTATTGTCATATATATAAGGGGATAAAATGTTAGCAATATAAACCAAAAAAAAAAAAATCATCAAATGAACGCATGGATTTTAGATGCAACAATAAAATAGTTGGAAAAACATGATAGATGGAGTAGATGCTAATGACTGGGGAAAAAAAGGAGTTAGAAATTAGGGGTAGCCTTTTGTGAACCTCCATGGAAGGCAACACGAAAGTGACGAACGGTAGCAAATCAAAATAGGTATTTTCAGGCATGAAGCGTACATATAAATACTTAACATTAACTAAGTATCAAAGATACATAACTATTCATGTAATGAAATCCCAGAGAAAGGAAGAGCAATCAAATATACACGGAGAAAATATTTGAAACATTAATGAAGAGTTATGAGCTATTGCTCAGTTTAGAAAGACCAAAGTCCACAGATGAACCGCTTGTGGGCCTGTCCAGGGGGTGGCGCTAATGCCACAGCCCATCACTAGGCCAAGGGAGATGTGGTGGGAGCCGTCGTCGGAGAAACAGGTTGGATGTACATAGGCTAACCTCACTCCAGTTTGAAAAGATAGGGCTGATTGGTTAAGACAAAAAAAAGAAAGAAAGAAAGAAAGAAAGAAAGAAAGAAAGAAAGAAAGAAAGAAAGAAAGAAAAAAAGAAAAAGGAAGAAATAGAAGTATATAAGTATACACAATATGATTTGCATATATTTACATAATGATTTATAAACTGATTTTCTAGGGATATTTATGATCACCAAGATACATAATAAACATAAAGGTTGTATGAGAGATGGGTATGGAGTGTGGCTACAAGAAAGCCATTTTTAGCTTTAACTAAAGACTGGTTCATCCATAGTTGATTTACTTGGCTATATCAGACACACCACTGTTCCTGAAACAAATGTTATGAGTTCCCATTTCCTCCTTGTTCACTCTGCATCTCCTCCTCCTTCACTGCTTCCTTCCATGGTCTTTCCTGGGAAAAATCTCTATTGTTGTGTCTAAGGGAATCCTTCTTCCACTTTGCAGTGATGTCTCCTTCTGTACTGTATGCGGGACACACAGCCATTATTATCTTGAACCTGGGAAGGTTTCTGTTGTTGCCCTCTTCTAGAACTTGAGGAAAATGAGAGCAAAGATGGCAGTCTATTCGTCTCTATTTCCCTAATGTCTAGTGTAGTGCCTGCACTGTGCTTGGTGGAAAATGAAATGCTTAAAAACAGAGAGAGAAAGGAGTTGCAAAGAGCCATACTAAAAAGATCCCTTAATCTCCAAGTTAAATTTTGTTTTCTTAAGCCACCTGTTTTGTTATTTAAGTGTGAGCAGAGAATGGGTCAAGAGGAAAGCAGGCTATAGGCAGAGTCTTATTAGCATAAGAGAGGACAATTATGCGCAAATTTGTCTCTCACTATCTAACTGGTTTTGTTTGTAAGTTTTACTTAGGGGCACATGGATGGCTCAGTCAAGGAAGCCTCTGACTCTTTATCTCCGTTTATGTCATGATCTTGGTTCATGTCACGATCTCACAGTTGGTGAGTTCAAGCCCTGCATAGGGATCCTTGGTGACAGTGTGGAACCTGCTTGGAATTCTCTCTTCTCTCTGTTTGCCCCTACCCAACTCGTGCTCTCTCTTTCTTCTCTCTGTTTGCCCCTACCCAACTCGTGCTCTCTCTTTCTCTCAAAATAAATAAATAAGCTTAAGGAAAATTAAAAAAAAAAGTTTTACTTACGAAGGGGAAAGGGCCATTATACCTTACACAAATTTGACTCAAATTACAAATCTAAGTGTAAAACACACAAATATAAAACTTCCAGAATAAACCTTAGGGGAGAGTCTTCATGATGTAAAGTCTGGCAAAGAGCTCTTAGATGTGACATCAAAAATATGATCCTTGAAGAAAGTGAACTACAGCCTTATTTAGATTTCACCAACTGTTACCAGCATTTGTGTGTGTGTGTGTGTGTGTGTGTGTGTGTGTGCGTGTGTGTGTTTGCATGTAGTACTATGAAATTTTATCATATATGTAGTAAGTCACCATAATCAGTACAGAACTTTTCAGTATTATAAAGAAACAAGAATTGATCTGTTTTATATCATTATAAATTTGTTATTTGGGGAATATTATATAAATGGAATGGTATAGCATGGGACATTATGATATTAGCTTTATTTAATCAGCTCAGTGTAATGCATTTGAAACTCATCTAAGTTGCTGTGTATATCAATAATGTATTCCTTTTTATGTCTGAGTAGTATTTTATCGTATGGATGTACCACAGTTTATCTTTTTGCCCCTTGTACAACACTTGAGTTGTATCTTTTTTTTTTTTTTTTGTAATTTAAATAAAGTTGCTAGGAATAGTTATGTATGGTTTTTGTGTGGATATGTTTTCCAAAGCCAGGCATAGTAAATCAAAATGACCTTTAAATAACATTTTGATCCAACATCATCATCTTAAGTATTGTGTATCTATAATGAATATAATTAACACAAAGCATAAAGAAATATTTTTGTAATAATTTTATGAGTTTACTTTGAAAGAGATTGAGGACTAATTTCTGTGTAAGAGTTGGTAAATTTAATTTCTCTATTAGTATCTTCTGGATTATGTAGTATCATGGTTCACTTTGTAAATAATTTTTGAAATATTCATAATTTTGGTGAAACTTAAATGAAAAACTTATATAGTACTTTTTCTGGTTATTCCGTGGTATATTTTTAAATATCCTTGGGGCGCCTGGGTGGCTCAGCCACTTAAATGTCTGACTCTTAATTTCAGCTCAGATCATGATCTCAAGGCTATGAGTTCAAGCCCCACGTTGGGCTCTATGCTGGGCATAGCATCTTTGAGATTCTCTTTCTCCTTTTCCCTCAGCCCCTCTTGTGCTTGTGTTTTCTCTCTAAAATAAAATGATTAAAATAAAATAAAATAAAGTAAAGTAAAATAAAATAAAATAAAATAAAATAAAATAAAATAAAATATCCTTTAGTTTCCTGATGCCTCCTTTATTAGAAATTAAAGGAATCAAAAAAAATAAAGGAATCATATTAAAATGTCCACTTTTTTTTCCGTGTTCTATAAACCTTTCCACAGTTTCTGTTTTCTCAAAATCTGGTTCATGATCTGAATGTTTCCTTTATTTCACAGCCATATTCTTCACAGAAATATTTGGAGGGTTTTCATGTTTTCAGTACTCGTGGGCTCTCGGTGGTATAAACTGTCTCCATGAAGTGTCTGTGTGTTATAAACACAATAAATGGTGGCTTCCCATGCCCTTTAATTTGCCCACGGGCAATCCAGATGCCTTCACAAACTTCTGTAGCCCGGAGATGGTTTTGATGATAATTAACATGTAGCATCATCAAACTAGGTAGGCTAGTTCAGAAGAAGCTGGTCCCAGAGCCCTGTGGCAACAATTCATGAGACGTCAGGAATGGATCCACAGACATCAGAATTCATTCAGAGAAATTTTACAATATACATGGGCTCAAAACAGAGAGGGTTTTGTGTTTTTGTTTTTGTGGTTTTCGTGAAAAAAAAAAAACCTATAAACAAAGAACCTCACCAATAAAATCTTCTAAGGAAAGCAGCATAATTAACATGTTATGTCTCTTCAAGCATTATTTTTTTCAAACTACTTGATACTGATTCTGGATTTCTCTCTCTCTCTCTCTCTCTCTCTCTCTCTCTCTCTTTTTTTCCTCCTCTCCCTTCCCCTCCTCTTCCATTCTTTTTCCCCTCTCTCCCCCCTCTCCTTTTCTTTTCCTTATCAAAACTGAAACACACTGTGGAATCATGTTGCAGCATTTGGAATAACATGTACGCAGCTATGCCTAGGGAATTAGGACTTGTAGTGTCTATGTTCAAATGTGACTCCTTCAAATATACAGATTATACCTAGAATAAATGAATCAAAGGCAGTATATGAGAAAGGTTACAATAGCCCAGAATTTAATTCCCACTGAATATTTTCTCCATTATTATACTTGCTTCTTTACATTGTTTGGCTGTTTGTCAATCCTTCATGTAAATGTAAAAAATTTTGAAATTGACAGTGGCCATATTTATACAAAGGAAAGGTAGTTTTAGGAGCCAAAGTTTCATTTGCTATCATAACAGATTTTTATAGACCTCCATAAATCTTTGCTGTAGTACCTCAACAATGACTTTGAACATAACATCCGTGGTTTGACAGTCATTGTCTTTCAGATTGCACTGTAGCACGGTAATCAATTTGAAATGTAGAATTTAAGCTGAAGTCTTATTTAATACTTCGGTAGAGAAGGGAGAAAAGGTCAAGATGGCTACGAATGTCATATTTCTTTAAGCAGTTCCTGGGGACAAACAGCTCCCTGGATGGATAATCAGCACATCATTTTTACCACATTACTTGAGAAAATTTTTCAGTGAACAGGAAACGTGAACACTGATATTGTAGAGACACATTACTTGAGGAGAACGATATCATCTAATTTGTATTTTGCATATCTCCTCACGTGACTCATGGTCACTGCGGTGGGGTGGGGGTGGGGGGGTCTTTCTGTCCCAGGCTAATGGCAGCCTCTGTCACTAGCCTGTTTAGGCCTTGTGAAGCCTGGCCCGGTACCCTTATGACTGCAGATCCTAATTTGTATTCTGTTTCACTTTACTTGCCCTGGCTATGGCTTCTTCTCAGCCACTGGATAACAGGTTTATTTTACAACCCTACAGAGTATATTGAATATTAAGACAGGGAGCAGTGTCCTAGCCATGGTTCTCAGAGAATCTTTCCCTGAGCCACCACACCCTGCTCTCTGAACATACTCCCTCTAAGAGAATAACAGTGTCCTGTCCTTCTACTCTTAGGCTGTCCCTTGTATCCCATTGCACAGGTCACCCAAGAGTAGCTGACATATAAAGAGCCTCCTCATTCCAAACAGCCTCAATCTTAGCAGGAAGGAAAAGGCAACAAAGTGATAGAATGGGGAGTAACAGCTGAAATATTCTGAACAGTAAAATCCCAGACATTCAAATAATAAAATAAAAGAATAAAAAAAAAACAGTAGAATAAAAGAAAATATGAAATAGAATGGTATTTTAGATTTAGTCACTTATTTTAAAGATACAACCCACTGATTTTTAGTGACTTCTTTAGCATTGCACAGTCTTCATAATAAAGCCGTTTCAGACATTTCCAGGCATTCCTCATTCTTCCTGCCATCCTCAGACAACCCCTACTCTCCTGTCCGATACTATACATTTGCTTCCTTTGGACCTTTCCTATAAATGATATCATGAAATATGTAGTCTTTTCTGTCTCGATTCTCTCACCTAAACTACTGCTTTCTTTGAATCATCTAGGC
Organism: Panthera tigris; assembly: GCF_018350195.1. NCBI lineage: Eukaryota > Metazoa > Chordata > Mammalia > Carnivora > Felidae > Panthera > Panthera tigris. The sequence goes on from NC_056661.1 coordinate 66,857,355, forward strand.
ATTTCATTTCATGACGTTGCTGGATAATATACAGTTGTATTATTATGCCACATTTTGTTCATCCATTCGAAAGTTGGTGACGTTTGCATTGAAATTATTGGGCAATCGATGCGACGCGGCTATGAGGTACTGATACAAGTCCGGAGTAGACATACGCTTTCATTTTTCTTGGATACCAATAGGAGGATGGTTGGATTTTATAGTTTACAAAGTTTCTCTACCATTTCCATTCCCACCAGCAGGGTAGGAGAGTAACGATTTTTCCGCATCCTCACCAACACTTGTTTTGGTTTTGTCTTTCTTATTATGTTCGTTCTAGGATGTGTGAAATGGTAACCCGTTGTGGTTTTAACTACCATTTCTGTAATGAATAATGATGTTGAGCACACTTTAATGTGTTTATTAGCCATCTGGGGCTTTTTGTTGTTGTTGTTGTTGCTATTATTGTTGTTCTTAGCCATTTGAATATCTTATTTGGTGAAAAGTCTAGTCAAGACTTTTGCTCTTAAAATCAGGGTTTCTTTTTATTGATTTTCAAAGGTTCTTTATGTATTTTAATTATAAGTAGTTTTATAGGTATTTGACTTGCCTTCTGTGGGTTGTCTTTTCTGTTTTCTTTTTTTTTTTAACTTCTTTTTTAAAGTTTGTTTATTTATATCCAGAAAGAGAAAGGGCACGTGCACAAGTGGGGGAAGGGTGGAGGGAACTGGAGAAAGAGAAAGAATCCCAAGCAGGTTCCGCACTGTCAGTTTGGAGCTGATTTGGGACTCCCAGGAGATCATGGCCTGAGCTGAAGTTCCATGCTTAACCACCTGAGCCACCCAAGTGTCCCTTTTTTTGTTTTCTTAATGGTGTCTTTTGAAGTGCACATCTTTTTAAATTTGGGATGTCTAATTTACCAATTTTTTTCTTCTGTGAATTTGGCTTCAGGTTCAATTTCTAAGAATTCCTTATGTAGACAAACTTGCTTAGGATCATAAGGATTTTCTTTTATGTTTTCTTCTAAATTTCTTTGTAGTTTTTCTTCTAGTCTTTGGGCCTCTGGTCCACTTTAAGTTAATTTGTGTGTATGGTATCATAGACAAGTCTAAATTAATGGTTTTAAAAATCTCTTTTGTGATATCTACTTTGACCCATCATATATTGAGAAATGGGTTGTTTAATTTTCAAATAGTTAGAGGTTCTCTATGTCTGTTTTGGTTATTTATTTCTAGTTTAATTCTGTTATAAATAGAATACATGTTTTGTGCGACCTCAATCTTTTTAAATTTATTTAGATTTGTGCAAGATCTGTGTGTAGAAACTATATGCATGGATGAAAAAAAATCAATGACGATCTAAATTAATGGAGAACTATATCATGTTTGTGGAGTGGAACACTTAAGAAAAAACATGTCATTTCTCTCCAGAGCAACCTCTAGATTTATGCGATAACAATCCAAACCCCCGCAGGATTGTCTATAGAAAGTCAAGTTAATTCTAAAATTTACATTAAATGCAAACTGGCTAGAACAGCGAAAATCATTTTGAAAGTTAGAAATAAAGTCATAAAAAATATACCGCATTATTTTAAAACTTATGTGAAAGCTACAGTAATAAAGGCAATACAGCATTAACAAAAGCACAGACCAATTAAACAGATAGTTTTTGTTCAGAAATAGATCCATATAAAGGTGGCCAAAGGATTTTTGACAAAGGTGCAAAGCAATTCAATGAAGGAAAGATAGAATCTTCAACAGTGTTGGGCATTCATATGCAGAAAATGAGCCATGAATTAAACATCATGTTTTATACAAAACTTAACTGAAAATAATTCACAGATCTAAATCTCAAACAATATGATACAACCTTTGGAAGAAAGCAGGTGAAAATTTCCATGACCTGAAGTGAGGCAAAGATTTTCTAGACATGAAGCCAAAATACAAAGGGCTGACAAAGGACTTCTAGGCAGAACATGTGAAAATCTCTTAGAACTCAAAAGTAATGGGGCACCTGGATGGCTCAGCTGGTTATGCATCCGACTCTTGATTTCTGCTCCAGTTGTCATCTCACGGTTCGTGAGTTTGAGCCCCACATCAGGCTCTGCACTGACAGTGAGGAGCTTACTTGGGATCTTCTCTCTCCTTTCTCCCTGCCCCTCCCCTGATTGCACACACTCTCTCTCTCCCTCTCCCTCTCAAAATAAATAAATAAAACTTAAAAAAAAACACAAAAAACCTCAAGCATAAGAAAACAAGTAACTAAAAGTTGGATCAAAGATTGGAACGAACACTTCACCAAGAGGATATATGAATGACAAATAAGCAAATGAATAAAAAAGTCCCACATCATTACCCTTAGGTATACACACAATATAACCATGATAGGATACTTCTGCACAGCTATTACAATAGCCAAATAAAATATGGTGATAATAGCAATGCTGACAGACAAGTGGTACTCTCATACGTTATTGGTAAAGCTGTGGATGCTACAACTAGTCTGGAAGATAGTTGGGAATTTTGTATAAGTTTACATTTATACTTACCATATGACTCAGCATCTTTATTTACTCTGGAATGATGAAAACATACGTTCACATACAACTTGTACGTGAATGCTTACATCAGCTCTTTTCTTACTTCCATACAAATGGAGAGCACCCACATTGCCTTCAAAAGGTAAATGGCTACACAAGTTGTGGTACACCCATGAGACAGTACTACATGGCAACAGAAAAAGTAATAAACCATTGATATACAATGATGCTGATCAATTTGAAAGTCATTATGCCGAATGAAAGAAGCTCCTTTGAAAGATTACATACTCTAATATTTCATTGGATAACATTCTTGAGGACAAAATTATACATAACTGGCTCTCAGGGTTTGGGGAAGTGGAGGATATGACTGTAAAGAGATAGCACAAGAAATATTTTAGTATGAAAAAAATGGTGATGCATCCTGTTTGTGACGGTTACAGGAATCATACATGTGATACTAGCCATTGAACTATCGATGGTGGGCTTTTTTTTTTTTTTTGATGAATTAATTAGTAAGTCTTCATGTGGTCAGAGAAGGAACGATTATTCTGCTTGGGCTGGTTTAAGCCTCCTAATTCTATGTGTTTATGCTAAAAGGGTCTCAGCCATGATGATCTCTTTAAGTATTGCCTCTTTTTCATTCTCCCTTCTCCATCTAGATTCTACCTGCTCTATCCCTTTTACCAATGTTACGTTAGAGAAAGACACTGATTCCTCTGTTCCATTTGGCTTTTCTAACTAGTTCATCTTTACACAGATGATGCATTTTTTTATTTTATTTAGAGAGGAGGGGACGGGCAAAGAGAAAGAAAGAGAGAGAGAGAACCCCTGGGGCTGGAACTCACAAAATGCGTAATCATGACCTGAGCCAAATCAAGAGTCAGACACTTAACTGACTGAGCCACCCAGGTGCCCCACCGATGATGTATTTATTTATTTTTTTTGAAATATCACAATTAGACTCCTATGTTGGGAGTCCCTAAAAACATCCCCAGATTTGATGAATCACTAGGATGACTCACAGAACCCAGCATATAGTCAAACTCTCAACTGTGATTTATTAACAACAAAAGGATACAGAACAAAATCAGGAAAGGGACAGTGTAGGAGTCCAGAGGAAAGTCAGGCACAAATGTCCAAGAGTCCTCTGCCAGTGGAGTCATACAGGACATGATTACTTTCTCCAGCAATGAACTGTGGCAACACCTGTGAAATGTTGTTGACCAGACATGCTCATTAGAGAATCAGTGCTCAATATATTTATTGGGAGCTAATCCTGTAGGCATCTTCCATTTATCATGTACTAAAAGTTCAAGTCTTGCAGAAAGAAAGTGGATATTCACCATAGACCACACTGTTGAACAAACACTTTAGGTATGGTGAACACCCTTACTAGTTCTGGAAATGATAGGACCCCCCCGCCCTGAAACTCAAGTTCCCAAACACTAGTCAAGGACAACCTTGCAAAAAGGTCTTTAAGGAGAGCAGTCTTAAGTTATTGTCAGTTCTTTTCTGTAGAATGCCCACCTTCAGCAGTGCGGATTTTGTGTTTTCTATCTCTTGCTTTCTGCAAGACCATGAAAACCAAACTTGAATGCCATCTTGGTTTGAAAAATTAAAAAAAAAAGTCTTTCAGGGAAAGCCTGCTTCCTACCTCCATTGCTTTTTCTTAATCCTTGCTTTGACTTAGCGTGTGGGAAGATTGTGTATTTTCTGGCAAGACAAACATTTTTATAACACTTCCTATTTTACTCAGCAGTTTAACTTATTGTCTTTGGGTTTCAAAGGCAAGACAGCATGACCTAGCTACAGGGCTTAAGAACATAAAAATCTATATTACGCATGACTTGTTTCAAGGCATGGGCTTATCATTCACAATCTTATTTGCATGTGGGAAATTCATTAGGAAACATACTAAGGATCAGTATTAGGCAAGGGGAGAAGTGGAACAGAAATGGAGTCAACAAGTGTGATGCAGGTGATCTTACAGGGAGTTGGGGATGGGAATGGCTCTTCTGACTTGTCCCCTTTGTGGTATGGGGCCTAACATTCACATCCCCTCATCATATGGCATTGGATGGCAAATGACTTTAAATAATAGGCAGTTTCACATTGTTGAGGTGAAGATAAATCTGAGAGAAGAACCAAGCTCAACAATGTCAGGGTTTTCCACTGCTAGTTCTGGGGACTCATCATGCCTATGGCCCGGGCGGGAGAGTGGGAAATAAGATCTGGGCAGAATATGCATGGCCTACAGTCTTATAGGAAACCAATAAATTAAAATAAGAGACTTACTTTGAAATTACCTGTAACATAATTTTGTTGATGTTAATATATTGAAGTTGGACTTAAATAGAAGAAAGGTAAATTTGTTTTCTGTTTTTCTATTTTTAATTTTTTTAATATGAAATGTATTGTCAAATTGGTTTCCATACAACACCCAGTGCTCATTCCAACAGGTGCCCTCCTGCATGCCCATCACCCACCCTCCCCTCCCTCCCACCCCCCATCAACTCTCAGTTTATTTTCAGTTTTCAAGAGTCTCTTATGTTTTGGCTCTCTCCCTCTCTAACTTTTTTTTTTCTCCTTCCCCTCCCCCATGGTCTTCTGTTAAGTTTCTCAGGATCCACGTAAGAGTGAAAACATATGGTATCTGTCTTTCTCTGTAGGACTTATTTCACTTAGCATAACACTCTCCAGTTCCATCCATGTTGCTACAAAAAGGCAGATTTCCTTCTTTCTCATTGTCAAGTAGTATTCCATTGTATACATAAACCACAATTTCTTTATCCATTCATCAGGTGATGGACATTTGGGCTCTTTGGCTAATAATTTGGCCATTGTTGAAAGTGCTGCTATAAACATTGGGGTACAAGTGCCCCTATGCATCAGCACTCCTGTATCCCTTGGGTAAATTCGTTTTCTATCTTGCTTTCAAATTTTTAAATTGTGATTATGATTAGCCATGGTTTGAGTCATCATCACTATCAATGGCACTTTTCCTTAGCTAGTAATTAAGTATATTAATTATAGTATATCCGTGGGCTAATTAATTTTACTATTTACTTTAAATTTTGATACTAAAAAATCATTATTTTAAAAACTTTCACTGTGTTCTTAGTCCTCTATTATGGCTAATAGGAAACTAATTTTATTTATGAAATAAATAGAATGTGAGTTAGCATAGTATTGAATGTCTGACATGGTTCGCCATAGGGTGAGTCAATTCTTCTTCTCATCCTTCCATTAAGACTGCTGTTAAGCCTGCCCTTGTTTTTCAGGTTGCAACATTGATGTAGCTTAGTCTTCCCTTGGTGTAGAAGCAATCGTAAACATACCACAAAGTTAGCACGTTGAAATTACATAGCACAACTAACTTTAAGCTGGTCATCAAATAATCAAGAATTTGAGCAACAATGTGCATTGTCTTCTTCAAAACACAAATATAAATACCACCCATTCAAATTCTGGGTTACTGAGCAATACAACACACGGGCCTTGAGAAAGAGAACAGTAGTCTGTTTTCGCTGACTTGCATTTTTGCCCTCGGCTTACAGAGCACCCAGAGTTTTCCAATTTCATGAGTTGCCTCCCAGCTAATTTTGAATGTGGTCAAATCTCACAGAGCGACAGAAGTGGAGGCAAAGGCCTTCAGAGAAAACAGCTGATTTAACTTTCCTGCCCTTGAATAAAAGTTTGCTGACATTCCTTTACTGAAGTCAGTTAATTCTGTCTCAGGGTTTTGGAGACCTTCATAGATAAGCATTAATAGTTGTACTTTGAGGATTGGGAGGTAAAAGAAAGTTCTGGATCATGAAATGCCACTTGCTCCTCTGGCCTGACTGCAGGAAATCGGAGGCACTTGGAAACAGGAGTGGAGGACTGTAGGCTGGGGATGATGAGAGAGGACATAGGTGAAGAAGAACCACAGACTCATTTTATGCACTTTTTGGATTTATATCAAAATAGCCCTGGGGATAGCGATTTTTAAATATAGAGTCCAAGGGATACAAAATTGGAAAGGAGATTGATCCCCTTTTGTGTAAGTTGGAGGAGAAAATACTTACTAACACAAATAAAACCTTGTCTCCAGAGGAACTTTCTCTATCTCTCTTCTCTCTCTCTCTCTCTTTTTTTTTTTTTTAGTTTATTTCTTCCGGTTCAGCTCGTCTTTGACACATGACCCATGACTTTCATGTTGTCAAGCAGTGAATGCACAAATATCTGACCATTGCATGACAAAGATGCTTTATTAAATGAAGCAATGACAATAAGAAACATGCCACTATGTGACAAGTAGACAGACACTGGTAATAATTGTATGTTTCTGAGCATTTATTTATATTCCTTTTTAAAAAGTCTTCTGATTTCTCTGAGTAAGGATAAATACCTGCTGTCTAATTTGAACTTAATCTGTGACATGAAAGTGTTTATAAGACTGTGTATTTATAAGTTGTTACAGTTAATCACAATTTTAAGGGTTTTCGAGTGTTCATTTAATTGAAGTTTAAAGTTTTAAGAAGTGTAAAAATAACCAAACTATGTTTAAGAAGCCTGAGAAAATGCAGATGAAATGTTAAGAAAACATTGGAGACCAGATTGAATATATTAATAGATAAAATGAAACTATGAGATGACAAAAAGGACAAGGCATTGAAGATAGAGAAAATTGAAAATACAAAGGACAGAAGGCCAGGCATCTGGGTGGTTCATTTGGTTGAGCATCTGACTCTCGATCTCATGATTCATGAGATCCAGCCCTGCATCAGACTGCCCTGACAGTGCAGAGCCTACTGGGGATTCTCTCTCTCTCTCACACTCTCTCTCTGGCCCTCCCTTACTCCCACTCGCTTTTTCAAAATAAATAATTTAATTTAATTTAATTAAAAAAAAGAAGAACAGAAGGTCACAATCAAGTGTAAATATACAAATAATCAGTATGAGCTACTCGGGATTAGGGAATATATATTACTTCGGGATCACTACCATGCATGGATATTGTCCTCTCACTGTATGTGATTCTCATTTCCTGTCTCACATGGTTTTCAAAGACAATTTTTGATGGTGTTATTCTCATTAAAGGGTATCAACAAAATTCCAAATATGCTTATACCATCAAAAACTGGTATGTTGACATTTAAATCTATTACTAAGTTAGCAAAATATATTACCATCTCCTTAACTAATGCCCATTAGCCTTTGCAAGAATGGCCAATCTATGCTAGGACAGCTAGGGAAAGGGTAAATGCCTGAAGTAAAATGGTAATAGTATTTACAACTGAACACTGATACTACTAAACACTCAGGAGTCTTTGTTATCAAATCATCTCTATAGTCTTGTGAGTTAGGTAAGTGTTTCCACCTTATAGATAAAAATTCTTAAGATTCACACGTTAAATAATTTTGTATACTCTCAACCCTACTAGGAGAAGGGACTGGATTCCAGTTCAGGCCTGCTTAAATCCCAACAGATTGCTAAGTAAATCACACAGATCGTCTCACACAAATCCAAAGCAGCAAAGGAGATAGAAATGAAAAGTATGAGGATTTTAGTAAGGAATGATTAAAAACTGCTTGACCTCTGTATTCTACCATGTGCAGGCTGAGTGGACAAGCTTCCTTGGACCCCCAGAGAGGGACTTGTATGACCGGCCTCCATTTACCACCAGCACTGTTGTAAACCTGAGCCACATTCAGCCCATGGAAGGGTCAAATATTGGACTTCAACAGGTCCCTGTTTTATCTTTCTAATCAAATTGTCCTTCTGAGCTAAGCCTCTGTTGTAAATATTGTGAATAGCATTATTTCCTAGGAGAATTTTAATGATAGGCTTTTCTTCTAAATAAAATAATTTGGAAAAAAAGAAGCTACTTGGCAATTCTTAAAGGAGTCACAAGTTGGGAGCCACATTTTTTTTAAATCAAACTAAAGGGAGCATATTGTCATGCCTAGATTTTCTTCAGCCATTAAAACAAAATCAAATACAGATCCTAGGAGCATTGTGGTTGCAACTGGGGACTTTAAAAGCAAGGCTAGGACTATTTCTGACTGTTTTCCAGTTATTTAAGTTACTATTTGAAGAGTGTCAAAGGAATGGAAGAATTAGTTGTGAAAAGTTTAACTTGATGGAAGGAACAAACAAAAGGGGCAACATATCACATTAGGTACATACAAATATGTGTGCATTTTCATTATATACACAACAGAATAGCAACATGCCCACTTTACTGATAATTTCTATTTTGTAATTTGATCAGATTAAGCCCGGAATAGATTCAGGCTTCAAGTCAACCCAAAATCTAGATTTTAACAGTAGATACCACTGTCTATAATCAGAAAAAAAAATGTGCATAGCAAAATACTTACAATTTTTTACTTACACATTTGGCTTTACAAGTAATATCTATGTATTTCAAAGTTTATTTATTTATTTTGAGAGACAGACACAGAGAGAGAGAGAGAGAGAGAGAGGCAGAGAGTGAGGGAGAGAGAGAATCCTAAGCAGACTCCCCACTCAACACTCAGCATGGAACCCGATGGAGGGCTCGATCCCATCAACCACAAGATCATGACTTGAGCCAAAATCAAGAGTAGAGTGCTCAATCCACTGAGCCACCCATGTGCCCCCAGTGATATCTACATTTTTTGAAGGGGGGGTTGAAAGGTATGTTTTTTATTTATAGTTTGTTCTAAATGTTGGCAACACATTAAGAATTTTTGGGTAGGGGCACCTGGGTGGCTCAGTCGGTTAAGCGTCTGACTTCTGCTCAGGTCATGATCTCGCGGTCCGTGAATTCGAGCCCCACGTCGGGCTCTGTGCTGACAGCTCAGAGCCTGGAGCCTGTTTCAGATTCTGTGTCTCCCTCTCTCTCTACCCCTCCCCTATTCATGCTCTGTCTCTCCCTGTCTCAAAAATAAAATAAAATGTTAAAAAAAAATTAAAAAAAAAAAAAAAGAATTTTTGGGTAGAGGTGCCTGGGTAGCTCAGTCAGTTGAGCAACTGACTTCAGCTAAGGTCATGATCTCACGGTTTGTAAGTTTGAGCCCTGAGTTGGGGCTCTGTGCTGACAGCTCAGAGCCTGGAGCCTACTTCGGATTCTGTGTCTTCCTCTCTCTCTTCCCCTCCCCCACTCATGCTCTGTCTCTGTCTCTGTCTCTGTCTCAGAAATAAACATTACAAAAAATTTTTTAAAAAGAATTTTTGGGTAATACCCTACCGATTCATACAGGATGTATACAAAATTTTGTCTTGTAAGCGTTAATATAATAATATTAATAATTTCAATAATTATTAAGTCTATATTATTATTTTTTCTTTATAAAATGAGGTAGCTAACACACAGAGAGGCTGAGTTACCCACCCACGGCATCTCTGGGTGGGGAGTCAGGCTCTGGCTCAGTGAGCATCCTCTACTGCTGTGTCCTGGGACTTTTGTGACTTTGAAATGAAACTGCACAGATACGGGCAAACACAGCATGTTGTGAAAGAAATAAAATTATTCAATGCTCACCATTTAGCTGCGGAAAATTTTCTGTTGCATGTACTCCTCACATACGCATCAGAGCTTTGGGGAAGTTGTTTTACTCCTGTTCAAAAATTAGAAGAAAAATTATAAATACTATCTCATGGGACCTATAATACGTGTCATGAAATATGAGTAATTTTGCCATCCCATGCCAGGTGTATTGCCAGCTGCAGTGAAGAAGGGGAATTTACTGTGCCTTAGCTTTAATTTGTAGGTGTCCTAATCTCATTTGCACATACCAATTGCATGTCAAGCATTCTGGGCTCACCAGTGAGATTTTGATTTAGACGATTTATAACTTTCTATAAAACATAAATAAGTAGGACTTAAGTTCTTCTTATTAAGATGAAAGGCGACTGGCTCTCTTGCTAAATTTTATGAGTAGGCCATTAAAAATGTGTGTGTGTGTGTGTGTGTGTGTGTGTGTGTGTGTGTGTGTGTGTTAAATGCATATCCTCCGTCCGGAGAGAGAAGCATCATAGCTTATTTATTTGACTTCTCAAAAATAGAGGTGCCTGGTAGCAGTGAAATGCTGCTCCTATATTTTTGATTCCTGACTCTTAGATGTTCAACTCTTTGAACAATCTGGAGAGTTTCGCGCATGAGTGGTATTGGTCATTTTAGACTCTCCACATTATGAGCAGTTGACATTAGTTGACATTTAGCATTGTGCTCAATTTTCATATCATAGGCAAAGAAATTAATATTCACGGATTTCATTACAGGCCCTATTAGGAGACTTTTTCCCCCACATATATGTTTTATAACTAATCACATACATTTCTAGAAAGTTCTTTATTCCTTCCTCCTTTCTTTCCCTCCCACTCTCCCTTTCTCCCTTCCTTCCTTCCATTATACATCCTTCCTTTCTTCTTCAGAAGATAAGTTTATTAGTACACCATGTAATGTGAGATTAATTGCCTTGATTTGAATCCTGGCTCCACATTCATTAGCTGAGTAAATATTGGCATATTGTTTAATCATGCCATGTCCACAATTATCCATGAAGATAATAAAAGATGCCATCAAAGTGGGTTTTGATAAAGATCACTGGAAAATACAAATACAGGTTACGCAATGAGAACGGTACCTGATGCACAGTAAATATCTCATGATTAATTTAACAAGTAGGCACTAAGTGCCACATATATGCTCTAATAATGAAACAATGTGAAGATTTGTACATGTACAGTGGAAACAATTTATAGTTTGGTAGGTAATAGAAATGCCCATGACCTTCACAGTGCCCCACATCCAACATCTAAGCCTTGGGTACTTGGGTGGTTGCCTCCCACACTGACTCTGGGGCTGGCCGTGTGACTTCCTTTGGTCAGTGGGCTGAAAGCTGATATGACTCAAGTAGAGATCACAAAAATGCCTGCACAAAGGGGCTTGACTTCTCTCTTGCTACTTTTAATAATGCTGCTACTGCCATGATCAGAAACAGTTAGAGTGGATTACTGGCCACTTGGCAACATGTTCAGTTGCTTCCAGCACCCCTCCTAACATCCAGTCAACCAAAATATACACAACATTATCATTAGCCCTCTGACCTCCAAACCGTGTGCGATCCCAGCCCAGATGAGCCATCCTAGCTACGCAACCCCCAAACTGTTGACCTTCATGGTTGTGAGACACAAACCTTCGATGTGGTTTGTTACGTAGCAAATGATAACGGATGCACATGAGCTGCTGATTTAGTTGTATTCTTCTGTGTATTTGTGTTTGCATGAGGGATGTCTATACAGGCTAAGAACCCTTCCACATATCTGCCATCAAACCATGTTGCTTTCTCAAAAGGAGAAAATCGGACCTAACACAGGGTCTCCTCATCTATCATTTCTGCAGGAAACATTCCTCGCAGTGGTGGCCTGAGGATTTCATCCTACTCTAGATGTCTTTCGATGGCAACTATAGGACAGCAATATCTTTTTTATATTGTCATGGAAATTAGAATATTTGAAAGAGGGGAGCTTGCAGCATATATGTAAAAATAAACATTGCACTTGGAATTTTCTCTGTTTTATTACCAAAACAGAAAATTAACTTGAACATGTAAAATCTAATTTCCTTTAAACTATATTTCTTCATAATTTATCATGTTTCACTTCCAAAGATTAGCATTAAATATGTCACTAAATGTTATTCTTTACTTTATCTGCAGTGTACACTCCATTTGTTTTTTATTTTTTAAGGGAATATGGTCTTACGTAGCAGAGAACAGGTCCTAGATTAAATCTTTGACTATGTATTATTTGATGAAGTGTATCTACCATATATAACAAAACAGATCCTAAAAAAGGAAGAAAACACAAAAGGATGAAATAACAGATGAAAGAATGTATGAAGACAAAGATCTTGAGTAAGCAACGTGTACTAAGAACATTCATGTACATTTTTCACTTGGTTCTCGCAATATACCAATAATGTAGGTATTTTTTTTAAGTTTTAGTTCAATGTTGTAGTTAACATACAACATAACATTAGTTTCAGGTGTACAATATAGTGACTCAACAACTCCATACATCACCAAGTGTTCATCACAACAAGTACACTCCTCAATCCCTATCACCAGTTTTACCCATCCCCCATGTGTCTCCCCTTTGGTAACCATCAGTTTGTTCTTCTATAGTTAAGAGTTTGTTTTTTGGCATGTCTTTTTTTTAATTTCCTTTGTTTTGTTTTTTAACTTCCACATATAAGTGACATCATATAGCATTTGTTTTTCTCTGATTTGCTTACTTAGAATTATACTTTCTAGATTTACCCATGTTGTTGCAAATGGCAAGATTTCATTCTTTTTTATGACTGAATAATATTCTAATATATATGTATATTCTAATGTATATATATGTGTATATATATATATATATATATATATATATATATACACATTCATATATCCATGGACATTTGGTCTGCTTCCATAATCTGGGTATTGTAAACAATGCTGTAATAAACGTAGGGGTGCATGTATGCCTTCAAATTGGTGTTTTTGTATTCTTTGGGCAAATACCTAATAGCATGATTACTGGATTGTAGGATAGCTCTATTTTTAATTTTTTGAGTAAACTCCACACTGTTTTCCAGAGTATCTGCCCTACTTTGCATTCCCACCAACTCTGGAGGGCGTTCCCCTTTCTCCACATTGTTGCCAACATCTTTTGTTTCTTGAGCTTTTTATTTTAGGTGTTCTGAAAGGAGTGAGGTAATGTCTCATAGTGGTGTTGATTTGCATCTCCCTGCTGGTAAGTGATGTTGAACACCTTTTCATGTTTCTGTTGACCATCTGAGTGCCTTGTTTGAAGAAACATCTGCTCATGTGTTCGGCCCATTTTTTGATTGTATATTTTGGTTTTTTGGGTATTGAGTTGTATCAGTTTTTTCTATATTTTGGAAATATTTTTTTTCCCATTCAGTACGTTGCCTTTTGGAGTTGTTGATTGTTTTTCTTCACCGTGCAGAAGCTTTTAATTTTGATAAAGTCCCAAAAGTTTATGTTTTTGTTTGTTTGTTTGCTTCTCTTGCCTGAGAGACATATCCAGAAAGATGTTGCTAAGGCTGATGTCAGAGAAATTACTGCCTGTGCTCTTCTCTAGGATTTTTATGGTTTCAGATCTTACTTTTAGTTCCTTAATCCATTTTGAGTTTATTTTTGTGTATGGTGTAAGCAAGTGGTCCAGTTTCATTGTTTTGCGCCTTGCTGTCCAGTTTTCCCACACCAACTGTTGAAGAGATTGTATTTCTTTCCATTGGATATTCTTTCCTGTTTTGCCAAAGATTATTTGAACATATACATATAGGTTAATTTCTGAGTTTTGTGTTCTGTTCCATGGATCCAGGTGTCTATTTTTTTGTGCCAGAATCGTACTGTTCTGATTACTACAGCTTTGTAATACAACTTGAAGTCTGGAATTGTGATACTTGCAGTTTCGTTTTCTTTTTAAAGGTGGCTTTGGCTGTTCAGGGACATGGCAGCCAGGGTGGATCCTCAAAGAACACATGGTTGGGGGCAGCGCACAATGTTAACAAGGTGTGACCTTGTCTTCCACAGGGCCCAGTGCTGGTGCCAATGCCGGGACCAAGGCCCCACAGAGCGCACGGGTTGGGAGAGGTGGTGATGGCAAAGTTTGGGATGATATTCTCTGGAAGGGGACTCACCGCATCTGGACTAAAGCCAGACTGACTGGGAGGGACAGAGTCACAGCAGTGCAGGTGGGTGGAGCTTGATGGAAGCAAGTTAGTCAGTCAATGTGGTTCCCACAGATGGCTGCAGGTTTATGCTGAGGGGTGTGGGTTGGGTGTGGGTTTATGTTGAGCTCCCTTGTTCCTGGAGGAGTCTCCAAGAGATCTCTGTACCTCGTGGACATGCTCTGAGATTAGTAAATAACCATCCCTCTTGGGAGGCCCCAGGTGTGTTTCAAAATGCTGCTTCTCTGCCGTATCTCTGAGGGCTGTTTGTTGTGCTATCTCTTTAAGTGTGGGGACTCAGCTTTCTGTCACCCTCTAGGCTCCCCCAGAGCGAAGCCTGCTGATTATTAAAATTCCGGGCATTAAGTCCCCCTGTTTGTAAGAACTCAGGATGTTTTGCCCCTCTGGTTTTCAAAGACAAATGTTATGGGGATTTGTCTTCTCTGTGCAGGGTCCCTGGTGTGGGGCTCTGTTTCACTCTCCTCTCCGCATCCACTAGCCCCCTCCTGACCAGGGATGGCCCAAGTCCTTTTAGCTCCCTACAACATCTCTGCCCTTCTTACCCTCTCTTCTCTTTTCTATATGGTCTCTTCTCTACCTTTAGTTGTAAGGTTTGTTCTGCTGGTCTTTGGGGGCCTTTTCCGGGTTATTTACGCCTGTGTGAATATTTTCTAGGTGTGCCAATGGGACAAGGTGGGCTTAAGGTCCTTCTCCTCCACCACCTTCCCAGCCTCCAATAATGTAGGCATTTTACTATTCTCAAAAAAAAAAAAAAAAAACCCAAAACAAAGCAATTAGGTTGTGTAGAGACTTTATATTTGATCATCCCCTGTTGGCAGAAAGTGATAGGAAT
Source organism: Panthera tigris (assembly GCF_018350195.1). Classification (NCBI taxonomy): domain Eukaryota; kingdom Metazoa; phylum Chordata; class Mammalia; order Carnivora; family Felidae; genus Panthera; species Panthera tigris. The sequence continues at coordinate 66,872,446 of NC_056661.1, forward strand.
GAGATTTTAATGTCCATGGCTCCCCTTTGTCACAGAAGACTCATTAAGAACTCAAAGAAGTGCAACCTAACAGATACACCTCGTATGCTATGGACAGAATTGAGTCTCCCCTAAATCCGTATGTTGAAGCTCTTACCCACTATGTAATGTATCTGGTGAGGAACTGGAATCTTGGGCAGTTCATTAATGTCATAAAAGCTCTCTCACTCTCTTTCTTTCTCTCCCGAGTGTGAACACAGCAAGAAGGCAACTGTCTGAAAACCAGGAAGGAAGCTCTTAGCAGACACTGAGCCCTGGGGACCCTGATCTTGGAGAGAAAATAGGTTTTCATTATTTAAGTCACCCAGCTTATGGTATTATGTTATAGAAGCTTGAGCTAATATATGTCATACTAAATAGATGGGTCTTCTCCTACTTCATACTAATTTAGGAGGCAAAGGCCAGCTTTCCTTTCCATTTATTTTTCTGCCCACTGTTTTCAACTAACATGTCACTGTGAAGTTTCCTTAGGGCATGTATTACAAATATTGTGCCCTTCTGATGACAGGTATTTTGCCCTTCTGATGACAGTATAAGATTGTCTCTTCTTTCCCTCTGGCAAAATGTACCATCATTTAGCAATTTTGTATTTAAGAATTTGTCCTAAGGAATTAAGCAAAGATATATGGAAGCATATATAGATATTAATTTTCACTGAAATATAATTTATACCACTCAAAATTTGTACAACTTAGTATTAAATGGTGAGGGAATAGCTAGGCTAATGAAGGCATTCTATAAAGTGGAATACTATACAGCCATTAAAAGAGCATTGAATGAAGATATGCATTGACAAGAATCAATGTTCAGAACGTATTATCACACTACAGATAGTACATCCATATCATGCAATAACAAATATGTGCACATGCATATAAATCTACTTATGTATGTATGTATATTATACTTCTATATAGGTATGTATTTATTATAGGATCTCTCTATAATTATTACATTTCTATCTTTTGGAGATGAGATTACCAGCAAGTTTTTGCTTGTATTTCTCTACTTTTAAGATGTCTTGCTATAAAATAATATTTTTGGTGGAAAGAAACTCTTTAAGAAATAAAAATAACCCTTAAAAACACTAAATAACATGTTGCAACATAAATCCATCATATTAGCAAAAATAAACAAAATAGATGTAATCTAATGTTCATAGTATTAAGTTGAAGTATTTAAACACTGACATTATCAGTGTAAACTGTGTCATGCCTTCTGGAAAGCAAGCTTTCAATAAGCAACATGATCGATCCAAATGTATGGATCTATTGTTTCTTGTAATAGCAAATGAAACGTTTAAAAGGAATAAAAAAAATATTTGGCCAAAGGGGGGAAAAATGTGCTCAAAGATTTTTATGACAAGTGTTTTGAAAATAGAATAATTGTTGCTCAAGTTCCCCTATACTGGAGCAAAGTAAAAATGAAGTAAATGCTATGCTTTTAAAATTTTCCTAGGTGGAAAACGTTAACATTGAGTTGCCATGTGATAATAAGGTTATATGCAATGTTTATATGCATTGAAAAGAAGCCAAGAGAGAATGGAAGTGCAAATAACTGAAGCTTTTAGTTAATTTTTAATTCTGATGTAAATTTCTTAAATGCACATAAAAACTAGTTGCTAAAAATACCTGTACATCAGCATAATCATAACATAATCCATGACAAAATGATAAATATCTTTAAGCATTCAAAGTTAGAGAGTAAGGGCCTTCTAGTCTACATGCATTGAGAAAAATATTTTTCTTCTAATTTGTCATCTTGGAATAAACACAATTAATGTTTCTGCAGCCTATCTCTTTGCTTGTGTTTCTAAAACAAGAGACAGTGACATGACCACGCAACAAAGAATAATGAAAACAGAAGTGACAGTGTCCACACTCTTCTGAATTGTGGCACCAGGTACACACAAATCACAGCCTGAAATACTCAAGACTTTGGATGTTAGCTTCTGTTTATGAACTATATAGGGTGCTTATCGTGTGCTTTCCATGATGGCAACAACCAATCTTTTCCCATAGTATTTATGGCGATTTTCTTTCTTTCTTTCTTCTTCTTTTTTTTTTTTAAGATTATTTTATACCTGGCCGTACCTAAATGTTGTGCCTGGATTTCAAATGGGAGAAGCTATCTTGTGCTTTCGCTAACGAAAAGAGGCCAAGCTCATTGCTGAACTGGGGTGATTATCTTTCCAAGAAGGAAATGGAAAGGTGGGTGGGCTGGATACTCCGATGGCTTAGGGGCCTTTCACATTCCATCTCACGACATCCGCAAACAACTCTGTGAGGTGGGAGTTATAATGCCCAGTTTCCAGCTGAGGAAACTGTAAAGAATGGAGGAGGTTTCAAACCCCATGATGGGTGGACTCCTCACACAGAATAAAGGGTCTGTAAGATGATGTCATTGCCATGTTCTTAGATGACGTGGACTGTGACCGCATTGAATGAAGATCTCAGGTCAAGGGCTTAAAAGACATTGGATGACAATACATCATATTTGCCAATACCTTTGTGTCTGGGGTTCTAAGAGTCCGTGTTATGCCTGCATTACTTGACTACAATTACTGAGCCAAACACCTAACAGATGACTCACTACGGCCTTCAAGCACCGCCCTCCTCACATCTGGAGGTTCAAAATCCAGACCTGGTTCTGTCCTTAGTTTTGCTGCTTCTGTGACATTTTCTTTCTTCTTATTTATTTATTTATTTATTTATTTATTAATTTTTAACATTTATCTCTTTTCGAGAGATGGAGAGAGCTTGAGTGGGGGAGGGGCAGAGAGAGACAGAGACACAGAACCCGAAGCAGGCTCCAGGCTCCGAGCTGTCAGTGCAGAGCCCGAGTCGGGGGCTCAAACTCACGAACCGTGAGATCATGACTTGGGCCGACGTCGGACGCTTAACCGACTGAACCACCCAGGGGCCCCGACATTTTCCCTTCAATATTTGCAAACTTTGAAGTGGAAAGATTTTGTCCACACTTATGCCCCTGCTGGTTGTCACGCTCACTGAAATGCTTCCACTCGGTGGTGAAATGATCATATTAGATAATAACCATATTCTTTCACCAGAATCTAAAATAGTAGTAAACTTCAAGTGTTTCACTGCATGATAAAGAAAACAATACCTTTTTAAACCAGCATTTATCTGGGAGTACTAAATGCATTAGCAATGAAATAAAATATTTTTATATTTCCTTTTATTCCCAGAAAGAAGGCTGGGTAATTAAGGTGTTCTTCTAGGATCTTCCAAAGCTCCAGATTTTATTTAAAAAAGCAACAATGATTAGTAACAAATGCTTGTATATATTGAAGTTTTTATGGACAGTAAATATTTGTTCAGCCCATATTTTCTTATTATTTGTTTTAAAACCCTACCAGGACTTCGGCTTCCTGCAAAGACTGAGAAAAAGGAATGAGATTTGACCTCCCACCTGAAAAAAACAAACAAGCAAAGAAGCAAAAACCAATCTCTAAATGTATTTAAAAGGATTCAAATTTTAAAAAACGATTCAAGCCACACAATGTAGATTCTATGTAGTCATAAAGGAAGTACACTAGCAGCTGCTAATAGAAATAGCTAAGGAAATTATTTAAATATTGGGACGCACTATAAAGCAGTTATAAGTGATTCACAAGTTAAAGAATAAAAGGGAAATTATGAGCTATATTAGGGGTTCAGTTTGGTTGAGCATCCGATTCTTGCTTTCAGCTCAGGTCATGATCCCAGTTCTGTGGGATAGAACTCTGTGTTGGGCTCTGCACTGAGCGTGGATTTTCTTGGAATTCTCTCTGTCTCTCTCTCTGTCTCTTTCTCTGTCTCTCTGTCTCTCTCTCTCCATCTGCCCTTCTCCCCCACTCATGTTCTATCTCTCTAAAATAAAAAAAAAATAATGCAAACAAACCAACAAATAAGGAAGATATTTTAACTGAATAAAAATGAAAGCATGACAGGGGCACCTGGGTTTAGTGTTTGACTTAGGCTCACATCATGATCTTGCCCTCAGTGAGTTCAAGCCCCCCCGTCGGGCTCTGTGCTGACAACTTGAAGCCTGGAGCCTGCTTCAGATTCTGTGTCTCCCTCTCTTCCTGCCTTTCCCCTGCCCTCTCTCTCTCTCTCTCAAAAATAAATAAACATTAAAAAAAAAATGAAAGCATGTACCCTAAATGGCCAAAGCAATCTTGAGAAAGAAGAACAGAGCTATAGGTTTATTCCAAGATTATAATGTTGGTTTAACATTGTGAGATAAATTAATGGAATTCACCATATTAAAAAACAAAAAAAAGGACATCATATGATTTCAAAATTTAACACAATGTTACAGTTATCAAGGAAATGTGATATTGGCACATTAATAGAGAAAGAGATCAATGGAACAGAAAAGAATGTCCTAAAATTGATGCACATATATATATGTAACTTGACTTTCATCAATGGTGCAAAAGTAAGTCAGTGGAAAAATGATATGCTTTTCAATAAATGGTATGGACGAGCTAGAGTTATTTACAAGGGACATGATGAAATGTTTTGGAATATTGGATATGTTCATTCTTTTCATTGTGGTCATGGTTTCATGGATGGATATGAATATCAAAATTGATTAACTCATATACTTAAAATTTTTTTTTAATGTTTATTTATTTTTGAGAGAGGGAGAAAATGTGTGACTGGGGGAGGGGCACAGGGAGAGAATCAGGGACAGAGAATCCAAAGCAGGCTCTGCACTGACAGTAACAAGCCCGATGTGGGGCTCGAGCTCACAAACTGTGAGATGGTGAACTGAGCTGAAGTTGGATGCTCAACCGACTGAGCCATCCAGGGGCCCTTAATACACTTTGTATATTTATTTTAATGTTTGTATATTTTTGACAGAGAGAGAGAGAGACAGAGACAGAGCGTAAGCATGGGAGGGGCAGAGAGAGAGGGAGACACAGAATCGAAAGCAGGCTCCAGGCTCTGAGCTGTCAGCACAGAGCCCAAAAAGGGGCTCGAACTCACGAACCGTGAGATTATTACCTGAGTCAAAGTCGGCCGCCTAACCAATTGAGCCATCCAGGCGCCCCATCCTTGATACACTTTAAATATGTGCAGTGTATTATATGTCCATAATATGTCAGTAAATAAATCCCCTAAAGTCTCCTGATTTTGTTATTATAATAATTTAGGCAAAACACTTGCATTCAAATTGGCAGCTATTAATAATTTCAGTTTTATCTAAAGTTATATACGTTTAAACAGGTTTTATATACAAAAAATTATTCAGGACCCAACAATAAAATCATTTGCTAGATCTACCAAGATAGGCCCCATATCTGGAGGTAGTATTTTGAAGAAGTTGGTAATATTCAAATCATGCAACATGCATTCCACTAAACGAGGCACTTCTGACTCCCAAAGTTCAGCAAAAGCAGTCGTCGGCTGTGCATGGCTCATCACGAATCACTAGAATACTAATTAAGGAAGAGTACAGAGAATAAGTGTCTTGGAAATTGAAAGGTCCTTAACATTTCTTTGTGAGCAAGAGTATTGATAACTCTTAAAAAGACACAGAGCAAAAACAAAAGAAAAAAGAATTCTGATGACCTTTTGTAATGGTTTTTGTTTCTATTTAATTTCCATTTAACATTCATTTGCTTTCGTCTTTCATTGCAACAACCCCACACACACGCACACATGCGTGCACACACACACACACACAATTTCACTTTAGTTAAAAATGACTTGTCACAGTCTTATTATTTCTAAATGTCAGAGTAATTCTTTCTCATATCCTACTTCGTCCCATCTTAGAGAATGAAGGTGTGTCAGCAATTTTGTGTAAGTCAACTTATCTTTTGTGTCGGTCAAACTCAGTGAATTAAACGATAATTTTAACTCTTCTAGAAGTAAATGCATTATGAAAGGACGATTATTTTATTTTTTCAATGTATTTATTTAAATTCAAGTTAGTTAACGGAGAGCGTAGTATTGTTTTCAGGAGTAGAACCCAGTGATTCATCACTTACATGTAACACCCAGTGTTCATCCCAGCTAGTGCCCTCCTTAATGCCCATCCCCCATCTAGCCCATCCTCTACCCCTCACCTTCCCTCCAGCAGCCCTCAGTTTGTTCTCTATTTAAGACTCTCTTAGGGTTTGCCTCCCTCTCTGTTTTTATCTTATTTTTCCTTTCCTTCTCCCATTTTCATCTGTTTGTTTCCTAAATTCCACATATGAGTGAATTCCAAATATGTGACTCCTAAGAGGTTCATTCAATGAATGAGCTGTATGTAGATCAGGAACTGAGAGACAAGGAGAAGAAGGTAGATAAAGAATCAAGTTTTATATTTTTATATCTGTGAGGCTGTGACCCACAGTTGAAATTTCAGACCAATATCTTCTTATTCTTGCCATGTAGTTTATCCCATACATTAGCTAGGACGGGAGATTTCTTCATTCCTGGGACAGGTAGTTGATTTCTGAAAGGCACCACGGACATTGTTTATCAGGATAATTATAATCTGGGAATCATAAAAACCTGGAGATAAAATTTTGCGCCACTGGTTATTAACCATGAAAGATGCTTTAAATCTCTCTGAGCTTCCTTTTTTTTTTAATATAAGAAGAATACTGTTTATTTCATTTTAGAAGAATGAATGGATTTTCTGAGAGTGGTGCGCTAAATTGTGGTAGAGATCAGTCACGCAGTCACTCTCCCAGAGTCCATGTTTGTGCTGACACTTCCCGTCTGACTTTGGTCTCTGCTCCAGCTCTCACATGATGGATGAATGCACAGCATCCCTGACAGCCGACTAGTACAGAGGACCACAGACGGGCCAGTCCTGGTAACTTGCCTTAGTGATTGGTCCACGCAGAGAGAAGGTGAATGGATGAAGGTTAATTAGACTCTCTCCTCAGGTTTCTATAACTGTAGCCAAGAGACAAACTGTTTTCTTGCAAGCGATGAGTCAAAACCCACTAGTGTTTTTGTATTTTGGGCATCAGAATGATTCGTTCTACAGGAGGAAAAAACACATCTGATTCAGATGGGGTTTCAGAGTAGCGTTATTTGTGGTAGTCACATTTGAGTCCATGGTCTTATTTCTAAAGAACACCGAAATCTGCTGGAATCTGAAGAACATTAACCATATGCGAGGACAGAAAATGGGAGACATCAAATTCTGAAGAAACTAAAGGGAAAAGGCAATATCCATAGAGTCATCTGAGATCCCAAGCCTTATATTGCAAGCATGTTATTAAGGTTTCTGTGGTTCTTGGTTACTTCACTTTTCTTTCTTTCAATTTTGGGAAGAGTTCCAATTATGGCTATTTTTCTCAATTATTTTTAATTAAATCGATTTTATTGAAATCCTTGTCCAAAACTTTCTCTGACAAAAAGTGTTGTTTTCAATGCCTTCCAAAATATCTTGCATGTAGAAGGTATTAGAACATCATTTTAAGAATTTTTGGTTGATGTTGGTTTAACTGCTATGATCAATAGTTTAAATTGTTTATAGGGGCACCTGGATGGCTCAGTCAGTTGTGTCCGAGTCTTGTTCTTGGCTCAAGTCATAACCTCATGGTTCGTGAGTTTGAGCCCTGCATCAGGCTCTGCACTGACAGCTCAGAGCCTGAAGCCTGATTTGGATTCTGTTTGTCTCTCTCTCTCTCTCATTCTGTCTCTGCCCCTCCCCCACTTGCTCTCTGTCTCTTTCTCTCTCAAAATGAATAAATACACTTAAAATAAAATAAAGATTAAAGAATCAACAGCTCTTCAAAAACATAAAAATAAATAGTTTGTAAATATTGTAACTCCTCTACAGAAATGGAATGGACTCCCTCCCAAAATTTGGTTCTGAGGTTGAGATTGATGACAAAACTCATACCAACCAAGAGAGAATTAAAACAAAACAAAACCGAAACCAAAAACAAAAACCCTTCCTACTTACATAATGAGGATTTGGGGGAAGAGCATGTTGGGCCTCCTAAGCTGGCCTGAGAATAGACTGGGAAGGTAGGGGCAGAAGGCTTTCTGGGATTTTTTTATCTTGAACAAGGGAATGGGGCCAGGAGAGGGTTTTCATGTACATTTTGGGTAAAATTCTCATTGGCACCAAAGTTAGAAGCAGTCAGACTTTCACAGGCCGGCTCAGATGGAAGGCAGCAGGGGAAGTGGGCACAGATGAGCCTTAAAACCTGTCAGTAGTCAGACATCAAAAAGTAGACCAATGAGGTCCTACTACAGGTACTGGGCACTCCATTCCAGGACACAGGAAGCTTGTGACTTATCAAAAACAGTGACCTACAGGGACCAGGTTACCAAAATGAGGACATTTTAGCAATAACAGGATATCTGCCCACTCAATTATCAACCAAAGAGGTTGAAAAGCATTGAGCTAATAGTCTGTACTTCAAATCCGTGCGTGGGAATATGGGTATTTAAGGCAAATTGAATGTGTTCAATTCCCTTCAGTATGTATTTATTAGCACTTGAGTGGGGCTCAAACATGATGGTAAAGTTTGAAAGCCATTAGTTTAGACGTTAATTGCTTTGTAAGAAAGAATTGGTAGCAGTAAATCTGGAAATATAGCCACCTTCATTTTAATGTACGACTCGCAGTACCTAATGAGATTTTATACTTATGTATAGTTTTCAAAATTTGTCATCTATGAATTAGTAGATTAAGTGTAATAATGGAGATATGAGAAACATATTACTGGAACACAAAAAAAGTACTTAGCTATGGTAGTGGGCATTGGGAAGGACTTTATAGGGAGAGGATATTTACCTAGTCATTAAAAAAATAGAAGAAACAAAGGAGTTTCCTCTTAGGGTATGACAAGTGTGGTGGAATATTGTAGATAATAAAAAAGACACAGAGTAATGACCAAACAGTGGCTTTCCTTGCGATACAGCTCATGGTGCCTGGAAAACACAGGTTATAGAGACATTAAAATGTTTGATAAGAGGAAAAGACACAATATGGGTGAAAACGACAAGAGGGGTGTCTGGATGGCTCAATGGGTTAAGCGTCCGACTCTTGATTTCGTTTCAGGTCGAGATTTCAGTTTGTGAGCTAGAGCCCCGCGTTGGGCTCCACGCTGACAGCACAGAGTTGTTTGGGATTCTCTCTCTCCCTCTTTCTCTGCCCCTTTCATGTGCTTTCTCTCTCTCTCTCTCTCTCTCTCTCTCTCTCTCTCTCTCTCAAAAATAAATAAAAATAAACTTAAAAATTATAAAGAAAATGACAAGAGCTTTTCAAATAAAAAATGCAAAAAACTAAAAATGCAAATCTTTGACTTGAATAAATATAAAGAATGTAATTGGAGCAAGGATAAATATGGGAGGAGCATGGCAATGAGTTGGACTGTTGAAAATCCAGTAAGATCATTGTGACACAAATGCATTCTTTAAGTTACTAACAATTATTAGACATGATCCTATACTTAAATTACTGCTCATTGATGGGACATGCTTCCCAGTGCGAAGCAGGCTGGTAATAGAAGGAAAGAAGATGGAAATAGTTATGGAAAGAAGTGAAGGATCCTAGCCAGTATCCACAGGAAATACCGAAAACAGAAGTTTTCACGCAGTCTTTGCATTCCACATGGGACGCGGCAAACCACATGACCGCAGGTGTGGTGGGCACTGGACCCGCAGGCTGCATACCTGTTAGATGGCAAGTTTGGCGATCCTAAGTTAGGCTACAGATACGATGGAGGGAAAATCACACAAAAAATCTCAAGGACTGTGGCCAGGAAAAGAAATGTGGATTGCGAGCTAATGGGAATATCAGCTCCCATCATTAAGAGAGAAGAGAGGAGCATGTAGAACATTTAAGATTACCAATCTCTGCATTTATTCACCTTATGACTATTGAGAACTGGGCAGTGTGTGCTTAAAGAACCACGGATAAGAAGTCGATCTTGGAATTCGGGATCATTCAGCCAAGTGCATTTTATATCAAAAGCTAGAAATGCATTTATACCGAAGCTCTCTCGTGCTCACAGCCCTATTACCTGCACTTTAGAGATGAGGAAACTAAGACCTCGAGTAAATGCCCAGAGACAAGCGACTAGATAAGTGTCAAACCCTGTAGGAGTCAAACCCAGGTCTTCACTGCAGCAAATAACTCGTTCTATTATTGCTTTACCACCAAAGAGTCTTCGCTAAATGGGAAGCAAGAAATGTGTTAGAGGCTGATACGATATCAAATGGATCTACATTTCAAGCAGATAAGATTAGAACAACAACAACAAAAAAAATTAGACTCTTGGGCAGAAAAATCTCAAATGCAAACAATATGGCAAATGACAAGAGAAACACATCCTCAGAATCTTTCAGAACTTTAGGGAATTGAAAACAATTAAGATGATCAAAGACGAGATTTTTGAAAGTATTGCTGGAATAAAATAAATGTTCTAAGGAATTAAAAAAGAGAAGACAGGTAAAAAGAGATATCTTAACCCTTGGCATTCAGGAAGCAGATGGACAGTGTTAAACGTTGCTTCCGTGTGAACGTGTATACATTCAACAAATATACTATGATGCCTATTTTGGGCCAGCTGATTGCCAGGTACTGGGAAGGAAATGGTGATGTTTAGCGGTGTGGGACAAGAACATTAAATTTCCTTTGGAGAAAACTTTGCTGATTGAATCTATGAACCTCTCTCCTTAAAATGCAAAATGCACATATACAATTAATAAACTCCAAAATTTGCAAACATATTCCTCATATTTCTGCATAACACTTTAGTGAGTTAAAAGAGGATCCCTTGGTGATGGCCTGGAAATCTGAGTTATGTGGCCAATGTGCTTGTTAACATTTTTTTTTCTACACGGGATGTTCAAAATACAGAACAGGGATTCAAAAATATTTTCACTCCTTAAAGAGGAGTAGCCTTTCTGTCAAAAGATACAAGGAGGGAAGAAATTTTGCTTAACAGAGAGGGTTCATTTGGTTAAGAGAAACCTCCTGTGCTAAGGGTTACCGATTCAGATCTACTTCTGTATATACTACTGCATTCAACCTACAAATAATTTTCTTTTACATGATTTCAATTGAAGAAATCTAATTAAGTGTGCCTAAAATTTGTACCAAATAGGCAAGGGATCTGTATTCATTTTGCTGCATATATATATTAATTTTCTACTTCTCTCTAGCCTGTTATCACAAACTTAGAGGCTAAAACAACACACAGTTAGGACTTCACACTTTCTGTCTGTGCATAGTTTATCAGGGTCATCTGAGCAGGGTCTCACGGATTGCAATTAAGGTGTCAGATGAGATCACAGTCTTATCTGAGGCTCAGGGTGCTTCCTCAATCCCACATGAATGTTGGCAGAATTCATTTCCATATAGCTCGAGAGATCATGGTGGCTTCTTCTAGACCAGCAGGAAAACTTTGCTGCTTCAGTTGCTGAGCTCAGGAGAAAAAATAAGTTCTGTTAAAATGCTTATCTAACTATGTCAGGCCTTGTTGATTTGCAACCTCCTTGGAAGCTTCATGGGTGAGATTGGAAACTCGTTCCCACATAACAGAGGGCAGGGAGAGACTGAAAAAGAGTCAGGCCACTCACATTAGCAGGTGGCAGTTGTAATAAGCAAAGGAACTTACATACAAGGCCTGTCTTGGGTGGTACCAAGACAAGTGGGTCACCACACTCAACCACCAAATCTTAAGTGTTTACAAGCAAACCTTAACTGGGTTCAGTTACATGTACCGTGCGGATGTTCCCAACACCACATCACTATCTCCAGGTTATGTTTTGGGGCAGCCTCTGGGAGTGGGAGAGGTACATGGAACCCTCATTCCAAGAACAGGGAAGGGGGTAAGGAGTCTCCAAATGTCGGGGTCCAGCTCACGGTGCAACTGGTGCCATGTTCTCTTGATGACCTTCACCAATGCTTCACCCCTCATGAGCAGGTCATATGGTTTCATATGCCCCCCCCGCTTCTACAATATGACCTGAGCAGTCAGCACCCCCACCGAGTGTCACTAGTGTGGGGGTGGACCAGACAACTATCTGGCTGCTTTGGAAGTAGATGCTACAGCAACAATATAAGCACATGCAAGAGAAAAGAAAAACAAAACAAAACAAAACAAAACAAAAACAGATTAAGACAACAATTCCTAAAATCATTGACAGCTTTTTCCACAAGAGCCCATGATCCAAACCATTGATTTACCAAGTCTTCGAAGCTAGGATAGAATCACTCAGGGTGTTCACTTGTGTCCTCATGTAATTTAATAAAGATGATACATTACCAGATTCATCAGGTATGAACACAGAACATTGTTTGGATAATGGCACAGGTCCCTCCTTGATAGACAGTTAATAATGTCCAAGCCCATTCTAGTTTGGAGGCCATCTTTTTTCATCAGAAACATCTGAGCGTTTAGTAAGGACAGGTTTTGCTGGTTATCATTTAAGGCTTGCTGAGTGAATTTAGTAAAGGCTTCTATGTGTGCTATAATGTCCTCCAGGCTAATAGAGAGAACAAATATGGCAGCCAAATGTCCCTATCAGTGAAAGACAGACTGTGTCCATCTGGAAGTTAGGAGACGGAGATCAGTAGCTATTGTTACCTTGGGGTGAATTCCCCCTTGTGCCCGGGGATAGCCGAGGTGGAAGTCATGACCAAAGATTTGTGTCACACAGCCAGTGGGTTCTATGCGGTGCTACCCAATAAATATCTGGGCATTGCAACTAATCAGTGCCAAACCAGTCACTATCCTTTCATACAATAGAATGACAACACAGTTCCAGGGATACCCATCCCATGTTTCTAGTACAATGGGTTGATTCTGTGTGAAGTGACTGTTCTTCTCCCAACATAGGGATTCCCATGTGTTCAAATGTCCATAACCCAAGATAAGCCACATAAACCCATCCCAAACCTGAGCATAGCCACCCATGGCTCTGATGGTGGTATTTCCAGGACCTTTCTGATTTGCAATTTGATGGGCTGCCTTTATAGTTTGCTTGGCAAAAAAGAAAAAAAAAAAGAGTACTCATGCCCAGTGTTATTGATAGTGCATGCTACAGGCCAGGTTTGTGTCAGTATTGACAATATCAGATGAATTAAGAATACTAATCCTAGCTTCTTCTTCTTCTTTTTCAAAAAGGTTTATTTTTGAGAGAGAAAGAAAGACAGAGCATGAGCAGAAAAGGGTCAGAGAGAGAAGGAGACACAGAATCTGAAGCAGGCTCCAGAATCCAAGCTGTCAGCACAGAGCCCGATGCAGGGCTCAAACCCACGAACTGTGAGATCATGACCTGAGCCAAAGTTGTCCACTTACCTGACTGAGCCACCCAGGTGTCCCCCCAAGCTTGTTCTTCTTAAATACAGTGTTTTAGGGATTTCTAACCTTTTCCCTGGAGACAAGGTGCCCATGATGGCAATCCTGACAAGCTCCAGAGGGGACCCTGCCCCTTTACCCAACAGTTGGATTGATTTCTTTGTTAGGCACACAAATAGACCCACTGTAGAAAGACATTTCCATCGGATGCTCAAGAGTAGCAAAAGTCTAAGGTCATAAAGACAGACATTTTGTAGGAACTTGTGTGGGAAGGTCTCCTTCTGTAAGAATTATACTTGTGGCCTGATCTTTAGATATTAATGAAGCTGTGGCTTTAAGAATTTGATCAGGTTGTACAAACCTTAGTTGTTGGCTGGGGGAGGCAGCACTGTCAGGTATGAGAAGATGGACTGGGGGGATGATATACCAGACCAGGAGCCCCACCTTCTTCCCTCTTTCAACGGGTCCAGCTTGCAGCAGGACAACAAAATCCCAGTCCAGGTTGAATATATTCCCCTCCCTCAGGGGTGAAAAGTAACTCACCCATCCCGGCAGGATGTCCGATTGCAATTCCAACTGATGACCACTTTCCCCGGTGACTTGGTGTTCTCAGCAGCATAGTACGTTGATCCACGGTGAGAGTTGGGACAATGACTGTTTCTCGAAACTTCCATACCTTTGCAGTGTTGGGTACCTGAGCAGGGGTCCTGTCTGGCACAAGCCCTACTGGTTGATCATTCACATGTATTAAAGCCTGGGACAGTAGTGTAGTAAACCTGGCCACAGTAGTTTTACCTGTTGGTAAAGTTCTCCAAATCCCAAAATCTCTACAAAGGCTTGTAGCTCTTTCACACTCCCAAGGGTTGGATAAGCTCGCACCCTATGAACCACAGCTCTTGGGACAACATGCATCTTACCCAACCAGATGACTTCAAAATCTTAAAGTGGTGGCTGGGCCTTGAATTGTCTGTGAGTTCACTGCCCATCCTCTCCCTTGTAGATGTCCCAGCAAAGCCCTGCAGCAGAGGGAGGTCGTCATGTATTACCATGACATCATCAAGGTAATGGTCCCATTTTACTGACGTGGGAAAGGGGAAGAGGGACAGGTCCCAGGCTGACATCCCATGATACATTGTGGGGCTGTACAGGTGGCCTTGGGGAGCACTTGAAGGTCCCTTGCTGTCCCTCCCACATAAAAGCAAACTGATCTTAGCTATCAGAAATCTGTCAAAGTCTCCAAGAATGTCTTGAAGATGAAACATGTCAGCAGGAGCACTTTTGGCCAAAGCATCAAAGTGAAACAATGACTGCAAATGGCAAAAGACTTAAAAAGGGCCACAGTTAGAGATCTGATGAAAATTCATTATGATATCCCTGACAAGGGAATATTGTTATTTTTGTGACATGCATTTTAAATTCATGACCAATGTCATTATACGGGGGCATATCAGACTTTAGGAATTTTATACAAATATATGCTAAAAAAAAATCAGCATCACTTTTTATTTGACAAGGCTTCCCATGAAATTTAACATATACAAAAACTTACATAGTTGTCCTCTTTTAATGGAGAGGATTGTTTCTTATGTAATCAAAGACGTGGTAAAGACAAAAGCCTTTGTTTTCTAGTCAAATTACATTAAAAATGAAGGAAAACCTTTGTTTACAATTGCTTATGAAGGGCAGGCCAATAATCTAAGAAAAGTTTGTTCTCTAAACAGAAAGAAATTTTAATTTTGCACTAGGATACTTTTGATATTAAAGCTTTTTTTTTAAAAAAAGCTTCCCCCCCCTTGAGGCACCTCAGGGTTGAGCATCTGATGAGCATCTGACTCAATTTAGGCTCAGGTCATGATCCCAGGGTCCTGGAATTGAGCACCGCATTGGGCTCTGCGCTGAGCGTGGAACCTGATTACGATTCTCTTTCTCTCTCCCTCTGCCCCTCCTCTCTTCTCCTCTCTTCTTGGCTTACACACACTCTCTCTCTCTAAACAAACAAACAAACAAAAAACCTGTTTTTTTTATTGTAATTTACATAAATTGATTCCAATCTTAACTTGATTGCATATAAAATGTCTTTCTTTCCACAAACCTGTACATTTCTGACCATTCAGTTTTCATTCAAAAACTCTAGCCAAGAATCAGGTACCTGCTCACAGGTCTAAGGCTTGTTTCTGCTACTTGGAAGCTTATGGGAGTTGTGGTCTGATTTGGGGCAAGCAAACTTCCGTGGCAATCTATTTTAAAAGCCTCTCTCCTCCCTCACCACCCCTTTTCTTTCCCAACAGTCTCTTTGGCCAAAGTGCTGGTTACCTACTAGGGTATTTACATTTCAAAGACATCCTAAGATTTACAGTCAGCAAGGGACTGAGAATGAATGCCAGATTTCACCTAGGACTTTTAGGGTAATTGTTATTTAAATTTTTCCTTTGCTTTAGGAGTCAGAAGACTAGGACAATTGATCTCTTTCCTCATCAACTTCCACAGCATCCTTCTCTTCAACTCTTAGTACTTTCCCAGGGATTTCACCTCCTGGTCTGGATTAGCATCAGGCTCTGTCACATGTGCCCAGATCTTAACCTGGTCTGGCACTGAGGCTGCTAAAGTCTCTGAGGGTTTATCCCACTCTCCCACCTTTTCTGCAGGCCCTGAGGCTTGCACAGCAGTGGACACGCCCCTGTTCTCTAATCTCAGTTTTTCTTCTACTTTCCTAACTTGAGCTTCAGCCTCTGGTGGGTCATCAGTGGCCCACTGCCCACTCCTCCTACAAGCACATGAAAGCCGGCATTCTCCAGGCATCCCATACTCCTATGGGGGTCCACAGGCATCTGACACACGGGCCACACATCTCCCCATATAGCAGTTGCCAGCCAAGTTTGGGATTTCTTCCGGGGCACTTTTTGCCCAAGGCCCTTTTCCTCAGCTTCTGGCCTTGCTTATCTGAATTGTTATTCACAAGCCTCCCGGGAACTTCCCAGGTGAGATCTAAAACCAGCCCCTACAAAGAAGGCAGGGAGAGACTGAAGGAAGAAGTAAGTCACTCCTGATTGGTAGGTGGCAGTTTCGATAAGCAAAGGGACTTACAGGCGGGCTTAGCTTGGGCAGTGCCCGAGGAGGAGAGCTCCACCCCTGCCCCCAAATCTTAAAACATTCTATAGAGGCCTTATCTTGTTCAGGGACGTGTGCCTTCTGGATGGTCTCAACACCATGTCACTGTTTCAAGGTTGTGCCCTTCAGGCAGCTTCTGGTGTGGGGAAGGCAAGTGGGGTGCATGTTCCAAGATGGGGTGGGGAGCAGGGGGTAAGAGGCTTCTGATTGCCTGGGTCCAGCTCACGGGTCAACTGGTGGTCCCATCTTCTTGTTGAGTTTCCCCAACGTCCCTGCCCCGGAAAATCTCCTTTTGGCTAGTTCAGTATCAACTGATTAGGTGTCTTGAACCTGCAAAATTTTCTCCTCATCTTTGCTGTACAATGTAACCTCCAGAGTAACATCACAGTGTAGTCACTGACGCTCACATGTTCAGGAAGAGGGGATTATGCAAGGTTATCACTCCCTGAGAGTCACCTTAAAATTATGCCTACCACAATATGTTCATATAGAGAGGGATCATCAAAGCAGATAGAGGAGCTAATTGAAACCTTAAAAAACAAAGACGGGAACAAAATCTTTCCAACTTATTTCTCTTGCTCTCAAGAGAACAAGGAGTTTAAAATTTAAAGGATAACTTATAAGAATTTCTTTTTTTTTTTTAATGTTCATTTATTTTTGACAGAGAGAGAGAGACAGAGCATAAGCAGGGGAGGGGCAGAGAGAGAGGGAGACACAGAATCCAAAGCCTGAAGCAGGCTCCAGGCTCCGAGCAGTCAGCACAGAACCCGACGTGGGGCTCGAACTCACAAACCATGAGATCATGACCTGAGCTGAAGTCAGACGCTTAACCGACTGGGTCACCCAGGCGCCCCAACTTATAACAATTTCTAAACACAACTCTAAAAATTTCCAGGGATACAGTAAAACTGTGGTTTGTGAGCATAATTGGTTCCAGAAACATGCTTGTCATCCAAAGCACTTGTATATCAAAGTGAATTTCAAGAATCATTGGCTCAGTTGTGATCATGTGACATTCATTGTCCTGTACTGCTTGTGCCATAAGACCTCGCTGGTTTATCAAGTTAAAATTTATTGGAGATGTTCGCTTGTCTTGAGGAACACTCGCAGAACAAGTTACTCTCAATCCAAGGTTTTACTGTACTTTGTTTTAGGAAATTAAAAAGGGGGGCGGAGAGTATATTCAAGACATTTTGCTAGAATTTTTTTTCATTTTCTCCTTTGTCAGCTTTTATATCCCTTTGGCATCAATATTGTTCCAGTCAAATGCTAGAATTTCTGCAATTTGGAAAAAAGAAATTACAGACCTAACTGAAAATAATCATTTGTGATTGAATTCCCTAAAATAAAAAATAGCAGAGAAAGGATGACTCTCTACATATAGATATATTTCCTTTTCTGGCATATGATATAATTGATTTCTTTCCAATTTCAGGGCTATTCTATGAGCTTGGTTCTTCTGACTTTGCCCAGCACTTGTCATAAAAGCAAATAATAGCTATACAAAGGGCCAATTCATCATAACATTCTGTCTTTTGCTGCCATTTAAGCAATTGTTGAAACAGTAACATCATCTCTGTTCATGGTAGGAAAGACAATAGCATGCTAGTTACTTTTCAAAGTCATCAGAGATTAAATTTAAAAAAAGCATTTAAATGAACGTTTGTTTTCTGCAAGATAATGTGTCTTCATATTAACTTTAAGTTCTGTGTTTGAATTCATTTCAATGATAATATATTCAAAAATGCAGTGAATCTTTATCACTTAAAAACATTATTGATTGTATGCATCTCACTTTGAGCTTTTATAAACTACAATTAAAAAATCTTAAATGGGTTCATTACAATGGCATAATCAGTTACAACAGTAGCATCCTGAAAATTCAAAATTAGGTTCAAGTCTCTCTTTTTTTTTTTTTTTTTCTAGAAGGCTGGTGGTCCAAATACAAGTGTGTCTTTATTGAACACATAACTGATTTGTGTTAATCTCATTACCAGGGTCTAAAAAATCTAATTTCCTTTTAGAATATTTTCTGAGAATTCAGGGGGAGAACACAAATGAAAGTAAAAGGGATGAAGTGGAAAGGAATGAATTTTTTAAGAGAGATTTCCAAGGTAAGTAATTATTAAAAACTTTTCTTAAGCAAGGGAAGGCTTTTCAGTGACAAATATTAGGATAGAAAGTCATGGGGAAATGGAGCCAGAGGAATATTAAGAGAATGCATTCTTTTGCTCTATTTATGTCATGTAGGTAACAGGGTATGGTGGCAATTCTGTTGCCCAATGTATTTTTTTTTTTTTTTTAAGACACAAGTCTTGGGGAAGAGGGATTATATTAATTAATCTATCCATTCACCAAGAATGCACTGACTACTGGATGATAGGCACTACAGTTTGTTTCTGCCTGGAGGGTACATACCTTATTTATTTGGTGCACACCTTATTTATTGGAAGATCTCTTGTTTTACAATTTTCTTATATTTTATAACTTTGGATATTCTCTCCTGTTGAGCACCGCTGTGTGTGTGTGTTATGTCCAGTTTTAAAATTTTTAATGTATACACCAAATGCAATAAGCATAGTCATATTTATAACAACCAGAAGTCATACTGTCTAACAAGTAGCTCAGGGATAGTTTTCACTTCTTATTTACAATTCATGGGGACAAAAGTTGTTTGCATAAGGTTGTTTCTAAATCAATTTACCCAAGCCCCAAATTGGATCTAGCTATGTAGACAATATTCCTCTGTCAAAGCCAAGGAGAGAAACTAAACTGAATATCCAAACAGAAGGCAAACTTGAAACAAAATGAAACGCATACACACACACACACACACACACACACAAATGATCACTCAAGAGAATGAGAAGACAAGCCACAGACTGGAAGAAAAATGTTTGCAAAAAAAGCATGTGATAAAGGACTGTGATCCCAAATAAACAAAGAACTCTTAAAACTCAACAATAAGAAAACAACTTGATTAAAATGGGCCAAAGACCCTAGTGAACATATCAACCAAAAATATATATACAGATGGCAAGTAAGCATAAAACAGATACTCAGTATCATGTCATCATTGAAATTAAAGCAAACAAATTAAAACAGTAATGAAATTACTACACACCTGTTAAAATGGTGAAAATCTAAAACTCTGTCAACAGTAAATGCTGGGGAACTCTCATCCATTGTTGGGGGGAATGCAAAATGGTACAGCTGCTTTGGAAAACAGTTTAGCAGTTTCTTACAAAACTAAACCTATTCTTACCATATGATCTAGCAGTCACACTCCTTGGTATTTGACCAAAGATGTTGAAAATATACATCCACACAAAGCCCAGCACAAAATGTTTATAGCAGCCTTATTCATACTTGCCAAAACTTAGAAGCAACCAAAATGTCCTTCATTGAGTGGATGGATAAAGAAATAAAGTGTGGTACATGCAAACGATGAAATGTTATCTGTCGCTTAAAAAAAAAAATCTATCAACCTATGAAAAGACAAGGAAGAATCTTATTTTTATTTTATTTTATTTTATTTTATTTTATTTTATTTTATTTTTCAATATATGAAATTTATTGTCAAATTGGTTTCCATACAACACCCAGTGCTCATCCCAAAAGGTGCCCTCCTCAATACCCATCGACCACCCTCCCTTCCCTCCCACCCAAGAATCTTAAATGTATATTGCTAAGTATAAGACGCCAATCTGAGGAGGCTACATTGTATGATTTCAACTAAAGGACATTTTGGGAAAGGTAAAACCATGGAGACAGTCAAAGGATAAGTGCTTTCTAGGGATTACAGGGGAGGGAAGGAGCATTAACACAGAGGAGTTTTAGGGCAGTGAAAATATTGTCTATGACACTATAATGATAGATACATGTCATTATACATTTGTTCAAGTTTTTAAGGTATATGACACCAAGGGTGAGCCCTTATATAAATTATGGACTTTGGCAGATAAGTACGTGTCAATGTAAATTCATCAAATGCAATACATATACTGTCTGGTGATTAACGTTGACATGGGGGAGGCTGTGCATGTGTATGGTAGGAATATACGGGAAATCTCTAAACTTTCTCTTCTTCTTTTTTCTTTTTATTTTTTGTAAGAAAGGTTTTATTTTTTTAATGTTTAACTTATTTATTTTTGAGAGAGAAAGCTCAAGTGGGGAAGGCAGAGAGAGAGAGGGAGACACAGAATCCAAAGCAGGCTCCAGGCTCTGAGCTGTTAGTGCAGAGCCTGACATGGGGCTCCAACCCATGAACTGCGAGGTCATGACCTGAGCTGTCGTCAGACACTCAACCAACTGAGCCACCCAGGCACCCCTCTAAACTATCTTCATCTTGCTGTGAATCTAAGAAAACAAGAGTCACAAGGCAGTATTATGGTTGTATATTACAGATGATACCGAGTATAATAGAAGGGAAGCTGGTACAAACTAATTAAAGAGGGGAAACCATCATTTGGTGTCAACACCACCTAGGTTTCTGATGCTCTTGATTTTTATATACAAGTGATATTTCAAAAGTTGCATAAAAACTCCATGAAATAATAACTTAAATTTTAGGTAAAATACACTGGTATAGGGGCGCCTGGGTGGCTCAGTCGGTTGAGCGGCCAGCTTCTGCTCAGCTCATGATCTCGCGGTCCATGAGTTCGAGCCCCGCATCGGGCTCTGTGCTGACAGCTCAGAGCCTGGAGCCCATTTCAGATTCTGTGTCTCCCTCTCTCTGACCCTCCCCCCTTCATGCTCTGTCTCTCTCTGTCTCAAAAATAAATAAAACGTTGAAAAAAAAATACACTGGTATAGGTGTGTGTAACTTAAGTTACTCATTTTTCTTGGGTTTTCATGCCAGTATTTTTATCTTCCTCCAAACTTTTAAGAAACATTCAGAACACTTCCTTTTTTTTCCCTAATGTTTATCTATTTATTTTGAGAGAGAGAGAGAGAAATAGACAGAGAGTATGAGTGGTGGAGGGACAGAGAGCCAGAGAGAGAGAAAATCTGAAGCAGACTGTGCTAACAGTCAGAACCCAATAGTGGGCTCAGTCCCATCAACTGCGAGATGATGATCTGACCCAAAATCAAGAGCCCCACACTTAACTGAATGAGCCACCCACGTGGTCTTGGAGGCGACTTCTTAAATTAAGAGTTAAATTACCATTGTTTCCAAAGCAATCAAATTGCAGCTCAATCAAAATTAGAAAAAAGGAGATCAGTCGATGTAAACTTCTTGGAAATTATTTATCACATTTAGATCCATTTGAAAAAACCCTTACTAAATGTACCTTATGTACTAATATCCTTTCATAAATGGACATAAATCTCTAGGTGGACTTCAAAAGAACATGAGATTGTTTCTCTACCAATGAAGACAAATTTTCACTGACCCAGTCACAAACGATTAACTTCATTGTGTTCCTTATGGCTATAAGATGTTTACATGGCCAATCCACATCTGAATCCTCTGAGTTTTTTAGGATAGTGCAAACTTAGTGTGTTTACATGGACAAAGATTACAGCGCTCTAATTCACTGAGCTCTTTGTAGGGACTCGGTTTATGTAATTTATGCAAATTTCATAGATTTAGACTGTCATGAAAAACTTTCTTATCATTTAGTCCACTGTTTGAATACATTTACACACAAAAAAGATGTAGAAAATATTTAAAGAAGAGGTAAAATAGAACATGAAAATAGCAAACTAGAAAACGTTGCTGGACCTGTGGGAATATTTTACAAGGCATTGTTGAAATTTCATGCTATTTGGCGAAGTTGACTAGTGACAGAATATTTTCAAATGCATGAAAACATATCCACCTTGGTTCTATGTGTCAAGAGGAGGCTGAAATGGAAAGAATTAAGCAAAATGAGATAATACTCTGCGTATAACACGATGTGATTCTCAACAATGGAAGATGAAAAACCTCGAGAGCAGAAATCACAAAAAATCAGATCCAGGAAAAAAATCAACACGTTGATGAATGAATTCAGGCTTTGTTCAGAATTCTTGTTGAAGTTCTTCAGTTCCCTTATGTCAGCCAAAACCAGCTTAGAAAGAAAATGTCCTCTTGAGGGATAAATAAAAATGATATGAAAGTCAATATTTCCAAGAATAAAAGAACTGTTGGCTTTTATTCCATTCCAATTGCCATTGTGCTATTGTGCTCCTTTATTACTTCACTTGAGATTATTATAAGAGCATCTGTAATGGTTTTATTGCACACAGTGTTTGCACTCAACGTTAGTCAAGACACGTTCCTAAACATAGCCTGTTAAATTTCCTAAACATAACCTGACTCATGTTAACTCCACTGCTCAAAAACCACTTTTGCCAAATGAAGTGTGGTACTTAGTCCATCTCTTAGGCTCTGCACTGAAATCTCACTTAGCATTTTCAATAACCTGTCTCGTCATGCCTTGCCTAAAGTGTTCCCTTCTTGTGCCCTCGATCTTTCAGCACCTATGGATTGATACAGATTGTCCTCTCTTCTTTTGACCCGTTGGTACCCGACTCCAACACAGATCTTATTAGGGCTCCTAGAATTTACTCCATTTTCCCTCCAGTATACTTCTCTGTTCTCGGAAATTGATTGCCACTCTTCCGAGTGCTTCAAGAAATTATTTCTGATAATATGTCTCACTCGCAAATTGTGTCACAAGAATTTATGTATCACCCCCCGTTTTCCTAAATGAATGATGAGCTCTGTGAGGTGTGACTGTACTGGATTTGGTGCTGTCTTCCACCACCCCAGACTTGCTCCACACCATTTGTGGCCCAATAAGTCTATGGCTGGCATGAAACTCTGTGTGCACCCTCAGGGTGCAAGTGTGAGCACAACCCTTTTATTTTTCTACATTCTATTTTCCTTTATTTGATTTTTATCTTTTTCTACGTTTTATTTGTGAAAAGTTTCTGGAATCGAACACATTTATTTTGAAATGGAAATCTGCTCGGTAATTGGTGAGACATTTGAAGAAAATAAAGAGGCAGATGATGGCAGGAGATCACAAGGAAGTGTCAGAACCTCATGTGGCAAACCCAGTTTTAATTTTGGGATTCTGGAAAGCAGAAAATTAAAAGAAGAATAATGAGAAAAGTGGGAAGTCAGCACCCACAGACAATAAACAACAGTCAAGGAACATGGACAGGCAGAGAAGAGGGGAGGCTAGAAAAAACTAAGGCATGGCAAGGAGTTTGGGTTATTTATAAATCGAACAATAATAATTTTAGATTTAATATTTCAATATGAATTACGTGGATTAAGTATATGCTGAGACATATTGAAAGAGTCCATACCACTTATAAAACAATGGAAATATACAAAAACCTAGATGAATACACAGGTATGGACAAATTATGTTTTAAAAGTAATATAATAGGTCCTTACTATGCCAAATAAGTTTCCCTTTCAGACATATATCCTTCCCTATTAATTACATGAAAAAATGAAGTTTGCTCTATGAAAATGCATATTCATTAACATAAAATATCTACATTGTATTACTTTCATTGTGTTTTGAAATTGCAAATTTAAATATAATTCATCAATTATAATATTTGAGACATAGCAGTAAAAACATTGCTGTAAATTATATTTCCCTTAATGAAACTGGAGTATCTCCTCTGCCTCCCTGAACTCAAGATTAGCTTTTCCTCTCAAGTGCTGCAGGGTTAAATTTATTCTATGTAATGACCGTGTGAAAATTGATTACGTTTTTAAAAATAAAATCGGATCGTGTTCATCACTTTAGACCCCTAAAAGAATGGTGAATTAAAAAAAAAAGAAAGAAAAGAAAATAGTGAAGAATTTTCTAGAAGTAAAATCGCATCATGCTTTTTCAATTGTAACTTTTTGTCTGGAAGTATATAACAATGTACAAGAAGATCCTGTGCAGCTGGAGATGGGAAAGTTAATAGATATCGTTGCCATTGGTGATGTGCCAAGATGTTCCTGAGAAACAGGCAGAGAGAAGTAGCCTACGGATTGGCTAAAAGCTCAGATTCTGAAGCTAATAATCTAACTGCTCTGGGCTTCAATTTCCTCATCTGTAAAAAGAAATAAGTCAGTAATAGTCATAATATTATTACAAGAATAAATGAGTTAATATTTGTAAAGTGCTCAAGATGATGTCAGGCACATAGTAATTACCACTTAAATTTTTGTATGACCAGAGAAAAATTAAAAAAAAAAAAAAAAAAAAACAAACTCCAAACTGAACTGACAGAGTTAATAGTCATGTCTCAGATTCTGTTAGCACTGATCAGATTACCATGACATTTTTTTTTTTTTAAGAACAAGTGGCATCCAGATAACAACCTCTGATATAGTCACTCCCAATTGCCCACTAAAATCCATAATCATCACAAGATGAAAACTGCCAAGGCGCCTAAAATTAACACTAAAAGAAAAATTACTGCCAGAAACTCAGAAGAATTCGCCGCAAGTGCTCTAGGGAATACGATGGGACCTACTTTCTCTCCCTTTTATGAAAGAGATTCCATACTTTTTGGGTTGCCTTAATACATATTGGGTCAAATGTAACCAGGAAACCAGGCAGGTGTTCCCTCCTGAGTAGGGAATGCTTTTGAGACCATTTTCAAATGATTTTCTCATTTCCTCACCTTTCTAAATCCCTTCAGAGATAAATGTCAGAAATAACCTGGGGGAAAAAAAAAGACTAAGGAAGGGCTATAAAAGCATGTTATTACCTAGAAGGTACAATCCTTATAAGTAAACTAGCTAGTCAGAGGAATATTGGTACTGGCATTCCCCCAGAATTATGTCATCTTACACTAAGAAAGTAATCAGCACTATATGGAAAAACTATTGTCTCCACACTGGGGATGGCCAAGGGGTTAGTACATAAGGTGCTCTCTGGCTGTGAATCTGACCCTCAGATTTAGCTAAGTCTTACCTATAAATGTTGTCTGTTAGTAAATATGAGTATAGATGATTTGAACTAGTGGACAGAGTGGGGACACACACATACACACACATACACATACACACACACATCATATAACTTCATCTGAGCACACACACACACTTCTAAAGATGGCAATACCTTTAGATTGAGGAAAAAAAAAAAACTTTACCAAAATTGTTTGATATACCTAAAGGAAGACAGAATGGTGTAGCATGTATTTATTAATTTTTACTGCTTTAAGTATTTAATGGGAACTAATATGTACAAGACACTGTCATAGGACATGAAATCCAGCAATGAACAAAATGGTCAAGTTACACGTTCCTGGGAACTTACATTTTAGTGAGGTAAATGAACGACTCCATTACACTTCTGTCTTACCGGTTTTTATATGTCATTTTTATTTATTTCTTCAGCAAATAAAATTTTGAACCATAATTATGTGTCTGGCCCTGTGTTTGTTGCTGTTGAACTGTTATTTTTTGCTATTGTCTGTTGAATTTGAAAAAGAGTTAATAAGACAGGCTTAGAATCCAACTCAAAAATAAAACTAAAATGGAGATTATTCTCAGTAAGCAAATAGACATAATTCTAGGAAGTGTTTCTTAATGTGATTGGTTTTGAGATAAGATGGGAGAGAAATTGTTTACTGTATGGCAGAGCAAGAGAGGTAGGTGTTAAGTGTTTAGGTAGAGAGGAAAGCACGTGATAAAAATTGTGGTGACAGTGAGTTTGATACTTGAAGAGTAATGAAAGCCAGAAATTAATCAAGGACTCACATAACAAATGCCACCTGCTGTAATTTCTATAAAGTATACAGTAATAGGAGAGTTTAAAGAAGTGTTCAATTTTTAAGTGGACACCTGAGTTCCTTTTATTTTTTAGACTCACTCAAAGCCAGGTGCGATGATGTGACTATTTCATCGTATACAAAAGAAAATGTGGTTGAGCATTTTTCTGGGGCATTTCTTTTAACAAGAGGTGTCTCACAATCTATGTCCCTTCTTCTCCCCATTTTCTTCCTGCTGCTTGTGATATGAATGTCACAGGTTGGCACTGGTCACTAAACACAATGTTTTCAGGATGTCAGATTGGAAAGCTGGAAGAATTCATGAAGCAAAAACATGGCATGGTTCTGGAGTACATACTTCTGTGCCTTTATAGGAGATAGAAGCAAGCTCTAGTATTATTTAAGCCACATCACGCAGGGCTCCAGTCACTCCTGGCCACAACCAATCTTAATGAGTGTAGAATTTGATACTGAAATTATGAGAGTGTGACGGTGACAATCCTTATCATATAGGGGTAAAAGAAAATGGTAAAATTTTCCCATGCTTTACATCCTCAGTTTGTTGGGAAAGTGGTAGTAAAAAAAAAAAAAAAAAAAAAAAGAAAAATCACAATGTTGTTGTGCATTGGACACTTCTCCAATATTCAATCTATACCAGGAAGTGATCCTTTACTATTTCCAACTGAGCCACCCAGGTGCCCCCAAAATTTAAAACCATGATTATAAGAATATTAGTTGGGGATGAAAAAAGCACAGGGAGATTCTTTGAGTGGAGAAAAAAACAAAATTAAAAAAAAAAAAAAAGACCAAAAGCAACAAAGACTAGAAAGGACCAGAGAACATTACAAAAAACAAACAAACAAACAAACAAAAACAAAACACCAAGTCGACAGGTAACACAACGGCACTAAATTCACATCTTTCAATAGTCATTCTGACTATAAGTGGAGTAAATGCTAAATGCTCCAATCAAACTCCAATCAAAAGAAATAGAGTATAAGAATGGATTTAAAAAACAAGACCCATCTATATGTTGCTACAAGAGACTAATTTTAGACCTAAAAACACCTTCAGATTGAAAGGGAGGGGATTGAGAATCATCTACCATGATAATGGATGTCAAAAGAAAGCTGGTTGGTATAGGGGCACCTGGGTGGCTCAGTCGGTTAAGCGTCAGACTTGGGCTCAGGGCATGATCTCGGGGTCCGTGAGTTCAAGCCCTGTGTTGGGCTCTGTGCTGACAACTCAGAGCCTGGAGCCTGCGTCAGATTCTATGTCTTTGTCTCTCTCTGCGCCTCCCCCACTCATGCTCTCTCTCTCTCTCTCTGTCAAAAAAAAAATAAACATTAAAAAAATGACTTAAAAAAAAGAAAGCTGGTGTAGCCAGACTTATATCAGACAAAACTAGATTTTAAACAGAGACTGTAATGAGAAATGCAGAAGGGCATTTTATCATAATTAAGGGGTCTATCTATCAAAAAGATCTAACAATTGTAAGTATTTATGCTCTCAACTTGAAAAAATCCAAATATATAAATCAATTAATTACAAACATAAAGAAACTCATTGATAATAATACAATAATAGTAGAGGACTTTAACACCTCATTTATAGCAATGGACAGAAAATCGACAAAGAAACAATGCCTTTGAATAACAACACACTGGACCAGATGGACTTAACATATATTCAGAACATTTCATCCTAAAACGACAGAATGCACATTCTTTTTGTATGCACATGGAACATTGTCCAGAAGAGATTGCATGGTGGGTCACAAATCAGCTATCAACAAGTGCAAAAAGATTGAGATCATACCATGCATATATTCAGACCGCAACACTATGAAACGAAATCAATCACAAGAAAAACTTTGGAAAAATCACAATTAGTTGAAGGTTAAAGAACATACTACTAAAGAATTAATAGGTTCACCAAGAAATTAAAGAGGAAAGAAAAAAAAAATACATGGAAGTCAATGAAAAGGAAAACATGACTGTCTGAAACCTTTGGGATGAAGCAAAGGCAGTTATAAGAATGATGTATATAGCAACTCAGGCCTTCCTGAAGAAAGAAGAAATGTCTCAAATACACAACCTAACCTTACACCTAAGAGCTAGACAAAGAAGAGCAAAAAAGCTTAAAGCCAGAGGATGAAGGGAAGTAAAGATTAGAGCAGAAATCAATGATATCAAAATCATAAAACTAGGAGCAGGTTCTTTGGAAGAATTAACAAAATTGATAAACTCATGGTCAGATTTATCAAAAAGAAAAAGGAAAGGAGGCAAATAAATAAAATCATGAATGAAAGAGGAGAGATCACAACCAACATGGCAGAAATACCAGCAACAATAAAGAAATCTTATGAGCAATTTTATGCCAACAAATTGGGCAATCTAGAAGAAATGGGTAAAGTCCTAGAAACATATAAACTATGAAAACTGAAACAGGAAGAAATAGAAAATTTGAACAGGCACATAACCAGTAAGGAAATTGAGCCAGTAATCAACAATCTCCCAACAAACAATCCAGGGCCAGATGCTTCCCAGAGGAATTCTACCAAACATCTAAAGAAGAGTTAATACCTATTCTTCTGAAAGTGTGTCAAAAAATAGAAATAGAAGAAAAACTTCCAAATGCATTCTATGAGGCCGGCATTACCTTGATTCCCAAACCAGACAAAGACCCCTCTAGAAAGAAGAATTACAGACGAATTTCCTTGATGAACTTGGATGCAAAAATTCTCAACAAGATACTAGCAAATTGAATCCAAAAATGCATTAAATGACTTATTCACCACAATTGGGGTGCCTGAGTGGCTCAGTCAGTTGAGGTCCAACTCTTGGTTTTGGCTCAGGACATGGTTTCATGGTTTGTGAGTTTGAGCCTTCTATCGGGCTCTGCTCAAGCAATACTATACCTGCTTGGGACTCTCTCTCTCCCTCTTTCTTTTCCCCTCCTCTGCTCATGCTCTCTTTCTCTCTCAAGATAAATATAAACTTAAAAAAAAAGAAAAGAGAATTATTCACCACAATCAAGTGGGATTTATTCCTGGGCTGCAGGGCTGGTTCAATATCCATCAGTCAATCAACATGATGCACCACATTAATATAAAAAAGGATAAGAACCACATGATCCTCTCAATAGATGCAGAAAAAGCATTTGAAAAGTGCAATTCCTTTCTTGATAAAAGCCCTCAAGAAAGCAAGGATAGAAAGAACATACCTCAATATCATAAAGGCTATGTATGAAAGTCATACATACATACATATCATTCCTAATGGGGAAAAACTGAGAACTTTGCCCTAAGGCCAAGAACATGACAGGGAGGTGCACTCTCACCACTGTTGTTCAACGTGTCACTGGAAGTCCTAGCCTTAGCAGTTAGACAACATAAAGAAATAAAAGGCATACAAATTGGCAAGGAAGAAGTCAAAGTTTCCCTCTCTGCAGACGACATGATAGTCTATGTGGAAAACCCAAAAGATTCCGCCAAAAAATTGCCAGAACTGATACATGAATTCAGCAAAGTCACAGGATACAAAATCAATGTGCAGAGATCAGTTGCATCTGTATGCATGAATAATGAAGCAGCAGAAAGAGAAATCAAGGAATTGGTCCCATTTACAGTTGCATGAAAAACCATAAGATATTTAGCAATAAACCTAACCAAAGAGGTAAAAGATCTGTACATTGAGAACTATAGAACACTTATGAAAGAAATTGAAGAGAACCCAAAGAAATGGAAAAACATTACCAGCTCATGGATGTAAAAAACAAATACTGTTAAAATGTCTCTACTATTCAAAACAATCTATACATTCAAGGCAATCCCTATCAAAACACCACCAGCATTCTTCACAGAGCTAGAACAAACAATTCTAAAATTTGTTATGGGATCAGAACAACCTGGAATAGCTAAAGTAAGGTTGAAAAAGAAATACCCATGTATTTCAACCCATGTTGAAAAAGAAATATGTGTGTAAATACCCATACTACCCAAAGCAATCAATAGATTGAAATCTCAGTGAAATTTCCGATGGCATTTTGCACAGAAACAGAACTGAATTCAGAAACAATCCCATATTTCACATGGAATTACAAAAGACTCCAAATAGCCAAAGCAGTCTTGAGAAAGAAGAACAAAGCTGTATGTATCATGCTTTGTGATTTCATGCTATACTGCAAAGCTATAGTGATCAAAACAGTATGGTATTGGCATAAAAACAGACACCAGATCAACAGAACAAAATACAGAGCCCAGAAATAAACCATTGCACACACAATCAACTAATCTATGGCAGGGGGCAGAGAATATATAATGGGAAAAGGACAGTCTTTTCAATAAATGATCTGGGGAAAACTAGATATCCATATGCAAAAGAATGAAGTTGGACGCTTACCTTACACCATATACAAAAATCAATTTAAAGTGAATTAAAAGAAAGTTTGAAAACCCTCACAAGTTGAAATATCTGCTCTTCAGTAAAGATGTGGCCAGTTGGAACATGAAAGAAAATGGGCCTGTATAGAATTTTGAAGTCAGACAGGACATCATACATATGTGGGATAATAAAACAGAATAGGTATTGAAAATGGCATCCATATTTCAGTAAAAGAAGATTTGATAGTTAACACTATTGCTAATAACATTATTTCTACAGTCGTGGGTCTACGTACCTATATTGAAGGCTTCCATTCTATTAAGTGCACCTGTTGTGTATTCTATTCTTGTCAATTAATCCTCTTTCTCTTTAAAATGTTATGTTAAAATAAGGTGGAATGTTATGGTGTAAATGTTATGTTAAAATAAGGTATGTAAAATAAGGGTAGAAAGCTACCCAATGAATATGTGCACTTGCTTGACCAAGTGCGCAGAGGGGATGACTGAAGAAGCGATCTGCCCTGCAAAATGGAGCCCAAGTGTAGATTCTGTCTGTGAGAACCATCTGCTAGCCATTTTTCAGGTCGCCTTCAACATATATATCTTTTTTCAGATATATTTATTTCCAGTGGTAATCATTTCCTCTAACACATCTAAGTCTATTCACATACTCAACAAAACTCATGCTTTCCTGATCTAAATGTGCATTTCCTGATTCTCATTTATTTGCCTATTTAACTAAAATAACCTCCCTCCTTTTTGCTTGTCAAATTCTATACATTCCCCAGGATGCTGGTAATATACTACCACTCCATTATGCTTTCCTATTACTATGTCTTACTTTGTGGATTAGACCCAGAAAATCTAGGTTTGAATTATGCACACGGTGGGATATCTATTAAGAAAAGGGGGGAAAAATAATTGATTTATACCTTTGTAAATGCATCTGATCAAGCTAAATCTAATGGTGGAGAAACAAATTTAGCACCATTCCCTATAATTCTGTGCAGAGAATTTCTCTGGTATAGGGACTACCAAAAGGCTCTTCTTACATATAGATAATTACAATATATTGGCCTCGAAAAAGCCAAGTTAAATTTACAAGTTAAAAATATGGAAAATAATTGTACCTAACTTGTCTAATAGTCTATTAAACTTCTCATGATTGCATAATCTAATTACTGATGCTCATATGTAATGCCATGTTAGAAAATTCTTCCACTGAATTTTCTGAACGTTTAAAAAACAAAGATATTTCATGCCATGTATAAAATCGTCTCTGTCTCTAGCCATTTTTAATCTGCAGCCCCACCCCCCACCTGGCATTAAGCCTTTGTAGGAGTGATAAGAAAATACAGAGAAAATTAGAGTTTGGGAATATTGCTATTTATTCATCTGACTTTAGATTATTTAGTTAGCCCATCTTTTCTCTGTTTTTTCTTTGTCATGACTTTTCTCTCAATACTAATGAATTCTGTGCCTTGCTGTTAGATTATTTGCAATGAAACCATCTGGTAAGATGCCATTTATTTTAAATGAAATTCTTAGCCTGGTCTTTTCCATAGGCAGTTGATCACAGGAGATAAGCTGCTCAGAGGTTAAATGAAAAATCATAGAATTGTTCTATTTACGGCACCCACATTTTCTCTGTTGCAGCTGCCATCTAGGATTTAACCGTTAATAATTGCTCATGGTGAACGAGTTCATTTCTCATAACTGCAGAAGCCCGGTCTTATGATTAATAACAAGCTTCCTTGTTGTAATGGCATGGCCATTTAACATACTTAGGTTTTAGGTGGATTTACATTTCTAGAAAGTTAAAGGAATTATATTTCACTCTCTTTTACTCTGGAAATGGCATTAATGGGCTGGGAAAGAACCCTGAAAGAAGCTTGATTCATTTAAATTTCAAATAAAATTTTTATAAAGAAGGGTTAAATGGTTTTCATTATAAATCAGCTGTCCTTTATTTTGTCCCTAATTTATTTTAAGATAAAAATATAGGTCAGATGTAAAATTTAATATACTAAATAGACAAATCTAAAAAGTCAAATTACACTGTCTGTAGTCTACCAAAAAATCTTCTTCCCTGTCCTGTTCCTTCCCAACTGTATTTTCTTCTTACTAGAGGTAATCTTTTCTAATTATTTTAAATTGTTTTCTGGACGCCTGGACCCAATTTCTCTATTGGGTTTTTATTTGTTCTTCTCTCCAGAAGTTTTTAGGATCAAAAACAAATTTTAGGGGTGCCTGGGTGGCTCAGTTGGTTGAGCAATGGACTTCAGCTCAGGTCATGACCTCGTAGGTCCATGAGTTCAAGCCCCACATTGAGCTCTGTGCTGACAGCTCAGAGCCTGGAGCCTGCTTTGGCTTCTGTGTCTTCCTCTCTCTCTGCCCCCCGTCCAACCCCCCCCCCCACTCATGCTCTGTCTCTCTCTCTGTCAAACATAAATAAACATTAAAAACACTTAAAAAATAAATTTTAGTGTTCTGAAATTTTATAGTGCTATGGCATAACATGAATAGTGCTTTCTTTTTGTCTTATTTGTTCAAGAATCTGTTCTTCTTATGATTATTTTATATATATAGAGAGAGTTACAGTGAGGGAGAGTGGCAGAGGGTGAAAGAGAGAATCCTAAGCAGGTTCGATGCTCAGTGTGGAGTCTGACACAGGGCTTGATCCCATGATCCAGGGATCATGACCTGAGCCAGAATCAAGAGTCCAATGCTCAACTGACTGAGCCACCCAGGTGCCCCTGTCTTATTTTATATATATATATAAATTATATAAATATAAATTATAAAATATATTTATAATTATATAAATTATATAAATATAAATTATATAAATTCTATATAAATTAAAGATACTAGTCTTGTGACCATTCCCAGGTCATCAGGTCAGGAACATTTGTCCCAAAGATCTTTACTACTTTACACCTTCAATCTCATGTGCTTCATTCAGTGTCTCCCAGGGTGTGAACACCTTCCTGAAATAATGTCCTTCAGTGTACAACTTGAATTTCATGATCTTCCAAAATTCCTTAACATCCTAGCCTTTTTTTTTTTCATGACCTCCCATGATAAATCCAGGGCACAATTACCCCACTTCTTTTGTGCTGCATCCACTGGTGAGCAGCCAAATGTCGCTGGACTCACTCATCTCTAATGGCGTCTCAACACAGCTCAACAATCCCCTCTTGCTTTTCCTGGAGAAAATGGCTTCTCTTCCTCTTCCTCTAATCCCTTGATGTTGCCCTTTTACTATATTTATATGAAATTTGGTAGTTCCCATTAGTTTTTACATTCTCGTCTTTGGGTCACAACGGTTTTCCTCTGTTATCTCTATGACAACTTCCTTCTTTTTCTTTTCATGTTTTCCTTCTTCCAGAACTTAATAAGTATTTAGTCTCTCAAACTGAGTTAATCTCACATCGCCAGTTTCCTTTCTGTCTCTTTCCCTGTTTTCCTTTTGTTGCAGGATTCTTTACCTCAATACCAGGGGTTCATTGACTCTCCCCTTCTAAGAAGGAAGAGGTGGACACAGAGTGAAATGAGCAGTAAGCAAGAGTTTTATTAAAAGTAGGAATAGTATGAAAAGCTTTCATTACAGAGTGGGGACGTTGGAAACTGAGTACCTCTGACTATGGGCAAGAAACTTTATTTTGTAGGGTTTTGGTTCATTCTTTCTCTTCCCTCTCTGTTCTTT
This sequence comes from Panthera tigris, assembly GCF_018350195.1. Taxonomy (NCBI): domain Eukaryota; kingdom Metazoa; phylum Chordata; class Mammalia; order Carnivora; family Felidae; genus Panthera; species Panthera tigris. The sequence continues at coordinate 66,906,694 of NC_056661.1, forward strand.
TTCAGATTCGTTTTTCATTTGCCTGATAACTGTAGGTGCTGAGTTTTTTATTCCTGATTGGCTCCATTCTGTCCTGTGAAGTGTTGGACTATGATTATATTGCCCCCCGTATATCATAAGTTTTATGGTTTAGTTAATTTTGTTTATCAAATTCCTAAGGGGGGATTTTCCTAAGAAAAACTTTAAGCCCAAAAGAGTTTTTCTTGTGGTCAGATGTTCCCAGCATTGTTTTAAAATAGGTATTTGTTTATTTGTTTTTACATTCGGGGACTTCAAGTGCTAACCTCTCCCTCTCTACCCATTTAACCATATCTTTCCCTATCACTTCTATGAGATTTTCTTAACTTTACTTTTCTTTCAAGCACATTTTGAATCCCTGCTGTCACGTTTTTAATTACCAATCCTGTTTTTATATCTTATGGGATTTATTTTAAATTTTCTTTTAAGGCATCTTGTTTTATGGATGAAATATTTTATTGATGGCTTTAATGTTTGTTTGTTGTTGTTGTTTTCCTTTTATTTTTAAGTTTCTGCTTGCTCTGGGTGCTTTTTGTTCTCGTTGCTTGTTTTAGCCCCTGTCTTTATAGTAGAAATATTTCCTGCTCTCTGATGATCACTGCACACTTTTTGATACTGTGGAAAAAATTGCTAAGAAGTCCACTGGGAAGCGTGTGCATAATTGTTTTCACCAAATTTTGTTGAGGAAACTCAAAGTTATTAATATTTTTGAGAACTTTCTTTTGAAACAATTATTTAACCAGAGAAGTCGTCCTAGAGACAGTAGTCCTGGCTTCCATGACCTTAGGAAACAAAGAGGAGTAGGCTGGAGTTATCACCATTTACTATGCAGAAGCTCACCTCTGTCACTAACTTCCTTTGTGCCTGGTGTGCACAAGACCCAACCTGTCTAATACAAACTGCCAGCAAAGTCCTGTCCTTTTTCCAAACAGTGTGGAGGGAGGCAAGGAGGATTTCTGGCTGCTTATGAGTTGGCAAGGAACCTAACATCCCCTCCCCTAGACAGTCTTCCTTTACTAAGGGATAATCAGCAACCTTGACCTTCACGTGTCTGTGGTGCATCTCCTTCCGAAGGTTTGCTAACGTTCTGCAAGCATGCTTCTTGTTGCCTTTCCCCATGACAGGACATTAGATTTCACTTTAGTTTTCTAAGATGATTGGTATATTCCATCCACCTTACTGTCCCCCAAGTTTTATTGATATCTTTGGGACTATAATCTTCCTAAGTATTTTTTTCCTTCAAAGCTTAACACTTTTTTTTTTTTTACTTTTTACTTTTTATTTATTTTTTTTTTTTATTTGAGAGAGTGAGACAGAACGAGAGGGACAGAGGGAGAGAGAGAGAATCTTAAGCAGGCTAAACGCTCAGCAGAGAGTCCTGTGCGAGACTCGATCCCATAACCCTGGGATCGTGACTTGAGCCAAAATCAAGAGTCAGATGCACTCAACCGACGGAGCCACCCAGGTACCCCAAGGCTTAACACTTTTATTCCTTCCAGTGAAGTTTTGAAAGAATGCAGATATAAACATATGAGTTCAAGTTACTGTGTTTAAACACAGGCATAAATGTCCATACACCCTATCATTTTATTTATAAATTAAAATTGGTTCCAGACCCTCAGCCTGCATTGAGTTAGCCCAGGGAGTGTAAGAGGTCCTACTTGTGAACATCAAGACCAAAAAACTCAGGTGCAGAGACCAAGCTGACTTTTATATCTTAATAGTACTTTGTTCTCTCCAAGACAACCGAATCAGGAACCCAGGGGATCTGGCAGTGACTTGTGTTTTCCAAACTCCTGCTGCCAGCATCTGAACTGCCTTCTTATGCTCATCAGGTCACCCATATCCATATATGTGTATAGATTTTTCTGGTATATGCTATAAGAAATCATGGTTTTGTTTTGTTTTGTTTTGAGGTACATTCCATGCCCAACATGGGGCTTGAGCTCCCCACCCTGAAATCAAGAGTTGTATACTCTACAGACTGAGCCATATGGGTGTCCCTCTGACTCATTTTTTTTTTTAATGTTTATTTATTTTTGAGACAGAGGGAGACAGAGCACGAATGGGGGAGAGTCAGAGAGAGAGGCAGACACAGAATCTGAAGCAGGCTCCAGGTTCTGAGCTGTCAGCACAGAGCCCGATGCGGGGCTCGAACCCACGGACTGTGAGATCATGACCTGAGCCGAAGTCGGACGCTTAACCGACTGAGCCACACAGGCGCCCCTGACTCATTTTTTTTTTATTGGATTAGTGTTTCTGAATGAGTTATATCTATGTCTTTATGTTATAAAAGTACTCACACAAAGTTTTATGAAGCATAGGATATTTTATTCTTCTTAAAAAATTTTATTTACATTCAGTAATTAATGGACATTGCTAATCTCTACCACAATTCCTGAACCTCTTCTCAATGTTTCTCTGTGGTAATCCCTGATGATTTTTCCTTAGTCTTCTATTGCCTTCCAATTTTGTTAATTTTACCAGAATTTCTCAAATTTCAGCTTATCAAAACTTGTATCAAACAATTTAAATAAGCATATTTATTTAGAATTTTGATTCCCACATTGTAGAATATAAGATATTTCTGGATGAATTATACTCGTTCAAGCTTTTTTTTTGGTAGTTGTCATAGCAAAAATGCATTGTATACCAAATATTTTTCTCACTTATTCACTTTGCACACTAATTAAAAAAGTGTTAGTTCTGTTTCAAACACTGAACTCAATGTTAAGTTTAAGTTAAAAAAATAGAGATGATCGATAGATGGATAGATGATAGATAGATATAGATAGATAGATAGATAGATAGATAGATAGATAGTATGGACCTTTCCTTTAAAAAAATAATGTCATTGTTGCAGGCATTTAGTAGGGCCTCCTATTATCTTGAACATATTCTTTTACAGAGAAGAAAATTATATTACTTAAATCTTTATTATTAACACAAAACTGGTTGTTTCACTGATGAAATGCTCTGTCTAAAGTAGACAGCGATCAACTGTAGATTGATTCAGGAAATCAGAGAGATATGCTTTTCTTCTTCTAAATATTATTCCAAACTTAGCTAGAGAAGTAATAAAATAAAATTATAAACAAAATTATGTTCATTAATTCTTTCCACAGTTATTTCCATAATCATTAATTTTCACTCAAGAATCCAAGAGGATTAGGAGATGGTTATTTCAATAGAATGTTGATTTCCTAATAAAATAATTTTAAAAAGTGAAAAATAAACGCCTTAGGAGAATGAAAAATGCCACCCAAGGTGGATCAGAATAAAGAACACAACCATGTAGAGATGTTGATGAAGGTGATGTCATAGTAAATGACAAGAACAAAACTAGTGGGGTGTTCTTATGCCAGTAATAATATAATTTACTGAGTGGTTATTTAAACTACTATGACAAAAATATATGCAGATAAATTTATTGCTTCAGTACTTAGGGGACACATTTCAAAGTTGGATTTATACAAACAACTAGATTTGTACATTAAAAAAAAAAGTTAGCTTCATTTCTATTTGGCCATCATTTTTCTTCTTCACGTGGTGCTAGTGAAAGATAATGCTATAAAACCTACTTTATAGCACAAAGAGATGACTGTATGTCATCAACTATGTTTTATAGCCTGTGTCAGCCAAAGCCATTGTTGGATTGACTTACTTTATGTTCTACATGGAACGTATTTTTATATTAAATAAAAACTTATGTTAGTATAAAACAATCTTAGAGAGTCAAGCAAACATGTTTGCTATTTCTGAAAAGCAAAATCCATTGTTCATGAGGGCACAATGTGGATATTTATAAAGAAAGAAGTCTAGTATTGGTTCTCCCTTCATAAGTAACCCTAGATTAGAGATAGCTTAGAAATAATTTAATAATTTGGTGAGTGTCCACAAGAATTGGGGAGTGTTATTAAATTTGAAATGGATTATAAGTTTCATTGTCTTTACACTGTTGTTACTACCCTGATAGCTAAAGTAGCATTTTGACTGCCAGAATAATTCTACATGCCTGTTGTTCTTATATTTGGAAGACTGGAATCATCTGAATAATTGAACAGAATAAAGGTGTTGGAAAATCTCCCATAGATCTTCTAAAGAGAAGCCCCAGCCCCTAGGAAAATAATAGGCATCTGGATATGCATGTCACATTGTGCATATTATGAAAAATCTCCAGGCACTTAAGTGAGCTACCTGAAAAAAAAATTAAAGAAGAGATAAATAATATACATGTATGATGTAAAAGCTGTGAGCCAAATCAGTAGATTTGTCTCTAGGCCTGATGGTGCCATTAATTAGCCAGGCAGCATATAAGGGTTATTTTTTAAAAAGAGAATATTAATATGATTTGTGTGCCTTTTAGGAGACAATGTAATCTGTCAATACCAGCACTCTTTATTCCTATTATTTTACTTCATAGTAGTCACTAACTTTAGCAGTCTGTATACTTTATCTTTTTCTTCTTCTTTCAGAAATAAGTCAGAGATCCAGCAGGAAACATATGGTTCTCCAACAACTCAAACTGTGTGCTTAGAGATGCATTCAAAAACATGATAAGCTGTGGGCAGGACATAGAAGAATCATGAGAGAACGTTTGTGTAGTGGATTATTAATAGCTCTGGACAATTACTACTAATACTTCTAGGTCAGGAGGAAAAGGAAGAAGGAGTAGTTATCGGAACACAGTGACAGACGGGTAGGGAGAAGGGGAGAGAGAGAGAGAGAGAGAGAAGATGTAAACATGAGTACTAAAATTCAAAACTTGGTATTTTTTTAATTAATTTTTTTTGCCAAACCTCATTATAAATAGAAGGAAGACAACATGGGGGCCACCCACATCAGTCTGCTTTGCAAAACATAAGAAGGACAGAGAACCACTTCATATCTTAGCTGTAGCTTGTGTGTGGATTTGTTTTACCAGGGTTCAACTTTTCATAATGGGTTTCACTTCCGGTTCAACTACTAGCTGGCAAAATCTTGTCATGTTTCCTAGCTCAGGCACATCCAAAGGGTAACATAAAGTGTTTTATGATAGAGCATAGTTCCTAAAGATTGCCTGCCTTTGGGCAATGATGAGTTTCTCTACAAAACTTCGTTGTGTGGCAAGTGGGAGAGGGGCTTTAATTTCCCTTAGCAAGAACTGTGAGTGGGGCGGCCACTTGAAATTTATTGTTCAGAAGCCAAAACATTATTTTCTTCTATTTTTAAACAAATGAAGGAGGAGGAGGAGAAGGAGGAGGAGGAGGAGGAGGAGGAGGAGGAAGAGGAGAAAGAGGAAGAAGAACCTTCTTAACTATGAAAGTAGAGGTAGGAGAAGAAGAAACTGACTTGTAAGTGACAGAATTAGGGGAAAATGTAAATTACCTTGGGAGGAAGGGTGTGATCCACTTCTCACACTTTAGAAAGACAACTTTCAAAGTTTTAGAAAACAAAACCAATCATAATGATTTTCAGTTGTGTTATGTGTCAAATCATCAGGAGGCTTTCAAGTTGTTCTGAATGTCCAGCTTGACAGATTTCTGTAAGCTAAGAAATAGTACAGCTTTTTTTTTTAAACATGTGTTGATCCCAAACAAGCCCTACCAAAAAAAAAAAAAAAAAGACTTACTAAAAAAGATTACAAGAAATAATAAGACAAACAAGAATGAGTAGGAATTATTTGCGCAAGACCTAAATCCGGGTGTCCCGAGACTTCTGCGTATCCATTCTTTATTTTTTGTGATTAGTGCTTTTGGAGACTTGTTTAAGAAAGCCTTCCCAAAGTTCTAAGATATATTTTCAAAAAGCTTTATTATTTTGTTTTTTACTTTTAAATCTTGAATGCATCTATAATTTAACTTTTAAATATGAATGAAGGCAGGTCAAGATTCATGCTTTCTATGGCTATCTAGCTGATCTCAATCATTTATTGAGAAGACTGTCAATTTCTTTCTGCTCTGCAGTGCTGGCTTGCATATATCAAATGTCTACATATATGCAAATCTAATTCTGGGCAGCTCTTAAATTGTCCAATCTATCTAACTTGACTCAATTTTAAATGTTCAGGTTTGTAAAAAGTCTTAGTAGAAACAAGCCAATCATAGAGTATGCATCTGAAAAATATAGGAAAAATATCACATAACTGTTAGTTAAAAAGAAAAAGTTATTTTTCAGTATTTTGTGATAATTGTATTTTCAGATTTTAAAACAAAAATTTATTTTAGTTATTATTCAAAATATATATTTGCTTTGTACATAATAACTTTTCTATCTTATGTCCGAAATTTCACCTGACCTTAAAATTTATTAGGTTGATTACCAAAGTGTATTCTAATTTTCTCTTACAATGTTAGAAGTACTGCCCTTTGTCTTACATCCCTTTTGTTTGAATTTCTGGGAAAGCGAACTCCTAACTCTCTTCTATATCTTCCACGTTTGGGTCCTTTGGGGATTTTATCTTTTTCATTATCATAATACATTTTTAGTCTGAGAAGGATTTCTATAAATATGGGTCATCTTTCTTAACCAAGTTAGACACATCATAGACCTTTTCAAACTTAAATTCCGGAAAACATTCTTCCTCCTCACTTGTCTGCTGCTTGTGTGCATATTAATGGATCTGAAACACCTTGGATCTTGCCTCTGTGACTGACATTTTTCCCTTCCTTGTTTTTGATATCTTCATTCTGCAAATCTGAGTCATTAGAGGCTTACTTGATTTTTATTATCAAAGTCATTATCATTGCCTTGGCTTTTAGTCCCATATAATAAGGATGTTTAACCTTCCCTTCTTCCTTTATTCTGTATGTATCTGTCTTGCACACTGTAGAACGTTTAGAAGCAGTGTCAGCTTCTAGCTGTTAGAGATTGGTAGGAAAAAATGTCCCCAGATATTGCCTAATGTCTCTTGAGGAAGGAGCAGTGGGACCAAAATCACACTGGTCGATCCATTGTTACAGATATCTTATGAACTGAGTATGTTTTAGGATACTAATTAAAATATGCTTAAACTCTCTTAGAAATTTTAATTATCTTTGTTTCCTCTAGGGCCTGCTGGCCCATTTCTTGAGGCTCTTTGCTTTCTTCATATGCCTGTTGATCCTTGACTGTTGATTCATATTTGTAAATGGAATACTAATTGGATTACTGGAGGGGAGAGAGCTGTGTGGGTTGCTTCTATATAGGGACAATCCTTTTTCTTGACAAGCTTGAACTTAGAACAAAAGAAGGACAACTTTGGACTCAAGAAAGTATGTCTCTCTTTCTTTCTTTCTTTCTTTTTTTTTTTAAGTTTTTAATTTAATTTTGAGAGAAAGAGTGTGAGCAGGGGAGGGGCAGATGGAGAGATGAACAGAGGATCCATCCGAAGTGGGCTCCACACTGACAGCAGTGAGCCCCCTGCGGGGATTGAACCCACAAACTGGGAGATCATGACCTGAGCTGAAGTCAGGCGCTGAACGGACTGAGCCATCCAGGTGTCCCAAGAGAGTCTATTCTTCTTAAACAGGGTAGTCTTTCTTTTGTGGTGCTTACTTTTCTTGTCTGATGGAAGGTCGGAGCCATCTGAAACTGCTTCTCAGGTGGCATCATCCACCACATTCCCAGGCTGGTCATCCACCTTTGATATTCATGGATTCATCTGGAGGGAACTCAGACACTGGGAAGAGCCACCACTGGAGGAAAAGAAATAAATAGTGGGATGGGCTCAACTGATTTGTGTGCGATTTTGTGTGTTTGTTCCTTGTGAGCTTTGAACACTCGCTCCTGGGTTCTTTTTTCTCTGCCTCTTCTGCTTTTTGAACCCAATTCTCTGTTTTGTAGTTGTGAAGATTGCCTCAGAGGTTCTGATGGTTGGCCAACACCTTTCCTTGTATGCTACTTTTATTTACAGTTTTTATCTCTTAGGTGTACTTGCACCGCCAACCGATAATGTCAATAGATTGTTTTGAATACACTGGTTTTTAATAGAGATAAAATACAAGAGCTGTGGCCAAGCATGGAGCGCTTTGGCGGGGTGCGAGGCCCGGTCTTGCTGCTTCACTGATGAACCATTTCATCTTCTCTGCAGTCACATAGACAAGAAAGCTGAGACCTAAAGAAGGTCATGAAAGATTGCAGGGTTGGCGGGGCCGATGATGGGCAGGAGGGGGATGGGAGACTGCCACCGTTCCAGAGCTCTGCCGAAACACAAAATGCCATCCTGAGCTGGCTGCTGCTGTTCTCAACAGATCTGTATCGCTTAGCATTCAAGAAAACCAGGGAGACATTTCGATCTTGTTAGCCAGAATAACTACTTATCCCACCCAAATCCAATTATTTCCAAAAGAGATGTAGGAGGTAAGGTTTAGCCTCCATAATTCAGCTGGTGTTTGCATCTGAGTTTGCATCCTTTCCCACTAAACAGCTTTAGACTGACAAGTCACAGCTTGGGAACATTGCTCTCCTCCCTTGCACACTTTATTTACAAGGTTATTTGCATGTCATTTACATAAATCTGCATAATTGCATTCCTTTGAGGGTCCAGGGATTTCTTTAATCAGGGAACATCTCTCATGATCTCTCTGTTAGTGGTACCATGTAAACTGGTACCCTCTGTGAAATCACTTTTTAAAAGAAAAACACATTATTTTGGTAATTTTAAGCAATGAGCTAAAATATCATCATCTTCATACTGGGGCCAGGGAGGTTCTATGCAGATGACATTAATGCGCTACTCAGAAAAAATATCTGCCTTCTCTCCTTCCCCCTCATTTTCCATTGGAAATATCTGTTATCCTCAAGTGGGTCTAGTTGTTTTAGGTCCTGGCCATTAATCAGGGGAAATTCAGAAATTCTTTTATGAGAAATAATTAGGAAGAAAGAAAGAAAGAAAGAAAGAAAGAAAGAAAGAAAGAAAGAAAGAAAGAAAAAGAATGAAAGGAAGGAAGACATAGCTTACGTGACTCACCACTGAGTGAAGCCAGCCCTTCTGGCCTGATGTCCATCTAACCCAGCAAGAGGGGCCAGACCCCAGGCTTCATGGCTTAGATGCTCCTGCTTATCATAAATATATCACAAATAAGTTTTCCAGACAGACACATATATCTGTCATTTTCTGGGGTCTGGCCTTAGGCACTGACACAGGAGGATCACCCTTCTTGGCATTCTGTGGGATGGGCTCTTCTGACTAAGACCATTCTGGCCACAAAGATACTTCTCCAAGTCACTTGCCCTGGGTCTTTGAGACAGCAGCTGAAGTATGGAAACCCACTCCAAATGATGGAAATATGGGTGGTCACAGAACCTAGAGAAGCCACCAGCTAGTGAACTTGCCCAAACTCCCCCCTGCTGACCCCCCCGCAAGAAAGCGAGCATATTCAGGGATCCTTCTTTAATGGTTTTTTTTTTTTTTTTCCCAGACCTGTGAAGAGTCCATTTTCTGCCCTTTTTTTTTTTTTTTCCTGTTCCAGCTTACAGTTCTGGAGGTAACTGGTAACATGATGTGGAGTAGCAGAGGGCTTTTTGTAAGACGAAACCATTATGTGCTCTCCGGACTCATGTATATATGTGAGCTTAGATGTCACATGCATGAACCATGAAACTGATTCCTCTTGGTGACCATCGCATGGACACAAAAGTTTTATTCTTATAAACGTATTTTTAAAGTTCAGTTGTTCTGAAAACATGATTAATTTCAGCTGTCCTTGAATATTTTTATTTTTTGTGTTTAAATCTTTTATTTTATTTATTTGTTTTTAAATGCTTATTTTTGAGAGAGAGAAAGTGAGCACGAGTGGGGAGAGGCACAGAGAGGATCCAAAGCAGGCTCCATGCTGACAGCACACAGCCCCATATGGGGCTCAAACTCATGGACCATGAGATCATGACCTGAGCCAAAGTCAGATGCTTAATGACTGAGCCACCCAGGTACCCCATGTATTTAAGTCTTTTCAATTAAAATTCACATGTTGATTGATAATCATTTGCATTCACCTTGTACATTTAAAGCAAAATGTGGTGTGCAACTGACATAGAATAACTGCTCGTATTTAAGGTGTACAATCTGAAAAGTTTTGAAATATGCACATCTATATATTTGTGAAACCATCACCATTATCAAGAATGGGCTGATCACCTTCAGATGTTTCCCTGTTTTTAAACATATTCCTGTCTCCCAGTATCCCACAAACCCTGAGGTTTTCCTATCCGGTTGCTGGAAAACCATCATTCTCAGGCTTGTGTGAGCACCAGCTTCTATGACCTTTCATCCTTTTTTCTTTTTTTTAATTTTTTTCTTTTAACATTTATTTATTTTTGAGAGACAGAGAGAGGCAGAGCGTGAGCAGGGGAGGGGCAGAGAAGCAGAGAGAGAGACACACAGAATCTGGAAGCAAGCTCCAGGTTCTGAGCTGTCAGCACAGAGCCTGACGCGGGGCTCGAACTCATGAACCATGAGATCATGATCCGAGCCGAAGCCATATGCTTAACCAACCGAGCCACCCAGGCACCCCAACCTTTCATCCTTTTGGATGGTTTCTTCCAGGGCCTCCTGTAGCTTCCTCACATTTGAGCTGAATAAAAGACAGGGCTCACTGAGGGTCCTCTGTCTGTGAAACTCCCTTCTCTGCAGTCCTGTAACATGAAAATTTAGTGCCTCCTTCTCCCTGGCCCTCTTTCCTGTGGCAGCCTCCCCAGCTCCACATACTTCCCCCCGTGTCACAGCCTGAGACTCACCCCCTGTGTTTTCATTTCTCAGGGATCACTGTCCTTTGTTATCTCATGTCTGATGTCTTCAAAACCAGTTTTTAGCGTACATGTTTTGTTTCCAGTAGGAAGAGTTATCCAGTCCCCAGTACTCCATCTTAGCCAAGAGCCAAAGCTTGCATTTTAATTTTAGTAGATGGTTATGAATATTTCAGAAGAGGGATGCCTGGGTGTGTCAGTCGGTTAGGTGTCCAACATCAGCTCAGGTCGTGATCTCATGGTTGGTGGGTTCGAGCCCCGCGTGGGACTCTGGGCTGACAGCTCAGAGCCCAGAGCCCACTTCGGATCCTGTGTCTCCCTCTCTCTCTGCCCCTCCCCCGCTCATGCTCTGTCTCTCGAAAACAAATAAATGTTCAAAAAATGAATATATCAGAAGAAATGTAACTTGGATAATATGAACATATTTTTGACTTTTTATTGTTTCATTTAATTTTATTTGTATGGAATTATATTGTAGGTATTTTCACTTTATTTTATTTTTTTTTTTAGGTATTTTCACTTTAAATACAATCACACTTAGATGTTAAATTCTTGAGCTCATTACTGACAGTATCACAGCAATGATTTCAACATTTTGATTGTAATTACATAATTGGTAAATTTGTTGAAATGAGGAAAAAATAAATCTTGTGGAATAAAGATAAAATGGTATGATTTATGAATGTCTTTAATTTAATTATTACTCATTCAATCACTGTCAGCTCATTTCCAAATCAAGGCCTAGGCAATATTCCAGCCGTCCTTTTAATATTTTACCCATTTTCAGTCATGAAAAACTGGTTTAACAGACATTATTTCATTTTGTCACTAAGAATGTATTCCTGGTGAACATATTGACAGAGCATATTTTGTTTATCGGTGTGTGTGCATGATTTATATTGATGTGAAAATAGTTAGACACACAGTGTTCGGGTGTTCCCGCTCCGTACAGCCACATGATAGAGGAGAAGTGCTGTCTCTGACCTTGGTCTTCTGTGCTCCAGCTTGGCTCCTGTTCTTGCATCTGCCATGAACCCTGAATCTCTTCTCCAAATCTGGGGTTACCTTAGCTTCTACAGTTCTTGAAGAACCTCATTCTTGCGGGCAGCTCTTATAGTTTCTTCTCCTGTGGACCACTAAGATGACTTGCTGATTCTGGTTTCCACCTGTTCAGGTCTCTATGTTCTTGTTGGTCTCTGGTCCCCTCTGTTCTACTGCCTGGGATCCCCAATGACCAGCAGCTTTTAGAGACGAACATGTAACATCCATCAACCATCTTCTGTGCATGCCAACATGAATTTCCTTCCTCTTTTTGACATAGGGGCTACCGTCTAGCAATCTGTTATCTTGTATATAAATTCCACTATGGACTGGACATTATTCTTTTATTGAAAACTCCATCAGTATAGGGTTAGTACCTGATACAATTGACTAAACCCTCAATGGATCAATTGCACATTCTGTGAACAAAGAGGTCCTGAAAAAGGTATAAAATATCATAGGTATATAGAATAACATTTACATATAATTTATCAAGGCTAACCTATGGAATTCTTCTTATTTCCATTTTTATCCCATAGGAATCACTTCTGAATACATTTATCAGCAAGTCCCATTGTTGCGGGGTGAACTGAGGAGACCTTGGCTCCTGAGGCCATGACTGAACCCATCTTGAAGGAATGGCCAAAGGTTCTTGGTCTTATCTCTAGAAAGAATTCAAGGACAGATGTGGAGCATGGTGGAAGATCAACGCAAGCTGTAAAATTTATTAAAACAGAAAGTACACTCTCAAGATGTGAGAGCAGGCAATCGTGGCAGTGGGGGGTCAGGGAGAGCTGCAGCCTTGAGACACATATTTTATGAGCAGTTGTTAACTAAGGAGCTGAATATTCATTACTTGGGGCAGGTAAGCAGAGTTCTGTGCTTTTACTTCCTAATTTGGTGGGGTTTTCTGTCGTGGCATCTGCCATCTTGGGGCTCTCTGGTGGGATCTGGCTTCTTTGGGAGTGTTGCCAGCACAGGCCTCTGACCTTCTCGATAGCTGGCCAAGACTTCCTCACTGCTGGCCTCCAGGTATTCTGTTAGAACCTAACTGCCTTCTCTAACACCGTCAGCTCTGCCTACAAATATTCCTGCACTCTCTTCTCTCCATATTCACCAAATCACCCAAGCCAACATCATTTTTGCTGTCATTTCTCACATGGGATTATCATCTTAGAGTTCAAACTGTGTTAAAATTTACTCTTGTCCCTCTATGATATACTCCACATAGAAACAGCATAGAGTCACCAGGTAAAATATAGGACAACACAGTACATTTGAAACCGATGAACAAAGAACATATTTTAAGTATAAGTATGTCCCAGATATTGTATGGGGTAAATATTGTGTTCTGTAATTTTATTTGCTAAATCTGGCAACACTAAAGCAGACTAATATATCTTTATTTTAACATAACATAGATTATCTCATGCACTTGTTTAAAACCCTTTAAGTCTTCTCACTGAACTTAGAATAAACTCACCATTACTTCCAAGATCCTATGTGATATCATCTCCAAACCCATCCTCTGCCATTTTCCTCTAAATTACTACTCTTCAACATCTCACCTGTTCCTCGAACCCGACAAGTTTGTTCCTGATGTAGGACATTTGGATTTGCAGTTCTCTCTGCCGGGCAGAGGGCTTGTCCCTGGAGTATCTACCAGAACCAAAAGTCAGGAACAGGTTAAATCAGAACTCTGAATAACCAACAGTAGTTTGCAAGGATCAATTTATGTAAATTAAACAAACAGTGCAAAATACTGAAACAAAGATTATTCAGTAGTGTCTGACCTAAGCAAAACTCAGATGGACACTGAGATGACTTTTGTTCCAATTGCCATAGGTTGCTTTCTATGTAATCAGGAAACACACTTCTTCTTTGAATCCCAAGCCAGGCTTACGTTAGTTAAGTGAGTGGTCTGATCAGAGTTTATATCACATATCATATAGTCTGATGAGTGAATATACCATAGCACATCCCCTTACAGAGTAAAAAGCATAAAGGTTTGTTAGAAAGGGTAGAATTGTCTTTAAAAAAAGTAAGAAATACATTTTTATTCTCTTTTTAAATGGTGAAAAGAAGAAAAAAAAAGATGGCATGGATGTGTGTGTGTGTTAAACAGGATGGTGATTAGGACAAAGAGATGAGTGCATTTAAAAATGAACTCACAAGATAATTCCTTGACATCTATTATAGTCATTGTTGTTTTGTTTTCTCAAAATTGTGTATAGTGTTCATTTTGTGATAGGTACACAATACCTGTTTACTGGATGATGAGATAGTAGAATAAAGTCTGTTTATACAAAGTATTATTGGGTTCTTTCAGAAGGAATGGAGAGGGCCAGGACATCATAGCTTGATGGGAATCACCCTGCTGCAGTTAAGACCCCGATAGCACAGCCAACTTTAATTTACATCTCCAATGGCCACCTAGAGTCTACTTCTTTACAGCTGACCATGGGAGATCAGTATGAATGACTGTAACCACAGTCAAAGTTAAATTTCAAAATAGTTAAAGCATTCCTCTTCTACAAATATGCAGTGAACACAATATTTGAGGAACGGACGGGGTTATTTGCTCCGTTGTTTTTGTTTTTAAAATGATATTAGAATAAGATTGCTACATTAGATTGATACAGATTGAACCCGCTAATGTCTTACAAGGCAATAAACCCATAGCCTCTAGTGCTGTGCTAGTATTTGTACACAGCAAAACCTATGAACTAATATGTAACTTCCCAGTGTTTAGAAGGTAAGTAAGCAGAAAAACACAGTATTCAAAACAGTCACACATAGAGATAACATAATCCCTGATTGGGCATGTTAAATACTGTTCCAGGTTGACAGTGAATGGCCAGAATGTATTTTTAATTTTATCTTATTTCCAAATTTGGAAACCAAATTTGAAGAACTAAATTTGGTTCTTTTAGCCTCGATGATTTTTTTTTTTTGGCAAGTTGTTTTGCATCACTATCTTTTTGTAAGACAATGGAAGGGAGGGAACTGACATGGAAGAAGGTCATGAAGGACTTTCTATCAGATTCAAAGAGGTTATTTATTAAATAAACTGATCAGTATCTCCTATGACTTCATGGGAATTTGTAATCACAATGTTATTTGTTGTTGTTGTTTGCTTTTTGTTTTGTTTTTTTTTAGAGAGAGAAATAGAGAGCACAAGTGGGGGAGTGGGGCAGAGAGAGAGAGAGAGTCTTAAGCAGGCTGAGAAGGAAGCCTGACTCAGGGCTTGATCCCACAACCCTGGGATTATGACCTGAGGCAAAATCAAGAGTCGGATGCTCAACCGACTGAGTCACCCAGGCACCCCATGAAATTACACTGTTATTAACTTAATGATTTTTGCCAAAATGAAAGGGGGAATATTTGTTAAAATTTATTGATTATGTAAGCATTCATTATCCTTTAGGTAGCTAGCTAGCTAGATATAGATAGATAGAATATGTACACATATATTTATTGATGTAGCAAATATTAAGCACTTGCTAAACAAGTAGAAAGCATAAAAGCTTGAGTTAAATAATGCCCATTCCTAAGCCAATGTGCTAGGAAATGTTAAGCATTTCAATATGTCGCTCCATGGCAGATAGAATACGCCAGCAGCAAATTATCTTTCAAACTCAAACCTCTCAAAACTTGGCAAAGGCTATTTTACGGTGTAAAATGTGGTTAATCAGTCTGTTTACTTTAGTAATCAAATTTAATTGAATATTTTTTTTACGCCTCTTCAACTGTTCTTACCATATCCATAAGGTAGCCCTGGTGCTGGGCACAGCTACGTAACGGTGCAATTATGACGGGAAAAAGGCTCTCGCTTTCTTGAGAGATCGCAGAAAGATAGAAATTCTGGGGTTGGGGAACACATGCAAGGTGACAAAAAAGGACTAAATTCCGTATAGTACTTCTTAGATGATAAGTCATTTGAAGGATAAAGGCGACAGTGCATTGTTGCCGGTATCTCTCGAACAAAAGCTTGAAGTTACAATTTAGAATCCTCCGTGTTTAAGAGACAGAATGTAAGTCACAAAAGTTCTAACTTTTGTTCATGCCAAAATAATTGAGCATTTGTCCTAGAATTATTAGTGCCG
The DNA here is from genome assembly GCF_018350195.1 of Panthera tigris. Lineage (NCBI taxonomy): Eukaryota > Metazoa > Chordata > Mammalia > Carnivora > Felidae > Panthera > Panthera tigris. The sequence goes on from NC_056661.1 coordinate 66,922,563, forward strand.
AACAGCTATTATGAAATTTGAAGAACTGAGAATAAAAATAATTTACAGGGCTCTCCTTCTTTATTATTAGCACAGACAAGTTCTGCAGAAGTGCACACTAAAAAGAAAAGAGCCTATGGAACTTTGTAAGTGGAGCCCTAATAAAAACCCTAAAGTAGTATAACCTGTACTAACATTAACCAGAGTCAGTCAGTTCTAAAAAGGCTTTATTCCCAGGGTTCCAGGATGGTCCTAGGACTCAGAATGCAATTGCCTCAAAGAGAAAACAGTTTTATGGAAATTAAAAAATCCAAAGATTTAGCCCTCTTTTTCAACCCGTTGTTACTAAAAAGTATAGTGGTTCTTCTTTTTTTTTAAGTTTTATTTATTTATTTTGAGAGAGACAGAGATAGCATGAGCAGGAGGAGGACAGAGAGAGAGAGAGAGAGAGAGAGAATCCCAAGCAGGCTCCACACTGCCCGTGTTAGAGCCAGATGTGGGGCTCAAACCCACAAAATGGCAAGATTATGACCTGAGCTGAAATCACAGCCAGAGGCTCAACTGACTGAGCCACCCAAGCATCCCTGAAAGCATAGTGGTTCTTGAAGCCATAAACCAGCCATGTTATTACATAATCTTAATTAAATGATCATTAGTTACCTATATATTATCTTTATAAGATTATTTCCTACAACAAAAAAAAATAACACGTTTAAGCAGATAAGACTAGTTTTGTTTGTTTGTTTGTTTGTTTACAGAGTGAGAAAGAGTGTATGAGCAGGGGAGGAACAGAGTGCGAGGGAGCCAACTCCAGGCTCTGAGCTGTCAACACAGAGCCTGACATGGGGCTCGAACTCACAAACCGTGAGATCACAACCTGAGCCAAAGTCGGATGCTTAACCAACTGAGCCCCCCAGGCGCCCTTCTTTCTCTTAAAATTTATTTCCAATCACAGGTGGGTTCAGTGATAATTAGGTTTGTTTTAATGTTATAAGATGGCAGAACGATAAAAAATTCAAAACTGTGAAGAAGGATTAAAAGGGCGGGGGACGTGGAACCTGGAAAAGCACATGTAAAAGGAACCACAAAAACACCATTTAGTTCCCTGGAGGATAGTCATTAGGGAGAAGGGTAAACTCACTGAGGCTTCAGAAGTTAGACCCTTATAACAGGAATACAGAGTAGCTAGAAACTACAAGTTTTTTTCCATGAGATATCTAAGCTTGGACAATGTGCTTCCAGACCTGCTAATGGACATACACTCTGATTTCTGGAGAGTGCCATTAGCAGAAGACAATAATAGTAAGCTTACTTCACACAAGTGAAGGAGAATGGTAGAGGTTTCCAAGGTCAAGGTCCTGAAGGTCTTAAGAGCATTCTAGTCTGTACCTCTCTTCCTTTGATTCCATGAGCTCTACCAAGATTTTTACCAACTCCAAAAATTTTAAAGATAATTGATATAGGAAAAGGCTTAGTCATGCTTTATCATTTCTAAGTTATTTTTATAGACTGTGTTGTAGCAAAACACAGGCACGAAGATTTCGGTTCATCTGATTTTAGTAACACATATTGGTGAAGACTGCAGGTTCCAAAGGCTGACAAAAAATCAGCATGAATGACAGCTTATTTAGTTACCTGATTCTCAAGTTTGCTTTTAAAATGCGACATGAATGAGGACAGTTTGAAAATGTGGCTGTGTATACATAAAGTACACATAAAGTATGTAAGTATGTAAAGTATTTATGTAAGTATACATAAAGCGCCAGAGTGGCTTCTAATCAGTAGACTCAATAAAAGGAATATTTTACTCTGGAACGTTATATTATTAAATATTTTCCAATAATAACGTTCATTTATATGAGACCCTTTGTGTATTGAGCTCCAGAAAATTACCCATAAAGCATCATCTACTTTTTGAGTGAATGTTACATTCATTTGAGGCAATGTACCTCAGTAGGAAATAAAATAATGTGGTTAGGTAATACAAAATGTAAATAAAAGTTCCAGAATGCACCTTTAATAAAAATGGGCAAATTTTCCTCACTAGCTCAGGTTCTTTGTCTTAAATCTTATCACTGTTTTCTTTTCTTCTTTCAGAAAATAACGAATACTTGCATTACAATGTAAGTGCTGTTCTAGCGGTCTGCACAGTTTACTATGCGAATTTAGATAAGAAAGCCACAGATTCTGATTCTTTGTGGTCAGTTAGAAATATTAATTAATTGGATTGCATTGTAATTGCATCTTGAAGGATGAAGTAAAACAAAACAAAACAAATATAACAAGAAAACACCAGCAAAAGGTGATGTTTGTGAAAAGTGCAATGGTATAAAACAACATGAAATCATGGGCAGAAGAAGTTAAGAAATACAAGCAGGTGGGGACTTCAGACACATGATTTGAATGTGTAGAGATGAATCTAAAAAGTTGGAGGAGGGGCGCCTGGGAGGCTCAGTAGGTTAAGCACCTGACTTTGGCTCAGGTCATGATCTCAAGGTTTGTGAGTTTGAGCCCTATGTCAGGCTCTGTGCTGACAGCTCAGAGCCTGGAGCCTGCTTCGGATTCTCTGTCTCCCTCTCTCTCTGCCCCCTCACGCACACTCTGCCTCTCTCAAAAATAAACAAATGTTAAAAAAATAAAATAAAATAAAAATAAAAAGTTGGAGGAAAGGATCTTACACACTGGGAGGAGTTTGAAACTGAATCTCTAGTCAGCGGATGGCATTAGAGGTTTATAAGCAGAGGACAGGGACATTTCTATTAGAAAATGACTGGTGGCAGCATTCTCAGTAAAATGGAGTCTGTGAGAAATGAAAAACAGGGAAAAATATACAAATTTGGAAATCTTAAAAGTAAAATGATCTCGGTTTAAAAATTTAAAAATAAAATCATCTCTGTTCACAGATGACATGACCTTCTATGTGGAAAACTCTAAAGATTCCACCCTTTCCCTGCCTCTCTGACAAATTGTTAGGATTAATAAAAAATTCAGCAAAGTAGCAGGATACAAAAATGACACAAAAATCAGCTGAATCTCTGTGCACTAACAATGAATACTCCAAAGCAGAAATGAAAAAAGTAATTCCACTACAATACCTTGAAACAGAATAAAATACCTAACAATAAACTCAAGAAAGCGAGGGAGGACCAGACAATGAGAGCTACAAAACATTAAATCATTGCTGAAAAAAAAAAATAAAGAAGATATAAATAATTGGAGATGTTCATGGATTAGAAGACTTACTACTGATAAGATGTCAATACTGCAGATTCAAAAAAACCTCAATGTTTTGTGAACATGTAGAAAAACCCATCCTAAAATTTATATGGAATCTCAAGGGATCCCAAATGGTCAAAACAATATTGAAAAGGAAGAATGAACCAAACCTGGAGGACTGACACTTTCTGATTTCCCTGATTTTCTAGCTTCCTACAAAACTACAGTAAACAAAACATTGTGCTCCTGGTATAAAGACAGACATATAAACGAACAGAATAGAAAAGAGAGTCCAGAATTAAAGCTTCACACATATGGTCAAATGATTTTCAACAAGGATTGAAAGTAAAATGAAACCCACAGAGTGGGAGGAAGTGTTTGGAAATCATATATTTGATAAGGTATTGATATCCACAATATATCAAGAACCCCTAAAACTCAACACCAACATCAACAACAAAACCCCCAAATCACCCTGATTCAAAAAATAAAACAAAAACAAACAAGCAAACAAACAAAAAAACAAAACAGGACTGGAAAGGACTTTTCTCCAAAGAAGATACACAAATCTCCAACAATTCACATGAAAAGATTGTTCAGCATCACTAATAATAAGGAAAATTCAAATCAGAACTGTAATGGGATACTACCTCATACCCATTAAAACGCGTACTATAAAAACAAACTATCAAACAAATGAACAAAACAAAACAGGAACAGATCCAGTGAAATTGATACTCTTGAGAACTGCTGGGAATTTAATATGGTACACTTGCGGTGGAAAATAAACTAACAGTTTTTCAAAAGATTAAAAATGGAATTCCCTCCTGATCCATCAATTCCACTGCTGGGTATATACCTAAGAGAACTGAAAACAGGGTCTCAAAGAGATATTTGTATATCCATGTTCATAGCAGCATCATTCACAATATCCAAAACAGAAGAAACCTAAGTGTCCATCAACGTTTGAAAGGATAAGCAAAATGTGGTGTTTATACACAATGGGATAATACTAGCATGACAAAGGAAGAGAATTCTGACTTATACAACATAAATGAACCTTGCAGACATTATGCCAAGTGAAATAAGCCAGTTGCAAAACAAAAACAAAAACAAAAAAGCAAATACTATATGATTCCACTTAAATGGGTTTTTAGAGTAGTCAAAATTAGAGCGACAGAAAGTCCAATCGCGATCGCCGGGGACTGGAGATATTGGGGAATACGGTTTTGTTTAATGGGTATTGAGTTTGTTTTGAAAGATGAAATGAGTTCCAGAAATTTATCGTACTTTTAAAAATTGTACTAAATCCAGAATTTCCATTTGGTTCCTTTTTACAGTTCGTCTCTTTAATGATATTCTCTACCATTCGATAAAAAGCTGTCTTCACATTTTATTTATTTAATCACGTTTTACTTTCCTTTGGTTCTGTGAACATATCTATAATGGCTACTTTGAGATTTTTATTTTATTTTATTGATTTTTTTTTTAGAAACTGGGCATTTTAGAAAATATATTGTATCACTCTATTACTGGTTCCCTACCCATCCTAGGAGATTGTTATTGTTTTTAGTTAAGTTTCTACTAACTGGCTGGGTAATTTTGGTGAAGTCTGTCTGCCTCCTAATCCCAATCTTTGCCCTGTTCCCCTCTCCTTTTATCTCCATTCCAGTGTTCAGAAGGCTGATATTCCTTGTCAAGGTGTCCAGCATTGTGTATGCCAACAGTTTCCCTAGCATGACAGTGATATTGCCAGGGTTCTCTTTCTCTCCTTTCCTGACAATACCCATCTGCTATATTTTTAGACGATTCCTCCAATGCCCTGGAATGTCCATTGTTCTACAAACTAATCGAATCCAACTGTGGATTCTATATTGCAATTATTTCCGAGGTCAAATTTTCATATTCCTTCTGACACCAGAAGGGCTCCTGCCAGCTTACTATCCAGTATGGTCCTTCAGACTATACAGTCTAGAGTCTAGGCTGTATCTTCATTAAAACCAGGAATGCCCCTCAATTGCCTTTCTCCACAACTTCCATTGTTCTGGAGATTATTCTTAGCTTTGAACTTTCCCATATACTTTTGCAAATCAAGTTCATTTCTTTGGGAAGAGAAACCAAACTATCTGCTCTGCCATCTGCTTCCTTGACCCCACCTCAAGGCAGAGGCTTTCGTGCATAAGTTGAGGGGAGAGCAGAAGAGATCCCCATCTCTTGACCACACTCACCCAGGAGGAGAAACACTGAAGTTGTGTGTCCCCTGGGAAGAGAAGACCTGAGGCGACAGAGAACTCCATGTTGCTGTCTGGAGGGATGTCTCTGCCTGGTAGACCTGGGGTTCAAGACCGAGAGAGGGCCTTCGCTCAAAGATCACAGACTTACTTCTCTTGCTAAAATGTCATAGATTTTTTGGAACTGGTGTTTATTCATCTGCTGCTTATCCTTAGGATTATTTCCAAAGGCTTTAAATGGTTGATTTTCGTACTTTCACCAGTTTAACTGGGAGCCAGTCAGCAGACATCCACAAGCTGCCTTGACAGATGTTGATCTCCCTCTGTTGCTGTAGTTTTTGGCTTTTCCAGAATGTCATGAAAATGTAATCATACAGTATATAATCTTCTCAGAAAGGCTTCCTTCATTTAGCAATACACACTTAACATTCACTTATGTCTTTTGATAGCACATTTCTTTTTGTCATGGGGGAATAGTCTCTGTGTGGATGAACCACAATTTGAATAATGAGCCACTATCCATCTATTAAAAGACGTGTGAGTTACTTCTGGCAAGTATCCATAAAGCCACCAAACACATTTGCTTAAAGATTTCTGTGAAGACACACGTTTTCAAATCAGCTTAGTAAATAAAGTATGAGTCTAGTTACTGGATCACGTGGTAAGACTACATTTAGGTCTTTTAGAAACTGCCATACTGTCTTCCAAAGTTGTTGAACCATTTTGCATCCCCATCAAAAGTGAATGAGAGTGCCCGTTACCTCATAACCTTATCATCAATTGGTTCAGCCAAGAATATTAGTCATGGTTCTACCAAGAAAGAGAACCAAAAAAAAAAAAAAAAAAAAAAAAAAAAAATATATATATATATACACACACACACACACACACACACACACACATTGGTTAATATAATAATATATATATAAAACATTGGTTAATATATATATTAATTATATAATATATATAATATATATTATATAATAATATATAATATTATTATATATTAATATTAATATATATATTAACCAATGTTTTAAATTTATATATTTTATATATATTATCTATACATAATTTGTATGTATAAAATATATGGGTGAGAGAATTTATTTTGGGGAATTGGCTCACAGGATTGTGGGAAAAGCGGGCCAACTTGACATACAAGGAAGAGTTAATGTTGTAGCCTCGAGTCAAATTCCAGAGCCGACCAAGCAGGCTAGAAATTTGAGGCAAGGTTTCTGTGTTAGTCTTCAGGATAAATTCCTTCTTCAGGAAACTACTATCTTTGCTCCTAAGGCCTTGAAGTGATTGGAGGAGACAAATTCAATTCTTGGAGACTAACCTGCTTTGCTTATCTACTTATTTAAATGTTAATCACATCTAAAAATACCTTAATGGCATTTCTAGCCCAGTGGCTGACCAAACAACTGGGTCCCATGACCTAACCAAGTTGACACAAAATTAACCATCACATTGGATATTGATTTTAGCTATTCTATAAGATGTGCAGTGAGTTGTATCTCATTGTTATTTTAATTTGCAGTTTCCTAGTGGCTTGTTTTCATATCCTTGTTTTCTCTGTATATTGTTTTTGGTGAGGTATCTGTTGGTGTGTTTGTTCATTTTTAAATTGGGCTTTGGTTTCTTGTTACTGAGTGTTCAGAATATTGTACATTTATATGTTTTGTATATATCTCCTATAGCAATAGTTGTTTTTTTTTCATTTTTGTAACAGCATCTTTTGTAGAACAAATATTTTTAATTTTATTGAAGTCCAGATAATCAATTTTTTATTTTTTTGTGTATATCTTAAAAAGGTATTGCCAACCACAAGGTCACCTAGATTTTTCTCCTATTTTTTTTTCCTCAAAGTTTTAGAGTTTGGGGTTTTACATTTAGGTCTGTGGTCTACTCGGAGTTAACATTTTATGAAAGGTTTAAAGAAGGTCTATGTCAAGGTTTATATTTTGGCAAGCAGTTTTCCACTTGGGCCAGCACTATTTGTTGAAAAGAGTATTCTTTCTCCATTGAATTCCCCTTTTGTCAAAAATCAGTTGACCATAGGGGTACCTGTGTGGCTCAGTTGGTAAAGTGTCAGACTCCTGATTTCAGCTCAGGTCATGATCTCATGGTCCATGAGTTCCAGCCCTGAATCAAGCCCTCATTAGCCTGATAGTGTGGATCTTGCTTGGAATTCTCTCCTTGTCCCACATTCCCCCCCCCCAGCCCCCTTCATTCCCTCACCCTTCCAATCTTCTTCCCCCTCTAATGCCCTCTTTTCTTCTCCTCCTTTCCCCTCTTCTCCTCCTCCCTCCTCCTCCTTTTTCTTTTCCTTCCTTCTTCCTTCTTCTTCCTCTTCCTTTTCTTCAGTACTGGGTTACCTTTTGAATTTCTGCCTTTCCATATGTATTCTAGAATCAGTATAGACAATTGATATGGATATATCACATTGATTTTTAAATTATTTCTTACATGTGTGTTATAAATCTCACTTTTTTTATATTTTTGGATTTGATATGACAAATTTTGTGTTGGATCTTTGCATCTCAGTTCATGAATTATATTTATCTGTGGTGCTCTCATTTTATATTGCCTGTATCCTGGGGCGCCTCGGTGGCTCAGTCGGTTGGACTTTGGCTCAGGTCATGATCTCTCAGATCGTGGGTTCGAGTCCCGCATCGGGCTCTGTGCTGACAGCTCAGAGCCTGGAGCCTGCTTCGAGTTCTGTGTCTTCCTCTCTCTCTGCCCCTAACCCAGTCGCATTCTTTCTTTGTCTCTCTCAAAAATAAATAAACATTAAAAAAATTTAAAAAAAAACAATTATTTATAATGCCTGTATCCGGTTTTAGCAGTAGAGTAATACTGTCCTATTAGAATTAATTAAGAAATATTTCCTTTGCTTTTATTTTCTGTGAGAGATTGCAGCTAATTGGTATCATTTTTTCCTTAAAACTTAGGTAAAATTTACCACCTGTGCCTGTTACTTTATTTTCTGGAGAATTACCAGTTATTAATTCAGTTTCTTTAATCAATATAGGCCTAATAAGATTATCTAATTTTCCTTATGAGTTAAGAATAAGAAAAAATAAAAATAAAAACAAAACAACAACAATAAAAAACCTTTATTTATTCTTTCACTTACCCTTTCTTTTTGAAGATCTAAGTTTACAATCAATATTGTTTAGGGAAACAATATTCATCTCCCTGAAGACACTATTTTAATATCGCAGGTCTCCCGGCAATTATTTTCTCAAGGTTTTAATTGTCTGAGAAAGTACGTCTTCATTTTTGATGGATTACTTTGCTGGTATAAAATTCTTTGCTGGTGTTTTTGTTTGCTTGCTTTTAAAATATTTTACTCTATTCTCTTTTTGCTTGCACGGTTTCTAATGAAAAGTCATATAATTTATACATTCATTTTCTTTTTTTTTTAAGTTTATTTATTTATTTTGACAGAGAGAGAGAGACAGAGAGAGAGAAAGAGACTGTAAGAAGAGGAGGGACAGAGGGAGCCCTCCAAGGGACAGCGAGAATCCCAAGAAGGCTCTGTACTGTAAGTGAAGAGCCTGACTCAGGGCTTGAACCCATGAACCATGAGATCATGACCTGGGCTGAAATCCAGAGTAGTCTCTCAACTGACAGCCATCCAGGTGCCCCGGTCCTCATTTTTCAATAAACAAGATATGCTTTCCATCTGGTTTCTTTCCATAAATTTTCTTTGTGACATTTTGCAGTTTGAATATGATATATCTAGGTAGAGATTATTTTGATAATCTGCATGGTGTCCCCTGAGAGTCTTAAAGACGTAGTTTTATAACTATAGTCAGTTTTGGAACATTTCCACCATTATTACTTCAAATGTTTCTTCTGCCCTGTTCTCTCTTTCTTCTTCCTCTGGTATTTGAAATACACATAAACATTATAAATTTTTTAAAAATTTCTCAGAAATTCTGTTTTTCTTATTTTCACTTTTTTCCCCCCTCTCTGTGTTTTGTATTCCAGTTAGAGAAATTACTCTTGTCCCTCATCAAGCTCACTAGTTCTTCCTTTCATAGTTTCCGGTATCCGACGAGCTGATTTGGGACATTCTTTACTCATGCTACAACTTTCTTCCCCCTAGCATTTCTTTTTAATTCTTTACTAAAGTTTCCTTTTCTTTCTTAACATTATCCATTTCTTCTTTCATGTCATCTACTTTTCCCAATAGAACCTTTAATATGTTAACCATAATTATTTTATTTTTTTAAATGTTTATTTATTTTGAGAGAGAGAAATAGAGAGTGAGTAGGGGAAGGGCAGAGAAAGAGGGAGAGAGAGAGAGCAGACTCCCAAGCAGGTTCCGAGCTGTCAGTGTGGAGCCCGATGCTGGGCCCAAACTCACAAACTGTGAGATCATGACGTGATCCGAAACCAAGAGTTGGACACTTAACCAACCGAGCCACCCAGGAGCCCCTAACCATAATTATTTTAAATTTCATATCTTATTATTCCAAAAGGTGTATCATATCTGAGTCTAACTTGGACGCTTGCCTTGTCCCTTCATACTGTACTTTGTTTTGCCTTTTAATATCTTTTTAATTTTTTTTTGACAGATGGACATGAAATATCAGTAACAGAAACAGAGGCAAAAATTCTTTAGTGTGAGATCTGTGTTAACCTGAATCTACTGGGGTTGTGTTCAGTGTTTCCTGTATCTGCAGGTGCCAGATGTTTTAATTCCCCCAGTGTCCCTGTGGCACTGTCTTAGGACTTCTCTAAGAGCTCTGCATAAGTTAGAGTCTGTGTTGTGTGGTTTTCTCAACTGTCATCTACTGTCACACTTGTGCCCTAGGGTGTGATGATAATATATGGGGCGGAGCATCAAACATTCTACCATCATATTAAATCTCGGTCCTGAAGTGAACCTTTGTCTTGTGCTGTGACTGTTATAAGTGCTTCTTGGCTTCGTTCTTCTTCCTCTGCCCCAACACTTACATAATACAAGACAGCTACAGGGGACAGAAATAGTGAAATACCTCTCCTCCAGATGAGTAAGGCTCAGGTAGAAGCTTCTCCTGTCCAGAGTACACCTTTGCTATTTGTAGCACTCTGAAACATTTCTCACTGGTTACCCCTCCCTTCCTCCTGCCAGAACCAAGAGAGAATCTACGCCTTTTACTGCATGACCACCTGGAGTTCTTAAAATTAAGATCCAAGAAACCATGGGGAGCTGTCCAAGACTCGGTCGCCTAATAGTGTCTCACTCATGTTAATTTCCACTGAGCTTCCAGCAATGAATGAAAACTATGATTTAAGTTTTCCTATAGGTTTATGGTTCTCATCTGCAGTTCCCTGGATGGTCCTGTCTACAGATTCAGGGTGATTTGTCCTCTGACCTCAGTTGTCTGTAGGAGTCTGGACAAACTATTGCTTTTCACTTTTTAATTTTACTTATTTTTATTTTTATTTTGCAGTTTGTGTGTTATAGATGCAGGGGCAACACATCCAACTTTTTACATATTGAAGCTCAAACCAGAAATCTGGAAGCGTTTTTTTTTGTTTGTTTGGTTTGTTTTGTTTTCTACTCTTTCGCATATTGAACTCAGAATGTAGGGATATCGGGTGGAAGAACTTGGCACAGAGAAAGAGGGGGAGTCCCAGTGAGAAGATCCAATAATGTGGCATCTGAGTTTAGGGACATTCAACAGCTGCTCCGGGGAGAGGGGTGGCCACGTTTCAAAGTTACTGTGGAGACAGCAGCCTCATTAGGACGTTCAGATGAAGTGTTTGCTTCCTGCTGTTAACCCTAGGCTCTCCCATAGTCGTATTTCACTGGTGGGTGAGATGCATTTTCTCCTTGGAGAAAATCTATTCCAGGACTACTACAAAGTGTCTACCTGGAAACAACTAACATCCGGGTGATGCTGGCCGCCATGCAGAAGATAATATTCCACGCTGGACACTGAAGTGTGCCTTCCAGAATCACCGTTTTCCACCTTACCACGGTCACTACTGTCAATGCCAGAGGACAAAGCCAAGGACGGAAGTGCCAAAGGAACTTCCGGTGGGCACCCTTGATGTCCAGCAGCCACAATCCCCACAGAGAACTCTTGCATAAAGCACTGCACTAGATGGGAGCAGGGGTTGGGTGTACAGAAGGATGTAGAACTTGGCTGTGAAGATAACAAATTTCAGAAAAAGAAAATGTTTCCATTCTCTTCTGTGAAGCGTTAGGAATTTTATTAAAATCCCACATGACTGAATGCTTTACTGTACTGCTTGGGGGGAGGCTGGGTTTTGCTCTAGCTGTTACCTCATAGGTCTTACCTCGCTGGCTCTTGAAGATGTCGTGCAATCATTTTTTTGCTTCAATTTTTATAAATTTGTGGCCCATCAAATCGACATTTCTTAGTAAGAATGATATAAGAGGATATCATTCCATGACACAAGTGAAATATCCAATAAAAACTATATCACACTCAAAAGCCCTAAACTGCCATCTTCCATTTCAAGTATAGAAAACAAGACACCACTACATTCAGAGGTCCCTTCATGGTGAAAAATAGCTAGATACTCCATAAATACACATTTAATTGTATTTATGGGCTTGCAGATGGTAGGGGGAATCCCATAAAAATTATCTGAATTAAAACTAAAAGCAAATGGGGCACCTGGGTGGCTCAGTCAGTTGGGCAGCCGACTCCGGCTCAGGTCATGATCTTGCAGTCTGTGAGTTTGAGCCCCACCTTGGGCTCTGTGCTGACAGCTCGGAGCCTGGAGCCTGCTTCGGATTCTGTGTTCCCCCAACTTCTCTCTCTGCCCCTCCCCCACTCATGCTCTGTCTTGTTCTGTCTCTCAAAAATAAATGTTAAAAAAAATAATAAAAAACACCTAAATGCAAACGTCAACATGAAATTTGTAAACAAGAGGCTAAGTCTTGGGTCAACAGAAAGCTGACCGAGAACTTGAGATACTTTTAGAATAAATTAGAGATGATGAAAGTTGGCTAGAATGGCCTCAAGTTGATAATAGTCTCTGATTCCAGACAGAAGCAAATGGAGATTCTCCTGGATGAACACAGCCACAAATTGTGTGTCCACAACCAATTTCAACCAAGTGAGATCACAATAAAAGATCCCACACACACAGGGGAAGAAACCACCAGGAGAAAGAATCAACATAAACCACAGAGTTAGTTACCAGACACAGAATATAAAATAAGTATAACTGAAAACATTCAAAACAGACAAGACATAAATTTGTAAAACTCCAAATTCAAATGGTGCATTTACATTAGACACAGAGCTCATGAGAAGATTCATGGAGTGGCAGATATAGGTGAGGAAATAATACAGAATGTAATAATAAAAATAAATAAATGATAGACATACAAAATAGAAATTTAGAAATCAAATAGAAAGATAACTCACACTGATATCTAAGTGGAGTGCCAGAGAGAGAGGGAGAGAGACAGAAAGTAACGGAGAATGGAGTTGAGGCAAACATTGATTAGATGAATGACTAAGACAGTTCTAGAAATGATTTAAAAAATACAAAGTCAGAAATACAGTGTATAGTATAATTCACGGAGACATACTTTAGAAAAACTATGAACAGAATGTCAAAGAAAAAGCAAAGTTAGTTAAAGCAGAATGAGAAACCATGGATCACTTACAGATATATGTCAGTTTGATGAGCAACGCATTCACAAGAACAGCAATGGAAGGTAAAGGTGGTTAAGAGATGTCTTTAAGGGGCAGACAGGTAATAGCTGTGAACCTTGACTTGCAAAGCTAGCAAAGAAATTCCCGAGAGAACAAGTGAATAAAGATATCCTCAGAGTAATACAAGGAAGTTTTATTTTTCTAAACAAATCTGGCACTTGAACTTAAGGGAGAAGAAAAATGATCTTTAAAGAAAGGTTTAAAAAAATTGGTATATTTAAATGGATATTGTATATGAAGTAATATTGGCAATGATAATATTTACGGTAGATTTATGATAACAGAGTTAATACTGGTGAATATGTAGGGTGAGTGCTTAAAATAGTCTAAGTACACATTAAAATTCCAAATTTGTCCACTAAGACAATAGAAATGAAAAATGGAGTAAATTCTTTTCAAGCCAATTAAGGGGAGAGAAGTAATAAGGAAACAACCAATATCAAATTGGTTGTTAAAAGGGCTAAAAAATAATAAAACATAGCAAGGCAAAAAGAAAAATATATCTATATGTCCACATCTATATCACCACTATAAATGGTCTAGCTTGAGGTTAAAAGCAGATTTTCAGATAGGGTACAGGAAAAATGTAGTTAGATAACATTTTTAAGTGATATCCATGAAGCATGAACACGTGGGTCATCAAACACTATGCACAGGAATATTCATAGCACTCTCATGTTAAACAGCCCCAGACTAGGAGTTACACAAATTCTCATTTCCGTAGAATGGATAAATACTTTCAGGTATATTCACAAAAAGAAATACTATTCATCCATAAAAAATGAACAAACGCAACAGTATTGAGGAACACACGAACCTAATGCTGAGTTAAACAAATCAGGTACAGAAGACTATACATTTGTGATTCAATTTGTATAATTTCCATTGCTGGCCAAACTAAAGTGCTAGAAGTCACAGTAATAGTTAACCTTGGAGTGTGGATAGTAATTAAAATGGAACACAAAATGAACACCTGGGATGCTGGGTTTTTTTTTTAATGTTTATTTATTTTTGAGACAGAGAGAGACAGAGCATGAGCGGGGGAGAGTCAGAGACAGAGGGAGACACAGAATCTGAAGCAGGCTCCAGGCTCTGAGCTGTCAGCACAGAGCCTGACACGGGGCTCGAACTGTGAGATCATGACTTGAGCCGAAGTCGGATGCTTAACTGATTGAGCCACCCAGGAGCCCCGGATGCTGTTTGTTTTAAAACTTGATGTTGCTTACATGTGTGTGTTCAGTTTGTACAAATTTATCAAGCATTAGGTTTGATCATATATTCATTATACTTCAATAAGACATTTTACTTTTTTTTTTTTTTAAGGTTTATTTATTTATTTTTGAGAGAGGGGAAGGGGCAGAGAGAGCAGGAGAATCCCAAGCAGGCTCCATGCTGTCATCACAGAGTCCAATGTGGGCCTTGAACTCTCGAACTGTGAGATCATGACCTGAGCTGAAATCAAGAGTCAGACACATAACCAACTAGGCCACCCAGGTGCCCCAATAAGACATTTTAAAAAGAGACGTGAAAGTTTAAAAAACTAACACATGCATATATGTATGTGTGTTTGTGTGTATAATCATAACAAAAACTGAAAAACCAGAAAATCACAGGTATGTATTAATATCAGGTCTATAGTGTATTAATAGTAGACAAAAAAGACTGAAGATAAAGACATCATTATGGGATAAGCGCACTAAGAATCTAAAAAAAATCCAATAATGTAAATATAAAACAACATGTAAATGGCAAATGGCTCTGACAAATCCACTGTTGAATTCAGAGTTTTCAGCAAGCCTCTAAATTATTGAAAGTTCATGGTAATTAAACTTTAGTTTGGAAAGAGATACTTTATCTAACAAAATTAAAAAGTCTTGATTTATTAGAATAGAGATAGAACTCTGTACCCATGTGACATTTACAAAATTTAACTTCTTACTAGGCAGCATGCCAAGTGGCAAAAAGAAAAAAAAAGAAGAAAACACTCAAGGATTTTAATGACTTCATAATATAATTAAATTAGAACTTTATTAAAGAAGGAATAAATCAAAAAATCTCTGTACAGTCAAGGAGGTGAAAAACAAGCAAACATGCTTTTAAATAAGGCATAGACACAGGGAGAAATTACAAGGAAAATGTAAAAATATAATTGTGACTAAAAAATCATGAAGGTACAATACTCCAATGCTTGTGTAGCACAGCTAAGTGATGCATAAAGGAAAGCAGCGACATGAGATACTGTTTAAGGAGATGGTATGAGGGAATGGTCATGAGCTAAGCATAAATTTAAGGTTTAAAAGAAAATTAGGATATACCTCAAAATAGCTGATTATAGGAGAAAATGGAGGTCGCTAAGGAAATAGAAAACTAGTCATGGGAACAAGGGAAATTAAGAAAACAAAGTCTGCTTTTAAAACGAAGATTAGGGGCGCCTGGGTGGCTCAGTCGGTTAAGCAGCCGACCGGCTCAGGTCATGATCTCGCGGTCCATGAGTTCGAGCTCCGCGTCGGGCTCTGTGTTGACAGCTCAGAGCCTGGAGCCTGTTTCAGATTCTGTGTCTCCCGCTCTCTCTGACCCTCCCCCGTTCATGCTCTGTCTTTCTCTGTCTCAAAAATAAATAAACATTAAAAAAATTTTTTTTAAAATGAAGATTAATAGAGTGGACAGGCCTCTACCAAGGTTGATGGGAGTGAGGAAAGGGATGGGGAGGAAGAAGAGACAGAAGAAAAAGGTGGGGGTCAAGGGAGAGGAGGAAAAAGCAAAGAAGAAGGTGGCCCAAAGTAACTACTATGAAGAATGAAAAATCGGAAATTGTGTAAGTCCATCAGATATTAATACTTTAAAAGAAAGCATATGTCCACGCAGTTGACAATTTTGACAAAGTGGGAAGATTTCTAGAAAAATAGAATATCCTAGAAGTCATATAACCATTAAAAAAGCAGAATCAATAACTACACATCACCCCATAAAGAAAACACGGGGACCAAATGTTTCATCGTTGAGTTTCACCGACTTTTAAGGAACAGATTGTTCCAAAATTGTACAACCTCTTCCAAGAAATTGAAAAATGGCAATTCATTCCATGAGAGCAATAAAAAGCACAATATCAAACCAGACAAGGCAAGTAAAACACTAATAATATTAATGTTGACATTTATAGATAACTGTTATTGTGCACATACTGTGTGCTAGAATTGTTTGAAGCTCTTTATAAGAAATGTCTTTTCACCCACACAGCAGTAAATGGGATAGGCAGGATCCTCCTTAAAATTTTTTTTAATGTTTATTTATTCTTGAGGGAGAGAGAGAGAGACAGTGTGTGAATGGGGGGGGGGGTGGGCAGAGAGAGAGGGAGACACAGAATCCGAAGCAGGCTCCAGGCTCTGAGCTGTCATCCCAGAGCCCGACACGGGGCTCAAACTCACCAGCCGTGAGATCACGACCTGAGCTGAAGTTTAACCCACAGAGCCACCCAGGCACTCCCAGGATCCTCCTCTTAAAGCTCAGAAGTATAGGGGTAAAGCTCAGTTGGTTAAGCCTCCAACTCTTGATCTTGGTTCAAGTCTGATGTCACAGTTTGTGAGTTTGAGCCCCACATCGGACTTTGCACTGACAGCACAGAGCCTGCTTGGGATTCTGTGTCCCTCTCTCTCTGCCCCTCCCCTGATTGTTATCTGTCTTTCAAAATAAATAAATAAATAAATAAATAACCTTAAAGTTGTTTTAAAGCTCAGAAGTCTGAGGATCATGGTGGGTTCATGTTCTGTTCAACAACTACAAAGAGCAGTATGGGGACACGAGCCCAGGTAATCTAACTCAGAGTCCATATTCCCAACTTTGCAGCAGGGTGATTATTTTATTTTATTTTATCTTTTGCCTTTCTAAAGTAACTTACAGCAGTAGATTTTAGGGGACACCAGAAATTCACATCATTTAGACCACTAGAAAGGATATAGCCATGTTGTACCCCAAATAATGGATACTAACATTAATATCATCTCATTTTTTTTTAACAGCTAGTTTACACTTGCTTGCTGGTTTCTTTATTTTTCAGCAGTCTCACTGCTTTTGCTGAGATGGGATAACTGTTACATTAACATTTTTTTTCCCCATAAGATCTGAATTGAATTAATATAAAAATTGGACTGTGCTAGAAGGCCAAATTCAATGATTACTTAAGAAAATGATATGTCCATTGATGTGCCTAATTCTTAGAGTAGCATATGTGATAGTTTTTGAGCAAATGACCACTATAAAGCAAATACATGTGCACAGGACTTGAGATGTATGACATGGCAAACAGTACTCATTAGATCTTGTCAATCAAATCACCTCACTTATTGTGAGAGTATCTTTAGTTCTGTAAAGCAACAGAAATGATGAGGAGAGAAAGAGAGAGAGAGAGAGAGAGAAAGAGAGAGAGAGGAATCTCACATAAGAACTATCGCCATTATAACCATGCAGATATATTTGTCATGTAAAAGGTGGATTTGTATTGATTTCATATTAAAGTATAAAAGTATGGTTCAATTTTTAAGGATATATGAATTACATATTGCTGTCAGGCCGTTTTCAAGTGATCGTATTGAAACAAAACAGACATGTTTTAAGGCAGTAAACTTATCACCTCATTTCTGCAAAATGGAATTACTTTTCCGGAATTATCACAATGGTCATAATTTTTTTTTTCGTTTTTAGACTTTTCATCTTATAATGAATGTTTCTGAGTATATGCCTTGGGAGCCTGTGAACATACCAAGCAGTCATATGGTACCAAAGCAAGGATATCTCATTGTTTGTATTAATGAATACAATGAACAATTCTAATATCATGTCAAGTAATAGCACATTTCTATCAGTTTTGTTTACATAGGAATTTAGTTTTTTTAATTGACGGAGCTAAAGTTTTAATTTCCTCTGTTTATGAACACAATGTTTATTTCTTCTATCTCAAAATTTTTACTGCCGTACTTAGTTCTGTGCTTGATGTCAGTGATGGGCAGATGGCTCATTTTTTGGCTCCTTCCCTAACTAGGAAAATAACAAGTCTTATAAAAGTGAAATGGAATAGTTATAGCTCTAGATGATGCTCTTATGATAGTCTCCTAAAAGTAGACAGGAAACAGAATCTCTGTCCATTTCTGGACACACAGTCTTGAACCATGCTCCTGTCTGAAGGTCATCCATAAGACTTCTACTGAATTCTACACTCTGAAAGTATCTCCCATAAACAGCCACAAAATGGATTTATGTTACCTTAAACTCTCTCATCACTGACCACCAGGATATATAAAAACACGCGTTAATGATTTATGTGTCCTAAATCTCCTTGGCAGGAAAAAAAAAAAATAAAAGGACAAAAGTCAGACAGAAAACTCAGCCTGTTTTCATCAAGCATGTCAACTTAGTCGAACAGGAAGGGAAGAGTTACATTTGACAATCACTCATATTAATGCAAGTAAAAAACACCAAGACGCGAGGACTTATTTAGCATACCATAAATTTGTTTTCTGAATCCCAAACTGAGTGTTATCTTTTGATTTTTGGAACCTCTCGTGCTCAATATTTGAGGAAAAGGCAGCATCCATTTGAAGCCTTTTTTGTTTTGCTCCTCATAATTGGAAGAAGACATAATTCTCTTATTTATTCAATAGGCAAAACTTTATTTAGTACCATCTAAATACCAAGCATTAGTGACTGTGAAGTTTGAATGTTTGTTTTTTAGTAGAAAGAGAGACAGAGAGGCAGAGGGCAAGCAGGGAAGGGGCAGAGAAAGGGAGACACAGAATCAGAAGCAGGCTCCAGGCTCTAAGCTGTCAGCACAGAGCCCGTTGCAGGACTGGAACTCACAAACTGTGAGATCATGACCTGAGCTGAAGTCGTACGCTCAACTGATTGAGCCACCCAGGCGCCCCATGACTGTGACGTTTAAAGGGGAACAAAAGACATTCTTTGCCAGAGTCTGTTCAGAGAGCACAACAAGGAGCTTTGGCTTAGGCCTGGTAGAACAAGCTTTGAGAAATTTTTCAGGAAATGAGGGGTGAGCCAAATAGAGGGCCACCATGTTCCCTCTGTGATGGTTAATTTTATGTGTCAGCTTGACTGGGCTAAGGTTTGGCCAGATAGCAGGTATAACATTATTTCTGAGTACATCTGTAAGAGTGTTTCCAGAGATATTAACCCTTGAATCAGTAGACCAACGCAGGGGAGTGACATCTAATCCACCCAGGGCCTGAATGGAACAAAACAGCAGAGGACCATCAAATCTGTTCTCTGCATGAGACAGAACGTCCATCTTCTCCTACACTCAGACACTAGTGTTCCTGGTTCTTGTGTCTTTGGACAAGCACTGGGCCTGGGGGCTTACATCATTGGCCCCCCTGGTTCTCGGCCTTCAAGTTGGGACAGGAGTTGTGAGGGAAGACTGTGGGATTTCTCAGCCTCCATAATCATTGGAGTCAATCCCTCATAACAAATACCTTCCTTACATCTACATATGTCCTGTCAGTGTGGTTTCTCTGGAGAACCCTGATCAGTACATCCCCACAGGAGAGCCTTCATTGGAGGGCTGCCAAAAAAATTGAATACACCAGTGGTAAGTAACTCAAAGACTCCAAACGTCATTAGAGGAAATGGCCAGAGGTAGAAATGGTCCCCGTCTCATTGAGTCTCACGAGCCACGCTCAGAACTGAGCCTGAGGAAAACCATATTCCATCTAAGTGTTTTGGCAAGGATGCTAACGACCTAGAAATTTCACTCTGGCTGAGTTTTGGAAAATGAATTAGAAGACACAAGGAGAGTGGTTACAAGTTGTGGATACAGAAGAGCTGGGTGGTGAATACATAAGGAAGGTGATGTGCTTCTAGTTTGGGATGTGTGAGCTGGGTAATACAGGAGAGCAAACTCCTGGGACTCTGTACTGTACTTGAGACCCGCTGGGGAGCAGCACTGGAGGAGGCGGCCTGATAACAAAGGACTAAGCCTTCCTGTGGCTGTAAATAGTTGTATTAGACAGGGTTCTCCAGAGAAACAAACTAATAGGGTGTGTGTGTGTGTGTGTGTGTGTGTGTGTGTGTGTGTGTGTGTGTACAGAGAGAGAAAGGGAGAGAGAGAGAGAGATTATTTATAAGAAATTGGTTCATATGATTATGGAGGTGGACAAGCTTAAATCTGCAGTGCGGGCCAGAAGGTTGGGGACCTAGGACAGACTAGGGCACAAATGATGTCTGAAGGCATTCTGTTGGAGAATTGCATCTTTCTTGGGGAAGCCAGTCTTTTTATTCTATTTAGAACTTCGACTAGGTAGATGATCCCCACATATTTTATGGAGGGTAATCAGCTTACTCCAATTTCACTAACTTAAATGTTAAATGTTAATCTTATCCCAAAACACCCTCTGAGTTGACACACAAAATTAACCATCACAGCCTATACTTTGTCAGCTTGGCACCCATACACATCTCCTTAATCTCCAAATAAAGACAACAATAAAGGCATATTTCCACATAACATGGTACAACTATCCTGCATACAACTGAAAATGCACTTACTCCCAGAAAAGGATACAAGTCTTTGGATGAAGTTTACTCTGCTTCTTTTTGTCCTGTAACTAAAATACCATGATGTAAAGATCACCATAATGAAATGCTATGATATAAAGTCAATTTATCTGTTTTTGTTTGTTTGTCTTAAGTAGGCTCCATGTGCAGCATGAAGCCCAGCACAGGACTTGAATTCATGACCCTAAGATTAAGACCTGAGCTGAGATCAAGTGTCAGACATTCAGCCGACTGAGTCACCCAGATGCCCTAAAAGTCAATATATCTTATGTTACATGATAAAGGGATAAAGAAGGAAGAAAACAAAGATACTTGCTTAACACACACACACATACACACACACACACATACTACTTATAATCAAATAAGAAAGAAATACTCGTGACAACTACAGTCTTCATTTCTGTAACTGGTCATGCAGTTGTAGCTGGTATTTAGAACTACCTTCTCCCATCACTCATTCTGTATTCCTTTTGCCTTCAACAAGTATCTCCTCTGGCTATGGTTCTTTGCCTGGCAGCGTGAGCCGAACCTTCATTCAAAGGGTCTAGGTTATTAATAGTCCCTCCTGGATTTCCATTGAGTTTAATCACAGGGCACGGCAATACTAAGAGATGCCCTGTAAGATCTTCTGTCTTCCAGACATGCTATCCCTTAGCTCTACTGTGGAAAAGCACTCCCAACTCCCTGTGGTAGTCAGGATCAATTATTATAGTCAGCACAGGAATTGGCTTGTGTGCCTGTTGATTCACAAGCATGAAGAGTCCAAGTGACCAGGGGGAGGTCTTAACTTTCAGTTCAATTGAATCATTATTGTGTCTCCTGTCCCCTTGGAACTAAGAACTTTTGGCCAACAGAGTATAAGGTAACAAGGAAGCAAACATTTTGTGATTGGGTCGCCAGGAGAAATAGAGAGTGGTAGCATTCTCATTTGCTTCCCTTTACTCTTGGACCCATGAATCCTAGCTATTCTTGAACAACACCAGATATTGGATACTGATTCAGATCATATACAGTTTCTTAGAGAAATTTGCCCCATCTCTGCAAAGTAATTCTACTAGCTTGGATTGTAAATGCATCTTCAAAAGGCCACCTCACTGTTCTATTAGGCCAGCTACTCTGGGAAAGTGGGAAAGATGGTAAGGCCAGTGAATTCCATGAGGAAATTCCATGCTGCATTTAATTTTCATGAATTTGGTCCCTTGATCAGAAACAATGCTGTGCGGAGTATCATGATGGTGAAGAAGCCATTCTGTAAGTCCACAGATGGTAGTTTTGGCAGAAGCATTATGGGAAGAAAAGGTAAATTAATACCTAGAGTATCTATTCCATTAGGAACAAAATGCCACCCATTTCATGATAGAAGTGGTTCAATGCAATCAACCTGGCACCAGGTAGCTAGCTGGCTGATTATACTGGGGAACTGTGCCATACTGGGGAGTCAGTGCTATTCTCTACACTAGAAGAGTTGGCACTCAGTGGTAGTCATAGCCTTGATGAGTGGAAGTCCATCTTGCTGGGCCTATGCATAACTTCCATCCCTGCCACTAGGGCCACTTTGTTCATGAACCCATTGGGTAATGGCAGGGGTGGTTGAGAAAAAAGGCTGACTGATTTCCAAATAACAGGTGATCCACTTGTTTATTAAAATCTTCCTATGCTGAGGTCACCCTGTGGTTAGCACTGACATGGGATCTAAATAGCTTCACGTTTTTTGCCTGTATAGGGAGATCTATTGACATACCTCTTTTCCAGACTTCTTTGTCACCAATTTTCCAATTATGTTTTTTCCATGGATGTTTCCCGGACCATCCAGACAAACCACTGGCCATACCCCATGAATCAGTATACAACTTCACATCTATCCATGTTTCCTCCCAAGAAAAATGAACATTTAGGTTCAGGGCTTGAAGTCCAGCCCACTGGTAGAATTTCCCTTCCTGTCTTTGAAGGATATCCCAGACAGTGGCTATCGTGCCACTGCTGTTCACTTTTGGGTAGTGTCTACATATTGTGACCTGTTTATAAACCAGATTTTGAAATCTTATTTTCCTTTGTCAACTGGTCACCAGGACCTCCTCATGAGACCACACATGCAGGTTTGGAGAAAGAAGGCCGTGTAGCAGGAATAGGAACCACAGGCCACTGGGTCATTTCTTTCTGTGACTTGCTTGTGCTTTCATGGTCTGCTTGAGCTTGATCTCATATATTCCATTTCCATTTGATGGTGGAGTACTGCTTGCTGTACACCCCTGAATTTATGGTTTGTGGAGTCAGATAATATCCAGTTCATGATGGGCAGCTCGGGTCATGTGGAAATTTGGAAGCTCATGGCTAGGGGTTCAGACTTTATGGAGGCACAATAACAGAGCCAAAGCAGTGTCTCAGAAGGAGAATAGTCAACTGTGGAGGATGGCAGGACTCTGCTTCAAAATCCTGACTGATTGTACTATGATACACCTACAGAAGACAAAGGCTCCAAACAGCATCCCAATCTGTCACTTCGAGTACCACTGGATAGTTCTAGATCATATCGTCCAAGTGGGAGAGCTCTCGGTCAGCAGCCTGGACCTTTCGCAGAGCTTTCTCATATTCTAGGCCACATTCAAAATGAACAGCTTGTTGGGTCGCTTGGTCATTGAACTGGAGTAATACACTCAAATAAGTAATAGGTTGCCTCTTTCTAAAAAGACCCGCCAAGTGTTATGCTTCTTTTTCTGGCTCTGGTTAAGAGCCTTTTAAAACAACTTACCCTTCACATTAGAAGAGATCGTCTTGACACGCTCCACCCCAGTTTGGCACCAAAATTTGTATCAGCCCAAGTTCTCCAGAGAAACAGAACCAAATATATATATTGAGGGGGGGAGGGGATTGAGATATTATAAGAAATTGGCTCACTCAATTATGACAGCTGACAGACTCAGAATCAGCTGTGTGTTCACCAGGCTGCAGACTCAGGAAAGCTGATAATACAAGTTTCAGTCAAGTCCAACAGGTTGCAAACGAGGAAAGCAGACGGTGTAGATCAAGTGTGAAGGTACACTACCAGAGAATTCCCTCTTACTCAAGAAGGCTGGTGTTTTTCTCTATTGAGGTCTTCAACGGATTAGATGAGGCTCATCCATATTAGGAACGTAATCTACTTTACTCGGCATTTATTGATTTAAATGTTAACCTCATCCAAAACACGTTACAAGTGGATACACAAATTTAACGATCATAATAGTTAAACTTTATGAAAAATTTTAGGGATTTGGGAAAATTTGTTAAAATAGAATTGCATATTTTATATATGAGTCTCAAACTTGCAACACTAGAAATATTGTTTCTAATATTATTTTATTAATAACGATTTCTCATTATTTAAATTGTATGCCTGGTTCTTTAGGTATTTCTGACAAATATCTGGACTTTATAAGCCACAAAAATCCAACAATTATATTAGATAAATCCCTTCCTTCCTTCAATCCTTCCGTCCAATCCATCATTTTTTCTTTCTTTTCTTGAAAGTAGTCTTAAAGAGCATTTAGATCCCTACTAATTCGAGTGACACTCGGGATCTGAAGCACTAACACTTTTATGGGGAACTGGCTAGAAATACACAATTTCAGCCCCTTCCCCAGATTGGCTGAATAGAATCTGCATTTTTATAAGATTCCCCAAGGGATTTGTGTGCCCTGATTTGAAAAACCAGTGGACTACTTTAATAATTCTAAAGCATGACTGTTTCTGAGCTCCATGGAGAACCACATGAAGCAAAATGGAAGAGGAGGGATTGAAAAGCATTGGATTTAAAAAAACTGTTTTTAAGCTTCTCACGTGATTCTAGCCTGCCACTAGAACTGAGAAGCACCGATGTAGACAAAGCTTCATTATACAAAGGAAGGCGTGACTTCCTGTCTCCTGTGGATCTGTGATTCTGTAAATATTCACTGGTATTTATGTTGGAACCAGAACTTAGCACGAGTCAGAGTGTTCTTAGGTAAATTCTGACTGGTTGAAAGAGAGAAATCAAGAGTGATTCAAAAGATATATGACCAGTATGAGAACTCATAAAAACAGCGAAATAGAAATAGAAAATTATTCCATAAGCACCCAGCATGGCATCATGGCATCCAAACAGATTCAGTTCATACTGTTGTAGAAACAAAGTTGGGTCAAGAAGGTCCTCACAGAGGGGCACCTGGGTGAGTCAGTAGGTTAAGCCTCTGACTCTTGATTTTGGCTCAGGTCCCAATCTTGCAATTTGTGAGATCTAGCCCAGTGTTGGGCTCCACGCTTACAGTGCCTAGCCTGCTTGGGATTCTCTCTCTCCTTCTCTCTGCCCCACTCCCCTCTGCTCTCTCTCTCTCTCTCAAAATAAATAAACTTAAAATTAAAAAAAATAATAAAGAATGTCCTCACAGAAAGGATTTTATATATTTTTTTTAATTCTTATAGCTACATATAAAATTAATTAAAGCATCAGAGCTTTCCTGTCCGTTCATAAGATTATATATAAAATGGAACTTTAGCATTCTATGGGCATCTTATAGGAAAATCACATATGTAGTATT
The DNA here is from genome assembly GCF_018350195.1 of Panthera tigris. NCBI lineage: Eukaryota > Metazoa > Chordata > Mammalia > Carnivora > Felidae > Panthera > Panthera tigris. Next base: position 66,947,808 of record NC_056661.1, read on the forward strand.
AAATATATAGACTTTTTTTCTACTTTAGTTTTGAAGTCTAGGGTTCTGAAGAAGGAATAATCCTTTCTTAAACTTGTACATGCTTTACATTTACAAAATTTACATTTACATTACATTTAACTTGAAGCCCATCCTCACATCTATGGTCTAAGTTGATATAACTATTTCTGGTTTCATTTTATAATAGCTCAACAACATGCTATAACTTCTTGATCTTGGTTTCATTTTAGAACAAGCTGAAAAGAGGATTCTTGTGTAAATACCTTTAGAAAGGTATTTCGGGGGCTTTGTGTCTTTCTCTCTCTCTGCACACAAGGCTCCTGGATGAACAGTACAGTGGTCATACACCAACATGTGCAGAGTTGTGTTTTTTTTTATTCCCCCTCCCACCCCCGCTCCCCATCTCTAACAGGCAATTTATTTCCCACAGGCATATTTCCAAGCATTATTCTTTCAGCCATGGATTGACTTATTTCTATAACAAGCTCTTTTTCTTGCAAAACAGTTAAGAGTGATAACAAATGTAATTCCATCTTTTCCATCACTGCCTGCAGAATGTAAATTATTACTAAGACAATTTTCCCACCAGAGTAAGAATTGCCTTGAGTGCGTGAAAGATCATGATTTGAAAATTAAAAACCACAGAAATACTCTAACACTAAGTAATCTAGAGTATAGGTTTAAGTCAAGAAAGCATAGTGTTAAAGGAATGCTTTCAAAGAGTTCCACTATTTCTTTAGTAGATATTTTGCCACAATTATAATGAAGAAGGCCCTGAAGCTTATACGAAAGGAGAGATTAGGCCAACAAAGGGTACAAGATCTCTTTGCCCACATTAAGCCTAATCCTGTGGATCTGGGCAAACTCTTCTAACATGACCTTGAATCTAGATTATATTACTGGATAGACCAACTAACACTCTAAAATGTATGTCATTCATAAACTTGATAAGTCATGATGTTTTTGAATACACTGCATATAAGTTTATGGTTTTCTAGAAGGTAAAAAAAAAAAGCGTAAGGAAAGATGGTAAGAAAAGAACGGGACTTGGGGCCCCTGGTGGCTCAGTTGGTAAAGCATCTGACTCCTGGCTTCTGCTCATGATCTCACAGTTTGTGAATTCGAGCCCCGCATCAGGCTCTGTGCTCACAGCATGGATCCTGCTTGGGATTCTCTGTGTCCTTCTCTCTCTGTGCCCTCCCCGCTAAATTAAATAAATAAATAAAGAAATACATACATACATACATACATAAATAAACACATAAATAAATAAATAATAAAAACAGGCCTTCAAAACAGATAGAGCTACTTCTTGAGCCACAATTGCAAAGCGTTGTGGTCCCAGTTATGACCTAATGTTATGACAGATCCACAGGTGCTTAATTAATTATAACTTGTCAGTTCTTATTAAAATCCAGGGCCCTGAAATTCTGAAAACTATGGGGAAATCATATCAATCTCAAGTCCTTAATATCTGAGAGAAGGAAAAAAAATGGGAGAGAATATGATGACATCTGTGTACTCGATAGGAAGGCAAGAAAAGGAGAAAAGAGTATGGAGCTTACAGAGGATATCAAGGGATTCAAAGCTCTTTGCTCTACTTACACACTTCTTCAAGACCAAATATTTCTGAGCCTTGTCTCTCTTACCTGGAGAGTTAAAAAAAAATAAGGGTGCCTACATTCCATATTGATCTGCTCAATAAAGTTTTGAGATAGATGAGGACTATAAAAACTTTTAAGAAAAATAGAACATATTGATATTGCATGGCAATATTTCAGAACACTGAAGTTAATAAGATGGTACAAGTTCTAGGGAGAAAGGAAGATCAAACAAAACGGTCAGGGAACAGAATGCATCAGACATCTAACAGAAATCCTGGAAGATGGAAGGCAGTGGGGCAGTGCCTTCAAATTTAGAAAATACAGAAAATGATTTCCAACTTAGATACCCAGTCACACTCAGGTAGGTGGGACCCAATGTAAGGACAATTTCTGACGTGTAAGATCTCTAAAAATGTTCCTCTCTTGCTTCCTTTTCTCGAAAGCTACTTGAGATGTTTTCCCCCAAGTGAGGGAATATACCAGGGAAAAGAAATACATTGCCACACCAAAAACAGGAGTCTCAACACAGGAGGAAAGGGAATGTCCAGGAGGATCATGAAAAGACAGAATAAGGAGATGCCTGTGAGCCAAGCATAGAGGACACTCAGTCCAATTTGGAGCAGTTAATTCATGAAAAAGATTGAGGGTTGTCATGATCACACCTCTGTCCTTGGATGATCTTGTTTTTTTTAATGTTTACTTATTTATTTTGAGAGAGGGAGAGAGACAGAGAGGGAGAGAGCACGGGGAGGGAGGGAGAATCTCAAAAAGGCTCCACGCTGTTAGTGCAGAGCCCCATGTAGGGCTCGCACTCATGAACTATGAGCTCATGACCTGAGCCTAAATCGAGAGTCAGACGTTTAACCGACTGAGACACCCAGGCACTAGAGGATATGAAACTACTGGAGGATATATTCCACCCAACAATGGTGTAAACCAGGAAGGGAGAAAACTTGACATACAAGAATAAGGTATGGGACCCAGGATGGCATTAAGGGGATTCCAAGGTAGGGAGCTGGAAGCAATGTTAGAGAATGCAGGAGAAGATATGGCTCCAATAGTAAGACCTCCAGAGAAAGTTTGGCATTCAGAGTTTCCAAGATCTTTTCTTTTATTTTCTCTTTTCTTTTCTTTTCTTTTCTTTTCTTTTCTTTTCTTTTCTTTTCTTTTCTTTTCTTTCTTTTCATTTCTTTCCTTTCCTTTCCTTTCCTTTCCTTTTTCTTTTCTATTCTTTCATTCGTTCTTTCTTTTTTTTTACTTTTTTTTGAAAGATACAATAAATGCTAGAAGATGTAGTAATACGTGCATAGAATCCTAAGCAACTAAAACTAAACAAAGAGACAAGCAAGGGATACTTTGCTTGAGAACAAATTGGAAAAAAGGGAAATGTGATCCCGTTATAACACAATGATATTTTTAAGTAATATGATACAACATATAATATATAAATATGTTTTAAAATAAACACTGAATACTCCTTTGAACCCCAAATCTTACTGGAATTACAATAGGGGAATGAGGGAAGCAAATAAAAGTGTTGGCAATGGAAGAAAGCTAAATCCTCATCTTCCCTAACCGGGAGTCAGCCGACAGCATCTAAAATGAATGAATCCAACCATAGTAATTGATTCATATCATTTACAATTATGGGGAGTAAATGCCTAAAAGTGGTTGCTTTTGGAGAGGAAGACGTTGGGGAGGGAACAAAGTGGTTCATCAGAGAACCTTCAGTCGTTCTCCATTTAGTTTACTGTTCAACTCTTTAAGCCATTGTACACATTTTGCTTTGATAAAAGAAAACTCCATTAAAATAGTCATAATTCAGCTGGTAAGCCTCTCGGATATTATCAGGCTGGTTTCTCCAGGTAACAGTCCTCTGTTCCAGTAATGCCCACTTGTGTTTGCACTCTGAGCCTTGTACGGCAACGTGTGCCTCGCAGATCGGGTGTATATATACTTCACGCAAAATCACTGTGGCTATCCCACTGAATAAATCTGATGGAAATATCGAGGATGAGGTATTGTTGAAGACGTCTGTAGATAAAGAAATTCTTTCTTTCCTCTACACACAGGAGGCTGCCTAGCAACCATTACACTGCACACTGAACAGAGACTAGACCACACATTTTCATTTCTGTTCTTGTTATGAAACCCAGCCTAACAAAAAACAAATAGCCCTTCTATCCCCGATTAGTCTGGAATTACTTTATATTATCAAACCTAACTTTGTTATGATTGAAACTTACAGGAAAAAATAAAAGTACGTTCAAGGAGAAACCAGCACGTTAAATAACCTGCAGTGTTGGAAGCATCATTTGTCTTTCTAACTGGTGTAATCATTTCAAAATAATAGGTGAAAAAAACAAAATAAGTCAATGATGTAAAACCCGTGTGGTCGTGAAGTTGAAGCTGGGTGAATTGCATTATGTTTCATTGCATTATTCTTTCCACTTGAGTAAATGTACTGTACTCCATTTGGACTTAGTCATGCTCTAGTTTGCCTGTCAGAAAATTTGCATTTCTGTGATCAAAACGAAAGATGTGTTTGAGATTTATTGGAAAAGTGGGTGTAGGAAGAGCTTTAAGTGCTCCTGAGATCATTTCTCTTTTATGATGATTTGTAAAGAGCTTTGGAAACAAGGCACGAAGCTTCTAGGAGTGTCAGGAGCAAGCCTCCAGCCCTGCTGGGTGCGAGACTCATTCTCAGTCAGCACACACTTCATTAACTCTTTACCCGGAACGAGTCATGAATGCTTTGCCCTGGTATAAAAATGAAGGGAGAGCAAGAACAAGAATCGTTTCCTGCTTTCTCTCTCTGAACTTTGGGCATCTGACAACAAATAAAAATTCACCGAACAATTAAATGTCTCCAAATGTTTTTCTTAATTTATGCGAGTCAATAAGAATATATGTATTAAATCGAGGCCCCTCTGGCAGCTGTACTGAAGTAGATTGGAATGAGTTAAGGGGGAAAGTACCACACGCTTTTATGGCTTGCTTACTTGAAGTCGTTGGGTAGACCCTTTTCTAAAGCAACCTGGTTCCTTTCACGAGCGCTGGGCAGGAAGGTGATGTATTCTTGAGTGTTTTACAACTAGATGCCAGGATTCTTTTCAAAGAATCCTGTCACTCTGCTTCTGGAAAATGTGCTGATTTGGGCCAGGGTTAACTCTAATTTTGCAATATATATATATATTTTTTTTTTTCTGTCTCCTTTGATCACCATCAAAGTTCACATTGTAATCCTTTTGTGAAAATGATATGACAGTACAATACCAGACACTGAGCGGCTGCTGTAAGCATTCACCGTTAATGATAATGTGAGCTCTGAAAGTCACAGTTCTTTCTCCTGGACCTCAAGGCCAATCGCGATGCCAGCACTTTTGATCTTCCAGCTAAGAATCATGTAGCAAGTAAGCCTCGTTTCTGTTCCCCATAACTGGTTGATTGATCAGACCATGGGTAACAACTATCCTCGTGGAGGGGGGCGTGGAGGGGAGGGAACGAATAGCAGCTGGAATATTTAAGACTCGCTCCAGCTTCTCATTTCCAATAGGGGAATACGATTCCTTTCCCAGGGGCCGAAATGACATTTTCAAGCTCGTTATTGTTGGAGGTTTCGTCCTCTGAGTTGCCCTCATGCTGCTGTGCAGGAAGTGTGAGTCTGAGTCTGAGAGGGTGCGCTCACTTACCCAGAAGCCCTGCATTTCCCCCCCCCCCCACCCCCAAATTCTGCTCACCCCAGTGGGACTCCACAACAATAAATCAGTCTGGGCTCGGGACTGCCAGGGTGCACAATAAATCACAATAATTCTCCTATCGTTCGGAGAGTTCTTGATTCCTAGGAGATTTGTAATCATGGTCGAAAGGCACGGGTGTTAATGAGGTCTATAAATTAAGTGAAAGCAGGGTAATTATGTCCTATGTTGCAATAAAGACTGGGGTGGCTAATATCATTAAGGGGAATTAAATACTTTCTTAGATGGGGAAGATGAATTGAAGACAAATATTACTGTAAACAAGGGGCTCTTTTGTTATATGCCCATTAACTGTGGGGTGCACGCTCAAAGGCCCCATGGGCTTAAAGCTGAGCCTGTCGAGGCTGTGAGTTTGGACTGAGGGTCATGGGCTTGCCTGTGGCTGTGGGCTGTGGGAGCAGCCTCTGTTCTCACCTGGGTCCTAGTCTATGAAATTGCAACGCCTCCCTCTTGCTCAGTCATTATGCCTGCATCTTCCTGAGCATATACACCTCTTAGATTTCTTACTGGACCCTTTATTCATAAGCATGTGACACGCATATCCCTGTATGCCAGCAAATGAGGTAAACTTAGGAAAAGATCATAAAGAAGTGAGAATAGGTTTGTAGACGTTGTACCCCAAGTGATTATTTATTTATTTATTTATTTATTTATTTATTTATTTAGTTGTGTTTTTTTTAACGTTTATTTATTTTTGAGACAGGGAGAGACAGAGCATGAACAGGGGAGGGTCAGAGAGAGAAGGAGACACAGAATCCGAAGCAGGCTCCAGGCTCTGAGCTGTCAGCACAGAGCCCAACACGGGGCTCGAACTCACCAACCGCGAAATCATGACCTGAGCCAAAGTCGGACGCTTCACCGACTGAGCCACCCAGGCACCCCCCGCCAAGTGATTATTTATTCACCGTAAGTCTGTTATAAATGGTTGAGACAACAAAACTCTCCACAATATCCCATAACTTTGACATATTTATAATATGCTAAGAGTATTCTCGGAGTTTTATATTGATTACTTCCGTGTATCCAAACAACAATCCCACAAATCAGGTACTATTCTTCCCAATATGCAGAAATTGAGACTGAGACATCGATTATTTGCCTCCCTTGTCAAAGTTGTTACAGGATGCATTTAGATACAAATATAAAACGTTTTAATTCGGTGATATTAATTACCTCCAGTCACCTGAGTTTCCGTTTCTCTACTGGAGCCAGGTGAGCAACTGGAGAGAAACAGAGCAGACTGACATTCTGGAATGTGAACCAGAAAGTTAAGATGATGTAAGTTACCATTTCAATAGGCTACCAAAGCCAGTGCAACAAACACTGGTCAGGAGACATTTTTGTGAGAAAGTTGAAGGTATTGATATTCTTTTCTTTTTCTTTTTTTTTCTATTTTTAGAATTATTTTGAATAAAATGTAGAGAGGGGCAGTTGGTAGAGTGGATAAGTGTAAAGACTCAATAATGCTTAGATTCAAATCTGCTCTCCCCTTTCATAACTGTAAAATCTTGGGCAAATCATTCCATCTCAGTCTCCACCTCTTCGTACATACATTGGGTATGCTTTTGGTACTTCATAAGGTTGTGTGCAAATTACACGGCATAACAGATGTAAGGCATGAGGAGGGTGTGGGTGCACAGCTTTTATATGGGCATGTTTTAGTTGATGGAGAGTGCTACAAGCACATCTGTTTCCGGTGTGGCTTTGAAGAATTGTGAGACGTTTTTGAAATGACTCTTTTTCAAAAAAAAGTGTTTTTTTTTCTGTATATGATTTTTATTTTACTGTATCTCCCTCTTTTTATTGGCTACTGAATATTAGAGCCAAGTTTGTGGGTCATTTATACTAAGTGCTTACGGCCCACGTGTGAGGACTTTCGGCAACAGTATTTACCACATGGCCAGTGAATCAGACAGATGTGGCTTCCCGTGCCCATCAACGAAGGCACCCCTTCCCAAGTTCACTTATTATTCATGGTGTCCCTTGGGATTCTACACGCCAGCCTGAAGAGGATTTGTCCACATAGAGAATGATCACCCTCTTCCCTTTTTCAGTGGCAAATTCAAGTTAATCTTCCAGTGGTGTATCAGACTACATTTCTGTATTTATATATGGGACCTTATTTTTCCCGCACTTTCCTCTTTACATTTCCTCATCAACAACTCAGTGTCTCATCTATGACACTGTGGATCAAAATAAGAATGCACGTTCCACGAGGGCAAGGATTATTTTACTTCGTTCATGCTATGACTCCACTGCCTAGAACGGTGCCTGGTACATAAAATTATTAAATTAATAAACCGAGATTCTAAAAACCAGGTAGTCTTGAGCAAAAGAAAATCTGATCCTCGGGCCAGTACAAATCTTTGAAGTTAAGAAATAATGAGAGGTATCTCTCCGTAGATCACCATCAATATGAGTGGTATTGCCATGGGTCTAGCAAGGACAGGTCTAGAGGCAGCTCTGAAAATACTGTGTAAGAGAAAGTTTTGTAAGGTTTACGGAACATTTGATCCACAGCAAAGACTGGCTAGACACTCAGCAGGCCCATTTCCTCTTTCTCGGGACACCACTGTACTACACTTTCCAGCCTCCCCTATAACTAGATTGGACCACGTGACTAGAGCTCACCAGTGGAATGAGAATGGATAGAAAATATCAGTTAGGAGGCTCAGACAGTTAAGTGACAGTGTACCTTCCCCAAACCTTCATTCTTCTCTACACCCATCGGTGGCCATAGGGTCCCTTGCTTAAACAGAGATAGTAGAATCTCTCTTAGACTCAGTCCCTGAATAACTGTGTGGACCTGAGCCTCCTGACCAACCCAGATACATATACTTCTTTTTAAAATTATTTTTAACTTAATTTCTTTAATTCTATCTTTTTAATTTTTAATTTATTATTTATTTATTTATTTATCTATTTATTTATTTATTTATTTATTTATTTATTTATTTATTTTAGGGAAATAGAGAGAGAGAGAGAATCCCAAGCAGGCTCCGTGCTCAGGGTGGAGCCTGACGCAGGGCTCAATCTCATGACTCTGGAATCATGACCTAAGTGGAAATCAAGAGTTGGACCCTCAACCGACTGAGCCACCCAGGTGCCCCAGTATATGTCTTCAATGAAACACAGAATTGTATTTTGTTTTGGGGAATTGGGAGTTTGTTACAGGACTCAGCTTGACTTTACTAATGTACTCTTCATGCTGTCTAGTTTAACAAAATGGATTTTTTTACATTTGTTTATTTGACACAGCAAATTACATGCCAAGTTCTGTGCTGGGTACCTGCAAATTTGTCACCCGCCAGCCTTATATAGGAACCAGGTTAACAATTCACAATATGTTGGGGTTTTGGGAAAACGTTTTTTTACATATCTAAATTTTAGTTAACCCAATAACCAGTTGCTGGTTTCAGATATTTATGATATAAACTCAATTCTAAAAATTCATATTCCTTTTCTCCCTACTGCCACCTGGGGAAAGTCAACTTCCAAGCTCCGTATTTCCCACTCAGGGGCCGGGCAGAAGTGATGATATGGAGAATCTAGCCCCAAACAATTAATTGGAGACCTCACTTAAATTCCTTGTTCCTGCCAACTGGTACAAAAAAAGTTCTCTACATTGTATTCTTATTTCCCCTGTTTTTTCTTGCCTTCTTCTTTTTAAATTTTTTTTTCAACGTTTTTTATTTATTTTTGGGACAGAGAGAGACAGAGCATGAACGGGGGAGGGGCAGAGAGAGAGGGAGACACAGAATCGGAAACAGGCTCCAGGCTCCGAGCCATCAGCCCAGAGCCTGACGCGGGGCTCGAACTCACGGACCGCGAGATCGTGACCTGGCTGAAGTCGGACGCTTAACCGACTGCGCCACCCAGGCGCCCCTCTTGCCTTCTTCTTTACATACAAAATGATTTGAATTTAAAGAGAAAGAGGAAAGTAATCTGCAGTGTGTTTTAGTCTATTCAAGGAGAAGTGGCTGTGGAAACATTTCTCCTTTTAATCCAGCATAATTCATCAAGAGAGTCTTCTTGAGCTTGAGACAAATATCCTAATTTAGAGTTTGTCCCATCCTGCCTTTGTTCCAGCTCTCATATTCCCCTTAGGTACCCGGTATAGGGATGGATCGCTAAAACTGGCTCCTGAGAACTTGTGTTCTCTTCAAATGCTGTGATCTCTATCTCCTGATGTTTCCTGGCATTCTTCTTAAGTCCTGATTTGATGTTATCCTCATTATTCACTGTTTCTATTTGAGTGCTTCTATTTCATCTGATATATATTTTTTATCTCATACCAAATCCAAAGCACTTAATATACTTAAGACATCTGCAGACAAATGAAATCAGTCTCTTCTTAAAAGCACTATCAGGTTATAGGTTTACATGAGCTTAACAAAGTGTTTGACCAAGTTACTTTATATTCCCTTACATAAAATGAGAATCTATGAGGTAGAAGGTAGACCCTGAAAAACGCTACAAGGCTCTGTCCTTTGCTTTGTTGGATTCTATAATTTCTTAAAATTCCAGGGCCATAAAGATGAGACTAAAGTTCATCACTAAAGTTAAGGTTACAATTTCAGAAACAAATAATCTTGGCGTACTGACACAATGATATAGATCTAAGAAGATGAACATTATGTGTTATGGACTATGTTAAGGATTGGGTAACAGCCACACCCACAATTCCATTTCAGTGGCTACAACAAATCAGTATTTGTTATTTTAATAGGCTTGAGAGAAGTGTGGAGAAGAATGGTGAACTCATGACATGGTGCCAGGGAATTGGGATAAGACTTTCAAACAAAAAGGGAGGAGTTACTCCTGTAATCCTTATCAACTAATTTAATTAGAGTGTAGTATTCAAAATAGGAAAGGGATGTCCATCCTGTGCTTTGCATTGGCCATAGCATTCTCAGAGATGTCCTCGAGTCAAAGGCTACCAGGAACACACCTGTAGTTGAACAACAGGGATTAGCATTTGTTGCAGTGAGTGTTATGGGAGACAGTGGGGTATCAATGTAGGAGAGTGTTAGCAAAAATTCATTATAGGATTAGGTTTGAGTTAGAGCAAGTGAAGACTTACTCTAGAATGGTCCTGTCAGAAAGACAGGGCAATTTAATGATTAAGTATCTAATAAATCTTTCCTTTGGAAGGGTAAATTAGAAGGAAGATAAAGCTATAATTTGGCAAATAAATGGTTTCCACTTGTTTAGTGAAAAAGTAACTTCAAAATAACTGTAAAATCATATAGATTTTAGTTCACAGCCTTCACTGTACCTTTCTAGCTGTATGATCTTGGAAAGTTACTTAACTGCTCTGATTGTACTTGATTCATTTGAAAAATGATAATAATATTGTTCTCAGGATGAATACATGTAGTTAAAAAGAAAAAAAAATCAGCATCATCATTACTACTGTCAATCTCCTTTAATAGAATCTAGTCTAGACTTGGAAATTAGTACTTTAAAGGAAACAGTAATAGAGATACATGCCATCCCTGGAACATTTGGAGACAATGAAGTAGAGATGTCAAGTTTATAGTTGGATGACGCATGAATCCAGAGTTCAGTACAGAGGAAGGAATCAGGGAATATATATACCCTCACCACCTTGGTGCTCATGAAGTCACCTTCAGATTATTTACCAGGACCAAGAATATTCAAAGGTAGGAGAACATAAGGGTATCTGAAAGATAACTGAAAAGGAGTAGACAGTGACCAGTGAGGTAGGAAGGGAAACCCAGAGATTAAGGTTTCCTTTTGAAGAAAGTGGAGTAACCATCTGTTCAAAAGGCTGTACCATCAAATAAGCTCAATTAAATGTAGCAACAAGTCTATCAGTTATCAGTGACCTGGGTATTTGCAGGGGAATGAAGAGGTAAAAGTGTGATTGGTAAGGGTTGAAGATAAAATGAGAGGAGAGAATTCAGAGATGGAGAACAAGCAGTTAATTTGCAGATTTTTACTTCAAAGTGGTAGACAAAAATAGGATAGTATCTGGGATTGAATAGATTTTTTTTGTAACTGTCTTTATATGCTAAAAACACTCTAGTAGAAAGAGAAATATAGATTATTTCAGGAGAGAATATTTAAAGCATTGCTAGAGCAATGCACCTGAGTAGTAGGGGGGCGATCACCTCTGGCAAGTAAGTGGGACAGGTGAATCTAGTAGGAGTTTGAAGAGCTTTGGTCTGTGGCCCAGGAAATGGAAAATCCATGGCTCCAATGCTGGTAGTGGGTAAGAGGCGGCAAGTTCTGCAGTGTTCTCTTCTATTCGCTTAGTTATCTCAAAGAAATAAGAAGAATGTCCATCTTCTGAGAATGATGAGGAGGGGAGTGTTGCAAATCTGAAGATAGGATGGGCAGTTGCTCTCCAGGAGAATGGAAGAATAAGTGAATTAGGGTCCTAGTGTCATCTAAGTTTCAAAATATTGACTATAGATGTGGTCATACTCTAAAACACACATTCAATGCTCAACCATTACCAATAATGGTAACTCTCGTTAATAAACATTTAATTATTAATGTGAGCAGTCTCACCAATGTTATTCCTTAACGATTTTCATTAGCAGAATCATGAATATGAAGACTAGGATGGAAGTCAGGTGGTACCAAGTCAATAAAACTATGGTCCAAAAGGGACTCCTTTCTCTGATCACCCTCTTTCCTGACACAGTTAATTCCTCATTCTCCTCCCTTCTGACTCACCTTGTAGAGACGTCTGGTATCGCATTTTCCACTGTAAGGTCTTGGATTAAATACAAATTCATCCCTTCTACTAATTGTGAAATCCTTCAAGGATGAGTGTAGCGTATGTATTCCCAGCACTTCAAGCAAATATCTGACACATCAGAGCCAAAAATTGTTTTCTGAGATTAATGAGTGAATCATGTTTTCTTCATTTACTGTAGTATTTTCCCCCTGAAGCCAAATGTAATGATTTGTGTCCATTGTTATTAAAAATATTTTTAAAGCTATGGCCTTTTTCTTCAAACTGTTAATCTAATTTAAAATGCCAGAAAAAATACAAAATAAAATACTAAACCACCCATCATTACAGCTTCATTCTCAAATTATAATCAAATCCGTTGTTTTTTTTTTTCAATTTCACTTCCGTGAAAGTGAAAATAAATATGTCCTTGCAGTATAAGCCAAGGATAGAACTCCAAAGTCTACTTTCTAACAATTCTTACATGTTTTTCTTACTAGTGGCTATTAGTCATAAAGTTAGCAATACTATTTTTTAGTTCATCTCTCTACATGAGTTACCTAACTCTAACCAAATTGAAGGATTATTTGCTAAAAGTCAATATAACCAATGAATCCAGCAGCATCCTTATATTCCACTAATACTATTCTGTTTTTTTTTTCTTTTTTCAAATGAGATTTTCCTCATGGAATCTGTTACTTTTTAAACAGTACTGGCCCCTAAAATAAATTGCTATCATTAGTATCCAACATCCTGTTTTACAGTCTATTCTAGTTATGATGGCACCTTGAGCAGAGGCCTATGGGTTTTCACACCCTCTTCTAGCTCAGATCCCAGATAATTGCAATCTCCAGACTGGAGAGCAGTACCACTCATGGGCAAGAAATGGGGAAGATTTCTGAGAGAGGCATTAGGGCCAGGCTGATGGAATAAAAATGAAAATAATGTTTAATAATTATTGCTTGCTTAGCGGTGTAAGCAATGTATTTAGAACTTTTAGAAGAATACTGAGGTCTTACTTGCAGATTCTCCTTGTCTGGAAGCTATGCAGACATTCCCTACTGGAATCCAGACAAGACCCTGCCATGTGAGAGCCTGGAGAGGTGTGTAAGATACTAGAGGAAAAAATTGTAAATTGCTTTAGCTATTACAATCTCTCACAATTAAGTGTAGCCACCTGGGAAGTTGCTGAGGCTTCTCAGAAAACCAAAAAGATATTACAGCCCAGATGTAGAAGAGCTATTTATCTTCTATGTGAAATAATCTGTTCTAGATGGAATTAGACTTTCTCTTTTTTTTGTTGTTGTTGTTGTTGTTATCAGTCGCAGTTCATGGAGACTAGACATAGGTACACTGAACTCTTTCCATGGGTACTGAGCACAGAGAATGCTGAATTAAACAAAACAAAATGAAACAAAACAAAACAGAATGAAACAAAGCAAAACAAGAATTTTTGCCTCTAGAGCAGCCATTTCATCCACAGACAGGAAAGATGGCGGAGAAGCCATTCTGCTGGGATGACCCACATTTCTTCCTCCTGGATGGGGAAGGAACCATGTAAAATTCTAGTAACCAGCCTTCCAAGTGAGAGCATACTGACAGAAGTGAGTAAGGAGTGAGAACATACAGGCAACATCTCAATCTGTTCATGAGAAGCGACCTTATGTCTGGCAAAAATGACTACACAGAAATGAATGGATAAATAATCACATCCAATATGGGGTTATAGTAAAATTCTAAAGCAAAAGGAGTAACATTGAAAATATGAATATATTAAACTGAAATAATATTTGATCACATATGCCTTATTCTACCCTTAATAAAATTAAAGAAAATACACATAATCAAGATTTCCACCAGCCCTCCAGCCTCTTGAGTCACCCCCTCTCGGATTTCAAAGTAGTACCCCATGGGCCCTCTTCCAACCTCTTCATCATCCCAGGAGTCTTCAGGGAGACATAATTCCTCTTGGCAGTTCACATACTAATTTAGACAACTTCTCCTACATGTGGAGTAACACCATGCAAACACAGGAGTTTAATTCTTATAAATACTGTCTAAAGTACCAGGGTATCTGAACAATTCAAAAGTTGAGCCAAGGGGTGTCGGCCACCAGTAAGACTATATGAATGTAGTCTTTTGTTGTTGTTGATTTATTTTACTACAGGATAATGGAGTCTAGAAGAACTCTTTAATTCTAATGTTAATGGTTAGAAAATAAACTTGTACCCAGTATTACACACACACACACACACACACACACACACACACACACACAATACCTACAGGGTTCATATACTGGAAAACGTGAAGGCACAAAACAAAAGAAACACACACACAAAAATAAAACATGGACAAAGATGATAGGAACACAAAGACTGTATTCTCCTACAAAAGACATACATGTAGAACCAATTTAAAACTACCAACTATATATACTGGCTGCAAAAGCCATAGTGAAATAAAGAAAATACGCAAGGATAATATAACAAGGTTGGCATGGTAAATCAGGGAAATGCAAAAGGATTGGGAAGGTAGTGATATGTGTAGAAAGATGAATGACAGGGAAACCAGGGCAAAAAGCAACATTCAGAGAAATTAGAGCATATTTAGGTCGCTAAAACTGACATTAGATACTGATGATACAACAGATATAAGTCTTCATGCTCCATAAGCAATGTCTACATGAGTATCTATTAACCGACATTCTCTAAGCTTGTCACAATTGGTCTTCTGGCTTTTGTGTTGGTGCAGAAGAGGGATGTATGGCAGGGTGGGTTGGGGGTGATGGCAAGTGGGAAAGCCAGTCTGTTGAAGCTGGCAGATCACAGGGGGATTATCCACCCCACTCGGTGGGCCTTGGGCAGGAGAGGGTATGGGCAGGACCCGTACATTTCACTTACGTTTTATTCTCTCTACTGTAATGTCAGCTCCATGATGATAGGATTTTCCTTTCTTTTTTATTTACTTGTGTATCTCCAGAGTCTGGAAACATGCCTGGCAAAATAATCAATGGTCCGTGATTATTACTTGAAAATGAACACCAGAATGTATCTCTTCACAAACGCCTTCTCTGGTCTGCCCGTTGGATTCACCCCAAATCACTCCAATCCCTTTCTACCTTCAAGAGCTGAAAGAGAGTAATCACATACTTGAAGAGCCTCGCCCTGCACCCCATCCCCCCACTCCAGGCCCCTGCATTATAAGCACCTGTTTTTTAAACATCTCTGTCATACAGCCTGGATTTGATTCCTCTTTCAATCTTTCCTCTGCCTTCTCATGTGCTTCTGTTGGCACTGACCCAGCCCTGAACAAGGATCTGACAAGAACTACACACAGCAGAGAAACTGGAGAATGTATGTGCCAAATAGAAATTCGCACACTTACACACACTTTATTTAGCAATGTGTTTAAGCGTGTATGGATCTTTGTGCATTTCTTTAACTTTTCAAGATTGACGGCTTTAAAAACTGACTATTCTAGATTAAATAGATCTTTGTCTTTCTTTATCATGAAACCCTCTCCCACAAGCTCTTAGAGTCTCCATTTCAGGCCCACTCAGTATTTTTCGCAATTTGTGCAGCAAAGATTGTCACCTCTTTCCTCTTTTCATATTCCAACTAGAAGATTGGATGGGATCCTCTTGTACATATTTTGCATGGTAACACGACCAGTATCTGCTTTATTTCCATTTAAAATAATAAAGTGTCATTTTAATTCCTTCTACTGTCTGGTTTTACTATTCCATTTCTCCTGTAAGCTGAGCTTCGCATTCTAGATGCAAGTCAAGAGACTCTTATAACAAGTACGTTTTCACTTTTAAAATATCTGAGAACAGGATATGTTTAACCAAATAGTGGGGTAAGACTGATCACCCATCTCAACTTGCGGGGACGCAAAATGAACACTCGCCACTCTGATCTCTTATTGCTTCTTTCAGGAGTTTTATTTGTTGAGAGCCTGAGGCAAGGTCTCACTGGTGTGTTTATTACTAACTTCCATCAACAACCTGTTTCATTACCCATTATGTGTTTCTCAAATTACACCTCGAATCTGGTGCCGGAAACATGACCAATCAGGGCTGCAGCCTGGGCCTCAACCATTTAGAGATGCCTGGACCGGCTGGTTGGGTTCTCAGGGATCACCAGCATTTGCAAAATTTTCTCTAGAAGCGACAGTGATTTTGTGGAAGCACTGGAAACAGTGAGACCCTGTTCTGGACTGCGCATGTGTTCTTCCTCACTTCTTTTTTTTTTTAATTTTTTTTAACGTTTATTTATTTTGGGGACAGAGAGAGACAGAGCATGAACGGGGGAGGGGCAGAGAGAGAGGGAGACACAGAATCGGAAACAGGCTTCAGGCTCTGAGCCGTCAGCCCAGAGCCCGACGCGGGGCTCGAACTCACGGACCGCGAGATCGTGACCTGAGCTGAAGTCGGACGCTCAACCGACTGAGCCACCCAGGCGCCCCATGTTCTTCCTCACTTCTAAAAATAAAGACCCCCTAAATTCATGGAAGTGTGCATTGTGTGGCACACACACCCACGTGCTTGCCTTTATCACCAGACCTAACAGACTAACAGGCAGTTTGGCCGGGTATGGGGCAGGGTTGCTTCCCAGGACTCCATACAGGTTCAGAAGGACTTTACAGAATGCCAGCACGTGTTATTTTTACTGAATCAGACCCGGATGATTACATTTGCAATTTAATTAAGGCAGGATTATTTTTAGAGTTGGCATTGAAAGCCTGGGAGGCACCACTCAAGAAAGAAGCAACAAATCAAGCAAGGCTCGAAAGTTACTAGGAGAAGGGTGGGTAGGTAAGTGAGCCTACAATCAAATACAACAAATTGCCCTGGGATTTTCACCATCTGGGGAAGGACCAAACAGTATTTTTCAGATTTGCTCTTCCTTTGCTCCCTCTGGAAGGCGTAATTCAGGCTCTGCTCAATGATGAAAAATTTGATAGAGGGCATGAGTCAGCCACCATGGAATAGTGGGCAAGGCTTTGCTACTTCCTGCGAAGGATTTTCCTGTCCCTTTTTAGAAGCCGGGGCCTGGCGACACTTATCTGCTATTCCTCTGGGTAAAAACCCCTTCGGGAGATTCCAGTAGATTTCCCATTCGAATTATTATCCCCCCCCCCCCCCATTTAAGCCCTACTTTCTATAAAACCACAAGCCTTTGTCTTTTTTTTTTTAAGGCAATTTAACAAATCAGAGAAAAGATTTGAACAGAGGTCTTTTCTGGCAGTCCTGCAATTAAAACAGTTAGGGTTACCTGTTCATCTTTTGATTAATGGTTCAGATGGTGATCTGGGCTGGCCTAAGAGAAAGCCATATTAAATGTAGAGTAAAGGTGAGAGTAAAATATGTGGGATATCTACGTTAGCTAAAGAAAGTCATTTGCTTGGAAACTGTAATTGAATATATTTTTTCCTACCATATAAATAAAGTCATGTTTAATTTGCATGGCTGATATTGCCACATGGGAGAAAAAGCATCACCCCACACTTAGGCTCATGTATTATGTCCTTGGGTCCCCCACCCCTCTCCAATCTGTTGATGGGGATGAATACCAATCCCTCAACTGGCTTTCTGTATTGATGAAATGAAAACAATGGTAAATACCTATTTTAACTTTGGTTTCTAGAAATTACTAGTCTCTAAATACCTATGGTGGCAAGAGATAATCTTTACCATTGGGCATGATTTAGATTAAATAAAATACCTATTCTTTGCTTACAATGAAACATGGATGCAAGGGAGTTTTTTTGCGGCAGGAGGTAGGTAAAAAAACAATTATTAAAATATGGATTCATTGACAGTCCATAATGAACTAGGCACCTAGACCTAGTGATACAGCAGTGAACAAAACCAACGTGTTTTGAGGGACATTCTAGGGGGTTTGCTGAGAAGGCAAAATAAAACGAAACAAAAATTTGGGTAAGAAAAACAAAACAAAACTCCAAAAAGTTATTACTGATTCAATGCCAACATAAAACTTAGAGCCAGGAACTGCTGGGTGGCTAAGTTGGTTGAGCATCTGACTCTTGGTGTCGACTCAGATTATGATCTCATCTTTAGTGAGTTTGAGCCCAGTGTTGGGCTCTGCAGTGAAGGTGAAGAGCCGGCTTGGGAGTCTTTCTCTCCTTCTCTCTCTGCCCCTCCCCTGCTCACTCTCCCTCTCAAAATAAATAAATTAACATTAAAAATAAATTAGAGCCAGATTTTTAACATAGGCTTCCTCACTTCAATTATATTATTCTGCCCCAGTGGAACCAGCCCTCTCCACAGTCTGCCGCACATATTGATAAGACAAAGAAGAACAAAGCACTGACCATCACCCTCTCCCTCAGCTCCCTCTGAATGGCACCATTGGGATGTGGATGGACAAGCCAGACATGTGGCATTGTCTTTAGAGTTTCCCTAGCCTCTTACCCCTTGTTAAATGCATCCTTTCTACGGTTTAATACCTGTTCTCCTTCAGTCTTTGTGTATTCATGCTGTCTCCATTTCAACCCCACCTCCCTAAGAGACCATCTTCTTTTCCCTGGATTCTTTCTCTAGCCTCTGTGGTAGAGATCCATTCCCCACTTTTGATTACACGGTACTCCTTGAAAACCATCCCTGTGTTGCTGGAATTTCCTAACTATATGAGTCCTGCATCCTGCCTAGGGAAACTCAGGAACTATGTTCTCAAAAGTCTCTTTGCATCTAGGATACATGACTGTGAACTGGATTCTGCCAACCAGATGCAAAGCAGTGTGAGATTTCCTTTCAAAAGTGAATGATATGAAGACAAAGCCACGTCATGGGATCACTTCTGTCATAGGAAAACAGAAGGACTTGCCACTGTCAAGGGCAGTAGTGGGGGCCAGAAAAACCAGATGTCCAGTTGAGCTGGTACATGCCTAATATGTCTTCACGGGAATAGTGGCCCTGAGAGGGGTAGCGCCCCATGACAAGACATGTCCAGAAAAATGGAAGGAAACATTGAGACACTTCTACGGTAACTTGATGTTGCCACAACATCCAATGGGATGATTAACTGGCCAGGACACTGACCAGGGTTTTGTGGAAGTCATGTGGTGAGTGGGATTCACTAAGATCTGTGAAATAGTCATTCTTTGTAGGACCATGTGAAATATGTATGACGTTTTAAAGTAAATTTGTAAAGAGCACCCAAGAAATGTACTAAATCTGAGAAAGTAGAAGTATTATTAGTGCAAGATTGATACTTAGAACAGTAGTGTCTCTCAGGTCGTTGTAATGAATCCCACACTTTACCAACAACAATCATTGAATTAGGTGATGATATTATACATCTTAAAAGACAGGACACCCAATACAATTTGATGAAATGTTTTCAATTGTATTTTTAATCAAAGAAGACTCACAAATAGGAAATTAATGGATTTGAAATCAAGTTCTTCTACAGAAAAATCTTTAATGACAACTATAACTGTTATATAACTTAAAACAGATTAAGTTGTTGACATTGGCAACTGACAAAGGATTAAAGCTATACTTTGAAAATTAGAATCACCTGCCTCCAGTGGCAAACGACTTAACAAATGAATATTTTGCAGTTGCCAAAATTGCTTTAAAATCTCTAATTTCATGCCTATATGTCTCTGTGGGGCACTGATTTCTCTACTATGATCTTTATTAAAATAGGACACAGGGGTACCTGGGTGGCTCACTAGGTTAAGCGTCCAACTCTTGACTTTGGTTCAGGTCATGATCTCATAGTTTGTGAGTTTCGAGCTCCACATCAGGCTCTGTGCTGATAGCACAAAGCCTGCTTAGGATTCTCTCTCCCTCTCTCTGTCCCTTCTCTGCCTGCTATCTCTCTCTCAAAATAAATTAAAATAAACTTTAAAAAAATAGAACATGAAACCTTTTATATGTATCTTACTCCTGTAGAGGAACAATGTCATCAGCCAACCTAAAGTAATTATGTTCACTAGTGAGAGGTAAGAGTATTCATTACATTAAAACATTAAATATTTAGGTGGAAAGCTTTCATTCAAGGTGTGTGCACGGGGATTTAGTATGGTGACCACTACTTTAAAACTGTTAAATTATGCTGGTGGAACAGTGAATATTTATAAGTAGTGATCATCTAAATTAATTGTTTATATGCATATCACCAATAAAAGTGTGTATAAGTTTTGAATTTTTTTTCTTTGTTCCTGTGTGCTTTATTTATTTTGATTACGTTTACTGAAATGCAATTTATGTCTGTGAATCTAATAATGAAGACTTTGAACTTGTACTTTCTATGTTTTTCATTCTCTGTTTTCTAGTAATTATTTTATTGTATTTTAGAAAGTACGTGCTCCTTACTGATATATATGAGTCTATATATTTAGCTTAGCTGTGTATCCTTCAGTGCAGAAGTTTGCGAAGCACGACACTAGAGTCTTCCAAGATCATAAGTCCTGATTCCGTGTCCTTCCCAAACATCTGGAAGCTATCCCCAAATCCTTTTCTGCTTAAACCAGAAGGAAAGGGTTTTGTGTTTTTCAGTTCCAGCCACCTCGGTGTCTCCACATTCTTCCTTGCCCCATCATACCCTTTCTTCACACGGCCTGAGTAGTCATTTACAAATTTAAGTTTGATCCTATTATATTGTTTTAAAAATCTTTCAATGCCTTCCCATGAGTAATAGGAAAAAGAAAAATCCAATGTGTGTCCTACAAGACAGGAATGTTTTCTTTTTCTTTCCAGCTTTAAGATTTACCACTTTCCAACTTTTTCTCTCTATTCCATCCACTTTTGCCTTTTTCTTCCTCCTTCTCTACCTCCCTTCTCTTCCCTTCTCTCCTTCCTTCCTTCCTTCCTTCCTTCCTTCCTTCCTTCCTTCCTTCCTTCCTTCCTTCCTTCCGTTTCTCACACAGTCCATATTGCTGTCCTCCCTAGAGCTTTCATTTTCTCAGCTGACAATTATCTTCGTTTTATTCAATATTTAAATCCTATATTTCTTCTACAGGTCTGGTCAAATGACACTTCCTCAAGGAAGTAGTATTTGAACAGCTCAGCTATGGTTTCCAATTTGTTTGTTTTGTATTATCTGAGGAAGGTGGCTTGTGAAAAACATTTGCTTCCTTCAGAAGAAAATATAGTGCATGATTGATGCATTTTTTTCTCCATATTTTCTTCAATGTTAAGCCCAGTGCCAAGCATGGAGAACTCAAAGGTCACAGTAAACACACACACACACACACACACACACACACACACACACACACACACTAGATGAATAGATTGTCAACCTCCGTGATGCAAGGAAAATATTTTAAAAAATTTCTTTAATGTTTATTTATTCTTGAGATAGGAACAGAGTGTGAACAGGGGAGGGGCAGAAAGAGAGGGAGACACAGAATCTGAAACAGGTTCTAGGCTCTGAGCTGTCAGCACAGAGCCTGACATGGCGCTCAAACTCACGAACTGTGACATCATGACCTGAGCGGAAGTCGGATGTTTAACCAACTGAGCCACCCAGGCGCCCCAAGGAAAATATTTTAAAATGATATTTACGAAGATCACATAATATTTAGTTATACAAATGTACTATAATTTATTTTCGAGAATATTTTGATATTGTTATTTTTAATATCATAGTCATCCATGAAACCATCACCCCTAATGAGAACTGCTGTCTTCATAATGACCACGTTGCCCTGTCCTGGGACTATCCCGAGAAGGTGATCATCTGAAATCCCATATTCATCATCCTATTGCTTTTCATAATTTAATATACTTTTTAATTTTGGATTAATTTTAGATTTACGGAACATTTTTAGATGTTTGTTTATTTATTTATTTTTTATTTATTTATTTATGAGAGAGCACCTGCAGGGGAGGGGCAGAGAGAGAGAGAGAGAGAATCCCAAGGAGGCTCCATGCTGTCAGCACAGAGCCGGATGTGGGGCTCAAACTCACAAACCATTAGATCATGACCTAAGCCAAAACCAGAATTGGTCCATTAACTGACTGAACCACCCAGGGACCCTGATTTACAAAACATTTTCAAAAACCATACAGAGTGCTTCCATATAGCCCACACCCAGTTTTCCTTATATTAACATCCTACATTTGTATAGGCATTTGTGACAATGAATGAACCAACATTCATGTATTATTACCAACAAAAGTCTTTGCCTTATTCAGATTTCCTCAATTTCTCCCCCATGGGCTTTTCTGTTCCAGTCGCTCACCCAGGTGCCCCCGCGCACTTACTCAGCATACTGCAAAGCACCTCTGGATGTGGGGCGGGTATTCAGACTTCCCTATTATTGATGATCTTGATATTTTTGAACAGTGCTGGTCAGCTATCTTATAGAACACCCCTCCAGTGGGGTTTCTATACCACACTTTTCTCATGATTACATTGTAATTCTGGGTTTGGGAGAAGAAGGTAAAGTGCTCTTCATATCATATCATATCCACGGTACATACAGCCAATATGGGTTCTCACTGTTGATGTTGACCCTGGTCGCCTGGCTGAGACAGTGTCAGATTTCTTTAGAGTAAAGTCACTCTTTTTATCCTGTTCACACCTTGCTCTTTGGAAGGACATCGCTATACCCGGCACACAGTTAAGCATGGGGAGTAATACTCTACTTCCTTGAGGGGACAGTATATGCATTCATTATTTGGAATTCTTCTGCAAAGAAGATTTGTCTACTGTCCCCTATTTTTTAAAAATTTACTGAAACATTTATTTACATCGGTATGGACTCATGGATTTTTACTTATACTTAGCATTATAATCCAGTCTGACATCATGTATTTGTTACCCAAACGATTTCAGCTTTCTTCATTGAAGCCTTTTCATCTGGCTCCTGGGTCCCTATGACAGTCCTCCAGTGTTGTGTTTTGCTGTGTTTGTTTAGTTTAGAGCACTTCCCTATTTTTGGCACTACAAAATGCCCCAGGCACATCATATGTATACCAAGTATACAAGGCTGTATACCAGCCTTAGAATTAGCCATTTCTCCAGAGAGCCCCGGTAACATTTACTGGGAGAACGGTATTTGGGAACCACAGATGGGTGCTGGATGTGCTTGGTGTCATTGGGGTGTTACTGCTTCTAGGCTTAGCTGACAGAACACATAAATATAAATGTGTGAATACTAACCCGTGTATACACACAAATCTATAAAAATGGCTGCATGTATCCATCTGTATGGTATGCTAAACATAAACTCATAGTGGTGTCTCCAGCTCTAAGCCATTACCTCATTGATCATTTTACATTTCTGCCCTTGACTACCTGTGCCTCACGCTCCAACCATGAGAAACTTGGCCCCGCCATCTGCCAGTCGTTTACTTAATCATCCGATTCCAGCATACTCCTGATAGAATTGTTAATCCATGCCCGTGGAAAACAACTTTACCTACTGGCCTAGAGATTATGTGCTGTGTATTTTGTTATTAGTCCTACAGTCTCCATTAGTTTCCAAAGTTATTTAGGTCAGAAGTTTTTCTCCTGTTCCGTTCAGGGACAGTATTTCTTATATTTACAATACAGCTAGACTCCATTGTCACACTCTGCCTTAGATCCTAGTCTTCCCCCAGACTCCTAAACGATTTTTGAGAAAATTTGTACGTTCAGATTCATTCATTCCACTGCAGAGTTCTCTGGGTTTTGGCAAATGTATGGGGTCATATAGCCACTGCTATACAATCACATGAAATAGTCTCACCTCCCTAAAATACCACCCACCCCGTGCTTCACCTACTCCCCGTCGCAAACCCCTGGCAATCATTGATTTTTTTACTCTTTTACCTTTCCCAGAATGTCACATGAATGAGATCATATAGTAGATAGCCTTTTCAGATAGCTTCTCTGGCGTAGCACTCTGCATTTAAGATTCAGCCGTGATTTTGCCTGGTCTGGCAGCTCAATCCTTTTTACCACTGACTAGTATTTTCTTTTGATGCACCACAGTTTGTTTATCCATTCACCTGCTGAAGGGCGTCCTGGTTGCTTCTGATTGTAACAGAACTTCCGTAAGCTCTTGTGTGCAGATCCTTCAGCAGACAGAAACCAACCCAGTTAACAAAACACGAAGGACCGCACATGTTGGCTCTTACAGTGAGAGCATATTTAGCTTGGTAAATATACTGCCAAGCCCCTTTGCATGCACCATGTTGCATGAATGCCAGCGGTGAGTGAGAATTCCTGTTGCTCTGTGGTCAGTATTGTCAGACAGATTTAAGCTATTCCAATAGATCTAATAGTCACCCATTATTTTCAATTATGTTTTCCTCACGATGAATGGTGCTGATTATCTTCCTGTGTGCTTTTTTTGCCACCTGTAGGTTTCCTTTACTGAGGCATCAGTTTAGAGTTTTGCCTGTTTTTAATTATTTGTTGTCTTATTTCTAAATTGCTGCGTCATGAAGGTGCTTCATTGTGAATATTTTATTTTATTTTTTTAATTTTTTTTAATGTTTATTTATTTTTGAGACAGAGAGAGACAGAGCATGAACGGGGGAGGGTCAGAGAGAGAGGGAGACACAGAATCTGAAACAGGCTCCAGGCTCTGAGCTGTCAGCACAGAGCCCGATGCGGGGCTTGAACTCACAGACCACGAGATCAGGACCTGAGCCGAAGTCGGACGCTTAACCGACTGAGCCACCCAGGCGCTCCGATTGTGAATATTTTAGATACAACTTTTTAATCAGATAGGTATTTGCAAGTATCTCCTCTTAGTCTGCAGACGATCTTTCCATTCTTTGAAGAGTGTCTTTCAACCAGAAGTTGTTTTTTTTTTTCTTTTTAAATATTAACAAAGTCTAACTTAACTGCTTTTCCTTTCATGAATCCTGCTTCTGACATTTTATCCAAGTCTCATGAGTGAATCCAAGGTGACAGAGATTTTTTTTTTCCTAGAAGTTTAATAGTTTCACATATTCCATTTAGGTCTATGATCCAGTTTGAGTTATTGTTTGTGTTAGATGTAAATCTATGTCTAGACTCAGTTGCTCTAGCCTCATTTATTTAAAAAAAGTATTATTTCTTTATTGCTTTGATTTGCTCCTTTGTTAAAAATCAGTTCCTCTATCTGCATGGGTTTCAAAAGAAAATAGTAGTTTATATCAAAATATTAAGTGCATGTTATTTTGCCCAAGACTTTTTATTTCTTTGAATTTAACCTAAAAGGATAATCAGATAAGTTCACAAAGATGCCTATGTAAAGATGTCCAACAGAGCATAATTTGAATGTATATTATTTTTAGGCTCTTTCAATGTGATTTATTGATGACAATTTCAGAAATTAGCATGAACCCAAGCTATAGACTTCTTTGCAAACCCTGAAATGTATCTTATAGGTTTTTGTATTTTTATATGAACATATGTCCAAGGTAGTGCATATGTGTATACAAATAAGCTGCATATATGAGCCTATATATTTAAAAAGATATGACAGTATATATACGTGTGTTTGTGTCTGTATGTGTCTGCATGTCTGTGTACAGAAATAAAGACAGAGACAGATATAGGAAGAAATTTGCCAAAATGCCTGATTTTATGCTGTCAGGTGACTATACAAACCATTCTTTAGTATTTAACAGATCTATAGGCCTGTATTATTTTATTTTAATAAAGCTATTTCCTAGTTACAAAAAAAGCATGTTTATTTTCTAAAGGCAAGTTAGTAAAAATTAGCATTATTGTATTTCTCCTTTCCTTCTATCTCTTAATTACAACTATTTAAGGTTGAAATGAAAATGTATCTTCCTAACTTACTTTTATTCAACAGCTTTTAGTTTTCAGAGCTTTTTTAAAAAACAAAAATAGGCCTGGGGCACCTGGGTGGCTCAGTCGGTTAAGCATCCGTCTTCAGCTCAGGTCATGATCTCACGGTTTGTGGGTTTAAGTCCCATGTCAGGCTCTGTTTTGACAGCTCAGAGCCTGGAGCCCTGCTTCAGATTCTGTGTCTTCTTCTCTCCCTGCCCCTTCCCTGCTCACCCTCTGTCTCTCTCAAAAATTAAATAAACATTAACATTGTTTAAAACAAAAATAGGCCTAATTCTCCATTTAATTGTTCCTAGTACCATCTATCTTTCTCTAGAACTAGTTCCCCATTCTTAACATATTTTGAAATATTGAAAGGACTCAAGGACAATGTAGCTGCTTTGAGTTTACATAAAAACCTGTTTCAAAATAGATGTCTCTTTTTCCTGAGCTGTCTAGAACAACAACAAAGATTTGTGGAAATCTGTTCTAATAAAGAAAGTTTCACTGGAACACTGCACACATAGTGTTGGGGGAGAATACTGTGTGGGGAAATCATTTCTGAGACAAAAAAAAAAAAAAATGAATTTTAATCACTACTTGCCCTGTGACTTTAAATTCATTTTAGTAAAGAAAGACTCCAGAAAACAATATAAAATGTGGCAAAAAGGTGACATACTGAAATGAAAAAGGGTTGGCTGAGAGACACTAGCAGAATGGACTTTTCCATGCAAGGCGGCAGACATTAGATTGGCAAGAGGGGAATGTTATCAGTCACATGAAAGACATGCCCCCAACATCCAGAAGAAGAGAACGATGGGCTTAAAACAGTGAGGGAGGAAATGAGAAATATTGAGGAAAAATGTTGATGACCGGAATCCCAGAAGAAGACAGGAGAAGAGAAGAACAGGAGAAGTTATAGTAGAAGAGTCCACCTTCTTTCTGAGGTAAACGGAAGTCAGGTGTCTGCAAACAGCACTTCTGGAGCCCTGAGGAACTTCTCTGTGTGGGTTTGTGTCCGCAGACATGTGCAAATACCATCACTGGTCCTTCAAGGTTCTGACAAGTGATGTGTTGTTAAACTGAACTGATATTTTATTTTGTTAACTTTGAGGGGAAATTTATGATGGATTTTGTGAATATTGTCATAAAAATGTTGGCAGTTATCGAATGAAGACACACTTAGCTAATTTAATAACCATCAAAGGTGGATTAACACAGTTGGTTCATGTAGTGACCATTTCTTGAGCTTGCCTACCTAGAATGAGCAGTATGGACAGTGTGAGGTCATGGGTGTGGGAAGTACAAGGAAGACGGCGGAACATGGGTGATCGACTTTTAGTTCTAACTCAAAGCTGTGTTTAGTGATCGTTTTCTTTTTGTGGGAAGTTTATACTCTAAGAAGCTTCTCACATCTTTAAAAGAATTGGAAACTTAGGATCAAAACAAAACAAAACTCACAAGCCACATCAAAGCTTTCTTGCCCTGGTTTATGTTCATATTCTATCTCGAGGAGTGTCACAGCAGATGTGAAAGCATGTCGAACATGCTTTACGACCTTTTTAAGATCTGTGGTCACTTTGTACTCAAAACGCACTTAAAAACCAAAATGATACATAATACAAAAAATAGCTTTGAGGCAAAGTAAAGGTTAACCATGAGGGGTCATAGAAACATGTGGAAATAGTGCATATCTCCAAACTACAGATCCCAGAAATACATTTTCTTGATCCTCTCCCCATGTCCATGTGCAAAACAAAACATTTATGTTCATCTGGACCTGGCACATATTTCGATTTGTTCCCGTGGTAGTCTCTCACGGGAAACTGTTATGGTGAGTTTTTCTGTACCTTTTCTAAAATATTACTGTCTACCTGTACTTATTTCACGGGTCTTAGAATGAATCATCATTATATACCAAAAAAAAAAAAGGAAAAAAGAAAAGTAAAAAAGCCAATAATTCAAAAGTGGTATAACTTTGAATAGCTGTTGGCAGAAAAATGGTGTTAATTAAACAGTTTTCTTCAAAGAAGATACAATTGGCTGGTCTCATATTTAATTCATGTGATATTAAATGTCCCTTATGATGAAATTCTGCAATTCTAATTTATCCCTCAGATTTCAAAAGTTTAAGTGTCAGTTTTGATACTGACATGACACGCAGGCTGGATTAGAACTCTGGTCACATCCTTTCTTTGTACTGTCTTTAGATAAAACAGAGACACTTTGAGATTTTGCAATTCCTTCCTCACATTAGGTTCTCATTTTCTGGACCCTGAAAGGCTTTTGGTAAACCTAAAGCATAGCGTGGTCTCTGCAACTGATTTTCAGCTCCAATGCAAGTTTTCGCCCTCATAATTTTAGTTACTTAAATGAGGAGCTTAGATACATTTAAACACTAGATTGTAGCTCCCATTTTCTTAGATTTGGGTTTTGTTGTTGTTGTTGTTTGCTTTTTTTTTTTTTTTTTTAGTGATATGGGAGTGTCAAGAATATTTTTTTCAAGGACTAATTTTTTATTTTAATATTCGGAAAGAGTCATGAAGATGAATATTGAAAAGGAATCAACACTGATGAATAATTAAAACCGGATATCATACAGTTTGGCTGGAAAGTAGGAAATGGATACAGGTGGATGTCAGAATATTTTAGTATATTATGGCAATCAGCAGTTTTCAAAAAGTAGGTTTCATGTAGCAAGAAAGATGTGGGCAGCAAAAATGACTTAAGAAATTGCCAGCTGTAGTAAGTCTAATTACCATTGACACACTCTTGTTATAACATCTGTGACATGTATATTTATCCAAAAAAAAAAAATGGAACAGAAACTTAAACTACTATAAGAGATTTTGACTCAAGAGGACATGCAAACAGCAGTTTAAAAGAAATTTGGTTAATAAATGATAATACAACAAAATCTATTTAAAATCATAGGTTATTCAATTAAAAAATCAATTGATGGATAATAAAGAAAAATAAATAGAGAATAATTGAATCTATCACTGACTTAATAGGGCATGCATTTTTGATGTCATAATAATCACCTGGTGTATATATTTTAAAAATTAATGTTAATTATTTTGATTAAACACTTACTATGCATCATTTACTTGAAGGGTTGGGGACCTATGAACAGTCTCTGATATACTGAAGGTACAGTTTTTAGTTTGTGAAATGAAACAGTTTTAAAATGTTTTAAATGATAAAAAAAAAGAGTGGTGCACAAACAGACAAAGGAAATTGTTTTTCTATCATAAATAAAAATTTTGACACTTAATTTTGGCTGAAGAAAACAATTCAAACACCAACATCAAAAGCCAAAAGCCAACAATTTGGTAGCTACAATTCTTACCATAGATTAATTGTAATAATTGTGCTTACAAGGATGATACATGGATTCTGGCATGACATTTTTCAAGAAAATATAAGATCAGTTCTGGGCTAGAGGTGGGGAAGCTTGGAAGGGAGCAGTGAAGAAATGAGGATTTCTGATTATCAGACTCTAACCAAAGATCCATACAAGGATGGTGAATGGGGCTGGGCCCTTCCCCACACACAGATGGGGAAACCTTCATGCTTTACCCATGGAATGAGAAATGGGTAGCCATGGGGAAGAAACATTCACAGAGTGTTGATTAAAGAAAGAACAAATAGGAAAGCCAAGTTGGTGTTGGGTGGGAGAAGGAGTAGAGATCCTTTAGTGTCAGCATTGGGTTAAAGGGATGGTTCGGTTGAAGGTGGTAACAATTCCTTCCGTAAGGCACAAACAATCTTTTTTATGCATCTTCTGGAGTCAGGCAACCCATGTTGGTCAGGATTTAATGTGTCATTCTAAAGAGGTTCGGAAGAAAGCTCTGCAGTGACATCTGTGACTTCACATTGGTGGCCATTGTGATTG
The DNA here is from genome assembly GCF_018350195.1 of Panthera tigris. Lineage (NCBI taxonomy): Eukaryota > Metazoa > Chordata > Mammalia > Carnivora > Felidae > Panthera > Panthera tigris. The sequence continues at coordinate 66,977,531 of NC_056661.1, forward strand.
TGGAGGTCGATAAAAGTGAGTCTCTGTGTCTTTTATCATAATGCTGTTCATGTTTTTTCAACAACTTCCTGATAGTTGGCTCCCAATATAGATTTGCTAGAGAGTATATTTCAGTCATAGAAAGTAATTATCCAAACTGCTTGCTAATTATATATTGCTTTGTATATAATATGTTGACACTGTAGTTGATATTTCAGTCTCTGTTTTGTGGGCACTGATGTAGAGTAGAAATATTACATCTGGTTGTATGGCAATCATAAGTTTATACAAGGTTGAGCCCACATTGATGTATTTTGACGTGCTCAAGCCAACTCAAATCTAAGAAGGCCCATTTTAAGATAAACCAGTGTTATTGTAACTTTTCAAATGTCTTTATTTCAAAATCCTTAAATCAAAATAAAAATCATATCATTTTTAATGGCAGTCTCAGGCCGGCTGTGATTTTACAACTAGTTTCTTGCAACGATTCTACTGTGTATAAGACCATATACTCCCAGCCCCTCCGTGGGTAGTAAGGCCATTATTGTGGAACACTAAGTCACTTATCTGAAGAAAACAGTTGATTGAAAATGTGATTTATTTACAGAACTGCAACATCTAAATACACAGGATAATTGGATATTTTTTCTTTACTTAAATGTTTTTTAAATGTTTATTTTTGAGAGAGAGAGAGAGAGAGAGCAGGGGAGAGACAGAGAGAGAGGGAAACATAGAATCTGAAGCAGGCTCCAGGCTCTGAGCTGTCAGCACAGAGCCCGATGCGGGGCTCCAACTCAGGAACAGTGAGATCATGACCTGAGCCAAAGTTGGATGGTTAACCGACTGAACCACCCAGGCACCCCAATTTTTCTTTATTTTTTTAATTTGGTGTTCACTTACTGTGTGCCTACTTTGCATGAAACACCGTCAGCCACTGCGACCATAAAACATAATGTGCCACGGAAAGAAGTCACAATAAAACAGAAGTGGGTAGACTTAGAAACTAATTATAAATTACAAAACATGTTTTGTTATAACAACAACTATCTTCCTATCCACCACATGATGTGTCTCGTTCTGTGGAGATGGTAGTATTTAATATTTGTGAAAGGCAGGGATGATATTTAAAATATCTAATCGAGAAAGGACACCACAAATCAGATTAAAATCTGGATACATCTAGGGGCACCTGAGTGGCTCAGTCCATAAGCATACGACTTGGTCTCAGGTCATGATCTCACAGTTCATGAGTTCGAGCCCCGTCTCGGGCTCTGTGCTGACTGCTCTGAACATGGAGCCTGCTTTGAATGCTGTATTTCCCTCTCCTGCTCACGTTCTATCTCTCAAAAATTAAAAAAAAAAAAAAAATTAAATATGGATACATCTACACCCCATGCTACCTGTCCACGTGCTATTTGCTGGGTAGAATATGTACACAGGGCCCCTCAGGCATACCTAGTCCATGTGTTCCCAGCCGATATGCCTATCAACCTGGATAATATGTGACTTAGTATTATTCCCATTTTTCAGATGTAGAAGATGTGAGGCTTAAGGAAATTATTTCCCCATGCCCACAAACCAGAAAGTGTTACAGCCTGAATTTGAATAACACTGTCTGACTCCTGAGTTTATCTCTTAATCTCTCTTCCATTTGAGATATGATAATTGAGCAAACATTCCCAGGATTAGAGGAAGGAGGAAATGGTCTTGTCTGACTGATGGCCTTTGAGAGAGCTGCCGAGAAGCAAGGACTCATCAGGGCCTTAAGTGGGAATCAAATTCAGTGCACATTTGTGTCTGTAGTGTAATTGATGGAAGATGTGTAAGCACACTCATTTTCCACAGATTTAATCATTCAAAGCTTCGGGTGAGTCATGTATTCTTTTATTTATGTCTCTGGCATGATTAAAAGAATTTCTCTTTAGTACTTAATCCTGAATTAGATATTCCTAAACTCAGTTTCTCAATTTTCAAGGGGCAATTAACTTGATACTTTGATTTAAGCTCCTTTAGTCTGTTAACCTCAATTTTTACAATATTTAGAAGTAGCTTCTAAGATGCCTGAATCTCTGAAAAAGCATTAGACATAAAAAAGAACTCTTTTATTTATTTATTTATTTATTTATTTATTAATAAGATTTTTTTAAGTTATTTATTTATTTTATTTTTTTAATGTTTATTTATTTTTGAGAGAGAGAGACAGAATGTGAGTGGGTTAGGGGCAGAGAGAGAGGGAGACACAGAAGCAGAAGCAGGCTCCAGGCTCCGAGCTGTCAGCACAGAGCCCGACATGGGGCTCCAACTCACGAGCTGTGAGATCATGACCTGAGCCGAAGTCGGACACTCATCCGACTGAGCCACCCAGGTGCCCCAAGAACTCTTTTATTAAATGCAAGTGGAATCCAGAATGTGTGGCCGGGGCAGGGAATGGGCAAGGATATGTTGGCCTGAGGGATGAAGCGGAGTCACCTTTGGCTCTTTGCCAAAGGTGCCAGAGATGTGGCCGTCTGCACACCTTGGCCATTTCTTGGTCATCACAGTCTCATTGTCCCAGCTCTCAATTCTTCATGCCCCAGCCTGCTTACCTGCCTCAGCACCACTGCGCTCTCGCGTTGGTGAACTTCTTTCTGCTATACAATACTTTCCACCTGTTCTCTTTGCCTTTTGCTGTTCTCAGCATTGCCAGGGCCTGCACTGCTCTTGGGGCTGTGAGATGAAGGCCTCCAAAGGCACCAAACACATCTGTGAAGACGCGGATGAAAAGTGCCACGTGGTACTGATGGGTGCTGTATTTGTATTCCATCTTGGAAGTGGTCAGGGCCCCTTCACAACATGGAGGAGTTCAAGAGATTGGTGAGAGCTGGAATTGGGGGCCCTGTAGAGTCATTCACTTCCATCGGGGTTCCTCCTCAGACGAGGATTTGAGTGCCCCCTAGCCTACCAATGGCCGTTTCAATACCATCATTGCGTTTCCTACTGATTTCTGCTCCCCAGCTCCATTACCTAGTCTGGTAGATGCCACCCCCGCTCTGGTAGACACTTCCTTCCGGCTTTATGACACATATCACCGATGTTGCCGTCTGCCCAACAGCAAAGCCCAAGGAAGAACTATGCATCCACCCAATGCACACCAAGATGGTCTTGAAGGCGTATTTTGTGGAGAGCAGATAACAAAAGGAAGAAAAGAGTTATAAAATTTATTTGGCAGAAAAAGTGAAGGAATAGCTTATAAATATCAAAAGTGTGCTCAGTGAATTTGTTAATGCCCCAAGTTATATCTTATTTTACCTTTGTACTCTCAGATTCATTCAGAGTGCCTAGTATATAGATATCATTCAGTAATTGTATGCTAAATTAAACTGATAATATTTGTGCAAATCTGTATATGCCAGAGAAAATACCAGCAGAGCAAGAATAACTAAAGAGTCCGGGGAGAGATAATAGGAATTTGGCAGTAAAAGGGTATTAATTAAATATGCATGGGCAAGAAAGAATAAACAAGCCGCAGATAAAAAACTCATGGAGGAGCGAATGAGATCAGTTTGAATCAGAATTTCTGTATGTCTAGACATGCATGACTTTACCTACCCGCCTACATTCAGTATCACAGGCAGGAGTGAAGAAAGAATATGGCTATCAGAAAATAAATCAGCATAAAAGACCATGATGTCATAATATTCTGAAAATGGGTTATTTTAAATATGAAAGTATGTCTTCTAGATAGTTCTAAAAGAACTATCTAGTATGGATAGTATAGAATGGATTTTCTAGTATAGGAAAATCTAGTATGGATTTTTTTTTTGCCACACCTCACAATAAACATTCCCAAATCCTAAATATTCTTCTCTTCCTTGTCTCAACTGACTTTCTCAGTCAACAGAACCACACTTTTCCAGCTGCTATAGGCCAACCATAGAGGGGCATAATTGTATTTGATTTTCACTGTGGTCACATAAATAGGAAATCATTAGCCCATTTCACAGATAAGGCAATTAAAGTTTATGGAGGCTTCAGATATATAATTTCATCCTTGCTTCCACTGACCCCCAAGCCCATGTTATTAACTGCTGTGTTACAATTGTTTTTCTGTTGTAAAAGCTATTTGCTTCTACCTCTATCTTACTATGCACTTGATTTTGCTTGTTTTGTTGGTTATTTGTTCTTCTTACTCCTGTACTGCAAGCTCTTTGAAGATTAAAAAAGGGCTACATCCTAATTATCTTTGAAAATCCTTAGCACTGAGGACTTCAACGGGATGATTTGCACATATGAAGTGCAATAATTATTGGTGAATGAGCAAGAAACTGTATTTTTATAAGCACTATAATAGACTTCCTCACTTGACAGCAGCTAAACACCACATTTGTCTAAATCTGTCAGATTCTAGGCTCAATAAAATAGAACTGGTAAATAAAATTTAGAGATTATCGAGTGACTAGTTCTTGATCCATTTGTTTTTGTCAAAAGCAAAGATGAGAGAGGCTGTCGCTTGACCAATGATGTTCCATCAAGTGGCTGTGAAATCTAATGGGCAAAATAGGCAGAATCTACAGTCCCACAATATTTCCCCTTGCCTGTCACAATCCAGGGCTCCAGGGAATTTCTGATAATCACAACTTTGTTATTATTAAAGACCCATTGTTTCCAAACTCTCAGCTAGTAAACAAACAGAGTTCTGGGACATACTGCTCCTTTAATTGAAGCAACTCTATATTCTATCCTCTTTAAGTATTATCCTGCCAAGTTGCTTGAATAAATTGTTTCACAAGTAGGTATGTTTGAAAAAGCCTTGCTATAGAGCTTTGGTTCACAGTTCCTGAGGAGATCCTTACCATAACCAGCCATTTTGAATTATCATGGGAACAAAGACATATTTTCCTCTTCCCCAACGCTTAGCTCCTTTCTTCACCCTTACAACATGATCGTGATCGTCAATTACTGACAGCTGTAAACATAAGAAGAGGTATTATACATATAAGAATATGTATGTATATGTGTGCAATGAATATTTGTGCACACTTTTAAAAGGAATCAGTGAGGGGCACCTGGGAGGCTCAGTTGGTTGAGCATCTTACTCTTGGTTTCAGCTCAGGTCGTGATCTCATGGTCCTGAGATCCAGCCCTGCTTTGGATTCAGCACTGGGCATGGAGCCTGGTTAAGATGATCTCTCTCTCTACCCTCTGCCCCTTCCCTGCTGTCTCTCAATTTGTCTCTTCCTTTTTTTTTAAAATAAATAAATAAATAAATAAATAAATGGAATCAATGAAAAGAAAGTAGGTTTCATAATGTCTAATTATTCTACCTCCACTAAAAGCACTACCTCGAGTGCCATGACTCAGCTTTGTTCTTGAGAATCCCATAACATTGGAGCTATGCTTTGAGAAGTTGGGAGATGTTCAGATCACTGTAAGAACCTTGAGGTATTGTAGCCAGTAAATATTATATTGGGAAAAATAACAATTCTTATTCATTTAACTAAATTAATTAAATAATTATTATTTTATTTTATTTTATTTTTATTTGAGAGAGAGAGAGAGAGAGAGAGAGAGAGAGAGAGAGAGAGAGAGAGAAAGCATGTGAGCAGGGAAGGGGCCAAGAGAGGGAGGGAGAGAGAGAGCATCCCAAGCAGGTTCCTGTTGTCAGGGCAGAGCCCGAAGCTGGGCTTGATCTCACGGACTATGAGATCATGACCTGAGCCGAAATCAACAGTTGGATGCTTAACATACTGAGCCACCCACGTGCCCCAAGAATTCTTATTTTTATGCTTTTAAAGATTACTCTGGATGTTGAATAGACCCAAAGTAGCTGTTTTGTCCCGTTCCAGCCATCCATATCTCCCTATTGATCTATTAATTGCCTTACCTTTCGACATCTCAAATCTGTCCGCTCTTCCCTAAATCCTAGTCACTCTTAGGTAGCATGTGAAACGCACATTGGGCCACGGATGGGTTGTTTGTAAGTGTCATGCCTAGTATATATCGCCTGTTGGGCTTAGCTGAGAAAGGGCCATGGTGTTGGCTACAATTCATTATACATTGCACATCGGAGCCTGGCCTTTCCAGATCACACACTTTAGTCCTAATCAGTTTGGATGTATGAGATTGTAGCGTATGACGTAAACCATGAAAAAACTGCTTCGGTTTCTAAAAACAGGACATTTTAGTCCTACAAATACCCATAAATCAGGCCCCATGTCAGTATCTTAGCAATTACATTAATTGAATATTGACCTTTAAAGTAAATCCTTTTAGTGTTTCTGCTCATCTCATTTATAGGAGTTCTTCCTGATGTAGTTTTATCTTTACTTGAAAGAAATGTTACCTTAAAATATTATCATTATTTTTACAAGTATTGCTTTTTACATTTACAAAGATAATTCCCTCTTTTAGCCAATTTCATTTTGAAAATATGGAATCCTCCTCTCCATTAGCCCATTCCTTATGGTTCACTTTGTTCTGGTGCGTTCTTTGCAGGATTTTGTTTGTATTACTGTTGGGAAGACAGTGCTTTGCTTGTGGCTTGGGCTGTCCAATTCTGTTGCTATGTAATTGATTCCTTCTTTAGGGCAACATTACATGTAAACAATGATGAGTACGTAGCATCACAAAGAATGAGACTTTGAGTTGTGACTTGTATAAAACGAGTAGGGAAAATAGGTGGCATATGTTTTAAGAATAAATAGAACATAAGAAGTATGTAAAAATAATACAAAAATGTAATTCCTGGCTGAATTTTCATAACCTTGAATATTTCTGCATTTAACAAAAAGTATGCTAATACAAGGTAAATAGAAAGCCTTTGAGTATCACCTAGCGCCCGATTCAAACCAAAATATGTCTGAAAACACTGCTGACACTACTACGGGCCAGCTCTCCACTGATTAGCTTCACCTTGGAGAAGCAAGGTCATCTCTTTGTGTCTCTTTCTTCACACGTGATCTACACTGAAGGCTGGAGATAATCTCCAATTTCCAGGTCCATTTCCAGTTTAGAAATACCTGATGTTGGAGAAAATACATGAACACTCTTTGGAGAAATATTTCAATCTGAACATCTCCTTAAATAAATCTCTTTCTTCAGCTGTTTCAAGCCTTTCCACTTTGATTGTCTCACTTTTCATCCCCAAGGACACCACGTTATCACCTGTCATATTAATTTTCTCTGTAGGTTCCTGCAATTACTACTTTGTAATTTCCCTTTTGGCATAATACCATTCATCTGTTTATTAGTCATTTTTTTCTACCTTTGTTCTCTATCCAGTGTTTGCTTTTGTTTTGTTTGTGTGGCTCTTTTCCTTACAAAGGCCAACTCCAGTGATTTTGGGTCCTGTCAAAATTCGTTACTTCTGTGTGTTACTCGATGGAAACTCTGTCCATTTACATTACCAAAAACAAAGTAATAGCGATAGGAAAGAAAAAAAAAGTCATTTCAGAAAGTGCAACGCATTTTAAAACCAAAAACAGGGCGAAGCCTTTCAAGATCTAACAGCTGGGCTTTGCCGTGGGCATCGGTTCAGGTCAATTACTGAACATTGACTTTAAACGTTAAACACCCAGTTTCCATATAATTTCTAATGTTTCTCTCTGATTAAATGTATATTATTTTAATTCTTTGAAAGAAAATACTCCTCGTAGTCAGAGAAATTGCCACTAAATGATGTTAGAGATGATAGTGATGTGAATGAGGCAAGAACAGTCCTTCTGTTGTGTGCCCTTCAGTCACTAGAGCGGTCAGAGGCATTCACTGACCTCAGTTTTAGTGAGCTGGTTCTTGAATATAGGTTTACGGATTAAGTAAGAGAGAAACAATGAAAGAGACTGTTTTTTATCCTCTGAGCTCACCTGACTCTGACGTGATGAATTGTTATTAGAGGAGATTCTGTTATTTCCTTTGATTTGTCCCATATTTTTGGAGGCAATTTCTCATAAATGTGACAGAAAATGGCAAACTCCAGGCATTTAAATCAAGTCCTGTTGGGAAATATACAAACGTAAGAAAGATTCCAGTCTTAAGGAACGTTCATATAGTAGCACCAAATATTGCTATAAAAAGTGACCAAGAAATGGCATCAGCAAAATGATGAAGTATGCGGTTGCAAATACCTGCCCCAAAAAACAGAAGCATCAACAAACAAACAAAAAACAACACAAAACAACAACAATTACAAAACCAAACAGAAATTGTCAGAACCGACTTTGTCAGAGCTCTGGAAATTATTCAGAGGTTTACAGCAACCATAGGAATGTTGTATCCCGAGAAAAGGCAACTTAAAGATGTGAGGAAAATTTGTGGCATTTTTTTCTAGCCTTTGCCCCACACCCTCTTTCTGTCATGCCAGCTGACTTGTAGGCAGCTTGTGGAAACTTAGTTCCTGATTACAAAGGGAGGAGAGCAAACGTCATTTGCAAGTTATTGTGCAGTTCTGTTTTAACCTGACTGGGATCAAGTTAAGTCCAAAGGCAGGAACAAGCCAATGACCCAGCTCAAGGGCATTCAGTCAGGAGAAATACTCTCTTACTTGGGAGAGGGTTATTCTTTTTGTTCACTTCAGGCTTTCAGCTCCACATCTGCTCTAGTCACTATATGATTTAAATGCTAACTTCATCGAAAGTCACCCTCACAGAAACACCCAGAATAATGCTTGATAGATATCTGGACACCTTGTGGATCAGTCAAGTTGACACATAAAATTAACCACCACAGGGGTGCCTGCTGGCTTGGTTGGAGAAGAGTATGACTTTTGATCTCGGGGTCATTGCATCTGAGTCCCATGCAGGGTGTAGATATTACTTAAATAAATAAAACTTAAAAAACATTAAATTAACCATCACAGAGTGCACATGCAAATACAAGCAGCTCAGTGAGCACCATAGGATAAATTCAAAAAGGCATATGCGAAGACACATTACAACCAAAAAAGCTGTTGAAAGTCAAAGACAAAGAGAGATTGTTCACAAGAGCAGCAAAGTTACTCAACACGTACAAGGGATCTTCAAAAAGATTACAAGTAGACTTTTCAGCAAACACTTGCAGGCCAGAAGGTAGTGGGAGGATATATTTAAAGTGATAACATTTAAAAATATATATTGCCTGAGAATTCTATATCCAACAAAACTGTTGTCCCAAGATGAAAGAGACAGAAAGACATTCCCAAATGAACAAAGCTGAGGCAGTTCATTACCATTAGGTTTGCCCTATAAGAAATACTAGTGGGAGTCTTTCTTATTGAAACTAAAGGTCACTACATGGTAAATCAAAGCCATACAGAAACATGAAATTCTCTACTAATGGTAAATATATGAGCAAATATAAAAATATATATGATTGTAATTTTGGCATGAAACTCCATGATTTTATTATTTGTGGGATTTAACAAAAATAGTAAAAAATTTTTAAAAATATAAAAAAATAATTATAAATCTATGTTTACAAAGATAGGCTGTGCACAGGTATAATTTGTATCATCAACAAAATTAAGTGGACGGTGTGGAGCTATTAAGGAGTAGTCTCTTTTCATGCATTTCTGTATGCATAAAAATTAATTTATTACACATTTATTAATTTATTTATTTTACATTTAAAAGTTAATTATTTTACATTTAAAAGTAATTGTTAATTTATTTTGCATTTAAAATTAATTCTTATAACATTGGGATGTTTTATGTAAGCCCGTGGTAAACACAAAGAAAAGATCTATACAATATATATAAAAGGAAATAATAAAGGAATTAAACTATGTCACTACAAAAAATTAACTAAACATAAGAGAAGACAGTAAAGAAGGAAATATTGGACAAAAAACTACAAGATACACAGATAACAGAAACAAAATGGTAATAGTAAATTTTTTTCCCTTTCAGTAATTATTTTAAATATAATACATTTGACTACTCAATCAAAAGATAGAGATTGGAAGAATGGATATAAGCATAGGACCCAACTATGTATTGTCTAAAGTCATTTTAGAACTAGACATATGATTAGGCTGCAGTGAAACATGGAATATTCCATGAAAACATTACCAAAGGACAGCAGCAGTGGCTATACTAATATCAGACAGAAAAGACTTTAAATCAAAAACAGTCATAAGAAGGACACCTGGGTGGCTCAGTCGGTTAAGCATCTGACGTTTGGTTTTGGCTTAGGTCATGATCTCATGGTTCATGAGTTTAAGCCTCGCATAGGGCTCCATGCTGGTGGTGTGGAGCCTGCTTGGGATTCTCTCTTTCTCTCCCTGTCTCTCTGCCCCTCTCCTGTTCATGCTCTCTAAATAAATAAATAAATAAATAAATAAATAAATAAATAAACAAACTGTGAAATAAATACAGTTATGAGACAAGGAAGCAAATTATATAATGTAGAAGCATCCACATCAGAGCTCCTAAAGATGTGAAGCAAATATTGACAGTATTTAAGGGAAAATAGACAGCTCTACAATTATAGTGGGAGACTTCAAAATAGCCCACTTTCAATTATGGACAGAATAGGCCAATAGCAGACTGATAAGCAAGTAGAGGACTTGAATGACACTATTGGCCAATGAGACCTAACTTAACAGAAGAATACACATATTTCTTAAGTGCACATGGAACATTTTCCAGGATAATCCACATATAAAGTTGAAAAACAAACCAATACATTTAGAAAATAGAAGTCATACAAAGTACTTTTTCCAACCATAATGGAATAAAAATAGAAATCAAGAGCAGAAGGAAAACTGGACACAATCTTAAACAACTAATGGGTCAAAGAAGAAATCCCAAGGGAAGTAGGAAACTATCTTGAGGCTAATGCAATTAAAAACACAACATACTGGGGCACTTGCATGGCCCAGTTGATTAACTGCTTGACTCTTGATTTCAGCTCAGGTCATGATCTCATGGTTCCTGAGATCACGCCCCTCACTGGGCTCTGCTCTGACAGAGCAGAGCCCATTTGGGCCCTTTCTCTCCCTCTCTCTCTGCCCATCCCCTGCTTGTTCTCTCTCTCAGAATAAATAAACATAAAATCTGTATTAATTTGAAAAAAAAAAAAAACAACATACCAAAATTTCTGGGATGTGTTGAAAATAATGCTAGAAGGGTCATTTATAGTTATAAATGCTTACATTAAAAAAGAAGAAAGGTCTCAAATTGACAACCCAAATTTGCATCTTAATGATCAAGGGATAAAAAAAAAAAAATTGAAACCCAGAAGAAGAAAGAAATGATAATAATTAGAACAGAGATAAACAAAAATAAGAATTAAAAAAATGTTTATTTATTTACTTTGAGAGAAGAGCAATGTGAGTGGGAGAGGATCAGAGAGAGAGAGAGAAAGAGAGAGAGAGAGAAAATCCCAAGCAGCCTCCACACTGCCCAGAGTCTATTGAGGTGCCCAATCCCATGAACTGTGAGATCATGACCCAAGCTGAAATCAAAAGTTGGATGCTTAGCTGACTGAACCACCCAGGTGTCCCCAAATTAAGAATTAATAAAAGCAGAGAAAACCTTCAAAACCAAGACTAGTATTTTGGAAAAAGATCAATAAGTTGACAAATAATTAGATAGATTGATTAAGAAAAAAAGAGGGGCGCCTAGAAGGCTCAGTTGGTTAAGCGTCCAACTTTGGCTCAGGTCATGATTTCATGGTTCATGGGTTCGAGCCCCACATCGGGCTCTGTGCTGACAGCTTGGAGCCTGGAGCCTGCTTCTAATTCTGTGTCTCCCTCTCTCTCTGCCCCTCCCCTGTTCACGCTGTCTCTCTCTGTCTCTCAAAAATAAACAAATGCAAAAAATAAAAAAAAAATTAAAATTCAAAAAAAGAGACAGGAGTCTCAAATAGCTAACAGCAGAAATTGAAAAGGGGACATTACTACTAATTTTAAAGAAGAAAAAAGAATTTAAAAAGATTATATGTTTACACCAAAAATTGGATCACCTAGAGGAAATTAACAAAATCCTAGAAAGAGGGAACTTACTGATTGAATTATAAATACATTTTAAAAATTCAACCAACTTATAACTAGCAAGGCAATCTAACCAGCAATCAAAACCCTCCCAAAAAAGAAAACCTCAGAACCAGATAGTTTCACTGGTGAATTCTACAAAATACTTTAAGAATAATTTACACTGATCCTTTTTAAACTCTTCTCCCAAAATGAACAAGGGGGAATATTTCTGATTTCTAAGATGTCAGTATTTCCCTAATACCAAAGCCAGACAAAGATACTACCAGAAAGGAAAACTATAGATCAATAATCCTGATGAATAGTAATGGAAAAATTCTCAAAAAGTAGTAGGAAACATAATTGAACAGCATATTAAAAGGGTTATACACCATGTCTAATTTGGATTTATTTCTAAAATGTAATATGAAAATACATATGAAAATACATCACATTAATAGAGTGAAGAGGAAAAGTACATAATCATCTCAGGTGATACAGAAAAAGTATTTGACAAGATTCAATGCCTGTTCATGATTAAAAAAAAAAAAAAAGGGAAAAAAAAACAACCTCTCAACAAACCAGGAATAGAGGCAAACTAATTTAACATAATAAAAGCCAACCATGAAAAAGTCAGAGCTAACATCATACTTGAAGGTGAAAGATTACAAACTTATTACTTCTATTTAACATAGCATGGGAAGTCCTAGCCAGAGAAATAATACAAGGAGCCTCATGTCTGGCTCTGTGCTGACAGCTCAGAGCCTGGATCCTGCTTGGAATTCTGTGTCTTCCTCTCTCTCTGCCCCTCCCCTGCTCTCACTCTGTCTCTCTCTCCTTCGAAAATAAATAAACATTAAGAAAAAAAAAAAAAGAATGCTGAAAAAAACCTGCTTAGTTGCAGGACATGAAATCAACATACAATAATAATAATGTGTGTGTGTGTGTGTGTGTGTGTGTGTGTGTGTGTGTGTGTGTTTTACACCAACAAAAAGCAAATTAAGAAAACAAATCCAGGGGTGCTTGGATGGCTCAGTGGGTTAAGCATCTGACTCTTGATTTCAGCTCAGGTCATAATCTCATGGTCATGAGATCGAGCCCCATGTTGGGCTCTGCACTGAATGGAGAGCCTGCTCAAGATTCTCTCTCTCTGTCTCCTTCTGATCCTCTCTCCTGCACACGGACTCCATCCATTTAAAAAAAAGGGGGGGGCACCTGGCTGGGTGGCTAAGTCGGCTAAGCGTCTGATTCCCAGTTTCTGCTCAGGTCATGACCTCACGATTTTGTGGGTTCAAGCCCCGCATTTGGCTCTGTGCCGACAGTGCAGAGCCTGCATGCGATTCTCTCTCTCACCCTCTCTTTCTGCCCTTCCTCTGCTCACACTGTCTCTGCCTCTCTCAAAATAAGTAAATAAACTCAAAAATTTAAAACAAAAGAGAAAAGAAAACAAATCCATTTACAATAGTATCAAAAATACTAAAATACTCAAAATATTTAGGAAAAATAACCAAGGAGGCAAAAAATATGTACGATGAAAACTATAAAACATTGCTGAAAGAAAGATACAAACAGTTGGAAAGATATTCTTTACTCATGGATCTGAGGACTTCAAATTAAGATGTCAGTAAGACCTGTAAGGATCTACAGATTCAGTGGATTCCCTATCAAAATCCTGGTGGCATTTTTTTTTTTTTGGTGAAAATAGAAAAATCAACCTAAAATTCATATGGAATAGCTCAAACAATCTTGGGAAAGGTGAACAAAGTTGGAGGGTTCACACTTCCTGATTTCAGACGTATTATAAAGCTGGTGTAATCAGAGGGCCCTGAATGAGTAAATGATTTTCTTTCTTTTTTTTTTTAATTTTTGAAACATACATTTATTTATTTTTGAGAGACAGAGACAGAGCACAAGCGGAGGATGGGCTGAGAGGAAGGAAACACAGAATCTGAAGCAGGCTCCAGGCTCCAAGCTGTTGGCACAGAGCCCAACGTGGGGCTTGAACTCACAAACTGTGAGATCATGACCTGAGCCCCAGTTGGTCGCTCAACTGACTGAGCCACCAGGAGCCTCAGCAAATGATTTTCAATAGGTGCACAAGTCCATTCAATGAGAAAAAGACATTTTTTTTCAAGAAATGATGTTTTGAAAGTGTATATGCATATACGAAAGAATGAAATCGGACCCCTACCTTTTACAATATATAACAATTAACTCCAAATGGATCCATGACCAAAACGTAAGTTCTAACATTATAAAAATCTTAGAAGACAATATGGGGACAGCTGCAAGACAGTGGATTAAGCAAGGATTTCTTGAATAGGACACCAAAAGCAAAGGCAACAAAAGAAAAACTCGAAGAATTGAGCTACATCAAAACTGGAAATCTTTTGTCATCAAAGGACCCAATCATCAGAATGAAAAAGTAATCCATGGAATGGAAGGAAATAGTTACAAATCAGATATCTGATAAGAGATTACTATCCAGAATATTTAAATAATTCCTACAGTTCAACAACAAAAAAACCCGATTTAAAAATGGGCCTAGGACTTGAAAGGACATTTCTCCAGAGAAGACCTAAAAATGGCCAATAAGCACATGAAAAGATGCTCAGTACCACTTATCATTAGAGAAATGAAAATCAAAACCAAAATGAGACATGTTCTCATGCTTATTAGGATTGCTACTATCAAACAAACAAACAGGAACTAAGTTTTGGCAAGGATGTGGAAAACTGTAACGGCTTATACACTTCTAGTTGGAATGAAAATGGTACAGCAAGTATAAAAAACACTAGGGTAGTCCCTCAAAAAAATAATAATAGAATTACTATATAATCCAACAATTCTATTTCTAGGCCAGAGGAATTGAAAGCAAGGGCTTGAAGAGACATTTGTACAGTCATGATCATAATAGCATTATTCACAATAACCAAAGATGTAAGCCCACCCCCTATGGACATCGGGAGATAATTAGATAAACAAAATGCAGTGGATACGTACAATGAAATATTATTCAGCTTTAAAGGAAAGCAAGGAAAACACATGCTACAACATGGACGAACCTCGAAGACCTTATGCTAAGCTGAAGAAGTTGGTCACAAAGGACAAATATTGGATGATTCCATGTGTACGAGGTACCACAGGTCATAAAATCCATAGAAAAAGTAGAAAGATGGTTTCTAGAGACGGGAGGGAGAATGGGGACTTATTGTTTAATGGGTACATTATAGTGCTTTGCACTTTGTGTTTCTACAACTGCTTTTTCTCTTAGTTTGAAACATCAGAGTCCTGGTCAAACTTTTTTTTTTTTTTCTTCTGATCCTTACATCATATGTCATCATTGCAAGCGATATAAACATAATGCAGATATTTTAGTTAATACAACGTTCATAGGAAACAACCTTGCTTTTGTTACCCCTACTATATGGAAAAGTAAATAATGTGGTTATATGATTTATTCAAGGTTACAGGTATAGCGAGATTTGAGCAGAGACCAGACTTTGGGTACTAACAGCCATAAATTCTTTTCTCCGGAAGTTGCTTTTCTCACTATGTGTCTGCTTACCTTTCTTATAGTGGAGGCACATGTTTTACTCTATTTCAATCATTTCTGGAAACCAAAATCTACTCTCAAGCATTTTGGAAAGAATGACTCTGTGCT
This sequence comes from Panthera tigris, assembly GCF_018350195.1. Classification (NCBI taxonomy): domain Eukaryota; kingdom Metazoa; phylum Chordata; class Mammalia; order Carnivora; family Felidae; genus Panthera; species Panthera tigris. The sequence continues at coordinate 66,993,100 of NC_056661.1, forward strand.
CCTTTGTGGTATTTATCAAATAATCAAATCTAGATTGTTTGATTTCATGCAGCAGAAGCCAACTCTGGTTACCTTAAGGGAACACTTTATTGGAAGGAAGTGGATAGTTGATGCAATCCAATTCAGGCTTACAGAAAACAGGAACTAGGAGAACCCTAAAGTGAAGTCTTCTATGGGTACCATTACTAGAATCAAAATTTTCGATTACTTTTTAGGGGGGGTACGATATGTTCACTTTGCTCAAGACTTAAATGTTGAAGTGATCCCATTGTCCCATCCCAGCTCTAGACTGGGGAGAGCCAGCCCTAGATTGGGTGTCAGACCTGGGCTGTGCAGAAAGGTGAGGGAGTGTTTCTCAAAGGCAGACCAGAAACCGATGCGTGATGGGCAGGAAAACCATGGAGCTCTGCTGTTTCCCTAACCTTCTGTTCTGTGTTGCTGGATATAATGACTGTCATCAATCAAACAGAAGATCAATATGTTAAATTTAAAACTACTCCATGATAACTCTCTTTTCGGTAATTTTTCTCTTGTGTTTGCTTTCTCTGGAAAGCCATATTTGGACAGGAATGGCCCTGATAAGTTTCTCATGGACAAAATATTTCAAAAATTAATATGTTTATAAACATGTTTGCTGCAATTCTAAACTTCTTCAGAAGAAAAAGGTGAATAATATAAAATTCCAGTTTCTATATTCACCATGTATGTATTTATCATTATTTTATGACTAGTTTACCCTTTGTCTTTAGGTTCTAATTTTTTTGCTTCCTTTTTCACTAATAGAATTGGATTACTTTGTTTTGAACTAACATTTTATAGCAATAATTACTTTCATTCTAATTAGATAATAAAAGGTGCACATAAAAAATGTTAGGCAAAATGTTTAACCAAATAACAAAAATGTTTAATAAAGTTATATCCCATTATAGCCTCATTCTAAAACCTGCCTGAAAGTATCTATTACTAATAATGCAGTTATTATTTTGGGACTCTAAAGGAAATTTTTCTAAAGGGTAAATCTTTATTCATTAATATTCCTGTTTTATACATCCCTGAGTCCAAAAGAGCAGAAAAAGAACTATTAAAAATGTAATTGCTTTGAAGCAATGCTTGTGAATGAGATAATCACTCCTATTAATGCTTTATGTGTTATCACCATCACCAAATCTGTCAGGGGCACTTTGCAAGCAGAACGCTGTGCCACATATGGACCAAATGGGACATTTCCTAGTATTTATTTTTGATTATTTAACTTGATATATTTACTTTCCAGGTGACTTGTAATAGACTATCAATTAGGAGTTGTTTATTCAACTCAACTCAATTCAAGTTGTTGAGCTTAAGATGAGCTCAAATAAAAATAATCTGGATACAATTCTTGGTACACGGTGTAAAAAAACTGGAGAAAAAACCACAAATACTTGACAATTTATTATTCGTATAACATTTGAAATCATTCTTACGGGGACTTCTTTTTCATATGTAGATCTACTCACTTGACATTTTTTACTAAAATTCAAGTTTTTTATGGCTAAGAAAACAGCATAGTACAAATATTCCAATAAGGTTTAAACGTAGAACACTCACAGCTTAGAAACAAAGTTTTATTTAAAGTAAACATTTACCATAACATTTTTCAGTATAGCCTTAGCCTTGACTAATTTACACTTAGAAAATTAGAGGAGCTTCAATTGCAGGCACTGTTTGAACAATAGAAGATGTCACCCAGGAGTGCAGTTTAGATAATGATGGCAAATCGGGAAAAAGAAACCTGTGTTGACATGGGGTGATGTCTTCAACCAAGGGATTCTGTCTAGGGAGAGGATTTGCAGAAGGAGTCTGGATGGTTGTTGTTCTGAGATCAGCACTTGGTAGAAAAACTCACATGTGTATGTGTGTTTGTCTGTGTGTCTGCCTGCATGTGTTTGAGACGGTCAATGGAGATTGACACCTGGCTAACATGGAATCCCAGTGTGTATCCCGAGAGGAGGGACAAATGTGAACCCCTCAAAAGAGAAAGAATAGGCCATCCTGCAAATCCTGCTTATCAGCCTTGGGAAGCCTGTTTTTTAATGTCTATTTATTTTTACTTTTGAAGGAGAGAGACAGACAGACAGACAGGGAGGCAGAGCATGAGCAGGGGAGGGGCAGAGAGAGAGGAAGATACAGAATCCGAAGCAGGCTCCAGGCTCTGAGCTGTCAGCACAGAACCGGACACAGGGCTCAGACTCATGAACCGTGAGATCATGACCTGAGCTGAAGTCGGACGCTCCATCAACTGAGCCACCCAGGTGCCCCTGGGAAGCCTATTTTGAGGTTAGGAGCCAGAGCTGAAGCCCAGTCCCGGTCACATGAAGACTAAAGACTAGCTTATTAAAGAAGTTTTAGGAGCTCACCTTGCGTATTTCTGACCTAGGGCAATAGAGTAATTCCCAAATTTCAGCTTCTAGACAAGATCTTACAATACAATGCCATTTATTTTTTCAATGACTTAGACCATCGTTTCTCATGAACCAATACAGATGGCGATTCCCGCAGCTAGAAAGTGTGGGGTCAGAAAGGGCTGATAAAATACAGTAAGTAAATTGATGTACTCTATTATCTATGCATTAGATTTGGAGATTTATAGGAAAAGGTGAAAGCAACAGTTGCATGTGCCTTCTCACCAAATCCATTATTCTCTCATCGCATGTGATTAATGGTAACACCATGTAGTAACTCATCTAAACTGGAAACCTGGATGACCTATGGACTTCCATTTCTTCTGATTCTTCAAATCCAGCTGGCCACTAAATCTTGTGAACGCTACTCCCTTCAGACCTCAAAAATATGTCTACTCTTTTTTTCTCCATTTTCTTGGCAAAAACTTAGCCCAAGCTGTCATTGGAGGATCACCTGTGCGCTTAGGGACATAAGTCTCACCTATATCTGATTTATATAGTAGTTAGATGAGACTTCGGGCTTTTGAGTTGATGCCGGAATGAGTTAGGATGTTTGGGATGGAATGAAAGCATTTTGCACGTGAGAAGGACATGAATTGTGGCAAGTGGAGTGGAATGTGACAGACTGAATTGTGTCCCCCCAAAATTCATATGTTCAAGCCCAACCCCCACGTGACTGTTTTTGGACATAGAGACTCTAAGGAAGTAATTAAGTAATTAAATGAGGTCATAAGGGTGAGACCTTGATTTCATAGGATTAGTGTCCTGGTAAGATGAGGCTCCAAGAGCTTGCGCTCTCTCTTGCTCTGTGCACAGTAAGATGGCAGCCGACTGAAAGCCAATAAGGGAAAGCCCAGAGAGAACCCTGATCTTGGACTCCCAGACTCCAGAACTGTGAGAACATACCAGTCTTCCATTTAAGCTGTCTAGCCTCTGGTATTTTCAATCAAGTTCAGCTTGATAATACAGATTTTGGAGGACATCCATTTCCTATGTCCTTATCTTTACCTATTACAATATTCCTATATTAATATTGTTCTTCCACAAACTAAATTGCTCATAGATCTTCAAATGAAATGTTCTGTTTTGTTTTGATAGCTTTGTATTTTTAAACTACTATTTTTTTCTTCTGGAGTTAGTCTTTTATACTTTGTTCTCCTAATAAATGTTAATCCATTAATACTAAGCTAGAGGTCTTCCCCCCTAGAATAAAACCAGTTAGCACTGAGTAATGTACAGAAAACTGAATCACAATCTTGTACACCTGAAACCAATGTAACACTGTATGCTAACTGTACTAGAATTAAAATTAAAAAAAAAATACACACACAAAAAAAGAATAAAGCCAGTGGACTAGTCTCTCCTTGTATTTGGTAACTGAATTTACTGAGCCCTTAAAAATGGAATTCATGGGGCAACCTGGGTGATTCAGTTCGTTAAGCATCTGACTTCAGCTTAGGTCATGATCTGATGGCTGGTGAGTTTGAGCCCCGCGTCAGGCTCTGTGCTGACAGCCCAGAGACTACAGCCTGCTTCAGATTCTGTCTGCCCCTTCCCCACTCATGCTCTCTCTCTGTCTCAAAAATAAATAAACTTAAAAAAAAATGGAATTTGTTATTTACAGGTACCTAGAATGCGTGTTAGTTGGTAAAGTGTAGTTTGGAACTGAACAGACATATATTCAAATCCTAACTCCATAACTGATTACCCCTTATAATGCAAATAAATTCTCCAAGTATATTCAATATGAGAATGACTTCTTATGTTAATGTAAATTTTAATTGAGATCACACGTTCACATCCACGTATCTGATGCTAAGAACGTAAGTTTTCATGTATTGTTAACACACAGGGTTTGACCTATATCGAGCTGTCAATAGTTATTGTAATAATTGTTTATTGCAAGAATGAACAAACAAAGCAAGTAAAGTAGTGAAGAATTGGAAGCCAAAATAAAAGCAACTAAAAAAAAAAATACCAAGAAAGAAAGCCAATGCAAGTCCAGAACCAGAAGTGACCCTCAAGAGTAACAGGAAACATCTCAGAAGGCGTGACATCCTCTGAGCTTCGAGGGTGATTTTTCATACTGTGCCCTGAAACATTTGGCCCATTTTTCCGAAACTCAAATACAAATGTGTATAACTTATTATTGTAATGTTGTATGTTGCTCCTTGTCACATATCATACTTTCTGAAACCTCATTTTCCTTCTCTGATTTAAAAAGACAGTCAATATTTCAGGGAGCACATGAAATGAATTATATTTTGTAATTAAAAGCAGGTGAACGTTTCAAGAAAAGTGCAGTAGAGGCAGATTTTGATGGATAGAACATATAAATCAGAAGGCAGAGTTTTTATGTTTATTTTTTTAAATATGGTGAACAACCTTGAACCAACAGTTATTTACTTACCTGAGAAGACTTACTTACTTACCTGAAAGACTGAAACCATGTGTGGGAAAATTCCCATTGCAAATTTCTCACAAAAGGATTCAAAGTTATGTAAGAAGGATATAAAAATAAATTGTAAGACTGAAGTACCTATATGATAATTGATCAATTACATAGCCCTTGCATATGTGGATTTTAGGACAGAGTCAACACCAGTGTGTAGATGTATAAATCATTAGAATCCACATGGTCATGGGAACTACGGACAGCAATAAACATCTATACAATGAAGATAATTGAGCATTAGGGATTGAAATGGGGATAATCAATTTTTCGATTCAGAGGAAAATGACTTCAAAAGTAGATTGAAAATCAGAGAGCTTGTTGCAGAAATAAATGAATGATAAATGGGCAGTGAAAGTCAACACAGGAAAGAGTATTAAGAATAAGGGAGTGGTTAATAGTTTAAAATATGGCAGAAAGAATGAATGTTTCCATTTGGCACATTTTTAAGCTTAGAAAGAAGCATGTCAGTGGGATGATGATGGCAGAACCCAGATTATACTGGCTTATTGAGTGAATTACTGGTGAATCATTAAAGACTTTATATAAATTTGCTTTTCGGGCAATATATTTATTTTGAAAAGGAATGAAAGAGATAACAAAATGCTGTTGGTGTATAGCCAGGGAAGTTAATTTCTTGTTAGTATTTTTAAGCTTTTATTTTGAATTGTGTTAATGTTTATTTATCTATTTTGAGAGAGATAGAGAGAAAGACAGAAAGAGAGAGAGAAAGAGAGTAAGAGAGAGAGAGTGTGTGTGCGTGTGCGTGTATGTGTGTGTGTGTGTGTGTGTGTGTGTGTGAGAGAGAGAGAGAGAGAGAGAGAGAGAGAGAGAGAGAGAGAGAGAGAATCTCAAGCAGACTCCATGCTGTCAGCACAGAGCCCCATTCAGGGCTCGAACTGATGAACTGTGAGATCATGACCTGAGCCAAATTCAAGAGTCGGATGCTTAACCAACTTAGACACCCAGGTGACCTGGTAGTTTTAAGCTTTAAAGCACTTCAGAATATGTATGTATGGGCTCAGGAAAGGTAAAGAATAAGAAGAAGGTGTTAAAGATTATGAAGAACAGGAACATTCAATAGAAGAAGATAGAGGCAAGAGATAAGTTCTAAATGTTGGGGTTTTAGAAAGCTAAATACTGCAATCTATTTCCTACCTTGATGTCACCATCCTAAGCAAAAGATTAAACTCAACTTTATCTATGGCAGTAAGAACTGACCAATACGATCCAATGTGATCCAATAAGAAATACTTAACATTGCTATATAATATTCTTGCTTGAATGGCTTAATTGAATCCCAAGTAAATCAGGGCATTCTACAAGGCCACTGGTCTTCCGTCTTCATAACAGTTGGTGTCATGAAAAACAATGTGACTAATTTACCAGAAGGTGACTAGATAAATAAACATGAAGGGACCGTTCACAAAAAGAAGCAAGGAAACATAACAATCCTATGCCTACATAAACTTTGATCAAGTTCTGGTATAATTATTATTTAAAAGACTATGGCATATATTGTAAAGTAATTGAATGCATTTGTATATGGATTGTACACTTATTAAGTGACACAGTAGAAATGTTGCTATTTTCGGCACAATCATAGTATTGTAGTTTGTAGGAGAATATACACACCCTTAGGAAAAGTGTGTTGAGTATTTTGGGGGTGAAATGTCATGATATAGAGACAGGCAGATGGAGATAAGGTGAGCAAATGTGGCAAAATGGTAACAACATTTGGTAAATCTTGGTGAAAAGTATAATAGTATTTACTGTACTATTTGTTTGGTTTTTCTGTAGATGTTTAAGTTTTCAAAATAAATCCATGCAGGAAAATAAAAGTCTCCCCTTTTTTCTTTTCTGAGTCTTGATACTAAGGAAAAAGTTAGGTAGAAAACAGACTTCTTGATTTACAGTTTATCTTCATTATTCACATAATCTGTATTTGCAAGTTCACCTACTCGCTGAAAGTTATTGGTAACCTCAAACTCAACACTTGTGAATTTTCATGGTCATTGGCTCACATGGGAATAGTGGTGAAGGTTTTGAGTTGCCAAATAGGCACATTCCTAGCTGAGGTTAAACAAGGCAGCATGCTCCCTGCTGATTTCTGCTCTCATACTGTAGAAAACCCCTGCCTTTGCATTGTCTATGTAGTGCCATATTTTTTGTCTTTTCATTTGTTTGTTTTTTGTTAATGATTTGGCTGTTGAACCTGCCCCCGGGCATCCTGCTGAATGCCATTTCGTGACTTAAATATTATTAAATCTATCCTTGCTGCCCTTTGACTCCCAAACCTACACCATCAGCAGTTAATTTTATGTTGTTTTCTATTGTTTTCCATTATTAATACATACTGGTATTTTTTCTCCTCAATCATTTTGCAAGTTTTTAATAGAGAACATACCAGTTATGTCTAGGCTCTAATGTTCAGGCAGAAATTCAACCAAGCAAAACTTGACAAGCTCCCTCTCTCTTCTTTCCTGAGGTGTGGGTGTTTTGACAGGCTCTCTTACGCACTGACACACACAATTTTGCTTCTTTTGCTTTGTTTGTTTCTTGAGGTTCATTTTATATGTGTGTGTGTACGTACGTTCATATTACCTAGTTCTATGACTGGGAAGGGTCTGTGATGACGAACTGAGCCAAGTTCTTGTCTCTTTGGAGGTCCTGCCTGATACGTGAGTACAATGATACACTACAAAGTCAGAAACAGATGGAAAGGACATCAGACATTAAAAGTTCTTCCGGAAACCTATGGATGAGAAAAGCAACCCCACAGTCAGTGAGCCAAGAGTATAAACAGAATCTTTATGGAAGAAGATATCAGAATGTCCACTAAACAATGCCAGGTGTCAACTCTCAGACGTGCAGTGTGCACAGTAGGGCTCCGTGTGTTTACAAGCCAGGCTGGCAACATTGGCAAGGTTGTCATAGGAGGTGCCAAATATGCATGGGGAATGTGTGGGCACCAGCGGGGATGAGAGGTGTTCACGGGTGGTTGTCATCTGGAAGCAGTGTTTAAAAGTATAAGGGTATGCCTGGGTGGTTCAGTCGGTTGAGTGGAGGACTTGATTTTGGCTCATGGTTATGATCCCAGGGTTATAGGATCGAGCCCCACATGGGGCTCCACGCTAAACATGGAGCCTGCTTAAAATTCTCTCTCTCTCTCTCTCTCTCTGCCTCTCTCCCCCAGCTTGCACTCTCTTGCTCTCTAAAAGAAAAAAAAATGAAAAGAAATAAGTTAATTAAAAAACTAAAAGTACAATGATGTCGTGTATAGCATGGTGACCATGATTAACAATTTCGACTGTATGTTTGAATGTTGCTAAGAGAGTAAATCCTAAAAGTTCTCATTATAAGAAAACAAAATTGAACCTGTGAGTGGTGATGAATGTTCACGAAACTTATCATGGTTATCATTTTATAATATGTGCGTAGATCATATCATTATGTTGTAAAGCTAAATGCAGTGATATATGTCAATCATATCTCAATTTAAAAACTAAAAAGAAAAAAGGAATGTGAGTGCAGTTAAGCTAAATGAAAAAACCCATTTGAGAAAAAAATAAATAAAATAATATAAGCCAGAGAATTTTCTGGAGGCAAATTACCATGTTAGACAGTGAAATCTCAACCTCTTGCAGGCTGTTTCTTTTCTTTCTTCCCACCTTCTTTCCTTCCTTCCTCCCTCTCTCCCTCCCTTTCTCCCTCCCTTCCTTCCTTTCCTTCCTTCCATCCTCTCTCTCTCTTTCTTTTTTAATGCTTATTTATTTATTTTTAATTTTTTTTTAACGTTTATTTATTTTTGAGACAGAGAGAGACAGAGCGTGAACAGGGGAGGGGCAGAGAGAGAGGGAGACACAGAATCGGAAGCAGGCTCCAGGCTCTGAGCCATCAGCCCAGAGCCCGATGTGGGGCTTGAACTCACAGACCGTGAGATCATGACCTGAGCCAAAGTCGGACGCTTAACCGACTGAGCCACCCAGGCGCCCCAATGTTTATTTATTTTTGAGACAGACAGAGAGAGACAGAGAAAGAGAGAGAGAGAGAGAGAGAGAGAGAGAAACAGAGACAGAGAGAGAGAGAGAGACAGAGAGAGAGAGAGAGAGAGAGAGAGAGAGAGAGAGAGAGAACAAGCTGGGGAGTGGCAGAGAAAGCAGGACAGAGGGTCTGAAGTGGGATCTGTGCTGAGCAGAGAGCCCAATGCGGGGATGGAACTCATGACCTATGAGATCATTACTTAAGCCAAAGTCGGATGCTTAACTGACTGAGCCACCCAGACACCCCTCTTTCTTTCTTTTTTTTTTTAGTAAGACATTATCATTTTCAGATTCATTTTACAAAGAGTACAAGATTTGCAGGCATAAGTGCACCAAAAGTCCTATATATATAATACTAACACATTTTCTTTATATTTTTCCTCATAAAAAGAGCAGATAAAATTTACCCAGCTCATTTAAGAGCATTTCTATTGGCCAGATTTTCCATATTAATAGTAGTATAATTAATGGAGAGAAATATTTCATTAAAGAAAATTGGGATTTTAAATATTTAGCTTCTTAAGATTACTCTATCAAAATCACCTCACAGCATCATCAGCAGGCATTTAGGTGAGGAGGACGGGAAAATAAGGTGTAATCCTTACCCTCAAGGACTCAAAATCTCTACTATTCTTAAGAATACATCAAAGTAATTCTCACTATAATAATAATAATAATAATAATAATAATAATAATAATAAAAGCTTTTAGGGTATAGTGTTATTAATAAAACAAACAGGAGGCTTACTTGGTTTAAAAGTGTAATTGATTTGATCTCTCAAGCAGTTTGCTCCAATGGATCTACTGGGCATTTTGTTTGGTTATTGTCAATCATGTATTTATCTATTCACCATTTATAGAATATTCTGTATAGCCCAGGCACCACATTAAGTGCTGAAGATTTAGAACAAACAAGTAATCCTATGGCTTGTTCCCGAGGGTGGGTTTTGTTAGGGTCTTCATAATGAGTCTGGGTGTTGCAATGGGAGTGCGTAGGACAATGTTAGCATAGTCTCTCTTCTCCCCATCTTAGAGTCAAACATGGGTCTGAAAGATGCCCAGTTGTTAAAAAGAAAAGAACGAAAAAGAGGGCCTGCCCAACTGTCCACCCTTCTATGGAGAGTGAAGAGAGAAAGCTTTCCAGGTTCTGCTTTTTATACTGCAACAATGCATTATTTGATTCTTTAGATGAGTCTATATTTCTATATCATAGAACATAACAGCACCAGCAAATGCTTATAAGAGGTCTGAGGCAGGGAGTCTAAATCCAGATGAGCCCAAGGAAGAGGCAGAATATAGATGGACAGCATCAGAAGTGGAGCTAGGACACCAGAGCTCAGAAATGGAGCTCAGAATGGAAGCTATGGGCAGGTGGTGGAAACTTCTCCATGGGGTGGAGCATGATGTCTGTTTTGGGGTTTTCATTTTGTTTGTTTTGCTTTGTTTTTAATCTTATACAGAATCATATTACTCTTTAAAAATGGAGAAACTATAATGGCTTAAAAGCTTAAAAAGATATATACAAATGTAGGCTATCAATTTTCTAAACTGAAAGAATGCTCTCTCATTAATCAAAAACTTTATAATAAACAAATCCAAAAGTTCTCGGCATTGAGACATTTCATATTGGAAATTTTCGACTGAATAAGGGCAGAATCTTAAAAATCCTTGAAATAATAGCTCATAATTTTTGCTGAGGGAACCCTTCGAATGATGGGCACTTAGAATTTAGAGTTCACAGGTAGTCATATACCGGTTCCCAAGCCCCAGCCAAGTTCTCTGGGGCTGAGATCTCTGTTATGGACTAAAGATCTTTCACCCAGCACTCCCCACCCCCAACAACTGCATATATTGAAGTTCCAACTTCAAGTGTGGCTGTATTTCGTGTAAGGAAGTAATCAAGGTTGAATAAGGTCAAAGCGGGGGGGGGGGCTATTCCAATAGGATTAGTGTCCATATAGGAAGAGACCTTGAGTGCCGTGCCCCCTCTGTGACTGCGCACACCAAGGAATTGCCTTATGAAGACAGAGCCGGGAGATGGGCATCTGCAAGCCTATAAGAGGACTCTTACCAGAAGCTGAAGCAGGAGAACCCTGATCTTGGACTCCCAGCCTCCAGAACTATGGGAAATAAGTTTCTGTGTTTACACCACCCAGTCTATGGTATTTTGTTATGGTGGCCCAGATAATCTTATGCACAGTGGTATGAGAGATACACAGACAACTTAGGGTATATGACACAAAGAAAATCAACTATTACTATTTTGCCCTAATATTACAGTACATAGTTTCAAAAGATTCTCTATCTGCAACAATCATTCACTTTATCCATCTCCCCACCCCCCGCCCCTTAAGGGGAAAAAAAAAAAGAATTCCAAGAGCTTTATAATTAAAATATCTTCATTTTAATAATCATTATCGCTTCCCAAAACAGTTGTGTAAGACACATTTCAATTAAAATGGAGGATTTGGGGCGATGAAAGAAATTTAAAATACTACAGTGCTTAAGACATTTATTATTCAAAAGAAAAATAGCCTAAATCTGTAAAAGGTTTAAAATAAAACATCATATTTCAGGTATAGCTATGAACTAATGTTCATGATCTATAGAATTCAGTCAAGAGACTATTGTTTGGCAATAGTGTGACCCACCTGTGCTCTCTTACAGAATCTCTCTTTGGAGAAATGGGGGTTAGGTGGGATGAATTTCAATGGCATTCAACAAATAGCTCCATTGTACTTTTTTTAGAATTCTGTTTAGAGTCACTTTTCCTCTTGAAAATAGAATTCAAGAAACACAAATCTATGAAAGAGTCCCCTCTTCGCTATTTCGATGCTAGTATATCTTCCTTCTAATTCACACTGCCTGTGGATCTATTCTTAGGCTAAGACACTGCTGGGCTTTCTTTATTCCTTTTTAGGAGGAAAAACATTTTCTGATATTCAGTGGAGGGGATAAGAAGACACTGGAGATAACCTTTAGGCAAAAACTGAGGTAACAGTTGAATGTCCAGTGGTGTGGTGGTAGGGGTTTTTTGGTTTGGAACATTCCATCTCTTTTCGTTTGTTAGTTTGTTTTTCTTTTGTTTTCAGAAAGGCAGATCTCTCTAGTTTCCCTAAAAAGGTGTCTGGGACACTGAGATGAGACCATGTCCTGGACAACAGAACAACATCTCAATAGTTGTGAGGCACAGAGAGTGTAAATGCCACATTCCATGAAGTGAAGGAACTGAAGTATCTAAAGTGATTTGCTAAAATTCAGTCATTGCCTGCAGATACTGGAATTTTCCAAGCAAAGCAACTAGTGAATGTCTTGAATAGGATATACCTCCATAATTTCTGATGCTTTTGAGATAGAATGGTGCAGTTATTTCATTAAGAAGTTTCTAGGGATTTACTGGGATGCTGTGGAGGGACATTATGGACACATATTATCAAATATACTGATTTACCAGTTAGCATTTGAATTTCTCCTAATTAAATTTCTTTTTAATCTGTGTGCATGTGTTTCTGATTTATTTTTGCCTTTTCGGCCCTGACAGCACCTAGAAGTCTGAGTCTTTGTAAAAGATATTTTACAAGGGTTACAGGTCCCCTGCAGGATCGTGTAGGGTCTGATAGAGAGATTCTGATAAATGCCACTGCTCAGGGATCCACTGAGCTTTTCCATGCTCTATCCATGCTTCATCTTCTTAATGGATACATTTTCATGCTCATTTGGATTGAAGCTTGGTGATTGGTCATTGGGCTCCTAAGTGATTGGTTGGTGAGATTTTGAATGTACTTGCCAATGTTTTTAGAGAAAGTAGAAATCATCAAACTCATTCACAGACACTCATTTTCAGACTCATTGTTGCTTTCTCCTAATTTAGAAAATTTGCTCCTTTATTTTGCCTGAGAAGTGTGAGATGAACATCCACTGTCAAATGGAAATTGTTAATGTTACTTGACCTGACACATCCATCCATTTTTTTTTTTTTGGTGGGGGTGGGGAATAGTGTTTTGTTTGTTTTTGTTGTGTTTAATTTTCACTTTTGTTCCCTTCATGCCTTGATATAAACTTCAATTTTCCCTTTTAGTTTTCTTTATTCTTTTTCCTTCCTTTTGCATCGCTATGCTTAGTTTTAGTTTGTTCAGAGGTAGACTCTAAAATGACCTGGTTTAGTAATCCTTCCTGTGAGGATTAGCTTTGGTGATTAGTTAATTTCGTCCTTGTTCCATTGATAGACATTTGTTCAACATTTTCAGGAAGTATACGTTTCCTAGCCGATTTGCAAATCTAATTTAATCCAAATCAAAAGATTCATCCGGCAAATGATGGGTGTCCAAGTCACCCAATGTAACATATTTACATAGATTGATAAGACCTTTCTTTAAATTGAGGTGGGCAGGTACAGTTCTAAGGAAGACATTATCTGTCGACCTACCTTCTCCTGGGCTAGAAGATGCAAAATAGAATCCAAGTCTGTCTTGAGGAATAGAAGATATTTGGTTTTCTATTTGGAATAATTCTCCTTGTCCCAGAAGTCCAACTTCCTGAAGAAGAACTTATAAATTCTTGGTGAGTAAATCCCTGGCTTTGCCATCACTGTTGGAATTTTCTTCAGGGGGATTCACTGTGCCCTTGGGTCTGAGCAGTTTATTCTGTTTTCTGGGAAGTCACTTTTTCTTTCAAAACCCATAGCTGACATGTGAGGTAGTAATATTATTTTCTCATCCATGAAAGGATGTCCTGTGCTTCCCCCACTTTGGATTTTTTATTTTCCAAGACTACAGCAAACACTGTGTTGTTGTCCTTGTAATTTTTCAGCAGCTTAGAAGTAAGCATTGGTGATACTTTGGTAGAACACAGGTAGGACAGACTTACATTGGTCAATGTCTGACTAGTTTTTCTTTCTTTTCTCTTTCACTTGTTTCTTTATTGACTCTGCACTGCTCTGAGGGGACTTTTCAAGGCACCTTTCATTGACCATCTTCTGCCTTGGCCACCACCTCAGCCACCATGGTGACCCTCCTCCTTGCAATCCAAAGCTCTGTAAGGCTGCCTCACAGTCCTGGGCTGTGGCTCCATCTCCCTGCTGGAGACTTCCATGACCACACTCGAAGTTATTCTCTGCATTCACTCATTGGTTGCTTGGGAATCGCTGGATGTCTAGACTTTGCTGCAGTCTATCAGATTTCTAGTAAAGGATGAGAAATAGAGTGTTTTTAAAATGAATTTATTTAAGGTGAAAAAAAAAATCACACATCTCTCCTACCTCTCATCTCACCCTGTGGCAAACACCAATCTGTTCTGTATCATGAGCTTGACTATATACATATATATATACACATATATATATATATAAATATATATATACATATATATATAAGTGTATATATATACATGTAATATAATGTATATATATATAATGTATATACATATATATAATGTATATACATGTTATATAATGTATAAATATATATATACATATATATGTATATATATAAATATATGTATATGTATATATATATACACATATATATATAAATATATGTATATGTATATATATATACACATATATATATATAAATATATGTATATGTATATATATATATACACATATATATATATACATATACATATACATATATTTCGTCCTTTTTCCATTGACAGACATTTGTTCAACATTTTCAGGAAGTATACGTTTCCTAGCAGATTTGCAAATCTAATTTAATCCAAATCAAAAGATTCATCCAGCAAATGATGAATATATACATGTATATATGCCAGATTCATCCGGCAAATGGTGAATATATACATGTATACATATATTCCACATATAAGAGAGATCACATGGTATTTGTATTGGTCTGACGCTGCCTGACTTTCCCTTAGCATAAAGCCCTCAAATTCCATCCATGTTATTGCAAATGGTAAGATTTCATTCATTTTGACAGCTGAGTAGTATTCCACTGTGTGTCTATTTATGTATGTGTATACATAATATATATAATCAGTTTTTTATCCATTCATCTATCAGTGGACATCTAGGTTGTTTCCATATCTTGGCTATTGTAAATAATGCTGCAATGAACATGCCCAGAAATGAAATTCCTAGATCATATGGTAGTTCTTTTTTCAGTTTTTGAGGAATCTCCCTGTTGTTTTCTACATAAATTTACATCCTTACCAACAAACACAAGGTCTCCCTTTCTCCACATCCTTGTCAACACTTTTTATCTTCAGTCTTTTTGAAAATAGGCATTCTGACTGGTGTGAGATCACTTATCACTATGGTTTTGATTTGCATTTCCATGATGATTAGTAATGTTGAGCATCTTTTTATGTACCTGTTGGCCATCTGTATATCTTTGGAAAAATATTTATTCAGTTCTTCTACTCTTTTATGAATCAGATTGTTTGTATATTTGCTATGAGTTGTAAGAATTTTTTACATATTTTGAATATAGTTCCTTAGAGGAGATATGATTTGCAAATATCTTCTCCCACTCCATAGATTGCTTTTTCTTTTTGATAGTTCCCTTGTTCAGAAGCTTTTTGGTTTCATGTGGTTCCACTTGTTTGTTTGTGCTTTTTAGCTTTTGCTTTTGGTGTTAGTGTCAAAAAGTCATTGCCAAGATGGACGTTAAGGAGGTTACCATCTATGTTTACTTCTAGTATTTAATGGTTCCAGGACTTGCATTCAAGTATTCAGTCCTTTTTGAGTTGATTTTTGTGTACTTTTGGGTTAATTTTATTTTTATTTTTTTATGTTTATTTATTTTTGAGACAGAGAGAAGCAGAACATGAGTTGGGGTAGGGGCAGAGCAAGAGGGAGACACAGAATCTGAAGCAAGTGCCAGACTCTGAGCTGTCAATACAGAGCCCGATGCGGGGCTCGAACCCACCAACCATGAGATCATGACCTGAGCTAAAGTTGGTTGCTTAACCGACTGAGCTACCCAGGCATCCCACTTTTGAGTTAATTTTGAATGTAATTTTGTGCATGGTGTAAGATAGTGGTCCGGTTTCATTCTTTTGCATGTGGCTGTCCAATTTTACAGCATCATTTATTGAAAAGAGTATACTTTCTCCACTCTGTAATTGTGTCCCCTTTGTCATAAATTAATTGACTATATTTTCATGAGTTTAATTCTAGGCTCTCTGTTCTGTTCCATTGATCTATATGTCCATTTTAATACCAATTCCATACTGTTTTGATTGCTATAGCTTTGAAATGTAATTTGAAATCAAGGAGCATGATTAAATTTACTCCTAAGTATTCTTTTTGATGCAATCATAAATGAGATTGTTTTCTTAATTTCTCTTCCTGATAGTTCATTATTAGCATATAAAAATGCAGCAGACTTTTGTGTATTGATTTAGTATCCTGCAACTTGATTGAAGTGGCCTATTCTAACAGTTTTCTGATGTAGTCTTAGAGTTCTGTCTATGTGATCTCATGTCATCTGTATATAGTGACACTTTTACTTCTTCCTTTCCAGTTTGGATAAATTCTCTTTCTTTTTCTAGTTTCCTAATGCTCTAACCAAGACTTCCATTACTATGTTGAATAAAGATGGAGGGAGGGGCATCCTTCTCTTGTTCTTGATGTTAGAGGAAAAGATTTCAGCTTGTCATCATTGAGTGTCATATTAGCTGTATGTTTGTCATATATGGCCTTTATTTTGTTGAGGTATATTTCCTCTATATACCTTTTTAAAGTTTATTTACTTCTTTTGAGAGAGAGAGAGAGAGAGAGAGAGAGAGAGAGATAGAGAGAGAGAGAGAGAAAGAATGAGCCAGAGAGAGGCAGAGAGACAGGAGGAGAGAGAATCCCAAGCAGGCTCTGCACTGTCAGCACAGAGCCCGACCTGGGGCTCAAGCTCACGTACTGTGAGACCATGCCCTGAGCTGAAATCAAGGGTTGGATGCTTAATTAACTGAGCCACCCAGGTGCCCCTCTATACGTATTAGGTTAAGAATTTTTATCATAAATGGATGTTGAATTTTGCCAGATGATTTTTCTGCATTTATTAAGATGATCATATGATTTTTATCCTTCATTTTGTTAATGCAGTTTATCACACAGACTGCTGATTTATGGATGTTGAGCCATCTTTGCATCCCTTGAAAAAAATCCCACTTGATCATGGTGTGTGATTCTCTTAATGTATTGAATTTGGCTTCTAATACTTTGTTGAGAATTTTTGCATCTATGTTCATCAGGGATATTGACCTATAACTTTCTTTTCTTGTGGCATGCTTGTCTGGATTTGGTATCAGGGTAACACTGGCTTTGCAAAATGAGTTTGAAAGAGTTCTCTCCTCTTCTCCGTTTTGGAAAAGTTTGAGGAAGACTGGTATTAATCTTCACATGTTTGGTAGAATTCACCAGTGAGGGCATCTGGTCCTGGACTTTTGTTTGTTGAGAGATTTGTGATTACTGATTCAATATACTTACTAGTAATTGGTCTGTTCAGCGATTCTGTTTCATCATGATTTAATCCTGGTAGGTTGTATATTTCTAGGAATTTTTCCATTTCTTTCAATTTGTCCAATTTCTTATTCTATGATTGTTTATAGTAGTCTGTTTATATTTTTGTGGTATTAGTTATACTTCCTCTTTCATGTCTAACTTTTTCTCAGTGCCCTCTTTTTCTTGGTGAGTCTGGCTAAAGAAATGTGTACTAAATTTATCTTTTCAAAGAAATGGCCCTTAGTTTCATTGATCTTTTCTATTGTCTTTTTCATCTCTACTTCATTTATTTCTGCTCTAACTTTTTTTTTTCCTTTCTTCTACTAACTTTGAACTTTGTTTGTTCTTTTTCTAGATAAGGGTTAAATTTAGCTTAGTACATAGAATTACCAACTTTGTCAATCATATTTAAGGAGATTTTCTGGTAACACACACATGAGCTAGCTAGTTTTGAGAGAGAAGAGAAGAAGAGAAAGAAGGAAGGAGGAAATGAGGGAAGGAAGAAAAGAGTGAGAGGGTGGGAGAGATAGAAAGAGGGAGAGAGAAGACAGAAAGAAAGAAAGAAAGAAAGAAAGAAAGAAAGAAAGAAAGAAAGAAAAAGAAAGGAGGGAAGGTGGGAGGGAGGGAGGGAAGGGAAGAAGGGAGGGAGGAAGGAAGGAAGGACAGAAGGAAGCAAGGAAGGAACGAAGGAAAGTCTGATCCTTTCAGAAGAAACAGACGGTACAAGACACGGGGGATCAAAAAAAATCTGCATATCATTTTAAGTCAAGGCATCACAAGGGGTAGCAAGCTTGGAGAGAGAAAGAATGTGTAAGTGCTTGTACATCAACTCTGCATCTATTGCCATAAAAAATACTCTCCTCTGTTCCTACTGTATTGGACAGCAAGTTAATACTCATGTCTGTCCCACAGTTTTTATTTTATTTTTTTCTAAGATGCTCCTGAGATCAAGATTCTGGGATTCTACATCAATAAATCCCATGTTTGATCACATGCACCATATAAAAGGAATATAACCCACTCGTCCATCAGATAATATACAGGGTAGACAAATAGGTTTCTCTCTCTCTCTCTCTCTCTCTCTCTCTCCCTCTCTGAGCGTCTGGTTAAGGAAAGAAATCATATCATAGCAATTTTCTTACAGCATCGGGATTTATATCCTTTTTATCCCATATCCAGTCTGTTATCCTCAAAAATTTTCCAATTTCTCTTTCAGTAGAAAGTGTGATTCTTTAAAAAGGGGGGTTATTACTGGGGCGCCTGGGTGGCTCTATCAGTTAAACATCGGACTTTGGCTCAGATCATGATCTCGCGGTTTGTGAGTTCGAGCCCTGTGTCGGACTCTGTGCTGACAGCTCAGAGCCTGGAGCTTGCTTCCAATTCTGTGTCCCCTTCTCTCTCCACCCCACCCCTTCTCGTGCTCTGTCTCTCAATAATAAATAAATGTTAAAATTTTTTTGAAAAAAAAAAGGGGGGGTTATTTGAGATATAAGGTTCACCAAATGCCAAAACTCAGCATCGACTCACCGTAAGTTCCAAATGAGATTTTAATGTGGTATAGGGAGCACAGAAAAAGGAATCAGTTCACTGAAGTGGAATCATGATTACTGCCCCACCTGCCCTTAGAACTTTCTTATACCCTTTGTAAGTTTTCAGGAAGCCCTGTGTGCTAGCATTATTGAAAATCAGCAGGATTTTTATATGTGCGCTTTTGGAAGAAAACCAAAAGGATGCGATTCATCTGTGGCCATGCACCTGGCTTTTTATTTTAATGGAAAATCAAGTCTATTTTATTTTTCCCCTTTTATCTGTGGGCAGCAGAGTTTTCTCCAGTGAGGCTACCTTGGATTGTGTCAGTTTTGAGATATCCATATTAATGGAAACTCCCAAAGCCAGTACATTGCAGGTATGTTATTTACAATAATAAACAGAAGATTGAAAAAGTACTTGTCATTGGATGCTGAAATCAAAGAAGCAAAATAATTTGCCTCTTGGTACCACAAACATTAGGGAACTTTCAACACATCACATCTTTTCCTGGGGCCAGCTGGAGTTCACAGGCCAAATGCTGGTCCATCAAGAGCATTCTCTGTTTCCTTGAACAAAGGCTTTCCATTTGAATTAGTAACATTCCCAAACACTTTTTATGCAAAAGTATTACAATGGGGAATGTTCCTAATGATTCATCAGCACTTTGATGTTTTCTGAGAGAATTTCTGCCGCAAAGGGATCTGAAGACAAAACTTTTCTATCCGCTTGAAATCCTTACTGGGGTTGGACAAAAAGATGCCATGCAATGTGGTCTTGGACAACAACAAAGTCCATTTCCACATTTTGAAATTGGCTATGTTCTTAGAGCCTAGTTTTCCAAGGTGTGTAATGAGTGATTCCTGATAGAAAGGATTTTGAATTGGATAATATAAAATCACACCTTTATAATAATATGAAAAAGATCGACAGAGAGAGGTAAGAGTTGTGTTACTTCCCATCTACACTTCCTTCCTTACTCCATCGTTTTCTTGCATCCATTAGCACAGAACGTACACCTGAGGTAAAGAGATGTGTACCACACTGTTTAAACCTGAGTCTTCAAGAGATTTATTGTTTAATTTTAATTTTAAATTAATAAATTTCTATTTAAAAATTTGGGGGGATATATCATCAAGGAAATATAAAGCAGTAAGTATAAGTCATCTGTATTTCCACCATTAACCCACTGAATTATTAACTATTGACTTGTTAAACTGTTTTTTTTTCCCAATAAACATTTATTAGGTGCCCATTGTGTGCATGGTACATTGGGAAATTGTAAGAGACAACCTGACTGCAATAAACATAGTTTAGAGGCACCTGGGTAGTTCAGTCGATTAAGCATCTGACTCTTGATTTTGGCTCAGGTCACGTTCTCACAGTTCATGAGTTCAAGCTCTGTGTGGGGCTCTGGGCTTCCAGTGTGGAGCCTGCCTGGAATTCTCTCTCTCTCCTGTCTCTCTGCCCCTCCCTACTCACTTGTGTGCATGCTGTTGTTATGCCCAGAATTCGTGATCTCCAAAGACCACCAGGGAGCCGAGTCTGATGCAAAAGCAAAAGAGCCTTTATTCGAGCTAGCTCGAGCTCAATCCCCTACCTGCACCAATGCAGCAGTGAGATACCAGGGAGAGAGAGAGAGTTTCAAAAGGACAAAGGTTTTATTGGGGCCTAGGGGCAGTTGGTGAGGTAATGGCTGTGGCCTCAGCTGATTGGCTGGGGAAGGGTCGGAGTCCTGTTACGCAGATCGCTGGGCGTGTTTTGATCAGGAAGTTTGAACGGGTGAGGTGGGGGGGGGAGGTTACTCAAGGGGAGGAGGCGTGGTCTAGGTGAAGGACACAGAACAAGATGGAGTCGGCCGGCGTAGGCCCGCCCTTTCACTGTCTCTCTCTCTCTCTCTCTTCCTGTTTCTCAAATTAAATAAACAGTTTCACAAAATTAAAAAATAAGCGCAGTTTAACAAGAAAACAGATTTTACTATGTTAAATGGTGATAAAAATATAAGCACTATGAGAAAAGATAGGGGTTATACTATTTATTTTATTTTTTGCTAAGAACATTGAAATTTTGTTTTTGTTTTTGTTTTTGTTTATAGAGAGGGGAGTTTTGGAAATAGAATCTATGGAATTAGAAAGAGATCCAGACAGAGAGACTCATACTTGTCATCTCAAGGCAAGAAAGCATAGATCTGGCAGGACAGCACGATGGGATCACTTTGAGCAGAAAGCAGTAGGCCAGTAGGGAGAAAAGTCATCTTGGGACCTTGGAAAGCTTGAGGCAGCCAGATATTAACGCTTTCCCAAACAGGAGAAGCTATATATGTCAGTATTTAATAAGATCAATGCCATGTGGGAAAGTGATTCAAGTAGCAGGTATAAGGACATTGCAATTGTTCACACAAGAAGAAATTATTTTCTTACTAGAGAAATGACAGAATTAATACAGAGGATGAAATGTATGTAAAAAAAAAAAGACAATGTGGTTATAGAATTGACAGGAATTTCAGGCCATGGACTAGAATGACGAGGGCAAGGTTAAGTTTATAGTGTACCCCACGTGTCCTGCTTACTGGCTGGAGCGTGAACTATTAACAGAGAGGAACAGAGTAAAGGGACCAAAAGTGGCTAAAGGGAAAGATTTGTTTTTAATAAACTTTTTAAATTTTAGAATGATCTGAGCTTTACCTAAAAGTTGCAAAGCCAGTGCAGAGAGGTCCCGTACGGCCGCACACCCGGTTTCTCCTATTGCTGACCTCTTACAGGAGGGTCATATTGGTTCATCACTTGTAACTTTGCCACAAGTGATGAACCAATGTTCCCCCATTATTAGTACATAAAGACCGTATTTTATTCAGGTTTCCCTAATTTTAATCACTTGTTCTTTCTCTGTTCCAGAATGTCATCTGAGATACCACCTCACATTTAGCCACCATCTCTCCTCAGGATTCTCTAGACGGTAAGAGTTTCTCAGATTTTCTTTGTGTCCAACGACAGTTCTGAGGAGGGCACATCACCCATTAGGTCCAATGTCCCTACACGGGGATTTGTCTTTTTTTTTCTCATGAATCCACTGGGGTTCAGGATTTGGGGGGAAGAAGACCATACGAGATAGATTGCCATTCTTATCACATCATATCATGACTAGTGCTATCAGCATGACTTAAACAAACGCCGTTGACATTAACCTTGATCATGGGAGCAAGAGGGTGCTTGTCAGGTTTATGCACTGCAGAACGACTTTTTACCCTCCTACTTATTGCACTCTTTGGAAGAAAAACACCAGGCACGGCCCACATTTCAGTAATGGGGAGTTTTGCTCTACTTTCTCAAGAGGGTAAATTGGGTTTTTAATATTTGTGTTTGAGGAGGAGGCCATGTCTTACAGGAAACTGCCCGGCAACCACATCAGTGGCCAGTCCAAATTAGACATCTATATCAGCCATGAGACTATCACAGGAGAAAACAAGGCTTTATCAAGGATTCTGGTGAACCCATACCATGTTCACAACAAATGTACGGTAATACCCCATTTGTTTTTCTGAAATGAGATCACAGATAATATAAACTGTGCATAGCAGCACCCTTTAAAAATGCATCATTACTTAGGTATAACACGAAGGGAAACTAACAGGAAAGTAATTTATAATAAAACAGTGTGTGATTTTGGATGCCACTTGCAAAGTATTGCTACCTTGGAAGGCATAGTGAATTAGTCTGATGCTTACTCTTTATATTAATAAGGATTAGTAGTCCTAGGTGTCGAAGTGCTCCTTCCCTCAATCACAGTAGCTTAAAAGGAAACAGGTTGGCTTCTCTCTAGGGTCAGTGACACCCCACGCCATTGGGCCTCATGGCTTCTGAATCTCCAGGCTTCAGTGTTAGCTACAGTTTCTGCCTCTGGCCTGGAGACAGCAGGGGAGAGCGGATGAGAGGGCACGCACGCTTTACGAAGCCCAGAGGGGACCCCGTTGGTGAGAAATGTCCAGACAGCCCACCTGACTCTGGGGAGCTTGAGAAATCAGGGCAGCTGTCTGACAGAGAAGAGAGAGAGAGAAAATTTGGTGAACATAGAACCAGGTCTAAGGGTGCGGGGTGGCTGGCCACAAAAGCAGAGCAGTACGGACGGTCAGAGAGACAACTCGAAGTGGAGAAGGTATTTCTGCCAGCGGTGTGATTTTGTTCTGACCTGGGGACCAACAGTCGCTAACGTTTTGAAACAAAGCAAGGCACAGACTTTCCTCGATGTTTATGGCAGTTGCATTCATGGAGGATTCGATTCAGTTGATTACAATTGTACAAGATACTTTGTGTTTATAGGGGAACGTGTAGCATTTGGTTCTGTATGTGAATAATTATCTGAGAGGTGAAATAAAATGGATTCACTACAACAAGGGCTTTTAAAATGGAGCCAGGAGTGGGGACGCCTGGGTGGCTCAGTCGGTTAAGGTCATGATCTCACTTCTGCTCAGGTCATGATCTTGCAGTTCGTGGGTTCGAGCCCTGAGTCGGGCTCTGTGCTGACAGCTCCGAGCCTGGAGCCTGCTTCGGGTTCTGCATCACCCTCTCTCTCTTCCCCTCCCCCACTCACATTCTGTCTCTCTCCCAAAAATAAATAAATGTTAAAAATTATAAATAAATAAACAAATAAATAAAAATGGAGCCAGGAGGCCATTAAGGAGAGGGCTCTGCACTGACAGGGTGGAGTTTACTTGGGATTCTCTTTCTCCCTTTCTCTTTGCCCATCCCTTGCTTGAACTCTCTTAAAAATAAATAAACTTAAACAAATATACAAGGAGCCCAGACTTTTTGCCCCTCCCCTGCTTGAACTCTCTTAAAAATAAATAAACTTAAATATACAAAGAGCCCAGACTTTTATTCACTAGTGAGACACAATTTGAGTTCCTACTATATCTGTGCTCCCCGGATTTCAATTCCAATATCCCAATGGACACTTGTTTTATTTCAGTTCTGTGTCTTTTCTCAGTTGGCTAGTATAAGCAATTTCACCTGCATTATCACAAGCTGCACAATGATTTTTACATGCAGTGTGAGTCACACCTTGCTCTGTATTGCCGGCATCTAGTACATGGGACCTGCTCACCACCATGCACCCCAATGACTGAGACCAACTACATCACCTGCTCCAGTTTTCAATCCCCACCCCAGAAAGTGGGAGTCCCCCGACTGAGAACCACAGCGCTGGTACCAGCGAAGACAGAATGCAAACAGACACACGAAATGGGCGTGTGGGTGGGCAAAATGAAAACTGATGGGATGTGGCACAAGAAAGAGGCGATCTATTAGAGAAAGGGCAGAAAAATGAGGCAATCCAGGGGATAGCTGGAAATGCAAAATCAGAGTAGGGCTTTGAATTTTTTCTAGAACTTTACCTAAACTCTGAACAGTCTCACTTATGCCAAACAGCGTGTTGGTGATGTTGGTAAACAATGTCCAGTTGACATGGCCCACGATGGAGAAAACCCTGATGCCACGTGTCGCTGTACAGTCTACTTTTAATGAGACCCTTCTCATTATTCTGACTGGTACAGGGATGTTGTTCTGGCTGCATATAGGCCCCACTCTGGTCACAGACACAGTCGACCTCGCTGCCACCGTGTTTGTGTCAGCACAGACCGTGTAGACTCTTCATCGGCTTCAAGGGAAGGGGTGTGAGTTTTATCACCCCCATGCTCTTCTCTGACCTTCACTGAAACAAGTCCTATCCAGAGACAAAAAAAATAATAGAAAATAGACATCTGTGGATACAATTCATGTCAGAAAAGAGGATGTGTTTTGTTCTATTGTTTGTGTAATAGGAATTACGGATTTGCTAGCGGAATTTAATACAGGCGTGAACGTTCTGTTTATTGTTTTCAAACTTCTCTAAAATGTGTGCAGTGTAAGGTCCACTTCTTCACTGCAGGGCCCTCTGGTCTTTGCTTCCTTGTCAGCCCTTCCAGATGTCCTTCCTCAGAAGCAGGTACTGCTGGAGGTGATGTGTCACAGGCAGGTTGCTGTGTGTTGTGTTGTGTTGTGTTGTGTTGTGTTGCATTGTGTTGTGTTTTGTTTTGGAGGCTGTGACAAACAACCACAGAGGGAGCAGGTGCATAAGGAAAGGGAGAGGTCAGGAGGAGATGCACCTGCTGGAGGAGAGGGGAGCCCATGGGGCGGCCCCTGGACAAAGCACAGGAATGATTCATTCAGCAGAGGAGCCGTTCTGAAACCTCTACATTCCGAGTGTTCTCTGCCCACGGGACTCAGACCATCTTCTCTTGCATTCTCTGTGTTTGACTAACGGTTAACAGGAAAGACAAGTGTGCAGCTTTCCCATAAAATGCTGGGAGTTACAAACACAGCAGATGGTGGGGGAGGAACCTCACCAATGAGCAGAGTTATTTCATCACAAGATGAGAAGCCTGGTGCCTGAGTTAGAATTCAAGGTCAGTATTAGTGTATTAGAAAAAATAAATAAAATTCCAGCCTGCAAGAAGGTGTTTCATTAAGTGGAGCAAAGTTTTATTATGTCAGACCCTACTCCTTCACAATAAGTGACCTCCGCTCAGAAGGCATAGATATTATATTCTCCTGTGTCATTTTAAATGAAATTCTTACTATATTTATTCAACGAGCATAAATACAGATGCAAAATAGCCATTTCCTTACAAATACCATTTCAAGTGCAACAGATGATTATTACCCAGAAGTCTAAAAACTGACGGTAGGAAAAAGATTGATTCCTTACAGGAGTTTTTAAATTAAATTGTCTAAGTTAACATACAGGAAAATCGACTTTTCTGTGTACAGTTCTATGAATTATAAAACATGTACAGACTCATGTAACTCCCATTAGGGAGCTAGATACAGAACAGTGCCATCACCATCAGAACCGCCCCTGTCCCCAACGCAACATGTTTGCAGTCAAAACTGTCCCTCACCTTGGTGACCATGGATCGGTTCTCCACGGAATTATATAGAATGTCACTTACAATAACGCTTTTGAGATCCACTTACGTTGCTTAGCATATCAGTGATTTACTTCTTTTTATTGTGATACTGTGTTCCATTGTATGCATAGGGAAGGAAAAATTCTTTATCTTGCAGTTTCCTCCAGCTGGACGAAGAAGTAAATTTACATAAAGACAGTTTAACCCCAAGGTGCGGGGGGGGGGGGGGGAGTTTTATTACCTGCCCATAGAGGTTCCCAGAGTAAAATGAGACCTCAAGAAAGAACCCAAGTGTGTTTTTTATACATGTTAGACAAAGAGACAATAGATTTGTGAGGAATTGACAGGATAAAGAAAACAGGTGTCTGGGGCTTTATTAGTAAGGAATTCTAATCGGAATTTAGACCGAGGTAGTCGATTAGAAAAAGAAGGTAAGAAGGCTTGTTTTTACTGCTTTCTTGGCTGTAAAGTCCCTATTTTTGTTGAGAAGGATGTCTTTTACATCTTAGTTCAGGGAGGGTGTTTTTCATGATGGGAGATGTGATTCCTGTTTCAGGGGGCCAGGGGAAGGTCTGATGTCCTGGAACTGGATGCTCCCCAAGCAGCTTCAATTACAAATAGTAAAACCTTGGTTCACGAGCATAATTCATTCCGGAGACAAGCTTGTCATCCAAAGCCTTTGGATATCAAAGCAAATTTCGAGAGCCATCGGCTCAGTTGTGATCATGTGACATTCGGCATCACGTACGACTTGTATTGCAAGACATCCCGTGTTTATCCAGTTATAATTTATTAGAAATGCTTGCTCCTCTAATCCAATGTTTTGCTGTGATCAGTATGCCATTCTGGTATCTTGTGGGTGGCCTGCCCTTGGCACCTACCCAAGTATTTACCACATTTGTTTACCTATTCACCTGTTGAAGGACATTGGGGTTGTTTCAAGTTTGGGGTAATTGTGAACGGAGTCGCTATACACACCCATCGGGTGTGAGATGGCTGGGTCACATGGTAAGGATGCGTCCATACGAGGAACTGACAAATTGTTGCTCGGTTGTACCACTTCTCATTCTTACCAGTAATGTGCGAGAATTCTATTGCTCTACATCCTGTCAGTGATATATCTCCAGTGTTTAAGTTTTATATTTGCTGTTCTAATAGTTCCATAGCCATATCTCATTGTGGTCTTGAATTCACATTGCCAGTCACGTCAAACGTTTTTCCATGTGGTTATTTATCATCCGAATAGCTTCTTGGAGAAGAGTTTACTTTCCAACTCATTTAATGAGGCGCCTGGGTAGCCCAGTCGGTTGAGTGTCTGACTTTGGCTCAGGTCAGTCCGGCTTCGGCTCAGGTCATGATCTCACAGCTCATGAGCTCGAGCCCCGCGTCTGGCTCTGGGCTGACAGCTCAGAGCCTGGAGCCTGCTTCGGATTCTGTGTCTCCTTCTATCTCTCTGTCTTCCCCCACTGGCTCGGTCTCTTTCTCTCACTCGAAAATAAATGAAAACATTAAAAAATATATTAAAACAATAAAAAATAAACTCATTTAAAAATTAAGTAATTGCTTACTTTTGAGTTTTGAGAGTTTTAAAAATTTGTTTATTCTGCATATAAAAATATTGTCACTCAGGTAATTTCAAAATGCCTCCTCATCTATAGACTGTGTTTTCATGGCCTTGCACAGGCTTTTCACAGAGTAGCAGCTTCAGCTTTGACGAAGTCTATTTTGTTATTGGTTTTCATGCATTGTGCTTTTGATGTTATGTTTCATACTCTTAACTGCAGGCAGGATGCTATTCTCTCTCTCTCTCTCTCTCTCTCTTTCTCTCTCTGAGTTTGATTTGTTTATATCTGTACATTTAAATCCATTTAAATCCTGGATCTACTTTAGGTTAGTTCTGTGTAATTTGTGCGATTTAGATTCAAGGTCCTTTGTGTATGGATGGTTGTCCCAGAGTTCCAACATCATTTGTTAGAATAGTTTTTTTTTTTTTTCCGTTGAATTGCCTTTGTACTTTTGTCAAAAATCAATTGGCTATATGCATATAGGTCTATTTATCAATACATTCTTCTGTCCCACTGATCGATGGGTCTGTTGTTCACCAATACCACACTGTCTTGATTATTATAACTGTATAGTGAGTCTTACAGCCCTGTAAAGTGATTCTCTTTATAATCTTCTTTCTCGGAATTGCTTTGGGGTACCCGTTCCTTTAGCTTTCATATATATTTTAAAATCAGCTTGCCAATGTTTATAAAAATTCATCCTGGGGTTTTGTGTAGAGTTGTGATATATCTATAGTTCATTTTGGTGTTACCTGACACCTGTTATTATTATGTTGAGTGTCCTAATCCATAAAAATAATATGTCTTTCAACATATTCAGATACTCTTCATTTCTTTTGTTAGCATTTGGTAGTTTTTCACATACAAACTGTACCTGTTATTTCGATAGATTTATTCCCAACTATTTCATTATTTTTTATAATTTTTTCAATCTTTATTTATTTTTGAAAGAGAGAGACTGGGAGCAGAGGGAGGAGCATAGAGAGAGACACACACACACAGAATCTGAAGCAGGCTCCAGGCTCTGAGCTGTCACCACAGAGCCCAAGGTGGGGCTTGAACTCATGAACTGTGAGATCATGACCTGAGCTGAAGTCGGACATTTAACCAACTGAACCACCCAGGCACCTCGTATTTTCTTTATTTTGATACTATTGTAAAACACAGTCATAATATTTTAATTAAGTTTCCAATTTTTTATGGCTGATAGGTAAAAATATAAAATTAATTTTTTGTGTTCATCTTGTAACCTGCAACCTTGACAAGTTGATTTGTTAGTTCTAAGAAGTGTCTTTGTATATTCCTTGGGATTTTCTCCATAAGCAGTCATGTGATAGCTTTATCCCTTTCCTTCTAATTTGTAGGCCCTTTATTTTTCATGCTTTATGTAATGCCTACAACCAGCAGCAACAACTCAAGAGGTGAGTAACAGATTCTACCCTGGACAGAGCACCTTGGTTTCAGACTTCTGGTTTCTAGAACTGTGAGGCAATACTTTTCTGTTATTTTAAACCACCCAGTTTCTGGGGCGCCTGGGTGGCTCAGTCGGTTAAGCGTCTGACTTCAGCTCAGGTCACGATCTCGCGGTCTGTGGGTTCGAGCCCTGCATCAGGCTCTGGGCTGATGGCTCAGAGCCTGAAGCCTGCTTCCGATTCTGTGTCTCCCTCTCTCTCTGCCCCTCCCCCATTCATTCTCTGTCTCTCTCTGTCTCAAAAATAAATAAACGTTAAAAAAAATTAAAAAAAAAAATAAACCACCCAGTTTGTGTTAATTTGTTACAACAGCCGTACGAAACAATATTTTTTGTTGGTTTTCTTTTTTTCAAGTAAAGTGTGTTTTAGTTCTAGTTATTTTTATTTGGTTCTTGTATTTTTTCCATTTCTTTGCTGAAACATCCATCCTGTCCTGTCATGCTTTGCTTTTCTCCATCTTCAAATAGCTTTTCCATGCATTCTTGCCAGGTTTTGTAACACTATTCAATGAGAGAGAAAGGGTAGAGAGTGAATACCGCATGTTATCTTGAACCAAATCCCCCTAAAAGGGTTTTTTTTTACATGTGATGTTTTTGAAAATCATGTTGTAATGATAATTTTAACAAGGTTTACTGCACAGTAAAGTGAATAGTGAATGTATCATCCAACAGGCTTTAGGTGGCAAATTATTGATGTTGCATTGCCCATTTTTCATAATGGAGGCAAGATGGCAATGGGGGTATTCGTAATGGACGGAAGGAATATTATGTGTTGGAACTTCTTCCATTTGCAAAATCTCATTGATTTCAGTGGTCAGACATTATGCCCTCCTGAGCATATGGCACCACAGTAGAACACACTGGAGGAATGATTTGAGAGGGAAAGAACTGTGGAATGATCCAATGATACATGTGGAACTTTATAATAGAGCTGTTCCAGTATCTTTTTCTTCCAATTCCAAATCCTGATGACTAGTGATTTTGCCATATTCCAGCCTCTAGCACTGTATCCAAATCTTGATTCACATAGATGTAGGTTTACATAGACACAGTATATAAATACAGTATAAACATATACACATGTATATGTGTGTGTGTGTGTGTGTGTGTGTGTATTCATATGCACTTGTGTGTGCGTGTGTAGATAAGGAAAGATAGAGATAGAGATGTTCTAACTTTTATTATTTTAAATGAATATATGCATTATAATTGCTGACAAAATAAAATACTTGTTCCATGTGTGTAACTAAGTGTTTTTTTTTTCTTTTCTTTTGCCACCTGCTTTTAGCTTAATTTAAATGTGGTGGATCCCATTTATCAATATAACTTATCTTGGCATACTTGATGTATTGTGTATTATTCTGTGAGTGTTATAACATCTTTTCAAACATGGTTGTTCTTGTGATCAAGTTACACAAATATCAGTAATTTATAATAGAGAAGTTCTGTATATTTCTTGTAAAAGATTGTTTATTAAGTATATGATCTATATCCATTAATTGAATCAGATTGTCTAAATTAACTGGGTTTTCTATTCCTCTACTAGGAAAAACTTCTCCAGGTATGCAGTGGCAAATAGTTTGATCTTAGATATTACCTTCATTTAAAATCCTAGAATTCTAATACTGGATTCATTTCCCCTTTTTGGTAATTCAGATTATTAACTAATTCAAACTGTCATTTCGTTAGTTTTTATATCTGAATTTCATGCTTGTCCTGAATCTCAGTTTTGATTATTGTATGATTCCAAAGGATAAGTTGGTGCTCTAGTAAACACTATTCTGTCCATTTGAACCCTTGGGTCTTTTTTCTCCTTATTTAAAGGTGTCATTTCCAGCAGCAGCTGCTGTTCGACTTGAACAAGAACTATAAGATCTTTTTCAACTGCAATGCCTAAAATTTAAACCATGACCTCTGGTTGAAAATGTAGACTTTGAAGTCAGGAGTTTCTACAAATCTGTGAAAACAATGAGCAACAAAGTATGACAGTTCACTAGGTTTATTCCTCCCATGTAAGTGCTATTTATGTCGTGGAAGTTTCTAGTACTAGGGCACAGCAGCGGGACTGTTTTATAGGGCTTGGTAAAACTACCACAGGGGAAGGTGGGAAGGAAGCTTGATGTCAAGAAATCTTGTTCCTTAGTGTTTGCGTGTCTCTGAAAAATCTTCTGATTTGAGGGAGTTAATCTTTGTCAGTTAAAGAGTGGAATGTTTCAATAGTATTTTTTAGTGTTCTTATACCAAAAAATAAACACCGAAATTCATCTAACATATAAATATTTTAGCTAACCATTTATATGATTTCATTTAAAAGAAAGCAAGAAAATGCATCAATTTCTTGAAGAAATTCTGTCCCCAAATACCATTTCCACCAACTGCTGAAATTTCCTTAAATGCACCAATGTCAGTTGTCAACACCAATATGGTCAATGCACTGGGGACCTACAGGCTCAGAAAGTTAAGGAAGGGGCATTTGAAGAGGGAACATAGTAGAAGTGTTCAAGTATAGAAAGAGAGGAGGCACAAACTTGGAAACACACTGGCCATCTGGAGCAAAACACAGTTGGGATGGAGGAGATTCCAGAAGAGGAAAGGAATGGGAAGCATAAATGGAAGGTGATTGGGTTACAGGTGCCCATTCATCAAATGGATATTGCTCCACATAAAGCCAGAGGTGAATTTCACGCAGGTACAATTTCAAACCTAACCACTTCCCACTTAGAACCCCCTCTCGACCTGACCCCACAATCAGCACTACTCACACACATACGGAATCAAAGAGTCAAGGTTCAGTTGTAAGAAAACCCAAAACGTTAATTGTAACAAGTGTGCCACAATATTGAAAGATGTTAATAACATGACACTGTGTGAGTATGATATATGGGAACTTTATAATTCCCACTCGTTCTTTTGGTACATGTAAAACTGCTCAAAAAAATAATGTCCATTAATTTAACGGAAAGGGAAGGGAAGGGAAGGGAAGGGAAGGGAAGGGAAGGGAAGGGAAGGGAAGGGAAGGGAAGGGAAGGGAAGGGAAGGGAAGGGAAGGGAAAGAAGGCAAGGCAAGAAAGAAAGAAAGAAAGAAAGAAAGAAAGAAAGAAAGAAAGAAAGAAAGAAAGAAAGAAAGAAAGAAAGAGTAAAATCTAAGGTAGGTAAAACTCATAGTGACTTCTAAGATCCAGCATTTCTCTGGACCAGCACTGTAAATAAAGCCACTATCTCAGGATCCAATGCCTTTATCACCAGTATCTAAGCCCCTGGGGCTCTCATGGCCTGTGTAATTGAATGTGAGGACTATTATTTTTATGAAGGATGCTGTTCACTGATGTTTTTTTCCAACGGCCATATTTTCCTGTGAAATAATCAGAACCGATGTCCTGATTGATAATCTTAAGATATTTATTTATGAAATTTTAGCTAGCAAAACTTGTTTTGCAGCATTGTTTACAACAGCCAACATATGGAAACAGCCTGAGTGGCTATAAAATGTGGCATACATGTACAACGGAATGTTAGCCATAAAAAAGAGTATCTTGCAATTTGTGACAACATGGATGAAACAACACAGGGTATTATGGTAACTGAAATAAGTCAGACAGAGAAAGACAAAAGGTGGACTTTTCCTGGGAAATACTACCTTTGCAAATTGTATGGGCTTAGGAGAAGGGAAGAGGAAAAAGAAAAAGGAAAAAAAAAAACGAGCACAGAGAAAAAGCACGGGGCATAAAGGAGCATCCCAGAGGAGCAGGAGAAAACAGATCCTGGAGAAAGAAACACTGACCACAATGTTAAGTGTTATCAATATTATGGAAAGAGAAGTACAGGGTAGTAAGGAAAGACACAACAAGGTGAACTGATATGAGATCAAAGAAAACTTGCTAAAGGGTATTGGATACACAATCAATCACTTTTTTAAAATATTTATTTATTTTTGAGAAAGAGAGAGAGAGAGGGAGAGAAATGCCATAGTGAATGCTCAATGCTGGTTGTGGGGAGTCTTCAGTCCCTTCCTGATTCCCAAGAGCTCATTTAATATTAGGGAAATAATTTTCATATTGTGAAGCACTACAGGTATTTTTCACATGCTTTTAAACTGTTCACGTTGTGGGGCACCTGGGTGGCTCAGTCAGTTAAGCATCTGACTTTGAATCAGGTCATGATCTCATGGTTTGTGGGTTTGAGCCCCGCGTCGGGCTCTGTGCTGACAGCTCAGAACCTGGAGCCCATTTCAGAGTCTGTGTCTCCCTCTCTCTCTGCCCTTCCCATGCTCATGCTCTGTTTCTCTATCTCTCAATAATAAATAAACATTAAAAAATAAAAAAAAGAGTTTCTTATCGTTTGTCTCCCTCTCTCTTTTTATCTTATTTTTTTACAAGCTATTTCTAATAAACTCTGCCTGATTTCTTTCTCTCAAGTTCAATGTTCACTTCTATGCCATTGAGACTCAAGAGCTTGGACTTGGGGTGGGGGTGTGTCCAGTAACAGTGCTTGATGGCAAAATGCGGAGAGACAGGATTCCATTCAAGGTGAAGCACAGGAAACGAGGGACAGGGTCCAGATTAGATATGTTAACAGGTACTAGCTTTTATTAACATTCATTTTGCAGCAGAGTTTCTGGGGGACACAGTAATCACAACCTTGGCCCCTATGCAATATTATTCCTGAAATCAAAAGAAAGAATTGACCATTCAGACACTGGCATCCTGGCCCCAGGATACAGAATGAGGAAGTCCTCAGGCCACAATTCATATTATATTTGTCTGATTCTGAGTATTTTTGGTAACACATCTCCGCCCTGATTCTCTGTGCGTGTGTGTCTGTGGTGTGTGTGCCGTTTGTAATTCGTGTGAGTTTCTTCATTTCCCCTAATATCTCTGGAGCCCTCTTTTGTTCCCTCTTTGTTTTATTTACCACCTCTATATAACATCTAAGTTCAAAGAGTGCTGTGAAAATCAGAAATTACGTACAGGAAAGTCTTGTTTCCAGGATCAGGAATTGGTGTTGAGGAGTCCCAGGGGGAATTATCTTGTCTTACCTTGTCTAAGTAAATTTTTTTTTTAAGTTCATTTATTTTGAGAGAGTGAGTGAGAGGGCGGAGAGAGACTGAGAGAGAGAATCCCAAGCAGGCTCGGCACTGTCAGTGCAGAGCCCTATGCGAGGCTCCATTTCGCGAACCCTGAAATCATGACCTGAGCTGAAATCAAGAGTCAGATGCTCTGTGGACTGACTCACCCAGACCCTCCTCGGTGGCTCCATGACATCATTATAGATGATGGAACTTGAAATAGATTGATTGGTATCCATTGCTAATAATGCTCCTCACTTTCTGATATAAAAATTGAATGAGTTTGTAGGTCTTCATCCGATTCCAGAAAAGGCTATTATTTGTCATTCTATGACTTTATTTCTCCTAAATGGCAAACATTAATATTACTCAGAGGGAGGTCCATTTAAATAGCATGATGTGACCCACAGTATATGACACATTGCTCCTAAAAGAGCTTCTTGAATAGGCCAAATGTTTTTTAAGGCTAAATATTAAATATGCCTTTTTACAATTATCTTTGTTGTTGCCGTGTTTTGGTTTTGCTTCGTTCCCTTTTGTTTTTGATGGAAACCACGCTCCCTGATTTTACCACGGTGGATAAAAATGTAAATCTTCCAGTGGGAACACTTTCAAGGAAACAGTAACAGTGCACATTTTGTAAAATCTATTTTCAAAAAAACCTATTTTTTAGAAGCCTACATCAGTTCCATATGAGCTGCTAAAATAGGTTTACTCTTTTCTCCAGACTTTCTCTACCTAAGTGGATTCCTCATCAACGCTGCAATTTAGTATAAGAAAAGTGCCCGACCAAATGCTTACAGATATACTTTACATTTTGTTATTTGGAAGGCACTGACAGCAATGCCTGTGTGGGAATAGAGAAAACCATTTTATTGCTACGCTGGAAAATCTACCTACAGCTCTGGGGTAGACGGACTCTAATCCCAGATCTGTCACCTAGTGTGAGTGAAGCTTTAGGCGAGCTCACTGTATTTCTGCTCCTTTTCCTGTATCTACGTGTAGAGATTAAATAAAGTATTATCCAGTCTTTTTTCAGATGATGCATAAACCTACTGAGTAAAGCAAAATAACTTCCGTTCCCCTGTTGTGTGTGTGGTGGTGGGCTCCCTGGGGAACTGGGTCTGCAGAGTTAAATTGCTGAAGGTTTTTTGGGGAGGGAAGGCTAACCTACAGGAGCCAGGATTGGAGGTAGAATGGAAGATGACATAGGGTGGGGACTGGGAAGACTGGCCTGTCCAGGGCTCAGTTACCTGGGAGACTGGCCCAATGGAAATGTCCCTGTGAACCTTACTGGGTCCCAGACTAGACCACACACTGGTTCTTTCTTCCTCCCTTCCCCCCTTTCTCTCTTTCTTCCTTCCTTCCTCTTTTCTTTCTTTCTATTTCTTTCTTTTCTTTCTTTCTTTCTTTCTTTTTCTTTCTTTCTTTCTTTCTTTCTTTCTTTCTTTCTTTCTTTCTTTTTTTCTCTTTCTTTCTTTCTTTCTTTCTTTCTTTCTTTCTTTCTTTCTTTTCTTTCTCTTTCCTTCTCCTTTCTTCCTTCCTTCCTTCTTTCCTTTTCTCTTCTTTCTTTCTTTCTTTCTTTCTTTCTTTCTTTCTTTCTTTCTTTCTTTCTTGATATATCTCACATGGTTTGCTATTTTAACCCTCTTAAGGGTACAATTCATAGGCATTGACTACATGCATATTGTTGTGCAACTATCAGGACCATCTAATTCAACAACTTTTTCATCATCCTAAACAGAAACTCTGTACCCATTTAATCACGTCTCTTACTTCACCACTCAGCCCCTGTTAAATCTAACTCACTTCTGCCTCTCTGAACAGATGTCTTAATAAAACTTTAAATATACCTTTGTGGAAAATTAGGAAGCAAGCTTTAAAGAAAAACAATGGGATATATATATATATATATATATATACACACACACACACACACATATATATATACACATACACACACACATACATATGTATTTGCACATATATATATGTATACATATATACATATATGTGTGTGTGTGTGTATATATATATGTATATATATATACATATATATATATATATATATTCTGCATTAGAATATATAGCTGGGAAGACTGAAGAATTAAAGAAAATAAATCAGAAATTCAAGGAGAGGAGGAAGAGATCAGGATAGATTTCAAACTTGTTATTATAGTTAAAGCACCATTATTATGAGCAGTGATAATTTATGTATATAAAATATATATGACTTTAACTTTTGGGATTTCTGGGGCATGAGCCCATTAATGTTTTATGTTAATGAGTATCCTTTGTTTGATATATGAGCACATATGTGTGGGGCTGGGTGTTCAAGATTCAAAATGGGACCAAGTTCCGTGTCTAGCTTGGCATGGAGCTGAGAGACAGAAAAGGCCAAAGTTATTGAGAGTAACTCAGGAGAGCCAAAAGCAAACAACCCAGGAGACCTAGGAATAATATGGGGTAGCAATGTGTTCTGCAGTTTGGAACACACACAAAATTATGAATAATAATGCTGATAAAGTAGTAACAAGACCCAGATGAGATGGTTTCTGTGAAACTTCAAAGTGAAGTCACGGGCATATCCTAACTGATCAGGAAATGTTCTTTTTCCTTCCTTCCTTTCTTCCTTTATTTCTTACCTGCCTTATTATGAAAATTAACCAGTGAATAATCTAAATACATTCTGTTTGGTATACCTAGAGATTAGTAGCTAACCACAAATATGGGAGCCCACCAAATGGTGGTTTGCTGCTCCATATAGCATGTGCTTAGTGGACATCACTTGTTTGTCCATCCAGCTCTATTTGTTCATCCTTGGGAATACTTCCATTGTCTTCTGGGGTCCTGCTCTTTTTTTCTTAACTGCAATTATTTGTTTCTAATGGAGGCAGAAAATGTTGATCCCTGTCTCGCAGAACATGAATCATGATTTCAGAGCGTGTGCACATGACCCTGTGCACACCAGTCCAAGTTCTCAGGGTCGGCTTAAATCAGAGCTGAGAAGAAATATTCAACCACTCTTGGAGAAACGGTGCTCTGTGAACATTCCCTTTACCCGTGGGTTGCTTTGCATGGAGAAGCAATGCGGTATGTGTTTGGAGTCCTGGAAATAGTGATGTTTCCTGATGGTTGTTTTAGCATTTTCAAATTTTAAGATGGGTAATCAATATTTTTCTTTTTATTTAAGCTGGTTCCATTTGGACTTCAGTCTTTGCAATTCAAATACCTTGAGCTTTTATTATGTTGAGTAAAACCCTGCCCTTCAGTTGCTTGGACTTTTGTTTAATTTTCGCTGTATGAATTAAACAACTTTATGTACATTTAGTCTATTAAAATTGTGGCGTCTTCTAACATTCGTAGCAGTGGTATCTTAATCTTTTTCTGTCAAGCTCCTTCACTCACTCCTCGTATGATACAGATCACAAATATTTACCATCCTGAAAAGCTTTCTTCGTGTTTGATGAAGTGATATCTCAGATCTCTTCTAGGGCCTTAACAAGACTGCTCTGCTCTATCTACGCCTCAACTTTGGACTGTAGGCCATTATTTCTTCTTTACCTACCTTCTGTAATCTTATTTCTGACCTTTAACTACAATAATCACACTCAATGCTAATTTCAAAATCCATATCTATAGTTCACGTTTCTTATTGCCTCCTGAACATTGACTCTTGAATTAGCAATTCCAACTCCAAAACAAAATTCGCCACCTTTATCCAAACTTGCTCTCTTCCTACAGTCCCAGGCTTAGTAAATCCTCTATAATCCACTAAGTCAACCAATATCAGACCTTCAAGTGATCAAAGCATTTCTCCACCAGGGTCCTCATCTGAATTACAGAACATAGGAAATTATTTGAGTTGACTATTTTCACCATTTTCTTAAAGATGGTAGATAACTATACCATTCTAGATGCATAGGACATAAGTAAGTTAATTATATACTGCTAGTGGCTTATGACATTAGGACTTAATCTCTCATGGAAACTCCATTATTAATATTTGTCTTTAAATGTTCTTATTTCATTTCTGTTTATTTCCATTGCCAATATAAAATTAGTTTCTTATATTATTGGAATTCTTTTCAAAACAATCTCCCTGCCTTATGCATTTATGTATTTATCAGAGTGTTATTTCTAAAATCATAATTGGACATTTCATCCCCAATCCTTCAATGGCTTTGTAATAAAATAAAATGATCTTGGGACATACCGTGTGGTGACGCTTTGTAAAATTTTTTGCCCCATGATGCCGATTTTAAAAATTGTCCAAAATGAAAGCACACACCATCACATTATGAAAAAAATAAT
Organism: Panthera tigris; assembly: GCF_018350195.1. Lineage (NCBI taxonomy): Eukaryota > Metazoa > Chordata > Mammalia > Carnivora > Felidae > Panthera > Panthera tigris. Next base: position 67,031,382 of record NC_056661.1, read on the forward strand.
AATAACCCTGAACTCTAAACTCACAAATTGGGAATATTCTTGGAAATATTTCTTCTTAATGTTTCTTGGCTTGACCAAACTAATGTCAAATTTTGGGTAAATATTTTTAAGACCGAAAATGTTTAAGAAAACAAAGATATTAACAATACTTCATGTAACCTATCAAAAATTAATGTATTAACAATTGTGGGACCATACCCCTCCATGACAGGGGAGTCAGAACTCAGAGCCTGAATTTTCCACACCAATCCAACTTGGTGGTGCCAGATTAGCAAGAGTCTTAGAATTGTCCCAGGGACCACCTCTAAACACCTTGCATTGATTTCTGTCCTCCTAAGAGCATATCATTTTATGGTCTCAGGATTTGAGTAGTAATATCAATATGAGAAAAGTAAAGTTAAACAACTTAAAAAGAAAAAGAAGGATTAGTAGAAATTATGGTTGAGCTACAATAATTAATGGGATGGATCAAGTGCCAGGTTTGGAAAGTGGTCAGGAATGAAAGGACCCCGGGTCCAATAAAAGAAACACGGGAGGCAGCTGTAATCGCTGTGTACCTGGCTCCTCCATTACAACTTGTTGGACCTTGGCTATTCACCACCTTTTATAGCATAAGGGATTGCAAACAACTTTAGCTTCTTTGCATTTGTGTTCGAGATGGAAAATTCTGCCCTACAGCTTTTATTTGGCCAGCTTCAGTCATGTGCCCCTGACCTTGGTGCCAGCATTCAAGGAAAGGAAATACCTGGCTTTTTTTTGGATTCTAGAATGCAGAGAATCACTTTCCCATCTACTGAGCAGCATACAATTTTGGACTTTTAGTTATGTAAAAGGGTTCTGATGATAAAGAGAAAAAAGCAGATATCTTCTTTAGCTCACCCCTTTTCATGAAAATCCATGTATATAATTCTTTCCATGACTCCTGTCTCCATGATTGTTTTTCTAATTAACTTTATGGTAGGGGCACCTGGGTGGCTCAGTCGGTTGAGCACTTGACTTTGGCTCAGGTCAGGATCTCACGGTTCATGAGTTCAAGCCCCACATCAGGCTCTCTGCTGTCAGTGCGGAGCCTGCTTCCGATCCTCTGTACCCCCCCCCCCCTCTCTGCACCTGCCCTGCTTGTGTTCTTTCTCTCAAAAATAAACATTAAAAAAAAACACACTTTATAGTAACTTTGTTCCTTCCTTCATCCCTTCCAAAGGCAGAGCCGGGTTGTCATAAGTAATTTCTCATAACCAGCTACAGAGTCTCAAAATGATGTCCATTTCTTCCTCATTTGCATTAGTATCTCATCTTAATATCCAAAAAGCACTGGAGGGAGGGGATTTGAGAAAACAGTGTCTTCCCCCTTGAGTTTGATTTTTTTTTCCCCCTGTTATGTAGCTCATAGGATATTAGGACCAAGCTTCTCTGGCTTTTTTTTTTTTTTTTTTCCTTTCCACAATCAACAACAACAGCACTGATCAAGCTCAATTTTGAAAAATTTCCCTATCGATATGGAAATGGATTTGAACAGTGGATATTCACCCGAGTTCAGAGGAAACCCTCTTTTCCTTTGTACACCATGTCTTCCCTTTCAGTACAAATTGCAAAAGTTAATGTGCTGTGTGTCCTTATTAAATCAAGACATTTCCTGTATCTCTCTTCACTAGTTTGGGATAATTGAAAAGCGTGTCATAGTTGATGCTAAGGGGGGATGCCCCTTTAGGCCAGAGGATCTGATCCACTATCTGCTGACCACTCAGGACCAAGGATCTCCCCAGAATCATCCCCAGATTAAGGAGAGCTGCCTTGCCAGAGAGTATCCTTCCTCCCAAGAGACAGCTGCCATCCGATGATAGGTCTACTTGGAAAGTACAGAGGCTTAGCCCCTTTATCTTAGTTTCTGAATATAAGACAGCTCTGAATATCTTGTCAGGTCTACACAGAGCCAGCTTGAGCTCTCTGTGGCAATTGTATCTCCGTTCAGTCTCTCCCTCAAACCAGTCTTCTGGCTCCTTCATAGCCATGGTTCCAAAGAGCACTACCAGTAAGTTTATATCCATGCAACCATCTCGAGGTCAGCCACAACCTTGGGTCATAGTAGAAAAAGGGATTGACATTTATACAAATATAAAATATCTATAGAGCTGATGTCTTTATCCACTAAGAAGATTATTTGTGTCACTATCTATGTTATATTACTTTAATGACAATGGTGAATGGCACTAAATATTAAAGAAGAAAATTACACCAATCTTACACTAACTTTTGCAGTAATGGAAAAGAGGAAAGACTTCCCAACTCATTTTATGAAGCCAATGTGAATTTGATGCTTATACTTGATAACTGGGTTTTAAGAAAGGAAAATTACAGGCCAGTATTTTTCACAAGCACGGGTGTAAACATCATAAACAAAATATATAAAATGAGAATACATCTCCATCATGTTGAGGTTTTTCCAGGAATTATATATATTTGGGAATATACAGAGAAGAAATCTGTGTGCCCCAGATTACACGAATAATAAATTTCTAGAAGTACTAAATGACATATCCAAAATTTTGAATCAACCAAATGCCAGCAGAAGAAGGGATAAATAAAATAGGGTATATTTACAATGAAATAGCACACAGCATTGAAGATAACTACAGCTCTACACAACAACATGAATAAATTTTGCAAAATAATTTTGAGTGAAAAAAATCCAGACTCCAAAGTGTGTATACTTTATGAATCCTTAACTTTATAGGATTGAAAGACAAGCACATTTCCTCTATGGGCATAGCAGTCAGCAAAAGAGCACCTTTGAATAAGAAGGAGGAGGTAATGATTATAAGGTAGTTACCTTGCAAACAAAATGACACTCTCTGCTCATGGAACTTATCATTTAGTTGGGGGTGGCAACCAATAAGCAAGCAAATAAACAAAATTTATACTGCCATTTAGTGATAAGGACAACGGAAGGGGAAAAAATATCACGAAACTAGGAAGGTAGAAAGTGTCAAGTTGGAAGGAGGGTGTGAGTAGTGTACAAGCTGCGTATTTTAATTCAGGTTGTCAAAAGAGACCTCATCAGAAAGTACTATTTACCCAGAGACCTTAAGGACATGAGAAAGGTAGTTGTGAATGAGTTTGAGACCATTGAACAATTTTGAGCAGAGAACTTATAGTTTTAAAGATTTATTCTGGCTTCTCTGCCATAAGTAAGGTGCTGCAGGTAAGCAATGAACAGGAAGACTATGGGGAGGATACAATATCCATGTGGGCTGGTAGTGGCTTAGACTTAGATGCTGGTGGTGAGGGAAGGGATGGGAAGATATAGTCGGATTCTTGGGATATTTGGGAAATGTAACTGATAGGATTTGCTAATGAGTTGGATGTGGAATGTGAGAGAGTAATCAAGAAGGAAAACAAAGTTTGTTTGACCTGACCAACAACAAAAAAAGTAGAATTCCCATTTCTTGGTGGAAATATCAGAACTTTGGTTATGAATTTGTAAGATTTGAGTTGCCTACTAGACATTCTAATGGAGATGACAGGACTTGAAGCTCAGATGGGTTCTAAATTAGGGTAAACACTTAACAATCCTGAACTAAATGTGTGTATTACTTACCTACACTGGGGTGGGGACCCTCAAATCAGTGAGTGAAGACAAAGAATAGAAATCCAAGAACTGGGTTTGAGGCATTTTGATCTTAAAGTTCAAGGAGTTGGAAAAGAGCAAGCAGTACAGGACCAAGAGATACCAACAGTAAAGGAAAAAACAAAAACAACAAAAATAAACAAATATAGGCAGGATTAGATGACGAAGGTCTTCCTCATAATTGGCTATGTGAAATGCTGCTGATAGGTCAGTAAGATGAGGGTTTGAAAATCACCCTTGGAGCCACGTGTGTGGAAACAACTGGTGACCTTGACAGGGACAGATTTTCTTCAGTGGTGGGTAGAAGCCTGAGTGTATGGGCTTCAGTATAAATGGGAAGGAGGGGGGTGTGTGCTTCATTACAGATGGTGAGAATACACAATTTCACAACAATTTGATCTAAAATAAGCGAAGAGATGGAGTAGCATTCAGAAGTGGGTGGAAAAATTTAAAGATTTTTTTTTTCTAAATGGAAGAAAGTATAGTATGTTTGCTGATGGAAATTAACATTGAAGGGGAAACTGATGATATAGAAGATAGAGGAGAACATTTCTAGTGTAATATCATTGGGTAGTAGAGGGAGGAATGGGCTTTGAAAGCAATATAAGGAATTCATACCTTCACAGCAAAAAGGAAAACTGTATGGCCACAGAGGTAAATGGGATGATGTGGCACCAGGATTTATAGATTGCTCTCTTTTCATCTTCTACTTCTCTCCAGGCTTGCTTGACTCTCTTTTCCTTAAAATTAGACACATTTTCTCTAATTTCAGTGTCTTTTTCTCATTGTTTGCTATTAGATATTTATGAGCGTTCATCGTTGAACTCCTTTACATGTGTACATATGTTACCCTTCTCACTTGCCACCATATCAAAACTGCCAGCATATCAAAATATATCAAACTCATCCACTTTGTATTTTCATTCCCTGCCTTAATGTTCTCCTTCTCATTTAGTAGCCAGCCAACATATTGCATACTTTGCTTTCTGTCTTATTCAGTATCTGCTTCTTCCACAATAAAATTGAATGAATGAATGAATGAATGAATGAATGAATAACTTCTTCCAGGAGGGAGCAATTGCTATGGGTTGGTCATAGTTTGGCATATTTTTGTCCAGTTTACAACAAACAGAAGTTATTAATAATGTACATTATTGACATTGATACACTAGTGAAACTGTTCCAGGGTATAACAGAAAATGGGATTATTCTTAAACTTCCAAAAGAGACTTGCATTAACCTCATATCAAAATCAAATAAAGGGATCACAGGGAAAGGTATAGACTAATCACTTACAAATCTATATTCAGGAAATTAAAATCATAATTATGAGTTGATTGGAAAAGAATAATGGTTTATAATAAACTAGGGTTTTTTTTTAAAGAATTCAAGTTGAATCTCTTCATTAACATATTAAGAGAAAACATAGTTATTCTTTTCATCACAGATCTTGAAAACCAGCTGATGAAACTCCGTATCCATTCCAGATGAGTGTACATGTAATCAAACTCCAAAGAACATTTAATTTGTTAAAAGAATCCTGCCAGAACCTACAGCAAATATTACACTTAATGTTGAAACCAAAGGAAACTGCCACACTGGCATGCTCGATGTCACCACAAGTATTCAGCACTCAAGTGGCCATCTGGTCAGTGCAATAAAGTAAATCCAAACAGTAGACTATGAATGGGGAGTTGGGGAATGGAATGGAGATTATTCATTTAATTAATAAGGTTATATATGTGAACGAATCCCAGAAAACTATAGGAGAGCTAGGAATAAACATGGCCTAAATTTCTCTATGATGTGCATTTACAATTTCAGTGCATATCGTTTTTAAAAAGACTATGGAATGTTATATCACGTTCAAAAACAGAAAGACAACATTTCTGTGTTAACAGTTTTCTATAAGTTGGTCTTTGGATTCAATTAAATTCCATTCAAAATCCCCACAAGGCCTTTATATAGAATATGGGTCAGCAAACCATGTCTCCTGAGTCAAACCCAACCTACTGCCTTATTTTGTGAAAGGAATTTTATTGGAACACAGCCATGACCATCTGTTTACAAATTGCCCTTGGCTACTTTTGCACTGCAACGGCAAAGCTGAGTAATTGTAATAGAGACTATATGGTTTGCAAAGTCTAAATATTTACTATCTGGCCTTTCACAGGTAATGTTTGCTGGTCCCTGATACAGAAGAAAAAAGCAAACCCTCCTATAGGCCAAAGTCATTCATAAGAAAGAATAACAAAAGTATATTACCTGTACCAGGTACTATCTTAACATGAATTTGTAGTAAATAATCCAGAATACAAAAGAATCTACAGATAGATGGGTATATATGGAAATTTGCTATGTAATGATGACTGACATTCCACTCAATCCATGGTGTTTGGACAAATGATTTCCATCTAGAAAAAAATAAATGGGATCCCCATTTCATAGAAAACTCAGAAATTCATTCCAAGGAGATTAAAGACTTAACTATGAAAGCTACTTTAAATTATTTGCAAAAAAAATGGTTACAAGAAAATTTATCCTATTATTAGGATCTTAGGGTGAACATTGATAGAAAGTCCTCTAAAACTGTGGGTTTTTTTTATTTTAAAAATGCATGAAAACACATATGGTTTGATTCTATTAAAATTAAAAAAAAAAATGAAACAGCAGAGCCAGAGCCCTGTACATAAATAAATATGCGTGTCTAGGAAAAACAATGATGTGGAGGCAGTTCCTAGATGATAAAAACAGAAAAGATCAGCCCACGGATGGGATTCTTTCTTTTTCCTTTCTTCTCACAACTGGGTGACAGTGTGTAGACATCAGTTTCCAAAAGTTGCTCTTATTTACTTAGTGGGTCTTCATTCCTTTCAGGGAAAGGGACAAAGTCTCCTTGGTTGGGGCCAGAATCCAGAGGAACTGGACAAGGCAGGGCTCGCCACCAAGGCCTGCTGTTGGAGAACATCTTCAGCCCAGACTCTCTCGGGGGCCATGAGTGCTGTCTGTATTGTTTTCCCCAATCTTCTCATTTTATACCTTGAAGCCAATGCCTCATTGAAAATTAAGTGACATTTTGCTCTTTTTTGCCATTGTTTCTTATGCAGAAATTCCCAAGGACCTTGTGCATGTAGGTGTCTGGTTCCTGGAGCTAAGTGTCCATTCAATAATCTGATCATTGCCACAGCAGGAAAGATCCCTGGAAACACGTAAGTACTATCAATCAATAGAAATAATTCTGGACCTCACACAATTCTTGGAAAACTCCATAATGGCTTCTAGCTTACCTTTACACATTCCAAGTGTGGAGTACTACCTTACTCTTATGAGAACGTCCATTCTATTTTTTTAAGTAGCTCTAGTTTCCATAAAATTCTTTCCTAAACTGAGTTTAAACTATTCATGTATGATATTAACCCACTGGGATACAAAGCTAGTACAATCTCTCACGTGTAAGACAAATGTCCAAGTTCATGGGGCAGCTGTTAGGTGGTCAGGGATTTTTCTTTCCCAGATTCACCCTCCTTGGTTCTTTCAACCACTCTTCTCTATCACCTCTACCCTTCTGCTCCTTTATTCTTAATCCATGATTCCTCTCATTGTGTTGATTTAGTTGAGTCTGGGCAGAGTTTTGGCCTGAACTCTGAGAAGAGGGATGCTCTCTAATTATTTATGATCAGAGCACGAATACTAATGATCTTGGTCTGTAAACCTGGAAGATCATATAACAAAGCAACCACTAGATACTGTGACAGATGGTGCATCTGCTGGGGGCAGGTAGGGTGTGATCTTCAGAAATGGGCTGACGGCCTGTGGCCACTTGGTTCAGAGGTATGTTGCACTGCCATAAACTTGGTAGAAAGAGAAAGGATTGTTCATCTTTAAAAGAAACATGGTGACCTTCTGTCTTCAGTTGGGCAGGACAAAATTAACGATTGATTCTACAGTTTCCACTCACAGGGGCTGGCCGTGCTCTGTGCGCAACAGGGACTGGGTAGTACTGCTTCTCTGGCTGGTGGCATATTCTCCTGACACCGTGGGAGAGCTGTCACCCCAACGCCTGTGTGTCTGAATAGACCTGGCCTACAGTTGCTTGTTTTTGGTGTGGTTCATTCAGTTTTATTTTCAATTCATTTTATTCTTGACTTCCCTAAGAAACAACACATTAGACTTTTATTACCTAATTACTTTGTGATCAAGGTGATGTTTTCTTCAGTCCACCTGCTCTACTCAAAGTCACGGTCACCAGTGAATACCAATGGTGAAGCCAAAAGAAAAGCAGTTTCCTATTTTTTGACATGCTTCAAAGTGAGGTAGCAACTCTCTTCTGTGACAAAATTCTATATTCCTGTGTTCTGTTAATATGTACTTCTTAGTATATAAAATCTATGGCCGTGTTTTATTGTTTTAAATAGTAAAAGTCTCTAATTTCACTTGAGTTCAAAATACTGGGTTTCTTTTTTCTTATAATCTTAGATACATTATAACCTTTTTGTTGTTTCATTTGGTAATATAGTTTTCCCTCATTAGGGAAACACCATATGTCTGAGCAATAAAACTTGCTTTCCAGATGTTTTTCTTCTTTAAAAATACAGTAACTAATTCATTTACATTTAAAGACTTTTGAAAAATTGATCTCACATCTTCAAATAGAAAAGACAAATTCTCTTTCCTACTTAAAAAAATGGCTGTAAATCTTACCAGTTAAATGGATAAAGGTGAATGATTTGCATGGCCATCCTGGCGATTAAACTTAGAAGGTGCCTGAGAGAGAAATGTTACACCATGGGTGTGCAATGATGTCCAAGCCAAAGAGAAAACTAGACATGCATCCTTGGCCCAGACAACTGTCAATGAAGTAAATTGGATTCTTCTCTTTTCCTGAAAAAACTGGCTAGGGTTTGGGACATCAAGGCAAACATGTGTTGACCACCTTGCCAAAGAAATGCCCAGAAGGAGGCACAGAGACGTTGATCATTGGGAGAGTTTTCTGCCCAGGTTCACTGCCGGATCTGTGCTGTGAGTAAGGTCTGCTGGTGGAGAGGAATTAGGTCTCTCTGGAGAGGAACCCAGGTTGAACATTGGCAGTGTCCTCATGCCTAGGCTCCCAGGGAAGTTTCTCTTTTCTCAGTGTCTTTTTGCCCCAGAAAATCAACTTCAGCCTCTTTCCAACTATGCTCCGTTGGAAATGTCTGTCCTCCATAGTGCTCTCCTGTGTGTCAGTATCTGTGCAGGTAGAGCCAGCTCCAGGAGTGCTAACGGAAGTCCAGGAGCATCAAGCAATTCTAAATCATTCTATCCTAACAGAAGAGAATGGCAAGATTATTGACAAAAAAACAAAACATGTAAACGAAATCATGAAACTATACTTGTGCATCTTTTATAGCACAATGCACACACTGGAGAACACAGAGCTGCTGGAAAGAACTTGTCAAGGGTGTTAGTCTTTTCCAAAAGAGCTGTGAAACTCCAGCAGGGAAATTATGAATGATGAATCAGATGCATTCAGACATAATGGATCCATACTTGGTGTCAACAAGAAGGAACTCTGCAGCTTGGTACTTGGACATATCCACAATTAGGTCAAAGGCGGATTACTAAAGGTCCAGAATATTTCTAGTCCCTAAACCAAATGGACAGAACTTACAATATCTTACCCAGCCTAGCTAATTTCAAAATAAAATGCATTACAGTTGCTGTCATCCAGTACTTTATATCTTATTGAGAAATCGTGAGGCCTACAGAGAGCAATGAAAACAGAAAGTATTCAGGGATGACAACAGTAAAAACTAATCATTTGTAATGACTAAGAACCATTAACCATTATTATGTTCCATGCATTCTTCCAAATGTTTTGTGTATATTCTTCCATTTATCCTTCACAGGAATCCCATGTAGTAGGACACTATTATTAATCCTGCTTTCCAAGAAAATGAGGTACAGAAAGATTAATTTGATGAAGAGCTCAGAAAATCAAGGAAAACATAGTTATCCTCATCACAGAGATGCATTATCTTGGAGGATAGTAAATGGGTCTTTCAAAGAAGGGGAAAAAGGAGCCTGGGATAGAATCAGTAGTAATTGGGAACTTTACATTAAGGACACAGAGAGTGAAATATGCCTGGAACCATTCTGGAGAGCTCTGTTTTTTCAACTAATGTCTTCTCTTAATAACATCATCCCATGACATTATATTTAACTTGACAGTTAACTTAATATCATGTCTAAATTAAATTAACAGTATTTTAGATGAAGTATTTTGGTCATACTTTGAACACAAACTATTAGTGCGGTCATTGAGTTAGCTTGATTGTCAAGCTTTTCCATAAATGGTAAGTATATAATATATGGGACATGTAAATGACCAAATGCACAAGCTTAATATGATTGACATTATTCCTAAGCTCAATACTTTCTGTAGATTCTCCTCCAGCAACCATGAAGCATTTATAAGATTTGACCCATGTTTTTCTCATGAAATAAATTTTAACATGTTTTCAAAATTGTTATAAAATAAATCACATTCATTAATCGCAATGAAATTAGAATTGATGTCAATAAAAACAAGTCTTTGTGAATAAAAAAGATGAATACACATTTTAAAGTAATATAAAATATTAAAAGGTAATATACCAAATCCAGTGATGTATAAGAAAGATATTTTTATGATCCATGTTGGTATATCATTAGAAAACCTATTAATGTAATTCACCTTATCCACAGTTTAAAAGTTTACATATTGTAGAGGGCACCAATAAATTATGCACATATATAACAGAATATTTATAAATATATGCATATACAATATGACTACATCAAAATATGGAGAAAAATTGATAAAATTTCATAACAGCGTATGGTACAGGAAGAAATTTCCTTTATGGATAAAGAGTACCTACCCAAATCTAAAGCCAACATTATACATAAAGTAAGAACAAAACAGGATGCTCTACTCATTTTTCTTCTTTTAAATGTTGTCCTAGAAGAGCTGGCCAAAATCAGCCACTAATTTTTATTCCAAAATGATTTAGCTTATTTTCACAAGAAAACCCCAAATAATTCCCATATGATTGCAATTAAGCAGAGTGTTACAAGTTTGATGGAAATAAAATAAATCCTAAAAGATTAAAAAGCAGTTGCATATATTTATCAAGGACAGTATAATTAATAAAAATAGCATTTATAATATCAAACTATAAAATACCTAAGGAAAATTAAACACAAGCCTGGGAGAAAATTTTAAAACAATAAAATGTTTTAGCAAGTTTAATGATAAAAAATTCAATATCTTAGTCTTCTCAGCTTTCCTTAAATTGTTTAAACTCTCAAATGCTATTTCAATAAAAATCCCAATTAGGATCTTAAATGGAAAGACCAAAGAGTACTTAAGAGATATTCCTAAAGAAAAATTATAAAGAAATATTTTCTATAACAGGTGTTCAATTCATAGTTATAGTAAATAAATGTTTTATAAGGATATAGGAAATTAATGGATATAAAGATAAGTAGATAGAAAAAGACTAATTTTTATGAAACTTGATATTTTGTGGGTATCGTGGTGATCATTGATGAAAGAGGAATTACCCAATTAACAGTACTCAGGCATTTTTACCCACATGAAATAATAAATAAATTTAGATCTTTTCTCAAATAAAACAGAAAAAAATTAATAAAATCCAAAGCAGGAAATTCATAAAGAAAATCAAAATAATCGTGAGCTGGTTTTAGAAAAGATCAACACTGGTAAACATATAGCCAGGCTAACCAAGAGAGAAAAAAAGAGAAAACACAAATCACTAATTCCAGAAATGAACAAGAAACTATCACAAGTGATGCCATTGACATTAAAAGAACAGTGATGGAATGTAAGTTCAACTCTTTGCCCCACAAATTTGAAACGTGGAATGAAATAGATCAATTCCTTGAAAACACAATTTACTAAAACTCAAAGAAGAAGAATGGACAATCTAAAGAGGTCTATATTATTAAAGAAATTACATTAATGATTACTAACTTTCTAAAATGGAAAACCTAGATGGTTTACTAGTGAATTCTACCAAACATTTAAGAAGAAATTATGCCAATTTTCTATGTTCTCTTCCATAACACAGAAATAGAAGAAATATTTCGTAATTTATTCTATGAAGCCAGCATTATCCTAGTGGCAAAAACAAACAATGACATTATTAGGAGAGAAATTATATCTCCTCTCACCAGTCCTATTCACCACCTGGAGATCTGAGCTGATGCAATATGAAAAGAATAGGAAATAAATGGTATATGGATTGAAAAGGAAGAAGTAAAATTGTCTTTGTTTGTAGGTAATATAATTGTCAATATAGAAAACCCCAAAAGTTAATAACAAAAAATGAACAAATAAGCAATTACAGGAAGGTCACCAAATGTAATGTTAATTTACAAAATTCAATTGCTTTTCTATATACCAGCAATAAACAACTAGAAAGAAATTACGCTATTTATATTAATATTAAAAATTGAAATAATCAGTAGAAACCTATCAAAATGTGTACAAGATCCATATGAGAGAAACTTCATCACCTTGATGAAAGAAATCACAAAAATCTAAACAAATGTATGTTTCATCATATTCACTGGTAGGAACATTTAATATCAAGGTGTCAACTCTTCCCAATTTAATCTATAGATTCGAGACACTCCTAATCGAAATCTTAGTAAGTTATTTATTGAATATTGACAAACTGATTATAAAATTTATATGGAAATAAAAAACCCAGAACAGCCAACACATTATGTAAGGACAAAGTCAGAAGACTGCTAAGTGAAATAAGTCAGTCAGAGAAAGACCAATACCATATGGTTTCATTCATATGTGGAATTTAAGAAACAAAACAAATCAGCATGGTGGGGAAAAACAGAGAGAGGCAGACCAGGAAATAGACTTTACTAGAGAGAACATACTGATGGTTACCAGAAGGGAGGTGGGTTGGGGAGGGAGGTGGGGGGGGTAGGTAGGTGAAATAGGTGATGGGGATTAAGGAGGGCACTTGTGATTAGCACCGGGTATTGTATGGAAGTGTTGAATCACTGTATTGTATACCTGAAACTAATATAACACTGCATGTTAACCACACTGGAATTACAATTAAAAAAAAAAGAAAAAAGAAAAGGAAAGATTTACTCTAAATGTGATGGGCATTAAGGAGGGCTCTTGTTGGGATAAGCTCTGGGTGCTATTCATACGTAAGTGATGAATCACTAAAGTCTACTTCTGAAGTCATTATTATGCTGTTAACTAACTTGGATTTAAATGAAATTAGAAAGAAAGAAAGAAAGAAAGAAAGAAAGAAAGAAAGAAAGAAAGAAAGAAAGAAAGACATCCATGCAAGCTAACAATAAACACATAAATAAAGTTACCATGATCCAGACAGTGTAATAAGTAATAAATAATAGATCAGTGGAACAGAATAGAGAGCCCAGAAATAAACTCCTATAAATATAAACAACTGATCTTTGAAAAAATAACAAATGCAATGAAATGGAGAAAGGAGATGATTATTTAAATAAATCATGCTGGAAAAACTAGACATCCACATGCAAAAAAACAAAAAGTCTAGACACAGATCTTATATTTTTCATAAGAAATAGGTTAAAAGTCTAAATTTAAAATACAAAACAGGGGTACTTGGGTAGCTCAGTAGGTTAAGCATCTGACTTCAGCTTGGGTCATGATCTTGCAGTTTGGGAGTTCAAGCCACACATCAAGCTCTGGGCTGACAGAGCTCTCCCTCTCTCTCTCTCTAAAAAATAAACATTCAAAAAATGCACACTATACAACCTCTAAGAAAAGTAATACAGGAGAAAATCTAGATGATCTTGATTTGATGATAACTTTTTAGATACAACAGCAAAAGCATGATCTGCAAAAGAAAAATTTGATAAATGGGACTTCATTAAGATTAACAATTTCTGTTCTGCAAACCATACTTTAAAGGGCATGAAAAGACAAATCACCAACTGGGAGAAAATTTTGTAAAATACATATCTAATAAAGGATTTGTATCTAAAATACACAAGGGACCTGTAAACCTCAGCAATGTGAAAACACAATGCAAAAGATTGGAACAGACTACTCATCAAAGAAGATATATAGATGGCAAATAAACATAAAAAGATGTTCAATCACATGGCATTAGGGAATAGTAAATTAAAACAATGAGATACCACCACACACCTATTAGAATGGTTCAAACCCCAAATCCTGACAACACCAGATACTGGTGAAGATGTGGAACAACAGAAACTCCCTTTCATTTTTGCTAGAAGTGCAAAATGGTGCGTTTTGGAAGACAGTCTGGCAGTTTCTTATAAAACCAGACATATGCATACGCTATGATACAGCAATAGGGCTCTTTGATATGACCAAATGAGATGAAAACTTATGTCCACACAAAAACCTGCACACAAATTTTTACAGCACTTTATTTCTTTTTTTTTTTTAATTTTTTTTCAACGTTTTTTATTTATTTTTTTGGGACAGAGAGAGACAGAGCATGAACAGGGGAGGGGCAGAGAGAGAGGGAGACACAGAATCGGAAACAGGCTCCAGGCTCCGAGCCATCAGCCCAGAGCCTGATGCGGGGCTCGAACTCACAGACCGCGAGATCGTGACCTGGCTGAAGTCGGACGCTTAACCGACTGCGCCACCCAGGCGCCCCTACAGCACTTTATTTCTAATTGCTTAAAATTGGAGGAAGCAAGATGTCTTCCAGTAGACCAGTTGATAAACTGTAGTACATCTATAAGATGCAGTGTTATTCAGTGATAAAGAGAAATGAATTATCAAGCTGCAAAGAGACCTGAGACAATCAATGCATTTTGCTAAGTGAAAGAAACCTATTTGAAAAGGCTGCATGCTGCATAATTCTAACTATATGACTTCAGGAAAAGGATCTCTCTAAAGACAGTAAAAAATACCAGTGATCACCAGGGTTTTGGGGATAAGGGAAAAGGATGAGTCAGTAAAGCAAAGGAAAGCTTTAGGATAGAAAAACTATTTTGTAGGATACTATCATGGTGACTATATGATATTACACATTTGCTAAAATCTGTAGAACTCTACAATACAATGTAAACTGGGCTTTAGTCAATAATATCATTGGTTCACCAATTTTAGCAAATGCACTACACCAATACAAAATGTTCATAATAGTAAAAATTGTACGTGGGAGGAGGAAAGAAATGGAATCTGTAGGAAGTCCCTGTACTTTCTACACAATTTTTTTGTAACCTTGAAGTTGCCCTGAAAAATACAGTGGTTTTTTTTGTGTTATTTTTATTTTCTTAAAATTTACATCCAAATTAGTTAGCATATAGTGCAACAATGATTTCAGGAGTAGATTCCTTGGTGCCCCTTACCCATTTAGCCCATCCCACCTCCCACAACCCCTCCAGTAACTCTCAATTTGTTCTCCATAATTATGAGTCTCTTCTGTTTTGTCCTCCTCCCTGTTTTTATATTATTTTTGTTTCCCTTCCCTTACGTTCATCTGTTTTGTCTATTAAAGTCCTCATATGAGTGAAGTCATATGATTTTTGTCTTTCTCTGGCTGACTAATTTCTCTTAGCATAATACCCTCCAGTTCCATCCACATAGTTGCAAATGGCAAGATTTCATTATTTTTTTGATTGTTATGTAATACTCCATTGCATATACATACCACTTCTTCTTTATCCATTCATGCATCCATGGACATTTGGGCTCTTTCCATACTTTGGCTATTGTTGATAGTGCTGCTATAAACATGGGGGTGCATGTGTCCCTTCGAAACAGCACACCTGTATCCCATGGAGAAATGCCTAGTAGTGCAATTGCTGGGTCGGAGGGTAGTTCTATTTTTAGTTTTTTGAGGAACCTCCATACTGTTTTCCAGAGTGGCTGTACCAGCTTGCATTCCCACCAACAATGCAAAAGAGATCCTCTTTCTCCACATCCTCTCCAACATCTGTTGTTGCCTGAGTTGTTAATGTTAGCCATTTTGACAGGTGTAAGGTGGTATCTCATTGTGGTTTTGATTTGTATTTCCCTGATGATGAGTGATGTTGAGCATGCTTTCATGTGTCGGTTGGCCATCTGGATGTCTTCTTTGGAGAAATGTCTATTCATGTCTTTTGCCCATTTCTTCACTGGATGATTTGTTTTTTGGGTGTTGAGGTTGGTAAGTTCTTTATATATTTTGGATACTAATCCTTTATCTGATATGTCATTTGCAAATATCTTCTCCCATTCTGTCGGTTGCCTTTTAGTTTTGCTGGTTGTTTCCTTTGCTGTGCAGAAGCTTTTTATTTTGATGAGGTCCCATATAAAGTGTTTTTTTTTTAAGAAGATTTTATTAAGATAAATGGGTAAATCAAATAAAAGATTATTCAGAAATTTTGAAAGTCCATTTTTGTTGGGTAACAGTTAATTTGTAGAATTTGTAGTATTACTGCCCCTTGTGTATTTTTTTATTATTTTTTAATGTTTATTTACTTTTGATAGAGTGAGAAAGAAGACAGCATGAGTGGGGAAGGAGAACAGAGAGGGAGGGAGACATAGAACTGGAAGCAGACTCCAGGCTCTGAGCTGTCAGCACAGACGTGGGGCTACAACTAATGTACCATGAGATCATGACCTGAGCCAATGTCGGATGCTTAACTTAATTGAGCTACCCAGCCCCCTCCCCTCCCACTCCTTATATATTTTTTAAAAGGTTTGTTCTTATGTTTAGCACGGCAGAAGGGATTGAGATGCATGTGACAAAATGGGCTGCAGTATCTGAGGCAGAAGAGGGAGATTGGAAGGAAATTTACACGATTCAGTGGATTGTAGGGCTCATCCAACTAAGAATGATAGTTGTTGGACTGATTGAAAAAATGAGCTAACAACCTTCTAATCCTAATTATAAAAAAAGTACATGAGCCTATAATGACATAAATGCATACATGTACACATGCATATACACATGAATGGTAAAGAGTATGCAGCTCCTTCTTACAGAAAAAGTTAGATAATATATACAGATATTTTACTCTCCCAGAGGAAAACTTTAATGCTCAACTCCACAGGAGCTGTTTCTTGCTTCCAGAGAATACAGTATGGAAAGAGAAAAAGCTAATTTTAAAGTGCAAAAACCTAGCAAGTACTACCATACCTGAGATCGGGATTAAGGTCACCACTGTGGCCTTGCAGATGTCATATCCCTCCTGACACAGCATGGTAAGAACACTTCACTTCTGTAAATTCTTTACAGAATTTCATAGTCTTCTAATCATGAGAAAAATGTTCATGAGACCCAAATCGTTCACCCTTCTACAAAGTATGTGGCCGATCTTCTAAATTGCTGAAATCTTGAAAAACAAGGAAAGACTGAGAAACTGTCACAGACATGAGGAGACTAAGTAGGTGTGATGACTTGAATTGGATTTTTGAACGTTCGTGGAAAAGCTAGAGAAATCTGAACAAAATCTGGAGTTCAGTTAAAAAGAATATGCCAGTGTGGGTGTATTAGTTTTGACCCATTGCCACAACCACCTGAAATGGTAACATCAGGTAAAACTGAAAGCGTCTATGGGAACTTTCTGTAATATCTTGATCATCTTTCGGTAAATCTAAAATTATTCCAAAAAACCTTCTGAAAATTTTACATGTTTATTTGTGTATTTGTTTGCTTGTTTGTTTTTTATTATTTATCTATTTCCTTATTTATTTAAAGTGAGCAAATATGGGTAGAACAATTGTCTGAGTGAAAGGAACTTGATTTCGAAGCCCTACATTGTGGTCATGTGCCTGCTTTGCTTCAGCAGAATGGGCTGGCTTCTTGGGCAACAAGAAGTTTAAAGATCCGGGCAGCCAGGAGATTTGGGATGCCATTTTCACAGACAAATGAGAGTAGGGCCTGAGGTGGAGAGGAAGATTGCATTGCAAAGGATGGGGAGTGACTGACTTGTTGGTTGGTGACCCGTCAGTTGATGACAAGAACCAAATAGCGTTGTCATTTTTAGAAAAACGCGGGGGAGTAATTGGTTGGAAGCAGAACTGAAGAGCACAGAGGACTTTGACCCATTGACCAACTCTGTAATTGGTAAAAGCTTTGGAATAGTAACTAAAACCGGAAGCAGGTAACCTGTCATTGTTTGAGGTTGCAATGGAAGTGAAGACTGGCACAAATCGGGGAAGACAAGGTGGGAAAAGAAACACCAGGAGGAAAAAAAAAATAATAGAGCTATGGTTGCCAGTTGTTCATAATAGCCCCATGATTCTTGCTTTATTTGTATTCATGCCATTGTGTGGCCTCTTCTCACAGAGAGTAGGGCTGATTGTGTCATCAGTAAGATTTTACGATTGTGTATGATGTCTATGGCTAGGCCTAGAAACTGTGGCTTGTATCTTGCATTCTCTGGAGTCCCTCACTATCAGGGAAGCCAGCTGCCATATTATAAACCCTATAAAGGTGTCCAGGGGTAAAGAATGGATGCCTCCTTCCAAAGCCAATACCAACATTCCGACCACATGAATGGGGATCCTAGGAGGCAGACATATGCAGCCCTGGCCAACATCTAGACGGCAACCTCATGAGAACCACCCAGGTAAGTTATTCTGTAGAAACTCCTCGAGGTAACAAATTATTGTGTTGTTTTTTTCCCCCAGCCATTAAGCTCTGATGATGTGTTATGGGATGATAGATGACAAATAGAAAGTGTAGGGGAATGTGTTTTCATAGACTGACCAGGTACAACTGGAGGATTCAACTGCTGGGCAGAGTTTAGGAGTTAGGTTTCTTGTACTACAAAGTAAGGCGATTGTTTCAGTAACTTGAAGTATTCTTTTCAGTTCTAACATTTTGTGACTCATTTTCTTTTGATGGTGTATGAAATGCACTCAACTCTGGTATTTATTGGTACTGAAATTTGCCCTTTGATACTGCTGGGTTGATGTTATGATTGATGAAGAAGTAGTCTTTGACTTAAGCCTTTGAAGTCAATAAGCCTCAGAATGTTTTTATTTTCTTTCTTTTATTTGTACCTTATTGTAATTTAAATCGGCGATCATCCTGCACTGCAGGAACGCTGTTATATTGTACTTTTTATAAGGACTCAAGCTTAGTTTCATTGTACCGATCAGTGATAAGACCTACAAGTGTTATGAATATGTAACTTCCAGTCAGAATTTGGATGATATTCAATGAGTGTGGAGAGATTAGGCCAGAAAGGCTTTTAAATCTAAGTGGTTAGAAAAATTGTAAAGGAAAAAGCTTATTTGTGTTCTGACTTATTTTAATGCTAATAGCAAATAGAATGGCAAGGTTGTTAAGGTTTTGAGAAAACCCTTGCTTTATTCATTTCTTCTTCCTCCGACAAATTGGCGAAGATCTGACCCGTTTGAAAAATACTTTGAGTGGAAACTTGAATCAGGTTTAAGAACCAACTCTGCCACAACCTGATAACACAGCTTCCAATGTAGTTGTCAATTTCTTTTTAATAGTAACTAGGAAAAATTATGAAATAATTGCACAGTGGTAAGAAATCTTACAAGTTAGTTGTTTAAGAAATGATTTCATTGGTTTTATTATTTTCACTGCACAATAACCTTACAGGCATACCAACTTTCACAAATTTGAGGTATGGAGAATGGAAGAAATACAGATTTTTTTTTAATTAGTAGATGTGGAAGTCTATCTCCAAATGCAGTATTTTTATATCAATCCACAGGTGTTTCTGTGCCCACAGTACCACTGTGCAATCCATTGGAAATATAAAGCTAGATAGGTTATGTCCACTGTCCTCCAAGAATGTCTACAAGGTTGTTCAATAGTGAGATGACATAATTGTAAATCCTATGAAAAACATTTGTGAAGGAAGCACACAAAAGCACTTAAGTAGTCTCTAAATCACAAGACTCCAATAGTAGATAGTGTTAGAGCTGAGGTTCGAAGCCTGTGTAGGAGTTCAACTTACTCAAGGCAAGAGGATGGCCATAGACACACTGGATAGGGACCCATGAGCAAAGACACAGATATCTAAATAGTATATGATCAAAAATTTACGAACAGCTCTGGAGAGTGGAAGAACGTATTGTGATAGGCATAGAGTAGGATTGAAACCATCCAAGAGGGCAGGTGCCAGTTCATAAAAAGCTTTATGAGCTAAACTGTGGACTTGGGATTTTACCCCAAAAGCTATAGCTATAGGCAACAAATGAAGTATTTAAGAATGTTAATTACCTAATCCATTTTATAATCAAGACTGGAAACATAGAGTGGATTTAATGTGGTTCATACTGCAAGGTTTTGGAAAATAATTGAAGTGTGGGGATAAGAATTTGGGCTTGAGCAGACTGAGGACTGAAATGTCAGGAGCATGAGTGTCAAAAAGGACATTCTGCAATGGTGCATTATGAAATCAGCTCTACTTGGGCAATTGTCTTTGCTCTCTAGCCCCTGTAGACCTTACAGTGTGCAACTTGGTACAATGGTGGGTTGAGGCTTTTACTCTAAATCTATAAAAAGTGTTTCTTGAATGGGCAGGTTACACTCATAAGTGAATAAAATCCAAGGAGGGGGTCATGAGCTTCTAGTCAATAAGAGATGTTTAACAACCTGAGTAACAAACATTTTCACCAGGGCTTGCATCAGAAGAGGCAGTGAAGTTACCGCCATCCTCTGAGAGCTATTGTGGGGTTGCCCTCATCCTAAGATTCTTGTGAATAGAGAATTTTCTGAGATATCCTAGGGTCAGTTCCTGCTCATTACACATCAGCCACAGTTTCTAAGTTGAATGTAAAAAGATAAATTCTTCAAATTAAACTTTACCTTTCTTGTTTTCCACTCATGATTTTTTCTGAAATATTTAATGAGATTGTGATGAAAGCTGGTGTCCTGTGAAGTGTTTTTTTCCTGACTAGCCACTCAGAATGTCTGGCTATGTGTACTTCCAGAACATATGATACATTGAGGAGATTTATGAAGGGGAAACGTGGGGTACTAGTCCACATCAGGTGTCAGTGTTCTGAGATTTGCAGTTGAGCTTGAAAAGAACGTGTGGGTATGTTTTTTAAAAATGGTAATAGAGCAGATTTCAAGAATAAGGGCAGAAAGGGCCAAATCTTTTAGTCAAAAACAAGCAAACAAAAAACAAAAACAAACAAACAAAAAACCAAAAAAAACAAAACCATAAAAAACCAAAAACAAAACAAAAACAAAAAAAACAAACAACCCCCCAAAAAACCAAAAACAAAACAAAAACAAAAAAACAAAACAAAAAAAAACCATAAAAAACAAAACCAAAACCCCAAACCAATCAACAAAAAAAACAACCAAATCAACCAACCAAACAACTCCCCCCTCCCCAAAATAAGAACAAGACCAGTCAAGTATATTGTGACAAGTAGAACAATGCTTTCCCAAGATGGCAGTGTCCTAATCTCCAGAGACTGTGAACATGTTCTGTCACATGCCATGTAGGAATTAAGGTTAGTAGTTTAAGATCAGCTGATCTCAAGACCAGGCGATTTTATCCTGGCTCATCACTGCAGGCCTAATAAAATCACAAGGCCCCCTCAAATGCGGGAGAACGAGGCAGAAGAGTCAGAAACAGAGAGATGGCAGCCTGAGAAAAATTCAGCAGCTTTGTTGGCTTCAACGATGGCAGCAGGCAGCCAGCCAAAAATGCAGCCAGCCTCGGAGCTGGAATAGACAAGCAACGGATTCTCTCCTAGAGCCCCTGTAGGAATGCAGTGCGGCAAACACCTTGATTTTAATCCAGTGAAACCCATTTCAGATGTCTGGTCTCCAGGAAAACTACCTACCATAAGGCAACAATTTGCATTAAATCACAGTAATTTGTTACGATAGCAATAGAAAACATTTCTCCATAAATCCATTTATTCCTTTGGGGGATATTGTTGGGCCATACAGGTTACATGTCTACTTGATATTCAGAGACGGCAGGGCACATACAATCTACATTGGAGTAGTGAGATCTGCTGCTTTTCCATGGCCCATTGTTCTTGGATTCGCTGATGTCTTTCTTTTGTCTCTCTTCATCTCACTTCCTCCCACAACAAAACATCCTCCACATGGAAACACCAAGTTTGTACACGGATGGTCAGAGGTTTCAGGATATTCTAGGGTGTCTGTGACTTACATCAAATATTTACCCCGAATATGTTCTTTGACAGCCACCTTTCTACCCTGAGAATGTAACAGAAATGTTTAATATGTCACCAGTGGTGCAATTCCATCTTACAAGAGAATCCAAGACATAAAAAGTGAGAGATGCAAAAGCATTTTTTTATGCTGTTGTTACATGCTTGCTGATTTTTAAAAATCGTGTGTTTGTTTTTCTTTGTTTCCCCTTAATGGCCATAAATTCTTACCTTAGCTGGCTGCTCAGTAGAAATGAGCTAGGAATGGCTTGTCACTGGTTACATAGGAACTCCAACATTGGTGTAATAAATATATTAAGTGGTAATTGGTCCTGCAAAGCCAATTCTGTCAGTCTCTGCAAATACTTCTAAACTGTTCATTCATGTATTGTTGAGGTGTTATTTAACAATAATACTTAGCTCTTCATTAGTCATGTTATTTGTACAGGAGGGGTAAGTGTGCATGTAAGAACTTGAAAGGGAAGGCTAATCTTGAAGAATAAATAAGCCAGACCCTCTGGTGTTTCATTATTTAGGACAAGGTGGCAGGGGAGAGATGGCAGGGGCCAAGGAGAGGACAAGGACTCAGAAGTGGCTCGACACATATTTCCATGTTTTGCAGCATTGGGGGCAGAGTTTAAGGAGGGAGAAAGTTTGCCAAAATGTAAATTATTTTAGTCTTAGATAAAATGTGTTGGAATGTTGGTGGTATAACCTGGTACAGATGTTAAAAGTATTATAGAAAATGTGGGGCCAGAGTTCAAAAAAGAGCGTCTGCACAGATTCCAGGACTAAAAGAAGCCCATATACAACAATTTCTGTGAAAAGAAGGAGTAAGGAAGAGGAAAGGAAGAGGGCAAAAAGAAGCAACAGATGAAAACAAAATGGCATCCTCTAGCAAAAGAAACTTAGATCAGTATGTTCTTTTTTGTTAGGTACATATAACACTTTTGGTGGTTCAGGCATACTACCCCTGTGAGGGTGCTTTTTATCAGGAAAAAGTATATATATAAATATATATATATATATATATATATAATACATAATACATAATTATGTATTACATACACTATATACAACATATAGTATTATAGACAACAGAATTACATTATATAATTATGTAATATATATTCTTATTATATATATATATATATATATATATATATATATATATATATATATATATCTGCTGGGACACCACAACAAATATCACAGACTTGGTGGTTTACATAGCAGAAATTAATTTTCTTAAAGCTCTGGAGGTGGGAAAGCCAAGATTAAGGTGCTGGTTGAATTGGCTTCTCCTGAGGCCTCTCCTTGTCATGTGGACAGCTGCCTTCTCACTGTCCTCACGTGGATTTTCCTGCGTGTGTGTGTGTGTGTGCATCCTTGGTTCCTCTTCCTCTTTTATTTATTTATTTATTTATTTTATTTATTTGTTTGTTTGTTTATTTATTTATTTTGAGAGAGAGAGATAGAGACAGAGAGAGAGAGAGAGAGAGAGAAGGATGGGGGGTGGGGGAGAGAGGGAGAGAGAGACTCCCAAGCAGTTTCCATGCTGTCAGCAAAGAACCCAATGTGGGGCTCGAACTCAAGAACCGTGAGATCATGACCTGAGTCAAAATAAAGAGTCAGGCGACTGAGCCACTCAGGTACCTCTCTTCCTCTTCTTATAAGGACATGGCCCTATTGGATTAGGGCCCACACTTAAGATCTCATTTAACCTTAATCACCTCTGTAAAGGTTCAGTCTCCAAATATAGGGGGTTGGGGCTTCAACATATGAATTTTGTGGAGACACAATTCAGTCAAAGGATCCTGCAGCCACAGCTATTCAGCATCCCCAGCTCCTGATGATTAAGGTCATTAGATCAGAATTGGACACTTGAGTTAGGAAGCATCATTTGTAAACCTAAATTTTTTTGTCTATATTTGCCATTGAGACTCAGAAGGCAGGTCCTTGGCAATAAAGAATGAATAAGTAAATTTGCATTTGTGGGCTGAACCTCCTGTGATTTGGAAGGACCATGCGTGTTGATGAGCGTGTCTGTATATGGAGAGGAGCAAGGGAAAGGGTCACAAAAACAGTGGCCAAAGAACAGTCAAACTACTTCCCAGTCACACTCTGGCTTCCAGATCACTAAGCTATCCTTGAGTAACTACAAATGTTCCTGATACTTTAAAAAACTTCCTTCTTTGTTAAAGTCACACCTAGGGGTTAGTGTGTGTCCTCCAAAATAAATTTGATTTAAAAAGCCAAGGATGGAAGAAAGAAAGAGAGAAAATAAAATCTCCTGGTGAAAGTATGTGCCCAGCTTACAGTTCATCTGGACATCAAGGACAAGACATTGTTCTGAATAAAATACAGGCTTAGGTTATGATTTCCCTCAGGTGGTGGGCACTGACAGATTATTGAAGAGAACATATCAAATTATCGTCTGTTTTAATGAGAGCATTGTCTTCAGTTCACTGGGACTAGAGAATAAGAAGGAAAAATAAACAAAAGTCATTCACTTCTAATACTCTTCTGCTACCATTGGTAGATGCCAAAACAATATGGGAAAAATAAATCCACACTTCCATCTGTTCTTCAACCCTAGCATGAACTTTAGAAGAACAAGTAAAACAAACAAAAAAGTCTGCTCCTTAAGGCAATGGAAAACAATAACGAATGAACCAAACAAAAGTAAGTAAGCATCCTTTGAAGTCTGTCATTCCTTAGGGAAAATCAATCATGGGCAGAACTTGTTCAATGGATTTGAATTCGATATAACACCAGCATTTCTTTCTTTTTAATGTTTATTTTATTTTTTTAACACATCTTTTTTTTTTTCAGGAATAGAATCTAGTGATTCAGCACTTGCATATAACACCTAGTGTTCATCCCAACCAGTGTCCTCCTTAATGTCCCTCACCCCTTCAGCCCTCCTCCCCCACCCCCAACACTCCATCAGCAACCCTCAGATTGTTCTCTGTATTGAAGAGTCTCTTATGGTTTGTCTCTCTCTCTCGCTCTCTCTGTTTTTATACTATTTTGCTTCCCTTCCCTATGTTCATCTGTTTTGTATCTTAAATTCTACATGAGTGAAATCAGTCCCCCACATGTCTCATTTTGGAGATCTATGAGAAGACACATATATCATGTGCAGGCTTTGAATGAGAGCACTTTGTGCTCTCCTCCGTCACATACACACCCTATAGCCTTCACGCTCAGTATAGCCTCTATTAGGAAGGGATAACTGGGATTGCTGAGATTTTGTAATCCATTCCCTGTAAATGGTGCAAGTCAATACCACTGTCATTCTTCTTATCCTAATTGAGGATCCCTGCCGGATCCTAGTCTACTCCAACAGAAAATCGTGATGCCTACACCCTGACATTCTGCTCACTTGGTTGTGGACAAACACCTAGGCTTAGTACATGCTCAAGAAATTCTTGCCTTCTGGAAAAAAGGGACTGCACGGTTCTGTGTTTGCCCCAACTAGAACCCAGAGCTAGATTCGTTTTCCTGGGCTTCCTAAATGACTGTGACTCCAGATGGGGGGCTGTAAACTAGCTGCAGTGGACAAGGGGACAGGAGAAGATTCACGGTGAAACTGAAGCCTGTCTAGGCTGATTCCAGTAGTACCGAAAGACCCAACCAGGATGAAGGGTGCATGGCAACTTGCAGAGTGCTGCCATTGGGAAAACCCAGTTTCATGGGGCTCAGTGGACAACTACAATAGATACAGAGATCTGACGACCTAGAGGATAAGGGAGGGGAGGCCAGAGTGACTGAGATTTAAGAGATAGTCATCAGTCAGATGACTGAAGTCTGTACACAGTACAAAGTTGCTTTGGGTTTTCTGTATAATCCTTTTTTTTTTTTTTTTGTCTTCCTTATGTGATACTCAGGCTATGCTTGAGCCAAGGTTCCCGCACAAGACAGCATATTTTCCCAAAGGTTGATATATTTACCATTTTTGGTTTTAAAACACCAAGACACAGATAATGAGAAGTACTAGGAGAAGTTAAAGCAGGGGGTGCATTTTCAGTTGAGAAAAGGCATATTATTAATTTTAAAATATTTAAGATGTATATCTCATTTGCATCTATGTGACGAGCAGTAGATCTTAGATGCATCGCTGAGCTGGGGAAAGACCCTAAGAGTTATACAAGATGCTGAGTATTTTCTGTGAGGAGTACACTGTCCCTGGATAATCAGGCTAATAGCCTAGAACACATTATTCCCCACCCCCACATTTTGATGGTCATTCAGGTCTTGATCAGAGTTGTAAATAAACCAGAATAATAGTTAAAACAATGCTCTGTTTGTTCTCCTAGCATCGTGTTTTGTGGGCTGTGATTTTCTATGACCTCTCATCTCACACTGGGAAAATATAAATGTGATCTTGAGGTGTCAACGGCAAAAGTCAAAGTTTATTTCTTGCTGGCTGAGTTCAGCTAGCATCATTATTCTCAGAGGTTCTCGTTGAGGGGGCAGGAACTGCAGGATGAAATGTCAGCACGGACCAGGCTGCAGCAAGAGCTCCTAATTGGCTGCATCACAAAAAGAGGAAAGTCAGTCATTGGGTCCATTTGCATCATTTCTGTGGTCACTACTTGTGTTCAATTCCAATTGCAAAATACATATTGCTAATAAATATGAAAGCTCTTGACTTTTCACTTTAATTTCAAGTGAAACCAATAATACTCTCTTATTTGTCACTAATAAAGTCACAAAATGTGTTGAAATATTAATGATAATATTGTTTTCTGCCTAGTATATTATATTTAAATGTCCTAATAATGGATGTAAGTAGAAATATCAGTTCATTAAATAAGAAATCAGAACAATTCACTTGCTAGCATCAGGTATTGACTAATTACATAGTTTACTCTTTAGTATAATATGCTACTTTTCATATGTAGATGGATGATATTTCCCCTTAATGTTAGTTTCATTAATAATTATTAATTGCTTTAGCTTAGAATAGCAAAAGATCTTTGGCTACGAAGAATACTGTCATTGTCAGTATGATTATTTCATTTTCAGTGATTAATGATGTTGGCATTTGGTTTCTAATAAGATCTTATTGCTTTATATTTTGCAACATTCTTTTTCTAGAAACGTCAAAAGACTTTTTTTTTCCTTATGCCATACAATAGTGTACAAAAATAATCATCTCAGTTTTTGAATGTTAAAATCATTAACAATTTCTTTAGGAAATTATTCATTTATTTAAATAATGCATGTAGAAGAGTGGCATGTTTTACATTTTTTTAGTTCTTTATTTTGAGAGAGAAAGAGTGGGGGAGAGGCAGAAAGAGAGAGAGAATTCAAAGTAGGCTTCACCAGTGGTGGGGCTTTGAACCCAGGAACCGTGAGATAATGACCTGAGCCGAAACCAAGAATCCAAAGGTCAACCAACTGAGCCATCCAGGTGTCCCACACTCTTTATATTTTTAAACCAAATCAAATAGCTTAGAACTTTTTGTGTGCTGACAGTTGATTTTGTAATGTCCCCATTGATATCTAAGTAATTGTATTTTTCCCATTAGCCTCTTCATGTGTGAACTTTATTAAACTATAATCTGAAAATATTCTTTAAGTGAAAGATGCTCATATTTGTTCCAGAAATACACTAAAGTGTATATTGTATCAAATAATTGGGCCTTGCCTAATACATTTCTGCATTAGATACACTCCTGACACAATTTTAATGCCATACTTAACAATTTATCAATGCTGCTATTCCATATTTATATACCTGTTAGAGAACTCAACCAGTTTTCTAGGAATATTAAAGAGGAAATATATTTTTTAAAAGACAAATGATTTTCCAGATTCCTGTTCAGAGATACTGGCAGCAAAATAAAAAAGGTTGTATAGTTGCTTACAAATGGATGAGACTTTTGGAGTGAAAGAAAAATCATGGTGTAAAAATAGCAATTAGAAATAAATGGCAGATGTCCAACAGTACATAATCCGTGTAAAAGGGTTACAAGAGAAAATCATATTAGTTAAGTCAAGAGTATGGTTGGAGATTTCTGGATACTCACATAATAAGCAGAGGATAAATACGAACTGGCTCATTAACTGAAGATGGTTGTGGGTTAGAGACACCTTATGGGAAGGAACAGATGAGATTGTATTTGGGGAAGTAGCTGAGAGAGACCCATATGGCAGCTGTGATCCAATGCTTTGAATGACATCCTTGGCTGGAAATGTAAATAATCTCAATTCTTCCCAGAACCAGGCAGTAAAAGGGAAAGGATTTGTTTTGCTTTGTTTTGTTTTGGGGGAAAAAGTATAAAAATTATAAATAGTTTTGATTTTTCTCACCTCATTTATCACTCCAATTCCAAGGTAGAAGCATATTAAAATCTGGGTATTGCTTTTAAATTTTTTTTAATGTTTTTATTTATTTTTGACAGAGAGAGAGAGAGAGAGAGAGAGAGAGAGAGAGAGAGAGAGAGAGAACGAACATGAGCGGGGGAAGGGCAGAGAGAGAGGGAGACACAGAATCCGGAGCAGGCTGCAGGCTCTGAGCTGTCAGCACAGAGCCCGACGTGGGGCTCGAACTCATGGACCGCAAGATCATGACCTGAGCTGAAGTTGGATGCTTAACAGACTGCCCCAAAAACTGGGCATTTCTTTTGATGATGAATATCAGTAGTGAAATTATGTGCTGTTAATGTTCATCTTGGAACATAATTTGGCTGCTTCTGTATCCCAAGTCTTATTGCCTGGTTTATTCTTAAGAAAATGATTAGAAGACGGTTAAATATTAAATAAAATAATTTTAAAAGGCTAGGTATTTA
This sequence comes from Panthera tigris, assembly GCF_018350195.1. Classification (NCBI taxonomy): domain Eukaryota; kingdom Metazoa; phylum Chordata; class Mammalia; order Carnivora; family Felidae; genus Panthera; species Panthera tigris. The sequence goes on from NC_056661.1 coordinate 67,059,973, forward strand.
TGGGGGCAGACATACCCTTTATCTAACTGCCACACTAACCTTCAGATTGTGATGATGGGAATGAGTTTCTCATGAACATTTTTAGTCCCAGTTATTCACCCGAAATGACTTAGGGATAAGTTGTACAGTTGATGTGGTAAACGGTTGCAGAAGTAGATGACATACCATGTTCATACTTAGTTGCCTCAACCACACTGCTATTTTTCTGGAAAAAAGTACAATAAAGAGTATAAAATTACCTCTGAGATATTGCACAACTTCAGATACATTTGCTTGCGGAGCCTGGGTGCCTCAGTTGGTTAAAGGTAGCTGGACTCGTGATTTCAAGTCAGGTGATGATCTCATGGTTTCCGAGATTGAGCCCCCGCCTCGGGCTCTGAGCTGGGTCTGGAGTCTGCTTAAGATTCTCTCTCTCTCCCCCTTTCTGCACCTCCCTCTCTTGTGTCTGTGTGTACTCCCCCTCTCTCCCCAAAGAAAGTACATTTGCTTAGTGTTGAAAAATAATTATTAGTAGCTGCTGCACATTATTTTTTCCCAAAGTCAGAGAAAATATAACAATATTATCTTTCTTACATAAACTAAAGGTAGGAAACCACACTAGTATTTTCTTCAAAAAACAGATCAGCTTCCAGATTCTGGAAAGATATGAGACTTAAGCTAACATCAGAGTTTTCATTATGCTGAGAATATTTCCTTTGCCAGCTGCCTTTGTTACAACAGCATATAGAGACAGTTTTGAATAATCTTGCTGGCTTTCTGGATAGAACGAATGTAAGATCCCTCTGTTAGTGAGACCTTTTTGAAGATTCTGACCAAATACTTTCTGAAAAGTTTCAAAAGCTTTGAGTTCAGCACACATTTCTAATAAATTCTCAGATACAATCTGATTCTTTTCCAGTAGAAGAAAAAAACAAGAGATTAACACCTATGAGGGAAAAATGATAGAATTTATGAAAGGCAGTGATGACATTGTGTAAGGGAAATGGATAATACTGGATAGGCAATATTAAAAATAGAGGTGAAACAGTATTTAGATACAAAATTAAAATTCATTTTCCGTGAAACAAAAATGAAATTTACTTGCCAAACGATGCATATCTTGGTTATGTCCTGGAATTTGAAGATAACTAATTATTTATGCATAGAGAAAGAAATTGTCATTCTCTTACAAGGGAAAAATATCAGACTAGTCTCAAATTAGGCACAACTGGGACTCAATGATTAATACAAAACTGAATGGCAATAAAATTTATTTTTGTATAAATAAAATTTATAGAAAATAAATTATAAATAAAATGATAAAATTATTATATGAAGTTCTAAGAATCTAGGTGTACCACAAGTTTTTTTTTTTAACTTTTTAATGTTTATTTATTTTGGAGAGAGGGCATAAGCAGGGAAGGGGCGGAGAGAGCAGGGGACACAAAATGCAAAGCAGGATCCGTGCTGTCAGTACAAAGCCCAATGCAAAGACTGAACCCGTGAACCCGTGAACTGTGACAGGATGACCTGAGCCAAGGTTGGACGCTCAACTGACTGAGCCACCCAAGTGCCCCACAAGTGTTCTGTGTGTGTGTGTTTCTTTGTTTAATACAAGCAAGATCAGACATTTAAGGTATCAGTAAATATACCATGGAATATACTTATGATATTTTAAATTTTTTACAAACTCTAACCACCCAAGAGATGAATCAAAAAGAGAGGAGGAGGACTCCTGGGTGGCTCAGTCTGCTAGGAGTCCAACTTGGGCTCAGGTCATGATCTCGGGGTTCGTGAGTTCAAGCCCCACATTGGGCACTGTGCTGACATCTCAGAGCCTGGAGCCTGCTTCAGATTCTGTGTCTCCCTCTATCTCTGTCCCTCCCCTGCGTAAACTCTCCTCTCTTTCTCTCTCCCTCTCTCTCTCTCTCTCAGAAATTAAAACAAAACAAAACAAAAAAATTAAAAAAAGAAAGAGTAGGGGGTAACTAGTGAAAAAAGTGCCAGGAATTAAAAAGAACATAATTGGATATTCAATACATCAAGAGATATTAAGAGTATATTATGAATAAATTTAAGCAATTTGTTCAAAATGTAACAACACAGATGAGAGAAAAAATAAATAAAATTTAAACTTTACTCTCTTCTTAAAGCAAAGGAGATTAATTAATGAATTCTCCAAAAATTTTATGGAGGAAATTACATCAAGTTTGCATAAACTCTCCTCAAGAATGGAAAAAGATGGGGCACCTGGGTGGCTCAGTTGGTTGAGTGTCCAACTGCAGCTTAGGTCATGATCTCACAGCTTGTGGGTTCGAGCCCCACATCAGGTTCTGTGCTGATGGCTCAGAGCCTGGAGCCTGCTTCAGATTCAGTGTCTCCCTCTCTCTCTACCCTTCCCCCACTCATGCTCTGTTTTTCTCTGTCTCAAAAATAAATAGACATTAAAAAAAATTAAAAAAGAATGGAAAAGGAAAATTTTCCAATACTTTTAATGAAACAAACATGTATTTGATGCCAAAATTCCATGAGGATATTATAGCAAATGAACAGAGATGCAAAATCTATGAACACAGATAGGAAAATACTCCATTAAAATAGTCCCAAGACAAATCCAGCAGTACATAAATATATATATATCAGGACCAGCAGGTTTATTTCAGAAATGCAAAGTTTGCTTAATGTTCTAAAATCAATAAATATAACTTACTGCACTAAAAAAAAGAGAAGAAATCTTATGAAAATCCCAACAGATAAAGAAACATACTGTTTTCAAAATTAAAAATCATTGAGTAATAATAATAAAAATTGCTTAGCTGACCAGCCATAGAAGGGAACCACCTGATTCTGATAAAAGGCATCTATTACAATCTTATAGCTCATATAATTTGCAATAGTAAAAATTAAGAATTTTTCTCTAACAATAAGATAAATAACAATAAGAAGAACACAAGGCTAACATTGTTACTACTTTGCAAAACAAATCTTATTCTCTAATTAAACTAGAAATACAGGGGAACTTCTTCAACTGGATTAAAAAAAAATTCTGCAAGGGCACCTAGCTGGTTCAGTTGGTAGACCTTGTGACTCTTATTCTCAGTAAAGTTTGAGCCCCACATTGGGTGTAGAGAGGAATTAAAAAAAAAAATTAGACAAAAACCCAACTGCTAAAACTTAAATTATTAGATACTAGAATCTTTACTGCCAAAATCAGGAAAAAGCAAAATTGTCCCCTTCCACCACTCTTTTTAAAATTAGATTGAAAACCCTACCTGATGCAATAAGACAAGAAAATACAAATAAGTTGTATACTGATTGAGAAAGATGAAATAAAATGGTCTGTGTTCATAGATAAATGATAGTCTATGTAAGAAATCCAAAGGAATGAAAAAAAAATCCTCTTAGAACTAATAAGTGATTACCACAAAGTTGTAGGATACAAGGCTAATATACAGATCGCTTTAATATATACCAACAATTGCAAAGTAGAATTTTAAAATAAAAATACAATGCCATACATATTAGCACCCCATTATAAAATAATTAGTTATGAATCTAATTAAATGTATATGAGATCTATGGGAAGAGTAACTGTAAAACTCTGATAAATGTGAAGAAGAAATACATAAATGGACAGATATTCTAGATTCATGGATAGGAACACTCAATATTATAAACGTGTTAGCTCTTCTCAAATTGGTCTGTGGATTGAATGCAATCTCAATCAAAATCCCAGAAAATTATTTTGTGAATATTGTCAACATTATTCTAAAGTTTATATGGAGAAGGATAGACTCAGAGTAGCCAACACAAAATCAAATAAGAAGAACAAAGACAGAGAACCAACACTACTCAACTTCAAGATTTATTATAAAGCCACATTAATCAAGCCAAGGTAAAACTGGTGAAAGAAAAGACTGATAGATCAATAGAATGAAACAGAGAGTTTAAAAACAGACTCCCATAAATATAGTCAACTTATCTTAGACAAAGGAGTAACATCAATACGATGGAGAGGAGCACCTGGGTGGTTCAGTCGGTTAGGTGTCCAACTTCAGCTCAAGTCATGACCTCATGGTTCATGGGTTCAAGCCCTATGTCAAGCTCTGTGAAGAAAGCTAAAGCCTGGAGCCTGCTTCAGATTCTGTGTCTCCTTTTCTCTCTACCTCTCCCCAACTCACATTCTGTGTATCTCTCCCTAAAAAAATTAGCATTAAAAAATTTTAAAAAATATACAATGGAGAAAATATACTCTCTTTAATAAATGGTGCTAGAAAAACTGGACATCCACCTGCAAATATGTGTGTGTGTGTGTGTGTGTATGTATACACACACACACACACACACACACACACACATATACATGGGGAGAGAGAGAGAGAGAGAGGGAGGGAGAGAGAGAGACCTAGACCTTACACGACTGTAAAAGTTAATTTAAAACGATCACAGATCTAAATGAAAAATGCAAAACTATAAATCTCCAAGAAATAACAAGAAGAAAATCCGAATGACCTGAGGTTTGGCATTGAATTCTACATCAAAGGCACAATCCATGAAATAAATAATTGCTAAGCATGACTTTATTAAAATGATCAACTTTTGTCCTATAGAAGATACTTTCAAGAGAATGAGAAGGCAAGGAACACACTAGGAGAAAATATATGAAAAAGACATATCTGAAAAAGAACTATTATTAAAAATATGCAAACAACACTGAAAATACAACTAAGAGAACAAACTTGATTTAAAAATTGGTAAAAGACCTAGGCAAATCAGATAAGTCACCAAAGAAGAAATATAAATAGTAAACAAGCATATACAAAGATACTCAAAACCATGTGTCACTAAGGAATTTCAAATTAAAACAATGAAATACCACTGCATACCTATTAAATGGCAAAAATTCATAAAAACTCTAAAAAATAAATTGGATTTAAGGATATATTTTGATGGAATTTTAGCCAGTACAATAAGGAAATAAATGCATTGTGAATGGAGAAATAAAACTTCTCCTTAATGGCAGAATTTATGATTGTATACATAAAATATAAAAAGCTATTACAAATCAAATTTTGCAAGTTTTATTGATACAGTATCCATTAAATATTAAATGTTTTTACATTTTCCTGCAACAAACAAAATAAAAATTTTAGATATATTGTTTATGATAACATCAAAAATCAAATACTTAGAAAAATGCCTATACTCAAACTAAAACAATTTTGTAAAACATTAATGCCTAAAAAAATAAAGATACACCATGTTTATGGATTGGTAAACCATAATGAACTTCTCTCTAGGTTTATATATAAGTTGAGTGAAATTTAATTCAAAATCCCAGCAAATCTTGGCAGAATTTGATGATTCTAAAATTCATATAGAAATACAAAGGTCCAATAACACCTAAAACAATCTTCCAAAAAAAAAAAAAAAAAAAAAGGAAGGAAAATAGCTCAATTCACACCACTCAATAGTAAGAGTTATTGGAAAGTGGAAAGGATAGCAGTTGAAATACTGAAGTGTTAATGCAAGTATTGACACAACTAACTGGATTTACAAACTTAAAAAACAAAGTGAACCTTGGCCTTATCTAACACAAGAAAAAAACATTTATTTGACCACTTATTTATATTCTCTTATGATTAAAAACATGAGTAGGATCAGTTAACTTAAATATTTGGGAAACAGTTTATCTATTCATTTATCCACTCACATTATACCCGACCTTCCTTCTGTACATGTTTTGCTAACTATGGCTAGAATAATAGAAAGCAAATAAAAATATTGATTTTTCTAGGTGTTATTTGTTGTTCTACTATTTCTACTTTGTTTCAACATCTTCATTATTTTTGTAATGATCATATATTGTGCCCGTAAAACAAATACAGTAGTTATTTAACAAACAAAGAAAATATGGATTGAGCTACAGGAAAAATAATAAACTGATGTATGGTATATCAGAAAATCTAATTCCATACCTTTACAAGTGACAAATATACAGACATGATATTATCACACAGATACACTTTGTGAACCAAAGTCAAATAAAATATTATTTTATATTAAATTGAAAAACAAAGAAAAAAACAGGCAGCAGTGCAAGAATAGCTTTTACGTAAAGGTAATAGGTAAGAAATAAAGACTCTACTAATAAGGAGGGCTAGCAGAAAGCCAAGAAGTGAAGACATCAAAAAAAGTAATTTCTTCTTGGTCAACAGCTTGTTGAATTCTCTGCCTCACTTAACAGATGCTGTGGAAAATACAAGAAAAGAACAATATGGTATTGAATATATGATAATATGAACGAAAGATATGATTCTTGACCTCTTGGGACGTATGAACTATTGAAAAATGTTGGAAAAGTAAACAATAGAAGCCACTGAGAGAATCTCCAGTTATTCTGGAAAACAACTGTCTTGAAGAACGGACAACTGTGTTATCTAGAACTAAGAAACAAGTATCAACACCAATGAAGTTGAAAGTAAAGCCATGAAGATGGTGGCAGAGTAGGAGGACATTGTCTTATCCCTCCAACATAATTAGATAACTATTAAATCATCCTAAATACCTCACAAATCGACTTAAAGACTGACAGAATAACCTCCACAACTTAAGGGAGAGAAGAGAACACATCAAAAAAGGTAGGAAGTGTGAAGATGTTTGGTGGAGAAATGGATCACAGGTGCTGTGGAGGGGAGGGAGTCATAGTTGCAGAGAAGTGTGAGAGAGAAGAGCACACAGGGGAATGCACAAAGAAAACATTTGTGTTGTAGGAGTCACAGAAGAAGAAGAGACAGAAAAGAGGGGCTGAAATTTATTTGAGGAAATCATAGCTGAAAATTTCCCTAATCTGGGGAAGGAAACAGACATCCGGACCCAGGAGGCACAGAGAACTCCCATCACATCAACAAAAGCAGGCCAACACCAAGGCATATTGTATTTACATTTGTAAAATATAGTGACAAAGCAAAATAAAAAAAAAAAAATCTTAAAAGTAGCAAGACAAAAGAAGTCCTTAACTTATAAAGGAAAAACCCACAAGGCTAGTTGGAGATCTCTCAACAGAAACTTGGAAGATCAGAATATATTTGAATGATATATTCAAAGTGCTGAATGGGAAAAATCTGCAGCCAACAATAATCTATCCATCAAGGATATCATTCAGAACAGAGGGAGAGATAAATAGTTTCCCAGACAAACAAAAACTAAAAGGTGTTTGTGACCACTAACCGAACCCTGCAAGAAATATGAAGGAGGACTTGATGAGTGCAAATGAGACACCAAAAGTGATGGGGAGAAAAAAAAAAAGGATCAGAAAAATTCCCCAGAAACTACAAAAAAACCTGACAATAAATTGACAATACATACATACCTATGAATAATTACTTTGAATTTAAATAGGCTAATAAATACTTCAATCAAAAGACATAGTGTGACAGGGTAGATAAAAAAAAAAAAAAAAAGAAAAGAAAAAACAAAGACCTATCCATCTCATGCCTACAAGAGACTAATTTTAGACTTAAAGACACCTGTAATTTGAAAGTGAGGCAGTGGGGAAACATTTATCACACATATGGGTGTCAAAATAAACCAGAGTAGCAATAGTTATATCAGATAAACTGGACTTTAGAACAAAAACCATAAGGGACACTTTGGAGGATCAGTGAGTTAAGCATCTGACCCCTGATCTCTGCTCAGGTCATGATCTCAGATTACATTAAATTGATCCCTGCACCCAGTTCTGTGCTGACAGCTTGGAGCTGCTTGGGTTTTTCTTCTGCTTCTCTCTGCCCCTCCCCTGCTTGTATTCTCTCTTTCCCTCTCATAATTAAAAAAAAAAATTTAAAAATAAAACAGACTATAAAAGAGAAAAATAAGGGTACTATATCATAATAAAATGGACAGTCCAACAAGAAGATATAAAAATTGTAAAGATTTATGCACCACCCAACATCGGAGCACCAAAAAATATAACACAATTAATAACAAACATAAAGGAACTAATTGATAATAACATGATAATAGTAAGGGACATTAACATCCCACTTACATGAAAGGTCAGATCATCTAAACAGAAAATCAACAAGGAAACAATAACTTTGAATGACACACTGGACCTGAGTAACTGAGAAGATATATTCCGAGATTCCATCCTAAAACAGCAGAATACACACTCTTTTCAAGTATACATGGGGCATTCTCCAGAATAGATCACATATTAGGTCACAAAATAGGTCTCAACAAATACATAAACACTGAAATCATACCATGCACCTTTTCTGTTCATGAACACTCTTATAAGACTATGAAACTAGAATTTAACCACAAGAAAAAAAAAACATGGAAAGACCACAGATACATGGAGGTTAAACAACATGCTAATAAATAATAAATCATGAAATAAACCATGAAATAAAAGAAGAAATAAAAACATACATGGAAACAAATGAAAAGGAAAACACAATGGTCCAATACCTTTGGGATGCAGGAAAAATGGCCCTGAGAGGGAACTATGTAGCAATACAGGTCTACCTCAAGAAGCCAGAAAAATCTCAAATAAACAACCTAACCTTAAACCTAAAAGATCTAGAAAAATAACAACAAAAGAGGCCTAACGCTAGCAGAAGAAAGGAAATAATAAAGATTACAGTTGGAATAAATTATATAGAAACTGAAAATCAGGCAAACAAACAAACCATAAAACAATAGAACAGATCAATGAAACCAGAGCTGGCACTTTGAAAAAATAAATAAAATTGATAAACCTCTAGCTATACATATCAAAAAGAAAACAGAAAAGACCTAAATAAATAAAATCACAAATGAGAGAAGAGAAATAACAATTAACACCACAATTAGAAGAGTAAATTATGAAAAACTATGTGCCAACAAACAGGACAATTTGAAAGAAATGGAAAGTCCTGGAAAAATATAAACTACCAAAACTAAAACAGGAAGAAATAGAAAACTTGAATAGACTGATAACCAGCAAAGAAATAGAATCAGTAATCAAAAATGGCCAACAAACAAAAGTCGATGGCCAGATGGCTTCAAAGACAAATTCTACCAAATATTTAAAAAAGAGTTGGGGCACCTGGGTGGCGCAGTCGGTTAAGCGTCCGACTTCAGCCAGGTCACGATCTCGCGGTCTGTGAGTTCGAGCCCCGCGTCAGGCTCTGGGCTGATGGCTCGGAGCCTGGAGCCTGCTTCGGATTCTGTGTCTCCCTCTCTCTCTGCCCCTCCCCCGTTCATGCTCTGTCTCTCTCTCTGTCCCAAAAATAAATAAAAAACGTTGAAAAAAAAAAAATTAAAAAAAAAAAAAAAAAAAGAGTTAATACCTATTCTCAAGCTATTCCGAAAAAATAGAAAAGGAAAATCTCCAAAGTCGTTCCATGAGGCTAGCATTACCCTGATACTAAAATCAGATAAAGAAATCACTTAATAAATAAATAAATAAATAAATAAATACATACATACATACATACATAAGAATAGTATAAAATTAAATTAAATTAAATTAAATTAAATTAAATTAAATTAAAATATATAGAGAGAAAGAACTACTGGCCAATATCCCTGATGAACACGGATGCAAAATATCCTCAATAAAATGCTAGCAAACCGATCCCAACAATACATTAAAGAAGTCATTCATCATGACCAAGTGGGATTTGTTCTTGGGTTGTAAGAGTGGTTCAATATTCACAAATCAAGCAATGTGATACATGCTATTAATAAAAGAAGGGATAAAAATCATACAATCCTTTCAATAGATACAGAAAAAAAAACATTTGACAAAGTACAACATTGATTTGTGATTGAAGTGCTGGAAGTCCTAGTCACAACAATCTGACAACACAAATAAATAAAAGGCATCCAAATTGGCAAGGAAGATTTAAAACTTTGACCAGTTGCAGATGGCATGATACTGTATGTAGAAAATTCAAAAGACACCACCAAAAAACTTCAAGAACTGATAAACAGATTCAGTAAAGTCACAGGATACAAAATCAACATACAGAAATCTGTTGCATTTCTATAAACTAATAATGAAACAGCAGAAAGAGAAATTAAGTCACCAATTCCATTTATACAATTGCACCAAAAAGAATAAGAGACATAGGAATAAACCTAACTACAGAGGTGAAAGACCTGTACTCTGAAAACTATAAAACACTGGTGAAAGAAATTAAAGATGACACAAAGAAATGGAAAAATATTCCATGTTCATGGATTGGGAAAAAATATGGTTAAAATGTCTATACTCCCCAAAGTAATCTACACATTTAATTCAGTCCCTAACAAAATGCCACCAACATTTTTCAAGGAGCTAGAACAAACAATCTTAAAATTTGTATGGAACCACAAAAGTCCCCGAATAGCCAAAGCAATCTTTAAAAAAGAAGTAAAGCTGAAGGCATCACAATTCCGACTTCATGTAATATTATAAAACTGTAGTGATCAAGACAGGATGGTATTGGCACAAAAACAGACACATAAATCGATAGAACAGAATAGAAAACCTAAAAACGAAGACACACCTATATGGTCAATTCATCTTTGACAAATCAGGAGAGAATATCCAATGGGAAAAAATCTGCAACAAATGCTATTTAGAAAACATGATAGAAACATGCAAAATAAAAGAATAGGACCACTTTCTTACACTAAACACAAAAATAAATCAAAAATGGATTAAAGACCTAATGTGATACCTGAAACTATAAAGATCCCAGAGGACAACACAGGCAGTAGCCTGTGTTGATATAGGAACATCTTTCTAGATATGTCTCCAGAGGCAAGGGAAACAAAACCAAAAATAAACTATTGGGACTTCATCAAAATAAAAAGCTTCTGCACAGCACAGGAAGCAATCAACAAAACTAAAAAGCAACTTAAGAACAGAAGATGTTTGCAAATGACCTATCTGATGAAGGATTAGTATCCAAAATATATAAAGAACTTATAACCCAACACCCAAAATACAAATAATCCAATGAAAAAATGGATAGAAGACATGAATAGATATTTTTCCAAAGACATACAGATGGCCAACACACACAGGAAAGAATGTTCAACATCATTGATCATCAGGGAAATACAATCAAAGCTACAATGAGATATCACCTCATACCTGTCAGAATGGCTAAAAACAACACAAGAAGCAGCAGCTGTTGGTGTGGATGTGGGGAAAGGGAAACCCTCTTGCACTCTTAGTGGGAATGCAAACTGGTGCAGCCACTGCGAACAGTGTGGAATTTCCCCAAAAATGTTAAAAATGCAAGTACTCTATGATATAGTATTAGCACTACTGGGTATTTACTCCAAGAATACAAAAACACTAACTCAAAGAGATACATGCACCAGAATGTTCATAGCAACATTATCTATAATAGCCAAATTATGGAAGCAGCCCAAGTGTTCATCGACTGATGAATGGATAAAGAGGTGGTATATATATACAATGAAATATTATTCAGCCATAAAAAAATAATGAAATCTTGTCATTTGCAATGACATGGATGGAGCAAAAGAGTATTATACTAAGGGAAATAGGCCAATCAGAGAAAGACAAATACCATATGATTTCACTCATATGTGGCTTTAAGAAATAAAACATATGAGCAAAGGGGACAAAAGAGAAAGAGAGGCAAACCAAGAAACAGACTCTGAACTACAGAGAACACACTGATAGATACCAGAGGGAAGGGACTGGGAGAATGAATTAAAGAGGAAGTGGGGATTAAGGAGTGCACTCATTGTGATGAGCACCGAGTGTTGTTTGCAAGTGTTGAATTACTCTACTGCACACCTGAAACAATTATAACACCTAATGTCAGCTAGACAGAATTAAAATTAAAACTTAAAAATACAGACATGACAAATGAATACCAAACAAAACACAGATGAAGTTGAAATTATCAGTAATTAGATAAATGCACATGGGATTGCGTTTAATATGAATTATCTATTTTTTAAATGTTTATTTTTAAGAGAGAGAGAGGGAGAGAGAGTGCAAGCAGGGGAGAGGCAGAGAGAAAGGGAGACAGAATGCGAAGCAAGCTCCAGGCTCAGAGCTGTCAGCACAAAGCAGGGCTCAAACCCACAAACCTTAAGATCATGATCTGAGTTGAAGTCAGACACTTAACTGACTGAGCCACCCAGACACTCCTGTATTATCTTTAAAAAGAGAGAGAGGAAGAGGGAGATTTTCATGAAAAAGACAATAAATTGAGCAGTAGTGTCAAATGCTCATTTTACTTACATCCAATTTTAATAAATATAAAGACAATGAGTAGTAAGTGAATCCGGGAGGGTTTACGAACAATAACAATAGGTGATTTTTCACAATTTGGCCTAATATTTGAGCAGTAATCTATTTTACATTTCATTCTATAGAGCACTAAAAAACAGGAGTTTTCCCATAAATTCGCCTATCTGCCTGTGGATTTATCTTCTATTATCTATGGTGATTAGTACAATTTTGGAGTCCTGCATTCTTCATAAATGAGTTCCTATGAACATTTAGGGAAAAAATATCTCTATCTCTATCTCTATCTATATTATGTATATATCTATATATTATCTATATCTATATTATCTATAACTATATCTATATATCATATATATCTATGTCTATGTCTATATCATCTATATCTATATCCATATCATCTGTATATATATATACATCCATAGCTATATCTATATCTATAACTATATCTACATCTATATGTATCTATCTATGTAATAGTAGGCCAGATACAGTACTTATTCAAAGGTAATCAGTTTGCACACAAATTTCTCTTCACAATTCTATCAATTTGAAACACCATGATATATGTGTCTAAAACTTACTACCTACTAGAAAAATTAAATGTAATAAAACCAACCAGGAAAAACAAAAATCAAAAACTCAAAAATAGGATATATCGGATAAAGAACACCACACCAGAAAAAAAAAAAAAATGAGATCAAATTAAAAAGATTCAAATGACAAGACAATGTTAAAACACATCTGTAGAGAAACTATTTGTAAGTCTCAGTTATGCACAAAATATTGCAATGACATATGATGTGAAACATATTTTTCATAGGCTTATTTGGTATCCTTGTATCTTCTTTGGCAAGGTGTCTGTTTAGGTCTTTGGCACACTTTAAAATCAAATGTTGACTATTTATGAGGGTCTAATTCTGGACTCTATTCTATTGCATGATCTACTCGTCCATTTTTTCATGAATATCATACTGTCTTGATTACTGTAGCTTCACGGTAAAGACTTGATGTTGAGTAGTGTCAGTCCTCCAACTTTTTTTTTAAATTTTTTGATATTTATGTATTTTTGGTAGAGCACAAGTCAGGGAGGGACAGAGAGAGAGGGACAGAGGATCTGAAGCTGGCTCTGCACTGACAGGTTGACAGCAGAGAGCCTGGATGTGGGGGTTGAACTCACAAACCGCAAGATCAGGATGTGAGCCAAAGCCAGACGCTCAACTGACTTTGGTCAGCCACCAGGTGCTCCCTCAATCTTGTTGTGCTGCTTTAACACTGTGTTGGTTATCTTAGGTCTTTTGCCTCTCCATATACACTTTAGAATCAGTTTGATAACAGCCACAAAATAATTTACTGGGGTTTTAATTGGGATTGCATTTACTCTATAGATTACATTGGGAAGAACTGACATTTTGACAATATTGAATCTTCCTACCCATGAACATGAAACCCATCTTCATTTATTTAGTTCTTCTTGGATTTGATTCATTAGAAAAGGTTACACTTTAAATAGTAATTAATGTATATAGTTCTTAAATACTTTAAATATCGTACAGGTTATATTAAGACCTACTACTTCTTAAAGAGGAAAAAAAAGATTGCATGAATTTTCATTAAATAAAAATAAAGCAAATGCTTCATTACCTCTTAAGTTTCTATAACTTTGAGAATTTTGAATAGTATATCATAAGCTTGAGAGTAATAGTAAGCAGTATATTAAAAATATGTAATGCTACAAGGCTTGAAAAAGCTAATATTCCTTAATCTAGTAAAATAAGTTAACCATAGTGTTGTATATTATAGAAAGAATGCCTTAGAGCACATGTTTGTTAATATATTATCTTGGAAACAATAATTTCAACATTTGAGCAAAAGGGCACAGGTCTATCTGTAAAAAGCAAGACAAGGTTAGAGACTAACAATTTTATTTTTCTATTTTTAGGCAACTTTATCAAGAAGACCAAAGTCAAGGAAAGACTGACAATTTGTTGACAATATCTAGGCCTGTTGAGAGAAGTCACTATGATCTACAAAAGTGTATTTGTCTGTTGTGTTTTGTGACAGATATATAACTTAATAGACATTAAATAATTTATCAATATTAATGTTTATTAACATATATGTCAGTTAGCATTATTTATTACATTTTATTCAAATAAATGTTTATTGGTATTTATTCACTATTTAGTAAAGTTCACCTTTTCATTAACAATTCAATGTTCACCAAAATCCTTGGTGTGTCTGCAAGATGAATTCGGTGAATGCACTTTGAGTAAAACGATGTATGCCAGTTCTTGGCTGAGGAGGTTAAGAGCTCTTAATTAACCCTTTATGTCTCTGCTTTTCCCCTACCTCAACCAAGGAGATCACATGTTGCTCTGCTGGAACCAGATAGAAGCAGATGACTGAATCGCCATAGGAAGAAAGCTGTTATGGAGAGTCCTCAACACCTAAAATGAACTTTGTGTGAGCAAGGAATAAATGTTCATCTCTAAGCCAGTGAGATGTCTGGTTTTATTTGTAACTGCAGCACAACTTAGTCTAGTCTAGCTAATACGTCCTTCACCAACATCTCTCTGATGGAGAATAAAAGGTGCACAAGTGGGTGTATTAAGTGGAATATACAGTTATAGAGATCACAGCTCCAGATCGTCGAATACCGGACTGGGGGAGTTGGGGAAGGAACGCTGGGGAGAAGGCCATGAAAAGAAGGTGGGACCACTCCAATAGTTCTTATGTATGGAAAAGAGAAATATTCAAATCTTTTAATGTTTACTATTTAAAGTATTACTGAGAAATTGTTGACAGGTAAATTGGTAACAATGTTTTTGGAAGGCAATTTGGCAGTATATATGAATAATTAAGTTGTGCAGATTCTTTGACCTAGCAATTTCACTTCTAGAAACTGATCTTCCAGAAATAATTGGATATATGTAAAAATGTATGTGTTTAATAAATTGTATTAAAAAATTAGTTGAAGATTATAAATATCCTAAAATACAGTAATAGGAAATTGTTCAAATAGGAAATTATTTCATTTCTATATTAGAACGCTCTATAGTTTGGGGGCAGTGGGGTGGCTCAGGCAGTTAAGCATCCTACTTTTGATGTCGGGTCAGGTCATGATCTCAGTTTCATGCGTTCAAGTCCCACATTGGGCTCTGTGTTGGCAGCGTGGAGCTTATTGGGATTCTCTCTTTCTCCCTCTCTGTCCCTCCCCGACTTGTGCTGTCTCTATCTCTTTCAAATACATAAATAAACTTAAAAAAAAGAATGCTATATAGTTTTAATGATAAAGAGATAGATTTATATATACTGACATGGTGTGATAGGCTCCCTGGTAGGCAGCCTCTGATATGGCCCCAAGGATCCCTACACCCTGGTGTTGATTCCCTGGTTTAATCCCTTACATGTGCTTGCAAGAGTCCATTGTTTTGCTTACTTTTTATTATTTAGCTGTAATTGTCATATAACATTATATTAGTTTCAGGTATACAACATGACTCCATATTTGTGTTATTGTGAAATAATCACCATAATATACATCTAGTTAACATCCATCACTACACATCATTACCAATTTTTGTCTGATGATGATCTTAAAAGATTTTAAGATCTATTCTTTTAGCAACTTTCAAATATGTGATACAGTATTATCTATGGCCCCCATGCTGTACATACACCCCCATGACTTATTGTATAGTTGATAATTTATACGTTTTAACCCTTCCTCTCATTTCCCCTCACCTCTGCTTCTGGTAACCACAAATCAGTTCTCTGTATCTATTAGATCAGTTTGTTTTTTATTTGGTTCGTTGGGTATGTTTTTAGATTCCACGTATAAGTGAGATCAAATGGTATTTGTCTTTGTCTGTGTGATTATTTCACTTAGCATAACACCATTAAGGTTTATCCATGTTGTTGCAAATGGCAAGATATTCTTTTTTATAGGTAAATTATATTCCTCTGTGTGTGTCTGTGTGTATACCAAATTTTCTTTATCCAACCATCCATTTGATGGATGCCTAGGTTGCTTCCCTATCTTAGTTTTTATAAAAGGCTTCGATGAACATGAGGGTGCATATATTTTTTGGTTAGTGTTTTCATTTTTTTAGGAAAAATACCCAGAAGTGAAATTATAAGATCGCATGGTAGTTCTATTTTCAATTTTTTTGAGGAACTTCCACACTGTTTTCAACAGTGGCTGCACCAATTTACATCCCCACCAACAGTGTGCGAAGGTTCTCTTTTCTGCACATAGTCACTAATGCTTGTTATTTCTTGTGTTTTTGTTACTAGCCATTTTGACAGGTGTAAGGTGATAACAAATTGTGTTTTTGATTTGCATTTCCCTGATAATTAGTGATGTTGACATCTTTTCGTGTGCCTGTTGGCCATCTGTATGTCTTCTTTGGGGAAAAAAAGTCTTATCTAGATCCTCTGTCCATTTTTTAATTGAACTGTTTGTTTTTATTTTCTGTTAAGTTGAGAGTTCACTATACATTTTGTATATTAACTCCTAATCAGGTTGATCATTTGCAAATATTTTCTCCCATTCAGTAGGTTGCTTTTTCACTTTGCTGATGGTTTCCTTTGCTGTGAAGAAGCTTTTTAGCTTGATGTAGTCCCTTTTCTCTAAGTTTGTATTTGCTGTCTTTGCTTTTGGAGCCCTATCCAAACAATCACCACCAAGACCAATTACAAGGAGCTTGCCACCTATGTTTTCTTGTAAGGTTCTACGACCTTACATTCAAAATTTTTGATTCATGATCAATTGGTTTTTTGTGTACGGTATAAGATAGGGGTCTGCTTTCACTCTTTTCATGTGATTGTTCAGTTGCCCAAGAACCATTTATCGAAGAGACTATACTGCCCCCACTGTATATTCTTAGCTGCTTTCTCATGAACGAATTGACCATATATGCATGGGTTTATTTATGGGCTCTCCACTCTGTTCCATTGATCCATGTGTTTCCTATTATGCCAACCTCATAATGTTTTGATTACTGTAGCTTTGTAATGTAGCTTAAAATCGGAAGTGTTATACCCCCAACTTTGTTTATCTTTCTCAAGATTGCTGTGGCTGTTCAGGGATTTTTACAGTTCCATACAAATTTTACATCTTTTTTTTAAAATGTGAAAAAAATGTATAAAGATATTTGCATAAAAAGGTGTTATGTTGGGGTGCCTTGGTGGCTCAGTCAGTTGAGCGTCTGCCTTCAGCTCAGGTCATGATCTTGCGATCTGTGAGTTGGAGCCCCGCGTTGGGCTCTGTGCTGACAGCTCAGAGCCTGAAGCCTGTTTCAGATTCTGTGTCTCCCTCTCTCTCTGCCCCTCCCCCACTCATGCTCTGTCTCTGTCAAAAATAAATAAACATTAAAAAAATATGTTATGTTATTTATAAATGTATTTTTATTAGAAATATTGGAAAGTAATATGTGGTTAACAACAGCATGGAAGAGATTATGGTATTCCAATTAAAGAACATATAATGTTATTACTAAAATTTGCAGGTAGGAAAGGTATGCATAAATGAGAAGATGGTTTATAATGAATAGTATGTGATAGCAACTACTATAATCATTATAGCTGATTGGATCAAAGCTCCGTGGAAGAATCTGGTTTTTGCCTTTACTGCAGTCATGTTCTCAGTCCTCTCATCTTACAGAGTCTGAGACTTTGCTTCTAATATTCAGCTTCTCATGGAAGATGGTCCCTGCCTGACCCCAATGTTACTTTGTGCTTAATCTAAACTGTATTATGATCATTACTTTTCTCTCTGTGTAGAATAATTTTCACAAGGTTTATCGATGTAATTACTACCTGGCTGACAAAATATATGAACATCTTATTGGGAGTTGTGTAAGAACTATTTTTCTCCCTGAAGAAAGAAGACATGCTTAAAAACATTACTTTCTATACTTTGATTCAGATTGTGAGAATCCAAAGCCTAGAGTTGTGGAATCCATCTTGCAGTCATGACATGATAAGCCTGAAGACACATTAAAAATGCTGAGAAGCGGTGCCTGGGTGGCTGAGTCGGTTAAGCTTCCTACTTTGGCTCAGGTCATGATCTTGCGGTCCATAAGTTTGAGCCCCACATCGGACTCTGTGCTGACAGCTTGGAGCCTGAAGCCTGCTTCGGATTCTGTGTCTTCTCTCTCTCTGCCCCTCCCCCTCTCTCATTCTGTCTCTCTCTCTCAAAAATAAATAAACATTAAAAAAATGCTGAGGATAAAGAGCTCAGTCGGTTGAGCATCCAACTTTGGCTTAGATCGTGATCTAATAATTCATGAGTTTGATACCTGCATCAGGCTCTCTGCTATCAGTGCAAAATCCACTTCCTGTCCTCTCTCCCTCTTTCTGTCTCTGCCCTGCTCATGCCTTTTCTCTCAAAAATAAACATTTTTAAAACAATGTTGAGGATACAAAACAAATATTGGTGACATCTGGGCCCTTGGTTATTTGGGTGTGTTAATTAATTAATCCTGGAATCATAGTTCACAGAACTTCTTGTTACCAGTGATATTAAACTCCTCAGTGTTTAAGATACTGACCCCTCTCCAGGAAATCTATTACTCAAACCAGAAGCACTTCAACTGATGATACAATGACCACCACCACCACAACAAAAACAGCCAGAATTTAGTCAGTGAGATAGGATGAGATGTACAGAAAATGTTTCCATTTAAGCTGAGCTTTTATGTTTTAATGTTATGTAATAAAAAAAGATGAGACTGTATGACTCCAAGAACACAAACTTTTGTGATATCCACCGCCTGTTGAAACAGGGGCCTTATAGATTCATTCTGTCACATGCAAGTTGAGAAACCACAATTTCAAGAGGCTTCCTTACTTATCTAAGACCTCAAACCAACTAGTGGTAAAGCAAAATTATCTGTCTCGGAGTCAAATAGATTAAAGACACTACCACTACTCTGAAATAATGTAAAGGAAAACTTTGAATGAGCTAGCAGTTTAGAGTGGGAAAGCTCATGTAGTTCTAGACTAAATGGATCAAAAAGTTATGGTACAGTGGTGGTGAGGGTCCCCGAGACCAGCTTCAGTCTCGGTGACTCCCTGGAGGACCCACAACATTCAGTATGGGCTTACCCATGGCTATGATGTATTACAGTAAAAGAATATAGGGCAGAATCAGGAAAATGATACACGAGGTGAAGTCAGAGGGAAACCAGACTCAGGCTGGACTGAGTCCTGTCTCAGTGGAGGGACAGAGTCTATAACAGACATGCATTAGAGACTCAGCACCCAGAGTTTTTAGTGGGGGTTGGTAACTTCTCCATGGCACACCAAACCTTCAGACACCTAGAAAGAAGGCACGTTTGGCATGACAAAGCTTCTTTACAAATTTTAGTCAGAATGTGCCCTTCCTAGTGAAATCTAGTTTTAGGAAGAATCTTGCTAAGTCAGTTTTGCAAGATTCCCCCACCCTCCTATCTGGTAACTTTCATGCTCTAATTAGGTTCCTCATCTCCCATCATGCCTCAGCTGATGTCTGATCACCTTGGCCTGCCTTCAGCAAAAATCCTCTTGGGTTGGTTTGACAAGAACCACCCCCCCCTGCCTTCCATCTGATGATTCCTCTAGTAATTCTCTACCCACTGACTCCCACCCTGCTCTTTGGCTGTAAATCCCCACTGCCCATGCTGCCTTCAGAGGTTGAACCCAATCTCTCTCCCTTACTGCAAAGCTCTATTATAATGCTGCTGTACCTATTGTGATGGTCCTCCCCTTGAATAAAGCCTGCCTTACTATGCCTTAACAAATTTCATTAAATCTTTCTTTCTTTGATAAGCACAAATCATGATGTTTGCCCAAACCATTTAGTCATAGTGAGCTACTCTTATCAGTTCTGGGAAGGGTAGGAACCCTCGTGAAATCCAAGTTCACAGACACCAGCAAAGGGCCAGTCTTGTCAACAGGCTTGTAGAATAATCACTGAGGCTCTTATGTATGGTGGGAAAGAAGGAACAGAACCTCAGTGATATGCACAAGCCCGAACCTCAGCAGGATCTTATTTTAGGTTTCCCATAGTTAAATAAGTAGTGCTGTGCATGGAGATATTTCAGTGTTGAGCTTCCAAGCTATAAAGTGTACTGGAAACATGACAAAAGCAAAGAATCCACGACAATTTTCATAGTTAATGCTCTTTAAACCAGGCAGGAAGAAGGTGTACAAGGAAAAGTGTACAAGGAAAAATACATATTATCTGTCTTCAAAGACCAGGTAAGGGGGCATTCAAATGAAGCAAGCAACGATCTGCGAGCAGCTGAAATGTCCTATTGTGATTGTTAACCAATTTTGCAGTTAATCAATTAATCTAGAGTGTAGCACACCCGTATGTGCTAGCCTGTAAATGAAAGTCCTTAGGCCCTGCATGCAGTATTTTTATTCCCCCTGGTAGCCCACATTTCCAAATTCTTAAATGGTTTTAATGGTTGTCATCACTGTGACATCTTCTTAAGGTTAACCTTAACACTGTGAGTTTGAGAATTACAATGCAAGGAAAAAACCATAAAAGAAAGAAAACAGAAACGGTCTTAAGTCATTTTCTTTTTTTCTAATCTCGAGTAGCTTTGAACTCCCACATGCATATGCAAACATATGAGCTTAGAGACATCTCGGCTGTGATAGGCTATGCCATGGGCACTTTACGAATGTAAAATCTTTGCATAGCTATTATATAGTTAGTGTTGAGATTTTTCAATGCGGTAGAGACAACAGATTATTGCCAAACAATTATGGCTAAATTCTACATTAATTGATTAATTTTCCAATTTAATAAAAATAGTCATTTTACTTTTTTGTGCTAATTAATCCATAAACAAGAAAGATAAGCTAATATAATTGCATTTTAGAGGATGATGTTTACTTTTCTTTGCCACACACTTAACAGCCTTTTTACTTTTGTCTCTCTCAGGACAACATGCAGAAAATGATAATGCATTTCACAAATTATTTGGCAGCTGGTGGTGGTATATTGAAGTCCATTAAATTAAGAAACAACTCACCAAGCTGCCCTCCCTCAAATTACACTATAAAGATAGGAGTAACAGTTCATAAAGCAGAATTTTTGCACACAAACAATTAGATTCAGAGTTTGAGACCTTAACTGCACATAGACAAATTATTCCTCTTAGTTCTGCTTCACAATAGGACGTCATTGCTGTGGGGAAAATGTGCCCACATTAAAACTGCAAATTGATTTTTGATGAAATAAAGCTACCTGCATCCTAGTGAAAATGTGACAGCTTACTGAAGACAGTATTAAGCAGAAAAGTATCACACCTGTGAAAATACAATTAGAAAGGACTCCATTAAGGAGGTAAGTTTGTTCTTGTGACACTTGTGAATCTTGTTCTCGTAAGAAATTTTTTTTTTAAATAGTGAGGTAAGGGCATGTCTGGATGCCTCAGTCACTTAAGCATACGACTTGGTTCAGGTCATGATCTCACAGTTTGTGTGTTTGAGCCCCGTGTCGGGCTCTGTGCTGACAGCTCGGAGCCCGGAGCCTGCTTCGGATTCTGTGTCTCCCTCTCTATCTGCCTCTCCCCTGCTTACACTGTCTCCGTGTCTCTCAACAATAAATAAACTTTAAAAAATGTAAAAAAAAAAAAAATGAAACTAGTGAGGTAAGGATAAAAATAAAGGGAATTACTCTTTAATAAAAGGCAATGTTCCTATTATGGTATTACAATACTACGAATAAATCTCTGAAATTTTTTTTTAATTGAAAATGATAGGGGTATCTGGGTGGTTCAGTTGTTTGGGTGCCTCACTCTTGATGTTGGCTCAGGTCATGGTCTAGCAGTTAGTGGGTTCAAGCCCCACATGGGGCTCCATGCTGTCATTCTCTCTCCCTCTGTCTGCTCCTCCCCACTCGCATGCACCTGCTATCTCTCTCAAAAGTAAATAAATATTAAAAAAAAAAAACCAACATAAAAAAACTTCTGGTGTCAGCTCTGACATCTAAAGAGATTAGAAAGTGTCACCTCTGTCCTCACAATGACAATAAAAAACAAACAAACAAACAAAAAACAATGACTTTCTTTGGACCCTTCAGGGAACTGAGATTATATGGCAAGCCATCACCACAAAATCCCAGGAGAGAGGTAAAGCCAGAGTGTTACAGCTGAGATCTGTGTTCCTGGGACTGCTGGCACTATAAACTCTCAGGAATACTTCAATGATAACTTTGAACAACACCGGGGGCTCAATGAGAACGAGTGTAAGAAAGATAAACAAGTGTTGTTGGAAGTCTTAGGGACGTCTCTACATTTTTGTGGCTTTACACAGCAGGCATTACATCAGATTTTGCGGTAACGATGTGAGAAGGATTCCTTCTGACTCTGGCAGGATGTGGGAAAGGGCAACCATTGTGAAATGGGCCCAGGACTCCTTCATAAGGGCCACTCTTTAGGGGAAAGTCCTTTGCACGACCTCTATCCCACCTGCAGGGTGGGCCTTTCTCCAACTGCAGCCCCATTAGCCCTATGATCTATCCTAATGAGACAGAGGCGAGCCATACCACTGCACAGTCACGTAGGAAGGTCATAGTCTGGAGACACAGGCCACTAAAAGACAGATTTAATCATAATTATAGAATGAACCCCCTGGCCTACCCCTTGCAGAAACACCAATAGGACTCCTGAACAATAATAATGGATTACAAATAAGATTGCTGTGACATTCAGATGCTCTTGACAGGGGAGTAATTGAGAAAGCCCCAACAGCAAAAGAACTGGGGGAATTTGAACGTTCTGTTTCCTGCAATTATAGCAACATCAAACTCAGCGCATCCCCAAGAAAGATTGACATAAAACCTGACATTAAAGACTATAAAACTCAGCTCTTGTTACCTCCCACCCCCCCAAATCATACCCATTTTAACATTATAAGGTATTCAAGAAAGGCAAGGAAAATAATCGGAAGAGGCAAAGCAATCGTTAGAACCAGACTCGGAGGGGCACCTGGGTGGCTCAGTCCATTAAGTGCCTGATTCTTGCTTTCGGCCCAATCACAATGTCACAATTTGTGAGTTCGAGCCCAGTGTCAGGTTCCACACTAACAGTGCAGAGCCTGCTTGGGATTCTCTCTCCCTCTTCTCTGCCCATCCCCTTCTCCTGCTCTCTCTCTCTCTGTCTCTCAAAAAAATTAATAAATACGCTTAAAAAAAAAAGAAACCAGACTCGATATGACACACATTTTAGAATTAGCAGACAGGGGATTTAAATTAAATATGATTAATATATTAGGAGCTATAAGGGATAATAAAGTAGAAAACTCTCAAAAATCACTGATTGGAAAGAAAGACAGTTAAAATGAAAACAAAAGAAAATACTAGAAATCAAAGACACTGACAGAGTTGAAGATTGCTTTTGGTGGTCTCCTCAGGAGATTGGGCACGGCCACGAAGAAAATTAATAAGCTTAAAGATAGGTCAATGGAAACTTTTCAAGCAGAATGCAAAGATCAATAGTTAATAATAATAATAGAACAGCCAAGAACTGTGGGGAGATATTTTTTAAAATGTATCTTACAAGTGTAGGAAAATCAGGACAAGAAAGAGAGAATAGGGTAGGAAAAAATATTTGGAGTGATAATCGTTAAGAATTTGCCAAAATTAATACAGATATCACGCCATACAACTATGAAGCTCTGAATACACAAAGCAGGATAAAAACCAAAATAACTACACCTAGATATATTATATTTAAACTACAGAAAGCAAAAGACAAAGAGAAAATCTTGAGAGAAGACAGAAGAGAAAAAAAATAAATATAGAAGAAGAAAGATAATAATTATGCTGCACTTCTCATCAGAAGTCATAGAAGCAAGAAGTGACTGGAGTATTTACAGTATAGGAACAAAATAATAAAACCACCAGTCCAGAATTCTATATTCACTGGAATCAAAATTTTACATTCATAAGAATTAGCCTTCAAAAATGAAGAAGAAACTTTAGATTGGCTCCATGATATAAATTTAAAAAATATATTTATTTATTTTTGAGACAGAAAGAGAGAGAGAGAGAACACGAGCAGGGGATGGGTGGAGAGAGAGGGAGACACAGAATCTGAAGCAGGATCCAGGCTCTGAGCTGTCAGCATAGAGCCTGACACCGGACTCCAGCTCACGGACCACGAGATCATGGCCTGAACTGAAGTCGGACACTTAACCAACTGAGCCACCCAGGTGCCCCAGATCAGCTCCATCATATAAAGAGCTTGGAAGTCCTCATGCCCTTATATAAGAAAAGAGCTGAATAAACTAAAAAAAAAAAAATGTGTCTCGACATAGATTCTTCAAACTGCATGAAAAACAAAACAAACTTAAAAAAACAAGGAGAAGATCTTTAACAAAATATTTGAAAAATAAAATCAAGAAAAAGGATTACATCTGACTTCTCATCAGAAACTATACAAGCCAGAAGAGAGTGAACTGAAGTATAGAGAGTGTAGGAAGGAAGGAAAGACGGAAGGAAGCAAGGACAGAAGGAAGGAAGGAAGCAAGGACAGATGGAAGGAAGGAAGGAAGGAAGGAAGGAAGGAAGGAAGGAAGGAAGGAAGGAAAGAGAAAGAAGAAATCCACTAGAATTCTATACCTAGAATTCTATACCTAGAATTCTGTACCTAGAATTCTGTACCTAGAATTCTGTACCTAGAATTCTATACCTAGCAGATATGTTGCTGGTAGACCTGCCTTGCAAGAAATTTTAAGAAAAATTCTTCAGAGAAGAAAACTATATAGGTCTTTTTAAAAATGTCCTATTATAAAAGTATCTAATAAAAGACTTCTAGAAGTTATAATGGTAACAATGTATTAGATGCTTATACCATATGGATAAGTGAAATCATTGCCAGCAATATCTTATGGGACAGGAAGGAGGAATATGGAAACTATATTAGTATGGACCTGTACACTCCATGAAGTGTCTTAGTGTTATTTGAAAGTGCATTAGGTAGTTGAATGTATATTGCACACCCTAGAAATAGAACTGGTATGCTAAAAGAGGTGAGAAAATGGATTTTTTTGAAGTGCTCAATTAAAACCAGAGAATTCAGGGGTGCCTGGGTGGCTAAGTCAGTTAAGCATCTGACTTCTACTCAGGTCTTGATCTCACAAGATCAAGCAAGATTGATCTCACAAGATTGTAGTTTCGAACCCCACATTGGGCTCTGTGCTGATAGTATGAAACCTGCTTGGGATTCTCTCTCTCTCCCTCTCTTCCTCTTCCTGACTTGTGCTTTCTCCTCTCTCTCTCTCTCTCTCTCTCTCCCTCTCCCTCTCAAAATAAATGAATAAAAACTTAAGAAAACAACAACAGATATTTCAATGTTAAAGGAAAAACAAAACTACAATAGAAAACACTGTGTCAATAATCACTTAAATATGAATGGTCTAAATACACCAATTAAAATACAGAGGCTGTGAGGGAGATTAGAAAACAAGGTCTAACTATATTTTGGCTACAAGAAATCTACTTTAAATATAAAGGTACAGACATTAGGAAATATATACTATGCAAACACAATTAAAAAAAAAAACTACTAGCCATATTAATTTAGGACAAAGCAAACTCAGAGCAATCCAGTAAAAAGAAGCACTAAATAAAAAAAAATATATTAAATCTCCAAGACGACTTAAATTCTAATAGTACCTAACAACAGAGCATCAAAATACACGAGGCAAAAGCTTAGGACATAATTGGAATGAACAGAAGCATCAATCAACTGGATATAATGGACTTTTATAGACCACTTCATCCAACAACAAATTACACATTTTTCTCAAGGTCATATGGAACACTCACTGAGATAGACCATGTTCTTAGTGATAAAACATACCTCAATAAATGTATAAGAACAAATGTAAAAGATTATTTGAGGTTATAAAAAGTATGTTCTCAGACCATAATGGAATCAAGCCAGAAATCATTAACAGCAAGGTAGAACCACACAGATATAGTCAACTGATCTTTCAAAATTGAGTAAAAGCATGGAACAGAAGTTCCAGAATGAAACCCATGATTATAAGGTTAATTAATCTTCGACAAAGGAGGCAAGAATATGAAATAGAGGAAAGTCTCTTCAACAAATGGGGTTGGAAAAACTGCACAGCTACATGCAAAAGAGTGCAATTGAACCACTTTCCTACACAATACACAAAAATTAACTCAAAATGGATTAAGGACCTAAATGCGAAACCTGTTTAGGTAGAAGAGAGTATAGGGACTAACTACTCTGACATTGGCTGTAGCAACTATTTTCTAGATAGGTCCCCTGAGGCAAGAGAAACAAAAATAAATAAACAACCAAATAAATAAATAAATTAACTAACTAACTAACTAACTTACTATTGAGACTTCATCAAAACACATACACACACACACACACACACACACAAAACAAAAATAAAAACAAAAACAAACAAACAAAAAAAACTTCTGCACAGTAAATGATCAACAAATCCAAATGCAACCTACAGAACAGGAGAAGATATTTACAAATGACATATCTGAAAAAGGGTTGTATTCAAAACATATAAAGAATGTATAAAAGTCAACAGACAGAAAACCAGTAATCCAAATAAGAAATGGACAGAAGACATTAACAGACATTTCTCTGAAGAAGACATCCAGAGGGCCAACAGGCACATGAAAAGATGCTCAGCATCACTCATCATCAGTGAAATGCAAATCAAAACTACAATGAGCTATCACCTCACACCTGTCAGAATTGCTAAAATCAACAAAACAAGAAACAACAGATGTTGGGGAGGATGCAGAGAAAAAGGAAACTTTGTGCACTGTTGAAGGGAATGCGAACCGGTACAGCCACAGTGGAAAACAGTACGGAGGTTCCTCAAAAAGTAAAAAATACAACTACCATATGATTTAGCAATTGCACAACTAGGTATTTCCCCAAAGTAAACAAAAACACCAATTCAAAGGGGTATCTGCACCCCTATGTTTACAGCAGAATTATCTATAATAACCAGTTATGGAAACAGCCCAAGTATCCATAGACTGATGAATGGATAAACCAGTTGTGGTATATATACAATGGAATATTACCCAGCCATAAAAAGAATGAAATCTTGTCATTTTCAACAACATGGATGGATCTAGAAAGTATAATGCTAAGCAAATAATTCAGAGAGACAAGTATCAGATGACTTCACTTACCTGTGGCATTTAAGAAACAAAACAAATCAACAAAGGGGAAAAAAAAGAAAGAGACAAATCAAGAAACAGACTCTTAACCATAGAGAACAATGGTTACCAGAGAGAGGTAAGTGTGTGTGTGGGGGGGGGGGGGTGGTGGTGAAATAAGTGATGGGGAGTAAGGAGTACACTTGTCATGATGAGCCCTGGGTCCTTTACGGAAGTAATGAATCACTATATTGTACACCTGAAACTAATGTTACACTATGTTAACTAACTGGAATTAAAAGAAAAAAATTAATTTTTTTAAATCAAAAAAAAAATAAATAAAATCTAAGAAATCTAATAATAACCTATCTGGAGAGTATGTGGGCAATAAGAATTCTCATTTTTTTCTTGTGGGAATGCAAAATGATATAGTCACTTTGGAAGAGAGTTTGGCAATTTCCAATCAAGTGAAATATAATCTTACTCTACAATCCAGCAGACTCCTAGATATTTACCCAACTGATTTCCACACGTATTTCCACACAAAAACCTGTGCATGAATATCTAAAGTAGCTTTATTCATTATTGTCAAAACCTGAAAGCAATCAAGATATCCTTCAAGAAATGAACAGATAAACAACTATGTTATATTTATATAATGAAATATTATTCAGCAATAAAAAGAAATGAGCTATCAGATCATGAAAATTAACCATTCAACCTTAAATGTATCTTGCTAAAATGACAGAAGCCAATATGAAAAGGCTGTGTACACTGTAATACCAATTATATGTCATTCTGAAAAAGGCACAATTACAGACAATATGAAAATCAGTACTTGTCAGAAATTGAGGGAGAGTAAATGAGAACTGAATGAGCAAATCACAGGGCATTTTTTATGGAGGTAAAACTATTAGGTATGATACCATAATGGTGGACAAATGGTACAGTGTGCTTTTCAAAACTCAGAGTACAAAGTTCCTATCTCAATCATACAATTAAAAAATGCATATTCTAGGGGCACCTAGGTGGCTCAGTTGTTTAAGTGAACAACTTCGATTCTGGTCATGATCTCATGGTTCATGAGTTGAAGCCTCACATCAGGCTCTGTGCTGATAGCTCGAAGTCCGGAGCCTGCTTCAGATTCCGTGTCTTCTTATCTCTGCCCCTCCCCTGTTCATACTCTGTCTGTCCCCCTCTCCCTCAAAAATAAACATTTACAAAATTAAAAAAATATATATATAGGGGTGCCTGGGTGGCTCCGTCGGTTAAGCATCCGACTTTGGCTCAGGTCATGATCTTGCGGTGCGTGAGTCTGAGCCCCGCGTCAAGCTCTGTGCTGATGCCTCGGAGCCTGGAGCCTGCTTCGGATTCTGTGTCTCCCTCTCTCTCTGCCCCTCCCCTGCTCATGCTCTGTTTCTAAAAAACAAATAAATGTTAAAAATTTTTTTTAAAAAATAAATATATATATTCTATATATATATATATATATATATATATATATATATATATACACACACACACACACACACACACACACACACACACACTAAATATACCTCCTAAATTTGGATTTTAGGATGGACTGTAAATTATTACAAAACAACCTGTTACAGAGGTGAGGAAAAAACCTCACTGAAGGAAGCAGAAGAAAAAAATGTTGACCCAACTAACTTTGGAAGAGTAGTAGCACCTGTAGAAAAGGTGTAAAAGTGGATTCTAGGGGCTCTGGGTTAGCAATTCTTATGCTGTTCTTCATCTATACTGGAATTAAAGATTTAAATAAGTGAATGGCTACTTACGGGAGCTAGGTTCTCCCTGGCTTTGGTTGGCAACTTACAGATAATCAGGGAGGAGTGCATAATGATTTTTGTGATAATGGGTTGATGTTACAGACAGCAGGGTTAAACTCATGGGTACATGTAAAAATATTTCTATCTCTAGGGAAAAATTATACACATATAGAAAGTGGTCTCTATAGTTAGTAGCTAGTCCACGCCAGAGTGATCAATAGTATCAGTGAACTTGTGATCTCAGTAAGTCCTTGATTTTTTGCAACTTTCCAGTTAGATACAGCATTGGATCTTTTTTTTTTTAATAATAATAAAAAAAGAATTTACATACGGTGTCTCTTTAGTTTCAGGTGTATACCATAATGATTCAATGTTTTCATACATTATTAAATTATCTCTATGATAAGTCTACTTACTGGTTGCCTGACTGGTTCATTTGGTTAAGCATCTTATTCTTGATTTCAGCTTGGGTCATGATCTCACGTTTTGTGGGTTTGAGCCTCATGTTGGGTTCCTCATGGACAGTGCAGAGCCTGCTTGGGATTCTCTCTCCCTCTCCCTCTGTCCCTTCCCTGCTTGAGGTCGCTCGCTCTCTCTCTCTCTCTCTCTCTCTCTCTCAAAATAGACTTTAAAAAAAAAAGTTTACTTACTGTAATGCCACCATACAAACTTATTATGACACAGTATTATTGACTATATTCCCAATGCCATACATTACACCCCATGACTCATTTATTTTATTAGTCTTTTTTTGTTTCTATTCTTGACATCTTTCTATCTTTCTCTCTGAAGTCAGGTTTTAAACCATAAGACATGTCCCCTGCTCAAATGCATATAATGGCTTTCCATTTCACTCCAATAATACACAAAGCATTCACATGTCCCACAAAGACAGACAAGATCTGGCCCCTGAATAAATCCCTGCACTGTCTTCCTTCTTGTCTTCAAGCAGAATGCATTCCAACCACATTTGCCTTATTGACTTTCCTTGTGGAGACCAAGCATTCTCCTGCTTTGGGGTCTTTGACTTCACTCTTTTCACTCCTACTAAAAGGTTCTTTGGATATTTCTTCCCCTGTTTTACCCACTTCACTCAGGCTTCTGTGGAACTATCACCAGTTTTGCCCTTTAATTTTTAATCCCCGCCCCCAGCACCCTTACCATGTTCT
Source organism: Panthera tigris (assembly GCF_018350195.1). Lineage (NCBI taxonomy): Eukaryota > Metazoa > Chordata > Mammalia > Carnivora > Felidae > Panthera > Panthera tigris. The sequence continues at coordinate 67,090,360 of NC_056661.1, forward strand.
TCCATTATTATATATTTATTTTTATTCTCTGTCTATTTCATTAGATTAATCTCCTAGAGGAAAAAAGATTTTTGCTTGTTTATTCATATATTTTAAGTTTGTATAACACTGCCTTGCACCTTATTCAATATGAAGTGAGGGCTTCAGGTTACCTGTGTCCAAGCATTGAACATACCTACAACGTGACAGCCCTGTACTAGGAATTAGATATTAGATATTACAGGAGTTCAGAATACAGAGCAGTGAGATGGGTGGCAGGGAACCCCCAAAGTTCTCAGTTGGAAAATCAAGAAAGCTACAGAACAGGAGCAGAGGATACCTGATGGAAACAAAATTCTTCACAAAAATGCAACACAGTCTTCAGTTGCTTCTATCTGCCTATAATCTCTATCTACCAGGATGAAAGAAAGTTCCCTGGTAAAAGAACTTATCGGTGAAAGCCTCTTTAATTTGTAGATAGTTTCTGGCACTTGTAAATTCTATACAAGGAGCATGATAGCTAGTTTTCATTTAAAGAAATGCATTCCTGGGGTGCCTTAATGGCTCAGGCAGTTAAGTGTCAAACTCTTCATTTTGGCTTGGGTCATGATCTTCCAGTTCATGACATTGAGCCCCGTGTCGGGCTGTGTGTGCAGACAGCATGGAGCCTGCTTGGGATTCTCTTTCTCCCTCTCTCTCTACCCCTCCCCAAGTCATGCTTCTCTCTCTCTCTCTCTCTCTCTCTCTCTTTCTCTTTCTCTCTCTCTCCCTCAAAATAAATAAATAAACTTAAAAAGAAAAAGAAATGTGCTCCTATAAAGCTCAAGATCAAATGCTTAAAACCAAGAGATAAAACAGACAACAAGAGCAATTATTTTATAATCTGCATGTAATAATTAAGAAACACAAAGTTGAAATATCTTCGGATGATATATTTAGGCAAGTAAAAATTGGAGATGGTAGATAAACAAAAATGAATTAAAATTAAGAATCCATAGTGGGCAACGGGGTGGCTCAGTTGACTCTTGATTTTGGCTCAAGTGATGATCTCATGGTTCGTGAGTTCAAGCCCCACATCTGGCTCCAAGCTGACAGTGTGGAGTCTGCTTAGGATTCTCTCCCTCCCTCACTCTCTGCCCCTCCCCCATTTGAGCCCTCTCTCTCTCTCTCTCTCACTCCTCCTCAAAAATAAATAAACTTTTAAAAATAATTAAAAAATTAAATTAAATTAAGAATCCATAGTAAAAGCAGAAGTGTGTAGCAGTGAATGAGACAACAGGTTAGTAGAGGGTATTCAGATTGAGATATGAAGAAGATAAAAGATTTCCATGGACTGAAAGAATATTAAAAATATATGCAGCATATTAAAAATATAATGTATGTATTACCAACTATGAAGAGAGAATTAGGAGGACAAAGATTAAAACTGGAATGACTGGGAGCTTTACAAAATTGGTGGATTATACAAACTAAGACAATAAAGAACTCTATAAAGCCCAAACGAAGTAACTGAAACCTATAGAAACACACACACACATACACACATATTCATAAATACCTTGGTAAAATCCAAAGTTTTTAGTAAACTATAAAAGTATAAAATGTAAAAAGCAACCAGAGGGAAGACATAAACTTTGCTTCAGAGAAATGGTAGAAAGACTGACAGATAATGTCAAAAAAAAAAAAATAATGTAAGGCAGAAAAAAAATGGAATGATATCTTCCAAGTATTCCCATAAATAAAACATGAGGCATAGATGGCCTTTCAAAGAAATTTTCTTTCTTTTTCTTTTTTGCTTTTTTTCCAGCTTTATTGAGATATAGTTGACAAAGAAATTTTCTACATACACATGGAAGACATGTATATCACCAATATCACAAAAACCATTCCAGACAATAGGATATAGGGAATAGATCCCAGTTAGTTCCATGAGGAGAGCATAAACATAAAAAATAAGACATAGTTGGTAAACGAAAATTGACAAATTCACAGAATTTTATAAACATGATAAGGTCCTTGGAGTCCTTGAAGGACCTCTTCTCCTTGGGCTAGTCAATTACTAGAAATAGTAAACAATTTACCTACGATCATGGCTTTCCTATACAAGCCAAAAAATCCAGAGTTCACCCCTGCAACCACTTCCTCTATTGGGTTCTCACACTTGGGGCCACTATCTTCCCTGTCCTCATCACCCCAGGGTGACTAGGGACAACACAACTGGGCAGAGCACCTATGAGCCAGAGCCAGTGAAATTATTCAAGCTAGCAGATCCCAACCCTGCTTCCCTGGCTGTGCTGTCCTTTTCCTACTAAAACCACAATACCACGCCCTGCCTATATCTCTCCCCATGTTCTCTGCCTGCTAGGTGATCCTGGTGCTTCTCCATGCTGCCCTGCAGGGGTGGCGTGCACCCTCTGATGAGATCTGTGAAGTAGAAAACTATCTTTTCAATGACAATTGTCTCCTGATCTGTTGGCCTCACCATAGTCAAATAATAGTAAAACTTCTATTTTAAGGCATTTTTCATGTCTTTTTTCCATATATTTATCCAAATTACCAGAATATGATTTGGAAAATCCTTAACATCATTAGTCATCAAAATAGTAGAAGCTATGATATATCGTTATGCAGACTAATGAGAATGATTACATTCCAAGAGGCAGATGATCCAAATGTTAGTTCATAACATTCAAAAACAACTGACTACTGTTGGGAAGGCAAGGTGAAACAAAGAGAATACTGCCTGAAATTATCTGCTATCACAAATACATACATATATGTATGTATGTATTTGTGTGTATATATATATATATATATATATATATATGTATACATATACATATATATATGTGTGTGTGTATATATATATGTATATATGTATGTATGTATATATGGGCTCCAGATGCCTAAATACCACTTGTAGGTATATTCCCAACAGTATGAGTACATACTTATGCAAGAGGCAAATAAAAAAGATACTTAAAACAACACTAATTACAAAGCAAAATGGAAATGGCCACATTTCTGTCAAGAATTAGACCAGTAAATATCTTGTGGCAATGCACATCAACCAAATCCTTCCAGGCTCCATTTTGTGATAGCAGAGTAGAAAAACTAGACACAAAACAGTATTCTGTACTGTGTGATTTCAATTATATGATGACCCAAGACACCGAAAAATGATCTATAGCATTAAAGTTCAGCATAATGATTACATTTGTGTAGAGTCATTGAGAAAATATGACTGGGGAGATTTTGCAACGTCCTGGAGCATAAAACACTTTAGTATAGGTACATATAGTTAATGCAGAAAAATAGTCTGGGCTTTTGGGGTGTACATAAATGTATGTATAAAAATGGAAGCTATTAAAATACTTAATTGGTGCATTGTGAAGTTTTGACCTATTTTATGAAAGTAAAGCTGATAGCTGTATCAAGAATGAATTATGTTAGAAAAAAAGAGAGAAACATTGAATGACGTAATGTTAACTTCTAGACCTGGTGATTAAGAGGGTATTTAAACCATTAGAAAACAGGGATGGGAACAAAATAAGGTTTGCCTGAGCAAAAGTCAGGATTTGGCTAGAGATACTGTTGCTATTTGAGAATTAGCCAAGGACAGAAAGAGAATGTCCTGAGGCAGGCATGAGTTTCTAAATAGCTAAGCAGAAGTTAAGTCAGTGTAAATAAGAAAAGAAGCAACATAAAGTTGTACATAAAGTCCATCCTCATTATTCATGGATTCTCTGTGTGTAAATTTACCTACTTACTAAAATTTATTTGTAACCCCAAAATCAATACTTGGAGTGCTTTCACAATCATTTGTGGAGAAACACAGAGCAGCAAAAACAATTTGAGTGGTAGTGGGGTCATCGAGAGGACGTGCTCACCCATTGATCCCAGAGCCAGACCCCAGCACTGGTAGGTTCCTCACCCCCTCCCCTGTCCTTGGAAACTGCTTCCCCTTTGCCTTCCCCAATCCCAGAAGCTGCCCACTGACACACCCTGAGAGAGATAGTGACGTGATGCTGAGACCATCTGGACAGTACACATGACTTTAAGATTTGGGGACTGGTGGGGAGATGTCTTGCAGCCACCCAAGGTAATCTTCATTTGAAAAATCTTTGCTTGTTATACATGCCACTCACCCATCTTGGGAGGCCTGTCTCTGTCTTCCAGCTCTCTCTGCACTCTGCATGTGGGGGATGATTACAGATCTCACCTGGGAAGTTCCTGAGAGTGTGAACCCACATTTGGAGGCTGGAAAAAGTGCACCTTAGGAAGAAGGCTTCCACAGGGAAATCCTGAAGTGGCGGGCCATTGCTGGGGGGGAGGGAGGGGCAGCCTGCGTGGCAGATGCTTGGGGACATTGTGTGAGTTTGGGGGTGCTCCCGACACCAGATGCTTCAGAGTGCTCCTTTGAGGGGCTGTCTGAGCACACTGTGAAAGAGAAGCCCTGAGGAAGTGAGGACAGAGAAGAGGGTGTGTTGGGATTGACAGTGAAACAGATGAAGCCCCAAACCACCAGACCCCTAATACAGAGGAAAGCAAAAGCACAGCCACAGAAACCCTAGCCAGTGGGGCAGCCCCAGTTCAGGAAAGGCTCAGGATGAGAGAATGTACTCCCCCTGAGCTCATGGATACCACCTGCCAAGTTCCAGCAAAAGGCCAGGGAGAGGATCCAGGCATAGCTACTCTGGCCGTGGGACACAGAGACCATGTGATTTCTCTTACCAGGCAGGAGGCAGAGAAAATGAGCAACATCACCATCCTCCTGCCCTCCAGCAAAGCCTGCATAGTGCTCAGGAATTCATGGAACTCAATCCCTTATGTATTGAATTATTCTATCTTTCAGGGAGGTGCTGCTCAGTGAGAGGAGTTCCCTGGGCATGCGGGACCCTGGAAATCATAGGGGAGGTACAAAAAATTCTTAGGGAGCTGAGAATGAGACAGGACAGGTCCCTGTCATTCAAGGCCTGGATGAGGTCATATTCACTGCAAGAATGGAAGCCAAGATTCTCCAGTTCCTCCCCAGCACCTGATATGGGATGCTGATATCCATGCTGAGCCCGGTCATGGGATAAGATATTTATGATGCTGGACAACTAATTGTTAATCTAGCAGAAACTGATAAGTCCCCAAAATGGATATGAAGTGCGGGAAAGACTCAAGACAAAGAGTAAGCTCAGAAAGACAAAAGGCTATTCCAGTCGGCTGTAAAGCATTGGATAAAAATAACCTGAAAATAAATGTGGTTTGACCACATGATCGTGGGGGCCCCACCTAAACATATAGACTGACAACTCAAAACTGTCAGTTGGCCTATGGAAAGCCTTAAAACCTAAACAAGGGGCGCCTGGGTGGCTCAGTCGGTTAAGCGGCCGACTTCGGCTCAGGTCATGATCTCGCGGTCTGTGAGTTCAAGCCCCGCGTCGGGCTCTGTGCTGACAGCTCAGAACCTGGAGCCTGTTTCAGATTCTGTGTCTCCTTCTCTCTGTGACCCTCCCCCGTTCATGCTCTGTCTCTCCCTGTCTCAAAAATAAATAAACGTTAAAAAAAAAAAAAAAAAACTAAACAATAGGTCGGACTGGCTTCCTCTGCCCCTACCATCCCTGCTCCAGAAAAGGCCTCAAGAATAGAATCCTCTTCGGGGTTCATGTCTCCCACCCCCAGGGATAGGATCCAGGCCAAGACTTCCTGCAGATGAGGGCCATTGGAGGTGACTGTAGGCCTCACATTGAACTCACTATTCTCTGCTTCTCCAGAAACACACAAAAAGTGGTGGCTCTGGTGGATTCTGGAGCTGGATATACTGTGACGCATGGTACTTGGTAGAAGTTTTCTGGCCCCTTCAGTGACACTGATGATTATGGAGGCAAGCAGTGATGGTCAAGATGATCCCTTGATACTGAAAACTGAACTCTCCCACCTGAGATTATGAGGTTTTTATGTCTTCAATACCAGAGAACATATTGGGCATGGATATCCTACAAGGTCAAACTCTGCAAACCTCTATCAGTGAAGTCGGCCTCAGGGTTGGTCACACCAGTGCTGAAGGGAAATGTCAACTGGGAACCTGTAAGCCTGCCACCCCCATGAAAGGTGGTAACTGCTAGATGATACAAATTGCCTGGGGGCATAAGGAAATAAGAGAAGCTCTCTAAGAACTTCACTGAGTGGGTATTTTATGTCTGGCCTACAGTGCCTTCAACAGACTGGTATGGCCAGTGAAGAACCCAGATGACTCATAGCAGAAGAGGGTGGACTACTGAGAACTGCACAAGGCTGTTCCCCGTCCATGTGTCTGTGCCCAGCATGACCACCACCTCAGGTACTTTGGCCATGTGAGGGTACCGTGCTGGGCTGGACTTAGCAAATACTTTTTTCATCATATCTCGGGGCACTGAGTCACATCAATTTGCTTTCAGAGTGGGGGCAACAATGGACCTTTCAAGGTCACCTGCACAGCCCCACCGTATGTCAGGATGATAGCTCAGGACCTATCCCTGTTCCCCTTTCCCGCATCAAGAAAATGGGCCCATTACATCAATGATACAATGTTCACATGGAAGCCTTGCCTCTGCTGCAGAGCACCCGATAGGCTTTGCTGGAGCATGTGCAAGAGGATGGGAAGGGGCACACAGGAGATTCAAAGTCCAAGCACTGTCATAAAATTTTTTGAAATTTGTCAAGTTGGATAAGCCTTGTATTGCCCCAGAAACTCTCATTGAAAAAGTGTAAGCTCATCCAACCGCTAACAATGTGAAAGAGGTAGAAGACTTCATAGGGATTTTCAGATTTTGGAGGACTTTTATTTCCCATGGACACGATTCCTCCATGCATTATACCACCTGGTAAAGAAAGGGCATGGGGGACTGAGACAAAAATACTAGTGAAGCAGATTAAAGTTCTGGCCATCTTCCAAGTTGGGCTGCCATTTGAGTTATATGTGTCTGTGACTCTGGAAGGTATGGGTAAGGCATTACGGCACAGACAACCTCTTCCAGGTAAAGCCTCTCACAAAGGAACAGCATATTGTGGTAAGAACCTCCATGCCCATTAAGGGATTTGTTGAAAATATATTCCATTGACCCACTTGTACCATGGCTCAAAGTCCAACTTTGATGAAGCGCTATGCAGAGGAATACCCTGTCTGCGCTGCCCGCCGTTTGTAGAAATGCAGGTGCAAATAGGCCTTGTAGAGGACACAGATCCTCCAAATGCCCCTCTCCCCATCCTTGTCCCCCTCTGTGTGTTACCTGAGCAGCTGAGAAAAGATCTCCCTCCAGGAGCTGTCCAAGGAATGGTCTGGGGACACAAGGCATCCCCCATATACGATGAGGATGAGGGAGGAGAAGTCCCCACAGAACCATCCCCTACAGAATCCAGAACTCTCAAGGCAGTGTCTTCCCCACTACCCCCTAGCCCTCAGGGCCCCACGTCCCTGGAAGAAGCCCCCTTCTCCATTCTCCGGGTGTCTGTAGGGAAAAAGCAAGGGGAATTCCTTCTGTAGCCTGGTATACAGACGGGTCTAATCTGGCAGCCCACCTACAGAGACAGCAGTTGCTCTCCAGCTCAACATTAACCCCATCTGGATGGAAACAGAAACAAAACTCACCAGCCAGTAGGATGGACTCAGGGTAGGTTGGTGGTCATTCATGAGCCCTAGCTATTAACCCTTTGCACAGACAGTTGGGCTGTCCTGAAGGGATTAGCCCTGGGGCTTGGACATTAGGAAGCCAAGGGATAGATGATCATGAACAAGCCTTTGTGGGGTCGGGATGTGTCAAGGGCCATTTGGATCCATCTGTAAGACCTTGAGGCAATCCTCATTGTTTTCCACATCCCCACTCATAAAACATCACACCCCCTGACAATCTGGAAATGATGCCCTAGCTTGGATATGAGCCCTAGCAACTGACCCTTCACTAGTTACAGCAGATTGAGTACACAGAAAAAGTGGCCACCACAAGTGGGATGGCACACTGCCAAGGATGCTGGACTTCCTTTGAAAGACCGTGACTTGGTTAAGGCAGTAACAGCCTGTCTCATGTGTTCTAAACAATGTCCAAGCCAAAGGAGTCTGGGAAAATTCGCTAAAGTTTCAACTGGTGAAAGATTGGCAAATTGGCAAAAAAGAGAGAGAGAGAGAAATAAAAGAATAGTGAAGGTTTAAATATGACCTGGTTTGTGTGGACACCACATCTGGTCTAACCCAAGCTTATCCCTAATGCTGTACAAACCAAGCTGCTGCCATTAGGGGATTAGAGAAGCCAAGCACCATGTATAGACACCCTCATTGAATAGGTAGTGATCAGGGGGTCACATTTCAAAGGCCATGTGTGCAAAACTGGACAGAAAAACAGGACATTGAACCAAGAAACCATCTCCCCTATAACTCCAAAGAGGCAGAGTTAGTAGAAAGGGAAAATGGGTTATTAAAGCAGCAGATTAAATTACTAACAGGTACAATCAACTTTGTTGGGTGAACTACAGTACTGTCCCAGGCTTTTTTTTTTTTTTTTTTTTGAGAGAGAAAGAGAGAGAGCACAAGGGGGGAAGGGCAGAGAGCGGTGGGGCCAGAGGATCCCAAAGTGAGTTCTGCACTGACAGCAGCAAGCTCCATATGGGATTCAAACTCACAAACCATGAGATCCTGACCTGAGCTGAAGTTGGATGCTCAGCCAACTGAGCCACCCAGGCACCTCTGTCTCAGGTTTTGATACATTAGAATGATCACCCATTGCCACATATGTCAGATTGGGGACCCTTGTTGAGACATCAGTATTGTAAAGGTATGAAGTCACAGGAAATGTGACTGTCCTGTCTTGTCCATTTTCCTGCCACTGTAGATCAATGTGCTATGCTGCTGAGAACAACAAGCCCCGTCACATCTGGGAGAGGAGTTATCCACCGGAATTTAAAATGAGACATCCTGCCATGATGAGTGAATTAATTTGCACCCCTGGAAGATGGGAGATCACTCAATCTACACTAAGATCTCTTTGTCCTTCTGTGAACTGAACCTATTGAAATGCACTATGTCTGGAATGGGATACGCATCATTCAAAGAGGGAGAAAAGTTGGAAGTCCTGGTCTGGCATATGCCCCACACTGAGCCCATTTCCTCACACCTGACAATGCTGCCTCCCTTGGCCCTCATGTATGGTACGCATAACCTGGTCAAATTCCTAAAATGGCAACCACATTAACATTTAAGGATTAGGCCATAAGTGTAATTCTTAGAGAAGGGGGAAGACCTCCCCATACAAGTTCCTACCAAATATTTGTCTTTTTTGACCTTATAATTCTGTTGTATCTGTGGCCACAGGATGGTATTTGATGGAAATACCTTTCTACAGTGGGCCCACTTATATGCCCAACAAAGAAATTACTCCAACCGCTTTTTATGTGGAGAGCTGCTCCTCTCCAGCTCATCAGGATTGCCATGGTGGATATTGCTTGTCTAAAGTAGGGATTGGAAGGCCTTAATGCGGTACATTAAAGAAGAACAAGCTAGGACTAATACTTCAATTCATCTGATATTACCAGTACTGATCCAGAAACCTGGCCTGTGGCACACACTACAATGACACTTGGCTTGGGTATTCTTTTACTGTCAATCAAACTATACTGGAAGACCATAAAACTGTTGGCTAGAAAGTTCTAGAAATACCACCATCAGAGCCATGGGTGGGTATGCTCAGATTTGGGAATGGGTTTATATGGCTTGCTCTAGCTTATGGACATTTGAACACCTGGGCACCATGTCTTGGGGACAGAAAAACCTCTCTCAACAGAACCAACCCAATTGCACCCCAAATTATGTAAAACATGGAGCTATGTGGTCATTCTGTCACATTAAAGGATAGTGACTGGTTGGCACTGGCTGGTGATACCACCTAGGTATTTATTGGATAACCTTGAATGGGACCCAGTGGTTATATTGCACAAATCCTTGCCCATAACCTCCACCTGGTTGGTTGGGTTGCTGCACCTTGGGTTTTCCTTGGGTACAAGGGAGAATCCGTCCCATGATAACAATAATTGCCAACCTCCCTTCCTCAAGGTCAGGTAAGCATGCTCTGCTTTTCACTGGCATGATCATTTATTTGACAACCATCTTTATTCCCTCCGCTGGCCTGGAGGATGTTCCATCACATACAGACGCTCTTATTAAATTCACCTAGCAAGCTTAAATGAGAGCTGGCAAGCCTATGCTTACTGAACACTGAAATGTCTCTGATGAGAAAAGCCATCCTCCAAAATAGGATGGCCTTAGACATTATTACTGCCTCATAAGGAGATATCAATATCATTATCCAAACAGAATATTGTATGTTCATACCTGATGCGTTTGCTAAGGCATCATCTTTATTAGGTCATCTGAGGACACAAGTGAATGTCCTGAGTGATCTGACCACCCAGTCTAGGAGATTTCATAAATCAGAGATTATGATAATGGGACTCTAAGGGTAAAAAGTTGTCACTAATTTTGGGAATCATTATCTTAATCTGTATTTTCTCTTTCATGTGCCTGTATTGTTTTTGTGGCATCTACCTCGAATGCAGCCAGATGGTCTCCTAAGGAAGGCCTCCATGCAGAAGGCCTCCATGCTGCTGAAACTTCTTGTTGATGACATAGGGCCCACTGGAGAAGAGAAGGGAATATGATATTGAAAGAGGTCACGAGAGGTGGAGCGTTGGGGGAGAGCACCAAGGAGGCATCACTTTAACCCTGGGAAATGTTATTTGGGGGGAGGTCATTGAGAAAATGTGACTGTCAGTTCACACTTGAAATGGATCCAGCAGTCACAAGATCCTCAGCCTTTCCCTTGTCCATGTAATATGCATCCCATTGTCTTCTTCAGCCCCAGAAATTTCCCAAAAGACACAGCCTTGAGCTAATAATGTGGTTTTGAGACCATGTGAATGATAAGTGTGACAAAACCTGATGAAGACTTTTAAGACATTGTAGGCAAAGGCAGAGATGCTCTCATCTTGTGGCATCCAAGACAAGCCTTGTATGTAACTCCCTTTTGTTTCTTATAGCTGCCACCTGCCCATCTGAGTGATCTGCCTCTTTCTTTGGTCTCCCCCTACCCTCCATATATGGAGCTGATTTCAGATGTCACCTGGGAAACTTGAGGGTGTGAAATTACATCACCTAATGTTCAGGGTCCAGATGACATTGGACAAGGAGACACTCTATTGTCTCAACTCTCATACTATAAACAAATATTCTTTTTGTTTGGTCTATTTAGTACCCAGTTTCTGGAATTTTTGTGTTGTTATTGGTGATTTCACTGTTTATACAATGGCTCTGAAACACAATGCTGAAGTGCTGCCCAAGGTTCTTAAGGGTAAGAAGAGTCCAATGTGCTGCATGGACAAAATACAGGTACTAAATAGTTTGTGTAGAATGAGTTGTAGCACTGTTGGTGCTAAGTCCAATGTTAATCAATCAATAGTATACACTAAATAAGGTGTCTATAAACAAAAACACACACAAAAAAAACAGGTTATGTATTGATCAGTTGATGAATCAGTTGGCCAGAGGCTTGCAGGAAACTGACTGTTTCCTGGAAAATCTTGCCTATTTGGAAGTCTGGGTTCACCCATAACAAAGAGATCATGAGTGGAATTTGTTAAGACTTACACTCTTCCATGAAGAGAGGGGAAAGTGGGTGATGGCATTGAGGAGGGCACCTGTTGGGATGAGCACTGGGTGTTGTATGGAAACCAATTTGACAATAAATTTCATATTAACAAAAAAAAGACTTACACTCTTCCTGAGAAATTGAGTAGCCATTGACCCACACAAGAATCAGCGCCACACAATTCTAACTCAGTGACAACAACTTATGAACTGCTTAAATGAAATGACTCAAAGTGTGTGTTTTCAGATGGACTATGGAGAGCGTATACTTTAAAAGTTAATTGCTGGCAGGACACACAATTTGAGATGGTCAACAGGTGATGACTCTCAGAATGAAACAGGTAGACTAAGGAGGAAGAAAGGTAGGAACAACACCTTAGTGTATTCACTAATACACTCACTTTGAAAGATAGGTGGGAGGGTTGTTAAGTCAAGGAATCATTGGGGCTTTCACAGTCTTCTTGAGAAAAGAGCTTGAGGAGGATGTCTTCAAAGAGAGGGGTTTGTACTTAAAAGAAGAAAGGCAATTTCACTTGAAAGGTGATGGCAGGAGTGAGATTGTCATTCCTTAAGTATCAGATTAGTAATGAAGGAGAGACATAGAGTTTATATTTTGGAAAAAAAGGAATATCTGGAGACAAAGCAAAGGAAAGATGATATGAGATAGAAGTGGTGTTTAGGAAATAGAGTGGGTTTTTTTGTTTGTTTTGTTTTGTTTGCTTTTCTTTCTTTCTTTTTTTTTTTTGTAATATGAAGTGGACATAAAAATATTTTTAGGCCAAGAATATGAAGTAGAATGGCATGGTATGTTATTATATGGCAGTGGGAGAGGATTGAACCAAAAGTAATTTGTAGGGCTATAGCAATGAAAAGAGATCTGCCATTTTTATCAGAGAGTGAGGGATAAAGGGGCAGGAGGTAAAAATTAAGTGGATAATAAAAAAGGAAAGGAAAACAAAATGAGGAAGAGAAGAAATAAGGATTTTTGTAAACCTATTAATACATTTAGAGATGATTGTCAATAAAGTTCAGTTTTAATATATTAAAATTCTAATATATTAACAGTTTCCTGGACGTTGTTAGGCAGAGTGACAGGTTTGAAGAATTTTGCCCTTCCAATTGCTTAGGAAATGTTAGGGACAAATATAATAGGGACACATTCAAGCCGGTTTTGGAACAAAAGAGCTGACATTATGGAGAGCTGCATCTAAAACAGCTTGGGGAAGGATTTCAAGAGAAGATGGCATTTGAGCTGAATCTTAAAGGGTGTGCAAGAGAGATAAATGGCGAAAAGAGTAAGTAAAACTCTAGGAAGGGGGAAGCAGAGGCAAGAAAGTAAGAAAAAGCTTGACAAAGTTGGAGAGCTGAAGAAATTGAAACAACAACAGTAGAATCCGTAAGTGTCTAAAAACAGCAGCTGGAGCCAGCTAATGGCAATAGGAATGATGCGATGAATTTCTTTCTTTTTTTTTTAAGTTTTAGAAATATCATACAGATGGTAGCTTGTGGAATGTCATCTATCTTCATAGTGAAATAGGAACTAGAACCTTTACCCAGAGTGTGGTGTGCAAGTAGGTTGGGGATATGAAAGCAGTGGAGATTATTTTGAACAGCTGCTATGAGAAGAGTTATAATGAGCCAATTAGAGGTGAGGAAAAGCATTGCCAAATATCGCTAAAACTGTGGCCAAAGTTGCAGAGCATGAAATTGTGGTGGATCTGATAATCACAGGTATGCCAATAGCGGTTCAGGGTGAGCAACATAAAGAACAGAATAAGATAGTGTTGGATTATTGTGGGCAATATGTATCTGGTTGACGATGCAGACAGAGGACAATCAGAGACATTAACTCAGAACACAATTAAATTGGTGAACCTTAGAATCCAATATGGGTATGGATGAATAAGTAAAGCCTGGGGCGGACTGAAAACACAGAAGAGAGAAGAATGCCTATTGGGATAGATGTTGAATGAGTACAGAATCAAATAAAAGACATCACTGAAAGAACATAACTATATAGGTCAATACTGGGATCAAATAGTTCAATGAACTCATGGTCAGATTGCTATCTGGTAAAAACAAGCTTTAGGGTTTAAGTCACTGATGGATAATAAAGCAGGCCAGGGTCGAAGGTCTGAAGAACTGGGAATCAAAATACGAGGTAATGAACTTAAAGTGGTGGGAAGTACAGCAACAGATCAGAACACTGGGGCCATGCCACCTACCATAAGACCCCAGTGACAATCTTTCTTTTTTTTCCTTCCTTCCTTCCTTCCTTCCTTCCTTCCTTCCTTCCTTCTTCCCTCCCTCCCTTCCTTCCTTCTTCCCTCCCTCCCTTCCTTCCTTCTTCCTTTCTTTCTTCCTCCCTCCCTCTGTCATTTCTCTTTTCTTTCTTTCTTTCTTTCTTTCTTTCTTTCTTTCTTTCTTTCTTTCTTTCTTTCTTTCTCTTTATGAGAGACTGCTTGAATAAATGTTTCATAGATTTAAATTCAACTGAATAAGAATGCAACATGACAAAATCTGGAGGTTTACTCCAAAATTATAGCTTTTGGAGTAAAGTTTCACTGTACAAAATTGTCTGTGGGGAAATTATTTTTACAAATGTATTAAATTGAAATAATCCTTTTCATGCTTCCCATTTGTGTGTTTAGTGTCATATTAAATGTCATTGGCACTATTTATACGCTCTAAGCCTAATGGTAAAATGACCATGGATTGTTGTGTGTTCAAAACTGTAAAGTCATTTTTGGACAGTTGTATACTAAATGTTCAACTAATATTTGTGGAGTGAATGCATTATTCCTAGAATTGAAGTAGTCAAGGTATATGGAGTTAAATCTGTTTGTCTCTTCTTAGCTTGTATACAAATCATTTACCTTACTTTTAGTTTTGATTCTTTACATGTATTTCTGGTATGTAATAATAAAGCATAAGGTATATTGGAAGGATACAATACAATATAATACAATATTGGAAGGATACAATACAATACAAGGTATATTGGAAGAATACAATAAAATATTAAAATGCTTTAAATAATAATAGTTAAATAAGCTTATCTGAACTTAGTATTTCTTTTACTCTGGTTTATAATATGAAGCAAGCTGTTCAAGAAAACCTAACATTTAGGATTTTAAACTTTACTTATTTTTGAGAAAGAGACAGAGTGTGAGCCAGGGAGGAGGAGGAGGAGGAGGAGGGGGAGGAGGGGGAGGAGGGGGAGGAGGGGGAGGAGGAGGAGGAGGAGGAGGAGGAGGAGGAGGAGGAGAGAGAGAGACAGACAGACAGACAGACAGAATCTGAAGCAGGCTCCAGGCCCTGAGCTGTCAGCACAGAGCCCCATGCGGGGCTCAAACCCACGAACCGTGAGATCACCGCCTGAGCCAAAGTCAGACACTCAACCGACTGAGCCGCCCAGGCACCCCTAGCACTTAGGATTTTAAATGTGATAACACTTTCTTTCTCATCAGGAATTGCTGTTGCATATACATTTCTATTTTAATCATAACCTATCACTTTATTATTCATTGCCTTTAAAAGGATATGACTTTCAAGCATTCAAAATACAAATCCAAAGTATATCACTCTTAGAATTTATACATTTATCTTTAGCATCACATCTAAGACTATGACATAGACTAGTCCCATATCTCTAAGAAAGTCTATTCTGCCTCGTTCCAGCCAATAGCACCCCAGTCAGAACAGTATAGTCTTCTTGCTTCATTAAAGCTTTTGATATTTGTCCCGCTTATAGCATTTATCAGTTTGTTCTTTTTAGATTTTTCTTTAATATTACATTGTATAACTGATATATTTTTATCTATTCTACTGTTAGTTGATATTTGAGTAGTCTCCCATAGTACTATAACAAATGTGCTTTTCCCAAATCCCTTTGAAAACATGTTTACAAAGTAAAGTAGAAAATAGTTTAAACTCCATGATAATGAAATTAGGACAGGTTAAAAATTGAAGGACCCAATGGCTGAACCATTCTAAGATCTAATTTATAGCATTAAATGCAAATGTAACAGAAAAAAAAAAAGGTTTAAAAATAATCTAAATAGAAGAAATAAAAATAACACACATCAATGTAAAAAGTATTGCTAAAAAATAAAAATAAATAAAATGAAGTATTACATAAGGTTATCAAAAAAAAATATAGAACACTCATGTAAATTTCAATTTCAGATAAACAGATTATTTTTAGTATAAGGAGTACCCAAATGTTGCAGGGAATGTGCTTATACAAAAAAAAAAAAAAAAAAAAAAGTTGTTTATTTGAATTTAAATTTGTGTATGTTTTGTTTTGTTTTTTTTTCTTTGTTATTTTATTTTTTCTAAGTCCAACATCCCTAAATAGAAAGTTAATAACTAAGATAAGAAAATAATGAAACAGAAAACAAATACATGATAAATGTATCCATAAAAAATATTATTCTAAAAAAATAATAAAATTGATAACACTTGGGTATCTGGGTGGCTCAGCTGGTTGAGCATCTGACTTTTGATTTTGGATCAGGTCATGATCCCAGGGTTGTGGGAATCCCACAGTGAGCATGGAACCTACTTGAGATTCTGTCTCCTTCTCCCTCTGCCACTCTCTTTCACTTGCTCTCTCTCTCTCAATTAAATAACTAAATAAATAATAAAAAAATTGATAACACTTGACAATATCATGGGGCAAGAGAGAGACTGATGGAGGAAGAGAAAGATAAAGACCAAAAAACATAAGTAAGCAATTAAGACAGAAAAAAATAGTTAATTACTACAAACCTTAAAGACAAAAAAAAAATCTGAAGAGATTATGTTTAACTTCATGTCTATGAAAATGAAATTTTTAAAGAAATAACCAAATTACAAGAAAAATAATCATGAAAAACAAAGAAAAACATGAATGGAAAATTTGCATTCACTTTTTAAAAATTTTATTTAAATCCAAGTTGGTTAACATGTAGTGTAATAATGGTTTCAGGAGTAGAATTTAGTGATTCATCACTTATGTTTAACACTCAGTGCTCATCCCAACAAGTGCCCTCCTTAATGCCCATCACCCATTTGGCCCATCCCTCCATCATTCATTTTTAAGAAATTTTTGTATTTGAATACAGTTGTCACATAACATTAAATTAGTTTCAGGGAGAGACCATACTGATTTGACTTCTCTATACGTTACGCTATGCTCACAACAAGTGTTACTGCCATCCATCACCATATATCACTATTACAATATCAGGGACTATATTTTAGTGACTATATTCTGTATACTGTGTCTTTTATTCCCACGACTTCTTCATTCCATAACTATAAGCCTATAACTCTCATTCCCCTTTATCCATTCGTTAATAAAAAATATTATTAAACTTTAAACCACAATTAGAAAGTTTTTCTCAAAGAAAATTTAAGAATCTTACCTATATTAAAAAATAACAGAAATCTTATATACTTCTAGAAATTAGTGAAAGAGATATTCTAATTTATTTCCTGAGGATAATAGAACTTGACATCAAAACCAGATGAGAACCCAACAAGAAAGAACATTTTCAGTTCCAGCTCTTTAAATGGATGACAATGTAATAATAATAATAATAATAGTAATAATAACAAACAGGTATTTTATATTAATATATAAAAAGAATACTGTGTCATGATCAAGTTCATTTTACTGTATAATCTCAAGGTTATTTTAATATTAGGATATCAGTGTAATGAAAGAAAAATGAGGATACAATTATCCAAATAGACATTAATACCAAATACCAAATACACATGAATACTTCCACCAAAGTAAAATTGTCAAAAGGAATCCTTAATCTGCAAAAACAAAACAAAATATCAAAGCAAGACAAAGAGAACAGTAAGCACTACCTAACGCTGTAATACATTTCTGTTGAGAACCCAAGAATGTTCTGTATCATTCTTTGTTTTCAACTCTGTGCTGACCTCTCTAACAAGCAGAATATGACAAGAAAATATAATAAACACAACAGGACTGGAAATGAAACAATGGTGTCCTATTTTGCAGAGGATACTTTTATAGACAGTCCAAAGGATCCACAAACAAACAAGTGACCTAATACAATGTGCTTCCTGATGTGAGACAATAAGGAATGCACATTACTTCTATTTTATGTTTTACAAACATATCAACCTGCATATGATCACAGACAAACCTAAAATATAGGATAGTCTACAGAAAAACATGTTTGTACACTTTTCAAATTTGTCAGAAAAACAAAACAAAACAAAACAGAAGCATTTGGAGTAATGCTTTAGATTTTAAAAAAAGCATGAAGGAAGATGTTAAATCAAATGAAATTGATAAACTATGATTGGGCGTTGGATCAAAACACAGGTATAGAACATTTTAGAAATACATGTAACATTTCTATCTTAGAAAATGTTTAATTATTTTTATTATTATTATTATTTTAGCTGTGAAAATCATCATGTGGCTATATGGGTATAGGTACTTGTTTTTAGCTGTTCAGGAAACCATTTCTAAATAACTGGCAAAAATAATCCCCTCCCTCTCTAATCAGAAAGCAAATATTGCCAAATGATAACTATTGGTAAATTTAGGAGAATTGTGCTTTTCTTTCAACTTTCCTAAAAATAACGTTTTAAAAATACTGACAACTACTATGTGATTATAAAAAAATTCTCATGATAGCTATAGGGTAATTATGTCATACTGGTGTTGATTATATATGAGAAGATTTTTAGAGATTTCTATATTGTCTACTAATACAAATACTATATTAGTAAATTTTTCAAAAACACATAAATATATTTCTGCTTCATTTAATTTAACTCAAGAGATTCGAAATATTAGAGATACCCATCTCATGGGAAAAATTACACACATATAGATTTAGCAGGGTATTGTATATAAGTTATATATACAAAAATAAAATACTAGAAAAATAATAGAAAACAGCATTCTTAAGTGGTATCACTCATAGTAGCTTCAAACACTTCTACTGTCAATGAATAAATCTATGAAAAATGGACAAGATTGTACCAAAAATTCTTTTAAAAGTTTATTGACAAGTTAAATCACACCTAAAGTAGATTTCATGTTTCATTGATTGAAAGATTCAATATTGTAGAAATGCCTGTCCTCTCAACATTGATTTGGACATACAACGCTATCCCCTGCAAAAAAAATTCCAGCAACTTTCTGTATATGTATGGATATTGCAAAGTGATTCTAAAATCTCTGGAAGACTAAAGGACTAAGAATAGTTAAAACTAACATGAAGAACAAAGAAAGAGGATGTATTCCCTAGATATTAAGATTTACTATAAGGCCATAGTGATTGAATGTCCCATTCATCCAGAGACAGCCAATAAACTGATGAAATAAAAGAGAGTCCAGAAATAAACACATCCCGCTAAGAACTCCATTTAGGATAAATATGACAGTGTGGACCAGTGGCAAATAGTGCTGTTTTCAATAAACTATGCTGAACACTAATGTGGAAAAAGTTAAAACTTACCCCTCATCTCATATCACAAACAAAAATTGTCTGCAGCTAAGTAAAAGATGAAAATGTGAAAGGTAAGACAATAGAAAAGATAGCGTATGAGCGAATTACGGAATACAGTAGGTAGGTCTTAATCATGGCTAAACATAATGAAACATCCTAACGAAAAGCGATGCTACACAAGATTACACTCAAGTGAGGAACTTCTGTTCATCAAAATGTACCATTTGGAGAGTGAAAGAAAAACGATGAACTGGACAGCGCATGTTGCATGTGAAATGGACAAAATAATTCTATCTGGAATTTAGAAGTGAGCACAACACATGAACAAGCACCTCACAAAAAGGACATATACATGGCCAATGTCCAGTCTCCTTGTGCTTACTGGAAATCATAAACATATTATTTAAGCCCAAATTTAATGCCACTCCACACACAGCAGAATGGCAAAAGTTAAAAGGATTGACAATGCCAGACAGAGTGAGGAATGAGAAACAACAAGAACCCCATATATTGTTGATGACTGCATGTATTGATAAAAACCACTCTAAGAAACCATTTGGCAGTCAGTATCTATTCAAGTTGAATATGACCCAGGAGTTCCACTTAGTGCTATAAAATCAGAAGAAATGTATATGTATGTATTTCAAATGGTACTTAACAGAAATGCTTTAGTCATAATCGTCCCAAACAGTAGACAATATAAAAGCATCCAGCAACAAAATGTATCAATAAATTGTGACATATTCATACAACACAATGGTGAACAATGATACAAATGAGCAAGTAGCTGCTGGTGACACAGCATGAATGTAAGTTGTAAACATAATATGAGGCAAAAGAAAGTAGACAAAAATGCACTATTTCATTCATACAAAAATAAAAAATAGCAGAAGTTGATGGTGTTGTAACTAAAATAGTGCTCATTTTTGGGAGGCAACCAAGCAGTGACAGTCACAAAAGGGATCGCCAGAGGGATTAGTATATTTTATTTCCCGACTGGGATGTGGCCCGTTCACCCTGTAATGATTTGTATGTGTGCAATTTGCGAATTTTCTTTAAGCATATTTTACTGAACTATGAGAAGTCATAAAAAATCTTTGATATGGCCTGAAATTTTTAATAATTAATAACATACCTATATGCACCCGGTGAATGTATTAGCTTCACCAAACAGATAATGTTTATTTATCGCAAACACACGGTGCATAAAAACTGCTCAGGAGAAAACTGTTCTGATCACGTTATAAAAAGGGTGTATATCTTCTAGCAAAATTTAAATATCTTGATTATTTAATTTTTTTTGTGTTCTATTTATTTTTGAGACAGAGACGGAGCATGAGTGGGAGAGGAACAGAGAGGAGATACAGAATCCGAAGCAGGCTCCAGGCCCTGAGTTATCAGCACAGAGCCCATCATGGGGCTCGAACTCACAGACCACGAGATCATGACCTGAGCCGAAGTCGTAAGTTTAACCAACTGAACCACCCAGGTGCCCCTAAATACCTTGATTATTTAATACTCAAGTTTCAACAGTAAGCCGGAAAAATTTGTTTCCAAAAAATTAAATTAAGTTGATATATTATTCTAAAGGCCCTGAGATATCTGAACTACAATTTTAAAAAGGCAGTTTTCTCAAAAATGCTCTCTAAAGAAATATATGCACAGGACACAATGAGCAGTAAGATATAGAATCTGTCTTCAAGTCCTATTTCAAATACTATAAAGTTAGGTTGGACCATATGGAGGCTTTCTATGGCAGAAGTGAAAGTTGTCCCTAGAATCTGAATCTAAACATATCCAAAATATCTGTTTTGCCTCCTCACATCTGAACTTGCAACCTTGTTATTGCCCTACCAATTAAATAAATAATCAAAAAAAGAGTATACTAGCCAGTGAGAAGAAAAATAACAAGCATAAATGATCCAGTAGAACAGGAGTAGTGCCTAGCACAATCTCTGGCTGTCTAGCACATTCTCTGGCTTCGTCAAACCAGGACTCTGGGAGCAGGACCTGGGGTGAAGTCTAGTTAGCTGAGCGATAAAGAAAAAACAAAACAAAACAAAACTCAAGAAAGAGGCATAGGATATTTGTTTCAAAACTTACTTACAATTTTTCTTTCATAATCTATGTATATAATGTTTTTAATTAATTTATTTTGAAGTTAGTTACCGTACAGTGTAGTCTTGGCTTCGGGTGTAGAACCCAGGGATTCATCTCCCACATAGGATACCAATTGCTCATCCCAAAAAGTGCCCTCCTTAATGCCCATCACCCATTTAACCCACTCCACCACCCACCTACCTTCCCGCAACCCTCAGTTTGTTCTCTGTATTTAAGGGTCTCTTATGGTTTGCCTATCTCTCTGTTTTATCGCATTTTTCCTTCCCTTCCCCTATGTTCATCTGTTGAGTTTCTCAAATTCCACCTATGAGTGAGATCACATGATATCTGTCTTTCTCTAATTGACTTATTTTGCTCAGCATAATACCCTCCAGTTCCATCTGCATTGATGCAAATGGCAAGATTTCATTCTTTTTGATTGCCAAGTAATACTCCATGGTGTACATAAACCACATCTGCTTTATCTATTCATCAGCCGATGGACATTTGGGCTCTTTCCATACTTTGGCTATTGTTGATAGTGCTGCTATAAACATGGGGGTGCATGTGTCCCTTTGAAACAGCACACCTGTATCCCTTGGATAAATGCCTAGTAGTGCAATTTCTGGGTCATAGGGTAGTTCTATTTTAATTTTTTGAGGCACTTCCACAGTTTTCCAGAGTGGCTGCACAAGTTTGCATTCCTAACAACGTGGTGAAAGAGCTCCTCTTTTCTCCATATCCTCACCAATATCTATTGCTTCCTGAGTTGTTAAATCTAGCCATTCTGACTGGTGTGAGGTGGTTTCTCTTTGTGGTTTTGATTTGCATTTCCCCGATGATGAGTGAGGCTGAACATCTTTTCATGTCTGTGTTGGCCATCAGGATATCTTCTTTGGAAAAGTGTCTATTCATGTCTTCTGCCATTTCTTCAAGTTTAATCCCATTGATTTTCTTGAACTTGGCCAGTTAATGGTAACCTTCCCCTCCTGGATATGAGTGTGTGTGTTTATGTTGCACAAGGAGGAGCTGGAAGTTTCTTCTCCACAAATACTAACCAGATGCAATCTGGTTTCCACCAGGTTGTAGTTGAAACTAAAAGAGTTTTGCCAGTAAGCAGAAATGTCGTCAGATGAAGCAAATTACCATAGCAAAGCCAGGTAGGAAGCAGAAACGGTTTTTGTGTTTTCTATTCTGTTTTGAGAAAGACTCCAGTAAGCGGCTGGAAACTGAGGACAATATTCAGTTCCCTGAGAAAATAGATGGTGAAGACGATGTGAGTCAGGGCTTGAGAAAAGCAAGTATATGTTCTAAGATCACACCATATGGGACCATATGCTTTCCATACAATTTATATCCTGTTTAGAAAAGGTGCAGAATGTGGTATACTCTACACTTTTACATGACAGCAGTTAGCGAGGCTTGGGACGACAGTTATATTTTGCTTTCTTTCTTTTCTTTGGTATCTTTTTTTTTCACTTCATAACCTCTGTGCACCTTTATAGATGAACTCATTATATGTTTTAATCATCAAAGACCTTTAGTATTGTGCATCCCTGATCACTAACTGCATTCACTGATTTACAATTTTCTCAGAGTTTCATTAATCTGTTGTTGATTCCCTGCTACAGTTCATTAATGAAGATGTTAAATAAAATCCGAACAAGCAACATTGCTGCCAGCAGTTCTGCAGAGCAAGGCATGATGATTTGATAATAACATTTAAATTTTTTTGCCCCTATTAGAGTGTGTATATATAAATCAATTTAAATTAATGTCATAATATTAATATTTCATGAAATAATATATTAAACTGTGTACTCAGATGCCTAAATAGTACTTCTACTGCTGTTGAATCATGCATTAATTTGGGCAATCCCACTTTCAAATATCACTTGCAAATGCACCGCGTTTCCTTAAGAATGGGTGATTAATATCATGAACAAGTTGTTATTACTTCTTTGATATTCCTGGTTTGGAATATAATGTAAATCCCAAGCACCCAGTCAATACTAGGTGGGCCTTTACTAAAGGTCTGACAAGCAACTCTCGGAATCTAATGCCCTTTACATCGACAGCTTCTAATTCCAATCAGAAAGACGCATACTGCTTGGCTTGGATTTTACAATCAATTTCACTATCAGTGGCTCCCTCCTGGTGACATAAAGCAAGGCCAAAAGTCTTTTAAAAAAGACTGAAGTCATTGTTTATAATTCTGTAAAAGAATCACATCATGATGACATTTGAAGTATGGAAAAGTAAATTTTATTAAAGTACAACTTGCAGCTACATGGGTTTTGCAATTTAACAAGTGTTTTTCTTTGAATTTCCTCTGTTGGCCTCTCCGTGATTCCATGGAGAGGTGGTGATCTAAAATCACCAAGATGTGCATCAGGAAATGGTGGGTTTCTTCATCACCAAGAGCATTTACACATACATTAACATCAAAATGATGTGCAAGTTGCTGGTGGAACTAAAATGACAAAGTTCCAGGATGATTTTACTGAAGTTTGGTATCATTTCCACCTTAACCATTTAAAGCTGAATATGTGACTCTTACAACACAAAAATAGTGTCAGAAACTTCAGTTATGATCCATGTATACATGACTTTTAAAATCTCTATGTATTCAGAATTCTCTCCTCTTAGGGGCACTGATTCCAAGAGTTATAAAATATCTTGGTCCCTTGGCTGCCTTAAACACAGATCTGGAGGAAAACTTAGTCCTTCCTTGACACTTGGTGTTTTCATTTCCTTCCCTGTTTCAGTTGAAAAGAGTTACAATTCATGCAATTGCCCCAGGCCAGGGACCTGAACATCCTTTTTGCCAGTTTCATCTTTTCTCTCTTCCTCTGACCTATGCAATCTACTGTAAAATTAAACGCATTTCTTAAGTACATTCACATATCACCAGCCATACCATTGTCCATGTAGTTTATTCAATTATACAACTCTAGTCAGGGTTATCCAGAGAAAAAGAACCAACACAATGTATTATATATGAACATAGAGAGACTTGTTTTAAGGAACTGGCTCACATCATTATGGAAGCTGCCAAGTCCCAAATCTGCAGGGTGGACCAGCAGGCTAGCGACCCAGAACAGCTAATGTTGCAGCTCACATCCAAGAGTGGTCTGCTAGCAGAATTATCTCTTGCTTGAGGGAGGTCAGACTGTTGATCTGTTAAGGCCTTCAACTGTTTGGATGAGGCCCTTCCAAATTAGGGAGGGCAATCTGCTTTAGTCAAAGTTCACTGATTTAAATGTGAATGCCATCCAAAAACATCGAGAACAATGTTTGACTACACATCTGGGCATGATGACAAAACCAAAGTAACACATGAAATTAGCCATCACATTAGTCATGAAAACTGTCAAATCTTTCCAGTAGTTTCCTTTCCTGTATTTTACCTTCTGCTATTGGTTATTAGCTGCATACCCACAGTGTCCATTCAAAGTGCACATTAACTCAGGTCATCTCAGTTGGCCAGTCAAACTTTCGATAATTTCATTGCAATGACTCAATATGTGCTATGCCATAATTTCTTTTATCTTTAGTCCTTGGTACATATAGCTCACTCTTTTGAGTTTACCCCCCCAAATTTATATTAATTTTAATACTTTAAAACCAGTTTATATGCCACTTTCTTCAGGAAATCTCTAAAACTGGTAGCGAGATTGTGCCCCAAGTGTTTCTGTAACAGCTTAATTGTTCCCTCTAAAGTCATCAGTTATTCTTTTGTGCAACTTGTTACATCCTTTTTCACTTTCCTGTAATTGTAAAGATGCAGGCAGGCAATTCCATGTCTAATGTATTGTTGTAGCCATTGCTTATTACTGATCTGGGGCTACATTCGCACTAGTTTATAAGATTTACTTTTGAATGAATGAGTGAATGAATGGTGAATGAATGACTGTCTTATAATGATAGGTGGAATTGGGGTTCAGATATAACACTTCTGATTCTAAAATTAATGATTTTTATATATGTACCATATTGTCTCTATTATATATAAATTAAATAAATAAATAATAAAAATAAAACAGAGCAAAGGTATAAAATATGTTTGAAAAGAAGATATATTATTTAAATGTGGTACATATTCAAACACATATACCTATGAGAAACCATTATACTTCTCATTAGAAATATCAGAGTACATACTTTTAAGCTGTAATTGTTGGTAAAGAAATTTCAACTAATTTCTTTTTTTGTTAGTTGTGTGATAGTATCTTTACATTCTTAGTGTGTGTCATGCCAGAAAGTATGATCTTAGACAATTATGTTTTATTTCCCCCTAGCAGATTCAGATTTAAACACAGGCAATTAATCATTTCACCTACCATGCCCCACTCCCAAGTCACCATCTATAGACTTGGTTTTGGAAGAGGAATTAAATTTCTAACTGTATGCAGTTGTCAACTCTGTCACTCAGTGAAATTCAACTCATTCCAGTGGGCACTTGGTCATCAACCCATTTGCCCAATAAATTAGCACTCAGCTGTCTTCAGAGGCATTGTGATCTCTGGATCATAATTCATCTATGTGCTCTTCATTATTTTTGTCCAGACTGGTTCTTGTTGGTCCATTGGACCCTCCTCAATCACTAGTATTTCTAATGCTATATTCAAAATAAACATCTTATCAGTGCCTAAAGAGAAATCAAATTAAATAGCAATATGTGTGTGTGTGTGTGTGTGTGTGTGTGTGTGTGTGTGTGTGTGTATGTATGTATATAGAGGTCAGAAACCTGCTTGTTTTTATAAATAACATTTTTTTCAATGGTTGCTTCTGTGTAATGAAGGCAGAGTCGAGTAGTTGTGACAGAAACCATAAGGCTTGAAAAAAGCTAACATATTTATTGTTTGTCCTTTTAAAGGAAACTTGCTGACCCCTGAATCACTCTGATGGAATTCTTTTCAACAGTTCAGAAGAAATGAGAAAAATTTAAGTGCTCAAGGGAAATAATGCCATTCTTAAGATTTATATCTTTATAAATTATCGTTCAAGAGTATGGGTGAAATAAAAACATGAAAAAAAAACAAACATAAAGAATTTATCACTCATATATGCTTGCTAATAAGGAAAGGATACACCTAAGGAAGAAGGAAAATAAAAACAGATTGTAGGGGTAAGTGGCAATAAGTAATGAACTAGTGAATTGTAAACCTATACATAAAATTAACTCAGGACCGACAGCATAAAAAAGCAGTAATGATGATTGATTTTGAGCTTTCAAATAAAAACTTCAGCTTTCAAATTTTGAACTCACACAAAAACTAACTGCAATTGGCTTAGAGACCCAAACTTAAAACATAAAACTATAAACTTCTAGTAGATAACACAGGAGAGCATCGAAGTGACCTTGGGCATGGTGATATAAGTACAACACAAAAAGTGTGATTTATGAAAGAAACACTGTTAAGCTGGACACTATTAAAACTAAACATTTCTGCTTCCAAAAGACACTGTTAAGGGAATGAAAAGACAAGTCACAGACTTGGACAAAATAGGTATACAACATGCATATGTGATAAAAGATTTGAATACAAAATGTAGAAAGGACTCCTAAAATTCAAAGAACTTAATTTGAAAATGAGCAAAATATTTGAACAGATACCTCACCAAAGAAGATATACAGATGATAAGTAAGCATATGAAATGTTCAACATTGTACAACACTAGGGAATTGCAAACTAAACCAACAAACAAAATACCGCCACATGTCTATAAGAATGGACAAAATCCAAAACACTAACAAATACCAAATACACACAGTTCCGGAATGTAGAGCAAGAGGAATGCTCAGCCATTGCTGGTATCTGTGCAAAATAGAACAGCTACTTTGAACGATAGGTTGGCAATTTCTCACAAAGTTAAACATTTTCTTACATTCCAGCAATTGTATTCTTTGGCATTCACACAAATGAGTTGAAATTGACGTTCACACAAAACTTGTACATGAATGTTTATAGTGACTTAATTCATCATTGCCAAAAATTGAAGGAAACAAAGATAATCTTTAATAGGTAACTGAATAAGCAAACTATGGCATATCTGTACCAAGGGATATTATTCAGTGTTAGAAAGAAATTATTAAGTCATGAAAAGATGTTGAGAAACCTTAATTGCATATTGCTAAACAGCCTTAAAAGGTTATATATTATATGAATCCAGCTATGTAACGTTCTAGATAAATAAAAAATACTGTAAAAACAGTAGAAAGGTAAACTTTGTCAGGTTTGGAAATGAGGGAGGAATAAACAGGTGGAGCTCAAGGAGATTTTAGGGAGTAGAATTATTCTGTATGGTATGGAAATGGTGGATACACGTCATTTGAAAAAAACCATTGAGTGTACAACAGACGCTCTGAATTATAATATATTCTAGGGCCTTTGGTTAATAATTGTATATCAATATGGGTTCATCAACTGTCACAAATGGAAGATATTAATAATAAGAGAAACTGTGTGCAGATGGGGAGAGGGCATATGGAAACTCGTTGTCATTCCTGCACAGCATTTATATAAATCTAAAATTGTACTGGGTGAGGCAATTCAAAATAGTGGGGTCGAAAGATCCTGAACTCACTTCCTCCCACAGACACAATAAATCTACAGCTACATATGGAACAATTTTCTCTGAAAAAGACCATGAAAACTATCTGGACAGTTCCACACAACAAAGGATAAAAGGGTCACTTTATGATGGGGAGAAGAGGAAGATATATGTTTTTTCTAGACTCTTCCTGGCACGGCAACCCACAATTAGGAGAGATCTCACAAAAAAGGAGCTTCTCCCTGAGGAGAGGGATTTGTGCACCGCATCAGGCATTCCGATCCTTGGGACCTATACCAAAGTGACAAGCCCCCAAATTGTCTGACTTTGAAAAACAATGGGATTTACATCCAGGAGAACCACAGAGCAGTGGAGACTTGAGATTCTGTTCTTAAAAGGCTCACACATAGACTCACCTGCCCAGAACCCAGCGCAAAAGCATCACTTTGAAAAGCACCTAGGCCATATGTGAAAGATTCATTACTAATATTCAAGTGTCTGCTGGAGGGCAGGAACGTGGTGGGCATCTCTCTGAGGGTGGAGGGGTTGGTGGGCATCATCTTTGCATTCTCTTTCTACTTGGTTAGTTTCAGTATTGGTGGGCATGAGTTTTGCAAGTTTCCTCTAACCAGCTCCACCCCAGCTCTACTCATGCAGCCCCACTGAGGCTGGCAGGCAAACACTCTGCCCCTGCACCTCCAGCTCCGCTGAAGCTGGAGTGTGAGCGCCTACCCCCTCGTTCCTCCCGCAGCCTGCCCAAGGCGGGTGGATAAGTGCCCTGCTCCTGTGTCTGTCCTGTCATCGCATCAAAGCCGGTGGGTAGCTGCAGCCCGCATAGGGTGTTCCCCCTGAGTGTCTGGCTCTGGCTAACGGGGGGAAGGAGGTTCTGAACCCTACAGGTCTGAGACAATCGGAGAGATGGTTTGGGGCTGGTTATCACACCACCCCGTTCCCTAGGGAATTTCACAGACAGCAGACGGAAACGCTCCTCCAGCTTTTCTGGGAAAAAGTTCTGTTTACTTTTTGTCCTGGAAATTCAGCCTGAGGAGAAGGTCTACCACTCGTCTAGAGGCTGCAGAGGTACCCTCAGGGAACGTAGGCTTCTTTGTGCTCTACCTTGGCCTCACCTCTGAAAGAAGCTTATACACTTGTCTGACCACAGTGGTGTGAAATTAGAAATCGATGGCAAGAAAAATAAAACCAGAAAAAAATCAAAATATGTGAGGATTACACAGCATGCCACTGAACAAACAAAGGATTGATGGAGGAAAAGAAAAACACAACAACCTTGAGACAAATGAAAATGGAAATGTGGCACCCCAAGAATGATGGAATGTAGCAAAAGCATTTTGAAGAAGGAATTTTATAGTGATAAAGGCTGACCTCAAGAAACTAGTAAAATCTCAAAGACGTTATTAACTTTACTCTTAAAAGAACTTGAAAAAGAACAGAAGAAAACCCAAAGTTAGTAGGAAGAAAAAAGTAATAAAGTATAAAGATCATACCAGAAATAAATATATTAGATATTAAAAAGATAACAGAAAAGATCAATAAAACTAAGAACTGGTTCTTTGCAATTATGTTGACATATCTTTGCTAGACTTACCAAGAGAAAAAGGAGAGAAAGCCTAAAAAACTAAAAATGGAAGAGGAGAAATTAGGACTAATACATACATACACACACACACACACACACACACACACACACAGGATCATGAGACTATTATGAACATTTTTTTTCACCAAAAAACTACCAAGAAACACCGAAAAACATAGAAGAAATAGATATATTCCCACAAACATACATTCTTCCAAGACTGAATCATGAAGAAAATACAAAAGTGATAGACCGATTACTAGTGGAGAGATTGAATCAATAATCAAAAACCTCCCAGCAAACAAAAGTCCAGGACCAGGCAGCATTGTTTGTGAATTCTACCAAAAATTCATAGATTTAATGCATATGCTTCTCATACTCTTCCAAAAACTACAGAGGAGGAAAGTCGTCCAAATTCATTTTATAAGGCCAGCATTACCCTGATAGCAAAACCAGATAAGAACACCAAAAGACAAATAAATAAATAAAAATTTTTAAAAAAGAAAAGAAAATTATAGGCCAACACAGTATCTCTGATGAAAATAGAAGCAAATATCTTCAGGAAAATATTAACAAACCAAATTCAACAATACATGTAAAGAATCATAGAGCATGATCAAGTGAGATGTATAACAGAGTTGGAAAATTAGCTCAGAAATTCTAAAGATAAAAATCATATGATTATGTCAAAAGACAGAGAGAAAGCATTTGACAAATTTCAACAATGCTGTATGATAAAAACATGCAACAAACTGAATACAGCAGAAACATACCTCAGTATAATAAAGGTCATATGTGAAAAGCCCATGGCTTACTTCATACTCCATGGGGAAGAACTGAAAGATTTTCTTTTAATATCAGAAGCAAGACAAGGATACTCATTCTTACCACTCTTATTCAGCGTCGTATTGGAAGTTGTAGCCCCAGCAATTAGGCAGGAAAAGTAAATAAAAGCATCTATCCAAATTGGGAATGAAGATGTAAAACTCTCACTCTATGTGAACAAGATACTTTTATATAGAAAAAACCCTATAGACGCAAAAAAAAAAAAAACAAACTATTAAATCTAATGAACAAACTCAATAAAGTTGTAGATTATAAAATCAGCATACAAAAAGTCTGTTGTATTTTTATATATTAACATTGAACTATCAGAAAGCAAAATTAGCAAAGTAATTGTATTTATAACTGTATCAACAACAATAAAATACCTTCAGATAAATTTACCAAGGAGGTGAAAGACTTATGCACTGAAAACTATCAGACATTGGTTAAGAAATTGAAGAAGACACAAATGAAAACATTCTGAACATCAGACAACACTAAAATATTTATGAAACCTCAAAAGACACAGAGGAGCAAGAACATTATTGAGAAAAATAACAAAGCTAAAACATCACACCCTGATTTCAAATTATATTACAAAGCAGTAGTAATCAAAACAGTATGATTTTGGTATAAAAACAGATACATGGAGGGGGGCACCTGGGTGGCTCAGTTGGTTAAGGGTCTGATTCTTGATTTCTGCTCAGGTATTGGTCTCAGTGTTCATGAGACTGAGTCCCAAGTTGGCTCCACACTGGGTTTAAAGCCTGCCTGGGATTCTTTCCCTCCCTCTCTCCCTGCCCCTCCCCTGCTCTGTATCTCTCTTTGTAAAACAAAACAAAACAAAACAAACAAACAAAAAAAAACAGATACATAGATCAACGGAACAAAATAGAGATCCCATAAATAAACCCACACATATATGGTGAATTAGTTTATGACAAAGAAGGCAAGGATATGTAATGAAGAAAGAACCATCTTTTCAATAAGAGGTACTGGGAATACTGGACTGTCACCTGAAAAATAAGGAAGCTGGACCACTTTCTTATACCATACACAAAATTAACTCAAAATGGATTAAAGATTTAAATGTAAGACCTGAAAAGCCATAAAGCCCTTAGAAGAAAACTAGGTGGTAAGTTTCTTGACATCAGTCCTGCATTGATCTTTTGGATCTGACACCAAAATCTAGTACAATATAAAAAAAAAAAAAAAAAAAAAAAATGGGACTACATTAAACTAAAAATCTTCTGCATAGAAAAGGAAACTGTCAACAAAATTAAAAGGTGACCTAGTGAATGTAAAAAAACAAACAAACAAAAAACATTTGCAAATCATACATCCAATAAAGGGTTAACATCCAAAACATATAAAAGATTTATGCAACTAAATAACAACAACAAAACAACAACAAAGAAACAAAAATAATACAATTTAAAAATGGGCATAAGTGGGGTGCCTGGGTGGCTCAGTTGGTTAAACATCTGACTTTGGCTCAGGTCATGATCTCATGGTCTGTGAGTTCGAGCCCCAAATTGGGCTCTGTTCTGACAACTCAAAGCCTGAGCCTGCTTAGGATTCTGTGTCCCCACTGTCTCTCTGCCCCTTCCTTCCTCATGCTCTGTCTTCCTCTTTCTCTCAAAAATAAATAAAAGTTAAAAAACAAAAAACAAAAAAACAAAACTGCTATGACCCAGCAATTCCACTTCTGGGTATTTATCTGCAGAATAAAAACACTAATCACTAATTTAAAAAGACATATGCATGATATGCAGATATCCATGTTTATTAAAGCATTATTTTAAGGGAACAACCTATATGTCCATGGACTGATGAATGGATAAAGAAGATGTGATATATATACACAATGGAATACTGCGTGGCCATGAAAAAGATTTAAATCTTGCCATTTGTGACAATATGGGTGTAACTTGATAATGTTATGATAAGTGAAATAAGTCAGAAAGAAAAAGATAAATGCCCCAAGATTTCAGTTATATATGGAATTAAGGGGAAAAAATAAGCAAACAAAATTCCCAAATTTAGAAAAGAGATTGGGGGTTACTGGGGGTGTGGGTAGGCAAAATAGGTAAAGAAGATTAAGAGATACAAACTTCCTGTTATAACATAAATAAATCATGAGGATCTAATGTAAAACACGATGACTGTGGCCAATAATACATTACTGTATATTTTAAAGTAGCTATGAGAGTAGATCTTGAAAGTTATCATCATAAGACGAAAGAATATGTAACCATGTGTGATGATGGATGGTAACTAGACTTATTTGCATACAAATATTTGTGCAATATATACAAATATCAAATTATTATGTTGCATTTTTCAAACGAATGCAAGGTCATAGATGAAAAATACAATAAATAAGTAAATAAATAAACAAATAAGTAAATACATGTAAAGAGATCAATTTGGGCCTTTGAAAGAAAGTCTTAGGTTGAGGAAGAAAATGCAGCTAAACTCTAAGAGACAGAGAAAACAAAAGGAAATTGTGTGCCAAAGTATAGAAAAGTAAATTACATTAGGCATACGCTGGCAAGAAGAAAATTTTTAGGCAAAATAGATGTAAAGTTAAGAACTGTGTTAAGGATAAATACAGCCATTAAAAATTATAAAAAAGGAAATTTATCAGCAGCACATAAGTATCCCATTTAAGTATATACTATTTAAAATTAATAAATCAGCACTGAAGGAAATACAAGGAGACAGACAAGTTGTCCATCATTGTGGAGATTCTAAACCAGAATTAGCAATTTTAATATAATGGGGAATATATATACATAAAAATGTTTACCAAAAAATTACCAACTGAAAAGCTGCAAATTAAGTCTCTGAAGTACAAAAAAAAAATGAAATTGCAGAACATATGTTTCCAAAAATGCAGTAAATTTAGGAATCAATAAAATGGGACAGAGGAAAAAGATATGAACTTTTAAAGTTTGTTAGTCATTTTTGAGAAAACAAAAATTTTGAGTAGTAACCTTGAGAAATAAAATTATATTAAGTTGTAGGTGTTTAGATAAAATTTTATATAAGGAAATATATACATTAAAATGCATATATTAAAGCACTGAGCAATGTATATTAATTACACTTCAATAAAAAAAGAAAAAATACATATGTTAGAACAGTAGAAGTAAATTGGTTGTCAATTCAACTATAAAAGTTAAGAATGTAATTAAGCCAACACAGTGTTGAATCTAAGAATTAAAAAATTATGAAATGGGTGAAATAGGTGATGGGGTTAAACCTTTAAAAAGGGAAAATGACAAAATTAATAAAATAGAAAATAAAAGATTAAAACCAAATGCTAAACTTTGGATAACACCATAAAAATTATTTTAAACTTTTTTAATGTTTATTAATTTTTGAAAGAGAGACAGAGCGTGAGCACCGGAGGGCAGAGGGAGAGGGAGACAGAATCTGAAGCAGGCTCCAGGCTCTGAGCTGTCAGCACAGAGCCTGAAGGGGGGGGTGGGGGGGGCTTGATCTCACAAACTGTGAGATCATTACCTGAGCCAAAGTTAGACGCTTAACCAACTGAGCCACTCAGGAGTCCCCAAAATTAATTTAATCTTAGTCAAGACCACAGAAGAAAAATAAAACATAAAATAACAATACAGAGAATGAAAAACATATTTAATGCAATTTTTAGATACTACAGATGAGTAGATAATGTTCTAAAAAGATATAAATGCATAAATTGATTCATACAGAAATAAAAGGCAGGAATAGGACTATCTATACTTATTTTTTTGAATTTGATTCACATTTCCATAGCTTTCATAAAAGATGTTTCAGACAATAGAAAAAAGAATGAAAGCTCTCTGATTATTATGGTAGTATAACTTTGACACCAAAACTTTCAAGAATGATACAAAAAAAAAACACCCTTAAGTCAACTTTTACTTATAAATTTATATACAAATATTTTATTTATTATGTTTTAAAAATTTTTCAAGTTTTATTTATTTATTTTGAGAGAGACAGAGACAGTGTGAATGGGGAAGGGGCAGAGAGAGAAGGAGAGAGAGAATTCCCAAGCAGGATCCATGCTGACTGCACAGAGCCCAATGCAGGGCTTGAACTCACAAAACCATGAGATCATGACCTGAACCCAATCACAAGTCCTATGCTTAACCGACTAGGGCCGGATTTACAAATATTTTAGATGAAATATCTTTATGATAATGAATTAATAAATAAATCCATTGATGAAATAGTTTTTAACACCAGAATGTAAAGATGATTTAACATAGCAGATCAACATAATTACTACTCAGTGTTGAAGAAATACATAAATGTATTATGAGGTATGCAAACAATATTTATAAAATTCAGTGCACATTCACACAAATACTCCTAGAAAACTGGGAACATTATTAATGTGATATGAGTATTTCAAGCTACAACAAATATCACTTAACAATAAGTCTTTAGAATTTATTTTTTGTTAGAAACAATAAAATTATGCTTGTTTTCAGTGCAGTAGTCAGTTCTCTCCTAGAAGTAAAAGAGAACAAATACTATAAGAAAATAGAAATATGTGGAATATAGACTGAATAGAAATAAAAACAATTTTCATTAGTGGGAAGTCATTTGTGAATGTAGAAAACAGATTCCACAGGCTAATGATTAGAGCTCGGGTGTTCATTAACATTGCTGAATACAAGGTCTTAATATAAAAGTCAATAGTATAGACCATCCATGACTTAAGTGGGTTCCACCTACAATTTTTTATCTGTAGGATGGTGTGAAAGCAATACTCATTCAGTAAAAACAGTACTTCAGATTTTGAATTTGGTTCTTTGTGAAGCTATCAATGTACAATATAATCCTCTCCAGTGATATTGGACAGGGGCAGGGAGCCATGGTTCCCAGTCAGCCATGTCTTCATGGCGGTCAATACCAACACACTGACAGCCATCCTGTTTTTTTCACTTTCAGTGTGGTATTTAATAAATTACATGAGCTAGTCAACACTTTATTATTAAATAGGATTTCTGTTAGAAGATTTTGCCCAACTCGACTAACATTAAGTGTCGTGAACATATTTTTTTTTTCAAATGTTTTTTATTTAATTTTGAGACAGAGAGAGACAGACAGAGCATGAGTAGGGGAGGGGCAGGGAGAGAGAGGGAGACACAGAATCTGAAGCAGGCTCCAGGCTCTGAGCTGTCAGCACAGAGCCCGACGCGGGGCTCGAACTCACAGACTGTGAGATCATGACCTGAGCTGAAGTCAGATGCTTAACCGACTGAGCCACCCAGGCACCCCTCGTGAACATATTTAAAGTAGGCTAGGCTGACCTATGATGTTGGAAGTGATACACTTTGCACATAGAGTGTTTCCAATTTACAGTGGCTTTATCAGGAGGTAAATCATAAAACATAAATCAAGGCAGACCTGCATTCCTGTATACCAGGAAATTCTGGCAAAAATACTTTTTTTTTTTTAATAATGCCATTCACAACAGAAGCCAATTACAAGGCATGGAAATAAATCTAACACAAGGTATGAAAGACTTTCATAAATTGAACATTGAAGGGCTATAAGGAAGAATCACATTAGGTGGACTGCTCTGACTGTCGCCCTTAGAAAAGGCAATATCACAAGGAATGGCAGTACCTCCCGGTTTATCTGGAAGTCAACTGCAATCTTCGTCAATATTCCACTGGCTTTTCTAATTTTTTTTAATGTTTATTTTATTTTGAGAGAGAGAGAGAGAAAGACAAAGCATGAGCAGGGGAGGGGCCGAGAGAGAGAGAGAGAGGGAGACACAGAATCCCAAGCAGGCTTCAGGCTCCGAGCTGTCAGCACAGAGCCCAACTCGGGGCTCAAACTTATGAACCGTGAGATCATGACCTGAGCCAAAGTCAGACACCTGACCCACAGAGTCACCCAGGGGCCCCTCCCACTATTTTTTTTTATTTTAATCCTTATTTTGGCAAAATGATGTGGCAATAATTACCAATGAACAAATGGTCAAGAATATCCAAGACAGAGTTGAGGGAGAATAATGATGATGAACTCACATTGGGAAAAATACAAACAAGGGTATAAGGTAATGGTAATTGAAAGAGCAAGGCCATGCTAGGGTCAACATAAGACAACTCAAGACAATAGCTTGCCTAGAAACACACACAGGGATAAATGTATTTGAAACTACAGTGGCATTAAAACCAGTGGAAGAAAAGACAGATTTAATAAATGAGGCTGCACTTGGCTTTTCGCATGGATAAATAAGTATGAGATTAGAAGCCTGTAACACAATCTATTCTTACCAAAATTGCAGATGAATTAAAACCTACAAAATAGGGAAACATCGTTTTGACTCCAGAAACAGAAAAAAAAAAACATAAAGGAAATATGGATCAATTTCACTTCATTACAGAGGAAGATCATCGATTTAGAATGAGAAAAACACCATAAAATAAAAAGAAGATATCTGCAACAAAACACTGTCTTCATTGAAGCACTGGTAGATTTTAATATAAAACCTGTAATATTGAGCTTCTCTTGCAATTCAGATGCCTTGTATCACTTTGACCCCATTTTACATGTCAACCTTGGATGGGATCAGATGACAATTATCATTTTAGGTGGGGTGTATAATCTCGATGCTGAGGAATTGTCAGGTGCAATTTTCCTTCTAATTGCATTGTCATGTTTCATAATTGTAGAGAACAAAGTGAAACACTTTTGTACATGTGATTTACACACACACACACACACACACCACTTTTTATCTCCATCTTTCTGGTCTTTGGAGATACTGGTGTTATGTCCCCTGCATAAAAGTTCCTGTGTGGAATATAATTTATCTTATTATGATACTTTGCTTAAACTCTACTAAAGACACATTAAAATATATGCACCCTCCCCTCTAGAGGTGGAATACTTTTATGAGGTAAAGTAAGCAGACTGGGCAGCACAGGTGTGTAGGTTTGAAGAAGCAGGGTCATTGCAGGCACGAAACCTGGATACTCATCAAGATAATTTGGCTAAGACCCACAACTTATCCTGCAGAGTTCATCATGACTATCTTGATTCTCCATCTGTAAAACACCAGTCTGCATTATTTCCATGTAACAGACTTTAGCTCAGCATTTATCTGTGACAACTTTTGTTGGGTATGCAAATGGTGTAAATTTCCACTAGCCTTCTGCAAACTTTCTGTGTCATTGTTGTCTGTTTCAATATGGCCTGTATTATTGTCTTTTGTTCTCATGAATTACAAGTGTTCTGCTGCACCAATATCAATAAAGATCAAGTAAGGCCTTGGAACCCATCAGTTTCTGCCATATATTAGGATTTTTGATTCCTTCTTTTTTTTGTTTTTGAAAGATTTATTTATTTATTTTGAGAGAGAGAGAGAGAGATCAGAGGAGGGGCAGAGAGAGAGGGAGAGATAATTTGGTTATGAACACAGAGTCCGATGTGGGGCTTTATGTCACAAATCCTGAGACCATGACCTGAGCTGAAATCAAGAGTTGGACGCTTAACCACCTGAGCCACCCAAGTGCCCCAGGATTCTTGGCTCCTTCTTACATCACCATAGGCATTTGAGAAAAATTAT
Source organism: Panthera tigris (assembly GCF_018350195.1). Lineage (NCBI taxonomy): Eukaryota > Metazoa > Chordata > Mammalia > Carnivora > Felidae > Panthera > Panthera tigris. The sequence continues at coordinate 67,128,165 of NC_056661.1, forward strand.
TAACTGCATGGCCTAGACTGTTTTTGTTTGATTGTTTTGTTTGTCTTCAATATTTAGATTTGTGTCTAATGCATAGACTTAATTCCATTAAAAGACAAATTTTTTAAAGTTATGTTGCCTTTGAGGTATAAAGAACTTGTTTCAAGTTTCTTGTCAGATGCCCTTCTGAATTCCAGACATAAATGCCTACTGCTTTTCTTTTAGCTATTATGCTATTATGTGAAATTTACATTGGCATGTCTTCTGTCAGTAAACCAAAGTTGTTTTCTGCTAATATTTGTTTTTACTTACTTATTCATACAATTAACAAAAATAAACCCACCATCTTTTATAGCAGTGAACATTTCTGCTATCTTGAATATTGGATCTATTTTTTTCTCAGACTACATCATCGACCATCACTCCTTTTTCGCAGAATTCCTGAAATCTCATTCAAGGTGCTCAATAATCTAATTAGTGACATAATATCTTTAGGACAAAAGAAATAAGCTTTTTCAAGGTTTGATTTTAAAATGTAATGAATCAAAGTATTAATGAAGTTTTGCATAATTAACATAATATGACATATATTAATTCCAATAATCATACCATTAAGATAGAAATAATTTAATAATAATTAATTAGTTAATAATTAATAAGAATTAATCCTTGTGATATGTTAATTTATACTTCTTGGTAGATTTTCTTAAAATGTGTATATTGTAAGGCTGATTTTAATTCATTCAAACCATATGGTCATAATTTGGTTGAAATTCATTATCTTAACTAAAAAAAGACAAGTTCATGTACTTTTGAGTAATAATGGGTTCATGGAAATTATAATTTTAGGTTATGGCTATAATTTCATAATTTTTATATTGGATCAGGAATCAGGGACCTTAACTACATATCTTCCAAAACTTATCAAAATGTCTCTCACGACCTTGAAAATGAATTCAAGCTAAACATACTGCTGTGTTGAGATAGTAAAAAAAAAAAACCAAAAATTAATTCACAAAAATAATTTAAGTAATTGATCCACAGACCATACTAGTGAGGTGGTGGGCACAATAATGAGTTTGAAAGAAACACTGGTCACATGGATTTGAATGCTAAGTGAAACTCCTTTTCCAAGTCAATCTGATTTGGTGAACAAAGCTTGATCAATCAGCTTCCCCAGAAATGAAGTAATCCTGAGATTGCTGAATGTGTTCAGCCAAGAATATTCAGTATTTTGACATTCACAATAACCTGTGGCAAAGTAAATCAATATAACCAGTGCCTGAACATCAATCAGTTATTTAGTTTATAATTTTCATAGGGTTTATAACCATAAATCCCTAAACTTCGGCATGTATTTATTCTGCTTTTGTTTTTCCGTCCTTACCCTGAAGATAACAACACACCATATGCCAGGAATTATTGAACCTTTACCTTTTGGACATCATTTAATGTATTAGCTTGTATTATTTTTTTCATGAGTGTGACTCTGTTGATATAACAGTTAAGTGTGATCAAGGCAAAGCCCATGGTGGCTGCTCAGTGGGACGGTTTCTCTCATTCATTCATTTTCTTTCATTTATTTTATAGCAAATGAGCCATTCATGAGGATGCTTATGGGTAGTCAAGTCAACAAGAAACATGCATGCTTTTCTGATGCTTAATCTTTCTTGACTTACATTATTTTTAATACATTTTAGGATGATTTTTCAATTTCAGGTGAGCCCAAGACTATCAGAAATGTTCCTAAGAAAAGAAGATTTGACTGCCAAAGAGCATGCACTATAATGCCTACACCTGTGGTGTTCATCTTTCTTAAAAGCTACAAAAATATGCTTCCTACTGTGACATCTGATATTCCAAAGAGCCGGCTCTAGAAATCACCTCTTCATTATGTCTCTGTAATTATTGTTTTCTGTCTGATGAATCTTATGCAAGCTGTGATACTTTGAATTATGGATCTGGGAGAGTTACGAGGACAAAACTAGCTGCAATTCATGCTGCTGTGGGCACCAATCCTGGCTTCCCAAGCAGACCCTGTCATTGCTATCCGCTCTGTCATCTGGGCTCATTTTTGGGGAGTTGATCAAAATTCTAACTTATAGGACCTTGGGTGAATTTTTCATCTAACAAGTGTTGGGAATACATGGCAGGTGAGATATTGTATACAGCAGCACTCAAGAGACATAATTTGGGGCCTTAAAACTTTCATTTTCAGGAAGAAATTGCTCAGCATAAAATGCCACCTCTATTGTCATTTTATGGCCTGAAAGTTTTGATTATAGAATCATATCTGAACGGGACATTAAAAGGCACACATTTTATTCCATATGTATTTAACAAACTATTGGATACATAACAGGAGATCATTCCAAAAAGAATGCAATGTCATGACATGATGTTCTGAAACCTTCCCAAAGTGTACATCTTAAAAGGAATTCTTTTTTTATATATAGAAAGCAAATACATGAATGGAAGGTAAAAGTTGAACCTTTCCAAATGCAGGAAATAATCTTTCTTTTTTTAAATGTTTATTTGTTTTTGAGAGAGAGAGACAGAGCGTGAGCAGGGGAAAGGCAGAGAGAGAGAGAGGGAGACACAGAATCTGAAGCAGGCTCCAGGCTCTGAGCTGCCAACACAGAGCCCCACGCTGGGCTCAAACCCACGAACCATGAAATCATGACCTAAGTTGAGGTTGGACACTTAACCGATTGAGCCACCCAGGCACTCCATAAATGCCGGAAATAATCTTTCAACGTGCATTTATTAAGTGCCAATGCAAGTGCCAGCTACTAAGCTCAGGGCTGGTTTTATATAGTTCTGGTAATATGGACTCAGTGCACGAACTATCCTACATTCTGAGATTTACTCATATACATAGTAAGGGAGCAGACATGTTATTTTCTTTATCAACGGTTACACCTGTATATGAATGAATGCGACTTTCTAATAGAGGAAAAACTTGGGCAGGTGTACATGCAGCAAAATGGAAGGAAGAAGTTGCACCATCAGGAACGTCAACTAAATCAATGTGGACATACAAGTGGGATGTCAGAGTCCACAGCGGGCCGTGGTCCCCACCCCAAGACCAGCCATTCTGGACCATAGCTGACAACTGGATTGAATGGGAGGACTTTGAAAATATGCCTTATATATTCACAGATCTTCTCTAGACCATTTGAAACAAAGTAGCAGGGCAAGGGGTTTTGCACGTCAGTCTAATGTGCAACTGGGGGTTGAGAACTTTGCATCTAGACCCGGGTGCCCCAAAGTTCAAAATGAACATGTCCAAATGCTGAAATTATTTAACCATTGAGGACGGTGCCTGGGGCCCTACTGTCTAACAAACACCCAGGGTATGACCAAGATTACCAGTGCTTGGACAGCTTGTGACCTGCTAGAAATGTAGTTGAGACCACACCTTATTGAATCAAAACCAACCATTTTAACATCGCCCAATGATTTTAACAAACATTAAATTTTCAGAAACGCTCCTAAAAAATAGACACTTTTCCCCAGTGAGGAAAACAATATTTAGTATAATTTAGATATCATATGATAGTCTTTCTCTTTAATAACTAACTTAAATTAGTATAATGCAATAAATTCTAGATCCTGAAACCACATACGTACACAGTTAAGTCTACAGCAGCCATTCTCAAAGTGTGATCCCAGGGTAGTTGTCCTTTTATCAGCTGGAAAGATGTTAGAAATGTGCCTATCCAGTAGGAATTTATCCAAGGGATACAGGAGTACTGATGCATAGGGGTACTTGTACCCCAATGTTTATAGCAGCACTCTCAACAATAGCCAAATTATGGAAAGAGCCTAAATGTCCATCAACTGATGAATGGATAAAGAAATTGTGGTTTATATACACAATGGAATACTACGTGGCAATGAGAAAAAATGAAATATGGCCTTTTGTAGCAACGTGGATGGAACTGGAGAGTGTGATGCTAAGTGAAATAAGCCATACAGAGAAAGACAGATACCGTATGGTTTCACTCTTATGTGGATCCTGAGAAACGTAACAGAAACCCATGGGGGAGGGGAAGGAAAAAAAAAAAAAAAAAAAGAGGTTAGAGTGGGAGAGAGCCAAAGCATAAGAGACTGTTAAAAACTGAGAACAAACTGAGGGTTGATGGGGGGTGGGAGGGAGGGCAGGGTGGGTGATGGGTATTGAGGAGGGCACCTTTTGGGATGAGCACTGGGTGTTGTATGGAAACCAATTTGACAGTAAATTTCATATATTAAAAAATAAAAAAAAAATAAAAAAAAAAAAGAAATGTGCCTATCCAGGTAGAAGCCAAGATGGCGGAACAGCATGGAAGCTTTTTGTGTGTCTCGCGTCCGTGAAATACAGCCAGACCAACACTAAACCATCCTACACATCTAGAAAACTGACTGGAGGATTAACACAACGATCTGCACAACCTGAACCACAGAATTCAGCAGGTACACGGCGCGGAGAAGTGAACTTGGGGAGCGAGAGGCGCAGGAAGGGAGGTGCTTTTGCGAGCGGAGAGAGGACGGAGACTGGGAGGGGGAGAGAATACGGGAAAAGCACCCCATCCCCAAAAGCAGCTGGAGAAAAAGTGGAAAACTGGAAAGAGCTGCAGGGACTAAACTAAAAAGGGGAAAAGGGGAGGGTTTCAATTCCATTAAGACTGTAAACAAGGGGAGCGCAAAGGCTGCAAACCTGCAGCTCCATACCTGGCGGTGCTCTGGTGGGAAGGGCGAATCCCCAGGAACAGAGTGGGGTCCGGGAGGTTCTCGGGCCACACGGGGAAAAGCGGTTCCACTGCTGGAAGCCCATTTGGTGGAGACTGTTGAGGCCACCCGGTCCCAGCAGACCCCAGAGCGCGGCCACACTCGCTGGTGATGCAACAAGCTCATTAAGGGTGAAGTCTGGTGCCAGATGTGTGTTGTGATTTTCCATAATCCCTGAAACGCGGCTGCTACACTGTGTCGCGAACGTTTTCTGGGACGGGCTGGCACCTGGCCACAGTCTCGGGGCACCGGGGGCAGCTGCAGGGTTCAGCAAGCGTTCCTGGATGCAGCCGGCATTTGGCCATTGCTCATTCGGCCAGTGCTTGGTGAGACCCTCCCTCAGAGGGGCGGAACGGGTCAAAGCCACAGTCCTTCAGAAGTAAGGGGCCGGGGAAAAAAGCCGCATCTGAGACAAAACTCAGGAGAGCGGTACTTCCCGGGGCCTGGTCACGGAGAGCGAAAGAGCGGGGAATGGACTAAAGCCGAAGACCGAGGACAGGTGCGCGATTGCTGATCCTCCGGTGAAGAGACCCGACAGCTGGGTGGTGCCATTTTAACCGCTCCTGCGCATGCGCATACGCACCTACAAGCGGGCAACCATCCACCCCAGTAGGCTAGCAGCGCCATCTAGTGGAGAACAGAGCCGTTACACTGAGCCCCGCACAACAGGGCCAACTTCGCTCTTCAAAAACACAAGTCTCACCGCCGGCTTAGTTTATGGACTAGAAAGCGCTACATAGACTGACTTCTAGGGGAAAACGAAGTAATTTCAGTCCTACTTCAGTCTGTTAGCAGGTCCATCTATTCAATTTTCTTGCATTTTTTTCTCTCTTTTACACTTCTTTTTATTGAATACAGAAAGAGAAAAAATTCATTTTTATTTTCAATTTTTATTAAAAATATTTTTCTTTAATTTTTATTACTATATTGTTTACTTTTGTGTAATTTTTTTCAAATTCTATTTTACTTCCATCGTTTTATTTTAGCCTACTTCAGTGTATTCACCTTTTCAAATTTTCAAACAATTGTCTTTTTTTCTTTTTCTTTTTTCCTCCTTTTCGTTTCTCTTCTTTTTCTTGAATGCAGAAAGAGAAAAACTTGATTTTTACCTTCAGTTTCTATTAAAATATTTTTCTTTAATTTTTTTACTATATTTTTTGCTTTTATGTAAAGTTTTTCAAATTCTATTTTACTTCCATCATTTTATTTTAGTCTACCACAATGTATTCACTTCTTCAAAGTTTCAAATGATTTCCTTTTTTCCTCTTTTTTTCTATTTTCTATTTTCTGTTTTCTCTTTTTTCTCTTTTTCATTTCTTTTCTTTTACTTGAATATAGAGAAAGAAAAAATTCATTTTCATCTTTTATTTTTAATAAAAATATTTTTCTTTATTTTTTTCTACTATATTCTTTATTTGTGTATATTTTTTTCAAATTCTATTTTACCTCCATCATCTCATTTTAGTCTACTTCAGTGTATTCATTTTTTCAAAGTTTCAAACAATTTCCTTTCCCCTCCCCCATTTTTTTTCTCTAATCTGTCAAACCACTTTCAACACCCAGACCAAAACACACCTAGGATCTAGCATCGTTTATTCGATTTGTGTGTGTGTGTGTGTTTTAATTTTTTAATTTTAATATATTTTTTTAAATTTTAATTTTTTTAATTTTAATTTTTCTACCTCATTAATTCCTTTTCTTCCTTCAAAATGACAAAACGAAGGAATTCACCCCAAAAGAAAGAGCATGAAGAAACGACAGCCAGGGATTTAACCAACACAGATAAAAGCAAGATGTCTGAACATTTAGAATCACAATAATAAGAACACAAGCTGGAGTCAAAAATAGATTAGAATCCCTTTCTGCAGAGATAAAAGAAGTGAAAAAATAACCAGAATGAAATTAAAAATGCTATAACTGAGCTGCAGTCATGGACAGATGCTGCGGCGGCAAGGATGGATGAGGCAGAACAGAGAATCAGTGATATAGAGGACAAACTTATAGAGAATAATGAAGCAGAAAAAAAGAGGGAGATTAAAGAAAAAGAGCACGATTTAAGAATTAGAGAAATCAGTGACTCATTAAAAAGGAACAACATCAGTATCATAGGGGTCCCGGAAGAGGAAGAGAGAGAAATAGGGGTAGAATGGTGATGTGAGCCAATCATAGCAGAAAACTTTCCTAACCTGGGGAGAGACACAGCAAAATCCAGGAAGCACAGAGGACCCCATTAGATTCAACAAAAACCGACCATCAACAAGGCATATCATAATCAAATTCACAAAATATTCAAGGCAAAGAGAGAATCATGAAAGCAGCAAGGGGAAAAAAGTCCTTAACCTACAAGGGAAGACAGATCAGGTCTGTCTAGGATCAGACCTATCTACAGAAACTTGGCAGGCTAGAAAGGAGTGGCAGGATATATTCAAAATGCTGAATCAGAAAAATATGCAGCCAAAAATTCTTTATCCAGCAAGGCTGTCATTCAAAATAGAAGGAGAGATCAAAAGTTTCCTAGACAAACAAAAATTGAAGGAGTTTGTGACCACTAAACCAGCCCTGCAAGAAATTTTAAGGACTCTCAGAGGGGAGAAAAGATGAAAGAAAAAAAAAATGTATATATATCAAAAGCAACAAAGATTAGAAAGGACCAGAGAACATCACCAGAAACTCCAACTCTACAAGCATCATAATGGCAATAAATGCATATCTTTCCGTACTTGCTCTAAACATCAATGGACTCAATGCTCCAATCAAAAGACATAGGATAATAGAATGGATAAGAAAACAAGATCCATCTATGTGCTGCTTACAAGAGACCCACTTTAGACATAAAGACACCTTCAGATTGAAAATAAGGGGATGGAGAACCATCTATAATGATAATGGTCAACAAAAGAAAGCCGGAGTAGCCATACTTATATCAGACAATCTAAACTTTAAAATAAAGACTGTATCAAGAGATGCAGAAGGGCATTATATCATAATCAAGGAGTCTACCCACCAAGAAGAGCTAACAATTGTAAATATTTATGTGCCAAATGTGATAGCACCCAAATATATAAATTAATTAATCACATACATAAAGAAACTCATTGATAGTAATATCATAATAGTAGGAGACTTCAACACCCCACTCACAGCAATGGACAGATCATCTAACCAAAAAATCAACAAGGAAACAATGGCTTTGAATGACTCACTAGACCAGATGGACTTAACAGATATATTCAGAACATTTCATCCTAAGGCAGCAGAATATACATTCTTCTCCAGTGCACATGGAACATTCTCCAGAATAGACCATATACCGGGACACAAATCAGCACTAAGTAAGTACAAAAAGGTCGAGATCATACCGTGCATATTTTCAGACCACAACATTATGAAACTTAAAATCAACCACAAGAAAAAATTTGGAAAGGTAACAATACTTGGAGGCTAAAGAACATCCTACTAAAGAATTAATGGACTAACAAAGCAGTTAAAGAGGAATTTAAAAAGTATATGGAAGTCAATGAAAAGGATACCACCACAACCCAAAACCCCTGGGACACAGCAAAGGCGGTCGTACAAGGAAAGTATATAGCAATCCAGGACTTCCTAAAGAAGGAAGAAAGATCTCAGGTACACAATCTAACCTCATGCCTTAAGGAGCTGGAAAAAGAATAGCAAATAAAACCCAAAACCAGCAGAAGACAGGAAATAATAAAGATTAGAGCAGAAATTAATGCTATCAAAACCAAAAAAACAAAAAACAAAAAACAAAAAACAAAAAAACAGCAGAACAGACCAATGAAACCAGAAGCTGGTTCTTTGAAAGAATTAACAAAATTGATAAACCACTAGCCAGTCTTATCAAAAAGAAAAAAGAAAGGACACAAATAAATAAAATCAAGAATGAAAGAGGAGAGATCACAACCAACACAGCAGAAATAAAAGCAATAATAAGAGAATATTATGAGCAATTATATGCCAATAAAATGGGCAATATGGAAGAAATGGACAAATTCCTAGAAACATATACACTACCAAAACTGAAACAGGAAGAAATAGAAAATTTGAACTGACCCATAACCAGTAAGGAAATCAAATTAGTAATCAAAAATATGCCATGGGGCGCCTGGGTGGCGCAGTCGGTTAAGCGTCCGACTTCAGCCAGGTCACGATCTCGCAGTCTGTGAGTTCGAGCCCTGCGTCAGGCTCTGGGCTGATGGCTCGGAGCCTGGAGCCTGTTTCCGATTCTGTATCTCCCTCTCTCTCTGCCCCTCTCCCATTCATGCTCTGTCTCTCTCTGTCCCAAAAATAAATAAAAAACGTTGAAAAAAAAATTAAAAAAAAAAATATGCCAAAAAACAAGAGTCCAGGGCCAGAAGGCTTTCCAGAGGAATTGTACCAAACGTTTAAGGAAGAGTTACCACCTATTCTCTTGAAGATGTTCCAAAAAATAGAAACGGAAGGAAAACTTCCAAACTATTTCTATGAAGACAGCATTACCTTGATTCCAAAACCAGAGACCCCACTAAAAAGGAAAACTATAGACCAATATCCCTGATGAACATGGATGCAAAAATCCTCAACAAGATATTAGCCAACCGACTCCAACAATACATTAAAAAATTATTCACCATGATCAAGTGGGATTTATACCTGGGATGCAGGGCTGGTTCAATATCCGCAAAACAATTGACGTGATTCATGACATCAATAAAAGAAAGGACAAGAACCATATGATCCTCTCAATAGATGCAGAGATAGGATTTGACAAAATACAGCATCCTTTCTTGATAAAAACCCTCAAGAAAGTAGGGATAGAAGGAGCATACCTCAAGATCATAAAAGCCATATATGAACGACCCAACACTAATATCCTCAACAAGGAAAAACTGAGAGCTTTCCCCCTAATGTCAGGAACAAGACAGGGATGTCCACTCTCACCACTGTTATTCAACATAGTATTGGAAATCTTAGCCTCTGCAATCAGACAACACAAAGAAATAAAAGGCATCCAAATCAGCCAGGAGGAGGTCAAACTTTCACTCTTTGCAGATGACATGATACCCTATATGGAAAACCCAAAAGATTCCACCAAAAAACTGCTAGAATTGGTTCATGAATTCAGCAAAGTTGCAGGATATAAAATCAATGCACAGAAATCGGTTGCATTCCTATACACCAACAATGAAGCAACAGAAGGAGAAATCAAGGAATCGATCCCATTTACAGTTGCACCAAAAACCATAAAATACCTAGGAATAAATCTAATCAAAGAGGTGAAAAATCTATACACTGGAAACTATAGAAAGCTTATGAAAGAAACTGAAGAAGACACCAAAACATGGAAAAAGATTCCATGCTCCTGGATAGAAAGAACAAATATTGTTAAAATGTCGATACTACCCAAAGCAATCTATATATTCAATGCAATCCTTATTAAAATAACACTAGCCTTCTTCACAGAGCTAGAACAAAAAATACTAAAATTTGTATGGAACCAGAAAAGACCCCAAATAGCCAAAGCAATCTTGAAAAAGAAAACCAAAGCAGAAGGCATCACAATCCCAGACTTCAAGCTATACTACAAAGCTGCTATCATCCAGACAGTATGGTACTGGCACAAGAACAGACATTCAGATCAATGGAACAGAATAGAGAACCCAGAAATGGACCCACAAACGTATGGCCAACTAATCTTTGAAAAAGCAGGAAAGAATATCCAATGGAATAAAGACAGTCTTTTCAGCAAGTGGTGCTGGGAAACTGGACAGCGACATGCAGAAGAATGACCCTGGACCACTTTCTTACACTATACACAAAAATACACTCAAAATGGATGAAAGACCTAAATGTAAGACAGGAAGCCATCAAAATCCTTGAGGAGAAAGGAGGCAGAAACCTCTTTGATCTTGGCTGCAGCAACTTCTTACTCAACACATCTCTGGAGGCAAGGGAAACAAAAGCAAAAATGAACTACTGAGACCTCATCAAAATAAAAACCTTCTGCACAGTGAAGGAAATAATCAGCAAAACTAAAAGGCAACCAATGAATGGGAGAAGATATTTGCAAATGACATATCAGATAAAGGGTTAGTATCCAAAATCTATAAAGAACTTATCAAATTCAATACCCAAAAAACAAGTAATCCAGTGAAGAAATGGGCAAAAGACATGAATAGACACTTCTCCAAAGAAGTGTATTATATATCTATAGGTATCCATAGAGCTATATATTTCTATCTACCTGTCAATCGATGGGGCTACATTCATAACCTTGGATTTGACTGAAAAAAATTCGTTCCTGAAAAAGAAAAGGAACAATTGGTAAAATTCAAATAGAAAACGGAGTTTGTTTTGTAGCATTGAACTGAAGTTAATTTTATAGTTTGTGAAACTTACCATAGTTACATAACTTAATAACATTAAGATAAGGAAGATAAGGGAACTATATACAGGGCAGAGTTTATCAGTCCCTGCAGTGCTGACTTCTATGGTGAGATCACTCTCTGCTGTCTTGCGCACCGTAAGATGTTTGACGACATTCCTGGCCTTTACCCCTTAGATGTAAGTAACATCCCCAGCCTACTTTTTCTAATGTCTCTGGGATAGGAGTGGGAAGCAGGAGAGTTGCTTCTAATTGGCAACCAATGATTCACATTAATTTCTAATGTCAACTAACCAAAATAAATCTGTTATCTCTTCATGTGTGAGAAAGAGAAGAAGCAGACATATTCATTGTCAATGCAAATAACTTGTAAGTAATCAACATGTTGATTTGCAGGTGAAGATCTATTTACAAGGGATTAACTTATGTGCCTCACCAGTAGAGAGATTGTGGTTTTTCAAAGAGTATTTAACCACAAACCAAAATGGCGCTCATAGGACTGTACTGCAAATAGGATGTGGGAAACCCTGTAGATACTGGGCATTGAAATACATTTTAAGAAATCTATATTCAATTGTATTGACAGTCCACTCTGGTGACAATGATATTACTGTCTTAAGAGGCTTCTTAGCTATAGAGTCATTGCTATCATTATCAGGAAATGTCTTGTTAAGAAGAAAATTATAGCATAGGAATTTCTTGTTTTCAAAATCATATCCTGAGGGATCGTCACCAAATAAGGAATGTGGAAGAAATGAACAGGAATTGGTGAGTGGAAAGTGTTACAGATCTCATCCTCCAGTACCCCTTGGCTGGTAGCACACCTACCTCTCCAACAAGTGGATTCCTTCCCAACTGCAGAAGCCTCATGGAGCCTTCTCAGTAGGCTCCTTCTAATGTCCTCAACATTTACCTGTTTGCCTCTCAGATCCAAAATGCACCTGCGGCTTGCTCTTGGATTTGGTACTTACTTCAGCTTCCACTTTTCTGTACCTTTACTGGCTCCTTCTGCAGGCACCTGCTTTTGAGGAAAACGTTCTGGGGAACAGTTAGTTTCACACCACCCTCAGCCTCCCCCACAATACATGTACCCTAGTCTTCAAACGCTTGGTTTTGTCGTCAGATGCTTTTCACTGTTCATCGGAAATGCGAACCACTGCTGTTGTAGGCGTGGATTACCAGTAACGATGGAAAAAAGAGAAATGGCATTAACGTTCAAAGAGAATAAAATCCACCTGCGAATGTATGAATGTAGGGAAGCTTAAATTACAGGGGAGTCTTCATAAAACCCACACTGTTGGGGCTAAAACGTAAATCGGGGTCTGCTGTCACCATTTCCTTAAGAAGCAGATTGCAGAAAGTAACACTAACAACCATTCTAGAAGAATAAAACATGCATCATGTTTACTGAAACAAAAACCGGTTATTTATTTTTCCTTAAAAGGGCATTCAAATGAATTATGTTTAGCTTTTACGATAATGAAAGAGAGTGGCCGTCTGTCAATACTGGATCTGTAATTTTTATGAACTGCAGGAATTATCATACCTTTTTCCTCTAAAGTCAAGTACCAAAATAGAGACAATCTTTCTGGGGGAGATGTAAACCAGCACAGACCCTGTGCAGAACAGTTTGGTAATTTCTCAAGAGCTTAAACAGTTACCATAGGACCTAGCAATTCTGCCCTAGCTACACACCAAGAGAAATGAAAACACTTGTCCATGTAAAATTTTATACATGAATGTTCGTGACAACATTATTCATAATATCAGATGACTGGAAACAACCCAAATGCCCATTTACTGGCCACAGATAAACAAAATGTGGTCTCGCCATACAATGGAATGATGCTGGACCATAACAACAGTGAAATGCTGCTGCATGGAAGGACCTGGAAAAGCATAGGCTAAGCAAAAGAGGCCAGTCACAAACGACTACATATTACGTGACCCCATTTATATGAAAGCTCACAAATAGGAAAATCTATATCTAGAGAGAAAATGAATTAGTGATTGTTTCGTGGCTCCAGAAAGGTAGGGGGTGGATGGGATAGCTATTGAGTATAGGATTTGCTTTTGAAGCAATGAAGATGTTTTCAGGTTGACCACGGTGATGAGTGCACATATCTGTGAAAGTACCACAAGTCATAGAAATGTAACCTTCGGGTGAATTGTATGATATGTGGATGATATCACAATAAAAATGCTGGGAGGTGGGGGTGGGAGTGGAGATCGTGAGCGCTTAGGCCTCCATCCACAGCCAAACTCCTGCTACCAGCAGCGAGGGGAACGGAGGCTGGAGGCTGTGAGCCCCGCGGGCTGCCGCTGCGCCAGCAATCAGCTCCCGCGTCCCCGCTGCGGGCCCCACGCGCCCGCCAGGTTGAGGACGGTTACAACGCCCAGGCTCGCGCGCTTTCCCTGCGCCCAGACGCCAACGGTCATCTGAGCCGCGGACACTGCGCCGGCAGCCGGGTTCTGAGACTTTGGGAACTTCTGGAAGCCGAATCCCCACCGGAAGGCCCCCGCCCCGCCGTCGGCTCCCATGGGCAGCAACGTGAGCACGCCCAGGCCCGCGCAGCCACCCCTCGGCCCAGGGCACCCGAAACCCTGGCCCCCTCCCGCCTCGACCCAGGATGGCGGGCGCCGCGTCCGCACCGGACCCCTCCCCCGGACGCCGCCCAACTGGGACCCCTCCAGCCCGCGGAGGGTGGTCACCGAGGCCTGGAGGCGCTTTCCTGCCAAGGCGCCCCCGGAGACCGTCCTGGGGCCGGACCTCTCCAGCGCCTGGGAGAGTTACATGAAGCGGTGGGTTTGGAGTGCCCGCCACCCGAGACGGACCTGGAGCCCCGTGACCGTCAAGATCGCGCCGCCTGAGCGCAGGGGGAGCCCCTGGGCATCTGCGGCGCAGGGGCGCGGCGCCTGCTCTGCGGGGCTTCCGCCCTCCCAGGAGCGCCCTGACCCGTGTGCCAAGGAGACCGTGTTGAGGGCCCTCAGCCAGTGCCCGAAGGGCAACCGGAGGTTTGACGGGCCCCTGTGGTTTGAGATCCCGGAGGGCGCGAGCCGGAGGCCCAACCCAGAGCCCAGGCCTTCCGCCTTTAAGCCCCTGATCAGAAATGGAGAGGTCCCTTCCTTCGTGCCCAGGCCAGGGCCGCTGATCAGAAGCCTTCACTGCTGGAGCTGCAGTGTGTCGAAGGAGGACACGGACCTCGGGCCCGATGCCCAGCCCCCACCGTCTGCTGGCCACCCTGCAGCAGGGACAGTGTCAGCCCAGGACACAGATCCTCAGCTGAGGAGCTGAGAACAGAGGCCGTGCTCCTGGGGCCTCACACCTTCCTCCAGTACCTAAGAGCAGCGCCTGGGGCTCTCCTTCTCCACCTGGAGGTTACCCAGCCCTCAGGCTCCTTTGATTCCTGAGTCAGAGCAACCTTACCTGCCTCCTGAGACTCACCCTTGTGTATTTATTCTCAGCCCGCTGACCCCTTGCTCTATCTCTGCGTGGGACCCTGACACAGTACTGCGGCGGCCCCCAGACCCGCCTGTCCTTCCTGCGTAGATCCCGCGCTGAAAATTGTTGATAAGCCCCTTGCCTCCCCCGGCCTCCCCCTGCGTGCTTTTTCGCTTCATTTTCTGGAAAATAGTTTTTCTTCCCCACCTTCCCTCTTTGCCCGGCTTGTATAAATATTTGATCGCATTAAAAAATAATATTAATACTTTTAAAAAGTCTTGTTAATGTCACACTAAAGGGCACGTGTGTTCCAGATTGCAAGCGCAAGGGCGAAGCGCCTGCACCGGTAATAATAACTTGTGTTTATTTGAGGCCCTAATTGAAGTCCAGCCCAGCTAGAAAGCGGCGAGAGACCGGATAGGCTGAGGAGGCGTGGCATGAGGCCGTATACAGCACGGAAGTGTGTGAGTTTTATTCTGGGAACCACCGTTTTAGGCAGAGGAGAGGATAACCAGGTGGATAGGTTGGCAGCTTGATCACTCTGGCTGTCGTGTGGAGAGTGTGTTATCCAAAGGCAGGGATTGAAACAAACGAGGGGTGCCCGCTGCTGAGAGGGAAGCAATGCAGGTGAAAAGTGCACATGAATTTGGGGTGTGTCTGGAGGGTGGATGTTTTGGGGCTCGCGAATGCGACGGATGATAGCATTAGGCAAGTGGAAGAATCCAGGTCTCGGCTTATTGGTTCCGGAAACCGCCTGTGACAGTGCCCTTTGTTGAGGTGGGAAATGGCAGTGGGGACCATACCTGTCGAGGGTTCTGAGCCGGGCATGGTTGCTCGATACACACATTTGTTACTCCGGTGAAATTGTCATCTGTGCCTTTGAACACATCAGCCTGGAGCTCAGCGGAGGGTTTGAAGGCAGGGAAATAAATGCAGAAGTCGTGAGCACATAAGCCCACTTATATACATGGTGCTTAAGGCCGGGGACTGCATGGGATCGCCTCTGCAGAAAATGCATGGTGATGAACCCTGTCCTGCTCCCATGTTTAAAAGGTGAAAGAAAGGAGAGAGAAACCTAAGAAAACCACGGAGGTGGGAGAAAAGTCAGAAGCAGCAGGGACACCAAAAGAACTCTAGAAAGTGGGATTTGTCACCCATGTTGGCTGTGGAGGCGAAGTTAAGAGATATTCCGTCACTGACTTTGAAAAGAGGAATTGTTTCAGAGTGTAGGAGGTCAAGGCTGAATTAATTTGGAAGACGTTGGGAGGGACGGATGTGGAGGCAGGGTCTGGAGGAGCCATTTAGTAGATATTGAGTAGTGAGGTATAGCCGGCAAGTGGGAATGTTGGGGGCAGTTTTAGCTTATTTGGAAATTGTATTTTAAGAAAGGATAGGGAGGGGTGCCTGGTAGCTCAGTCGGTTAAGCCTTGGACTCTTCATTTCAGCTCAGGTCATGATCTCACGGTTCATGGGTTCAAGGCCCATGATGGGCTCTGTCTGCACTGACAACACAGAACCTGCTTGGGATTCTCTTTCTTTCTCTCTTCTCTCTCTTTTCCCCTTCCCCTGCTTGCATGTGCACTTTCTGTTTCTCTCTCTCTCAAAAATACTCTAAAAAAAAGGATTGGGAATATAATATGTAATATGTTCAGCCCATAAGTGATCATTGGCAAGATCTGGAAGGATGACCAGTTAGGTGCCGGTGGAGGGTGGGCTGGTACTTGATCCTCAATCACAGCAGGGGCTGGGGGCTGTAGTGTGGAGCCAGGGAGGTGGATCTGGGCCTCAGGGTGACTTACTTCTCTGTCTCCCGCTCTACCAGGGAATCACAAAGCAAGATGAGGTGAGAGAGGGCAGGAGGGACATATTTGAGGCTTGACAAAAGAGCTGAGCATGTGAAACATGAGTCCCACAAAAGAGTGGGAGAACGTAGCGGAATTACGAGAAAAAATGTCGAATGTTCACTGTGGGGTTGGGTTCTTCAAATCAAGTGGGAAACCCGGAAAAATGATTCATTAGTCTTCTTTAGATTTTATTGTAGCTGAACTAGTATAAATGAGGATTGAGTCCATCATGGGTTTTAACCGTTATATTTTAACCATTCTCACATTAACTGTTATACTCCAAAATAATTCAATAAGGAGGAAGGAAGCAAAGGAGGTAAGATGTGTATTAGACAGGGTTCTCCTGAGAATCAGAACCAGTGTGTGAGTGTGTGTGTTCTTGGGTTCACCCGTGGGGGGGGGGAGAGGGAGAGAGAGAGAGAGAGAGAATCTCAGAGGCTCTATACTCAACATAGAGTCTTATGTGGGGCTCAATCTTAGGTTGGCAAGATCATGACCTGAGCTGAGATTAAGAGTCAGACTCAACCCACTGTGCCAACTAGGCACCTCTAAGAGGGTGTTTTTAAGGAAGTAATTTTAATTTGGATTATGGATTCAAACTGGTTAAGAAAGAAATTGATAAGGGAGGGAGATTGAATCCTATGGGAAAAACTATCAGAAGTCTTAATGACAGACCTCGGAGGTGTGAGAATGAGGAGAGGGGACAGAAATCTATCAGTGTCATAGACATGGTCAGGAAACTTGGTGGATGGGGGTGCGATGAATAGTGACCAGAGCAGGACTAAGGGTGAAGATGACGGGGGAGGAATTCAAAGGTTTATGACTGCAGGGAAGGCAGCACATGGTTGCCAGCATGATTTCAAAGTAGTGGGAAGTTTTGAAAGAGTAAAGAGACATAATAGTCTGGAAGGAGCCAACGTGAGCCAGAAGTGCACCTGCTGTCTGGTCCACACCACGAGCATCTTGAAATGTGGGGGGAAGAGCGTCTCTGCTTCCAGTTGACACTGACGGGCAGTGCGTACATGATAAATGAGGGCAGGAGGTTGAAAAGAACCATGAGGGCTTTCATTTGTGTGGGGATTTTCTAATCATGAGTCTCATGATGAGTTTCCAAGGGCTTGCAAGGCTTGGGCACGCAGGATGGGAGTGACCTGGGAGCTTGTGAGCTTGGGAAGAGATTCCCGATGGGGTTATTCACAGCAGTGCCTCAGGACAATGTGGTCCATCAGTCACATTATAGGACAGAATATTAACCTGGAATATACAAAAGAATTTACCAAGAGCACAGGGAATCTTATTCTGGCGAACCAGCCTTACAGGGACCTAGGAGAGTGTGCCTGCACGGCCAGCCAACACCAAGTGAGGCCTCTGCCCTTGTGTCACAGAGGTCCAGCAATATGGGACATGCAGAGACAAATGAGTCCCTGGGGCAGACCAGAGATTCCTAAAGTAGAATTTAATATATGATAATGCTAACATTTGAAATCTGTGTGAAAGGGGCACCTGGGTGGCTCAGTCGGGTGGGCATCCGACTTCGGCTCAGGTCATGATCTCGCTGTCCGTGAGTTTGAGCCCCGCGTTGGGCTCTGTGCTGACAGCTTGGAGCCTGGAGCCTGCTTCAGATTCTGGGTCTCCCTCTCTCTCTGCCCCTCCCCTGCTCTTTCTCTCTCTTTCTCAAAAATAAGTGAACATTAAAAAAAAATTAAAAATAAAATCTGTGTAAAATAATTAACTACTAAAAACCTTGAATTGAAATTATCAGCTTCTTAATTAGGAAATAGAACACAGCCTTCTAGCTCTCATATGAAACACACATGTAAACATCAAAACTACAAAAGAGTTGAAAATTCAAAGAAAATATTTTATTTCCCAGGAGTAAATTACTTAAAGTTTAATTACACACATGATACATTTGGAAAATTTAAGCTTTACAGATAATGTTAAAAACCCTCCACCAATCGCCTCCTTTGGCATTCTTAAGGAGACTAAAACCCCAAAACCATACAAGCAAAGTTTGTAACAGCTAATATTTTGAAAACCTAACCTGGAATAGAACAAAGACTTCAAAAGCAAGTGACAAGGTTGGATGCAACACTTGTAACCCAGATAGCAGATCACAGATTGCTATGCCACAAATACAAGGAACCACTAAATATCAATAGAAAGAAAAGAAAAGAAAAGAAAAGAAAAGAAAAGAAAAGAAAAGAAAAGAAAAGAAAGAGGAATTCATAAAAATGTAACTATACGTATAAGAAAGAAATTGAATTGTTAATAAATATATATAAAATATTCAATGTGTCTTAATTATTCAGAGAAATTTATGTATTTCTATCTATATGTATATCTGTGTCTATCCATGCATGGATTTTACAGCCATCATTGCCAAAAAACAAGGTATTCCATCCTTGGCAAGATTCTAGGAGAAATAATCTTGTGTTAATTTAGTAAATTAACAAGAATGAATGTCTGGAACTTTGTGTGTAACGTTGTAGTTTTTCTTTTATTTTGGCATTGTTATTTAATTTTAACAAATGATGAAATCTGCAGTAAAGAGATGAACCATGTAATAGGTAATAGCATAGCATTGAAATACATTCACAAGAACAAACAAGGAAGAAAAAGGAGCAAAGAAGTAAAACTTTTATTAGAGTAGGCACTTTTATAACTTAAGCATTGGCACAAAAATGTATAAAATGGAACATAAATGCTCAAAGTCGATAGGAAGGTTGTAATTTTACACTTGATCTTAGCCAAAAGGCCGAGAAGCGATTGGAAGGTTGTAATTTTAAAGAACTTGATTCAGTAACCCACATGCGAATCCCAAGGACTTGTTTTCTCCCACTGTTGATTTCCGGGTCCTCTGTTTTTCCCAAAGATCACAGCCTAACTTTAGCGTTAATCTGTGATGGTCCAGGCAAAGAAAAGGACCAAATAAAGGCACAGAAGGAAACAGGCAGAGCCAGGAGACCTTCCTTGACCTAAATATCTAATTCTATTATTACTAAACTTCCCTCCCTCAGTGTTGGGAATATTCCTATCTGGACATCAAAGATTAAGGGGTTTCCTTTCAAATGAGAAGAGGAACAGTACTATATTACTGTAGTCTAGCTAAAATTTCATAAAGTATTATTCAAAACAATGCATCTCGGTATGTGTGTATGTATACCTATACATCATCTATAACATACACACATGTAGGTCTGTGTACATGTGCATCTATGTTATGTAACAGACACATATGTGCCTCTGTATGTGTATGTTTGTGTTTATACACATATATGTATAAAATTCTGAATATGCATAAAGGCACACAATTTTGCTATGTGTTGCTCTAAGTGTTTTGGTCAGACTGGAAAGTGCTTAGAGGAATCACAAAAGTAACATAGTGTTTAAACTTCTAATGTATATACCTATTTTTAATTTTTTTAAACGTTTTAAAGAGAGAAAGCACAAGCAGGGGAGGGGCAGGAGGGAGAAAGAGAGAATCCTAAGCAGGCTCCCCACTATGAGCACAGAGCAGGACTCAGGGCTTGATCCCACGACGTTGGGGATTATGACCTAGGCGGGAAATCAAGAATTGGAAGCTCACCACACTGAGCCACCCAGGCACCCCTATTTTTATTGAGCAATCCAGGTTCTTTCTTTACACAACAATACGCTAATAGGACTTCTGCATAAATCATGCCTACATGTCAACATTGTTCTTTTCTATTCCAATTTATTTAAAGTGAAGCCAGAATTTAGGTATCTGCAAACAGTATGAGTGACAATATGAGTGCACATTATTTGTAGATTTCACCGGGTGTGTTGCAGATAACTTGCTCATACCTTATTCATAAGAATTGTTTTGGACAACTCTACTAAGTCTTTCCAAATTATTAGACTTAAAGAAACAGCTCTCCTTCTGCACTTATACTTCATTCTTTTATGAAATGATGAATTATGTAAGTGTAAAGTTAGTTATAGGCTGATTTAGTAACACATTCAGATGAATTCACGGTAAAAGTGTAATTAAACTGACAGAAATATAAATGTCCTGGAGAAATATATAAAGAGAGTATATAGCAAAGGAGAATTGAGCACTAGTAATGTTCCTATATTCTTATGTACACGTGTAAATACATTGTGATATTTATATGTGTATACAGTATATGTGCATTCAGATAGATAGCATGCTTTTGAAATGCATGTATACTCAAATATATGTAAATTCAGTGTGTTCTTGATATAAGTATGTACAAGCCTATTATACATAGCAATATGTATTATACACATACATACATATACATGTCTTCTAGATATAAATATAGACTGCAAGTTAGTTAACATGTTAGAGTAATAACAATTTCAGTTCATCAGGAAACAAGTGGGAAGTCCAAGCCACAGAATGAAATTACCTCATGAAGGAAGGAAGGAAGGAAGGAAGGAAGGAAGGAAGGAAGGAAGGAAGGAAAGAAGGAAGGAAGGAAGGAAAGAAGGAAAGAAGGAAAGAAGGAAGGGAGGAGGTTTATACAGAGGAATAAGGTATGATGTGATCAGGAAAAAATAAATAAATAAATAATAAAAAAAAGTCAATATAGACAAAATAAGGTTCCAGTTATTATTTATAGTTCTGGCAAAGAATGAATAACAACATTTCATAAAGAAAATTTAACATGCAAACCTTCAAATTTATTTTGAATTATCTTTGCATTTCCTGTGTTTGCTAGGACCAAATAGTGCTCAAATATTTAGTATTATAGAGACAATTACATTGAAATCAGTGAAAACAGCAAAACAAGTTCTCCTCGTAATGTTTTATTATGGTGTTAACTCTGAATTAGCTTAATTGTCAGTTTTTGAGTATATCTATCTCAAATGATGAGATGATGGTATCCTTTATGTTTTTATTGGCATACTCAAACCTTCCATCAGTGACCATAGAGCAAACGTCAATATTACTTACGTCCTAAATAGGCACACTTTTATGCTGGTATTTTGTTCCAGAAAAGCACCAGTCTTTCTTTTTTGGGGGGAGAATTTTCCAGTTTTATCCTTCTCTGGAAAAACACTAAAAAAATCTCATTAATATACTTTAGAAAAATGTAAAAATGGTTCATGTCAGGGATGATGTTTTTCACATGTACTTAAAATGTGATGCTCCTACTGAAACATATGACCTTTTGTAAGAGATTGTAAAAGTATTGTGTTGAATAAAGCAAAAGTAGTAAAAATCACTTAAGCAATTATAACCCTCAACATTTCCTGATTTGGGAAAATAATGATTATGATAATAGCTCACATGTCAGGCTTACCATCTTCTGCTATAATCAATTAAATATCTTTTCTTAAACTTTCAAAAGAGGGATATCTTAAAGTAATATGTTAAATGTTGGGAATGTGTTATTTTTGAAGACATAATTTCATTGAACTCAATAGTCTTTTTATAGAATAGTACCTTGCTTTCCTGGAGTTTCTGTCTTTTTTTTATCTGTTTCTTCTCAACAGCAGTCCTGCACTACTGTTAATTGATAAACACAAGTAAAAGTGGACAGGGGTCCAGCCTAACATCGTCAACCCCAGAGAGCTCAACAGTAAAGTCTGTTTCTCTTTGCATGCTGTCATCTCAAGATTCACACAGGATCAACGTGAAACGTCCTTGAAATAGAGACATCTATCAGATGATCAACTTATAAAACCTACATAAAAGGAATCAGGGAAGAGTAGGGAAAAGCAGAAATCTTCCCTTTTAAGGGGATGCATTTGTCGTCCAGAATAGCAGGTTAAGTCCTCCCCAGAGGGACATTGATATAAGCAAATCTTACCCAGGAACCGGCTTCAAATTCTGCTTCTTGGGGCAGGTCTGATTACTTGTTCTTGAGGTTTGCGGTCCATATTCTCCCATACATTCTCCTGGTCGGGCTATTGAGTGTCCCTCGTTTTGCCTCTTGGTGAGTGCTCTCTTGTTACACTACCTCTGCTTCCCAGGTGCACATCAGTGCTCATCTCCCCCCTCTTCTGACCTAGGTCACTAGGAAGGTTTCCAGTCTGTCTTTCTTTATCTAGTGCAGCTCACCTCGTGTCCAGCCCTATAATTTGGCCTGTGGTGGCAGTCCATAACTTGGAAGCAAAAAATGGTAACCCAAACTTTTTTAACTTTTCATTTTGAAATAATTTGAGACCTAGAGGAGAATTCCCACTTACCCCTAACTCAGCACCCCCTAATGTTAATACCTTTCGGAACCATGGGATATTTATAACAACTGAGAAAGTAACATGGAATAATATCTTCAGCTCAGCTCCTGACTTTGTTTGGATTCTGTCATTGTTTCCATCAGCATCTTTCCTGATTCAGGATCCAATCCAAGGTACTCTGTTTCATTAAATCATCTTCTCTCCTTAGAGGCCTCCAACCTAGGACAGTCTCAGCATTTCCATACTTCTCACGCCTTTGGCAGTTTTGAAATATGTGTCTTTAGGTGAGACAAGATTTCCAAAAGCTACAGTGAGTTCAAAATATCTTAGAGGAGGAAGATGTTATAAAAAGACTTTCATGGTTTGTGATTTGGGGTTAAGGTGTAGTTTCAAAAATTACGATCACATTTGTGTTAAGTGTTTTTGTCATGCATATTAAGCACATCTTTCATTTTGCTTTGGTTTGAATGCAACCTTCTGTAGAAGGGGTACTTCTAAATGTGAGGGACACAAGGAAGAGTAAGAGAACAATGCATTACCATTGATGGGGGTGGTGGGGGACACCACCCACCCCAACCAGCCTGGGACAGGACTGTATTAAGTCCAGCAGAGAACTAAAATCCAGAAAGTAAAGGAGTTTAAGTATCTGGACAATTGTATCATCCTGCCTGCAGTCAGTACCACATTTGTTTAATGTTCCTAAACTATTTATTGAGAATCCATGGTGATCCAAGTATTTTGCTAGGCAGTAGGGACATGAAGGCAACTGAGGCACCAAGGAAATTAAAGATCAGTGACAAGATAGGTAGAAGAAAGAAAATTAAATATAGTTTAACAAATTTTATTATAAAGGCAAGTAAAAATTTCTATGTGGATATATAATAGACATGAGAACATGTTTGCCATAGGTAATTTGGAAAACTGAAATTTTTAGTATAAATAGAAGTTAACTGGGGAAAATGATGTGGAGAGGAAAAGGGTGAAATCATAAAAGAACCTAATTTGGGACCATGTAAAGCTTAAAGAGCTACTGGGGTAAGGGTGAGCAGTGTTAGTGTTACAAAGAAGTCTGTATATCTAAGTTGTACCAGTTTAATACACAAGAGTTTGTTAGGGACAGTCTCAGTTGACCTTGCTTAAGCCTGACCAGTTTGTGTCCCCTTTCAATCAAAAGTGTCTTGGATTGAATGATAAATTACATGCATGTACTTTTTTAAATGTTTATTTATTTTGAGACAGAGAGAAAGAGAGAAAATGTGAGCAGAGGAAAGGCAGAGATAGATAGATAGATAGATAGATAGATAGATAGATAGATAGAGAATCCCAAGCAGGCTCCAAAGTATCAGCAAAGAGCCCAACATGAGACTCGATCTCATGAACCCTGAGATCATGACCAAGTCAAGAGTCAGATGCTTAAATGACTAAGCCACCAGGGGCCCTTATATGCACGCTTTTAAGAGAGCATAAGTTCTTGTGCTCTGTGTGTGCATGCTACAGGGGATGTGGGTCTGATAGGATAGGTTCAACCACAAGTGGAAAGAGTAAATACGAATCCTCATACTTTCATTTCTGGTAGGTGAGCTTGAGGTTTTTATGAGGCATTCATGAAGAGATTCTCCTTGGGTAATACTGTGTATACAAATGCAGAGTGATATGTGAGTTGTGTCGTGAGTGTGTGTGTGTGTGTGTGTGTGTGTGCGTGTGTGTGTGTGTAGTGAGCAATAAAAGAGATGGAGAGAGAAAATCAAAGGATAGATGCATCCCAGAGAACATTCACTGATATATCATGATTAAGCAAACAGATTTGGACTTGGTTAATTATGTCTCCCTCATCCAAAAAACAACAACAAAAAATGCCTAATATTATTCAATTCATAGTATTCTAAAGATGAAATGCAATAGCATGTAAGTGCTTGCAGCCAGTAATCAGTCACTGCCCATATAGTTAGAGATACATGTGGCTTTTGAGATTTGTCCATATTTACATACTTATCAGCAAACATATGTGGCTATCACTCCTGTTCCTGTGTTGTTGTGGTGGAAGGAAACGGACAGCTCCTACAAAAGCATCTTTATTTGACAGTTATATTATGCCATTAAGTAGCAAGGAATTTAAAGTGATAGACTTATCTGTTTATTTAGGCACAGAGGGGGGTTTTAGGGCAGGCCAGTTTGCCTGAAGGGAGAATGAGAAAAGAGGAATGGATCCCTAGAATCCTGCTATCCTTTTTGTGCCTGAAAAGTTGCCATTCAACCTTTGATTATGTTATGTGTGCTTGCCTGGCCTGTGGGGATCTTGAAAAGACTGGTCTTACAGCAATCTTAAGGCCTCCTCGTGCCAGCTAACCCTGTAAGAGCATACTTCCTATGATTTAAAAAGAATTGCCTGAGTTCCTAACACAAACTCCAGTCAGAGGTGGCATATGGATTTTTCTTTTAAGACACAAGCTAAGAAAAAGTACATGAGTAAAGGCAAAATAAATCCACAGGTCACTAATATTGTACAGACACAGAGAATACAAAAAGAAAGAACGAGTTGTTTATATCTAAAAGAAAGACAACAGGGACACATAACTACACACAGGAGAAGCTAAAGAGTTCACAACATCCCCCTCCCTTTTTTCTTTAACTAATAAGAAGCTCTATGTTGGGCAAATAATGAGTTATAATTGAGCATATGGAAAAACTAGGTTGGATTTTTCTTTGCCAGCAGCTCTGAAGACCCTATAAAAATTCAACTTTCAAAGAGTCAAGTTAAAATCCAAACAATTGTGTAAGTGAGATGGAGTGTTCTGGCAGTCATTTGCTAAGAGGTTTAGTGTTATTTTGGGGCCCAACTTAGTTTGTCGGTAAGTCCACTGTGGGAGCGCTCTCTCCTGTGCCTATCTACCTACAGAATCAAGTCTGAGAGCTATAAGACATGAGAAGTTATGCCAAAATGGGGAGTGCTTTCCTGAAAAAATGGTCGAGGTAAATCCCTACCTCCACTATTCTGTTCATGACCTGGTGGTATAAAAATGTAAGGTTCTCACTATTTTCTCCTGGACCATAGTCAGATGTGAACTGGAATGGGAATGTTTATATCCTAGGCGCCCAGGACAACACTTGTTTCCTGAAGTATCATAAATGGCTCAGAAGGATTCTAAGGCATATAAAACATCCAATAGTTAAAATTCACTCCCTCAATAAAAAAACGAAAAAAACCCTCAACTCTGCCAATTTCATTATCAGTACCCTTGATATATTCAACCAAAATTTTCACCTCTCATTTTGTGTTTGTGTCTGATAAGCATTTGAATGCATAAAAGTATGTTTATGTTTCTTCTGTAACTAGAATGGCTTCTGATTCTAACTTCTCCCAACATTTCCTTGACTATGCTTTCCTGTTGCTTTATATTTCTGCGCTTCCTTCCACATTATTCATTAGTAAGAGAAATACACTGAAATATTGAGGTAACGTGAATAGAGACAACACTCCATCTCACCTACAACCCAGTTCAAAAGAAAGTGTCGTAAGTTAGCCTTATCTTACTGCATATAAGATCAGAAGTCTATAAAAGATCATTACTACCACTACCAATCCTGGCAATAATTTTGTATATAGACTTTGGGAAAGAATCAAGTACCTGGGATCAGTGCCAGAACTAGTGCATAGAACCTGACCCATAAATAGTTGAAGTATATAGAATCAAAGTCAATTGAGAAATTAAGACTTGGCAAAAAATCGAAGGCCATTATTAATGGATGTCCTGAAAGGATACAACTGAGTACATCAACTGTCAAGAAAGAAGTAGCTGATTCTAGAAGTTCATCTTGAAAAATACTAGCTTTTATCATTAAATGCTATAATCTCGCAAAAAGAAAGTATACTGCATTGTTAGCTACAACTCCTGTTTATTATAGAAAATATTTTTTTAATTAAAGAAATTAAAAATATAAATCACTCATGCTTTTACTATCCAGGGAAATCCACTGCTATATCCTCCATGTTTTTTTTAATGTTTTATTTTATTTTTGAGAGACAGAGAGAGACAGAGCATGAGTGGGGGAGGAGCAGAGAGAGAGAGAGGGAGACACAGAATCCGAAGCAAGCTCCAGGCTCCAAGCTGTGAGTACAGAGCCCGACATGGGGCTCGAACCCACAAACCATGAGATCATGTCCTGAGCTGAAGTCAGATGCCCAACCGACTGAGCCACCCAGGCACCCCTCCAGTGTTTTTTTTTTAACATACCTTCAGATACATATAACTATATCTCCAAACAGGTAGCAAAATAAATTACACATCACCAGTCATTCAGTAGAGCAAACTTAAATCACAAGAAGATACCATTTCACACCCCCAATAGAGTGAATATAAATAGTAAGACAGACTATAGCAAGTGTTGCTGAGAAGGTGGAGAATCTGGAAACTTCATACATTGTTGCTGGAGATATAGTCTGGCAAAGCCATCTTGGAAAACAGTGTCACAGTTTTTGAACAGTTAAATTTAAATTGACCATATCACCTAATAATTTGACCCTTAGATTTTCACTCAAGAAATGAAACACAGATCTACACAATGAGTTGTACATGAATGGCTACAGTAATATCATTCATCATGGCCAAAAGGTGGAAATAATCCAATGTCCACCCACTGAATAATGGATAAAGTCAATATGGTGTATCCATTCAATGAAATCTTATTCAGAAATAAAAACAAAGTGCTGATATATATATGCAAAACATGGATGGACCTCACAAACATTGTGCCAAGTGAAAGAAGACAAATGACAAACACTATGCATTGAATGATCCATTATATACAATGATGTCACAAAAGTCAAAACTATAGACACACAAGGAGATTAGTGGTTGCCTGGAGTAGATGTGGCAATAGTAAGTGACTATCAATGGGCACCAAGGCTTTTCTGAGGTGATGAGAATATTCTAAAATTGATTTTATATAAATTTAGTAAGTGTAATTGATGACACACTTAAAATGAGTGGGTTTTATGGTATCCAAATTATACCTTAACAAATCTGTTAAGTAAATAAGAGTACAATCTAAAATGGACAATTGAGCTATTCTGTTTACTTTCCCGCATTGATTTCCCTTTGTTTGGCCAGAGGCATCCATTTCCTTTGGGAAAGTTTAGAATTATTGAAGTATAAATCCAAATACGAAGAGTTAATCTTTAGCTTTTAACATTCAAATTTTAAATTTATACAAGATAATAATACTAAAAACTAGGCTGTTGATATAAGGACCTTCTTAAATTCCTTTCTCTACCCCTTTCACATATTAACAATTTGGAAGGATAACTAAAGGCCATGGTTGGTAACCCTGTGGGCAAATTTGCCTGCTACTGGGACACAGTTCCACCCATTCGTCACAAGGTGCCTCTTGCTTTTATGCTGCTCCTGATCTGGACCAGTCAGCTTCATGGAAGACAGCTGCTAGCCAAGGAGGACATTCCAGTGTCTGACAGCTTAAAAGATTATTCAAGGAAAGAGATGACACAAGGACATGGGAGTTAGGAATCAGTTTTCTTCCTCTCCTTCTCCTCTTTCTCCTCATTCTCTTCCTTCTCCTTCTCTTCCCTGTCCTTCTCCCCCTCTCCCTCCACTTCCTCTTTCTCCTCCTCCTTTTTCTCCTCCTCCTCCACTTCCTCTTCCTCCTCTGCCTTCTTTCTTCTTTTTCTTCTTCTTCTTCTTCTTCTTTCTTCTTCTCCTTCTCCTTCTCCTCCTCCTCCTCCTCCTCTTCTTCCTCCTTACCACACTACCCTTCCATGAGAAAAACACTGGGGAGAAATTTATTTTTAACGGTACAAATTTTTAATAATTTAGTTCCTTTTAAGTAGGGAACTAATTTTTTGTAATTCAAAATTAAAAGGAAAGAAAGGCCTTAATTAAATCCTCTTCTCTAGGAAATGTGGGGAGGATGGTGGAATAAGAGGACCCTAAGCCCACCTTGTACTATAGATACAATTAGATAACGCTCAGAGCAGCTTAAATAACCCAGAAGTAACCCGGATACTGGCAGAATGAACTCCACAACCAAAGGAAGAGAAGAGGCCAGAGACTTGATCTGAGACCTAAACAGACCATGAGTGGGAAGAAGCTGGGATCATGGTGAAGAGCAAGAGTCACTCCCTGAATGGCAGTTTCTGGGGAACAGGGGTCACTACATTAAGGGCACTATAGGACCTCTTCTTTTTATGGCTATTACCTTTAAGAGCAGGAGATGTATCTGACTTTCCTAACACACAGAAATAGACACAAAGAGTTATGCAAAATGATACAGAGGAATATGTCCCACATGAAAGAACAGAACAAAATCACAGCAAGAGAGCTAAGGGAACCAGATATAAGTAACATGCCTGACAAAGAATGTAAAGTAATAATCAGAGAGATACTCATTGGACTTCAAAAAAAGAGTGGAGGACATCAGTAAAATTCTCAACAAAAAGACAGAAAACTTAAAAGAGAACCAATCAGAGATGCAGAATTCAATAACTGAAATTAAAAATACACTGAATGGAATGAATAGGCTAGAGGAAACAGAAGAACAAATTAATGACCTTGAAGACAGAGTAATGGATAATAGTCAAGCTGAGTAAATGAGAGGAAAAAATTGAATCCATAATCAAAAAACACTACCAACAAACAAAACTCCAGGACCAGATGGCTTCACAGGCAAATTATACCAAACATTTAAAGATGTGTTAATACTTATTCTTCTCAAACTCTTCCAAATAATAGAAAAAGGAAAGCTTCCAAATTCACTCTAGGAAGCTACTATCACCCTGATACTAAAACTGGATAAAGGCACCACAAAAAGAGAATTACAGTCCAATATCTTTAATGAATACAAATGCAAAAATCCTCAACACAATGGTAGCAAACAGAATTTAACAATACACTGAAAAAATCACTGACCATAATTAACTAGGACTCATTTCTGGGATGCAAGCGTGGTTCAATATTCACAAATCAATCAATGTGATACATCATATCAATAAGAGAAAGGATAAAAACAAGGATAGAAACCATATGATCATTTAACAGTTGCAGAAAAAAAAACACTTGACAAAATGCAACATGCCCTCACAATAAAAAAAAAATCAATAAAGTAGGATTAGAGGGAACATACCTTAACATAATAAAGGCCATATATGAAAAACCCACAGTAAACATCAACCTCAATGGGAAAAAAACTGATAGCTTTCCCCTTAAGGTCAGAATAAGACAAGGATGTGTCCCTCATCACTTTTGTTCAACATAGTACTGGAGGTCCTAGCTACCACAATCAGACAACAAAAAGAAATAAAAGGTGGGGCACCTGGGTCACTTAGTCGGTTAAGCATCTGACTTTGGCTCAGATCATGATCTTGCAGTTCATGAGTTCGAGTCCCATGTCGAGCTCTGTGCTGACAGCTTGGAGCCTGGAGCCTGCAGCCTGCTTTGGATTCTGTGTCTTCTTCTCTCTCTGCCCCTCCCTTGCTTGCCCTTGTCTCTCTCTCTCTCTCTCTCTCTCTCAAAAATAAATAAATAAACTTATTTTTATAAAAAGATGTAAAAGACATCCAAATTGGTAAGGAAGAAGTAAAACTTAAATTATTTGCAGATGACATGATACTATGTTTAAAAATCCCAAAGACTCCACAAGTAAACTACTGAGTACAGTAACGCTGCAGGAAACAAAATCATTGTACATAGCTCTGTTGCATTTTTATACACCAATAATGAAGCAGCAAAAAGAGAAATTAAGAAAACAATCCCAATTACAATCGCACCAAAAATAATAAAATACCTAAAAATAAACATAACCAAGGAGGTGAAAGACCTGTACTCTGAAAACTATAAAACATTGGTGAAAGAAATTGAAGACAACACATGGAAATGGAAAGACATTCCATGTTCATGGATTGGAAAAATTAATACTGTTAAATCATCTATACTACCCAAAGTAATCCACATATTCTGTGCAATCCCTAGCAAAATGCCACCAACATTTTTCACAGAACTAGAAAAAGCAACCCTAAAATTTGCATGGAAACACAAAGAACTCAGGTAGACAAAACAATCTTGAAAAAGAAAAACAAAACTGGAGGTATCATAGTCCCAGACTTCAAGTTACATTACAAAGCTGTAGTAAGCAAAACAGTATGGAACTAGCATAAAAATAGACACATAGATCAATAGAACAGGATAGAAAACCCAAGAAATTACCCCACAATTACATGGCCAATTAGTCTCGATAAAGCAGGAAAAGTATACACAATGGAAAAGACAGTCTCTTCAACAAATGGTGTTTGGAAAACTAGACAGCAGCATGCAAAACAATGCAAATGGACTACCTTCTAATACCATCCACAAAAATAAACTCAAAATGAATTAAAGGCCTAAATGTGAGACCTGAAACCTTAAAATTCCTAGAAGAAAGCATAGGCAGTAATTTCTCTTACATTGGCTGTAGCAACAGTTTTTTAGATGGGTCTTGTGAGGCAAAGGAAACTAAAGTAAAATAAACTAATTGGACTACATAAAAATAAAAAGTTTTTGCATAGCAAAAGAAATAATCAGCAATATTAAAAGACAACCTACTAAATGAGGGAAGATATTTGCAAATGGCATATCCAATAAAGGGTTACTATCCAATATATGTATAAAGAAGTCATACAACTCAACATGCAAAAAACAAATAATCCAAATTAACGGGTAGAAGACAGACATTTCTCCAAAGAAGACATACAGATGGCCAATAGACACATGAAAAAATGCTTAACATCACTCATCAAAAGGGACATGCAAATCAAAACCACAAGGAGATATCACCTCACACCTGACAGAATGGCTAAAATTAAAATATATATATATATATATATATATATATATATATATATCAACAAAAAACAAACAAACAAAAAAACAAGAAACAGCAGGTATTGGAGAAGATGTGGAGAAAAAGGAACCCTCTTATACTATTGGTGGGAGTGCAAACTTTTCTCAAAAAGTTAAAAATAGAACAACCTTATGATCTAGTTATTGTGCCACTGGGTATATATAACTCTAACTCAAAGGGATACATACACTCCTATGTTTTTTTAATTAAAAAAATGTTTTATTTATATTTGAGAGGGAGACAGAGCGTAAGCGGGGAAGAGGCAGAGAGACGGAGACGGAATCTGAAGCAGGCTCCAGGCTCCGAGCTGCCAGCACAGAGCCCGACGCAGGGCTTGAACCCATGAATCGTGAGATCATGACCTGAGCCGAAGTCGGACACTCAACCGACGGAGCCACCCAGGCGTCCCTGCACCCCTATGTTTATAGCAGTATTATTTACAATGGCCAAATTATGGAAGCAGCCCAAGTGTCCATCAATGGATGAATGGCTAAAGAGGTGGTATATATATATACAATAAAATATTATTTGTCCAGGAAAAATAATGTAATCTTGCCACTTGCAACAGAAAGGATGGAACTAGAAGTATAATGGTAAGCAAAATAAGCCAGAGGAAAAAATAAGTCAGAGAAAGACAAATACCATATGATAACATTCATATGTGGAATTTAAGAAACAAAACAAATGAGCAAGGGAAAAGTACAGAGATCAAGACAAACCAAGAAACAGGCTCTTAACTGTAGAGAACCAAGTGATAGTTACCAGAGAAATGGCGGAGGGCAAGGGGGCTGGTGGAGGTGGGGTGGGGGGGTGGGCGAAATAGATGATGTGGATGAAAGAGTACACTTACCTTGCTGAACACTGAGTAATGCACAGAACTGTTGAATCACTTTCTTGTACAACCTGCAAATAATAGAACACTATATGTTAACTATAGCAAAAAAATTAAAATAAATTAAAATAAAATTCCCCTCCTGATTCTGTACCCTGTCTCCTAATACCCCCCCTAGGGACAACCAGAGTTGTATGTTACTCATGTTATCTCCCACAACTACTTTAGGCATGTACTTTTATTTTCCTCTAATTACTTTTAGTTTGTTTCTAATACATCTCTACAAAACAAAACAAAATAAAATGATGGATAGGATATTTTCATTCATGTGATATTTTGCCCATACTGTTGAACTGTAGGATAAATTTCTGGAAGTAGAAATGGTAAGGCAAAGGACACGGGTCTTTCAAACATAAAGATATTAACAAATTACCAGCAAGAAGTTTTCTATGAACCATCAACAGCAATGGAAGAAAGTGGATTTTCCCCACACATTCACCAACATAGGATCTCGTTAAGATTGTTTTTGTTTTTGTTTTTAAGTTTATTTATTTGTTTTGAGATAGATGGGGAGGGAGAGCGAGAGGGGGAGAATGAAAATCCCAAGCAGGCTCCATGCTGTCAGCACAGAGCCTGATGCAGCTCAATCTCCTGAAAGAGGAGATCATGACCTGGGCTGAAATCAAGAGTCAGATGCTTAACTGACTGAGCCACCCAGGAACAGTTTGCCAAGATCGTTAATAGATGCTCATATGAAATGAAAGCCTAGAGATCCCTCTTCTGCTGTCATAGGGCAAATTGTGTCTCAACCCTGCACATATTTCTCTATCATGGGGAAAAATCAAAGAAATAAGATACGAAGGATAAAAGAATTGACTTCAATGGGCAAAATCATTTAAAACAGACCCAGTTTAGGAGGTTATTGAAATTAAAATGGGCAGAATGTTTGAATGGAAAGAAATTCTAAATTAAATTCAGAAAGCCCTGGATAATTCCACAAATGTCTAATCATGCCCTGAAACTCATCAGTGTTATGTATAATAAATGATAGAACACCTGGAGAATGTGGGAGGTGCGTTTTTCTCGAATGTTCACCTTTAGATAAGATTACCTTCATAATCCTGATATTTTTGAACAGTAAAATAGAGACCGCTCTATGTTTACCAGGAAACAAGTATTTTAATAAAGGAGTTACAGATTTGTGTAACCACAGGAAGGGTTACAGAATTGCATGTCAAGAGGACATTGTCAACCTCCTAGGTCTGTGTATACAAAGCAGATGTCTCTTCAGAGCTGGCCTTCAAACCACTGTGGACCTCAGAAACAGAGCAGCTCAGCTTTCCTGGAGGGTCCAACCTTCGTCCATGTGGGGACTGGGAGTCAGGAATTATAGTCTTTAATTTCTCCTCAAGAAAGTATTTTTGGAATCACAGTGTGAAGCTGATTTTTTTTTAATACTGTCTTATGAACATTTCCCATTAGTTTTAATATACTTTTAAACACAAGATTTTTTATTGGCTTTTTCATCCAGTAAAATATTTTTGGGCGTGCTATTGCTTCTGTTTTGTAACTGTTATGCACAATTTTGCAATGGGTATTTTCATATATTCATATGTTTATAACACCGATTATATCCTTCTTAGATATTCCTGAAAGTGAAACGAATTGACAAAAGGTAAGACACGTATTCTTAAGAAGAAAATAATTTACAAGAGTGGATGAGAATAATTTATAATTCCCTAATTGTGGCTGAAAATTATTCTCTTAGAAATTATTTCCTTAAAATAATCTAAAATATGGGGCACTTGTGTGACTCAGTCGGTTGAGCAGACGATTTGGGCTCAGGTCATGATCTCGTGGTTCGTGGGTTCAAGCCCCACGTCGGGCTCTGTGCTGACAGCTCCGAGCCTGGAGCCTGCTTCAGATTCTGTGTCTCCCTCTCTCTCTGCCCCTCCCCCACTTGCACCCTGTCTCTCCCTAAAATAAATAAACATTAAAAAAAATTTTTAAAAATAATCTAAAATACATACATATAAGCAATCAAGAAACTTCTAAGTTAGTAGACAAACACTGGCATCACATTTCAATTCAAATGTTTGGTTTATTAATGAGGTTGGACAAATTTCTCATGCTTCCTAATTGCATTACTTTAACATCTTAAAAGCGTTGCCGGATGATCGACAATGATAATGGATATTTTTATGTCTGGTTCTGGTTTTAATGAAGTGTTTTTATTTTGCATCATGATTCTCAAACTTGGCTCATTCTACTACAAATAATAGTAACAGGATGATGGTACTGTTCCAGACTCTTGCTAGTGAACTCTGGCAGAGATTCTCAGCATGGGGCGGGGTCCCCACTGAGTCTGGAAAGCCTTCCCAGGGAATATTCCCCCCAGGGCTGCAAATCACAGTCCCAAGCTTTATGTGTAACAGCAGGCAAGCCTTAGAGCCTTTTCATTTAGGACTATGAGCGTGTGTTCCCATTTCTCAAAACAAAAATAAAGTAAAAATATGTTTAATATGCTTCCATCTTGTTTTTGAGGCATAATAACTCCATGCATTTACTTACACGTTTTCACTGAGTTGTATTTAAAACCTCGTCATCAACTGTTTGCTGCGATTTCTTTAAGGGGAGAAAAAATTTTCCAGCACTTCTTTCCTGAACGGCTTTTGCTCAAATTTGGGGAAGCTGAAGCTAGTTCCAATATACTCGGTGAGTTAGTTGTTAAGTGATTAGCGGGGACATCTTTCAGTGTGGTTCCATTAGAGCTGGAAAATTCTTTGATCTCTGAAATGTGTTATTAAATTGTGACATTTTAATTTCTGTAAGGAAGTTTGGGATAAGCCAAAAAGATCACTAGATATCTCCTGTGGGAAATTATGCATTGTTTGTGGCATACATTTTCAGGTTGCCTTTCATTACCTTTCAGCTCTTTTATAATTTTGTGTAAAGAACTGATACTCGTGCAATATAATTCTTGCCTATGGACTCATAAATTAATTCTGTTCCCGGGAGGTTCTATTTACTCTCCCATCCAGAAGCCTCCTCCAAACCCTCTTTTCTACCCCCCCCCAATAGTCAGCTTTGATTCTACAGAAAAATGCATATCCTTTTCTTTCTCTGTTTATAGATATAGACGATCTATGAAGCTAAAAAGAGAGATGGAGGGATGCTTTCAGAGGACAGCATTATTTACCCCCCCCCCATAAAGATATGTTTCTCAGTTGTCTAAGAGTCATAAAACTGCCATGAGGGAGGGGCACCTGGGTGTCTCAGAATGTTGAGTGTCCAACTCTTGATTTCGACTCAGGTCATGATTCCAGGATTGTGGGGTTGAGCTCTCCAACCCCATCGGGCACCATATCAGGGCTCCATGCTAAGCGTGAAGTCTGCTTAAGTTTATCTCTCTCTCTCTGCCCCCTCCCCTGCTTGTTCTCTCTCTCTCTAAAATTAATAATAAATAAGTAAATAAATAAATAATCACATGGAGAGTTCAGCAATGGAGACTCTATATGGCTCTGCTGTGTTGGATGACATGACCTTCAGTGGGACAGCCTGAGGCTCTGTACTGATATCTATATACATCTATATGGATACATCTATATGGATGTATCTATATATCTTTATATATCTATATGGATATACAGATAGATAGTTAGATATAAGATATAGGTAACTGTATTTCCCTGACTTCTCCTTCAACTCTGTTGTAACGTTTGACTGGTTTCTTCAATATAGAGTTAAAATCCTTAACATGTGTTTAATATATATATATATATGTATATATATATATACATATATATACATTAATACATACAATAATACATACATACATTAATATATATGTATATATGTGTATATATATGTATATATGTGTGTATATATATGTGTATATATATGTGTATATGTATATATATATGTATATATATGTGTGTATATATATGTGTGTATATGTATATATATGTGTGTGTGTGTATATATATATATATATATACACACATATATATTTCAGCTGTATTTGCTTCTGATTATAAACTGCTTTAGCCAGGCACTTCCGTATGCATCCTTGAAAAATGGCCTAAAGATTCACCATTTTGTATATCTTACTATAATTAGACTCCTGCCAGAGACATTGCCAATTGTTTCCAAAATTAATTAAAGTCATGGGTGTAAAGAATGTTGTTATTTGAAGATGTTCACGTGCAACCAAACAACAGATCTTAGTACAGATACTCTTAGAGAGAGAGTACGCATAGATAGCTACATAAGTAGGGATCATTTGGGAAGCTCTCCATTCCAAAGGGGTAGGTGGTCCCGGAGGCATCCAGAGGGGAGATGGCATGTGATGTGGGACATGAAGCGTGCTGGGGGATACGTGGTTTAAATACAGATCTCCTGGGAGGACTAAGATCTGGCCCATCATTAAAAAACCTGAAACAGCTACATAAAATATAACCTGTTATGAACAGAAGGATTGGAAAAATGATTGAGGAAGCAAGACCAGGGCATAAAAATCAGTCTGGAGACTTTGTAGAAGAATGGACACACCAACCGGGAAGATTATTGGGTGGAAATGCCATTCGAATGGAGAAAAGTGACATTTAAAATGAAATATGAAATTAGTCCATTGTATTTCAGAGGGGGAAAGTGCAGAGTCTTGGCAGAGGCTGATTCCTTTAGGCAACAGGTGAAATAAAAATTAATCAATTACCAACAGATCAATCTGCAAATGCCAACCAAAGTCACCTCAGGTCAACCCACCGCGGGTCACATCCTCCAACACTTCAGAGCCCCCCAGATTCTCTATTGCCTCGTGACACTTTTACGTTTCTTGTTCAAGTGAGAAACCTGTCCTTCCTCTGAAGGCAGAAAATACTGTCCTCTGAAAAAGTCTCCTTCTGTTTCTCTCTTTTATTTTTAGATAAGGCGGAAACTCAGGGTTCATTCAAATCCTTGTGCAAATGTGTTCAAAACTTAACTCGGTTCCTGCTTATTGTTAATAACCTCATCTTTTTTCACTTTCTTTCTCTCTTTTTTCTTTTTCAACTTCAAGGACATGTTTTCAAGTGATCGTTACAATCATGCAAACTAATGAGGCAACATTTAGGCACATTCAGGTCTAGAAATAAGATCTCCGTATTCCATATCTCCATGAATCAAAAGAATAAGTATATTTTGGAGATTGCTTCTGTTTGTCTATTTGTGGGCACATCAATCGAAAGAAACTGGAAATATGCCTTTGAAGATGCAATTGTTTTTATACGTATCTATTCACCCATATATTGTCATTCAGCACATACATTGTAGTAGATAAAACAACACACTGAAGAAAATAAACAAAATACATGTGTGTCTCATAAAACTCACATTTTTTTAAAGTTTATTTATTTATTTTTGACAGAGAGAGAGAGAGGGAGGGAGAGAGAGCACAAGTGGGGAAGGGGAAGAGAGAGGGGCAGACAGAGAGAATCCCAAGCTGGCTCTGCACTAACAGTACAGAGCATGATGCAGGGCTCGAACTGACAAACTGCGAAATCATGACCTGAGCTGAGATCAAGAGTTGGACACTTAATCGACTGGGTCACCCAGGAGCCCCTAAACCTTAGATCCTTAATGGGATAAAACAATAAAAAAAAAAACATTGACATAAATTCAGAAAAAAAACTTATAATTTCCTATAAAAGTCAATAAGCATTCGAAGTGGAAGGTAATGATAGCTATAATTTAATACAGTCTCTACATTATGTAACACATTTCTTGGGGTACAGCCAAGTAGGATAAGAACTCCACTTCTAATGTAAGCCAAGTTCTACATCTTGATTGCTATGTATGGGAAACATGCTTGCAAAGATCATCTGTGAAAAACCAGCTCATTACCGAAGCGATTTGTAAACATTTCCAGAGGGTTAGATTGGCTGATAAAGATACGAGTGCATTTAGATGGGCTTCACTTGAGCATTATTTAAAATTATGTGCAGCAGCAGGGGAAGAGGTAAGGTATTAATTCTCCCAGGCAATGTCAGATTGAGACTTTTTTTTTTAATGTCAGCATCACCTTCCAGTTCATAGCTTTTTATGCTTCTATTGACGGCATGACTGTTATCTTCTTGATGGATTCCCTTCTTTAGGAAATTTCAGCTGTAAGAGTGAAGGCTGTTGAGGACGTCGCTCATACTTCCTCTTATATACTAGGAAGGTTTCTCCTCTGTCTTCCTCAGGGATCTGATGCAGTGAGTCATGGAGAGAAAGCAAACAGATGTGAACCCTCTGGCCCTTTGACTCCCGGCGATGCCCAGACATGCAGCAAAGCCAGAGAGAATGTGTATCCTGGATTCCGGGAAGCATTTTAGATGTAATGGACACAGCCATCTGTGAAATATTACAGGTCATTTCTATCCACATATTGTATTTTACATCTGGCTTAGGTAAACATCTTATCCTTCATTTTACATTACTGACTAAAGCAACTGGACCATAGCTTACAATTGCCTTAAAAATTTGTTGGTGAGCAGGAAGTAAATCTGTGGTTTAGTGTGTGTGTGTGTGTGTGTGTGTGTGTGTGTGTGTTTGCTAAGAAAACACATGTCTGAATTCTTCCTCAATTACAAGATATGTCTTCTAAAAGGAAAGCATTAAAATTTAGTTCATTCTTTTAATGTGAAGGAGAAAATGTTGGGAAAACACTGTAATATTGTTTCTACAAATTTTGCTTTTTTCAACCAATATGAAAATTATATCCAGAAGCACTACGTTAATATAATGGATAAGTCGGATGTGATGAAAAATAGATTAGGGATGATTAATTTTTTAAGGTTTATTTACTTTTGTGTGTGTGTGAGAGAGAGAGATGCAGTGTGAGGAGGGGAGGAGCAGAGAGAGAGGGAGACACAGAATCTGAAGCAGGCTCCAGGCTCTGAGCTGTCAGCACAGAGTCTTGAACTCATGAACCATGAGATCATGACCTGAGCCAAAGTCAGATGCTCAACCAACTGAACCACCCAGATGCCCCTGATTAGCGATGATTAAAAATAACGTAAATATGTAGCTGTTGGAAGGGCATATATCCCTTTTGTTATAAAATTCTCCCGACTCATTTCAGCTCTAACATTCCGGCTCTTCCCTTACTCTGGGGGGCACATCCTAGCTCAGTTCTGAAAACATAAATGCATTTTTTATTCCACAGGTATTCACCAACCCCATTACGTTCCAGGCACTGTGCTAAGTACTGTAGCTAGTGAAGTTGACCAGAGGGACCCAGACCTTCTATAATTCCATCTACAGTCTAGAGGGAAACAGAACAAAATAAGCAATTTACATGATGAGATAATGTAATGAGCCTCTTATATGGAAAGTGAAGTCTATGACGGAAGTCCGTAGCCAGGGATGCTAACTCACTCTGTGCAGGAAAGTACAGGAAGGCTTCTAATTTGGGGCTTGAAATAATTCTAAAGATGATTGAAAAAAGCATTTTCTAGGCACACGTGAGGTCCTGAACGGTCTAGGAAATAAAATATGTGCATATATAATATTCTTGTGACTAAAGCCTAGAATTCAAGGATGGCCTGGTGAGATAAGGCTGTAGAGGTAATCAAAAGGCATGTTAAGAAGTTGGGAACTTTTTCTAAACTAGGGGGATACTATTTTCAGACACCCTGTGCTTATGTCAGAATTGCTTAGGAAGCATGGCCTTAGGAATGAATAAAGCAGCAGAAGCCTGTAAAGGAAGCTAAGAACTATAGGTTAGAGAGGTCCCCAGAACAAGATAACATGAAAATGTTCTGAAGGGGGCCCTAAGGAAAGAACTTATTTCAAAACCAGACACGGCTGATGGTTCTTTGGGAAGGTCTAGCAAAACAAAGATCCAATGTGTCCGTCGGAATAATCAATTCCAAAGTATGGGCAATCTCAGGAAGACGGTTTGAATGGAGTTGTGGGATTTTATTGTTAAGTCAAAGGAAAACAGTAGACAAGAACGAGGCAGAATGAACCAGGACAGGGGGCGGAATGTAGGATGTCACTCAAACACAGAAGGCACAGAGGGGCCAGGCAGAGACAATTCCAGGGGAGCAAGGCGGGGAGGGCGGAGGGAGGAGGGTCAGTCCCAGATTGAAGAAGGGATATTGTGAAGGTTTTATGTGTCAACCTGACTGGAATAAGGATGTTCACTCCTTAGTTGTTTATAGCTGTTAAACTATTATTTCTGGGGGCACCTGGGTCCAACTCTTGATTTGGGCTCAAGTCATGACTTCACAGTTCATGAGACTGAGCCCTGGGTCAGCTCTACCCTGACAGCAGAGAGTCTGCTTGGGATTCTCTCTCTCCCTCTCTCTGCACCTTCCTCACTCACACTCTGTCTATCTTTCTCAAAATAAATAAACTTAAAAAAAAAGTGATTAACGGGTGTGTCTGTGAGGATGTCTCCAGAGAGATTAGCACCCGTAACTGTAGACTGAGAAAAGAAGATCTTCTTCACGGGTGTGAGCGAGTATCATCCAATCTATTCAGGGCTTAAATGGAACAAAAATGTGAAGGAAAGGCAAATTTCCTTTCTTCTTCAGCGGGTACATCTATATTTTCCTGCCCTCTGACATTGGCTCCCTGGGTTCTCAGACCTTCAAATTTGGGCTGAACTCTATACCCCCAGCTTCTTTCCTTGTTCTCCAGCTTGCAGACAGCAGATAGATATTTTGCGGTCTCCCTAATAAATTCCTATAATAGGAGTGCCTGGGTGGCTCGGTTGGTGAAGCATCTCACTCTTGGTTTTGGCTCAGGTCCTGATCTCAGCGTTTCGTGAGTTTGAGCCCCTGTGTTGGGCTCCGTGCTGAAGGTGTGGCACCTGCTTGGGATTCTGTCTCTCTCTTCCCTTCCCCAACTGACACTGTCTTTGTCTCTCTCAAAATATGTTAAATATCTATATCTATCTATCTCTCTATCCATCCATCTATATCTGATACAGATATCTAAAATGACATTGTTTCCAAAGGAGTTCTATTTCTGTGACCGATCATATAAAGTGAAAAGGATTCCATGTAGATGGCTCCTCTTACTTCTGTTAGTAGAAAATCAGGTAACATCCTAAGGGTGAGCATGAATATCAGTAGGGACGGAAAAATTAAGGAGGTTACATAATTGAAGTATTTTTGTGGAGAAAAGGATGGAGATCAAAGTGAGGAGACTGTTTTTGCTAAGATGCATATCTACTTGGAAACTATAGAGATGTGAAATTAGAGTGATTTACCTTATATAGAAGGTGTCTTTCTCTTTCATGTAACAGTTGATGATGCTTCTTAAGCTACTATGGTAAGTAATTTTTTTTCAGTTCATCATGGGAAGATCATTTGGAAAACACAATAAAATAATATCTCAGGGAAGTCAAGTGGCTATAGACATTTCTCAGTGTTATACTTACTTGTTTTACCTTTCCCATCATAGGCTGGGAACACTGTGCAGAAACCACTCATCTGTAGACTGCACTTAGCTAAAATGAAGCTGTTTATAAAGGACACTGTAATCAGTTTATTGTGGGACCAAGGGTTCTTCTGTCTTGGGGCTGTTCATCTCATAGACGAACTCACCTACAAGGAAGATAATGAACGGTGGCTCACCTAAAATTAAAATAAACTCTTCCTCTCTGAGGGAAGATACTAAAGGACAAACATAATCTATGACAAAGAAGCATAAAAATGTCCACCAGACATTATGTGTATCACAATGTTTGGTGACCATGAGTTTAGAGCAGCTCTATTTTTCATGAGTATAAAATTTTTGTCCACTTAACTCAACTGGCCACAAGTATGGAGTCAATTGGATGGAGACTGTATTCCTCTAGTTCATGACTGTTGACAGATACATCAGAGGGAGAAAGAGGCAGGAGAGGTTAATGGGTGTCTAGGACTGTCGAGGACCGCTATCGGAGACTAAATTGGAAAGACTGGTAGACTGGTGCTCACACAGGGCTTGAAACACCAGTCCATGTTGGAAATAATCGGTCAAGCAGTCTGGAATAGAGGCCATGATGACAGAGTGGAATGTATGGGTTTATTGTTTCAGGTGGTGACAAGGACAAAGTAGTGGGAGGCTGATAGCATGAACATGTAGAGGTACAGAGATTGGGTGAAATGGGTCACCAGGGATAAGGAGGGGAAAAGCTAATGTGCCTGAAGTTGTGGAATGGATGGTGCATGTAAGTCTTCGAGTCATTCAGGATGATGGAAGGACTGTAAGTACAGTATAAAGTCCACAAGACATGTGCTCATGTACTAGTGACTGAAACATAGCCAGGTAGGCAACAGATGACAAAGAGGAACAAAAAAGGAGCAAAGGAGGGCACAGAGTACCAAAATAAATTAAATTTACTTATGTATTTGTTTGTTTCAGAGAGTGGTGGAAAAGGGATTCTCTGGAATTGACCACAACAAGCCAAAAGGACATCCTTTTGAATGTGGCATAGAAAAACCCTAGGAGAGTTTCAGCAATGTATTATCCACAGGGAAAGAGAGATTTCAAGGAAGAGGTTGAGTGAGTAGTAGGCTTGACGAACCATGAAACTGGGTTCTAGGAAGTTCAGGGGTGAGAAGAGCACAGAGAAACTGAGTAAGGGATGAACAAGTCCCATGGGGTTGGGGCCACAGCTTGGTGAGGGGACTGTCTTATATTTAATATGGTAATTAAGCCCAATCAGGACGCAATGGGTGGTGGTTTTAGCTGATTGCCTAGAAAGTTTGCCTCAACAACCCCTTAAAAGTAGATTCGACAAGGGGGAACAGACAAGGCTCTTATTCCTTGGAAGGGTTAAACTGTACCTTGAAGTATTCTGACGTATGGAAATAAAAAGATGTGTATGGAGAGAGCTGGGCAAGAGGCTCTCTTTCTCAAGACAAAGACAAAAGTCAGAACAGGATTCTTAGCATGATTGTTAAAGTTGATGTAATTGGGCTATGGGAAAACGTATGACATAACCTGTTTTCCCTCCTTTCTTTGCGTGACATAATGATTCCTTACTTTCTTTGACAACACTGAGACAGGGTTTTTTTTTTTTTTTTTTCCTTTAAAAATTTGGTGTCTATTAAATAGGAAGGCTAAGCAACATGTAGCTATACCTGGGCTGGTAATATACGTTAGCTAGTATATTGCTGAAGTCTGGAGCTGACACTGTTCGGTTAATGAAGTTGGAAAGTGAGTTTTTGGCAATCTACATCAATGACAGTGTAAGTAGTTCTGGGTGTCTGTTACAGTGATTAAAGACTTTTTCCTGATCTTCTTCTTCTTCTTAGCAGGGCAGAGTTAGTGAAATTC
Organism: Panthera tigris; assembly: GCF_018350195.1. Taxonomy (NCBI): domain Eukaryota; kingdom Metazoa; phylum Chordata; class Mammalia; order Carnivora; family Felidae; genus Panthera; species Panthera tigris. The sequence goes on from NC_056661.1 coordinate 67,171,775, forward strand.
AATTACAACTTATTTTTGCCTTATTTGTGGTACAAATGGACAAGCTACATACACACTGAATCTAATTAAATGAGAAATCTCTCTTTACAGGCAATATGAGGTAGATACTCAGTACTGTGCTAGCAAATGTTTAAATGGGTCTCCAGGGGGAAAAATGTATCTGTGTTATTATGAATGAGTTTAGTATAAATTTTATTATGAACTTTAACAAGTTTATTATAAATTTTACTGATACTAAGAATGTGTAACATTCACTTTACAAAACATTATAAAAATATGTAATACTTTTTATTGTAAATTCCTGCAGCCAATGGATTCTCACTGATGGCTATCATTGATTTTGGATGAACACTTGTATATGTAACTAAGCATGGTGAAATTTAACCATCGTTTAATGAAATCAGACTACTTGACTACTACCTGATTCAGCACTTATGTCATCAATGGGTGAACCCAGGCTTAACATGAATATTTTGTTGAACAGGTGTGACGAAAGTGAAACAAGGTGGGATATGTTGGACATTTAGTCACTTCTCAATGACATGAGCAACATCTTTATTGAGTAATACCAGTTTCCGAATATCGATATCATTTCCTCATCTTTTCTGAACTGTATTCACAAGGTAATAGCTACAGACACAACACAATTTTAAGCTTAATATGAATTATTAATATTTTTTCTTTCATGTCTTTAAGTCCATACAATTAACAAAATGGTAACTTAGCCCATGATTTTTGCCATTTGAAAAATCTGTGATAATATACTCCCATTAGGACTGATTTCAAGTGACCAACGTGGCTTCACTAATTATACAGATGAGAAAAGATTCCCCATGACACACAGTTCTATGCTATTTCCACTGTACAGAAACAATAGACATAAGTCTATTGTCAGGAACATGTATGTAGTAAAATGCCGCACAGCAATCAGGACGTAATAAATCTTGATTACTCATTACCTTTGATTTCAGTATAATTTATTTAATTGTATATGTACGTAACCTCTACTTGATAATGACTGTGCTTAAAATCCGGCTTGTGAGGGGCACCTGGGTAGCTCAGTCGGTTGAGTGTCCGACTTTGGCTCAGGTTGTGATCTCATGGTTCGTGAGTTTGAGCCCCGCTTCAGGTTCTCTGCCCATAGCTGAGAACTTGGAGCCTGCTTCTGAGTTTGTGCCTACCTCTCTCTCTCTGCCCCTCCTCTGCTCGCACTCTGTCTCCTTCTCTCTCTCAAAAATAAATCAAACATAAAAACAAACAAACAAACAAACAAAAAACAAAAAAAACTGGCTTGTGAAAATTCTTGAAAATGTATCAGGTGTCTCTGGTGAGGTGGTGTGTAGGAGCCCGATCACACCATGGGCCTGATCTCTTTAAAAGCAATGGCTAGGGGCGCCTGGGTGGCTCAGTCAGTTAAGCGTCTGACTTCCGCTCAGATCACGATCTCGTGGCATGTGAGTTCAAGCCCCGCCTCGGGCTCTGGGCTGATGGCTCAGAGCCTGGAGCCTGCTTCCGATTCTGTGTCTCCCTCTCTCTCTGCCCCTCCCCAATCAATCTCTGTCTCTCTCTGTCTAAAAGCAATGGCCAAAACCTAATCATTGTTCCATTTTGCTAAGACGAAAGTAGTTCTAAGATGGTGTGAAGGTTCCAGACCTGTATGGTCTCAGGAGCTTCCCCGGCATAAGCGTGTGGCTCACTGAAAGGTGACTGGGAAAAGGTCTGCGTGAAAACGTGGAAGATCTCCTTAAGGACCAGTCTGCATATTGTGCCTCGTGGAGAAGTCCTTAGACCTTGAGAATGCAACCTTGACCTTTGGTTCTGCCATTTGCCACTTCTGTGATTCTGGGTAAGCTCTTCAACCTGTGTTTCTGTTTTCTGACCTATTGCATGTGAGTATTGTAGTAAACCCTAACAGGGTCCTTCTAAAGTTCTGATAACTTAATAGGTAAAATTTTAGAATAGTGCCTGGCATGTTCTGTGTGGTAGGCAAGACCAGGAAATCTTCAGATCAATAACACCCCTGCCCTTTCCCCAAATTCTGTGTCTATCTTTCTCTTTACTTTCTGATTCTGGAATGTGCCAGTTACTTTTACAGGGAGTAAAGTTTGAATATACAGTCATTTCATGTAATCCACACTAATGATGAATTTAACTGCACAAAGACCATTGGCTTTAGGGAAAATCTCCTGGGAGACAAGAAAATTGTAAATAACTCTCTCAGGGCAATTGTTTCAGGCAGTGCAATACCTCAACGTAAGGATTTTGATACAATCATTTAAAATCATGCCGTTGATATTTAGTCATTCAATCTCGGAAGTGTTGATGTCTCTGAACATTAGTTTCTTCACTTAGAGAAAGATTTTGTTTTATTTGTAATTATGCCAGTATTTACTTGTAAAGGGTAATATAGGTTTTTTATTAAGAAATAAAACCAAGATATTGTTATCACTACGAAAATAAAATTAGCTATGATTTCTTAGTTGTAATAAGTATTTCACAGGTTTATTTTAGGAATGGGAAGTAATGCATGCCAAATTACTACACATTATGACCTCTGAGAACAGTTATTAATATAATTATCATTGTTAGTAGATGTAAATATTTTACCTCCACTTAAAATATAATGACAAGTGTGTTTACACCTACACCTTCAGGTAGTTAACAGGATTAATATTCCTGAAAATTTTTCTCCTAATGAATTATTTTTCTCTAGAAATATTGCATTGTTACTGGAATTTTAGGTAAATGAGGTTTCAGACGGCATCTAATAGTTTCCAAAATCATAAAATTCTGTCACCTGTTACAGCCTATTTTTTTTTTTAACGTTTATTTATTTTTGAGACAGAGAGAGACAGAGCATGAACAGGGGAGGGGCAGAGAGAGAGGGAGACACAGAATCTGAAACAGGCTCCAGGCTCTGAGCTGTCAGCACAGAGCCTGACACGGGGCTCGAACCCACGGACCGTGAGATCATGACCTGAGCCGAAGTCGGACGCCCAACCGACCGAGCCACCCAGGCGCCCCCTGTTACAGCCTATTTAACTCAGTTTACTTTCCTCTAGAATACTGTCAGCAAAGTGTAGGGGATTATTCAATTACATGTTCATATAAAAATAAGACAACTGAAGAGAACATTCCTGAATTCTTTTACTTTCAGCGTTAATAGGTATAGTTTCATTGATTTCTTACCTATTAGAAGCAAATCACTGTTTTTTCTATCAGTAACTAAGTCTACCTCCCCAAAATGCACGAAATTTATAATGCTTTGAGCTTGTCCCAAATTTGGCTTCCTATGTCCCTTTTGGATTGTCTTCCACTCTTGACAGTGGTGTTCCACAGCCTGATAATTCAACCTGACTCATATTAGCAAGTCTAGGATTAGCAAGTCTAGGATAGCATTTGCATATTTAATTACAATCTATGGGTACTGTGACAATTAGCTCAATTGTTTCTTGATAAAATTCATGTTGCACATAGAATATGTACTGTGGTCATGACTGTTGATGTAGGCCAATGCTTGTGCTCGTAGGAACAGCAGAAATGATAACATTACTGTTCATAATGGTAGCTCACGTGGGCCTCTGTGGTACCTAAAATTAGAGCTCACTGGCTTTCACCAATGAGGGCTAAATATTTGTTGGTCTCATGGGCTTGCTCTGAATATGGAGACTCTTAGAGCCATGAATACTATGCATAAAATAGCTTAGGTACAGATAGAGGACACAAATGCTTCTTTGTTTTTCTTTGGTTTGTTTTAGGCTTCCTTATGAGCAGATGGGGCAAGTGAGAGAGACTTTGGTTTGTTTCTGTTATCTTTTCCTTCTCAACTTAAATTACCTGGTAAATTTTCAAGGCATTTTCAGGCTACTCGGGCAGTAGTTCAAACAGTTTCCGAACAAGTTCTGAAAACTTGAATTGTTAAAATGTATTTTGGAATATATTTTTGTAACGATTGCTTTTTTGTTTGTTTGTTTTAAATGCTTGTTCATTTATTTTGAGGGAGAGAGAGAGAGAGAGCAAGTCGGGGAGGGGTAGAGAGAGGAGGAGAGAGAGAATCCCAAGCAGGCTCCTCACTGTCAGTGCAGAACCCGACGCAGGGCTCAAACTCGCGAACAGTGAGATCGCAACCTCAGCCAAAATCAAGAAGTCAGAAGCTGAGCCAACTGAGCCACCCAGGTGCCCCATGATTGCTATTTCTTTAATGTGATTATCTCCAAAAATAAATACTATTACCATTCATAATTAAATATGTCTGTCTCCTCACCAGCTATCAAGAAGTTACAATTAATTTCATGATGAACTCAGCCATTTATTCCAAAAATTGGGTCAACAACTCACCCACCCTTTATGTACCACTTATAGTGGAGCACATTGGATGCCACTGAAAATTAAATTAATGATATATAATCTTATTATTAAAGATAGGTTACTCCTACCATGGATAGGTGCTATTAACTTCAAATACCTGTGGATCAAAAAGAATCAGGGCTATTATAGTCAACATTCAACAACCACTATTTGCTGCTCAACTGAACCCCTTGGAGAAGAAGATATAGAAAAAAGAAAAACAACCCTCATCCATGTAGGACATGAAGATCCAGCATCATTCCTCTGAGACTGAAGCACTCACTGAAATTTGGGACAAATTCAGATACTTAAGTCAGCTAAAACATTTCGGAAGTAGAACTCCTGACTCGAACATAAATGGCTGGTTTCATTCAACCTGAGTGGTTGTCTTTCTCAGCCTCTCTCCGTCACTGAGTTCTGTCTTCTTTCCCATAACCACGCAATCACCTGGCTGGCTGCTTGCTCTGGGCCTTTCCAGCCAGCCCCTTACCACCCCAGCCAGCGGCTGGCATCCTCAGTTTCTCTTTCCCCCATTTCTTGCAAAGCTGCCATGCACAAAAACTAATGACCTGCAAAACCTTGGACACATAAGCAGTACAGTGAAAGTAAAAAAAAAAAAAAAAATCACCCTTGAGAGTTTGGTGTCTGTACAAAATTCTTCTTGTAACACCTGTTTATGCCTAGCATCTGCTGGAGGGCATCTCGTGTTTACATTGCAGGGAAAGAACAGAGAAAAAGAAGGTAAGAATTTATACCATATCCCTAATAGAAAATGATCAAATATTGAAAGGAGAAATGAAAGTAATGTTCGTTGCTTCCGAGTGAGAAAGATGGCCCAGGTTATTTGTGTTTATAGTACCGTGCAAATCAACGGAGTCTTAGTACATATTTTAAGACAGTAATTATTTATATTGATTGGCAAGATTTCTTTGCCTTTCCCGTTGCTTTATATGTGAATAAATTTCTCTTCTGTAGGCGACTCTTATTTATGAGGTTAATTACTTTTTTATTCAGAGTCACCTGGGATGAAAAATCCAATCATTTTTTCTAGGACAAGCGTGACCTTTGGAAGAACTTGTGGGTACAGAAACAGAACAGGGAGACCTCTTAGCAATAGCACTTCTAGATTGTTCACTGTACCCTCTTACGATGGCTCACTAGGAATGCCCCATAGAGAGTTTCCAAAGAAATGTCTACAATTTAGTTTCAGCTCCCACATCCATTATTTGCTCTTAAAAGTGGTATTATTGGGGCGCCCGGGTGGCTCAGTCAGTTAGGCTTCCGACTTGGGCTTGGATCATGGTCTCACAGTCTGTGAGTTCGAGCCCCACATCAGGCTCTGTGCTGACAGCTCAGAGCCTGGAACCTGCTTCGGATTCTGTGTCTCATTCTCTCTCTGTGTGCTTGTTTCTCTCTGTCTTTCAAAAATAAATAAAAATGTAAGAAAAAAAATTAAAAAATAAAGAGTGGTATTATTAGCTCCATCTTGGTAATGCTTGTTAATGTCATTTATCAATAATGTGTTTACCCCTGGGGTATCTCAAAACATTACAGCACACATAATTTCGAATTACTTGGCATTCAGTCCTCGGAGTCCCAATGTATTAATTAAACGTTGGCTACTAATAGTTTATAAATTTGTAAGTAAAGATGTAAGGACCAGTCCCTGATCAAAAGGTCAAAGTTATAAGTATACTGTTTATTTTATATTTATAGGGGTTTTTTTTGAAATTATAAAATTAATGTGATTCTTTTCTGATCCTAAACGTCTCCCTGAAAATATCGTTTGTTAAACCAGTTATGAGTAACAACATGTACTAAATACTTTTGGCTGGAAATTATATATTTTGGGGGGACTTCTTGAATTATCTGGGGGTCAACATAAATTAAGAAAATACATTTTCATGACATCTTCCATTTTTCTTTTCATGCTAGGGTTACACAAGATTTATCTTGAAGAAGTTCTTAACTTTAATATAATTTTGTAAAAATATTATAAACTGTATGGCTAATAATTGATGGTGCTAGGTATAATTTTAGCTTATACTGAGGAAACTTCTTTTGTCCTCCAAATACTGAAAACAATAGTAACCATTTAAGTAATATTTAAGAACAGCAAAATTACTGCTTTTTAAATTATAGTTAGACATGACTTCTCTACAGTCCTCTCCACCGAAGGGATAATTTTTGTTTGGAGAATTTGTTGCAGTCCTAATCATAGATGTTCTTGGATAGCTGTGTGCTCTTGTTAGAGTATTTGGCTCTTATTATCAAGGCTGGTTTTCTTCTCTTTACTCAGTCAGCCGCTGTAATAGGCTGAATAATTACCACCCAAAGATGTTAAGTTCTAATCACTCCAACCTGTAAATGTTAGCTTATAAGGAAATAGTCTTTGCAGATGCAATTAAGTTAAGGTTCTCGAGACAGGGAGGTTATTGTGGATGAGCTGGGTGGGCTTTAAACCAAATCGCAGTTGTTCTTATGGGCAAGACACAAGGGGATTTGTCACATGATGGAGAGGAGAAGGCAATGTATCCACTGAGGCAGAGTTTGGAGTGAGGCAGGCTTGAACCAAAAAATGTCATCAGCTGCCAGAAACTGGAACAAGGAAGGGAAGGATTTTCCTCTAAGAGCCTCCAGAGCAAGCCCAGCCCTGCCCAGACCTTGATCCTCACCCAGTAGAACAAAAGTCAGATCTCTAGTATCTGGAACTTTAAGAAACAAATTCTAATTATTTTAAGCCACTAAATTTGAGGTAACTTGTTACAGTAGCCTCAGGAAACTAATACAATCACCATCTGGCACTCAATCGTGAATGGATATTCAAAAAAACTGTTGAGTACTACCTTGTGAACAACCAAAAAAGGAAACATCACATGATTATACCATGTTATTACACTGAACCAAGTATTGAAACAACTAAATAAAACTGAACAGGGATTGGAACAACTAAACAATCAGTAATAATAGCTTATGAATCATTTTATATTAATCATTCATAAGAAAATATTGTTTAAATACGAAGACATATACACTTTGAAGATTATATTCTCTGAAATGTATAGATGTCACCATTCTTTTTTTAATGTTTATTTATTTTTGAAAGAAAGGGGGGGAGGGTGGACAAAGAGAGAGGGCGGGGGCGGCAGGGGGCAGAAGATCTGAAGCAGGTTCCTTGCTGACAGCAGAGAGCCTGACCCAGGGCTCAAACTCAGGACTGGTGAGATCATGACCTGAGGCAAAGTTGGACGCTTAACCAACTGAGCCACCCAGGTGCCCCAAAATGTCACTAGTTCTTAATGATACAAACAATACAGGGGCACCTGGGTGGCTCCGACTTCGGCTCAGGTCATGGTCTTGCCTTGTGAGTTCGAGCCCTGTGTTGGGTTCTGTGCCTGGAACCTGCTTCAGATTCTGTGTCTCTCTCGCTCTCTGCCCCTTCCCCACTCACGCCCTTTCTCTCCTAAATGGATAAACGTTTAAAAAAAACACATTAAAACAAATAAAAAAAGACGTGCAATGTGTGAAAGAAAAATACAACACATCATTAAAAGTAGAATGTCCTCACCCATATTAGTATCCCCCATTCTGAACTCCCAATCTGTCATCATAGATACTAATAGTCAACTTGTGTATGTGTGTGTGTGTGCATGTGAGTGTGTGTGTGTGTGTGTGTGTGTATTCTAGATATGCAGATGCACATACTTCTGTGTGCTAGAGAGAGAGTTCTTTTCTTTAAGGGATCACATCAGAACTTTACCTAACCTAAATTAGGATATGTTACCTATGGGTTTTATGGGTGGATAACCATGCCTCATTCTTAAGTCTCCACTTCTGGGTTAGCGTGCTTGTTTAGACAAACCCGTTTTAATAATTTAGCATAACTGTAAGTCTCTTCAGAGAAAATCCAAAGAAAAAAGAAAAAAGAAACAAAAACATTCGCGGTCTCTCTTACTTATTACGCCTCCCATGTCTCCCCTATAATGGCACCTGGTTATAGAGTGAAACAAGATATGTGCTTTCCTTGACTTTGTCTTAAAGGAAATGACCAACTTCGTCTGGCACACCTGGTCACTGAATGTCCTGTTTGACTTCTGAGAAAAAACAAGCAGTCCTGATACCAACCTGCATATTTCTCAGGACCAAGCATGAACAGAAGCGCTCTGCAGAGGCACCTGGGTGGCTCAGTAGGTTAAGCGCCCGACTCTTGATTTTGGTTCAAGTCATGATCTCAAGCCACACGTTGGGCTCCATGCTGAGCACCGAGCCTGCTTGGGATGCTTTATCTCTCCCTCTCTCTGTCTCTCTCTGAATCACTCTCTCTCTCTCTCTCTCAAAAAAAAAAAAAAAAAAAAAAAACAATGCTCTGAACACAGCAAAAATGACAAGCCATCCTCTTCTACCTTGTCTCTCATCTACCTTCCTCTGAGTAATGACTGCTGTTTACCAATGACAACTCCAGTCCCTACTTAAACCCTCCCGTCTCCTAGATAAAAAACGATAAGATGCTCAGCCACAGAGTCCTCCTGCATCTTGACACTGTACAATCCAGACCCGACTTCAATGTCTGAATCCTTCATCCAGCCATCAAACACAAGCCTAAACTGTGTAAAAAGCACCCCTTACTTCCCTTTACTGATTCTCCCCTAGTTACTTCTCAGACTGTTACCAGTAGTCTTTAATGAGTTTTGTCACCCTACAGAGGTGAAGGGTGCAGCTGGTACATTTTCACTGCCACCTGTCTTCTCTCACTTCCGTATCTTTATTACATAGCCCATTGCTGTTAAGGTTTTCTCCTCTCTATCTTTGTTTCTTCTTTACATTAAGGAACTGTCTTAAGGGTGTGATGAGTCTTTCTCTACACAGCAGAACTCTGGAGTTGGGTGCTATAGATACAATCACACACTCACAAGCAGAATCTGTTTGATATCTCTGGAACATCTTCCCCTATCAACTATGGTCAAATACACTGGAAGTTCATTCTGTGACTCCTACAGCAAAAGCTAGCTGAGATTGGCACACTATTCCTCCATTAGGGGCAGCTTGCCCAAATTCAGTGTCTCACAGAATATGTGGCTTTCTCTACCACAGAGGGGAAGGAATGTCGCACTCCATGGACCTCAGGGTTTGCAGGTGCTGGATGATGCTCTAGGGAATAGCTTTCACCCAAACTTGGACGGCATGTCATTAAAGAAGTCTGATCATTCTTCCACTGGGAAGGACATTTTCTGACCACCAGTGTATGTCCTTAGAAAGGGACGGTGTTCAATATTGCCCTTACAGAACCAAGGTTCTTCAGACAAACCCCTTGCTTTTCTGGAGCTATGGGAGGATGCAGAATCTCTGCTTTCTCTTCTTTTGCTGATCTTGGCCTAGTTACAGTCCCCCTTCCTCCTAAACCCAAGTCTTAAATCTCTGGTGGAATTTATACCCGCTCTCTTACATAGCAGGTGGTGATTGAAGAAGGGCCTACCCTCATGGTATCAGCACCTGTAACCTCCAATATAACTCTACAGACCATGGAGTATGCTACTTTGTAAAGTATACTTTAATCATTTTATTTCATATCATATCCCAATCTCACTTTTATGTGTGTGTGTGTGTGTGTGTGTGTGTGTGTTTAATTTCCAGATGTGGAAACAAGATAATCAATTTTTCTCTTCAAAAGAGCTAGATGCATTAATCTGTCTATGTCTCCAAGCAGGATTTGTCAGGGATATACAATTCTCTTCCTTTCTAGAGATTTATTTTATTTTTCATTCTAGTCATTTTAAATAATCCTTTAAAATATTTTTTTAAGAGAGAGAGAGAATTGTGAGTGGAGAAGGGGCAGAGGAGAGAGAGAGAGAGAGAGAGAGAGAGAGTGAGAGAGAGAGAGAGAGAGAGAGAGAGAGAAAGGAGAATCTCAAGCAGGCTCCACACTCAGTGTGGAGTCCCCCATAGGGCTCACTCCCATGACCATGAGATCATGAGCTGAGCCAAAATCAAGAGTCGGCCACTCAACTGACTGACCCACTCAGGCATCCCTAAAAATAGTTTTGAACATGAAAAAGACAAAGAAGAAATACAACTATAAAATCAAAATACCTATACACAGTTATTTCATCACGTTTGTACCAAGAATTTTAAGCTTCTCTTTCACATAGCTGAAATGCTGTATTTTTAATTTTGTAAGCAGCTTTTTTTAGTTTAATTTTTAGTATAATCCTTTTACATTTTGTTGGGAACTCTCATGTAATTATTATTTTCATTTGTTTTATAATACAGTGTTTTAAATGGGCATCAAAATTTACTTGGCCATGCCTATATCTTTAGATATTTTTATACTTTCAATATTTTCCTTATAAATAGGATAGCATAAAGAAAACATTAGTACGTGAAGTATTTTCTATGTTTTAGATACCTTTTAAAATATATTTTTTATTTTATATTGTCAAAATAGTTGGCAGATATTTGTACAATCTATACTCTCATTTCAATTTTATGTTCTTATTTCACTGCCCCTTGCTATCAATGCACATGGGCACACACATGCACACACACACACGATGCAGACAAAAACACACCCAGACAAATTTTAAGTGTGTACTAAGGTGGAAAGCGAAAATGTAACTCATTTTAATTTTTATCACTTTGATTGCTACTGGGTGTGAACAAATATAAATGTGTATCGATTCATCAGTTGATGGACATTTAGGCTCTTTCCATAATTTGGCTATTGTTTAAAGTGCTGCTATAAACATTGGGGTACAAGTGCCCCTATGCATCAGCACTCCTGTATCCCTTGGGTCAATTCCTAGCAGTGCTACTGCTGGGTCATAGGGTAGTTCTATTTTTAATTTTTTGAGGAACCTCCACACTGTTTTCCAGAGCAGCCGCACCAGTTTGCATTCCCACCAACAGTGCAAGAAGGTTCCCGTTTCTCCACATCCTCTCCAGCATTTGTAGTCTCCCGATTGGTTCATTTTAGCCACTCTGACTGGCATGAGGTGTGGTTTATATACACAATGGAGTACTACGTGGCAATGAGAAAGAATGAAATATGGCCTTTTGTAGCAACGTGGATGGAACTGGAGAGTGTTATGCTAAGTGAAATAAGTCACACAGAGAAAGATACCATATGTTTTCACTCTTATGTGGATCCTGAGAAACTTAACAGAAGACCATGGGGGAGGGGCAGGAAAAAAAAAGTTAGAGAGGGAGAGAGCCAAACCATAAGAGACTCTTCAAAATTGAGAGCAAACTGAGGGTTGATGGGGGGTGGGAGGGAGGGGAGGGTGGGTGATGGGCATGGAGGAGGGCACGTGTTGGGATGAGCACTGGGTGTTGTATGGAATCCAATGTGACAGTAAATTTCATATTAAAAAAAATAAAGTATTTTTCTTTCTTCTGATAAAAATATATAAATGTGTGTTAGAAGGAAGAGGGTAAATACTACAAACAAGAAAATGAAGAGAAGCAATTTGCAGTAAAGCTGGGATTAGAAATTAATTTATTAGTAATAATTAAGCACTTCACAGGTATCCTGTGGGGAATAACTGGAATGAGGTCTGCGAAGTATTCATCAAGACAGGTATGTTAAAACTTGATAAATTATACGTCTTGTACTTATCTTCTAAGACCTTGTCTGAATATGTCTTTTGAAACAAGACAAAATACACTCATATCCTTCTCTATATGAGTGTTACTCAAATATCTTAAAGTAGATGTCATACTTCTCTTCAGTCATTTATATAGTCCTTGAAATCTTTTTTTATGAAATTAATTTCCTGGTGATACATTTGATCAACCTTTTATGATCATGCTCCATATTGAGTATGCTCATGTCTCTATTATCCGGTATTTAAGTCATCTAAAACTGTATGTTTGTTTATAGGAATATTAACACACCCTAGTCATCAAGATGCACTGGTGAAAGTTTAAAACCACCGCCATTTGTTTCTATGCATCAGGGTGTAGGCCAATTTATCTTCTCAAGTTTTAATTTGTAAAAACCTTAACTGTGTTAAATATGATTGCTTCGAGCTGAATTGTGTCCCCACAAATCCATATGGTGAAACCCTAGCTTCCACTTCCTCCTGATATGATTTTAATATATATCTAAAAATATAAAGACGCTTTAGGGGCGCCTGGGTGGCTCAGTGGGTGGAGCCTCCGGCTTCGGCTAAGATCATGGTCTCACAGTTCGTGAGTTGGAGCCCCACATCCGGCTCTGTGCTAACAAACAGCTCAGAGCCTGGAGCCTGCTTCGGATCCTGTATCTCTCTCTCTCTCCTCTGCTCATGCTCTGCCTCTCTCTGTCTCTTAAAAATAAATGTTAATACATATATGTATGTGTATATATATATATATATATACACACACACACACACACCTATATATATATATATATATATATATATATATATATATATAGACGCTTTGGAAGTGGGTAATAGGAGGAGGCTGGAGGAGTTCTGAGGTGTGATTAGGAGAAGTCTAGACTGCCTTGAAAGGATTGTTGGTGAAAAAATTGGGGCATGAAGGCGATTTTGATGAGAGTTCACAAAGCAAAAGGAAGAGCTAGAGGACAAGTCTCCATCTTATTTTAGATTAAATAAGTAATCTTCAGTAGCATATTGGTTAAAAATATGAACATTAAAGGTGCTTTCTTGGTGAGGTCTGGCATAGAAATCTGGAACATGTTGTTGGACAATGGAGAAAGGGTGATCCTTTTACAAAGTGGCAAAGAGCTTGGCTGAACTGCGTTCTAGTGTTTTTGTGGAAAGCAGATATTAAGAGTGATGAGACTGGGTATTTAACGTGGGAGATTTCTGAGCAAACTGTGAATGATTGACTTGGTTTCTTCTTACTGCTTATAGTAAAATGCAAGAGACACAGAAAGAGAAGGATAGCAGGCTTGTAATCTTCAGAAGTCTCAAAGTTATTATGTCAGACATATACCCTGAGGAGACTCCTAGGGAGCCAGCCACACTTCAATGTAATCCTCTTCTCTTGAATGCAAACAGGACCTGTGATTTGTGTCTAGCAAAGAGAATATGGCATAGGTAAAGGGATTTTACAGATGTAGTTAAGGCCCCTAATCAGCTGTCTTTGAGTTAATCAAAAGAGAGAGAATCCTGGGTGGGTCAGACTTCATTAAATGAAAGACTCTAAAAATATATATTCTCCTGCCAACTTTAAAGACATAAGCTGTCATGCTAATAGAGGGCCATGTGGCTAGGACCTGAGGTGAATTCTAGGAGCTGAGAGCAACCTGATGTCAAGAGGCAGTGTGAAAACAGGAACCTCCATCCTATAAGTACAAGGAACTGAATTCTGCCACAAAAAATCTTGGGAGAAGATTCCAGGCTCCATGCAAGAATATGGCCTACACAACATTGTGGATTCAGCTCATGAGGTCCTGAGCACAGAACCTAGCCTCTCCGGACCAGACATTGGACCAACCAAAACTGTGAGTTGATGAATGAGTAAGGATTTAAGCTGCCATATGGTAATTTGGTATATGGCAATGGCACTAATAAAGTTATAAAAATTATGGAAACATCATGGAAATATTTCAGTCTAGAGGAGAATAACTTTTCAAGATAATTAAAAAAAACACGTGATATTAGAGTAGATGTTTTCTTATAAAGAATATTATTTGGAACACTAGTAAAACTTCACCGGTGTCTGAAGAATTCATGGATGTCAATAACAGTTTCAGAGGGAAAAGCCACTGTGAGTGATTTGGATTTAGGGATTTCTTATAAGGATTAGAACATTTGCAATTGTGGAGAGTGGTTATAGGATATGTAGGCTCGTTTAGACACTGCATCTGGATTTGCATTGAGAATATGTGAAGCATTTTAAACTCAAAAATAAGCCAAATAACATAATTTAAAAATAGAAAAAAAATACACAGAAATTAAAAAAAAATGAAAATGAAAACCAAGTTCATAAGATGCCATTAAAGAAGTGAAGAGAAGGATATTTCTACACTAAATGCTTACATTGAGAAGGGGGAAAGTCTCATGACAATAATGCAAGTTCATACCTTAAGGAACTAGAAAAAGAAGAGCAAAACCAACCTAAAGCAAACAGAAGAAATGAAATAATAAAATAAGAGTCAAAAATTGTTTAAATTGGAAACGTAATAGAGAAGATAAAAACAAACAAAAAAGTGGCTCTTTGAAATGCTCAATTATAATCGGTAAACTTTTACCAAGACTGACAAAGATTAAAAGGGAAAAGACAAGAATTTATCAATATCAGGACTGACGTAAGAATGTTCAGTCATTTAAAAACTGCTGGCAAACAATAAACAGATCTCCATATATATGTGGCAGGTAAGATGATACACACCAATTACTATTACATATACTAAATTTCACCAAATATGAAATAGAAAATTCAAATACTTTTATAACTGTTAAAGAATGGGTTATGCCAAAAGGTTGAAAAAGAATTAATGTCAACCCTACAGTCTCTTCTAGAGAATATGAGAGAAATGTGTCACTTTCAACTCAATTTATGAGGTCAACATGACTATTCCACCATAGCTCACCAAACACTGCCTGCATACACATAGGAAGATTACAAACACATCTCAAAAATCTAGACAAAAAACTTCCCAACAAACTATTAACAAATATGATTCATCAGTGCAAAAAATCATTATATATCACAACAACTGGGCTGTATCTCCAGGTATCCCAGCCTTATCCAGTATTTGAAAAGCAATCAGCACAATCCTCTATACCGATGCTAAAGAAGAAACACACATGATCGTATAAAATAGTTGCCAAACCTGATTCATGATAAAAATTCATTCTAGGCAACTAGAGATAAAGAATGATTTGCTCACCTTGATCAAGAACATCTGCACAGACACACCGCAAATATCATAAATGTTTTCCTGCCTCATGTCAGGAACAAAACAAAGGTGGATGCTTCTATTCAATATAGTACCGGAAGCAAGAGCCAATATGCGAGGGCAAGAAAAAAGAAATAAATTGTATACATATAGGAAAGGAAGAAACAAAACTGTCCCTATTTATAGATGACATTTGTGTACAAATAAGATCCCCAAAAATCTTCCAGAAAAGGAAAGAGAAGTGAGAACTAATAAGTGAATTCAACAAGGTAGCAGATCAACACGTAAAAACAAAACAAAATCATTCTTATTTTTTTATACTAGTGATAAATGCAGGAGAAGTGAAATTAAAAATACAATGCCATTTACAATAGCTCAAGAAATGAAATACTTATGTGTAAATCTAACTAACCACATACAAGACTTATATACTATGAAACACCAATGAAAGAAATTAGGTAGGACTTACATACATGAATTACAGGATCATGGTTCAAAAGATGAACAAGGTAATATGATTAATCTCCCCAAAATGATCTATAGATCAACCTAATGTTTTTCAAAATCTCTGCGAGCTTTTTTTTTCTCCCTACATATAGACATGCTTTCTATAAATGATATGGACAAGCAAAAGAATTAAATAACTAAATAATTTGGAAAAGAAGAATAAATTGGGGTGAACGATCCCACCTGGTTTTAAGACTTACATAGTTACAGTAATCAACACTGTCTGTTACTAGTGATTGGACGGACACTTAGATAATGGAAAAGACCCCCCCAAAATAGATCTACTCAAAAATGCCCAACTGATTTTTGTCACAGATACAAGTGCCATTCAATACAGAAAGACAGTCTTTTTAATTATAAATAACAGCAAATCAAGTCATATACAAAAAGTGACTTGGGGTGCCTGTGTGGCTCAGTCGGGTCAAGCATCCGACTTCGGCTCAGGTCATGATCTCGCGGTTTGTGAGTTCGAGCCCCATGTCAGCTCTGTGCTGACAGCTTGGAGCCTGAAGCTTGCTTCAGATTCTGTGTCTCCCTCTCTCTCTGACCCTCCCCTGTTCATGCTCTGTCTCCCTCTGTCTCAAAAATAAGTAAATGTTAAAAAAAAGGAACTTAAGTTCATGGGTCATGAACTTAACATGGATCTTAAAACTCTATACAACTTTTAGAAACAATATAGAAAAAAAATATTTTACTAGCTAAAGGAAGGTGAAAAAATCTTGGGCATGTCACCCAAAAGCACAATCATTAAAATAAAAGTTGATTAAATTTTCTGAAAATTAAATTACACTCACCAAAATTCAAAATGTTTGGCCTGAGAAAAGAATACTGTTAATTGGATAAAAACACACTGGCAGAAAATGTGTTCAAACCACTTACCTGACAAAAAACAAATCTTAGACTTCATAAAGAACTCTCAATACTCAAAAATTAAAATAATTTAAATTACCCAATCAGAAAATGAACAGCACATAAGAACGGGCACTTCACTTAAGAATATATAGAGATGGCACAAATGTCGCTATTAGAAGAAGCCACATTAAGACCACAATGAGATATCACTATATTTAAATGTCTTTAAACAATAATTATAAGTGCTGGCAAGCATATGGAGAAACTGAATGTCCTATACATTGTTGGTGGGAATTAACAGTGACATTGGAAAATAGTTTTAGGAGGTTTATTTAAAACACACACACACACACACACACACACACACACACACACAATAATTATGCACTTACTGTATGACCAGTAATCACATTCTTTGGTATTTATCCTGGAGAAATGAAAATTTATGGTCACACAAAAACCAGGACACAAATGTTCAAAGCATCTTTTGCTATAATCTGCCCAAACTTGTCTGTCAACAAGCATCGGGATAAAAAATACAAAGAAGCCTTGGCAGGATGGGACAATACTTAGTCATAGAGCAAACTATCAATTCAAGTTGTCATGGGGATGGGCATTATTGTTAATGAAGAACAGCCGATCGCAAAAGGTTCCTTATAGAATGATTCCATTCATAGGACATTTTTTAAAAAGTGACAAAACTACAGAGATGGTGGACATGCTATTCCTCGCTAGAGTACACAGACTGGGGTGGAAACAATTTTAAAGGGGTAACATAAGAGAATTCCATCATGGTGATGGCACAGTGCTGTGATGTGGTTTTTGTAGTGTTTACATAAATTTACCCATTTATAAATGGATCCATTTATAAATGCATAGAACTACACGCCTGTGCAGACATGTTTGCACATAAAACCTGCAAAAAGTGAACAAGGACTGTAGTCTCATTACTAGTATTATATGAGTCTTGTCAATTTCTTGGTAACAGTATTGTACCAGTGTTGTCAATTTCCTAGTTTTGATACACTAGTGCATTATGTAAGAGGTTACCTGGGAAGAAGTTGAATGAAGCATTCATGGAAATGTAGGTTTTTCTATTCCCTTGAGTTTAATACGGTTATTCAGAAGACCACACTTATTCTTAGAATACACATGCTAATGTACACAGAAACTGTTATAATATTTAAGAGGAAGAGAGAAAATAAGTAGCAAATGTTATCGAAGGATAAATATATGCTCATTGCATATAATATTTTTGTCAGTTTTTCTGAGTATTTAAGCTTACAGAAATTAAGTAAAAAATTGAGGCAAGTAAATTTGGTGGACCACAATGACAAAGTATGAACTAAGATACGATAAAGTAACTCACAAATTCGTCACCTGTTTTTTCTATTCAAATTTCATTATTTGATATTAAACATTTTTAAAGTAATGTATATAAAAGACCTTTCTATAAATACAGCCACAATTACTTTCTCCAGAGAAAAAAAATTGACAAGCTAGTGCCTCACAGACTAAATGGGGGATTACTGCCTGCTTTTGTAAATGAAGTTTTATTAGCATAAAGACACATCTGGGGGTCCTGGGTGGTTCAGTCGGTTAAGCATCCGACTTCAGCTCAGGTCACGATCTCACGGTCCGTGAGTTCGAGCCCTGCGTCAGGCTCTGTGCTGACAGCTCAGAGCCTGGAGCCTGCTTCCGATTCTGTGTCTCCTTCTCTCTCTGCCCCTCCCCCATTCATGCTCTGTCTCTCTCTGTCTCAAAAATAAATAAAAGTGTTAAAAAAAAAGAATAAAGACACATCTTTTATTTTAGGTGTGGCCTATAGATTATTTCTCACAAGGATGGCTGACTTGAATTATCTGCATCAAGCAACCCCTTAGTCCACAAAGTCTAAAATATTTATTATGCTCTGTGTTTAAACGAACACGTAGTAAATACTCTTCACATCGTGGGCCATATGGTCACTCTTACAACTACTCAAATCTGCCACTGTAGTGTGAAAGTAGCCATAGACCAAACATAAACAAATGGGTACAGCCAGGAAACTACAAGAATTGTAGTTTCAAGATTTAGCCTATTTATAGCAGACAAAATAGACATTAAAACAAGGCTACAACAAGAGACAAAGAGGGCATTACATAATAATAAAATGATGAATCCAACAAGAGAATATAACAATTGTAAATATCTACACACACAACATTGTAGCACCTAAATAAAATGAAGAGACAAGTTGATAGTAATCAAACAATAGGGGATTTTAACACTCAACTTATGTCAGTGGATAGATCATTCAGACAGAAAATCAATAAGGAAATAATGTCTTTTAATAACACATTAAACCAGTTGGACATAACAGATATGTACACTCTATTTCATCCAAAAATGACAGAATACACATTCATTTCAAGTGCACATGGAACATTCTCCAGAATATATTACATACTAGAACATAAAACAGGCCTCGATAAATTAAAAAAAAAAAATAGAAACCTTACCATGCATCTTTTCTGACCACAAAGTTATGAAACGAAAAATAAATCACAAGAAAAAAAAAACAGAAAAAACACAAACCCATGGATACTAAACAACATGATACTAAAAACCAATGGATAAATGATGCAATCAAATAAGAAACAAACAAAAAAACAAAAAATACATGGAGACAAATGAAAATGAAAGCATAATGGTCCGCAATCTGAGACACAACAAAAACAGTTCTAGGAGAGAAGTATATAGGAAAACAGGCTTAGTTCAATAAGTAAGAAAAAGTTTAAGTTAACAATCTAACTTTGCATTTAGAGGAACAGAAAAAGAAGAATGAAGCCCAAGGTGAGGAGAAAAAAAGGAAATCATAAAATCAGAGAAGATAGGAAAGAAAGAAGGAAAGGGAAATAAATGAAACCAAGAGCTGGTTCCTTGAAAAGATAACCAAATTTACAAATCCTTAGACCGGCTCATCAGGGAAAAAAGGAGAAAAGACACAAATAATATCAGAAATGAGAGAGGTGAAGAACTGATACTACAGAAATGCAAAGGATTATAAGATAACACCATGAAAAATGATATGCCAACATCCTGGACAACCTAGCAGAAAAGAAGAAATTCCAAGAAACATACAGTCTTCCAAAACTGAACCAGGAAGAGATAAAAACCTGAATAGACTGACTACAAGTAGCAAAACTAAAAAGTACCTGGCTGGCTCAGTCGGTAGAGCATACTGCTCTTGATCTCGGGGTTAAGAGCTCGAGCCCCCTGTTAAGTGTAGAGATTATTGAAGAATAAAATCTTTAAAAAAAGTAACAAAATTGAATCGGTAATCAGAAAACTACCAAAAAATGGGGTGGGTGGCTCAGTCGGTTGAGCATCTGACTCCTGATTCCGGCTCAGATCATGATTCCAAGGTTGTGGGATAAAACCCCTCCTTGATAAGAGTTTTCCAGATACCTCTCCAGAGCAAGGGAAGCAAAAGCAAAAATAAACTTTGGGGACTACATCAAAATATAAAGTGTTTGCAAAGCAAAGCACGCCATCAAAATAAACAAACCGAAAAGCAAAAACAAAAACAAAAAGACAACCTACTGAATGGGAGAAGATATTTGCAAATGATATACTGGATAAGGTATTAATATCAAAGCTATATAAAAACTCATACTATTCAACATCCAAAAAGAACCACATTCTGATTAAAAAATGAGCAGAGGACCTAATGGACACTTTTCCAAAGAATACAGACATATAGCCAACAGACACATGAAAAGATGCTCAAAATCACTAATCATCAGGAAAATGCAAATCACAACCACAATGATAGTTCACCTCAGAATGTTAGAGTTACTAAACTCAAAAACACAAGAAATAATGAGTGTTGGTGAGGTTCTGAAGAAAAAAGAAAGCGTGTTCACTGTTGGTGGGAATGCAAACTGGTACAGCCACTGTGGAATACAGTATGTAGTTTCCTCAAAAAGACTGAGAATGGAAATACCATATAATCCAATAATTCCACTATTGGGGGTTCACCCAGGGAAAATGAAAACACTAACTGCAAAAGACATATACACTTCCATGTTTATTGCAGCATTATTTGCAATAGCCAAGGCATGGAAACAACCTAAGACTCCATTAATAGATGAATGGAAAAGAAAAATAAGGTATATATACACAATGGGATATTACACAGCCATAAAAAGGATAAGATCATGCCATTCGAGACAACATGGATGGACCTAGAGGTATCATACTAAGTGAAATAAGTCCGACTGAGAAAGATATATACCGTATGATTCCATTCATAAAATGGAAGCTAAAAAATGAATAAACAAATAGAATGCAGAATCAGAACTATAAATATAGGGATCAAACTGATGGTTGCCAGAGGAGAAGGAGGTGGAGGTTTGGGCAAAATGGGTGAAGGGGAGGGGGAGATACAGGCCTCTGGTTATGGATTGAGTAAGTCACACAAATAAAGAGCAGACCATAAGGAATACAGTCAATGATATTGTAATAGCGATGGAATGGGACAGACGGTAGCTAGACTAGTGGCGAACATAGCCTAACGTATAAAGTTGTTTAACCACTAGGTTGCATATCTGAAACTAATGTAACATTGTATGCCAACGATATTCACAAAAAAACAAAACAAAAAGCAAAATAAAAAGATATGCCCTAAGGATCGCCACCTTTGTAATCTTTCCCGACCCATCATCCAGACTGAGTTAGATGCCAAAGAACACTTTGAGCACTTTTATCTCAACTGCGAGCCCACAAGAAGAAAAATCAGATTTCCTCATTTTTCTTTCCCTTCTGGTTTAGAACCTAGGGAGGGCAAGGCGAACATCTTACTTATCATTCTATTTTCAACACTTAGAACACGGTTTTAACTAGAGGAGAAATGAAAATCTGAACTAATAAATAAAAGAAGAAAGAAGTGGTTCTAATAATATTATCTATTAAATGATCTATTATCTATTAAAATTATCTATTAAATTATCTATTAAATTTTATAGATAAATTAAATTATCTATAAAACAGTTAATGACCAAAATCTTATTTTTCAGGTCTGCTGTATACCAAAGTTGAAAAAAAAATACGAAGGTTGTCATGATGGGGATAGTGGTGTATATATAAAGTTTAAATAATTCAATCTGTTGTTACTTAGAATTATTTGATAAAGTGACTCTCTGAAGACTACAGATGGTTTATTTAGTTAAATCTATTTAACAAAGTCACCAGAATAATGGAAGAGATGCTTCTTCCTCTTCAAAACTTGTGTTTTTGTTAAGTAATCAAGAGTTTAAATGGATCGTATACGTGTAGCTTTGTACAAGAGGAATGAGGAGAAAAATGAGCAGGTGTGAGAAATATTGTTTTTCTAATTACTGTTATGATTTGATATTGCTAGTATTTTTTTTTATAGCCTTCAGTGGTCTAGAGCATCATTTAATCTGCCAGAAGAGAGAACAGCTAATGTTTAAAATATGTACTTTATTAAGGAGACATTATGAAACTTTTACCCTTAAAGATATAAAACACGGACCCCCAAATGACTCGCCATTTTTGAGCGTGTGCTTCATTGGGTGTATTTTTAAAACATGCCTGCAAGGCAAAATGCAGACATTTTAAAGTTAAGGCTAATTTTGTGTGGTTTCATGTCACAATATGTCTTGCATTTTTACTGTATTCATATGGAAGAAAATACTGACTTAATTTAATGTGTATTCCTGAGAATAACATATTAGTATTGTAAGTTAACCAAGAAATATCAGAGGGAGTTGCTATCACTTAACTTGGAAGAGATGTCCTAGGGTTCGTAACATCTACTAACTAACATATGCTTCTTCATGCCCCATGACTTGAAAAAGGTGGAAAAATGAAAATTATTCCTTTTGATCCAAATGCATTTTTAGCTGCCCCTGTCAAATACCACTCAGTTCCTCAAGCTGTTAGTCAATGGTCGATAATATGGGTGCAATTGGTATGTCTCCATGGTTAGCGTTCACTCAATCTTGACTTTCAGAATTTATTTTTCCATTTGAGAATGAAATCATATCTAATCCTTGCTGTGTGACCTCTGCTATCTCTCCTGCTAACTCACACTTTTCAAACCTATCATTTTAAAAAAATCAACTCTGCTGCTCATTTCAGTTTGGGGCACTAGGTATTTTGAAGCCAGCATGCCAACGGTTTAGTTGAAATAAAGACAGATTTTATTTGACAGCACTGAGTTCAAATCCATGGCACGTAAGCAAGGCACTGAACAGTAAGCCCGATCCCGTTACCTTCAACATAAGAAACAGTATTTTCTTACTCCGCTGTCAGAGCTGTTTTAAAGCTGAAATGAGAAAATGATATGAAAGAGCGGCATAGTAATGTTATATAAGAACACAGTATTTTTCATTAATTAATGGAGTAGGGATCCAGCGTTTCCTCAAGTTGATTTTCGCCTGGTTTGAGGCACGTCTGAACTTAACAGGAGCACCGGTGAATCTAGATGAAGCACAGAATCCTGGGTATATGTTTCCTATGAAAACCCTTGGTCAAAACTGTTCCAAACAGAAGAAATTACTAAAGTGTATATAGATTCAAGAAAAAAAAAAAAAAAAGTGTGTGTGTGTGTGTGGGGTGGGGGGGTGGTCAGGGTGGAAAGGAGTCGTTCAAAACACATAACCAGATCTGTAGATAGGCTGCCCTCTGCTCCAGCCTTGAATCCTAAGGGCGCGGGAGGTCACCAATAAAACAGTCAGTAAAACAGAAGGTGCTTCCCCCTGAAGCAGTGCCAGATACTGAAAAGAGAAAGCGTTCAAAAATAGCAAAAGCTTTCACCACAAAAGCTTTAAGGACAATATGTGGTAAATCCTAAGGCATAGACAACAGTGGTGGGATCAATGGGATCACCACAGAGCCATCGCTCCTCAATGACCACGGGTGAGGTAGAAAGCAACAGTCCAGCCCCCTTCGCTTACTGCAGAGAAGGCAGGCAAGAGGCCCAGAGAGAAGTTCGGCTCCTCACTGTTCCGTTGTTTTCTATGGAACAGCACCTGGCCGGAGGAGAAGACACGGTGTGTAGACTGGGGTCATCTCACCGCCAGGGAGCCCCTCAACCAAAGACCCCTGCCAGTTTTGGGTGAGGGAACTGGGAGGAAGGAGAGAGGAAAAGCTGAGGGTGGAAACGTATGCTGCATCAGTGGGACCTCAGCTGAGTCCCCCGGTAAGGAAGTCTTGAGTAAAGAAGATGCCCCAATAAAGAGGCCTCCTGATAAGGGGGTGCTTGCACTTGGAATGCAGGTATGCATATGAACAGAGCAGGTCCAGGGAGGCCTGAGTTCTTAATGGCAACTCCCTTAGGAAACTGTGATCTACTTAGTTTGCACACTGAGGCCTCACTGGGGACCATTGTCCCAGGAAGCCGGCCTGGCAAAGCTTGAAGGCAGCCTTCTCATTACCCTGAGGTGGAGAGGCCCTGGGCATTGATGAGGAAGCATAAGGCAAGCTGACAAGCCACAGACAACCCACCCCCACCCCCCCACCGGGTGGGATATGTGTGATATGCCTCAGGCACTCCTGGCTGCCCCAGAAGAAAGGAAAGGGGAAAAACAAATGGTTAACTGATAGAGATCATAGTCCTGCAGGACCCTAGTGTCCATCTATTTACCACTATCTTAGTAAATCACAAGAAAAAAGCAATCTTATCAATGGCCTCATCTCCAGAAACCTATAGACTCCGTTTCCTGGAGCCCTAATATTACCCCTCCATAATGATGTGGGAATCAAAGGCAGAAAGAAATGGCAGATAGAACTCAATTTCCTTATAACCTGCAGCCCATTGACAGACACTTGAGGCATACAGAGTAAAAATTTTCTCCAGGAACTCCCTAGGTCTTAATGCTCATCTTTGCTAGAGGGCAAACAACCCTAGTTTGACAATAGCTAGGCCTCCAGTATCCTGGGAGTCTTCTTTAGCCTACGAAAATCTCACTGGAAACTTCCCCTGGACTTTACCTCCCCCAACTCCATAGTATACAACCAGTCTCTCCTCATGGTGCCCGGGCAGCTCTCCCTGCCCACGAGTCCAGTCCCTGTGCTTTAATAGAATCGCCTTTTTGCACCAAAGACATCTTCAAGAATTCTTTCTTAGCCATCAGCTTTGGACCCCAGGAATCCCACTATCATCCCAAAAACCTCAGGCATTGCTGCCTCAGGAAAGACATGGCCTCTAGACAATGGGTACTGGCAGGATTAGCAGTATCCTGGCAGATGCCTGTGTTGATGAACACCCCATGGTAGGCATGATATGCTTTGGTGGACACTGATGTTCCTGTGTTGATGAGTAACCCCATGGTGGACACCAATGAGTCCGTGTTGATGAATACTCCATGGTGGGCACTGATGTATCTATGTTGGCAAATACACCTTGGTGGTCACCGATGATGTGTCTATGTTGGCGAGTACCCCACTGATGAGCAGTGATGTGTGCTTAATACTTCTGACCAGTAGCACTTGCTTTGGCAAGAAATATTATCTCAGAGATCTGGAGTTAGGCCCCAGAATCAAGATCAATACCTCCAAAAGGCAATATATAGACCTTCCCGGGCCCTTTAAGAATTATCTAGAATGAATTTAACTGAGGGTAGAATTGCAACAAGTATGGTTAAAAAGACCAAAATCAACATATTTAATACAGTGTTCATGATCCTGGAAATGGGGGGTCAGAGAAGGATTTATACACCTGCTCTGTCGGTTAGGATCTGGGGACAGTGAGTACTTGGTTGATGTCTCTAAGCTTCAGTTTCTGAATTTTAAATGAGGGGATAATAACAGTATTTACCGGGCTGGACTGTTGTAAGGATCAAAATGATACTTCATGTGTTTCAGGAGTGAAAAGGAAATCAAGATATTCTCAGGTAAAGGAAAACTAAGGGAATTTATTGCCAACAGACTTAGTCTCAAATAACACTTCATGTAAAGTACTTACCTTGTGTCTGGCACATGATAAAGTCTTAATACATTTCAGATATTAGATAATGACCTCATTTTGTCCCCAAATATATGTAAGCTTAGAAAAATGTATTTTGTACAATTACATATATTTGTGATTCCTTTGAAAAGTTACTGCTTAAAATCCTTAATTCTTTGCAATATATTCCTAAAATTAATTTGTGGCAAGAATAAAACCTTCTCTGTTCTCAATTTCCTCAATATTCAATGAAAAGTCTAAAATAGACAGTCTCCATTCTCCTGCCAAAGCATATTCTATGATTCCATTAAAATACACTGCATTTTTAATAGTTTTTCCATCCCTCTCCTCAATATTTAATCACCAAAGTCTCATATCGACCAGATGACAACCATTTATTTAGCACATGTTCTTTACATATGTTCAGGCTCTAAGGTAGGGGGTGGGGTTGGAGAGAAAAAAAAAAAAGAAAGTAAAAAGCGGTGAGTTCAGGCTGCATTTAGATGCTAGTGCTCAGCATGGGAGACAGATGCCACTTGACAAATGGGGGCATATTGTTACAGATGCTACAGTAGAGGCAGGTTATTGTGAAAGCAGAACATTTTAATTGAAAAGATTAATTTCTTGGAAGATTGTGAGGGAATGAAGAGCAGCGTGGAGAAAAGAAACAAAAACCAAAACCATCATTTAATAAATATAATTGCACATTCTCCGTGTATTTTTACTCATCTATTAATTGGAAAATAGGAGAATCCTGTAACGCATGTGTCCTTTGAAAAGGAATGGGAATTACCTTACCAAACTTTAGACTTGGGTGGGGCACCTGTGTGGCTCAGTCAGATGATTTTCCAACTCTCGATTTCAGCTCAGGTCGTGATCCCAGGGTCGTGGGATTGAGCCCCATGTCGGGTTCTGCACTGAGCATGGAACCTGCTTGGGATTCTCTCTTCCTCTGCTCCTCTCCCCCACTCATGTGTGTGTTCTCTCTCTCTCTCTCTCTCTCAAAACAAAACAAAACAAAAAAACAAACAAAAACAAAAACAAACAAAAAAACAACAACAAAAAACAAACCACAAACAGACCAACAAAAATCCCAAAACATCTTGGACCGAGTTGCATTAAGATGTGAAAACCATAAACAGTATCCATAAAGAAATAGATGTGTTAGTATGTGGAGTGTGGACACAAACTGGGAAGATTTCATCTGTGTTTGGACAACAGAAACAGTGCACCATGCAGAGGATTAAAGCCAATTTGAGGTTATGTTGGCCTCTGCTACTTAACTAGCATAAACTGTAAACCTCATTTTGCTCATCTATAAATTCAGCACCATAATAATATATACCTTAAATTCTACTGTGATAATTTAATGGTCTAACCAATATGAAGGGTCACCTATAAATGGTAGCCATTAGTTGAATATCACCTTTTCATCTGTCTTAGACAATTCTAACCCAATCATTCTTAACTTTTCAGGGAAGGGTTTCTAGAGCTTTTATCTTTTTTTTTTTCTTTTTGATTGACCTATTCTTCCTTCTCCTATAGGTGTTGAACTCTAAGAAATGGGAATGTTTGTCCTACGCATTGAGACTCATAGCTAAATTGGACATAATCAATTTTATTGGAAAATCTCTAGGATGATGGACCTTCAGGTTGGAACTACAATCTGAACAGGAACTCCTCTAATGGTTAGTAAGAAGGGAAACTTTATCAGAATCCTGCCTAAAAGTTTACATTTTTGTTTCTTTTGCTGTTTCTGTCTTTCCTCCTGTGTTATTTATGACTTACGGTATAACCTAATAGTAACAATTATGGGTTTTGGAGTCAGAGTTCAATGGTGTGTAAGGATGTACTTAAAGTTTATGAGAGCTAATTTTACGTGGTTCTTCCTTATTCTTCATTGATCATGGTGACAGTATTTACACCATGGCCATTGACAAAAGCCTGTGGGAAAAAACAAACAAACAAACTTTTTTTTGAGAGCTACTTTTTAGTGATTTGCATCACACCAGTGAGTTAGACAAACTTGTGGTTGAGTCCTGGCCACACACGAACTAAATGAACTTCATCAAATTGCTTACTCCTCTCTGTGAGAGTCAGCTTCTACATCTGTAGAGTGGGTAAAAGTCATAGCTATCCCATAGAATGAATCATTGAGATAAGGCATATATAAGTGTATGGTGCATTGCAAATTCTTAAATGTTAGCTATACTCACCAATATTCATATTAAAGTTTCTAAATTCCTTTACTAAGATTAGAGCTCAGGTGTATCTTGACAGTTTCTCCCCACTGCTTAGACAAGGGATATAAGGGTATTGACTGGACCTGGTCTTCAAGAGCCGCCATTTATGATGACTGTAATGGCATTCATGGCAGTGTAACGGTCCCTCTGGTCCACTTAACCTTGAAATCACCTGGATTCATAAAAAAACTACCTTACAGAAGTTTTGTACCCATACAGATATATTTTTATTTTTTATTTTTTTAGGGCTGAAATCTCACAAGTTGAAATCTCACCTGGCAACATCCTCTTTAAAATGTCACAGAGAAGTCCCTGTTGCTTTGTTTGGGTATGGTGCCAGTTATCATACCCTATTACCATAAGTATGCACACAAAACCCACAGGAACATTTAAAATGCAGACAAAACATTGGCAAACTTGTTCTTCCATGTTTTATTTTTGTTACATTATAAAAATACATTCCGTGGTAACTTCTAGATTCTATGGTGTTGATTCCCACACAGCTTTCACACACACTCGGCATCTTTGCAGCATTGGACCCATTTTTTTGAACAATAGGAAAGGTCCTTCTTCTCCAGTGAGATAGATTCAAGAAATCTATTGGTAGGAAAGGTGAGAAAAAGTAGTAAAAACAGAGATTTTGCCTAGAATCCCATACAAATGGGAACAAGTCTCACTCCAAGGAAATGGGAAATGACATACAAGAGTCATTCTTTCCTTGCGAGTCTCAAAAGACCCATATACTCGGCAGCAGATGGGAGTATCAAGCTCATTTCCTTAAACATGGCAATGTAACTGAATTATAATACATGGCATTTAAATGGAATATAATGCAAATACATCTGAGCACACGATTTGATAAGCTACATCAGCCCATCAGCCCATAGCTGCATTATATCGGTTACAATGACTTAGCCCTACCCTTCAGAGGAAGGTGAATATCCCATCAATGTTCCTCTATAATTACACCACTGGTGGCAGGATGCTTCTCCCTATGACAATCAGCTAAAGTTCTCAAGCATGAGATTTGATTACCATTGTTTTGGTATGGAAAGCTAAAACATAATTGTCATAAAATTACCAGCATCCCTTGTTTAATGTTCAATAGCAATCACATTTTCATATCAAAAGCACCAGAAGGTGCTTTATTGAATATTGACATTAAAGTCACAGCACTATCACAAAAAGTTAGAAATGAAAAAAAAAAAAGAAAAGAAAAAAAAAAGAAAAGAAAATAATCTTCACAGACATCTTCCTACTTTTCAGAAAATGGGTATTTAACAGTCTGTTTTTATAACTGTATACATATATAATTTGTGGTTTTCTAGTTAGGATAGAGAAACTACAAAATAAACCTGCCTCTTACTTCTCACGTCTCTAGTTTTTGCAAAGATAAGAGACAGATATTCTGTGTGGTGATTGTGTGGGTATACAAAACTTCGGCATTCATTACATGGTGTCTTCTTCAAAGTGGTTTATTACAAAGTTAATTTCTGCTCTGTTGACTACACTGACATACAGACTCTCAACCCAGGAACCCAAGAATATAAAAGGTTCCACAGAGGAGAGCCTGGGTGGCTCAGGTGAGCCTCAGACCCTTGATTTCTGCTCAGATCTTGATCCCAGGGTCATGGGATCAAGCCCTGCATTGGGCTCTTCACAGAGCATGGAGCCTGCTTGAGATTCTCTCCCTCTCTCTCTCTCTCTTGCTCTCTCTTCCCCATTGTACTCCCTCTCTAATAAAAAAAAATATTTTAAATGTAAAAAAAAAAAGATTCCATAGAGGGAGGATCCTTTAGCTTGGGTCTTGAATAAAGACATATTCCTAAATTACAACTGATAGAGTTGCAGTAGTATAATAATGGTGTAAAGGCATAGGTCCCTTTGGTTTTACCACCATGCCTCCAACTCCCCTTAATGCTCCCTTGTCTACATGAAGTACATATTCATATTTTCTGAAACTTAAGATAGGAACTTCAGAATATATTTTTATCCCCAAATCTTTATGCTTTTCACATTTCATCAATCACAGCATGCCTAAACTCTACTTTAAAACTGAGTCCCAGGATTTATTTTCCTTGTATATTCCGAAACTCATCGCTGCCATCCACCCCATTCCTCTTGTGCTGTCCACACTTTCCCATTTCCCAGCCCCGCCCGTACATGAGGAAGAGGGATTGCCTTCTAAGACACAACATTGAATCTTTCTCTTGCCTTTTAAGAAATATCCACATTTTCTAAACTATGAAGTTGACATTCTTGAATAATTGCATTCAATGTTCTTTAGATTCTTGCCAAGAGGCACAGTTAAGCACATTCTCCAAATATTATTTAGACACAAATAGACTACATCCAATTTCCACACCCATCCTGAAATTCTAATCTCCACAGTTTTCTTCACTTTCTTAACCTCCTCAACAAAACATAATCCAGCCTCCCTGAAAAGAGATATCATTAGACAGTCCTTCTTCCATGGGGCCATTATTTCCTAATCAAATGGAAGTAACCAATCTTTGAATTTTCATGACATTGATTTTTTTAAGTTTATTTATTCATTTTGAGAGAGAGAGAGAGAGAGAGAGAGAGAGAGAGAGAGCAAGCATGTGCATGTGAGCGGGGGAAGGGCAGAGAGAGCAGGAGAGAGAATCCCAAGCAGGCTCCATGCTGCCAGTGCAGAGCCTGATGTGGGGCTCATTCCCACAACTGTGAGATCATGACCTGAGTCCAAACCAAGAATTGGATGCTTAACCAACTGAGCCACCCAGGTGCCCCTCATGACACTGATTTCATAATTTATTTTACCTATAGACATCTAGTGTGCATCAATCTATAAATTACTCAGAGTAATTTACTAGTCATTTAGAGAGTTTGCACTTTTTATTTTTCCTTGTATTTTTTTGCAGCGTCCCACACAGTGTCATGCTCGTGATCTGTGCCTGAACAATAAGAAGAAACAATTGATAAAGAAAGAAAATGTTAGTTTATGTGTGATCTTAATAAAAAATTTCTTTGTGGATATATTCAACAAAGGGACCATAGGTCAATCTATAGAAAAACGTCTCTGAAACTTAAGTTTCTGCATTTTTGCCTTCAAATTGCCTGAGGATGCTGCCACAAGAACAGGGTCTTCTTCTCAATTTGTTAATTGGGCATCTCAGAGTGGAGCCCAGAAAACAGGATTTTAACGTGGTCCCTAGTTGATTCTGATACACGCTAAAGCTGAAGAAGCACTTATGCTACCACACATATTTCAGAGCTTTATTTTGCATAAATAATTAAGATATTAGCAGAGACAGTGCACCATATAGGATATTATCAGTACCCCATTTGACATTCTAATCTACAATTCTTGCACCTGTTCTAATTTTCGCATGTGAAATGTGAAGATAATATTGAAGTATGAACGTGTGCCACAGGTAAGGGGTTTCCAAAGACATTTTTTTTTAGGCTACTGAGATAAGCATATTAAAGTGCTAGGGAGAGCCAAAATATCATTATATTAAACACTGAGGCTGAGAAATGAAGCCTCCTTTTGTAGGTTCGATACTGTATATTTTCTTTATTTTTCACATTTTTATGGAGAATGAATTATCAAAGATCTAGACTTGAATAATTCTGATAAATTAAAAGTAAGGAATGAGTTTGACACTTTTCCACGACACTGAAATTCCCTCTAAATATCTAATGTTTGGGGGATTTCCCACTTTTTTCAATCCTCTGTTTGAGCCAGGAGGCGTATTTTAGTCCCATACGCATGGCCAGGGGAACCGGCTTCTCTCAGATGGGTGCAGAATGTTTGACTTACAAGTTTCTACCCTGCTGCACAGTTCTGCCTCAACATTCACATGAGTCTCTGAGCTGATCTGGAGGAATCAGTTAATTAAGGCAGTTAATTAGGATCATCACCCCTTATCAGTACACTTACTACACGTTCCCTTATGTTTATCCTTCTCACTTAAAGAGGAGGATCAGCTGATTCTACTTGGAAGGTGCAGGGATTGGCACAGAATTAGAAAGTTAGTGACTTTAAAAATGTTTACTTAATAGTTAGCCAACTAATTAAAGTATCATTCGATCATTTCACCTTCAAATTTCACTTCAAGAGAGTGTTCTCCAGCCCCTGGAAAAGGGCCCCCAATAATGATTAAATATGTGCATAATACACCCTCTCTTTCCTTCGACTCTTACATCCAAAGTGTGCTCCTGCTGGTCCTTTTAGTTACTACCCGGGTTCTTGTTCTGTGTGCTTGTGGTCAAGACCCTCAAAGTTCTTAGATACATCTGACGTCACGGACAGATGTGATACCAAGTTCAAGTGAGGACTCTTAAGGCTGGTCAGGAAAGAGTTTCTCCCAGAAGATAATAGACATGGTGGGGAGGGGGGGGTGTCTAGCAAGGCCAGGAGACCTGGAATCATACTCCACCTGGGTGGTGGGACAGGAGGTGAGTGGACTGGACTTTATCACATTAGAAGCATTCAGGATCCCCACATGGTGAGTAAGGAATTAAACAATGCTCTGTATTTCCCAAGTTTTAGATATTAGAAAACACATTACAGTTTAGCTTCAGAATTTATCCTGAACATTTATTAAATGTTACCAGAAATACCACGGAAATGGCATCAATATTTGTGGATATTATTTCAACTTGAGAAGAGACTTTGATGTTTTAGACTATACAGATCACACTTTTTATGCCCAATGGTATCTTTGTATACCCATTTTCTTAATGTAACTTTGATTTTCTTAATGTTTTATTTTGTCTTTGACTATGAAATTAGTGTAGTTTCGTTATGATCCTAATATTACATTAAGCGTATAAAAACGGAGTGTTACAAACCATCTACTGGGGAGCCTCGGTGGCTCAGTTAGTTAATCATATGATTCTTGATTTCAGCTCAGGTCATCATCTCACCTTCATAAGACTGAGTCGCACACTCAACGTGGAGCCTGCTTGAAATTCTTTCTCCTTCTCTCTCTGCCCCTCCTCCACTCGCTCTCTCTCTTCTCTCTCAAAGTAAATAAATAAACTTAAAAAAAAAAAAGAAAAACAAACAAACAAAAAACATGTATAATTCTATTACCCTGCTTAACATTTCGGTGAATATCTTTCCAGTTCTTTCACTATGTATGTATATAAATATGTAATTTTAACAATTATAAAGACTCAGTACATAATAATTTATAGACTATCTTTCTTGCCATTCATTATGTTGTTGACATATTTCCTGTAAATACTCACTGCTACATATTTTATGCTATGCGGCGTAATGGTTATTTTATCCAATAACCATTCCTTATTTAGACATTCCTAACACATGTCTGTGTACTTACCCAATTAGTTACTGAAGATAAATTCTTAGATCAGGAATGTTGAGTAGCAAAGTCTTTCCTTGTTTTCTCAGTAACCTGTCTTGTAAAATTTCCCCACATTGAGACTTTTGGGGACAAAAAGGTATTTTAGCGACATCTGAGCATACCCAATTAATAGGAGAGGATTGTTGCTTGGTGAAGTGGTCTCATTGCTTCAATGTGACATCAAAGGAAACACAGGAGCAGATGAGTGAGTCGGTGACAGAAACATCTTAAAATCCAAAGGGGGTGGAAAAGAGTTTATTACATGAATGCACTGCTCCTGTACAAAACAACACACCTTAAAAGCCCATCCTATTAACTTTGATTTTGTATGTCCTGTATTAACACTTCCAATGCATTTGCTGAAAGATCAGCATATGTATATATAAATAATTAAGGAGATGTGAGGTGTATCTCATATTACTCAATAACTTGGAGGAAATTTACTATGGATAGTCTTATTTTAAAATTTTTTCTTAATCTTTATTTATTTTAGATAGAGTCAGAGCATCAGTGGGAGAAAGGCAGAGAAAGGTGGAGACAGAATCGGAAGCAGGCTCCAGGCTCCGAGCTGTCAGCACAGAGCCCAACGTGGGGCTCGAACTCACGAGCCGTGAGATCATGACCTGAACCCAAGTTGGAGGCTTAACTTACTGAGCCACCCAGGCGCCCCTCACTCTGGATAGTCTTATACCTGCAGTAGGGATCAGCCTTAGGATTGTAGCAAACATGGATGCTGGAGAAATTGAAGTTGACCTGTGAAAATGAACTGTTCTCAGCTGCCAAGCTAAGTGAGGAACTATGGATATGCTCCAGGAAGGTCAGAAAGTGAATCTGGTCATGGGTGAGGCAGAGACAACCTCTAAATTATCTGGAGAGACCCATCAAAACTACTGCCACTTGCCTGACTGGGTGCCGGGCTTTCCATTTGAAGAAGACTGGTGTGTCCCATTCTTCAGCTGTGTGTTAGAAACTCCTTTGCTCTTGAGTGTTTATAACATTTATGTTTATATATTCCCCTCTTCCAAAATTAGCAAAATAAAAATCCCTTAATCTGCTTCATGCGACCTCCTGGAGACTTTAGTGCACATTTCCGTTTATTGGACGTTTTGATGCCTGAGTCGTGTATCAATATCAACATGTCATTTTTAGCGACAGTGCTTTAAAGTGTGTGCTTACAGAGAAGATAACACATATTCAAATGAATAATAAAAGACACCATCATAGGACCTATAACATGGCCAGTGGAGCATGTCTAGGATGTGAGTGAGCATTTTTCGGTTCATTAAGTTCATACACACCTAAACATATACACTCACAGACACACACACAAAGAGGGAAAGAACCATGCTTTTAGAGAACATTTTTCTGTTCAAGATATGTTTCATGTGAAGCCCAATGTTTTGTCGATGTAGAAATTAATCTTACTAGGATTAATAGGTAATTATAGAGCAAACCCATCAATATTAGCCAGTAGTGTTCATCATACTGAAGATTATTACTTTACCAGGATATAAGTATCTTCTGAAAGGACAGTGTTATTGGAGCCCTCTCTGTGGTCATCAGACAGCAAACATTATACTTACCTTAAGGGAAAATTTTAAACTTCAGGGACACCTTTGCTGCCTTGGGCATAATGTCTCATTTTTCTGTTTTGTTAATTCTGTGAAAGAGTAGTGTAATGTGATTTTCATCTGATTTGATGTATTTTTGGAGTTAAATCTTAAGATGTCTTGAAGGATAGGAAGGAGATGAACGTATCCCTTCCCAAACTTTGTGTCAAGTTCCCTGTGTCACGCAGCATAGTGTGATGCTAAGTGTTGCCAGCCCCAGAGCTGCAATCCACAGTATCCCGAAATTTTTCTCTTACATGAGGAAATTTACCTATGCTGTTAAAATGCAAAATTGAGGAAATGTTCTACTGATAAGTTGTGATAAATGCTTGACGCATCACCTCATATATAATGAACAATATTGTACAATGAACAATAATCAGTATATTGTACACGAATCCCTAGTGCTTATTCATATAAAAACTGGAAGTTTGTACCTTTTGACCATCTTCATCCAATTTCTCAGTTCTCCTCCCCCTGCATCTGGTAACTCCCAATCTGTTCTCTGTCTCTTCGTTTTTCTTAGATCCCACATATAAGAGAGATCATACAGTATTTGCCTTTTTCTGTATGACTTGTTTCGCTGAGCATAATGCCCATAAGTTCCATTCTTGTTGTTGAAAATGCCATTTAAATTTATTTTTTTTAATTTTTTTTTTATGGATGGGGTGCCTGGTTGGCTCAGTCTGTTAAGCCTCCGACTCTTGGTTTCAGCTCAGGTCATGATCCCAGGATCCTGGGATTGAGCCCCACATCAGGATCTGCACTGAGCACAGAGCCTCCTTGGGATTCAACCTCTCCCTGTCTCTCTGCCCCTCCCCTGTCCACACTCATTCTTGCTTTCTCTCTCAAAATAAGTAAAATAAACATTTAAAAAAAATTTAAAGTTTGAATAATATTCCATTATATATATGTATATATATATATATATATATATAATATTCCTTTATATGTACATATACACATACCTATACATATAAGTATGTATGTGTGTATGTTTGTGTGTGTGTGTATGTGTGTGTGTGTATATATATATATATATATATATATATATATTCATGGTATGTATGTATGCACATCTGTGTGTGTATAAATATGCATTTATATATACACCATACTCTATCCATTCATCAATCAGTGGACACTTAGGATGTTTCCATGTCTTGGCTATTGCAAACAATGCTGCCAGGAGCATAAGGGTACAGATATCTTTTTGAGATAGTGTTTTCATTTCCTTTGGATATATTCCCAGAAGTAAAATTGCTGAATCATAGGGTAGTTCTATTTTTAACTTTTTGAGGACCCTCCATACTGTTTTCCATAGTGGCTGCACCAATTTATATTCTCACCAAGAGTGCACAAGAGTTTTCTTTTCTCCACATCCTTGCCAGTATTTTGTTACCTGTTGTCTTTTTGTAATGGCCATTCTAATAGACCGGAGGTGCAATCTCATTGTCGTTTTGATTTGCATTTCCCTAATGATTAGGGATGTTGAACACCTCTTCATGTACCTGATTCATATAACTTCTTTGGAAAACTGTTTATTCACATTCTTTGCCCATTTTTTAAATGGAATTATTTCTCTCTTTTGCTCCTGAGTTATATGAATTCTTCATATATTTTTGATATAACCCCTTATCAGATAATGATTTGCAAGTATTTTTCCCATTTCATAAGTTGTCTTTGCATTTTATTATCATTTCTTTTGCAGTGCAGAAGCTTTTAAATTTGGTATAGTTTCTGCATCCTGACAATGAATTACCTGTAAAAGAAATACAGAAAATGATCCCAATTGCAATAACATTAAAAACAATAAAATACTTTGGCATAAATTTCACCAAGGAGGTGAAAGAGGTCTGCACTGAAAACTACAAGCCATTGATGAAAGAAATTTTAGAAAACACAAATACATGGGAGGGTATCCCATTTTTATGGGTTGAAATAATTAATATTTTCAAGTGTCCATTTTACCCAAAGTCATCTCTAGTCTTAATGCAATCTCTATCAAGAATTCAATAGCATTTTTTTTGTAAAAGTAGAAAAAACAGTCCTATAATTTATGTGAAACCAAAAATAACCCCAAACAGCCAAAGCAGTCCTGAGAAAGAACAAAAGTTGGTGACATCACACTTCCTGATTTCAAGCTATAGTAACGCAAACAGTACAATGCTGGCATAAAAACAGACACATAAACCAGTGGAACAGAATTGAGAGCCCAGAATAAAATCCATGCATATTCCTTCAGCTAATAACATCTGACAAAGGATTCAAGAATACTCAATAGGGAAAATACTGTCTCTTCAAGAAATGGTGCTGGGAAAATTGGATATTCACATGTAAAAGAATGACACCTAATCCCTACCTAACACTGCTCACAAAAATTAACTAAAAAATGGATTAAAGACTTAAATGTAAGATCTGAAACAATACAATTCCTAGAAGAAACAGGAAAAAAACAAAACAAAACAAACAAAAAAAAGTTTCTTGGCCTGGATGGGTCTCAGCAAATTTTTGTTTCATTTTGTTTTTGTTTTTTGGATTGATACCTGAAGCACAAGCCACAAAAAAAAAAAAAAAAAAAAAAAAAAAAAAAGGGAATAATCAGCTCCTTATCTATGCTTTCCAGTGACAATGTGTCTGTGTCTGGAAAATTTAACTGGGAGGGCCAAATTTTCTATGGCAGCTAGGACCCTCTGCATTAGCAACAATCACAACACCTTGAGATTTGTTAATGTCTTATCTGAATGTACCTAAGGTCTATAAGATAAACCAAAGGAAGCCTGAAGGTGGCCCCAGGGTTGCCAGTTTTTCTAAGGGAGCATTACATGCACTGACCCTTCATTTTCCAAGTAAATCAACCAAAAGGCAGGGTTGTAACAATTTGCTTAATTTCTGCTCATAGTTTACACAAATTTCCTCTTTTTTCTTTCTTTCTTTTTTTCTTTTTCTTTTTTTCATGCTCTGCGTAGTCTACATCTCTGAAACTGTTGCCGGGAAGAAGAAGTCGGAACCTTCTGCCCACCTAGGGCAATTGTTAACACTAATTGTTACAATGAGATAAATCTGAGTGCGGGGGCCAGCTTGGTTAATCAAGTCCTTGGTAATCAAGTCAGGAGGAGACTAGGACCAAGTTAAGACAGCTGTCTTCAAACCTATTTCCTTGTGTTCGGCTCCAACCATTTCCCAATTCATCCTTATTAAGAGGCAATAAGATAGAGGATCATTTATTCCCCAGCTGGGCGTTCAATGTGGTTAACATGTTTGCTATTGATTTCCATGGACTTCCTTCAAATTCCATTAATAAATCCACTGGATGCTCATCCGTCCTCTTCCAGAAAGCATGTTTCTCTCAGTTTCCTTACTCTGTTGACAAAAACATCAAGAACCATGAAAGCTCTTATTTTACATTCCTTCCTCTTTTTTTTTCCCAAAAAAAATTTAATGTTTACTTTTGGGAGAGAGCAAGAAACAGTGCATGAGCAGGGGAGGGGCAGAGAGAGAGGGAGACGCAGAATCTGAAGCAGGCTCTAGGCTCTGAGCGGGGCTCGAACCCACAAGCTGTGAGATCATGACCTGAGCTGAAGTCGGACGCTGAAACGACTGAGCCACCCAGGCGCCCCCACATTCCCTTCAGCCTAACAAACCAACTGTGGCAGTGTCACCAGTGCTGACAGAGGAAACAAGACTTGTGGGTCAGAGACGAAGGATTTTATTACACCAATAACGATAGTAAGAATGCCAGCATTTTGTTTTGCTTTGTTTTGGTTTGTTTTGCACTGGTTTCCCCAGCAGCCATTGTCACAGACTAACATGAAGAAAACCAGGTGACACTCTCACCTTTACCAGATTATATTCCAGAAGAACAACAGAAATTGTTCATAATGGAAATAAGCATGCCTCCTTTCACTGTGGAGAAAGATACCAAGTTTATTATATCAGACAGTAAGCGTGCCCACCCTTTGCTCTGGGGAAGACGCTCTCTCTGCTTTACAAAATCTCCACTGGGCAAACATTTCTGGAAAGACGGGGAAGAACAAAGGACAGCCCAGTGCTCTGAGAAACCCAGAGATTTACCTCGCAACAGTGAGCAACTGATTTCCTCTTTCTGTTTTGTTCAGATAATTTGCTTTTGGCATCAAAAGTGTCATTCTATGGAAGAAGAAAAAAAACTACAACAGCTTTTAGGTTAAAAGTATCTGTTTGGTCAAGTTCTTTTTCTGTGTTCTGAAAAATGAGGTGATTGATATTTTTACAAGTGCAAAACTTTTGATAGGACATGGAAGAGGTGATTAGTGATGGAAAAACAAGAATCTAGAAGGTAAAGCAAGCTGAATCATAACTAGATGTGAGTATCAAATGTACATTGTGTAAGAACATTGAAATGGATTTCCATCTGTATTCTCAATACACAGAAAGTCCCACAGAACATCATACCCCACATTAACACTTGTAACTACTAATTTCCTATGTTATTCTAACTGAAATAAGTTATTGAATGTTTTATTTTGGAAATAAAATGATAGTCCAATTAAAACTTTAGAAGCTAGATTTTATAAGCACAAAAGCAGATATTTTGGGTAGTAATTGCTTTTCAAGCCATTTT
Source organism: Panthera tigris (assembly GCF_018350195.1). Taxonomy (NCBI): domain Eukaryota; kingdom Metazoa; phylum Chordata; class Mammalia; order Carnivora; family Felidae; genus Panthera; species Panthera tigris. Next base: position 67,211,105 of record NC_056661.1, read on the forward strand.
TAGACCTATGATATGGTTGCTCCTTCCAATGCATTTTCCATTGTTTTCTCTTTCACCTCTGAGCTAGAAGGCTGATCTGTATGGATTGTAGAAACTGGCTGATTTACCCTCTGGCTGTTGGCTTAGTTCAGCCAATGGGACTTAATGGCCATAGGTGGAAGATCATTTGGAGAGAGAGGTTTGGGTAATATTTACTTTTCTGGTTTATTCCTTGTGAGTCATAGCCTCGCAATACTTGTGTTTCTCTATTTGAAGACCACGTTTTTTTTTTGTTTTGTTTTGTTTTTGTTTTAACTTTATTTATTTAGTTAGTTTGAGAGAGAGAAAAAGAAAGAGAGAGAGAGAGAGAGCGCACACAGTCAAGTGAGGGAGGGGCTGAGAGAGAGAGAGAATTAAGCGCAGAGGCTGACACAGGGGCCTGATCTCATGAACTGTGAGGTCATGACCTGAGCCAAAAATCAAGAGTTGAACACTTAACCGACTGAACCAGCCATGCAGCCCTGAAGATCCTGGCTCTTGTCTGGTGGCCTCTTACACAGTAACCAGTGGTTCCCATCATCATTCTACTTGCCATTTATGTTTAGCAACAGAAACAGCTTTCTGATTTTGTTATCCCTGGAGTGTTTAGCCATGTGTTTATGAATAACCATTGGTTTAAATGCTTATCAACTTCCCAAGTGAATAAGCCATCTCTTTCTTTCCAGCAACCTTTCCATGGTATACAGATAGTAGCAGGCAAAAAAAAAAAAAAAAAAAAAAAGCTAACAAAATTGTAATGACTTTTAATTTGGTTTTTACTAATCCCTTCATGGAATTGTCCATTCCTAAAGCTCTGTTGTGCATGTAATTTCATTTCTTATATCTCCCCACTCACTATTTGGGGATTTGGATTTAGTGATCCCAATAAATCAGTTAGCACTTAATCATCTGCATTCCAAACTCTGAAAGTGTGATATAATGATTTCCTCTAAAGCTGTGCCCATTCTGGTGAATACAGAGCTTTCTAAAAATATTGCTTGACTGGAATGAAGGCAGAAAAACAGGAGAGTAGGCAGCTCCAAGTTCTATCCCCAACAGAAGTATCAAAACACAACCAGATGTTGTCTGAAGCAACTTCACAAACTCTCTAGAAAACAGTCAAAGGGGTTCAGAAACTAAATAAATGGGACACTGAGAAGAAGTCATCTTTAAAATGGCAGGAAAGTTTATGACGTTTGCCTCACCCCTTTCCAGTGGCATGTAGGTCATGGTGTGGAGCAAGTGGCAGGCCAGTTTCCAGTACCTCTCCCCCCTTGAACCAGGGGAAACAGAGAAGAACAATGTGGCTCATCCAAAAGATCGAGATAAATTAACAGAAACCATCCCAGAGGAAGTCCAGGCATTAAACTTATTAGACAAAGACCTTAAAACAATTGTCTTAAATTTGCTCAAAGAGCTAAGGAAAAATAGGGGAAGTAAAGGAACTAAAGGAAATCAGGGGAAAAAAATGTATGAAAAAATGAGAATATCAACAAAGTGATAGAAATTATAAGGAGAAACAGCACAAATTTTGTTTTGTTTTATTTTATTTTTTTCAGAGAGAAAGAAAGAGCATGAGCTGAAGAGAAGGGCAGAGGGACAGAGAGATAATCTTAAGCAGACTCCACACTCAGCATGGAGCCCAATACGGGACTCAATCCCACAACACTGGAATCATGACCTTCAGACACTCACCCAACTGAGCCACCCAGGCACCCCAAAACTCAACACAAATTTTAAAGCTGAAAAATACAATAACTGAAATGAAAACTTTGCAACAGTGTTACAGCAGCAGATTGGAGCAGACTGAAAAAAGAATCAGGACCCTTGAAGATGGGACATTGAAATGAATAAATGTGAGCAGCAGTAGGAAAAAGGAATGAAAGAAATTGGGCAGAGCCTGCTTTCATCTTTTTGGGTTGCTATAACAGAATGTCACAAACTGAGTGGCTTAAAGCAACAGACATTGCTTTCTCACAGTTCTGGAGGCTGGAAGTCCAAGTTCAGGGTGCCAGCATGGTGGGGTAAGGGTTGATTTCCTGGTTCACTGCCAGTGCTTTCTCACCGTGTCTGCTCATGTGGCAGAAGAGGCTAGGGAGCTCTGTGTGGTCTCTTATAAGAACACTAATATTCATGAGAGCTCAACCCTCCTGATGATTATCATCCAAAGGTTCCACCTTCTAACATGATCAATTAGGGAGGCAGAAATATTCAGGTCATAGTAGAGCCTAGGGAACTTGTGGGACAAAATCAAGTAAACTGACATATACATAACTGGAAACCCAAAAGTAAAGAAAGAGAGAAAGGAACAGAAAGATTATTTAAAGGGAAAAAATGTCCAAAACCTTCCCAAATTTGAACAAAGATATGGAGGTACAAATACAAGAAACTCATTGAACTCCAAGTAGGATAAACTCAGAGTCAACCAAGATACGTGGTCATCAAAGTACCAAAAATCAAAGACGATGAGAGGATATTGATAGCAGTGAGAGAAAGACCACTCGCCACTTCAAGACATCCTCGGTAAGACTGTCAAATGATTTCTCAGGTTTCACAGGTTGACAGAGAGGAATTGTGCTCTACGGGTGAATTAATTATACCCAGAGCCTCACCCATATTTGAGTTAGATTATTTAAAAGGTTGGATTTGGAACTTTTGAGCTGATGAGATTTATATGAAATTTTGGACTTTGGCTTGATAATGGAGGGTTTGAGCCTTTGGGTGACGTTGGGATGGGGTGTGGGACAGAATAATCTTTGGAGACCACACAGCAGACTGTGATAAGATAAAGAGCCCTTGCAACATGTCCGTGCTCTAATCTCCAGAATCTGTGAATTGATAACCTATATGAACATTCCAGATGTGATTGGATTGAGAATTTTAAAGAGAATTGTCCTGGAATCTGTGTTGGCAGAGTATAATCACAAGAGCCCTTATTAGAGGTGCACCTGAGAGTTAGAGTCAGAGAAGAAGATGTGACAAAGACAAGCCAGAGCGATGTTTTTGAGCTCAAGAACAAGGAAATCCCCTAGAAATTGAAAAAGCAAGGCACAGATTTTCTTCTAGGTCCTCCAGGAGGAATGAAGTCCTGTGAATCACTCAATTTTAGCTGAGAGAGACACATTTTAAACTTTTAACCTCCTTAGCTATATTATGGCAAGTTTGTATTGTTTGAAACAAGGAAGTTTGTGATATGTGACAATTTGTGGCATCAGCAATAGGAAATTAACAGAAACGGCATGTCTGCATTATCTCAAAATAAAAAGTTAAAAAAAGCATATATTCCTACCACACAATCCAACCATTTCACTATTTGATATTTACCCCAAATAAATGGAAATATACATTTCTACAAGGACTTTGACATGGACAGTCATAGGAACTTCATTTGAATTCTTCCAAAACCATCTAAAACCACAAATCAACCAACGGCACCAAATAACTTGGTAGATTGGAAGTTCAATTAGAAAGAAAACTGTAGAGAGGAAAAACAACCCGAGCATTATTATAGCATCTTTTAATGTTAAATTCAGTCAAACTGAGTCTTGTCTTTGCTAAATTTCCTTAACACTGAGATCCATAGATAAGTCATCATCCAAGGCAGGATTGCTCATGTTTATTAATGTAGTCATTCAACAAATGGTCACTGAGGACTTCATGCATCCCAAGCACAGTGGTGAAGTTTGAACATTTAGCAGTCAACAAAATAAACAAAAATGGATATTGATATGAAGCAGACAGAAGGTAGACAATAAAATGCTTCTCCTATGAAGCAGTGGCTTGAGGATAGGATTTTCCTTTGTTCCCTCCTGGATGTCACACAGAAGCAAAAGTTGCAGTGGAAAAATAATCTGTGAACTCCATTTTCAGCTACACTGAACTGCTTTGAACTTTGAAGTTAAATTGTATGTAAGAATTGCCCAAACCGCTCGGAATGATGAAAATCCACAAATGAACAAAGCAGGGAAGAGTGGATGAATCTGCCAGCCCAAAATGTGTCATTTTGGCATAAAGACGACTTGAGCTAAAGATACTTTAAACACAGCAGGCACATGGAGAACATTCCGACCTCCCATTTTCTTCCCGAAAGCGGGAGATCAAATTCCCAAGTGAAACATGTTCTCCCTGTTCCAGGAAGAAAGGAACATTCTTATTGCCGGAGACACGGAGTGGAGGCTGAGAGAATTCTGTACAAAGACCTTGTTAAAGTAACTCCTCTTTCTGTAGCCTCGTCACATATGCACCTGCTTTTCTTCCATTGCCTCCCTTTGTTCAACCTAGTAGAGAAAAGCACTTCAGTTTTGCCACATTTCGTGGTCTTGATTTTCCTATAATGTCTCCTTAGGCTCATAAAACTAACATCAAATAAATCTGTATGCTTTCCTCCTGTTCATCTGTCTGTGTCAAATTAATTGTCATGCCCAGCCAAAGACCCTAAGAGGGGAGAGACGAAATTGTGCTTCCCTGGAAGCAGCAAGCTGCCATGTATGAGAAAAAAATAAAAACGAATCATTTTTGGCACCAGATCTTCAAAAACTCTAAAAAGACCCTGTAGCTGATGGTCTACCTCTCAATACCAAATATACACATTTTGATTTCAATAAAATCCACGACCCGGGAAAACCAGGTAGAGATAGAGCGGATAGGCTACACGAGGAAGACAAGCGATCCAAATAAATACAGAATCACAAATAGACAATTCCTAAATTCTTTGGGAGAATAAAAGAAAGGACAAGAAGAAAAAACAGAGGCTATGTTACAAAATAAATAACTGGGTGTATAATATGAAGATACGACAATGAAGGCAACTACTAGAATAAAAATACAAATCCTCTTAAACCCAGAACGCTGTGCACAAAAACGTGCCAAATGTATCTCCGTGTGAAAAAATAAAAATAAAAATGTACACAGAAATATCAAACAATAAAGCATTGCTATCATATCACTAAATATAAAAGCACTTAAATTGCCATTAAAAATGATTTTCGTTATGGGGAGCCTGAGTGGCTCAGTCAGTTAAACGACCGACTTCAGCTCAGGCTATGATTTTGCAGTTTGTGAGTTCCAGCCCCCTTGTCGGGCTCTGTGTTGACAGCTCGGAGCCTGGAACCTGCTTTGGATTCTGTGTCTCCCTCTCTTTCTGCCCCTCCCCTGCTCACACTCTCAAAAATGAGTAAACATTAAAAAAATTTTCAAAAGATGATTTTTGCTTGACTCATCATGTAAAGTCCAACTCTGTATTCTACATGAGATATTGAAATAAAACAATTTCAGAAAAACATTATTATAAAGTATTAAAACAATTCAAAAGGCAAAAACTTGTGCATGTTCATACCAGAAAATGTAAATGAAAGTTAAGCAAAAGGTTGTCATCTGAAAAACAGAAAGGTACTATTTAGAAGACACACTTTATTTTTTTAATTAAAAAAAAAATTTAACCTTCACTCATTTTTTGAGAGGCAGAGAGAGAGCATGAGCAGCGGAGGGGCAGAGAGAGAGGGAGACACAGAATCTGAAGCACAGAGCCTGATGCGGGGCTTGAACTCATGAACCGTGAGATCATGACCTGAGCTCAAGTCAGATGCTTAACCGACTGAGCCACCCGGTACCCAGAGAAGCCACACTTTAAATACATTAAAAAAAAAAATCACCTTATATGCAAAAAGTTTAAGATCAAAGTGGTAACTTAACTACACTCATGTAAGCAACAAATAACACTGCAATTTTATAAAGTAAAATTATAAAAATTAAAATGAGAAATTGAAGGAAACCTATTGAATAGAAGATATTAATATATCATATTGTTCACAGACAAAAACAAACAAGAAAAACATTTTTAGTTGTTATCTTAATAACTGAACACAAAATCTGTACCTTAGATGATGCAATAAGGGACTATTCTTTTTTTAAAAGTCCCTGGCATACTTCAAAAGTCACACATGTAGAAGGGTATGTCTTAGTCCATCAGTCCATTAGGCTGTGATAATAAAATACCAGGCTGAGTAGCTTATAAACATCACATATTTATTTCTCACAGCTCTGGAGGCTGGAAAGTGTAAGCCAGGGTTCTAGCACGGTTAGGTGAGGGCCTTTTCCTTTGTTCATAGCTGACTCCGCACTGGATCCTTCCATGGTGGGAGGATCCCTGGAGGCCATTTTATAAGGAACTATTTCTATTCATGATGGCTCCACCCTTCTGACATACACAAGTTCTGGAAAGTCCCTCCTCCTAATACCACCACCTTCGGGGTGAGGATTTCAATATGATTTTTTCAGGGAACAAACATTAAACCATTGCAGCTCAGAAATGAAATCTCATTAGTGTTGGTGAGGCGGGGGAGAAAGGGGAACCCTCTTCTACTGTTGGTGGGAACGAAAACTGGTGCAGCCACCCTGGAAAACATTATGGAAATTCCTCAAAAATTAAAAATAGAACTACTTTGGTATTCGGCAATGGCACTACTAGGTATTTACCCAAAGAACACAAAAATACTTTATGCAAAGGGATAGATGCACCCTGATGTTTACAATAGCATTATCTACAATAACCAAATTATGGAAATAGCCCAAGTGTCCAAGGACTGTTGAATGGACAAAGCAGATATGGTATGTAATGGAGTATTACTCCGCCATGAAAAAGAATGAAATTTTGCCATTTGCAACACGTGGATGGAGCTAGACAGTATTGTTTTTTTATTAAATTTTTTTTTCCACATTTATTAATTTTTGAGAGAAAGGGACCGAGTGTGGAGTGTGGGTGGGAAAGGGTTGGGGAGAGGGAGACAGAATCTGAAGCAGGCTCCAGGCTCTGAGCTGTCAGTACAGAACCTGACTCAGGGCTTGAATTCACTAGTCATGAGCTGAAGTCAGAGGCTTAACTGACTGAGCCACCCAGCTACCCCTAGAGAGTATTATGCTAAGCGAAATAAATCAGTTAGAGAAACACAGATACCATATGATTTCACTCATATGTGAAATTTAAGAAACAAAACCAATGATGGTAGGTGAAAAAACAAAGAGGCAAACCAAGAAACAGACTCTTATCTATAGAGAACAAACAGAAATATAGTACAGAAATAAAAATTAAAATTTAAAAACAAAATCAATACAAGAAAAGAAAAAAAAAAGTTCTTATGAAACGTAAGAGATTTTCTTTTAAAATAATCATAAGTCCAGGCATCTGGGTGGCTCAGTCAGTTAAGTCTTGGACTTCAGCTCAGGTCATGATCTCACTGTTCTTAGGTTCAAGCACTGCATCAGGCTCTGTGCTGACAGCTCAGAGCCTGGAGCCTGCTTTGGATTCTGTGTCTCCCATTCTCTCTGCCTCTCCCCTGCTCACACTCTCTCTCCTTCTCTCAAAAATGAATATACATTTTAAAAATGAATAAAAGAATCATAAGTCAAGAAAAAAATTAATAACAATTTTATAGAAAAAGTCAAGAAAGATGATAAATAACAGGTTATATATCCAATATGGTAGTCTATAACCAAAATAAGGCTTGGAGAAAAAATTATCTACCAAATAATAAAATAAGTGACTTAAGCATACAGGTAAAAATGTTAGGAAATGAGCAATAAAGTGAATAAAAATATAACAGAAAAATCCAATAAACAAAACACCAGAAAAAATGTTAAAAAGATCAGTAATAAATATTTATTAAAGCTTTGAAATAATATAAAATAGAAAACAAGTCTAAACATGAGAACAAAATATAAAATTTCAAATGAAAAAATAAATGTAAATACATAAACCGAGGGTTTTAAATTAGTACCTTGGCTTATCGTCATGCAAATACTTTTGAAAACCCAGCGAGAGTTTTTTATGAAACTATCACTTGCTAAAAAAAGAGAAGATCTAAAGCTGCAGAAGTAGAATATACATATATATATATATATATATATATATATATATATATATATATATGGGCGCCTGGGTGGCTCAGTTGGTTGTGTCCGATTCTTGGTTTCTGCTCAGGTCATGATTTCATGGTTTCTGAGTTTGATCTTGGTATTGGGCTCTGTGCTGATAGGGTGGAGCTTGCTTGGGGTTCTCTGTACTCCCACCTCCCACGCTGACCCTCCCCCACTTGCATTCTCTCTCTCTCTCTCTCTCTCTCTCTCTCTCTCACAATTAAATAAAATTTAAAAAAAAAGTAGAATATATATAAATGCATCATGCAATTTAACCAATATTCTAAGATCTAGGTCATAAAAAGAGCAGTAGGATTAAACTGTTTTAGAAGAGAATTTGAATAAATCATGAAAAGAAAAATTCTTTCCGGCAACCCAGTTGGGACCCCTCTCACTCTTGAGAGCTTTGTACTTTCACTCAATAAACTCTATCAGTTTCCTCACTCTCTGCTGTCCTCGAGCTTCATTCTTGGACTCCCAAGAGACAAGGACCAGCGTGCCTCCCACCCACCTGTAACACCCAGACCCCAAGGAAAGACAAACCTCTCTCCTTTTCTTTCCGAGCCTGCCAGAGACTGCTTATATCTGCTCTCTTTCTATATCTTCAATAAACTCTACTCTCACTTCAAAAACAAAACCAAAAAAAATAAATAAAACAAAAAACAACAGACTATTACAGTAGGTTTTAATCTCTCATTTTATTTCAGGATGTTTCAAAACATGTACATTTTATAAGACATACTTACAATAACGCTGATACTACAATTTTACAGGTGTTGGAAAGAAAGACAAAACGAAGGAAAGCATAGAAGCATAGATCAATTTTCCTAATAAACATAATTTCAAAATACTGGAATAAAAGGAAATAAAGAGAACCACACAGTTATGAGCAGGTGAAGTTCTTCAAAGAGTATTGGCAGTTTTGATATTAGTAAATCTGTTATTATAATATACCTAAAATCAAAGATACCTAACGATGTCCAAAGGGCTATGACAAAATTAAACAAGGATTCCTGATTTAAACCTACACCAACAGCAAAATACATAACAATAAATTTATTGTGTGGACATTGTAAAGGTCAATTAGACTTGTTTTTAACTTGATAAAATATATCTCTCAGGCTAAACACAGTACCTTGCTTAATGCGGACCCAGTGGAGGCAATCCTGTGACTAAAAATGAGAGCTGCAGGGGCGCCTGGGTGGCTCAGTCGGTTAAGCAGCCGCCTTCGGCTCAGGTCACGATCTCACAGTTTGTGAGTTCAAGCCCGGCGTCAGGCTCTGTGCTGACAGAGCCAGAAGCCTGATTCAGAATCTGTCTCCCCTCTGTCTCTGCTCCTCCCCCGCTCAGGCTCTCAGTCTGTCAAACCTGAATAAACGTTAAAAAAAAATTAAGAAAAACAATGAGAGCTGTATACCCACGCCAGTCACTGCTGTTTAATGCTCTCTGCAATCTCCAACCAATAAAACTCGGGGGGGGGGGGTGGTGAAAGGAAGAAATTGAGGTACAAAAATTACAGGAGATATAATACATTTAATTTAAAAATGAATTCAGTTAAATACTCAGAAAATAATTTACTAAAAACAGGGTACAAAATTAATCTATTTATATCTGTAGTTTTCTCAATAATAAAGTAACGACGAAATGCAAATTAGAATTCAAGAAAATGTTTAAAAAAACCTGAAGGATACAGACAAAATAAACTAAAAGACATACTTTTGCATAAAAATTGCCTAATTGTAAAGATTGAAGTTCAGTAAAATCCCAATGTAGAAACGTAGGTATCTGATCATTGGAACTAGAAAATCAAAACGTAAAATTTCTATGGAGCTATAAGCGAAAAAGAACCACCAGAGAGTTTAGAGGGGTGAAAAATATCAACGTGAGACTAATCCTGCCATTTATGAGGACATATTAATAAGCTTAATGTATCAAAAGAGGGTAGTTCCAGTGTGCACAGAGAGACTAAGACAAACCAGGTGGAGTAGAAACTCTAAAATTATGCACAATTACATATAGGACCTTATGCTATGGAAACTTTGATATGCAAAGTCATCATTCAATTAAGATGCATGGATATCTAGATAGCTATTTGAAAACAAAACAAACTTCGATTTATGTATCATAGCCTGTAACAAAATAAATTCTTGACTGGATGAGCAATTTAAATATGAAGCGTAAAACCCTCAAATTATGAAGGAAAATCTGAAAGCATTTCTTTCTGACATTAAAATGGCAGAAAAAATTTCCTTAGGGACGCAGAACTCCAGAATTCATTAAAGAAAATGTTGACCACACTGAACTAGACAACATAAGAAAAATAACAATAACAACAACAAAAAGGAACTTTTTTGTGTGTTCAAGACACCATTGACAATGTTACGATGCAGATGACAAATTAGGGGGAAGAAATAGGTTCAATGGTGTCACAAAAAGCTGTTCTCTTAACATTTCAAGAGTTCTAGGGAATGATTAGGAAGACAAATGTGCCAAAAGAAAATCAAGCAAAAGGCATTTTAAGAAAAGTTCACAAAGAGGGAAATATTCACGATATTTAAACATGAAATGATATTGATCCTTTTACATAATAAGACAAATACCTATTAAACTTCCCCAAGGACATATTTTTTACCTATGTAAAGTGAACAGTAAATTTTAAATGTTTGATAATAACTCTCTGTTGGCGAATTGTGGGCAACAATTTTTCTCATACTTTGCTTGTGGAAATAAAATTCAGTACAATACCTATAGAGAGGGAGGGGACCACAACTGTAGGTTCATTTAACCTTTAGCCTAATAATCCAACACCTAGGAGTTGTCTTTGCCTAAATTCATGAACACAAGGAAAATGACATTTTATGCAAGGTCACTTTTTCAAAACGCTGTTCCAATGGCAAAAGTTGAAAACAAATATCCTATCAAGAATCGATAGGTTAATAAATTTAGGTTGAGCCCGACAGTAGAATATGAGACTAGAAAAGGTAAAATAAGATTATGGAAACTCTGTTGTAGTGTGTGTGTGTGTGTGTGTGTGTGTGTGTGTGTGTACCCATGCAAGGACTAAAATAAATAAAAGTCAGTGATCATAAAAGAGACTAGTCAATATTATTCCTATAAACTAAGGAAAGTCAGTGGGGGCTTGAATGAATATTCTAAGATGTGAAAAAGAAAGGGAATCAAATATGATTCCTGAGTACCTGAAAAAAAAAAAAAAGGAGGTATTATTTGCAGAGTTGGAAAACACTGAAAGAGGAGAGGTTCAGAGTTGAGATCACAACATGTTAAAGGTGGTTGCCTGAGAAACATTCCCAGGAAAATAGAGTGGGCAGGTGTGTATGACATCCAAACTTAAAGAGAGAAATCTGCCTTGGAAATATGTTTTTGGATGTCCTTGGTGCTTGGAGGATATTTTAAACATCTGAGAATGTATGAGTTCACTGAAGGACTGAACTGTGGGTTGTGAGTCATGGATTTCCACGAGCTGTGAGTTTAGGAAGATGAGCAGGAACCAGCAAAAGTAAGAGGAAGCCAGTGCAGAAAAAATGTAGAAAAATGTAGAAAAAAACACCAGGATAAAGTGATACCACAGAAGCTGTGTGAAGAAGGTCTTTCAAGGAGGAGAGGGGAATCTGGGGATGAGAATTGATTATTAGATTTAAACGACAACAGTTATTGGGGACATTATCGTAAGTGGTTTCAGTTGGCTCTTCTGAGACTTGAGTGAAATGGTTTCAAGAGAAAATGAGAGCAAGGGAAAGTCCAGAGAGTTCGTTAGACCATCCTCAGTAGGTGGTCGGCTGTAGATACAAAAAATGGGGCTGGAGCTGGTGAAGGAGGCGTAGTCAAGACGATTTATATATATATATATATATATATATATATATATATATATGTATTTATTTTTGAGAGACAGAGAGAGACAGAGCACAAGTGGGAGAGGGGCAGAGAGAGGGAGACACAGAATTCGAAACAGGCTCCAGGCTCTGAGCTGTCAGCACAGAGCCCCATGAGGGGCTCAAACCCACGAACCGAGAGATCATGACCTGAGCCGAAGTCGGAAGCTTAACCGACTGAGCCACCCAGGCAAGGTGATATCACCCAAGGTGATATTTTTAAATTAATTTTTTTTAAAAAACTATTAGCAGCATGTTTACATGTAGACAAAAATGAATCAGTGGAAGGGGAAAAAAAAGGGGATGTAAGAGCGAAAGCCATCTGGTTTGAATCTTGTCCTTGAGTGGAGTAGCTGGCACGTTATCCCGCCCTTGAGTCAAGTGGAGAGGTGACTCTTAGGAACATAAGGGGTGCACCCAAAGAAGCAGAAGGGCCCTGTGAGGACTAGTTACATTCATATAAGAAAAAGCAAAGTTAGCCTCTAAAAGGGCAAAGAGGAGGAAGGTGCTTACCGTTATTATTTTGCTTTTTTTCCATATGATTTATGGAAAATATACTCCAATTTTAATAAAAATATAACGATTTTCAAGGTGAGAATTGCATTGCGAAATAAAGTCACGCATGGTTAGATCATTGACCTTTTCTTCTTCTTTTTTAACCACTCATCAGAATTTATCTTCCCAAACTCTTACACTTGGTCTCTTCCTCCAAGTAGCTACTTATTTTCAAGTGCAACCCACCCATCGGTATAATTCCACTTGAATTAAGAGCCCACCACTCTTGGTTAGCTTTTACACTTAAAATAATCATTTTTATAATGTTCAAATTATCTTTACTGGGCCCGTTAATAAAAGACACTGTCAGCGTGCTGTGTTCTATTCTTCTGGGCACGTGGCATGTAGCGTGTCACTAACAACAGTCACATTATATGTGAGTGAGCCCCTATTCCAGCCAACACCGCCCCCCGCCATCCTTGCCTTTTCTCCCTCCCCCTCTGTTGAATATTTCTTAATCTTTCCGCAGAGGTATTCTTTTCCAGCCAAGTAAGACCCTTTGCCAAGAACCGTATCTCAATGGTCATATTTCACAGAAAACAGACGAGAACTCTGCGCCTCATTGAATAAGTCCTGATTCTTCTATTCTCACAACAGTATGTTTTGGCTCTCTTAGCAAAGGATTGTTTTCCCTTCAAGAACATGTTGCTCAGCAGTGTGGCTTACATGGACTCCAGAAAGGCAGACAGACAGATAGACACAGCATCGGTGTAAACATGACAGAGGAGAAGCTGAAAAGGAAAGACATAGAAAAAGTCATTTCATTTAATGTTTAGCCAACCTGGCTCAAGTTCTGAGTCAGAGAATTCAAAGCCCAAGTCGAAAATCATGTGACCTGAGCGCTACATTTGTTATTTTAGTTCATGTATTTTCACCTGATACAGACATTAAATGTGACAATTTCCTAGAAGAAAGAATGTGACTGAGAATATTGGCTGTTTTTATAAACCCTGCGCCATCGTTTTGGGTTCAAAATACAGGTTGCGTTATCTTTGTCTTTCTAAGTAACAGTTACAATGCTCTATGTTTTAGAATACCAGAGAATTGAGAATAGCATTTCAATACATTTTAATACTTAAAAGCATCAATGTCTTTAAGACGTATATAAATGCAACGTAAATTTCATTTCCCTATTTTGTGTATTTCTGTTTAGTCCCTGGAGGAATAAACACTATTTCAACTTTGTCCATTCTCAAATATCTGTGTGGTTTATTTCTTTTATTTTTTTAACGTTTATTTATTTTTGAGACAGAGACAGAGCATGAGTGGAGGAGGGGCACAGAGAGAGGGAGACACAGAATCCGAAGCAGGGTCCAGACTCTGAGCTGTCAGCACAGCGCCCGATGTGGGGCTCAAACTCATGAACCGTGAGATCATGACCTGAGCTGAAGTTGGACACTCAACCAACTGAGCCACCCAGGAACCCCCAGTGTGGTTTATTTCTAAATATAAAATACCTGTCGGGAGGCACCTGGGTGCCCAGGTGGTTGGTTAAATGACCGACTCTTGATTTCAACTCAGATCATGATCTTACCATTTGTGAGTTTGAACCTTGGGTCCAGGCTCTGCCCTGACAGCGCAAAGCCCGTGGGGGATTCTGTCTCTACCCCTCTCTCTGGCCCTCTTCTGCATGTCTGTGTGGGCTCTCTCTCTCTTTCAAAATAAATAAACTTAAAAAAAAAATACCTCTCCGAACACTTAGTTCCCTGTGATAATGCTTATTTTTACTCTTCATTGTATTTTTAACAATGTCACCTATTATCTGCGTCATTTACCATCAAGGAGTTATGCATATGAAAATGGAAGCTATGCATGTACAAGTCTCCATGAAGACAAGAATTGTTATGGCTTGTTGTAGTTTTTCCTAAAACTAAGGGAGGTTTGGCTCCCTCCCTCTCTAACTTTTTTTTTCCCTTCCCCTCCCCCATGGTCTTCTGTTAAGTTTCTCAGGATCCACATAAGAGTGAAAACATATGGTATCTGTCTTTCTCTGTATGGCTTATTTCACTTAGCATAACACTCTCCAGTTCCATCCATGTTGCTACAAAGGGCCATATTTCATTCTTTCTCATTGCCATGTAGTACTCCATTGTGTATATAAACCACAATTTTTTTTATCCATTCATCAGTTGATGGATATTTAGGCTCTTTCCATAATTTGGCTATTGTTGAGAGTGCTGCTATAAACATTGGGGTACAAGCGCCCCTCTGCATCAGTACTCCTGTAAACCTTGGGTAAATTCCTAGCAGTGCTATTGCTGGGTCATAGGGTAGGTCTATTTTTAATTTTCTGAGGAACCTCCACACTGCTTTCCAGAGCGGCTACACCAATTTGCATTCCCACCAACAGTGCAAGAGGGTTCCCGTTTCTCCACATCCTCTCCAGCATCTATAGTCTCCTGATTTCTTCATTTTGGCAACTCTGACTGGCGTGAGGTGATATCTGAGTGTGGTTTTGATTTGTATTTCCCTGATGAGGAGCGACGTTGAACATCTTTTCATGTGCCTGTTGGCCATCTGGATGTCTTCTTTAGAGAAGTGTCTATTCATGTTTTCTGCCCATTTCTTCACTGGGTTATTTGTTTTCCGGGTGTGGAGTTTGGTGAGCTCTTTATAGATTTTGGATCCTAGCCCTTTGTCCGATATGTCATTTGCAAATATCTTTTCCCATTCCGTTGGTTGCCTTTTAGTTTTGTTGGTTGTTTCCTTTGCTGTGCAGAAGCTTTTTATCTTCATAAGGTCCCAGTAATTCATTTTTGCTTTTAATTCCCTTGCCTTTGGGGATGTGTCGAGTAAGAGATTGCTACGGCTGAGGTCAGAGAGGTCTTTTCCTGCTTTCTCCTCTAGGGTTTTGATGGTTTCCTGTCTCACATTCAGGTCCTTTATCCATTTTGAGTTTATTTTTGTGAATGGTGTGGGAAAGTGGTCTAGTTTCAATCTTCTGCATGTTGCTGTCCAGTTCTCCCAGCACCATTTGTTGAAGAGACTGTCTTTTTTCCATTGGATATTCTTTCCTACTTTGTCAAAGATTAGTTGGCCATACGTTTGTGGGTCTAGTTCTGGGGTTTCTATTCTATTCCATTGGTCTATGTGTCTGTTTTTTGGAATTAGCACATATTCTGTTCAGTGACCTGGCAGAAATCCCTTCCATGCTTTCTAGACGGTAAGATCAGAGTCCATTTAATCCATACAGAAGCAGCAATAGTTTGTATTTCCATAAAGATATCTCTGGATCCCAGAATCTCTTCATCCACATCCAAAACCATATACCCTTAACAGACTCGGTTTTACCAGAAGGGAAGGAGAGACATATGGAAGCCTGGACCCCTAGAGGAACTCCACTGAATTCATCTGGGTGGCCTGGGCTTTCATCCAGTTTAGGATGCCTTCTGAGGAATCTAGTCTGTGTTTGGTTGGATTAGAGCAATGAGATAAATTTTCAACAAGAACAGAGGATAATAAATAGATGTGCTCAATATGATCACAGAGAATCCAAGAGAGAGTAGAAAGACTGAGGAATTGAGAAGTTGAGCAGTGACCCTGAGGCAGCTACCTGCGGGGCATAAAACAAGCACAACAAACTCAAAGTCAGCTGAGTTTGAATTCCTGAGTGTCACTTACCCTTTACTCTTTGGCAAGTGTCTTAACCTGTCTCGGAATCACTTTCTTTAGCTACAAATAAGGAAATACTAGGTTTTTTTTCCCCCTCTGTTTACTGGTTTCTCCCAATATTTTTTTACTACAGAGTTCTGTACTTTTGTAAGTAAAAACCTTCTCCATTTTAAAAATTATTCCTGGGGCGCATGGTTGGCTCAGTCGGTTAAGCGTCCGACTTCGGCTCGGGTCATGATCTCATGGTTTGTGGTTCGAGCCCCGCGTCAGGCTCTGTGCTGACAGCTTGGAGCCTGGAGCCTGCTTCCGATTCTGTGTCTCCCTCTCTCTCTGCCCCTTCTCCACCCACACTCTATCTTTCTCTCCAAAATAAATAAACATGGAAAAAATATTCCTATATAATTTGATATTTTTTGTCAACGATTCACCTAAGGATTTCTTTTTAATATCATAGTTTTGAGTTTTTAATGATTTAGTTTGTAAGAAGTTTAGCATGGTTACTGGGGGAAAATAAAACATATTTCTTTGTTTTTTAATTCCAGATCGTTCGTTGTGTCTGAAGTAAACGTGATAAACTTTCCACTAACAAAAACAATATTGACAAAAGCGATGTACAGTTGTATGTGTCAACTAGAACACAAGCTTTCTGAGAAGAGAAATCTTGGCTCATGCTGTAACTACAGCGCTTAAAGCAGGGACAAGCACGTAGTAGGGGCCCGGTAAATATTTATGGCACGAAGAAAAGAATTTGCTTATGTGAAGGATCCACCCATCTGTTTTTGGCACGCATCTGTGTTGGAGCAAAGAGGTTTCGGAGACAAATTATGCAGATGTTGACATTTGGCATTAAGAACTCGGCCAAAACAGGGAGTGACTGAGTCCTCGGGGATGGCAGGGTGGAGGGTTGCAGAGATTATGTGCCACAGAAATAACTTGCATCTACATCCCCGAAGAGACTCAGGCCAGCTGTCAGTTTTGGCTGCAGTGACAAATACCAACATGTTCGAGTCTAGTCACAGCTCTGGCAACCACACATCTCTCTCTCTCTCTCTCTCTCTCTCTGTTTCCCTCTCTGCCTCTGTGTCTGTCTTCTTCTTTCCTCCCTTGGCCTTCCTCTACTTCTCTCTTTCCCCTTCCCTTCCTTCCTTCCTCCCTTCCTCCCTTCCTCCCTCCCTGCCTTCCTTCTTCTTTCTTTCCTTCCTTATTCCTTCCTTCCTTCCTTCCTTCCTTCCTTCCTTCCTTCCTTCTTTCTTCCCATCCTCCCTTCCTTCCTCCCTTCCTTCCTCCCTCCCTCCCTTCCTTCCTCCCTTCCTTCCTTCCTTCCTTCCTTCCTCCCTTCCTTCTCCGTCTCAACTCTCTAAATAAAAATAAAATAGAAGACACCTAGCTGAGAGACATTTTTAGCTGATATTATTAAAGCAGGGAATTGAAGATGTGTGCATATGGTACAGCTGTTTGGTCCATCAGAAAACTGATGAAAGATTCACGCCAAGCAACCCTGGAGGGCCGGCCCCTATCTTGGAACACTGTCTACTATGTCCCACATGCCCCTGACAAGGATGAGGCAAATCAGCCTCATGTTAACCCTTCAGGCCACCCGGCAGGGGAAATGCATGTGCTACAACACCGATTTCCTGAGGACATTTTCGTGCCTAGTTCTCTAGAAGGACAATGAGCAAACGGGCTTCAGGATTCTGTCTTATTGACAACTGTGTGTAGATTATTTGATGCAGCTTTCAAGCTTTTGGTTTTGGCAGCTACAGAATCTTGGGACGAGTCTCCCTCAAACCATCCCTACCTCACAAAGAAATCATGGCGTGAAAAGTAAAAGTAAATTCCATGTTTCAAAGGTACATGTTGTGGAGACCACAAGGGCATGGAGGCCACACCAGCTTGGGTGTCAGTGAAAATGGCCTGAAAGAGGAAACAAACAAACAAACCCTAAACATCCTCCCAGGAGGAGGGTTTTTTTTTTTTTTTTCTCCTAGCAATGACATTCACAGAGGGTGTCCTTGCATGTTTACTCATGACAACCCAGTCTGTAACCCACAGCATAAGCCTTCCCAACCACAAGGGGGGAAAATATCTACACAAGTAACTACACAAAGAGAGCCAGGCCCCAGGCAGACTAAATTTTGAGTGGTTTCACTGTTAAACATCAAAACAGGGCATAGGGGCCCCTGGGTGGGTCAGTCTGTTGAGCGTCTGACTTCGGCTCAGGTCATGATCTCAGGGTTTGTGAGTTCGAGCCCCATGTCCGGCTCTGTGCTGACAGCTCCGAGCCTGGAGCCTGCTTCGGATTCTGTGTCTCCCCCTCTCTCTACCCCTCCCTGCTCACACTCCATCACATACACACACTCTCTCTCTCTCTTAAAAATAAGCATTAAAAGAAAACACAAAACAACAATAACAACAACAGCAAAACCCAGACCTTAACCATACATGCTTTATATTGTGGTTTTCTGAGACTCTGTAAGGAAGGGTATTCTCACATACTGTTTTAATGTTTATTTCTTTTTGAGAGAGATAGACAGACATAGAGACAGAGACAGGGCTTGAGCAGGGGAGGGGCAGAGAGAGAAGGAGATAGAATCCAAAGCAGGCTCCAGGCTCTGAGCTGTCAGCACAGACCCTGGCACAGGGCTTGAACTCACAGACTGCGAGATCATAACCGGAGGCAAAGTTGGACGATTAACCGACTGAGCCACCCCAGTGCCCCTCACATACTGTTTTAATCAGAAAAAAATGTACACCATTGCTCTCCCATCTTATGGTTTCATTTCTACGAAGTTTTTACAATAGAGAAAAAATAGAAAACATAATAAAGATTATTCTAGGATTATATAGTCATGTATGCTCTCCCTTAATTACATAAATTTTGTTTCTCCATTTAGTATACATCCATGATTTCTGATGCAAAAAAAAAAAGTTTCCATGTAATATATACTTTTTTAAAAGGATTTCAAAATGATCATTCCTCACATTTTGCAAGCCTGTCTATCTATCTATCTATCTATCTATCTACCTATCCATCTATCTATAGATCTATTTCAGGTGCTTAATTTAATACAGGTTTTGTGGTCAAATACTTTTGACCCAAGGATTTTGAATAGGAAGTTGAACCCAGGACTTCTCCTGATTTCATGCTTCACAATTCACCCCTAAATCAAAATCTAGCAAAATAGATTTAACAGTTTTTACACTTTCCTCTTTAGAAGTCATGAAAATTCAGTGATGTGCTTTGTTTTAATGCATCCTAGCAATTTGATCATTGGATTTCACAGACTTTTAATTGTCCATCATTTAATGTAAAACCTCTCATGCTTAATCATCACATGCAGGTTTGATTTGTTTGATAGAATCGTATTAATATTAGAAGAATATTACAACTTCAAGATACTGTTCTTACAAGAAAGCTAATTAGTTTGAGCTACAGAATAAATAATTAATTATGTGGCTAGTGAAGCAACTATCTAAAGATGAAAACCAGCATGTCATTGACATTTCCTTTTGGCAAACTCACTAAAGATTGACAAGAACTGAAACTTTTCTTCCAAATATGGTATATATATATTTTTTTCTTAGTGTGATGGTCTTTTTTCAAAGAGAATGTTGAAGATTTTTTTTGTTGTTTGTAATTATGGATTTTCAGAGGCTTTGTATCAGTATTGTGATTAAGTTAATCTGTCTACATGAATAGAATGTATTGTGCAGTCTATTGAAAACCATTTTTTTTTAGCACTAGGGGCTAGATGTGAAATATCATTTAGACAGGAACTAATGAAATTATCCTTATCTGAATGCCTTAAAGGAGATAAGGAAATAAATGTCAATTCTGCTATTTCTATAAAAGGCAACAAGTCACAGTACTCAACACATAATCAAAAGAAACATTTAAAATAATCTCTGTGGTCTAATTAAAAGTTCAATTAAGGAAACTATAATGATCTTCACTGATGAACTTTTACAAAAGACACATTTTAATGGATAAGTTTTACTCTGAAAAAAAGTATAATAAAGCATCACAATGTCAGTAGCAGTCCATTTGCCACCGAAATGCTTTTGATGGCAGTTTTTATTTTATTGCCATTTCTAAAAAAAATCTAGATAAGGATCCACAAAGCTTACAGCAAGCTGTGAGAATTCTTTGGAGGGCAGCTCTGTGCTGATTTGTTTTGCAGAACCAAAATGCACCTTCCGTTTGTCCGTACTGTGTCCTAGAAGGCACTGGTTTGGGGACATAATTAATGTCCTGGGAGGTACCACTAATACAGGTAAAAACAAAAATTCAGAAAAGAAAAAAGAAAAAAAGAAAAGAAAAGAGAGAGAGAGAAAGAGGGAAGGAAGGAAGGAAGGAAGGAAGGAAAGATTTCCTCTACATCAGGTTTTATGAACAGGCATTGTGCTTCCAAATCTCATGTTTCCACCATTTTAGCTGATTTCACATCATTTCTAAAAGTTATGGAGGACAGTTATAACATTATTGTTCGTAATATGTAAATACAACAACTACTACCACAACATCAGCAACGGTGCAGCTCAGGATTATTGGCCTTAAAGGTCAAAGAGCCAGTTATTTCACCAGCAAAATGGGTGTATTTGGGAACAGCAAAGGAACTGCAGCTTGAGACATGCAAGCCTTGGCAGCCACGTTCAAGTCCAGAGATCAGAGAAGAGCAACATGATACAGAAAAAAGGATGATGGAAGGAGTTGCTCTGAACAGAAGTCCGTTGGAAGAAACAAGAGTTCAGGGTAGTGATGGTTTCTCATGGACACAGTTGCAGAATTTTCTTATTGGCTAGGCTTATTGCTGGGTGAGGAGAAAAACTTCCTCCTGCATGGGTGGTAATGTAAGCCACTCCCTGTGGGAAATGTAAGGTAAGTCTCTTCTTGTTGGGTCTGCAGTTGACCATGAGTAGTAGGCAGGAATGCTCCCCATCTTACCTCCCAAATACATTTTAAAGGAGGCTTCTTTGATCAGTTTCACAGCGGTTTACACTATATCACAAAGTAAATCATGAAAAAAAAAAAAGATGATAAAAACCAGACTCTCCCTTTGACTTATATGGGCTGCGTCCTTTCTACTTCATAAACTGCCTCAATGCAAGAAGCCGCAAGTTGGTTTCTAAGTGGTCTTACAGCTTTGAGAGATATTTAGGAAGCTCCATTAGCTGGTGACTGAAACCACAGCTAAATCCACAGATGGTGTCATTTTCCAGTGACTTTCTTGCTTTGGAAGCATCCTGAAGTGTTACATCTATTCTGAAGGTATATGTGAATTTTCATGGGATCGTAGGTCCCACTGATAGGGGTGAGAAATCAATGGAAAGGATTTGGGGGACCAGAAGGGTCCCCTTGTCCCAGGGGCTTTGTATATTCATGAAGAAGAGCACCAAAGTGGAAGGAGGAGGTTATCAGGATGGTAACACAATTGTAGAGGAATTTACAGTTTACAGACCTAGGTCACTTCTATCATAACATTTGACCGTCAAAACAAACTAGGGTGATAGACACCATTATTCTCAGTTTAGAGAGGAAAATCTGGAGGCTCCGAAAAATGCAATTAACTCCCCCAAGGTCAGAGAGCTAGAGCAGGGGAAGCCAGGATTCCAATCCAAGTCTACCGGCTCCCGTAGACTGTCTTACAGATTGTTGCATACAGCTGCTGGACACGTGTAAGCAAGCAGTTCCAAGAGTGTAAACATGCACACGTGTGCAGTGGCCACTTACACCCACCCATTTACACTGAAAATGCCTCGCCATCATTTGAATGTCAACATTTCATAACAAGTTGAGCTTTGCTTCCTTACTAGAATTAGACAAATTTGCTTCCATATCCCCCTTGCCTGTCTCCCAAGCTCCTCCTGCAATCAAGGCTGCTTTCTTAGGTTGATGAAAGCTGGCACTTGCCTTCGGTTGGGGAATGTCTTGGTGCTTTTGTGTTGACTTGTAGAAGTTCTTTATATATTTTGGATACTAACCCTTTATCAGACATGTCATGTGCAAATACTTTCTCCCATTTAGTAAGTTCCCTTCTAGCTCTGTCAACTGTTTCCTTTACCATGCAGAAGCTTTTTATTATTATTATTATTATTATTATTATTATTATTATTTTAATGAAGCCCCAATAGTTTATTTTGCTTTTGTCTCCCTTGCCATGTGAGACATATCTAGAAAAATGTTGCTGTGGCTGATGTCAGAAAAATTACTGCCTGTGCTCTCGTCTAGGATTTTTATGATTTCACGTCTCACATTTAAGTTCTTAATCCATTTTGAATTAATTTATTTTTGTATATGGTGTAAGAAGGTGGTCCAATTTCATTCTTTTGCATGTGGCTGTCCAGTTTTCCCATCACCATTTGTTGAAAAGACTTTCTTTTTCCCATTGCATATTCTTGCTTTCTTTGTTGAAGATTAATTGACCACATGATCATGAGTTTATTTCTGCGTTTTCTATCTGTTCCATTGATCTATGTGTGTATTTTTTATACCGTACAGTTTTGATGACCACAGCTCTGTAGTATCTTAAAATATGGGATTGTGATACCTCCAGTTTTGTTCTTCTTTTTCCAAAATTGCTTTGGCTATTTAAGCTGCTTTGTGATTCCATACAAATTTTGGGTGTATCCATTCCAGTTTTGTGAAAAGTGACGTTGGTATTTTGATAGATAGTGAATCAAATCTGTAGATTGCTTTGGGTAATATGGACATTTTAACAATATTTGTTCTTCCAACCCATAAACATGAAATATCTTTCCACCTGTGTCATTTTCAATTCTTCCATCAGGTTTATAGTTTTCAGAGTACAGGTCTTTCATTGCCCCGTGTTTTATTATTTTTATTCATATGAGAGTCATGATTTTTATCTCTTTAAAAATATTATCCTTTGGCAACAAACTTTGCCATTTATTTTCCTTTAAATACCTCAAATCTCTGAAAAGAGGCAGTCTATAAGCACAATGTGAGCAAATATGGGATCATCAGGTAGAGAACAACAGATAACCCAGTAGCAGAGGAAGGATTCATTAAACTGAAATTTGAGAAATTTTTAAAACATGCAAAGAGAAGGACAATGTTTGGTTTGTTTAAAAGAAAAGTAGTTTCTGTGTATTCTGGAAGGGCTTGTAATTATTTGGCAGAGAATACTTTCATAGGACTGTGTTTTAAGCATTAGTTTTCCCTCTTCACTACCCCCACACCCATCCACATCCACAACAATCTGATACTGTTGGTCAAGCCAAGGGAAGAAAGGAGGGTGCAGGGAAGTTAAATGCTCATAAGCTTTATGGCCACCACCTCTTGGATACGTAGACTCGACCCAGTTCTGTAGGACAGAATGGACGGGGACGGTTGAATCCTAAGACTGTAATTCTTTGTAAGTCCTCTTTCTTCAGAGACAATGTAATGTCTACAGCAATCACAGGGCTGCAGAGGAGACATACTAAGCTCAAAATTGGCAAAGTATGAATGCATCTTCGGACAGACAGGCCTATAGCTATTCCAGTGGGCATCCCACTTACCCATCATTCTAGACTGAGCAATGTGTCCCCCTTCAGGGAAATTTTGGGTAGTACCATATTGTTTATTAGATTTCATTGGGGAGTGACAGAGCAAACCAATCTTTACCCTTGAAAACTCATTACCACTAGGCCACACTGGCCTGCAACGGTGTCCAGTGATGCCCCAGAAAAAGGTAGGGTGGAAATCTAAATTCTATGTGGAATTTTTCTTTCGTTGTGTGACTTAGTTCGCTTAAGGACCCTCAAGGTCCATCCCTGTTGTCACAAATGGCAAGACTTCTTCTTATCTTATAATTTACATTTTTACCTGAGTGTAGGTGACACGCAATGTTGCATTGGTTTCAGGCGTGCAACATAGTGATTCAGCATCTCTATACATTGTGCTGTGCTCGTTACAATTGTACCTATTATGTGTCACCGTATAATGCTAGTACAATTTCATTCACTATTTTCCCTCTGCTGTAATTTTTGTCCCCATGACTTATTCGTTCCATAACTGGAAGCCTGTCTCTCCCATTCCCCTTCCCTCTGGCAGCCATAAGTTTCTTCTCTGTATTTATAGGTTTGAATCTGCTTTTTGTTTGTTTGTTTATTTGTTTTGTTTTTAGATTTCATTTATGCGTGAAATCATATGGTATTTGTCTTTCTTAGTTCCACTTATATGACTTCACATAATACCCTCTAGGTCCATCCCTATTGTCATAAATGGCAAGATCTCATCCTGTCATACGCCTGCATTATATTCCATTTTATATATTTAAACACACACACACACACACACACACACACATGCACTTCCTTATCCATTCATCTAATCATGGATATTTAGGTTGCTTCCATATTTTGGCTCTTGTAAATAAAGCTGCAATAAATATAAGGGTAACAACTTTACCTATATGTGGAATCTAAAAAACAAAACAAAAGCAGAACTCGACTCAAATGCAGAGAACAAACTGGTAGTTGCCAGAAGGGAGGATTGGGGGATGGGCAAAATAGGCAAAGGGGATTAAGAGATACGAACTTGCTGTTATAAAATAAATGAGTCACAGGGATAAAAAGTATGGCATAGGAAAGACAGTCAATAACATTGTAACAACTTTGTGTGGTGACAGATGTAGCTACACTTGTCACAGGGACCAGTGCCTAAGGTATAGGATTGTCCAATCATGATGTTATATACCTGAAACTGACTTGGCCTTGTATTTCAACTGTAAAGAAAAAATAAAAAGGAAAAAACAAAAAAGAAATAAATATGTGGGATTACTGTTGAAGATGAAGTTTGCAGATCGAAAGTACCAGACCAGAGGATTTGTATTTTATTTATCTGGCTGTCTTAAACAGATTTGAAGCAGGGCCTTGAAATAGATTTTTGTTTGTTTTCTTCTTTTAATCACAATAACTATATCAACACTGTGAAACCCGGCTAGGTGGAGGAAAGATCATGACAAAGAAAACTGGAACGTTCTATACAAGTAATTTTTTTAGATAAGAGTTTCTTTTGTGAAGAAGCAAAACATCATTTTTCACTATTCCTACCAATTCACAAGTTAATAAAATAGATTATTATAAGAGATCCTTTTAACAATTCTTGGGAAACCAACGTTTTATTTTGGAAATTTTCTTTCGTGCTGTGTTAAGTGTTAATCTTGTCTTCACTGAAATGTTGAGACACTTTACTTTTCCTTTACCGTGGTTTCTATCCATCAGGTGCATGTTATTTATCTAAGACTGGTTCACTTCACTTTGCAAATAATAATGAGGTTTCCAATCAGATATGCATACAGCTGTATCATATCTGAATGGAACTTTAGTAGGGGGAACATCAAACAAAATAATAAAGTAACAAAATGCTATAATATTTAAAGAACAGGATGTAGACCGATGTTTTATTTCCATATTCTACATTTCCAAGTTGTCCAATTTTATAATAAATATATACTTATATTTTGTATATAAAAAGCTTTGGGGCAATATAAGTATAATAATTTAAGCTATGGCTGCACTGCTGTAGAAACTGTTTTCTTGGGGAGACATGTTATGTTCAAGTGGAAAACAATAAAAACAGGTTTTAGAGCCAACATGTCTGGTTTAAATAAGAATAAAACTTCTTGGCGCGTGGGTGGCTCAGTCAGTTGGGCACCTGACTTGGGCTCAGGTCATGATCTCGCAGTTCGTGGGTTCCAGCCCCACGTCGGGCTCTGTGCTGACAGTTCAGAGCCCGGAACCTGCTTCAGATTCTGTGACTCCCTCTCTCTCTCTGCCCCTCCCACACCTGCACTCTGTCTCTCCCTCAAGAAGAAACATAAAACAAATAAAAAAAAAAGAAAAGAATAAGACTTCTCACAACATGTCAAGCTAAATTCTCAGACAGACCCTCCTCAAATTATAAGCATATAGAAACGATGGCTAATGTTGAAAATAATAAGAAATGTATAAATAAATTTAGCAATGGAAATTTAAAATCAGCTTTCTTAGTAATTTATAGACCAAGCAGACTTAAAATTAGTAAAAGTATTAAGGATTTGAAATCTATCTATGCACGCATACACTATGTTTAATCTGAAAGTATCATAATTACAAATTTGCCCTGTAAGACTATAAGACTTATTATGTAGCTGTAATCATCATAATAGTACAGAATTATCAGGGAAATAGACAGGAAAAGCAATGGAAATTTGTTTTGTTTTTGTTTTTGTTTTTTTTCAACCGGATGTTGCAAAATAAACCACTGGAAATGAATGGATAATAAAATAAATTTTTCTGGCAAAATCTCCTCTAGGATAAAGAAATTATTTTTAATTTTTTTTTAATGTTTATTTCTGAGGCAGAGAGAGACAGAGCATGAATGGGGGAGGGTCAGAGAGAGAGGGAGACACAGAATCCGAAGCATGCTCCAGGCTCGGAGCTGGCAGCACAGAGCCCGACGTAGGGCTCGAACTCACAAACCGGGAGATCATGACCTGAGCCAAAGTCGGTCGCTCAACCGACTGAGCCACCCAGGCGCCCCTAGGATAAAGAAATTTAATCCCTACCATACACAATTTAAAAAAAACAAATGAAGTATAGACTAATTAATGACTTAAATATATGACCAAAATTGTAATTTAAGAAGAAAACATCAGTATGACCTATGATGAAAAAATCAGAGAATACCTACAGATGAATTTTACATAGATAAGAAACAAAATAACCCATAGAAAAACTAGCACAGGTTGTTACACAGATAATTTATAGGAAAGGACAACCACATGTCTAATAAACATGTAAAGATGCTCAACTTAATAATAATCGGAGTAGGCAAAAGGTAATGCCGTTTCATTTTCATAAGTTTGGAAAAGATGCAGGGTTACAGAAATTCACTTGTTCTGTGGAGAAGACTGTAAACTGGGAAATCCAAGTTTGGAAGATGCATGTGGCAAGAATGAATCAATTTTAAAAAGAAGTGCCTATGATCCTGAATTTCCAATTCTAGCAATAGAAATTTAGCAAAACTCTAAATGTTAATGTTATAGTATCGTATCATCATTTCGTAACACAGCAAACTAGATCTATATGTGTCAACTTTAAATCTTGAAAGCAGTGATCATTTTTTCAAATGTTTTATTTATTTTTGAGACAGAGAGAGACAGAGCGTGAGCAGGGGAGGGGCAGGGAGAGAGAGGGAGACACAGAATCCGAAGCAGGCTCCAGGCTCTGAGCTGTCAGCACAGAGCCCAACCCGGGACTCGAACTCACAAACCACGAGATCATGACCTGAGCCAAAGTCAGATGCTTAACTGACTGAGCCACCCAGGCGCCCCTAACAGTGATCATTTTTAAAATATTTCTTAGAGACATGTCTACTATGGCATATTTATAAACATTCAATAACCACACAGTATCTATAGTGCCATAAGGTTATGGTAATAAATCACAATTTGTAGGAAATGTAAAAAAATTATTTATTTCTAGATCATTGAGTAACAAAGTTTTCATGGGGAACTGAGGTTAAGAAGAATGAAATAGAGAACAGATACAAAAATCTATGTATATCTGTAATATCTTATGTTCTTAAAATCAATTTACCTTACCAAAAAAAATGCATAAAATTAACATTTGTTAAATCTCTTTGGGGTGCCTGGGTGACTTTGTCAGTTAAATGCCAACTCTTGATTTTGGCTCAGGTCATCATCTCACCATTCGTGGGTTTGAGATCCGCCTCGGGATCTGCACCTACGGTGTGGAACCTGCTTAGGATTCTGTCTCTCCCTCTCTCATTGTCCCTCCCTCTCTCTCTTTGTCTCTCAAAAATAAGTAAATATTTAAAAGAAAAGAAGAAATCTGCTTATTGGTTGCCTCTGTGTTATAAAATTTTGTGTATAAATAAGTTATATATGTATACACAAAGTATATAAACATAGCCTATATATATATGTATATAATATTAACATATATTATTACATTAAACAGATTAATATAAACTTTCTGAGATTGGATTGCTCAATGCAGGCTCAAAACTTCATGATTTTGTGATGGAGATTGTAAAATATCCCTAAAGATTAGTAGGATTCAGAACGGTGTGTGTAAAAAGTTAAGGCATCATTGGACACAAAACCTCCATAAACAAGACACAAAAAAGTCCATACATTGTGCTCAGGAAACAATGAGAAGATTGGCTGATTGGAATTTAAATTTCATGGTTGGTATTGTTTCTCATACCAAGAAACAAAAACCTAAATTACATGTGTTCTTTGAAAGGCTGAGAGCTTCTTGAAACCAGTGAGATAAATTCAGTGTGTTGTATGTATATAAATGAGTTTTCCTGGTGGTGCAATATTTTCCAGATTTTATGCAACAACAGCAGGACGCAAATTTATTTATGTATTTTGTTATTTTTTTTAATGTTTATTTTTGAGAGAGACAGATCATGGGCAGGGGAGGGGCAGAGAGAGAGTGAGACACAGAATCTGAAAGCAGGCTCCAGGCTCTGAGCTGTCAGCACAGAGCCCGATGTGGGGCTCGAACTCATGGATGGTGAGATCATGACCTGAGTCGAAGTCAGTTGCTCAACCGACTGAACCACCCAAGCACCCCTATTTATGTATTTTGGACTGCAGGATTGCTCTTAATTTACCGAGAGGCTATGAGCTAGAAAAAAAAAATCTTATTCCTGTAAAAATCATCGTATAACAGTAGGACAGAGATGTAAAGTTAAAAAAATAAAGAAATCACAATGAAATCACATTTAATGTAATTATTTAATGAAATCATCCTAGCTATTCCAGGAGTATGGTTCTCAGTTTCTCTAACTATAAATGGGACCTTTCGCAAGGAACTCTTTTGAGAACGAAATGGGGTAGTTTTGCTAAAGCACATTATAATGAGTTATTAATCACTGTCCTGCCAATCTGGAAATAATTCAGGAAAATCACTTCACCGATTGCATAATCACTTATTTAAATAAGTATAGAGATTTAGAGTTAAAGGGTAAAACAAAACAACTCTTGATACATAAAACAAGGAAAGAGGAATTAATTATATTATAAAAGTGTAATGACAGCTATATTTCTGGCACTGGGTATCGTATTCTTTAAGCTTTGTCCTGCAAGTTTTAATGCAAAAATTTAAACACTTATTTCTGTCATCTTCTTTGTGACAGCATTAATCTTGGAGAATGATGGAGGCATTAAATGGAGATCTTTAATTAGACCGTGTCAAGAGACCCTCAGGGCTCTACAAGCACAAGAAAATAATGTATTTCTGACTTAGTTCATGTCAAAATGTTGTAGATTCCATTAGAATTTATTAATTCATTTATTCAAATATTTGTTAAACACCAATCATATGCTCAAAGATACAGCAGGAGGGAGAACAGACAGTCCTGTTTTTAAGATGCTGTGCTCAAGGGTGGCGGGGTGATGGGGTGGGGAGAACAATAAACAAGCAAATATCTTCTCTGCTAATTGCACGTTCTAAGAAAAAGTAGGTAGGAGATTAGCAAATGATAGTGTATGTGCATGTGTGTGCACATGTGTGCCCGTGCGTGTGTACTTAGGGAAATGCCACTCTAATTAGGTAACAATTGAGGAGGGACCTGCAGAGAGTGAGGCAGTAAACTGTGAATTTCTGAAAGGTATAATACTATAGTCAGAAAGGAAAGCAAGTGCAAAGGCCCTGAGGCAGCTGTGAGCTTGGACTGCTTTAGGAATGCTCAGGAGAGGGGCGCCTGGGTGACTCATTTGGTAGAAAGTCCGACTTCTGCTCAGGTCATGATTTCACCATTCATGGGCTCAAGCCCTGCATTGGGCTCTGTGCTGACAGCTCAGAGCCTGGAACCTGCTTCAGTGTCTGTGTGTGTGTCTCTCTCTGCCCCTCCCCAATTCATGCTCTGTCTCTCTCTCTCAAAAAGAAATAAACATTAAAAAAAAATTGGAAATGCTCAGGAGGCTAATGAACCCGAAGCCAACAGAATGTGGGTTAGAGGCTGAGGTCAGGTTGGCCACAGGAACCGAAGTAAAAGAGTCTTTAAGTCCATGTAGGGTCTTTGGCTTTTATTCTGGAGGAGAGGGGAAAATACCAGAAGGATTAGAGAACTAATCAGGGAGAACAGTAGGTGCCTACTGCTATGATCTTTGTAGGAGATGATGTCAACCTAGTCTAGTGTGGTAATCATGGAGATGGGGTGAGCTTTTGTGATTCGGCACTGATTCCAAAGATAGAAATCACATTAAGAGAGAATCTAGTCCCTTCCGTAACAGTAAATACTTGAAAAGAATTTTTAAAAACTGCCTCATTAAAAAAAAAAAAAAAAAAACAACCATAAGAGCTGCAATATAAGAAAGCAACCAAACCAGCCCTCACTAAGAGTATATGGTGAAAAAATTAGATCAGGCAGAATTTGAAAGACCAGTGGAAGTCACAGTCTATTATCTTGGCTGTGGTTTTCAGTTATTGCTGAGTGATGAAGAATTAAACTTAGTATTCCAACTTCATTCCTTTAAATCAGGTGGTAAGAAAAATCTTTTTAGAGAAATGGCTAAGGAGAATGGTCTGAAATGATAAAGTAAGTCAAGAAAGCACCTGGAAGTAGAGAACCACAGGCACAGAGGAAAGCAGGTGCAAAGGCCCAGAGACAGGACTCTGTTTGCCACGCTCCAGCATGGAGAGGAGTCCCCTGTCTCTCTGCTTGTACAGGTATTTATCCAAGGTGCTTAGGCTATAAACTGTAAGAGCACGTTCCAAAATTATTATTGCCTTGCCACGATACCTATTTTGTTTATCCCTAAGCAGCATTGACAGAAAATATTTGTGCCATGCATGTATCCCTGACCAGTGCAGCCCTGATCCTGGCCCAAAATGAGGCAAACAGCTTTTACAGAATGTTAGAGAAGTTTATTTCTAGGTGGCCCAAGAGCAGAGCTTCTAACTAACATTCCTCAAGCAACCAAAGCCTTCTACGTGATATTTCTTCCCTGTATGTCACCTTCTGCTCCAGGCTGTGCCAAAAGAGTGTTAAGGCTTACATTGCAGATGGATATACGAAGAATGAGAGTCCCGGATAGTCTGGGACACTGGTGATGGGATTAGAGATTAGTGTATGTTTTGGGATGGCGATTTGGGAATGCATAAGAAAAGCTTAAAAAAAAGCATAACATAGCCATCTTCTAGGAATGTTCCTCAAAACATAATTAAGTTCATTGGGGAAAAATATTAGTTGCGAGACATATAGTAATAAAAGTAGAATACTGGAAATAAATTCAACTACTATGAGTGTGGAATGAGATAAAAATATAGTTTCAAAATTAAAGTCGATGTTGGAATGTACAGCAATTAATGAAGAAATATATGCACCAATTCTTCCTAAGTATGCTAAATTCATTAAAATAGGTTTTTAAAAGAATTCATATAGAACTGGTAAAAAAGTAAATAGATAATCATATATGCATACATAAATATATAGACATACACGCCCTTTTTCCCTTTTTTGTATTATATTTTTATAATCAACATATTTAGTTATTAGAATAAAATTTGAAGATGAAAACAATTTTTAATGTTTATTTTTGAAACACAGAGAGAAACAGAGCGTGAGCAGGGGAGGGGCAGAGAGGGAGACACAGAATCCGAAGCAGGCTCCAGGCTGTGACCTGTCAGCACAGAGCCAGACATGGGGCTTGAACTCAGGAACTGTGAGATCATGACCTGAGCCGAGGTCAGACACTCAACTGACTGAGCCACCCAGGGGCCCCAAAATTAGAATATTTTTAAAATGAAATATGTAATAACTTATTTACAGTATTATTCTTTTGTTCTTAAGTTTATTTATTTTGAGAGAGGGAGAAAGCATGAGTGAGGGAGGAGCAGAGAGAGAGAGAGAGAGAGAGAGAGAGAATCACAAGGAGGCTCTGTGCTGTCAGCACAGAGCCCGATGTGGGGCTCAAACTCACAAACTGTGAAATCATGACCTGAGCTGAACTCAAGAGTCAGCTGCTGAACCAACTGAGCCACCCAGGCGTCCCTAAAGTATTAGTCTTGATTGTCCATGTCAGTTTTTAAAAATTAGTTTCCTCGACTTAGTTCAAATGTCACACATCAAAATGAAAACTTCTTTTATCTCCTGTTTCCGTGATTTTTCTTTTTGTTAAAATAAAACCCTGGCACATACCGTGACTCTGTGGAGTCCTTCTTTAGTGTTAGAGCTCAGCGGCCACCAGTCTTTTCTTTCCTCTCAAGATGCTCCACTTTTGCCTGGCCAGAAATAACCTCTTCATTTCTGTAATAGGAGAATACCTCGCTAATGTTTATCTGAAAGGTATTAGCAGGTGTTTGTTTGCTGAGGGTCAAACTGCTTTTTTTGCTGACCTAGACTTTTGTTATTCAGCACCTGCTAGGTGCCAGGCTCCCACTAAGCAAAGGGAGTAAAACGTACCATGGAACTTAAAGTTGCTGATGGCATGTGGACAAGTTTCCCAAACTGTATTCTGCAGTTAGGAGCCAGTTAAAAATACAGGTTCTTTAACACAACTCTCAAACATCTTATTAATTCACTAGGTGGTGAGTGGTATTCAGACTGCCTATGTTACAGAGTTGTTCTGACAATCAGCTTACAAGAGATGCCACATGGATGTATTTAATGATGTTCCCAGTGTGAAATACACTCTTTCCAAAACTTATTACCGTTTTTCAATTGACTGTACAATTCTTAGACACAGACAAGAAAGGTCCCGTTCTGGTCTCTGTGCTTGAAATGGCCTCAGCAAACACCCCTCTCCATGCAAAGAAGTGAATAAGTGAAGAAATGAATGGATAGGTGGATAAATGAAAGAATGAATCAATCAATAATATAGAATGTGCAGGCTGTGCCATTACTCAGAATTTCATGCTCACTGTTGGCTCAGTGTGATCCATATCATAAACATTCACTTTTTTTAATGTGTATTTACTTATTTATTTTGAGAAAGCGGGGAAGGGACAAAAAGAGAGGGAGAGAGAGAGAATCCCATGCAGGCTCCGTGCTGTCAGCACAGAGTCTGATGCGAGGCTCAAACCCATGAACTGGGGGACCAGTGGTTGAGCCTAAATCAAGAGTCAAACGCTTAATGGACTGAGCCACCCAGGCGACTCATAAACATTCACTTTTCTAAGTAATACCTTTCAGTCACCAAGGACCTACTTCTCTGTATCTTTGCCTTATGTCCCCAAAAGAAAAAGAATGCCAGGAGACCCTCTGCATTGTGCCTGTACCAACAGGAATGGATCATGACGAGAACCTCTAATCAATAGGCAATTAATTTGAACAAACCCTATGTATGTCAGGCTCATGGAGGGAGCAGTGTGAGAAGTTTGGGAAAGTTCAAATGACAGATGTCTTTGGTTAAAAGAAAGATAAGTTATTTAACATGTTAAATCATTTTCCATGAATCACAACTGTTGTGATACTCACACTGATTCCTGGGAACCTTAGGACCCACAAACTTGGAAATGTAGAGAAATGTGGAATTGGATGCTGTATATTACTGAAAAATTATAATCTACTTGTAAGCATCTATTTCACTTATGCTATTAATGAAAAATAATCCTGAGGTGTATTTTGAAATACATAAAGTAGACTTCCCCCCCTTATAGATGGTTTCTATTTCCATGGTTTCCGTTACCCAATGTCTACTGTGGTCCAGAAGGAGATGGTCCACCTTTTGACGCATTGTCAGAAGATCAGTACTAGCCTAATGCTGTGTCACAATGCCTACATCATTCACCTCACTTCCTCTCATCCCATAGACACTTTATCATCTCATATCAGCACAAGAAGAGTACAGTACAACAAGATATTTTGCGAGAAAGACCACATTCATACAACTTGTATTACATTGTATTGTTATAATCGTTCTATTTTATTATTAGTGTTGTTAATCTCTTACAGTGACAAATTTATGAAATAAAACGTATAGGGGCTCCTGGGTGGCTCAGTCGGTTAAGCGTCCGACTTCAGCTCAGGTCATGATCTCACGGTTTGTGAGTTCAAGCCCCGCGTCGGGCTCTGTGCTGACAGCTCAGAGCCCGGAGCCTGCTTCGGATTCTGTGTCTCCCTCTGTCTCTGCCCCTGCCCCGTTCATGCTCTGTCTCTCTGTCTCAAAAATAAATAAACATTAAAAAAATTTAAAATAAAATTTATCATAGGTATGTACAGATAGGAAAAAAACCATAATATATATATATATATATAGGGTTGGGTATTATCCATGATTTCAGGCATCCACTGGGGATCTTGGAACGGACAAGGGGTCTACTATATTAAACAACTCATATACTATTAAATTTGCATAAGTACCATTGTATGTGCAACATGCTTCAAGTGTCATACTGATTATTTACATGAGCCTTCACATTGGTTTTGTTCATATTTTTATTCTTACGCTATACTTAATATCATAAAAAATAAAAATATTAGCTCTACTTCGTTTGGATTTAATTTTTAAATATTTGTCAGTTATAATTTGCATTTGCCCTCCTATTACAATAAACAATTTTGGATATTTGAAGAAAAATAACTTTGGGGCGCCTGGGTGGCTCAGTCAGTTGAGCATCCCACTCATGATTTCAGTAGGATCATGATCTCACGGTTTGTGGGATCAATTCCCACTTTGGGCCCCATGCAGATTAGTCCAGAGCCTGCTTGGGATTCTCTCTCGCTCCCTCTCTATCTGCCCCCGCCCACTCTCTGTCTCCTTCTCTCTCAAAATAAAGCAATAAACTTTTTTTTTAAACAAAGAAAAATATCTTTGAGAACCTATATAAAAGTCTTAACTTTTTAATTACTCTACTTTTGAAAATATATTCCAGTTTTGTACTTTTTGGATATATTGACTATTGCTTTCAATAGTACACACATTACATAAACATCTTGACAAAAATCATTTGCAATTTTGCTACTGTAGGGGTTGGGTAAATAAATGATGTGAAATCAACATATACATTTTTCAGTGATGTGTTTGCCTATTTTATGCATTCAAACATCTCCTGCCCATAAACGGTCTACCCAGACATGTGCAATCAATCAGTCAGTCATCAATCAATCAATCGACCAATGCAATAGCCCTATATATTTTGGCAATTTTTGACAACACAGGCATAAATCTGCATATATTTCTTTAATTTGTTATTATGCAGGGTTTTTTTTTGTCATTCTAGTAGGGGGGGATACTTTTTAGTTAACACTTTATTAGCTTGATTTTAATTATATGATATGTAAGTCTTTGTGTATAACCTTCCCTCAGACACTAGGATGTTAGGGATCAGTCTGGCTGAGACACAGCACATCTACCTTTCATTTAGTTGCTACGACTGTGTCATTAAAGATGATTAAGAACCAGCCAGTGGAATAAAAGTGTGTGGGGGTATTTGAGTAGTGAACAAATACACTGAAAACAAAATAGAAGCCCCACGGAGTACAATGTGAAAAGAAGAATCTGGTAGAACATTAAAAAAAAAAAAATGCAGGTAAGCTTGGAGTATATGCAGCTAACAGCCTGGATTTTACCTGGAAGCCGCTGACTATGAGTTTACATCAGGAAAATGACATACTAATATTTATTTTGTATACTCGCACTCAGTGGATATGTGGATAATACGTTTGAAGACAGGAAGGTCGGGAGGCAGGGGTAACATCACAGAATGTGGAAAATCTAGAAACCAGAGACCAGCTGGCATAAGCATAGGTATTTGGAGGCAAAATAAAAAGATCTGAATATTGATTAGTTGAGGAGATGAGGGAAAGGCAGAACTTTAAGATCAATTCTTGTTTTCACTTAGGTGATTATGAGGGTTTTACCACATGTCGTAAAATGGATCGTTTCGGGTTTGAACCTCTTGACTTGCATTGTCCTGAGGTATTTTATGAATTTGAATTTCACTGCTGGGAAACTAATATTTTGAAACAGTTAAAGAGCATAAATTTTCAAAATGAACCAAGTTATAAAATAATTCCTTAGGCGCTGGGTGTAGGAAGAGGCTCATGAGTATTCTGTTAACAGAAAATATGTCAGGAGTTAACATCTTCAACATTGGTGAGGGCGCCTCTTAACTAAGGGAGCTCCAATGATCGTTAGATGAGGGGTCTCTGGTTACACAAGCAATGGCTGATGATAGTTTTTAGTGAGCTAATCAGTGACTGAGAGCATAAACATTTAACTTTATTTAATGGTAATTAAATTTAAAGGGCCATATTTGTCTAACATCTCCCATACTGAATAATGCACGCATAGAGAAAAAAATCAATAACTTTATCAATAACCACATACCACATGCCAAGAGCCTTGTTAATTTGTTCAGCAAAAAGAGGACGTGGGGAGTCATAATCGAAAGCACAGAGTTCCCCCACTCCCATTAATTCAGTGTCATTCTCCCAGAACTATACCTTCTCTGGGCAAAACGAACACAGGATGTAATTGTGAATCTGCTAGGAATAATTATCCTTTGCATTTTAAAGTTTTGATGTTGACACTAATTTTTTAAATCCCTCTTGGGGCGTGATATTACATTTTTTTTCCCTACTTTGTTGTGAAGAAAGCACTCCAGCCCTTAATTTAAAATTATGTTTCCATGCCAGGTTGAGCACCACAGAATCCATTCTGTCACATGTCCGGAGATTTTTGAGGTTGTAACTTGGGAAAAAGTCCATATTTATATTGATAAATTTTCTTATTCTAGACTGATCCTGTAACTGGCTTCTTTTGAATATATAGCTGCGTGTGCTATTATCTGGCATTACTTGGAGATCTGGGAGCTACTTCAGGTTAGGAGAGATTGGTGCACGAAGATAATGTATGTATCTTTGCAAGGCAAACACGTAATTCTTCAATCAGGAAAGATTAGCTTTATCCAAAAAGCTGACTTTTGCACACAAGGGACTCCATGGCATTGAAGGATCAAGGTATTTAGAGTTATTTGAGTTCTCTCAAATCTTTCTATTTCAAAACTTCAAAGTATCATTCATTCCTGAGCAAAGACCTAATTTTTTGACTCAAAAACATGGCAAATTTGGGAATGACTGTTGTAATTTGGCAGTCTTCAGGATCAGATTCTCTCTCTGATATTTGCTTAAATGTGCCTGACTACTGAGATGGTTGGCTGCGTTAAGAAGAGGGGCACCTGGGTGGCTCAGTGGGTTAAGCCTCTGAGTAAACACTAGATTGGACTCAGGTCATGATCTCACAGTTTGTGAACTGGTCTCACCATTCTCTGTGGACAGTTTGGAGTCGGCTTGGGTTCTCTCTCTCCCTCTCTCTGCCCCTTCCCCACTCGTGCTGTCTCTAGCTCTCTCAAAATAAATAAATACACTTAAACAAAAAAAAGAGAAGAGAAAATTCAGGTTCTGACCACGCTTTGAAATGATTGTTGGAAATGATGGTGGAATCTCTTGGCTGGGCTTTAAGAAATGAGTTTCAGGGGCACCCGGCTGGCTCAGTCGGTGAAGTGTCTGACTTCAGCTCAGGTCATAATCTCAACAGTTGGTCCATTAGGAGCCCTGGTGGTGCCCAGCCTGCTTGGGATTCTCTCTCTGTATCCCTCTCTCTCTCTCTGCCCCTTCCCCACTTGCACTCTCTGTCTGTGAATCAGTCTCACTCTCAAAATAAATAAATAAATCGTAAACACAAAATACACAAATTAATAAACAAACAAACAAACAAACAAATGAGTCTCAGTCTAGAAAGGAAACTGCCCACCTCTGTCCAAACCAGAATGTTGTTGCACTAATTTCTGTCTCCAGAATCACTCCGTGGTCCTTTAACTTGTTCTCGTGGATTATATCCGAGCCTGTGTAGTCACAGGCTGTAATGGAATGCTAGCTTCCGGACCCCAAAATCCTTGGTTCTGGAGACAACAGTCGCCATGCATTTCCAAATCAGAATTAAAAACAAGTTTTCTTTTGAACGCGCCGTTCTCCAAGTATCTCATAATGAAGGCCATCGTTTTTCTTCCACTGACAAGACTCATCTCCCAGAGCTTGGGGTCACCATTGACTACTCCATTTCTCTCACTCCCCACATGCTACTTATCCACAGCTCCTCTTTGTGCTGCCTTCACAATGCATCCCCGTGCTGACCACGGCCCATCACCCACACTATCGCCATTCCGATCTGAGTCACTGCCCTTTGGTCCTGGGTTCCTGGAGCCCGAGGACTTGGTTCCCTGGTTCTTTC
This sequence comes from Panthera tigris, assembly GCF_018350195.1. NCBI lineage: Eukaryota > Metazoa > Chordata > Mammalia > Carnivora > Felidae > Panthera > Panthera tigris. Next base: position 67,249,293 of record NC_056661.1, read on the forward strand.
TGTACCCATATCCTTTATTTTCCAAAGTGCACCAGACAGATCCTCTTGAAACATAAACAAGATCATATTATTCCCTGGTAAAATTATCTAATGTATTCTTATCACATGTAAAATTAATTCAAAATAGGGGCGCCTAGATGGCTCAGTCATCTGAGTGTCCTGCTTCGACTCAGGTCATGATCCCAAGCGGCATCTGCTTGGGATTCTCTGTCTCCCTGCTCGCACTCTCTCTTTCCTCAAAAAATAAATAAATCGACGATAAAATAAATAGGCACTGAAATAAATAAAAGTAAATAAAATAAAAGAAATAAAAAGAAATAGGCACTGAAATAAAATAAGCAAATGAAATGAAATTAACTCAAAATAATACCATGGTTGACAAGAACTTACACACTCTTTTCCATCATGGTCTGATTCTAAGATATCTCTCTGACTTGTCTTTTACTGGGCCAGAGCATAAGGTATCCTCACATTTGCCCAAAAACTTGACTCATAACGTTTTCAATTGTTCCTCTATCCACAGAAGCTCTCTTTTCTCACATGGGCCACTCCTCACTTCTTTCAAGTCTGCTCTGGAAGGATTTATTTTCTATGTAAATATAATAGCTTTAATCATTCATCGCCCTCTTACTATGCTCTTTTGTGTATACAGCTTCCATTCTTTGTAAAATTAATTGATTAAGTAATTAATCACTCATCTCTTTAGGTATTTTTTTTTTACCTAAACTCTAGGAGGGTAGACAATAAGTCATTTTTATCACTGTGTGTTCAGGTCCCCAGTCACAGCTTGGCAACTATGTAATTGTTAAATGGATGAATGCATTATTTCACAAGTATCCATGTAATAATTTTTATATCAAAACTTCCCATAATTGCAATGTGGACCAGAGAATTCAAAATAAGCATTACACTAACTAGAGCTGACCAGGGGCGCCCAGGTGGCTCGGTCGGTTAAGCATGCGGCTTCGGCTCAGGTCATGATCGCACGGTCCGTGAGTTCGAGCCCCGCGTCGGGCTCCGTGCTGACAGCTTGGAGCCTGGAGTTTACTTCAGGTTCTGTGTCTCCCTCTCTCTCTTCCCCTCCCCCACCCATGCTCTGTTTCTCTCTCTCATTTTCTCTCTCTCTCAAAAATAAATAAATTTTAAAAAATATAAAATGTTGAACAATTATTTTGAAAAACATTTGTGAAAGCACCAGTGAGCAATGAAGCCCGAAGAGTTATGGGGCCAAGGTTAGGGAGGGTATGGCGGCCTGGATGTGAGTCTGGTGTCTCAGTCAGCTTGGGCTACAACAAAGCACCACAGACTGAGCGGCTTAACAGTAGAAATTCGTGTCATGGTCCAGGAGGCCAGAAATTCACGAGCAAGGCGTTCTCCTGGACAGGTTTAGAGGAGAGTCGCGTTCCAGACTTCTATAAACTTCTATAAAGTTGTATTTCTTGTAGGGTGAGGTCACTGAATTTTTTGTCCTTTAACTCATGTTCAGCTAATGTTTTGACAGAGACTTTCTTGTAGGCTAAAAGCTGAACAAACAAACATACACACAACAAAACAAACAAAAATAAAACAGGCAAAAATAACAAAACAAACACGTTCTCCAGGCTTTGTAGGTTGAGTCTGTGCTACAGGACTCTTTCAATATCATGTTTCCCTGACATTGAGCCTGGGGCCCAGCCCAAGGCTGAAAGCTTAGGGTCTTTTTGGGTCATTTGTGAGCATGTGCCTTGAAGTATGCATGCATGTGACTTTGTAAATCCCACCATATACATGGCCTGTTTTGAGCGTGCTCATTACCCACTGAATATTTTCTTCTGTGCTTTTTCTCTAGTGTCCTGTCGAATGTCTTGACTTCAAATTTCTGCCTCATATATCTTGTAACTCTCCTTGCAGGATTTTTGAACAATACCTGCCCTTTTCTGGTCTGCTTTCTGGCAACACAGAGATGAGAGCCTTCCATCAGGCCCCCCCAGACAGTTTAGAACAGACCCACACAACAATTTAACAATAAAATCTACTCCGTTCCCTCTGGAACCAGAGACCAGGAACCCACATGAAGAACAGAAACTTCTGTGGCTTCAATATTGCCACTACGTTGAAGAGATGTTGGAGCGAAGGCAAGCAAAACTGACACATTTTCTTATGATTTTCCAGTTGTTGGTTCTTAAGTCCACTTTCATTTGGTTGGTGTCATCCATCGACTATTTTTCAGGATTTGGACAAAGTTGGTTCTGACAGTTTATGTTTGTTCTTCTTTTTTTCCCCTTTGGAGGAATGAACAAGTGCAGCTGCCTCATCCGCCATTTTGCTGATGCTGCTCTTCGGTCAGTTTTTACTCCATGTATGTAGCGCTCTGTCGTTAGATTCAAGCATTAGTTTCCCAGGGTTGCCATGGCAAAGTACCCCAGAGTGGGTGGGTGGCTTAAACAAGAGACATTTATTGCCTCCTAGTTCTGGGAGCTTGAAGTCTGAGATCTGGTACCAACAGGATGGCTCTTTCAAGGACTGAGAGGGAAAATCTGTGCCATGCTCCTTTGCTAAATTCTGGTGGTTTGCTAACAATCTTTGGGGTTCTTCAATCACTGCCTTCATGTTCATGTTGTGTTCTCCTTGTGTGCTTATACATCTCTATCTAAATTTTCCTCTTTTAATAGGGAAACCTGTCATACTGGATTAGGGCCCAACCTTCTGACCTGATCTTAATTAATTTCACCTGATTGAACATTGTTATCATACTCTCCTTACTTCTTTAAAGATGGCTTCCTTGGGGCGCCTGGGTGGCTTAGTCAGCTAAGCATCCAACTTCAGCTCAGGTCATGATCTCAGGGTTCACGAGTTTGAGCCCCACATCCGGCTCTGTGCTGACACCTCAGAGCCTAGAGCCTGCTTTAGATTCTGTGGTTCCCTCTCTCTCTCTCTGTCCCTCCTCTGCTGGCACTCTGTCTCTCTGTCTCTCTCCCTCAAAAATAATAAACATAAGAAAGTTTTAAAAAATAAAGTAAAAAGATGGTTTCCTTTAGTTCTTTATGTTTATAATAGATATTTTTTCTCCCAAATTTATTTTTTAATTAAAAAATTTTTTTTTGAAATTTATTTATTTCTTTTGAGAGACGGAGAAAGTGAGGAGGGGAAGGACAGAGAGAGAGGGAGAGAGAGAATCCCGAGCAGACTCCGCACTGTCAGGAGGGAGATAAAATTAGTGTATTAGCTTCCTGTCGTAACAAATTACCACCAATTTAGTGAATTAAAATGAAGAAGTGTTGTTATCATATAGTTTTGAAGGTCAAAGTCTGAAATAAGACTCAAGGGTGGAATTTTTTTTTAAGTTTATTTACTATTGATGGAGACAGAGACAGAATGCAAGAAGGGGAGGGGCAGAGAGAGGGAGACACAGAATCTGAAGCAAGGTCCAGGCTCTGAGTTATCTGCACAGAGCCTGACTGGGGGTCAAACCCACAAACCGTGAGATCATGACCTGGGCCAAAGTCAGAGGCTTCACTGACTGAGCCACCCAGGTACCCCTCAAGGGCAGAAATTTATATTTATTGGCAGGGCTGCTGTCCTACTGGAAGCTTTATGGGAAACTCTGTTTCTTTAATTTTTCCAGCGTGTGGAGATCGCCTTCCTTGGCTCACGGCCTCACTCTTCCATCAAAAAGTCATCAATGTTGAGCCAAGTATCTCTCATGTTGTTATTTTTTCCCGTTATCTCTCTTCTGTCTCCTTCTTCCATTTGCAGGGAAACTTGCGATCACATTGGGTCCTCCCACCCAGGACAACCTCCCATCTCAAAGCTAGTTGCTCAGTAACCTCAACTCCACTTATAATCTAACTCCCCACTGCCATGTAAGCTGACATAGCTCTAGGTTCTGGAGTTTAGGATCAGGATGATTAGGATGTACGCATTTTACAGGTATCATAATTTTATCTCCCATGGATAGACATAAGTCCATTCACCTGTAGACTAAAATGATTTATATTCTTTTGTCTCCCACCGGTTCCCAAAAGCTCTCAAGAGAGGTGACTATAATTTACCACTGGTCCTACAACTTAAACCCTTTTGCCTCCTCGGTTGGACCTTTGAAATTGTGGGTATGGATCTGGTCTCTACTTATGTGTGTATGGAGGAGTACAGCAAATTCACACCATAATAATGTAAATACAAAGCACATATTCACTCGTACTCAGACTTAGTCTGATCTTTGAAAAGCAAATAGAATTCGATTATTAACTTTGGAGAAATTTGACTACATTGAACAATAAAGGCATAGCGACTTACATTCTTATGTTCGGAATGATTAATAAGTAAGTGATGGCAAAAAAAAAAAACAAGAATAAATGAAGGTGATAATTTAGGAAGTTGGAAAGGCAGTTTTTAGCTACAAAGCTGTATATAACTTGTGAGCACTTAGAGACATTGATTGATGAACTACAGAGCTTCTGGCTTAGCAGGAGCATAAAATGAGACCAGCTGAGGTTTGCAAATATGTAATCTCCTTGTGGAAAACCAGGGAAAAAGACATCTCAGCATAATAAGAAGACCAATCTATTAAAGACTTAAGGCTTGATCCATTTGTCCTTGTAATTCAAAAGCTAATTCATATACTGATTTGATATATTGTGTTAACAACCATTGCTGATTATCATAGCACACCTGTCATTCTCTTTTATCTGGCATCTAAAATATTCAGTAATCTTGGACTTTTCTTATTTCAAGCAAGTATAGCCCAATTTCAATTTTAGTTTCCTCGAAAACATCTTTCCCTCTAGCACATTTATGAATAAAGCGATCATAGATATCTATATAAGGTCCCTCCAGACAACATTTGTTAAACGCATTAAATCTGCATTAGTGTGTCAACAGCTTTAATTCATCGATTTTTAAAGTTCTTTAATCCTCTTCCATCATATGTCCTAATGCACATAAATGATTATTTTCCTCTGTTTCCTTTAGCATGAAGACTGGTGTCTTCTAGTTTTTTGGTACTGTCATCTATATGATCCAGTGTTTGAAAAAAAATTAATTTCCATTGATGTCTGCATAGATGCACATCGGTGGCATTCATATAGGTAGAAGAGATCATTTTTCTGACAGTGGGTCCATGCTATCCTTAAAATACACAATAATCTATGTAACTGACTGGTTGGGTTTATTGGTGAACATAGATTTGATTCTACTTTTTTTGTCCCAGATAAAGATACAAACTCTAGGTTTTCATTTCACTTAATTGTTTACCAGTAATGACGGGGAGAGTGACAAAATATAGACTTTGGAAAAATTACCCTGGTAGGAGGAAGGATAGAGCAATGATAGAATTATGTGCAAAACTAGAAATGAAATGAAAAATATGGTCAAACAATACTCTATCACATCTCATTTTCAAAATTTCATTAAGCTCAAATATTTCAACAAAAAGGATTCTTTTCATCTGGGGGAAAGATCAAACTGTAAGACAAGAATCAGACTATCTCTTCTCCCCATTGATTAAATATAAGCAACGAGTCTCGCAAGTACAGCTACTAAATATGGGGGGAAATATATTGCTGAAATTGAAAAGTCACATTTCACATTCTATAAGCATGTGATTTCAAATTGATATGGTGCAGATGGAACCAGATGGAAGAAGATGACCCAGGATTCCATTAAATAAAAAAAATTCTAACAGAAACCCCATCGAGCACTAAGCTTAATGACACAGGCAAATCCAGTGGGAGAATATATATGCTCAGTGCTGTCTGTTGTCTTGGAGTGTAGTAAGATTTGGAGATTTAGAGGTGACAGTGGTGGGTGGGGAAAACCTGAGTAAGTTAATCACCAAATAGAAAATTGGTGTGAGGTACTTTCTCCTGCCCATATCTCTTACTCAGATACCCCTAAAATTTAGCATACAAAATGGAGCATATTTGAAAACTGAAAACAAAAACAAAAACGGTTCTGCAGATTATCCTGGCACATCAAGATTTGGGCCTCACTCTGCCCATAATGGACAGTTTTTCCACCAGCCGGCTTCCCTGTGGGCGGTCAGGATGCGACCACAAACTGACAGGTAGTGGTACTAGAACAGAGCTGAGCAAAAGCCATGCTTGAGGTAGAGCCCAGGCCACACGCAAACCGGACATGGAATTCTATGTACGATGTATTACCAATCAGAGAAATTCATAGCATAGAGAAGTAACGTGTCCCTCCTGGATCAATGAAATTGTAAGATAAGTCCAAACTATTATGGACTCCAGGTAAATATGAGAGATCTAGAATTTTGTGAAGAGTGAGTAGGCCTGATGCATACTCAATGACACATTTTAAAAATAGCCGTTTGGTATATGTGTTAGCATTTATAAAAAATATACTTGTGAACATTTATAGACCGGAGGAAAGAAAAGAGGAGAGGATAGAAGACAATATTATTAATTATTATTATTATTATTATTATTATTATATTTTGACATTTATTTTTAATCATGTTTTTAAATTTTAATTTCAGTGTAGTTAACATACAGTGTGATGTCAGTTTCAGGTATACACTATAGTGATTCGACACTTCCATCCATCACCCTGCGCTCATCACAAGTGCCCTCCTTAAGCCCCATCACCTGTTTAATCCTGCCTCCACCCACCTACCTTCTAGGAACCATCAGTTTGTTGTCTATAGTTAAGTCTGCTTCTTGGTTTCTCTCTCTCTCTCTCTCTCTCTCTCTCTCTCTCTCTATGTCATTTTCTCCTTTGTTTATTTGTTTTGGTTCTTAAATTCTACCTATGAGTGAAACCATATGGTAGTTCTCTTTCCATGACTGGCTTATTTTGCCTAGCATTACAGTCTCTAGCCCCATCCATATTGTTGCAACTGTCAAAATTTCATTCTTTTTTATGGCTGAATAATATTCCAGTGTGTGTGTGTGTGTGTGTGTGTGTGTGTGTGTGTATGTGTGTGTGTATGCCACATCCTCTTCATTTATGCATTGATGGAGATGTGGACTGCTTCCATAATTTGGCTGTTATAAATAATGCTGCTATAAACATAGGGATGCATCTATCCCTTTGAATTAGTGTTTTTGTATTGTTTGGATAAATACCTAGTAGTGCAACTGCTAAATCATAGGGTAGTTCTATTTTTAACTGTCTGAGGAACCTCCATAGAATTGTCTACAGTGGCTGCACCCGTTTGCATTCCCAGCAACAACGCAGGTATGTTCCCGTTTCTCCACATCCTTGCCAACATCTGCTGTTTCCCGTGTTGTTAATGTTAGCTATTTTGACAGGTGTGACATGATACCTTATCGTAATTTTGATTTGTATTTCCCTGATGATGAGTGATAATGAGCATCTTTTCATACATTATTGTTTTTAACCAAATAGGCACTAATGAATTTAAAATATAATAACTTTTAGTTCCTGAATATATTTAGGAAATCATGAGTGTTAGTAATGCTTTTAGAAACCCACTTTCATTTTCTATTAACATTTTGTCAATATCTACTTGTATATTCATTTACTGGTTGTTCTACTGATTAGGATACAATTGCCCTTGAGCAACACAGGGGTTGGGACACTGACGCTATGAAGTGGAAAATCTGCATAAAACTTTTGATTCCCCCAAAACCTTAGCTACGAATACCCTGCTCACCAATAACATAAACAGTTAACACATACTTTTCACATTATGTGTATTATATACTCTATTCTTACGATAAAGCAAGCAAGCTAGAGAAGAGAAAATATTAAGAAAATCATAAGGAAGAGAAAACAGATTTACAGCACTGTACTGTAGTTATTAGAAAAATCGGTGTCTATATCTTTAACTTGTCAGTTTATTTAAAGTGCTTATTACAACTATATGTGAAATGTGTAGGCTTCTAAAGATGCCTCGCACTGTGCTTTTATTCTATTGTTGTCATAGTTATCTTGGCTCTCCCCTGATTCTTCAAGCCAGTAAGACCATAAGAAAAAAAAACCCAACTTTTGACCTTTGTTCGGTAACGTTATCTGAAAAGTGCATCCTAAACTCACATGCTTACATGGGTATATTTTTAGCTTTTATTCTATTGCAGGTTCCAATATATCTATCGCTAAATCAATGCTTCATCATTTTATTTACTAAGACTTAATAATTTATTTTAATAGCTGTTGAGTTTCATGTACTCTTTATTTTTCCTTTATTGCTAGTATACATGTTTGTTATTTAATCTTGGGGTTATTTAAAATTTGCTGAACCATACTGATGAAATTTACTTTCGGCTTGCAATAAATTGATAGATGAATGTGTCTTTATGATGCTAAATCTTTTTCTGAGGATCATCTATGCCTTTCTACTTACTCAGGCCTACATTTATATATCTGAATAAATAGATACAAAAATTGATAAATAGATAAACATATAGATATAGCAAGTTAAAACTCTCTTTAAGGGAGTTAACTACTTTCATTTTTTCTCTCATTTTCTACAAATTTTTAGGTTAAGTTTGAATTTTTCTGTTATAAAACTATAATAGTATAAACTCAAATCTTTATACCAACTTCAATTCCAATGATTGTACTTTTATTTTATCTACCATTAAATGTTTTGATCAGCTTTAATTTCCTGTAGATACGATAATAGACTCTATGTGATGGTTTCTCTTTGAATGTGCAAATTAATGTCTATATATCCTCTTCTCTATCTCTAATTAATAAAATATGAAAATAAAAATACTTCTTTCCCCCTCTCTTTGACACACACACGAGTATGTATGCATGCATAAAAAATCAGACTCTTTTCGGCTTTTAATTTTTTTTTTTTCAACGTGTTTTATTTATTTTTGGGACAGAGAGAGACAGAGCATGAATGGGGGAGGGGCAGAGAGAGAGGGAGACACAGAATCAGAAACAGGCTCCAGGCTCTGAGCCATCAGCCCAGAGCCTGATGCGGGTCTCGAACTCACGGACCGCGAGATCGTGACCTGGCTGAAGTCGGACGCTTAACCGACTGCGCCACCCAGGCGCCCCTCTTTTCAGCTTTTAGAAATTTCAAAGACTTGAGTATAACTTTCTAATAAATATATCTTCAATATGTATTGAGAATCTATTAATTTTTTACTTTTTAATTTTTTTTTTAAATTTCGTTTAATGTTTTATTTATGACAGAGAGAGAGAGAGACAGAGACAGAGACAGAGAGACAGAGACAGAGAGAGAATGAGCAAGGAAGGGGCAGAGTGAGAGAGGGACACAGAATCCGAAGCAGGCTCCAGGCCTGTCAGTACAGAGCCCGATGTGGGGGCTCAAACGCACAAGCCGTGAGATCATGACCTGAGTTGAAGTCGGACACTCAACCGACTGAGCCCCCCCAGGCACCCTTCCTGTTTATTTTTTAATTGTTCTAATTAACAGGGCTATTTATATCATTTGATTCAGAATCACACTTGAATTCGTAAGATAGAGATTGGTTTAACCTTGCTATTTTTTTTGGTATTCATGTTTCAATATTGTTATTACTTTTAGTTTCTTTGGAATTTTTGTATCAGTATTTATAAGTGATTTTGTACTCTACATTATTTTTGTAATATCTGTCCCATGTTATAATTACTGCAATGTTGAATTTGGAGGAGGAATTAGCAAAAAAAAATATTATTATTTCTTCATGTTGTGTTAGCATACAACAACCAAAAAAATTACTTAATTCTTTCTATTTTAAAAGAACTTTTTAATAATATCATATATATACATATTTTTAATTTTTTTTAATTTTTATTTTTTTTAAGTTTATTTATTTTGAGAGAGAGAGAGAGAGGAAAGGGAAGAAAGAGAGAGAGAGCCTGACGCAGAGCCTGACGTGGGACTCGATCCCATGAACTGTGAGATCATGACCTGAGCAGAAATCAAGAGTCAGACGATTAAACGACCGAGCCACCCAGGCTCCCCATATATTTCAAAAATATATATCTTTATGACACACTTTTTTCTCTTCCATGATTTCTGATCAGCTTGGATTTTTTTTTTTGAACTCCACTTACTTAATTTTACAAAATATCACTGTATATTTATTCCTTCTCCTGTGTTGGCATGGATTTCTGAGACTTCACACAGCAATTAAAATGTTTACACTTTTTTCCTTTTGGGTATTGATGTTTATTCCTGGGAATTTCAAACAGCTAAGAACATATATATATATATATTTTTTTTTTTTCCAGACAAGAGTTTTTTTTAACATTAGTACTATTGGTGTATAGGGTCAGATAACTTTATGTTGTAGGAGGGCTGCTCTGTGCAAGGGTGAATGCTCAATCTGACCTCTACCTTCTAGAATTCAGCCCCCACTCGCCTTGACACCACTCGCCTTGTCTACATACTAACAAATGTCCCTATGGGGACAAAATCGCTACCAGTAGAGAACCATAGTCCTTGATATTTGGCAATTGCAAATTGCTCTTTTGTTGTTGAAAACATTTTTTTTAACTCTTTCAATATCTAAGTATTTATTTTGTACTTCCATTTCTAAGTTTATTGCATCTGGGACAGAAAGTGTATTGTCTGCTTTATTAGACTTTTCAAAATTCTATTGATATTTTCTATGGCCTAACATATAGATAATTTAATAGATTCTACATGTGTTTTTAACTCAGTTTTCTTGGAGTTCAGGAGATTTAAATATATATATATATTTATCCATTTGGACAACATGATTAGCTGCATTATTCTGACACTTTTATTCTAACTTATCTACTGTCTCTGTGATTTTTCTCCTACAAATCTTAAAATGTTTCTTGACACATATCCACTTTGCATTATTGATATTCATATTTCTTTCTTAGGAATTGAATTTCTTAGCCTGATAAATTGATTATAATATTCTAAATGTCCATTCTACTTACAATATATTTTTACTTATGAATTTTCTAATATTTGTATTATCGTTACATATTTACTATGTTCTTTTGCTTACTATAGGGATTTTCCAACCCACAGATTTTTTTTCAATTTTAAATTAATACATAGGTTACTAAATATTATGATGAAATACCCTTTCTCATATTTTCATCTTTCTATATTAATCAATCCTAAGTTTTTAGAATACATCATATAAAAGGTAGTATATGTTTTTTGGAGAATGTGATAACTTACAAGAAAAACAAATTGATCTTGAACTCAGATAATAGCATTAATCCAAATAAAACTTGGATTTAATAACATAATTAAAAATGAAATTAGAAAATTACTTAAAAATGTAAGTAATTATGTATATAATCCTTTGCAGTTATAGGATTTTATTAACAAAAGTTCAGACACCAAAATAAAAAGATTAAGAGACATAATTCTGTTTTTTTACAAATATGCATTGTAGTGGCAAAATTAAAGTAAGTATAAAGCATAGAATAGCATGGATAACTATTGTATAACATACATTTTGCAATATGAGTAGTTAATATTCTTACTTTAGTAATCATTAAGTGAGAATGTGTGGTCTCAAGTAGGTGAAGGCCATCTAGGCAAATTCACACCCATGTTCATGCACACCCACCTATAAACACAATGCAACCTGGCCACACAAATCTAGGAAGATGTTCTACACTTGAAACCAGACAAGTGGAAATTAAACCTGTGTGTTCCCTCCTGTAAAAACAGTGAAGGTTAAAGGTCATAAAATAGGCACTGCAGGTATAGGGAGAAAACAAATGTGACTAATACGATTGTTTAGAATGTAAATTGTTGAAACCTTAATAAAGCTATATTCGCAATATGCAGTAAAAACTTTGAATATACATTTACTACTTTATGAAATTTATCTTCAAAGAATTTATGCTAAATGCACAATATATATGTATGGGAAAATTAGCAATATTTGTATGCAGCACCCTACTGCACACCGTAGCCAACTAATACAGGGAATTAATTAACGTAGTACCTACTTTTTCAATAGCTCAACATTTTTTCACAAATCCATTAAATAAGGCAAATAATGTTTTAACTTTATTTTTAATTTGCAGAATAGTATTTTTCAGCAGATGGTTTATTCTAACAAACTTCATGTTCACACTGTGCTATGCTTTTATGAGTTCCAGCTGTTAACGGATAATATTTCACTGCTGAATCTATCATGTGTGATCTAATTGCTCATTATGTGCCTTAAACCACCAGCAATGTAGTTATTTTCAACTTGGAGCAAATTAAAATCTTATCAGCGTTTAAAAAATCTACAGTTGTCTTCTTCTGGTTAATTATTTTCAACTTGTGTTTTTCTCCATGTATTTTGTTAGTGCATTATTTTGAATTCATTCAAACTGATTATCGCTCCCCCGCCCCGCACCCCGCCCCATATAACTGGCAGGTGTGTTCATAGTTTCATTTCTGAGGAAATGGTTTTTCCTCCCCGTGTCACCAGCTGAGAGTCCTTTATGTTCCCCATTCAGACATAATAGTAGTAGAACCCAAACACTCCAACTTTATGGATACCGTCAGACAAATGGATCTCTGTCAAGCTCTCTGTTAGTGGTGAATGTTTGGTATCCTCAGAGGATTACTCATCCAGTTGACTGGACTTTTTTTTCCCCCCCTGAAATTCCAAATGAAGACTTTGGGTTATGCTCTGTTCCTTAAGTAACTCGAAGTGTAGACCATTGTGTCTTTGGGGCACAGAAGAGTTGAAAACATTGGCTTTATGCTTAGACTAGTTCTTCCCAGAGAATGCTGTATGGCCAACCCTGTCTGACAGGTCTCAGATAATCTGGATTATTTTTCTGTTTTAAGGAAACAACACAAAACAAAACGAAACAAAACACGAAAAACTCAAGTCTCCAAGCTGAGAGAAATGTAAAGTGGTAATGAGTTGGTCGAAGCAATCCATAATGCTTCCACAAAGTTTAGGTTCTAAAATATAGGGGTTGGTTGTCTCCACTAGTCACCTATTGTCGCCTTCATTCATCTTTATTTCAGCTATAATTGAATACTCCTGACCAAACTTACATTCCAGAGACAAAGTGCCCTTTGCTTTACATACGATTGTGCTCCTTAAACATAGGCTGAATAATTTGTCTTTATCTATGGCAAAACCATCATTTTACTAATTTTTAAATGGAATTCTCACTACTGTTATTGATGTGATCAACTATATTTTATGAACATTATGTTTTATTATCATACAGTCTCACCCGGATAAGGGTTGGTTTTCTATGGTTAAGAACACTTTTTTTTTGAGACAACATACTAATTTCTTTATAGATTTGTTGCATCTGACATTTATTTACTACTATTTTATGCTGATTCTTTGCCTCCTTACTAAAATGTAAACTGCTTGAGAACAGGGACTTTGTGTCTTGCTTACCTCTGTTTCTAGGACAGAAATAATGCCTTGTATATACGTGAAATGGTTGCTTCCTAAAGCATCAAGTGCTCTATTGTTACCTAAAATTAATATAACATTGCATGTCAACTACACTAGAATTAACATTGAAAAATAAAAATTAAAAAAATAGGGGCACCTGGGTGGCTCACCTGGTTAAGCATCCGTCCGACTAGGTTTTGGCTCTGTGTGAAATCATATGGTATGTGTCTGTCTGTAAGTTGGCTTATTTCACTTAAAATTTCTCTAGCTCCATCCATGTTGCTACAAATGGCAAGATTTCATTCTTTTCAGGACTGAATAATATCCTATTGTGTGTGTGTGTGTGTGTGTGTGTGTGTGTGTATACGTACCACCTCTTATTTATCTCTTCATCAATCGACGGATACTTGGGCTGCTTCCATAATTTGGCTAGGGTTGTAAACATAGCAATGCTTATATTCTTTCACATTAGTGTTTTCTTGATCTTTGGGTAAATACCTAGTACTGTGATTGCTGGATCAAAGGGTAGTTTTATTTTTAATTTTTTGAGGAATTTTCATACCATTTTCACAGTGGCTGCCCCAGTTTGCATTCCTACTAACAGGCCACGAGGGTTCCCTTTTCTGCTCGGCCTCACCAATACTTGTTTTTTCTTCTTGTGTTTTTTTTATTTCAACCATTCTGACAGGTGCGAGGTGATTCTCACTGTGGTTTTGATTTGCATTTCCCTGATGATGAGTGATTAAGGACCTAAATGTGGCCCCTGAAACCATAAAAATCCTAGAAGAAAGCACAGGTAGTAATTTTTCTGACACTGGCCATAAGAACATTTTTCTAGATAGGTCTCCTGAAGCAAAGGAAACAAAACAAAACTAAACTATTGGGATGATGTCCAAATACAAAGCTTTCAGGGGCACCTGGGTGGCCCAGTCGGTTAAGTGTCTGACTTCAGCTCAGGTCATGATCTCGAGGTTCGTGGGTTCAAGCCATGTCGTGCTGACAGCTCAGAGACTGAAACCTGCTTCGGATTCTGTCTCCCTCTCTCTCTGCCCCTACCCCACTCATGCTCTGTCTCTCAAAAATAAATAAATGTTAAATTAAAAAACTAAAAATCTTCTGCATAGCAAAGGAAACAATCAACAAAATTAAAAAAAAAAAAAACAAGTACTGAATGAGAGAAGATATTTGCAAATGACATATCCAATGAGGGGTTAGTACTCAAAATGTATAAAGAATTTATACAACTCAACATCAAAAAAACAAATAATGCAATAAAAAATGGGCAAAAGAGGGGAGCCTGGGGGGCTCAGTCAGTTAAGCACCCGACTATTGATTTTGGCTCAGGTCATGACCTCACAGTTGTGAGATCCAGCCCCGCATCAGGCCCTGTGCTGAATGTAGAACCTGGTTCAGATTCTCTCGTTCCCTCTTTCTCTGTCTCCCCCCAACTTGTGCACAGTCTCTCTCTCTCTCTCTCTCTCTCTCTCAAAGTAAATAAGCATTTTTTTAAATGGGCAAAAGACATGAGCAGACATTTCTCCAAAGAAAACATGTATATGGACAACAGACACATGGAAAGACATCCATCCTCCCTGATATTAACACTTTGCCCGTGTGGTGCATTTGTTTAAATAATGAACAAATATGGATACCATGTTATTATATAAGGCCGATAACGTACATTAAGGATCAATCTTTGTTTTTCCAGTTCTGTGAATTTTGACAGATGCATCATGTCCTGTATCCATCATTATAGTATTATGCAGGATAGTTTTATTGTCCTGTGATCCCTCTTCTACTTCCTCTCCAAATCTCTCACAAAGACTGATGTTTTGACCGTCTCCATAGTTTTGCCTCTTCCAGACCTTTGTATACTTTGCCGTAATATCTGTGTAAAGGTTTTTGTGCAGACACAAGTGTTCATCTCATTTCATCATACCCCTAAATTTCTAGGCACAGGATTTGTGGCTTGTACAATAAGACGATGTTTCGCATTTGTAAGTAAGTGCCAAATCGTCTTCCAAAATGGCGGTGCATTTTCCATTCCCATAAGGAGTTACTCTTTATCTGCATCCTTTTCAGCATTTGGTGTTGTCAATGTTTTGGATTTTAGCCATTTTAGTAGGTGTGTGGTGGTATCTTGTTTTTTTCCTTTTTTTAATTTGCAATTCTCTGATGACATAGGATGTTAAGCATCTTTTCATATACTTATCAAGAAGATATTTATATATCTTCTTTGGTGAGATGTCTCTTCAGATATTTCAGCCTCTTTTTCAATTGGGTTGTTTGTTTTCTTATTGTGGAGAGAGAGGAGAGAGAGAATCCCAAGCAGGGTCCATGCAAAGAGTGTGGGGCTTGATCCCATGAACTGCAAGATCATGACCTGAGCTGAAATCAAGAGCCACATGCTCCACTGCCTGAGCCACCTGGACATCCCAAAAGTTCTTTGCTTGTTTTGGATAAAAGTTCTTTATCAGATATCAGTTTTGCAAATGTTTTACCTTAGTTGACTTGTACTTTCATTCTCTCATTGGATTTAATTTTTGAAGGATATTTTCACTGGTTATCAAGTTAATAGGTTTTCACAGTGCAAAAGGGTTCCTCTTTCTCCTCATCCTCAGCAACATCTGTTGTTGCCTGACTTGTTAATTTTAGCCATTCTGACAGGTGTGAGGTGGTATCTCATTGTGGTTTTGATCTACATATCCCAGATGATGAGTGATGTTGAACATTTTTTCATGTGTCTATGAGCCATCTGGATGTCTTCTTTAGAAATGTGTCTATTCATGTCTTTTGTCCATTTCTTCACTGGGTTATATGTTTTTTTGGATGTTGAGTTTGATAAGTTCTTCGTAGATTTTGGATACTAACCCTTTAATGATATGGCATTTGCAAATATCTTCTCCTATTCCATCAGGTATCTTTTAGTTTTGCTGTTTCCCTCACTGTGCAGAAGCTTTTTATCTTGATGAGGTCCCCATAGTTCATTGTCGCTTTTGTTTCCCTTGCCTCTGGAGATATGTCAAGTAAGAAGTTGCTGTGACTGAGGTCAAACAGGTTGTTGCCTGTTTTCTCCTCTAGGATTTAATGTCTTCCTATCTTACGTTTAGGTCTCTCATCCATTTTGAGTTTATTTTTATGTATGGTGTAAGAAAGTCGTTCAGGTTTATTCTTCTGCATGTTGCTGTCCAGTTTTCCCAGCACGACTTGCTGAAGAGACTGTCTTTATTCCATTGAATATTCTTTCCCGCTTTGTCAAAGATTAGTTGGCCATATGTTTGTGGGTCCATTTCTGGGTTCTCTATTCTGTTCCATTGATCTATCATACTTGTGCCAGTATCACACTGTCTTGATAATTGATAATACAGCTTGAAGCCTGGAATTGTGATGCCTCCAGTTTTGGTTTTCTTCTTCCGGATTGCTTTGGCTATTCAGGGTCTTTTCTGGTTCCATACAAATTTTAGGATTGCTTGTTCTAGCTCTGTGAAGAATGTTGGTGTTATTTTCATAGGAATTGCATTGAATATGAATATGCAGATTGCTTTGGGTAGTATCAGCATTCTAACAATATTTATTCTTCCAATCCATGAGCACAGATTATATTTCCATTTTGAGGGGGGGGTCTTCTTTAATTTCATTCATAAGCTTTCTGTAGTTTTCAATGTATAGGTTTTTCACCTCTTTGGTTAGGTTTATTCCTAGGTATTTTATGGGTTTTGGTGCAATTGTAAATGGGGTCGATTCCTTGATTTCTCTTTCTGCTGATTCGTTATTGGTGTATAGAAATACAATCAATTTCTGTACATTGATTTTATATCCTGTGACTTTGCTGAATTCATATATCAGTTCTAGAAGTTCTTTCGTAGAGTCTTTTGGGTTTTCCACATAGAGTATCATATCATCTGTGAAGAGTGAAAGTTTGACTTCCTCCTTGCCAATTTGGATGCCTTTTATTTCTTTGTGTTGTCTGATTGCTGAGGCTAGGACTTCCAAGACTATGTTGAATAACAGTGGTGAGAGTGAGAGTGGACATTCTTATCACGTTCCTGACCTTAGGGGGAAAGCTCTCAGTTCTTCCCCATTGAGGATGATATTAGCGGTAGGTTTTTGGTATATGGCCTTTATTATCTTGAGGTATGATGCTTCTATCCCCACTTTCTTGAGGGTTTTTAATCAACAAAGGATGCTGTATTTTGTCAAATGCTTTTACAGCATCTATTGAGAGGATCATGTGGTTATATGCCAACAAGTTGGTCAATCTGGAAGAAATGGAATAATTTCTAGAAACATATAAAATACAAAAACTGAAACAGGAAGAAAGAGAAAATTTTAACAGACCCATAACCAGTAAAGAAATTGAATCAGTAGTCGAAAATTTCCCAACAAACAAGAGTCTAGGACTGGATGGCTTTCCAGGGGAATTTTTCCAAACATTTAAAGAAGAGTTAACACCTCTTCTTTTGACAATGTTCCAAAAATTAGAAATGGAGGGAACATTTCCAAACTCATTCTACAAGGCCAACATTACCTTGATTCCAAAACCAAAGACCCCACTAAAAAGGAGAACTACAGACCAATTTCCCTGATGAACATGGATGTAAAATTTGTCAACAAGATACTAACAAACCTGATGCAACAATACATTAAATGAATTATTCACCATGGCCAAGTGGGATTTTTCCTGGGCTGCAGGGCTGGTTCAATATCCACAAATCAATCAATGTGATATGTCACATTAATAAAAGAAAGAATAAGAACCACATAATCTTCTCATATATGTATGATACTTCTAACATCTTGCAAATTATTTCTTCTTTGTCATTTTATGGGTCACTAACTTTCTCCTGTGTATGGGTTTTATTTCTCTGCTTCTTGGCATTTTAGGTTATTTTTTAATCATATAATAGATATTACATTTATTGTATTATTACATTTAATGGATATTACCTTATTGAGTACTTAGATTTTATTGCCTTCCTTTGAACGGTATTTGTGTTTTTTTGTAACAAGCAGTTTATAAACTTGAGAAGTGTGTGTGTGTGTGTGTGTGTGTGTGCGTGTGTGTGTGTGTGTGACACTATTCTTTAAATTCAGTGAGGTCAATTTAGAGCAGCCTTTAACCCAGAGCTAGTTTAGCACTATTAATAGGCCATGACCCTTACTTTCATAGTACCTGCTAAGACATCCTGGATGATGAGTGAGGATTCTCCACTTTGTCTAGTCAAAGCTATCATGCCATCCTGCAGTGTGAGGTCTAGGAATCATTCAGTTTCCAGATCCCTGGAGGCTGTTCTTTGCTGAGCTTCTTGGAATTTCATCTTGTGTAAGTCTGGCTTAGGATTTAGCAAGAGTTATAAAGGAATCATAATGATGATCTCTGGCTTCCTTCTGTCTTTATCACTTTCCTACATATTGCATTTTCTTCAGCTTTGAATTTTGATTGTTTTCTCAACTCAGGTGATCCTGCCTTCTCTGGGATTCTTCTCCCTAAGTGTGGGTTCCAATATTGCTCCCATACGGAAGCCTGGGGAGAAAGTGGGACTCATTTTGGCTATTATTCCTCTCTCAGGGACTGCAGTCCTATGGTATCTGATACCTAATGTTTCAAAATATGTGTCTTATATATTTTGACCAGTTTTCTATTTTTTCTTGTGGAAGAATAAATCCAATCCTATTACTGTACCCTTTTTAATGGATGAGTAATATTCTATTTATCATCTATCAACTATCTATCATCTCTCAATCATCTATTGTCTATCATCTATGTATCATCTATTATCTACCTATCATCTATCTATTATCTATCATCTATCCATCTGCCTGTTTCCTCATCCTGTCAATATACCATATGAACTCTTCTGTTATGTAATCAGCTAAACAACATAATATAGTGAAAATCGCACATTTGCCTCCATCATATGGGAAATGGCTGAGACTTAACTGTGTCTAATATTTTTATGTTAATATAGATGAATCGAAAGTTATATTTTAGTTTATATTTGTGTTGCATGTTTTTTCACTATTTACTTTCAACAGGTGTAACTTACATGTAAACTCTAAAATCTTTAAGGTGTTCTTTCAAAAGAAATCCAGTATCAGAATATTTTCATCAGTTAATAGAATTACAGTGTGGATTCTTGACTCTTCCATATATAATATAAATTGCTACTTTGGTTTATTCGCAAAAAGTACAAATACTTTGCAATATTTTAAAACCAATTTATCCCACTCTCAAACTATACGCTATTGCTTTGTGTATTAGATACATTTTAAATTGCTCAAAAGTTTATAATACAATATACATTTTAACATTTCATGAAATTGTATTATGCTATACAATCAATTATACAATTAAATTTCTCCCATATTTATTCCCTTAAAGAAATCCTCTTTATAACTAACCACTTGCATCAGAGATCATTACTCTTTGCCTAAAAAAATAAAATTTAGTATTTTCATTACTGTGGTTCTGTTGGTGACAAATTCTTTATTTTGTCTTTTTTTTGATGGATATTTGATGGATATCAAGAATAAGGCATTTATGTTATTTCAGAACTTTAAAAGTATTGGTACATCCTTTGTTGGCTTTCACTGTCTAATTTTAAACTGACGAAGTGACAAAGTTTAGCTCTCTCTCTTTTAGAGTCAGCCTTTTTTTTTTTTACCTCCAACTGTTCTTTATACATTTACTTTTCAGAAAATTTCAGAAGTTTTATTATGTTTCTGGTGTTTTATATATGTATTTACTTTTCTCTTATTTGTAGCACTTCCTGAAATTGTGATTTGATCTCATTGGTCATTTTTGGTAAAATTTCTACCATTTCCATTTGAGATGTTGTTCTGCTCAGTTCTCTTTCCTCTCCTGGGATGCTAACGCATTGGAGTGCTGACTATATGCGATGTTTTCATGCTCTTTCCTCTATTTTCACTCTTTAGTTTTCTTTTTCTTTTTTTTTTTAATTTCTTGACTATAGTTGCCATGCATGTTACATTAGTTTCAGGGGTACAACATGGTGATTCAACAAGTTTCTATGTTATGCTACACTCATCACAAGTGTCGTTACCATCTGTCACTACACAGTACCACATTATGGACGACAGTCCCCATGCAGTAACTTTTATCCCCATGATATGTTCATTTAATAAATAAAAGACTGGATCTCCCACTCCCTTTCACCCATTTTGCCTCCACTTCCCTTCCCTCTGGCAACCATCAGTTTATTCCCTGTCCTTATAGATCTTATTCTGCTTTTTGTTTGTTCTTTTATTCATTTGTTTTATTTGTTAGATTTCACATATAAGTAAAATCATATGGTACTTTTCTTTCGTAGTCTGGCTTATTTCACTTAGCATTATACCCTATGAGTCCTTCCATGTCACAAATGGCAAGATTTTATTCTTTTTAATGACTGAGCAATACATATATGTGTGTGTGTGTGTGTGTGTGTGTGTGTGTGTGTGTATAATCACATGTTTTAATCCATTCATCTAGCTGTGGATGCTTGGGTTGCATCCATATATTGCTTATTGTAAATAATGCTGCAGTATCTTTTTGATATGGTGCATGTATCTTTTTGAAAAACTGTTTTTATTTTCTTTGAGTAAATATCCAGTAGTGGAAGTATTGGGTTATAGTATTTCTATTTTTGATTTTTTGAGGAATCTCCATACTGCTTTTCATTGCGATTGTGCCAATTTGCACTCCCACCAATAGTGACAAAGGTTTCTTTTTCTCCATACCCTCACCTACATTTGTTATTTCTTATCTTTTTGATTCTAGTCATTCTGAAGTAAGGAACATGATATCTCCTTGTGGTTTTAATTTGCATTTCTCAGAAATACATTGCATTTCTACATGCTAATAAGAAAGTATCTGAAACACAAATTAAGAAAACAATTACACTTATGAATGCACCCTCCCCCCAAAATACTTACGAATATACTTAGCCAAGGTGGTGAAATTCCTGTATTCGCAAAACTATAAAACATTGAGGAAAGAAATTGCAATGACATAAACAAATGGAACAATATCTCATGCTTATGGATTGAAGAATTGATATTATTAAAATGTCCACACGACCCCAATCTTCAAATCAATGCAATCCCTATCAAAATACCAATCCCATTTTTCACAGAACTAGAACAAATAATACTCAATTTGTATGAAAGCACAAAGGACCCCAAAGAGCCAAAGCAATTTTGAGAAAGAACCAAGCTGAAGATATCATAATCCCAGATCTCAAGATATATTATAATGCTGTAGTAATCAAAATACTATGGCACTGGCACCACGATAGAGACATAGACCAAAGAGAAAACTGGACAGATACATTCAAAACAATGAAAATGGACCATTTTTAAATACTGTACACAAAAATAAATTGAAACTATATTAAAGACCTAAATGTGAGACCTGGAACCATAACCTTTCTTGAAGAGAACGTATGTTAACAGTAATTTATTTGACATTAGCAGTAGTAACATTTTTCTAGATATATCTTTCAAGGCAAGGGAATAAGAAAGAAAAAGAAGCTATTGGGACCACATAAAAATAAAACACTTGCACAATCCAGAAAACCATCAACAAGACAAAAAGCAACTTACTGAATCAGAGGAGACATTTGCAAATATTTGATTTGATAGACGGTTAATATCCAAAATATATAAAGAACTTATACAGCTCAACACCAAAAACAGAAAAAAATACTCTAATTAAAAATAGGCAGAAGACATGAACAAACATTTTTTTTTTCAAAGAAGACACACAGATGACTAATGGGCACCTGAAAAGATGTTCAATATCACTCATCATCAGTGAAATGCATGCATATCTTTACTTCTATCACAAAATTTTCCCAGTTGTCCTTTCTTTAATATTCTTTGCATTTGTCTGAACACGTTTTCTGACTTACTTTACATGTCACTCTTCTTTTTCTAATACACTCTCAAATGAGTGACCTCTTGTCTAAATTTTCATCATTGTGCTTTTCAGATCCAGAAAATTTCTCTTTTTCAAAATTTATAACATTTAAATTTTTGCTGAAATTCTCAGTCTTGTCTTCTGCTATAATATAAATTATTTGAAAGTCAGTTTTAATAAATTTGCTTTTTGGATCCTATGTGTTTATGGTATCTGCCATTTTCATATGTTTCTTTTTTTTAAAAAAAAGTCTTATTTATTTATTTTAAGAGAGAAAGAAAGAGAGAGAGAGAGAAATAAAGGGAGAGAGAGAGAGAGAGAGAGAGAGAGAGAGAGAGAGAGAATCCCAAGCAGGCTCCACATTGTCAGCACAGAGCCCACAGGGGGCTCATTCTCACAAATCTTGAGATCACGACCTGAGCTGAAATTGAGTTCGACGCTCAACTGGGCAACCCAGGAGCCCCTCATTTTTATTTGTTTTTACTCATGTTCTGGTATCTTCTCCTTTGCCTGGATATTTTCCACTGGAAGGCCGCATATTTATCATGAATAATTTCAGGTCCAATTCGAGACCTAGATTGATGCTAACTTCCTCCTGATTGGATTTATATTTGCTTTCTACAGGCAGCTAAGACTGACAATCACCATTTTTCTACAAGTAATCCAAGAATGAGATATTTAAAGCTAATTCTTAAGCCCCTGCAAAAGCTGCCCTATTTACTGCTTCCTCTTATTTATAGACCAGCTAATTCAGTACAGTGTAAAGCTTGAAGTAATTACTAATGTGTCCTCCTCCTTGGCAAGCCTTGTGATCCAGTCCTGTCTCTCCACGTCCTTCTCAATTTATAATTACATTTAAAGTTCTTCTCAGGTTGCCGGCCATGTCAGACAGAATATAGGAAATAAATTCGAGCAAAATTTAGTTCTAGATTCTGATCTCTTTCTCTGGAATTCCTTTTTTTTAATTTTTTTTTCTAATTTGGGACATTTAATTCCTCTCTGCCATGTCAACTTTCTGACGGCTTCAAACATAAGTTCAAAACAAGTATCCGTATTTGATTATTTTCTGAACAAAATGGTTTCCCTAGGTTACTATGCATAATTTCAGGCAAAAGACTTCACTGATATCTGAAAAAAATGACAAGTTTTCATAAGTACTTCACAAAAGTACATGTCTAACTGCCTAGTGGAAAATGTTCAATCTGATGAGACATAATGGAACGGAAATTAAAACCTCTATATTATTTATTCCCTATACTGGTGATATTAAAAAAAAAAGGCTAGAATTAATACTAAGTCTTGGCAAAGATGTGGATCAATTGTATATTTTATATATGGAAAATAAAATGGTAAAAAAAAAAACACTTGGGATAAATATTTGGCAGTCTATACACAAACAGAATGACTGTGTGTGATAGACACGTATGCACACACACACACACACACACACACACATACTACATACAAGTTAACCCCTAACTGGAAATGATCCAGATTTCCATTTTTCTTCTTATCTATTCCTCCATAAGAAACCACTATAAAACTGAATGTGTTAAGGCCACATCTTTATTTAACCACAATATTTTGTTGGTAAGGTATTTGGAATAGGATCATCTAAGCAATTCTTCTCCAAGTGCTGTCAACTGAAGTCACTGTACAATATTTAGTTGGTGGAAGGGTCATTCTAGAGAGTTTAACATGGCTTCACTGCATGCCCATTAGTGGGCACATCCGAAGTGTGTATCAGCTGGACTGTTAACCTGTGCACCTACATGTGACCTCTATATCACAGTGGTTACATGACAATATAATCAGATGTCTTCTATGGCAATTCAGGGCACTGAGAGAGAGTGTCTGAAAAGATAGGAAGAGAATATGCTATGTGTCTTTTAACACCTGGGATTGGAAAAAAAAAATTGTTCCAGCTTCACATTTCCATATTCTATTAGTCCAAAAACAAAAGAGTTCTCAAAACGCAAAAAGAAAGAAAGAAAGATACTATCTCTCCATGAGTCAGGGATATCAGAAGTATGCTTTTCTGCTCCACAAAAGACATTAGTAAAATATTTAGAAGATAAGCCACTGAATGGGAAAAAAAATATTTGCAAAGCACATATCAGATAGGTATCCTAAACATACACAGAACTGTTAAAACTCAACGATAAGAAGATAAATAACACACTTTAAAAATGGGTGAAAGAGGTACCACCTCATCAAGAAGATATACCAATGGCAAATACGCATATGAAAAGGTGTTCAACACCCCATGTCATTAAGAAATTGCAAATTAAAGCCATAATGCAATATCACTACATGTCTATTAAAATGGCTGGTGAGGATTTGGAGGAACAGGGATGAGAGTCCCTCTGTGCTGGAGTCCAGTCCACTGCCAGTTAGAATGCAAAACTGACATAGACACTTCAAAAGACAGTTTGGCAGCTTCTTATGAAGATGAACATAGTCCCACTACACCATTCAGCAATTGTGTTCCCAGGTATTTATTCAAATGAGTATAAAACTTTGGCCACAACAAACCCATACGTGAATGTTTGTAGCAGCTTGATTCAAAATGGACAAAACTGGGAAATAATCAAGGCCTCCTTCAATAGGTGAATGTACTGTGGCACATACAGATAAGGAGACATTATTCAATGATAAAAAAATAAATAAATAAACCATCAAGCCATAAAAGACATGGAGGAACTCTAAATGCCCATTGATAAGTGTAAGAAGCCAATCTGAAAAAGCTGCAAACCCGATGATTCCAAATATACACCATTATCAAAGAGGCAAAACTATGGAGACAGTATAATGATCAGTAGTTGGGGATAGGTGGAGAGAAATGAATAGGTGAAGCACCAGGTGATTTTAAGGCAGAGAAGCTATTGCATATGGTACTGTGATGATGGAGGGGCGCCTGGGTAGCTCTGTCGGTTAAGTGTCCGACTTCGGCTCAGGTCATGATCTCATGGTTTGTGAGTTCGAGCCCCGCGTCCCACTCTGTGCTGACAGCTTAGAGCCTGGACCCTGCTTTGGATTCTCGGTCTTACTCTCCCTCTGCACCTCCCCCGCTTGTGCGCGCTCTCTCTCTCTCTTTGTAAAGATAAATAAACATTAAAAATTTTTATTTGATAAAAAAAATACTGTGATGGTGGATATATGATATTGTGTTTGTCTTTGTCAAAACCCATGGAATATATAGCACAAAGACTGAATTCTTATATAAACTATTGACATTAATAACAATGCGTTAATATTGGTTAATCAATTGTAATATATAGATATATAAATATAAATAAATTAATTAATATAATATATAATATAATATATAATATAATATATTATATTATATTATATTATTTTATATATTATATTATATATATATAATTATATTATAATTAAATATAATTAAATATAATTAAATATAATTAAATAATTATAATATAATATTATATTAAATATATTATATATATAAAATATATTATATATTATATTAATAAGGGAAACTGGAAAGCATGTAGTGGTTTTTTGGAAATTCTTTGCACCTTCTGCTCAAATATTCTTTAAATCTATAGCTGCTCAAAAAGTACATTAACTTTAAAAGTATATGCAACCATATTTAATTTAAAAAGACCATTCTCAGTAGAACAGATAAATAATATATGTAAAATAACCTCAATAGAAATAAATACACAGGCATGCCTGGGTGACTCAGTTGGTTAACCGTCCGACTTTGGTTCGGGTCATGGTCTCGCAGTTTGTTGGTTCAAGTGCCACGTTGAGTTTTCTGCTGTCAGCACAGAGCCTGCTTCAGATCTTCCCCCCCCACTCTCTTTGTCCCTCCCCCACTCATTCTCTCTCAAAAATAAATAAATAAACTTTAAAAAGAAATAAATGAACAGAAGAAGACATAGCCTGAAAACATCGATATTCTATTTCATTTAATCAATTTTGAAAAGAAAGAAAAATATTCTTCTAGGATAAATAAATTGCCTTTGGGTGATTTGTACTTGGGAAGAAGCAGGAGAAGTATTAATTTTCAGTAAGGTTCTATTTCCATCTATGGCTTATGGACAAATGAATGGGTTTATTTTTGAGGTTTGCTGGGTTCGCTAAACATGTTTGATCAATGTACTTTTTTGTATGTTTGATATATGTTAATGAAATATTTTAAATTGTACTAAGAAAAAAGTTGAGAAACTAAAAGGAAAAATAAACAAATAATAATCCTACAGGAAATTTTGAATTCAGCTCTCTGAGTCACTGATAGAGTTAACAGAAAAAAAAATCAATAAGGATCTAGAAGATTAGCATGATTGAACAGTGAGATTTAACAGCCAGGTTAACAAAACCAATACACCTATCTATCAATGTAGGTCTAAATAAATGTAGTTATACAGATAAGTACTTATTTCAGGATGATTTCTGAACACATTGGACGTAAGCTTATAACTAATAACCAAATATACATCTAGGAAGATGGCAGTGGAATAAAATGACCCTAGGCTCACCTTGTCCCATGAATACAACTAGCTAACTATCAAATCATCCTAAATAACCCCACAATTGGCCAAAAGACTGATGAAAAAAATTCCAGAACTAAAAGAGAAAAGGCCACATCAAAGAAGGTAGGAAGTGCAAAAATGCAGTGTGTGAGATACAGAAATAGTGACCACTGTGGTAGGGAGGGAGCCACAGTCACAGAGAAGGGTGAGAGACAGACTAGCACACAGGGAAGCATGAATAGGGAAAACGAATCTCCACAGCAATTGGCTTGGAAAGCAAGAAGGACCAAATTTTGTGAGTTCTTGCAACCAGCACGGCTTAAAAGCTTAAAGACTTAAAGGTCAATGGGCATGGCTTAGGTAGAGCCTGTATGGGATTGCACTTTCCTTGATGCAAAGACAGTCAAACAACCTGCAGACTTACAACATGGAAACATTAATCTGAAGAATGTCTGGGGAACAGAGTGGGAAGGTTATTCACTCATCTCAGGGCATGTCCCTGAGAGACAGCTTTCACAAAGTCACCCCTCCAGGAACAAAGGGACTGGCTGGCTAGCACCATTTCCCTCTCCTGTCCCTCAGCACATGCACAAAGCCACCTGTGGGAACCAGCACTGTGACTACACTTGCTACCTGATTTGCTTTTACCAAGCCCCATCCCCTCTATGCTCTGTTGGAACTGCTTCTCCCAGCCACACTTGGCCCAGTCCCAATGTGGTGGGCCCTCTCCCCCAGAAGACAAGCCCAAACCTCTGCTCAAACTGTGGAGCATTGGTTCTGGCAGCAGTGATGACAGGTCTTACTTCACAAACAGACCCAAGCACACCTTGTCAAATCATGCCACATTCTGGTTAGGAACCAAACACTGCTCACAGCACACAAAGAACTTCTGCAGATGACTGGTTTAAAGGATAAAGTGGCTAAGACAAAACAGCAGAGGGCACAAAACACACACTGGAGGCACTCCTGGAAGCACCAGGTCCTGGAAAATAAGGAAGACTGCACATCAGGGCACCATAGGACTTCTTCTCTAGAAAGACATTACGCTCAAGAACAGGAAACATAGCTGACTTGCCTAACACAGAGAAACAGGCACAGAGACTTAAACAAATTGAGAAGATAGAGAAATTTGTCCCAATTGAAAGAACAAGACAAGGCCATGGCCAGGGATCTAAGCAAAATATAAGTAACACACCTGACAGAATTTAAAGCAATGATCATAAGGATACTCAATGAACTTGAGATAAAAGTGGAAGACATGAGTAAGCCTCTTAACACAAAGATAAGGAATGACATAGTAGAGATAAAGGGCTCAATAAATGAAATGAGAAACACACTTGATGGAATGAGCAGCAGGCTGGAAGAAGCAGCAAAAGGAATAAGTGACCTAGAAGACAGGTAATGGAAAGCAATCAAGCTGAACAAAAGAAAGAATCATGCAAAATGTCAATAGACTTAGGGAACTCAATGATTCCGCCAAACATAATAACATTATAGGATTCCCAGAAGAAGAAGAGAGGGAAAGGGTGGCAGAAAAGTAATTTAAAGAAATGATAGCTGAAAACTCACCTAATTTGGAGAAAGAAACAGACTTTCAGATTCAGGACACACAAAGAACCCCCATCAGAAATCAGCGAAAGGAGATCCACACCAAGACACATTATAATTAAATTGGTAACATATAGTAATAAAAAAAAAAATTAAAGCAGCAAGACAAAAGAACACAGTCGTATACATAAGAAAAGCCATAAATCTAGGAAAGGAATTTTCAGTAAAAACTTCCCAGAATGGAGTGGCATGATATTTGAAGTGCTGAGTGGGAAAAATATTCAGTCAACAATACTCTTTCCAGCAAGGCTAACATTCAGAATAGAAGAAGAGATAGAGAATTTCCCAGATAAACAAAAAACTAAAAGAGTTCATGGTTACTAAGTCAGCTCTGCAAGAAATATTAAAGGGGACACTTCAAGTGGAAAGGAGAGACCAAAATGGCAATATAAAGGCAGGAAACACA
This sequence comes from Panthera tigris, assembly GCF_018350195.1. Classification (NCBI taxonomy): domain Eukaryota; kingdom Metazoa; phylum Chordata; class Mammalia; order Carnivora; family Felidae; genus Panthera; species Panthera tigris. The sequence continues at coordinate 67,278,018 of NC_056661.1, forward strand.
AAAGAAATAAAAGTGAGTATTTCTGTAAATAAACAGTCAAGGAATACATAGAATAAAAGGATGTAAAATATAACAACATATACCTAAAACATAGAGAGGAAAAAAGGAAAGAGAGAAGGACAAGAAAGGATCAGATAAGATTGCCATTAACAACCACAAAACCAGTGAGAGAATGGCAATAAATAAATATCTATCAATAATTATTATTAAGTTCCTAACCCCTCCAATCAAAAGACATAAGGTGGGGTGCCTGGGTGGCTCAGTTGGTTGAGTGCCCAACTCTTGATTTCAGCTCAGGTTATGATCTCATGGGTTCATGAGTTCTAGCCCCACATTGGGCTCTACTCTGACAGCACAGAGTCTGCTTGGAATTCTCTGTCCCCCTCTTTCTCTATGCCTACCCCTCTGCCATGCACTCTGTCTTTCAAAATAAATAATAAACAAAAACTTAAAAGAAAAGACATAAGGTGTCAGAATGGATTAAAAAGCAAGACCCATCTAAATGGTGACTACAAGAGACACATTTGAGACCTAAAGGTGCCTGTAGAGTGAAAATAAGAGAATGGAGAAACATAGGTCATGCAAATGGATGTCAAAAGAAAGCCAAAGTAGTGATACTTATGTCAGACAAAATAGACTTTAAAACAAAGACTGTAACAGGAAAAAGAGAAAGACACTATAGAATAATGAAAGGGGACAATATTTTTAGATACAAGAAGATAAAATGTAAAAATTTTGCACCCATCTCAACTACATAAAAAATTAATAATAAACATAAAGGAATTAATCAATAATAAGAAAATAATAGTAGGGGACTTTAACACTCAGTTGACACCAGTGGAAAGATCATCTAAACAAAAAACCAACAAGGAAATAATTCCTTTGAATGACACTCTGGACTAGATGGACTTAACGATACATTCAGAACATTCCATCTTAAAACAGCAGAATATACATGCTTTTCAAGTGCACATGAAACATTCTCCAGAATATATCATATATTAGACTAAAAAACTAGCTTAAACAAAATTCAAGAAGATCAAAATCATACAATGCATCATTCCTGACCATAATTCTACAAAACTAGAAGTCAACCATGAGAATATGTCTGGAAAGACCACAAATACATGGAGGTTAAATAGCATGCAGTAAACAATGAATGGGTCAACTAGGAAATCAAAGAAATTATATATATGGAATACATATATGGGATGTTATATACATATTGGAATATTATTCAGCCATAAAAAGAATGAAATCTTGCCATTTGCAACATCGATGGAGCTAGAGAATATAATGCTAAGCAAAGTCAGTCAGTCAGAGAAAGATAAATGCCATATAATTTCACTCATATATGGAATTTGAGAAACAAAAGAAATGAGCACATTGGAAAACAAGAGAGAAACAGAGATACAAAGCAAGAAATAGACTCTTAATTATGGAGAACCAACTGATGGCTACCAGAATGGAGGGGGTAAAGGGATGAGTTAAATAGGTAATGGGGGTGAAGGGGAACACTTGTGATGATAACCACCAGGTGATGTATGAAATTGTTGAATCACTGTACTGTGCACCTAAAAATAATATAACATTGTTAACTAACTGGAGTTAAAATAAAAACTTAAAAGACCAAAAAAAGCAAATAACCAAATATAAGTAAGCATTTCAAACTTTTCTTTTTTGTTACTAATTAAGAAATATTCTTGATATTAGAAATCAATTTGAATGGATTGGATGTCTTGTAAGGCAAGTGATCTTACATTTGGTTACTCAAATACATACATATATCTATATATCTATGTCTACATGCTTTTACATCTGTATATCTATTTCCAATAGCCTTGTATAATTTTAAATAGCATTGATACCTGTACAATCTCTCTAATCCGTAAGAGTACACATATCACAAGGCATCACAGCTTTTCTGCTACAAACTTTAAATTATTACTTGATATTAGTAAAGTTATTATAATATAAAAAATAATAACAATATATTATTTGTATAATGCTAATATAATTAACATAAAAAGCCAGAATGATAGCAGTTCTTTAAAATTTTTCACAAAATTGAATATAAGATTGTTGTAAACATGCCCGCAAATATTTCACCGTCAACGTGATGGCAGTCCTGGGGCGGTTGGGTGACTCAGTTGGTTAAGCGTCTGACTTCAGCTCAGGTCATGATCTTGCTGTTCATGAGTCCAAGCCCCACATTGGGCCATTGGGCTGTGTGCTGACAGCTTGGAACCTGGAGCCTTCTTCATATTCTGTGTCTCTCTCTCTTTCTCTCTCTGCCCCTCCCTGCTCATTCTCTCTCTCCCTCTCTCTCTCTCTCTCTCTCTCTCTCTCTCTCAAAAATAAATAAACATTAAAATTAAAAAAATATATGATGGCAGTCCTTTTTTTGAATAGGTAGATGATAGGTTAATTGATAGGTGCATAAAGATAGATAAGCATATATACATGTATAAATTAGGTTTTCAAGGCTCACATATATAAAGTGCATAGAGATGCTATATATATGTTCTTGGACTGTGGATCTAAGGAGGCTCTTTGGAGATGACATCAACATCCTTTGTATCAGACAAGAACCCAGGAATAGAAAGTTGCAGGTGCACTGGTGCCATTTCTTAGCATCCCGTGAAGAGACAGGTTTGAGTCAGGATGAAACTAAATGCTCCTATTCCTGCTCTCTTGTTTTATGTGGTGAACAGAGCGTGACCTTGTGAGACCAGACAGTCAAATTCAAGGCCGTGTGTTGTTTGATGTATTATTAGTGGAGAAATTCCAGCACCTGGAGACCTTGAAGGTCAGAAACAGCTGTTGTGGAGAGATAGCTTGTGAGAAGCAGAGCCTCTCATAATGGAAGGAAGACAAGATTCTCAATCTCATCCAGCTTTTCATCAGCCAGTTCTGGGTGGGTCTCCATGTTCATTCACTGGAGAATCCTTACTACTCTTCTTCATGTTGGCAGTGTGGACTACAGGGAACCAGTCTTCTATTCTGATGGTAACATATTATAGATTAAAGTCTACCTGTTTCCTATGTCCTATGTTCAGGTAATTTCCAAATCAATACAGAAAGAACTCCCAGGGGTGCCTGGGTGGCTCATTTGGTTAAGTGTGTGACTTCAGCTCAGGTCATGATCTCATGGTATGTGGGTTCAAGCCCAGCTCAGAGCCTGAAGCCTGCTTCAGATTCTGTGTCTCCCTTTCTCTCTGCCCCTCTCCCTGCTAGCACTCGGTCTCTCTCTGTTGAATAAAAACATTTTAAAAAATCTAAAAAAAGAACCCCCAAAGCACTCCAATATTTTGAAAAGAAAGGATCTATAATTATTCATACGGAAAATTTGGTACTCAGTATATATTGTGATCATCTTATTTTGTGTAAGACAAATGAAGTTATAGAATAGAATAAACTTTGAATATTATGGTGTGTGTGTGTGTGTGTGTGTGTGTGTGTTTGCAAAAGCAGACAAGGTGTTGCAATGTTTTACATTATTATCCATTCCAGGAAAGAAAATGTCAACTTTTGAACCTAATTAACAAAAGGCTATTGCTTTTCTACATTTTTATTAAGGCAAAGGCAATCTATTTAAAAATAATTCAATTTATTGTAGATATGCTACAAATTGCTGCGAAGTGAGTTGCTAGCCATGGCCTGTCAGGGCAAATATGTTGTACAAATCTCAGATGAAAATTAGTATTACCATTTTGTACCACATCAAAAACAGCTCAGATTGGTAAAATTATTTCAAAGTCACGAAAACAGCAAATATACTCAAGAAAGAGCGGAGCAATCCCAAGTCTCTATTTTCTACTTATCCAGTTTGTCACCTGAATGAAGTCCCATACTCTGCAAATCTCTTCATCACGTGGATGCTCTATTTTAATAATTTCACAGCACTGCTATTGCCAAGAGATGATTTGCAGAAATCAGAACACAAATTAAGTTCGAGTGGGACATCCCCATGAACACACCCCATCATCTGACTGATGAGTACACAGACCATGTAGCTGATCAGCCCAAGATCATTCCCTCTCATTCACTGCATTGGCTCAGACATAAAACACAAGAATAGAGGACGGTAAACTCCCACCTTTATCGCGCAAAAGGAGATTTGATCACCCTATTTGACCACCCTGCGTTATTTGAACACAGCCATAGGAAAGTGCCAAAGTAACTTAACCAAAGCAAGAGTCCAGACAAATACCTTCTTACTGCTAATGTATAAAGAAATAAAAACTGATTTGGGTGGTATGACCAACACTGGACAGCACTGAAAAGGAGACGATTGGCTCAGTTAAGAAAATTTATGAAAGTAACATAATCCGGTGCATCGTTTAAAAATTTCAGAAAATTTTTTGAGGCGCCTGAGTGGCTGGGGTGGTTAAGCCTCTGATTCTTGATTTCAGTTCAGGTCATGATCTCACGGTTTGTGGGTTCTAGCCCCAGGTCAGGTTCTGAGCTAACGATGAGGAGCCTGCTTAGTATTCACTTTCCCTCTCTTCCCCTCCCCCACTTCCCCTCTCTCTGTCTCTCTCTCTCTCTCGAAATAAATAAAAATTTCAACAAGCTTTTTGACCTCTTCTGTAAAATGCAAGGAGGTATAGTCTTTACAAAACAAGATAAAATATAGAAGAGAAGAGCTTAAAATAGGAAGAAAGGTGGTGCATGAAAGAAAACCAGAAGAAACGCAGGCACTTAGGCAAGATGGAAAGGAAATCGGGTTGGCACAAATGATTATAGGGAAAAGAATCTTCAAATATTAAGGAGATAAAAAGCTGAACTGATAATGTGGGGACTCAAAAGTGGTTGAGTACCAACTTGAAAATTCCAATAATACAGAAAGGAAGTATAACTAAATTAAAATATCAGATAAAGGTATATAAAGATTTATTCCCTGAGTAAAGAAAGCAGAGACCAAAGTTTTGAACTGTATGTATTTCAGGACAGAAACCTTGAAGAAATAGAATGGAAACAATAACAAACAATATGATTGAACAGAATAAAATTTTATTTTATTTTATTTTATTTTACTTTAAAGTTTTTTTTTTTTTGAGAGAGAGAGAGAGCAAGCAGAAGCAAGTGGGGGAGGGGCAAGGAGAGAGGGAGAGAGAGAATCCCAAACCGGCTCTGCATTGTCAGCATAGAGCCTGACGTGGGGCTTAATCTCACAAACCACAAGATGATGGCCTGAGATGAGATCAAGAGTCAGACAACCTATAGAGTCACCCAGGAGCCCCCAGAATAAAATGTTTAAATATCAGAGAGATTGCCTTAATTTATCTGAAATTTTAATTTTGATTTCTTATTCAACACCACAATTATTAGGAGAGTATCATTTAATAATATTATTTGCAATTTTATTTTATTATAAATATTTGGCCTGGACAAATTCTGTTTTTTTTTTAATTACATATACATTATATTTTATTTTTTAAATTCTGTTCATTAAGTTATATATGTTATATGTTCATTAAGTTATATGTTATATAACTGTATATATATTATATATAACTTAATATATATATTAATAATATATATATAACTTTTTCTCTATACACACACACACATATATATACATATATATTCACCATATGTATTGATTTCTATTGTTAAACAAAATGTGCTTTTTTGCATTCCTGCAATAAAATAAACCTAATTTTTCAACTTGATTGGGACATATTATTCATTCTGTAAGTCAATATACTTGAATTGTATCTTTAGAATTATTGTGTCTATGTTTATAAGAGTTACTGGCCCACAAATTTCCATTCTTATAATAATGATAGAAGACCACCTGAGAATATTAAAACTTTAAATTTTCTTACTTCCATTCTGTCTTCTGTGCTCTAAATGTAGTCTATTTTAATTACGTGGTGGATATATGGTGGATAGACGGATAGGTGATAGATAATAGATGACAAGAAAGCATCATCTTATGGCTTTATTCAGTCCGTATTCATTTAGATTTTCACACACATTCATCAATTTCCATCATTTGTCCCTGAACCTCTGAGATTCCATATGGGATAATTTCCTTCTATTGAAAACACACTTTAGAGACACAGTTGGAAAAATGAAGTTTAAATATGATACCTCATATAAAACTTTAAAAAAAAACCCAAATACCTAAGAAAAATTTCTGTGCAAGGAGCACAGGCCTATTCATAGAAAATTCATTTTGACGCATTTAATTATGCATAGTTTTGTTTTCTATTTAAATATTAAATATTAAAGTATGGTGCCAATGCACCACAGTGGCTGTACGTCTCGCTTCCTTTGCTCAGCATGTAGTGTGCAAATGCAAAAAGCTGCTTATTAATATTATACCTACTATTTCCTGGCTCTTACGAAGCTTTGTAGAGTTACCTTAATATCAAATTTATATTTATAATACACCCATATAATACCCATTAGGATCCTTATCTCAGATAGGAAGAAATTTAGCCTCTGTAGGGCAAAGTAGCTTACCAACAGAGAGAACTCAGCATTAAAGTCTGTATAACTCAAGATCCTGCCTTCTTTCCATTTTCTTTATTGCCTTTTATGTATGTGTTATGTGTTCAATAAATTCTCTTTCTTTAAATTGAATTTAACCCAAGAAGCAATGTTTTGTTGAACAATAAATGTGATATAGGACACTCTTCCTAACTTTCAGTTATGATACAGTTCATGTAAAAACAAAATATTTCATTGTGCTGGAAACTTAAAATAATGAAAATGGCACTTTCCACTTAACCAGAAACTGAAGGAAATCAAGTTGAATTACATGAGGTATAGAAAGCAAGTAGAAAAGGAACTGAATAAAATCTGTCCTTTACATTCCTTACTTTTTAGGCTTTTGAATAAAAGTTTTTCCCCCAGTGGACTATCTTAGTCTGTCTGAAAAATAGACTTCTGTGTCTTGTATATTTAAGAAGGGCTCACTCTATGACAAACATGTCCTAAAATGCATCTTTCAAATGCATGAACTGAGTCTTATTAGACCTGAAGTCCACTCCATAATGTTTAATTGATGGCTAGTCATTATATGCTCTGTGAACTTGAGTGAAAGCTGTCCACAAGACATACATGGAACGATGGAAAATGTGACGACAGATGATGAATGTTAGGTCAATAACCTTCAAAGATGACCTTACTTCTCTTTTCAATTAATTTCTCATGTCTTAAGATTTAATCTCTTCATTTCTCTTTGCTCTTGTTCCCAAATTGTGATGTACCAAAACACTATGCAAACCAATTATAAAATGTAAAAAAAAAAGAAAAAAGAAAAAAAAGGCATTTTTTTCTGTTACACAGATCCAAGCTAACTGGCATTTCTATAGCCCAGATATTTCCTTTGTAAATTCTTTATTCTCAACTGGAAGTCTTTAATAATATTTCTGAAGGGATACAAATCTGCCTGTGCTCATTGCGATATGATACATTGTGATCCATTTTTAGACCTAGTAATTCCTGAAAACAATTTGCCTATGCTAAGATTCAGTGTGCTAGAAAACAGTAAACTTGTATAAGATGTAGCTGTCTTAGACACTGACTTTGAAAATTATAGGCTTATATTCTTAAGTGTCATCTCATTGGATGGTGTTGGGATATCTTATTTATTTTGCAAATGCCTCAGTTTCTTAAGTTTTTTTTTAAATTTTCTATTTTACTCTTTTTTAGCTTTAGGTTTATTTATTCTGAGAGAGAGAGAAAGACAGAGAGAGAGAGAGAGAGAGAGAGCGAGCATGAGCATAGGAGAGGTGGAGACAGAGAAGGAGAGAGAGAGAATCCCAAGCAGGGTCTGCTCTGTCAGCGCAGAGCCCCATATGGGGCTTGAACTCACAAACTGTGAGATCATGACCTGAGCTGAAATCAAGAGCCAGCCACTTTACCAATTGAGCCACCCAGGCACCCCACAATTTCTTAATTTTTATTTTGAGATGACTGTAGACTCACTTGCAATTTTAAGAAAAATATGCATATGATGCCATATAACCTATATACAGTTGCACACCCTTGCATAACTATAGAGCATCACAACTGGGGAACTGACATTGATATAATCCATTCACTTTTTTCCTTCACCAGTTTTAATTTCTTTTAATGTTTATTTATTTTTGAGAGACAGAGAGCAGGGGAGACTGGGGCCGAGGATCTGAAGCAGGCTCTGTGTTGACAGCAACAAGCTGGATGTGGGGCTCGAACTCACTAACTGAGGCACCCAGGTGCCCTGTTTCACAGTTTTAAATGCATTCATTTTTGTTGTATATGTGTATGTGCTTTCAATCTTATACAAATTTCTCATTTGTATAATTTTTAAAAAAAATTTTAATGTGTTTACTTTTGAGAGAGAGAGAGAGCAGGGGAGGGGGAGAGAGAGAGGGAGACACAGAATCTGAAGCAGGCTCCAGGCTCTCAGCTGTCAACACAGAGCCTGACGCGGGGCTCGAACCCACGAACTGTGAGATCATGACCTGAGCCAAAGTTGGACGCTCAACTGACTGAGCCACCCAGGTGCCCCTGTTTAAATTTTTAAAAGTTACTGTTTGCATAGTGTTTATCATGTTACTTTTACTTTCAACCTATATTGCTGTATTTGATACAAGTTTCCTTAAGATAGCGTGTTGATGAGTCATATATAACCATGTTATATTTTTTCCATGCTGCTAATCTCTCTTAATTGGGATACTTAAATCATTTATGTTATTTGGAGTAATTATGGATATGTTAGGTCTTAAGTCTGTCATTTTAGTATTTTCTATTTGCTTCAACTGTATCTCAGTGGAACAACTTTTCTTGTCTTCCTGTGGATTACTTAACTTTTTTAAAAGTATTCCCTTTTGGTTTATATTTTATTTTATTTATTTTTACTTAAAAATTTGTTTTTAATGTTTTTATTTATTTTTGAGGCAGAGAGAGACAGAGCATGAGCAGGAGAGGGGCAGAGAGAGGCAGGGACACAGAATCCGAAGCAGGCTCCAGGCTCTGAGCTGTCAGCACAGAGCCCGACTCGGGGCTCGAACTCATGGAGTGTGAGATCATGACCTGAGCTGAAGCCGGACACTCAACCGACTGAGCCACCCAGGCGCCCCAATTTTATTTTATTTTATTTTTTAAAATTAAGATTATTTATTTATTTTGAGAGACAAAGCTAGCAGGGTAGGGGAAGAGAGAGAAGGGAGAGAGAGAGAGAATCCTAAGGAGGCTCCGCATTGTCAGATTACCTGACAGACCTGATGCAGGTCTTGAACTCATGAACTGTGAGCTCACAACCCTAGCCAAAATCAAGGGTTGGATGCTCAACTGACTGAGTCACCCAGGTGCCCCATCACCTTGTTTCATTTTTATTTGTTAATGTTTGTGAGAATATGGGTTTGGATACTTTTCTTTGTGGTGGCAATATATACATATATATACATACACACAGATGTAAATATAAATATATAGAGAATAATTTAATATATATTATATATTAGCATATATGTTAGTTACATATCGCATATATCGTATATATGTGTGTGTGTGTATATATATATATATATATATGCGTACACACACTATATGCAACATACAATAATATCTATACACATTTTATTATATACAGATGTATAAAATCAATCCCAGTGTATTGGTATTTCTTCTAGTGATGTGAAGAAATGTATTTCCATTTAAGTTCCTTTACCCTCCCCACTTTTTAAATACAATTTTTTAAATTATTTTTCTAAATATATTGAACCTCGCAATATATGTTGTTATAATTTTTGCTTCAACCATATTTAGAATTTAAGAAGCATATGAGCATGAACTCAGTCTATTATTTTGCTCCGTATTTTATTCCTGTGCCCAGACTGAGTATTCAAACTGGGAGCAGGGGCGGGAGGGCTGTTAGTGAGCTGAGATTGGTCTCACGGGGACTCCTTTCTTAGTCTGTGGCCAGATTCTAATGCTCTGTAGTTTGGGTCAAGGTTTTGGGTAGACTTACCCAGCTTGGAGGCCTGTATTCTCTACCTCACAATTTGTCTAACTCTGGTTTCATCAAATATTTTAAGATTTACTTCCAAACTAGCATCGTGTCCTTTTCCCTAGGAAGCAAACTTACGAAAATCAGCCAGCTGGCTCTGCAACGCGTGAACATGACACAAGTGGCCTGTGTCGCCTTGCAGTGGCCATTTCGTTTAGCCTGCCTCTGCCGAATCTTAGCAAACTCAGTCACTGCCATCGGACGGAGCTCTTACCAAGTTTGCTATCCAGATGGTGACTTGATAATTGACTAAGAGAAAATAAAGATATATATTCTTATACTTTATGCTGCTCTCTATACATCCGCCACCAAAAAGACCCTCATCTTAACTCTATGCTAGTGACCCATATTTGATAAGCTCACAGATTATACTAGTGTGTTGTGTGTGATAAAAGTAACCTAGAGAAGCTAAAATAGTCCCCTTCTCATGATCCTGTAGGTTTACAAACACGTTCAGGCCACATGAGAGGGATTTTTTTTTCACACGCACAAAAAAACAATTTTACAGAAGACTTGGGTACTTAGATTGAATAGTTTAGTATATAACAAAAATAAAATAATAAATAGTAAAAACACAAATGCCCGCATATTACTGATTTATGGCTATCCAAATACAAATAAATATTTATCCAGTGTCAAAATTTATTAATAATAATAATAAAATGTTCGCAAAGTGTATATTATTAGGGTTTCAATGTTCAACATAATTATAATTTATTTCTTTGCATGTTTCAAATATTTACATAACACAATATTTTACGTGTTCAACAACATGTATCGTAAACTTTCTGGATCTTAGAAACATAATATTAATTAAATTAGCAAATTCATGTTTACACATATGCAGACACTTGCACATAATCTGTGTGTGCATATGTGCATGCGGGTGTGTGTGTGTGTGTGTGTGTGTGTGTAAAATCCAAGTGTATGAGTTCTAACATTTGTCCCTGACTACAAGAGTCTAAAGTTTCATTTAATATCTTCAGATCATGTGTGTGTAAAGAATTTACCTCATAAATATACGACAGTGGAAAAATACCAAGGTATTAAACTCACTCTATGCACATCTTTGCTTTTTTTTAATTTAGGCTTTTCCTGCAAAACCTGCAGTAATCCCTATACACAAAGTAATCTTCTGGATAAAAAGTAAATATTTTTCTCAAGAACTAATCTTTAATTAGTTCTTAATAATATTTCCCTTCATGGTTATGAAACTCGTACATTTGTGAGTATGTTATGACTAATTTTTTTTCTGAAAATATTGGCATTTGTTAATGTAACTCAAACAATTATTGATTTAAAAAAGATTAAATATCACATACATTCTGAATCTCAGGGTGCTTAGGGTTCTGATTTAATCAGTCATCAGCTGTTCATCAATACTTTAATCACTGTAAAAACATATATATTTCTTTGTGTGAGAAATGTCCAGGAGACTCACTGGGTTTCTTCTTCTTCTCCTTCTTCCCCTTTTTTTAAATTTTGTTCACCCATAACATATATCATTGATTAATCCACAGACAGGTTAATGTCCACAGTAAGGGAAAATAAGAAAAATGAATGAAGCTAGTAAGATAGAGATAAGAAAAGATAATAAATTTATAAAACAAGTAGGGCCATCTATCTTGATAATGGGGATCAAATCCTGAAATATTGGCTACACTTATAACCCTACTGTGAATTTGGATGATATAAAATTGTGAATTTTTTTTATAACTGTAAATACCCCAATTTGATTAAGATGAACACATTAATAATTTATCATTAGGTCACTTTAAAATAAATAATAGGTATAAGATAATAAAACAAATAAAAATAATAGACACTTTATCATTTTCTTGTCCTGCTATTTAACATTTATTATTTTATTTAACATCATTTAAGTTAAAATATACATATATGTGTGTATATGTATATATAAAATACACACATATACACTATATATATATATTATATATACACACATATACACACTATATATATATTTATATATATAATGTAAGGTATATATATAATATATATATAAGGTACATATATAATATAAATATATGTATTTAATATATATATAAGATATATATAATATAAATATAAATATAAATATATATATATATATATATATAATGTAAGGTATATATACTTTACCTAAATGTAAGAACTGAAATAATAAAATTCCTAAAAGAACACATAGGCAATAATCTCTTGGACATTAGCTTTAGCAATATTGTTCCCAGATATATCTCCTGAGGCAAGGAAAACAAAAGCAAAAATAAATTATTGTGACTACATTAAACTAAAAAGTTTTTGCCATCAACAAAGTAGAAAAGCAGCCTACTGGATGGCAGAAGATATTTGCACATGATGTAACTGATATTATATCCAATATATCCAAAATATATAAAGAACTTATACAATTCAACACCAACACCAACACACACACACACACACACACACACACACACACACACACAGACACACACACTCCAATTAAAAATGGGCAGAAGATCCCCTCTCTCTCTGTTCCTCCCCTACTCCCACTCTGTCTCTCTCTCTCTCTCTCTCTCTCAAAAATAAAATAGAGATAAAAAAAATTAAAAAGGCAGGGATCCACCTGGGTGGCTCAATCAGTTAAGCATCTGACTCTGGCTCAGATCATTATCTCACAGGGTTCGTGGGTTTGAGCCCACATCAGGTTTTGTGCTGACAGCTCAGAGCCTGGAGCCTGCTTCGGATTCTGTGTCTCCCTCTCTCTTGTCCCTCCCCCACTTGCACTCCGTCTCTCTCTCTCTCAAAAATAAAAGATTAAATTTTTTTTTAAATGGGAAGAAGACCTAAATATGTTTTCCCAAGAAGACATACAAGTGGTCAATAGACACATGAAAAGATGCTCAATAACACTAAATGTTAGATAAATGCAAATTAAAACCACAATGAAATATCACTTTGTACCTGTCAGAACGTATAGTATCAAAAATGTAAAACATGACGGTGTCAGAAGGATGTGGAGAAAAAGGAACACTTGTGCATTATTAGTGGGAATGTAAATTGGTGTAGCCACTATGGGAAACAATATGGAGAGTCCTCAAAAAATTAAAAAAAGAAAGAGCTACCACATGACCCAGTAATGGTTATTTACCCAAAGAAAACAAAAACACGAATTCAAAAAGATATATGTTATCTATGTTATCACAGTACTGTGTTACAATAGCCAAGATATGGAAGCAACCTAGTGTCCATCAACAGATATACTTTATATATTTGTACATATATATTTGTATATATATATAAAGTCAAATGAATGGATTGTATGTGTATCTATATGTATATATGGAAATAAAGTCAGACAGAGAAAGGCAAATGCCATATGATTTCACTTATGAGTGGAATCTAAAAAACAGAACAAATGAACAAAGAGTGAAACAAAAAAGTAGATTCATAATTCATAAGTACGTACAACAAACTGGTATTACCAGAGGGGAGGGAGGTAGGGGGACAGGTGAAATAGGTGAAGGGAAAAATTAATAAAATAAAATAAAATAAAATAAAATATAAAATAAAGTAAAATAAAAATACTGAATCTTAATTAACAAATGAATATAACAATTTAACTTATTCATGGTTTGTGGTAATAAATTTTAGCATGTGTAATTCTATTATTTCATTATAGTGTTAACATATAAAGTATACATAGTAATAGAGGGGCACAGGGTGACTCAGTCAGTTGAACGGTTGAGCGTCTGACTTCAGCTCAAGTCATGATCTCATGTTTGTGGACTTGAGCCCCTCATCAGGCTCTGTGGTGACAGCTTGGAGCCCGGAGCCTGCTTTAGATTCTGTGTCTCTCTCTCTTTCCCTGCCGCTCCCCTGTTCATGCTCTGTTTCTCTCTGTCTCTCAAAAAATGAAATAAAACTTAAAAAAAAAAATTTAAAGAAACAGAATATACAGTTGACATGTTTGCAATATCATGATCTGTCTGTTCTTATGGATATGATTTTATATTAAAGTAATTAATAAGTACCTTATTTCTTCATTTTCAATTTAAATGGTGTATTTTTTGTTGTTGATGAAACGTGTTGATAGGTAATAATATGCAGATCTTTTGAAAATTTTACAGGCACAAAACAGTGTCATTAAACATTCACTAATTTGTATTTTTTTTAATACAAGAAGGATACATCTAACTGAACATTACACTTAGATTATATTTGAAATGAGACCCCCCAAAAATAGTTACTTATTATGTAAGTTTTCAATTGAATATCAGAACTATTTGAGTTTCCCAAGTACTCTTACATTTATTTTAAAGTGCTATAAAATATTTATATAATACTAATATTTAATCATTACTGTTTATAGAATTGCTATATTCAATCAATGTAGGTGATATCTTAAGTCACTCCACTCTAAGTTGTTTTGACCACATTTACCTGTTATGTTTAATTATTATGTTGGAGTAGTGCATATCAATTTCAGTAAATTTTAGTTTAGGAAAACTGCTGAATTCTGATCCTTCTATTAAACAAAGAAAAATATGAGGTAATTAAGAAAAGAAAATGAGTACCTAAGATGAAATTCAATACCAGGAGTCAATATTCTTGGTTCTAAAGTTTGGTATTTACACAATATAATGATAATGATGATATAAAATTAATAATAATAATAATAATAATAGATGTACAGCCAATCTCAAACCAAAATTTTAAAATTTTGATAACCCAAGTTAAAGATAAAATTTTAAATTTTATTAGATTTGATTAATTCCAAAAAACAAAAACAAAAAACCAGGCTCTGGGGCATATTTGGTGATTCCTACCAAACACCCACACCAAATGCCGTCAAAAGGAAATGCTAGCCTTCGCATTTCTTCCCTGCAGATGGTCTGGAATCAGTCAATTTGAAAGACTTATTTTCTAAAACTGAGGTGACACCTGAGAAGAGCATAATCTACTCCTGTTTCCTAAACTCAATTCCCAATCTGTGTTCTTTTAGTTGATTGAGGGAAGGGGAGCAGTCCTTTAAAACAAATGGCCAGCGTAAGGGCAGAGCCATCCAGCCACGTGCATGAGAAGATGGCGAGACTCTTGATATCTTTCCCAGCAGCCACTCCTGCTTTTTCCTGGTCCTGCCCTTCCCTAGTGACACCACCACTAGTGGAAATATGTCTTTGCTACATCCTCTATGCCAGCAACTCCCAAAGCATTTTCCCTGAAATCGATGGGATGAATAAAAATAAACCAAGAGATTTTATGTTTAGCTTCTGCAGCATTTCTAGGTCTTCTAAATTCTAAACTACAGTGTGAATCACCAAATGGAGAATGAGGGATATAGATGTGTATTTGTAGCAGATGTTTTCGTGGCCTGTCCTGTGTCCTCTAAATCACAGATTCTGGGGAGAAAACCAGAGAGAAAACTATTTTCAACAATCTAGGATGGTAACCTCCAGCAGCGGAATCTCCATTTCTATCTAAGGACTATCTCTAGCAGCAGAGGAACTAGTTACTGGGCTTGGGAAGGGAGGAATGGGTAAACTAACATTTTAAGGGCATCTCACAACTAAGGAGTGGTATACATATACATAGGCTTCCTCCCTGCGGTAGTACAGTTTTGAGGCGTATTCCATATGGTTTCCAAAAGAATCGAGTCCTGGTGGCCAGCACAAGAATTTGCTCACTAACATATGTATCACTGGCATTTCTACCTTAGTGTTTTTGGTTTTATTTTTTTTCCCTCTCTTACTTATCTTGCTTTCACTGTATCTTCTCTCTCCCCTGCTTTTGAGATCACTTCCTAAACAAACACATTAATTTCTTTTTTGAATTTCCGGGACACATACATAACACTTGAAACTATACTCTTTTACTATACTACCTCTGGAGTTTCTGACAGCAGTAAATGGTGAAAAAGTGATGTCCAAATAGTTACAATGAATTAGAAACTACATATTCATGTTCAAAGTTTTTAAAAGCCAAACCAGTCATTGTCTCCTTTGAGACATGGAGACTCAACTCCTTTGAGTTAACATGGGTTCTTGAGTATCATGATTATTTAAAGAAAGCATTGCCTCCAGGGGAAATGTCACATACTGAACAAATTATTAATCCAGTTATCCTTAGAAAATACCAGATATTTGAGGATTTTTACACATATAATCTCTGAATTGAAAAACTCATCGTGGATTCATTTTATAAATATCTCCTTATGTGACATTGTTTTATTTATAACAGAGAACTGAAAGTTGAAGATTAACCCAACCCATTCTATTTAAAGAATAAAAAACAATGATTTCACAAGGAAAAGAGGTATAGGTTGACAAGATATGTAGATTTTTTAAATTTCCATATATTTTGTGTCAATTAAATTGTTTTTTTAAGTCTGCCTGCAGTTTTACACCTGTCAAAATGTGCTTGAACAAGAAATAAGTGGCTTAAATAATTTTGAAATTTATTATTCCCTTGAGATTGATTGAAGGAATTATGGGATGGTGAAATATTCTGATTGACACAGATTGGAGCAGGAATAATTCCCCAGAGTTCAATCCCTGCCAAGTGACACAGAGACTTTTGAATGTATAACATTTTTGAGAAAAAGAACATTAAGAAGGAATAATAGATAACATATCATTTTTAACTAAAAATGTACTAAAAGTAGGTGTCTAAAAATTGGATGGGTATTTGCTCCTTAACTATATATTTTATTTGTGCATTTTATGTCTGGGTGATTTTTTTCTTTTGTTTATAAAAGTCTGTATTTTTTTAATGATAGATACATTATATGCCAAATAAAGGGAAATTCAAACATAGAAAATCAAGAAGAAAAGCATTAGCTACTATTAACCAAACAAAGACAATAATTGCATGATCTATTAGCACATAAACTCTGTCTTACATAGCATATCCAATGTTTATGGAGACTACAAAGAAATTAAATTGGGACAAAGAAGCAACACTAGAAAATTCTGTAAGATATTATTTGTTTTTGTTTTTGTTTTTGTTTTTGTTTTTGTTTTTGTTTTTGTTTTTGTTTTTGTTTTTGCAGGGTCGGGGGAGCTCCTGGGTAGCTTAGTCGGTTGAGCATCCGACTTCAGCTCAGGTCATGATCTCATAGTTCCTGAGTTCAAGCCCCACGTCAGGCTCTGTGGGGACAGCTCAGAGCCTGGAGCCTGCTTCGGATTCTGTGTCTCCCTCTCTCTCTGCCCTCCCCTGCTCACGCACTCCCACTATCAAAAATGAATAAACATTAATTTTTTTTTTTTTTAATAGAGAGCTCAAGCAGGGAAGGGGCAGAGAGAGAGACAGAAGATATGAAACAAGCTCTGTGCTGACAGCAGAAAGCTGGATGCAGGGCTCGAACTCACCTGGTGAAATCACGACCCAAGCTGAAGAGGGATGCTCAACTGAGTGCCCAAGTAGGATATTAATATTAATACTAATATTTATATTAATATTAATACTAATATTAATATTAACTTTGGAACTTAACTGGGAAGATCAAAACAGTGAGAAATGATAGATGGTACTTAAATGGCTGTAGAAACTTGAATCTACATCTGTGATTGTTGAGAAGTGTGTGTATAATTGGAATAATGCTTGTGTTTCTGTATAAGCAATGGTCGTGTATGTTAACACTAGGAGTACAGTAGGCGTGAGGGGAAAAGAAAATTTAAATCTGGGATACTCGAGGTCTACACATAAGAGTTCACAAAATACATTTGGTTGATATGAAATTTGAAATATAAAACTATACAAGATTCCTTCAGAGTGAGGAAAAGACTACTAAATAGGCAGCAACCAGAAAGGCAGAAGTAACCAAAACACACACAGATTCTTCTGGGGTATAAAAGCCAATTAGGATAGAGAAATATGGGATTTTGTGTTTCATCAAAATGTTTCTGTCTTTCTAATTCTGATAATATAGTTGCCCCTGTGGCTGGTGGGAAAAACAAAAAACAAAAACAACTAAAGCATTAATATACTCATAAAGTAGCAACTTTTTTAGGTCAAAAGTCTGAATGCAGGAACTAAGGGAAAAATATCTCACACTGGAACTGGTTTGTCCCTAAGGACAGGTACCGGAGCGAGTAAGTTTGGGTTTGCTAAGTGTCATGCAGCAGATAGAATAATAAACAGATATCAGGTCTTTCCCAAAAGAGGGAGCCACATAGGGGATCCTCCCCCATAAACTTGAGACCAAAAGATTACAGTCTCAATGTAAAAATGAATCAGAAGCAAATCAACCTTATCCCATACCCACAGGAAATTGTATGTAAAGTTGACTTGAGACTGAGCAGATTGAAAGTAAAATAAATTATTAAGAATTAGCAGTTGCAATCTAAGCATTGTTTACATGTGCTGTCCCAAAGTGTCACTTGGCAAGTCCAAAAACCTGTTAGGCTAAGAAGTAGGATAAGGTGCTCCCAGAACCATGGTGTCTTTAAGGGACTCACAGAAGCCAGGTGCCTGGGTGGCTCAGCCAGTTGGCCAGCTGACTTCAGCTCAGCTCATGACCTCATGGTTCATGAGTTCGCGCCCCATGTTGGGTTCTGTGTGGACAGCTCAGAGCCTGGATCCTGCTTCACAGAGCCACTCCCCTGCTCGCATTCTGTCTCTCTTTCTCTCAAAAATAAACATTAAAAGAATAAAAATAAAATAAAAGATATTTAAGATGGATACGCATTGTATTATGCAAGTTGGAATTTTGATAAATAAAAGTAGTAATTTGAAAACAAAAACAGGGGAAGTAATAAAACAAAAGAGAGAAAATGAGACATATGCAAGAAATTTAAAAAAAAGGAAACATATTGTAAGTATAAGCATAAACTATCAAAGATTACCTTAAATATAAATAGACAATGTTTCCTTATGATATAAATATTGGCAGAAGAGTTGTTTTTTTAATCCATTTCTAGGATGGTTACCAAGATATAAAGTAATAGAAAGATTGAAATTCAAACAACACAAACCTTCTATGTAAGTACAATATTATTAAAATCTGGTATTGTTATAGCAATGATAAGCAAAACAGAATTTAAGCGAAAGCATTTATTGATAAAAGGGAATTTATTCTTTATTACAAAAGTTTAGATTTGTTAGAAAGTTCTGATGATTTATATGTGTATCAGCCTAACATAAACTGTAAAACCTTGGTTTATGAGCACAATTCGTTCTGGAAACATGCTTGTAATCCAAAACACTCTTGAATCAAAGTGAATTTCAGGAACCATTGGTTGTGATTATGTGACATTCAGCATCACGTAGGACTCGTATTGCAACACATCACTCATTTAGCAAGTTAAAATTTATTAGAAATGTTTGTTCCCCTTGCAGAACACTCTCAGAACAAGTTACTTGCAATCCAAGGTTTTACTGTATACCCAAAGTACATAGAGCAAAAATATCAGAACTGCAAAGAGAAATGCAAGAGCCCCCAAATCACTGCAGACACTTAAAACACAAATATTACAAAAATAGAAGTAAAAAATTGAAATACCAAGCACTAAAAGAAGCTGTTTGATTAACAAAATGAACCAAATGTCATGGATCCAAAATGAATAGTAACAAATAACAAAAAAGAAAACTGGGAAAAGTATAAATAATATGGGTAAATAACTGGGAAAAGTATAAATAATATGGATAATGAATATTATAATATATGTTAGATGAATAATTAACACATGAAAAATGAAAGAGCTGTGTGTAATGCAGCTAAAATATGTAAAGAGAACATTTCTAACATCGATTGGGCTACTTAGCAAGAAATAAAAAGTGAATAAGTGAGAGAGAGAACCAAAGAATGAAGAAAGTAATATAAAGAAGTAATAGACAGCATATATTTAAAAGTCCAAAAATTCAAACTTTGGAAAGAATGAAAAAAAGTAGCAAGCCTATAATGAGACTAGTGAAGAAAATGCACAAGTCACCATTATGTGGACTAGAAAAGGAGGCAAAATCACAGCATCTGTACACATTAATAATAATGCCTTTCTGTTTTACCTTGATGGGGCAGCATACATTGGAATAAGTCTCCCAGAAAACAGACACAAAACCAAAACAAACAAGGTAAAACAAACATTGTAAGCTATGCAATAGACATTAACCAATAACACATTCTTCCATTTTGGCAGAACAGAAGGACATGAGGTGCTCCATTCTCTTTGTCAGAACATTTAACATTGACGTACTCTTTCCACTTTACCTGCACCATTTAATCTTAGATCTACTATTAAGTATATTCAATATTACCATTAATCATTTCATAAGATTCCCCACCTCACATTGTGCTTGATGAAATTCTAATAGACTCTTCAGACAATTCTAATGACTATAGAGTTTCTCGAATTCTGGCATGTTTAAAACTACAGTTATTGGCTATGGTGCTCGAAGGGCCCTTTGGCTGGTTGGGTCCTAATATAGATTGGGCTGAAAAATGTTTATTAGGGATCCATATCTGTGAAAAAAAGAGCTTCGGAAGCAGAATTGAGAAGACGAACAGGAAGAAACGAGAGATAAACCCACAAATTGACGGAACGTCGAGCATGAGTATTGTCTATGAGATTTGTCCTAATGCCAGACCTCCTTAAATGGCCTTGTTAGCTACCCAGGTATTGGTGGCGTCGTGAAGGGCATGACCTTGCATTAGTGGTCTTGCAGTAGCTGAAGCAAATACCAATGAGTGACATCTGCTGACCACACTCATTTCACTTGTCAGAAAGCGCTCCCCTGAATTACATTTATATTTTGGGGGAGTTGTTTTTAGGGCCGAGAATAAGGCTTAACTTGGTAAATGCTTCATGTGTACTTGAAAAACTTTGGATTTTATAGCGATTGATAAAGTATTTTATAAATGTTCTACAGATTAATTTGCTTGGTTATACTGTTCAAATTTTTACGTTGTTATTATATTGTGTATTAGCTCTATTATTAAAGTATACTGTTCAAATATCCAGCAGTAATTGGGATTTCTATTTTTTGATCATTGATCTCATTTTCTTGTTACTATATTTACAAAATCTACTGTTTGTTATACATGCATTAAATGTATCATATGTTATTGAAAAATTACTTTTTATGCTAAATAATTTACTTATTTTAATCATCTGGTTACATTTTTGCTGGTTACTAATTGCGCTGGTTACATACCTTTCTTTTAAGTCTAATTTCTCTTAAACTAATATGTCTCTCTACCTGTCTTAAGGTTAATAGTTGCATATTTGCAAATTATTTTATTTTTTATCAAATGCACCTCTGATGGACAGCATAAAAATTAGTTTTCTGAGAAATAAAGCCACACACATATGGTCAATAAATCTGACAATGGGTCCCAAAATATACAATGGTGAAAGGGCAGTGTCTTCGACAAATGGTACTGGGAAAATCAGACAGCCACATGCCAAAAAGTTGAAACTGGCTCCCTATCGTCTACCATACGGAAAAATCAACTCAAAATAGATTGAAGACTTGAATTTTAGACCTGCAATCATAAAACTCCTAGGAGAAAACACAGAAGGCAAGCTTCTTGACATCGCGCTTGGCAATGTTTTTTTTGTTTTGTTTTGGTTTTGTTTTTTTTGGTTTTTTTTTTGTTTTTTTGTTTTGTTTTGTACTGGACACCCAAAACAGAGGCAGCAAAAGTGATAATAAAGAAGTGGAACTCCAAAAGCTAAAAGCTTATGCATAATAATGAAAAGCCATCAACAAATTTCAAAAGCAAGCTATCGAATGGGAAAAAAATATTTGCAAATCATACACCCGATAAGGGCTTAACATGCAAAATGCATGAGTCCATAAAGAGCTCATAGAACTCAATAGGAAAAAAAAGGAAAGGAAATTGCATTGTATAACAAAGAAAAATCTGCATTCCCATGTTCATTATACTATTTTATTCACAATACCCAATAAATGGGAATATCATAAGTAGTTATTGATGCATGAATGGACAAAGAAAATGCTATATTTATACAGTTATATACATAGTATAGTAAATATATCTTATATGTTGTTATACATATAATTTACCTTTCCCATTTTGTAGTATAAAATATAACAATATAATTAGAAAATATTGAATTCAAACCTATATTTATTTCAAGCCTAGTTAATGACATCTTATTCTTTTTTTTTTTTTTTTTTTTTTTTTTGCATATTTTTCTTATATAGTACTAACACAACATCCCCAGGATTCTTTTAGCTTCACTAAGCTATTATAACATTGAAATCCAGTAAACAAATAACAACTGCACACATACACAAAAAAAGTTTCAAAACATTAGAATTTTTTTAATTTAATTTTTTTTTTGAAAGAGGGGGGAGACAGAGCACAAGCAGGGGAGGGTCAGAAAGAGAGGGAGACACAGAATCTGAGACAGGATCAAGGTTCCGAGCTGTCAGCACAGAGCCTGACATGGGGCTTGAACTCAGGAACTGTGAGATCGTGACCTGAACCAAAGTCGGACGCTTAAGCGAGTGAGCCACCCAGGCATCCCAACATTAGAATATTTCAAAGAAATTATTTTTCAAGCCTGAGCATTGAATTAATAATCTCAACTCTCTGTCTCAATTGTGTATAAAGAAAAAATCCTTCATCTTTTATTACAAAATATATCATATGTGCAATCAGCATACTTTTTATCACTATAGATTCTAAATACTTGCAAAGTTATTCTATAATTCCTCAATGAACCCTTGTGTCTAAAACTGGCTCAAATGTAATAAGACATCAATGATTAAAGTTCTACCAAATCAAGACACTGCAATTCACTGGAACATTGCTAGATATTCTTTGAGAGCAGATATTATTATTATTATAAGCCCATGCTTTTAGAAAAATGTACCATATTATCCAAAACTAGCCTTTCATATTCTATTCCTAGTTTGGTGTGTTAGAATAAGGTATTTTTGAAACACTTGAATTCATAAGGAGAATATTTTTTTAAAATGTCAATGAAATGCCATTTCTTCATGCTTGAACAACTCAAAATTGGCTCAAATTATTCTCCTCAAACTTTCCGAAACATTTTTTATCCAAATTCTAAGAACAATCACAATAGGTTTTAGCTACAAATGTGAGAATATTGTAAATGTCAGGGTGGATACATTTCAAAATGAATTTTATAGTCACCTTTTTCATCAGAGTGAAATTGTGCTATTTTGTTAAAAGTATATTTTATTGTAGACTCATTCTGGTCAAGATTTTGTCAAGTTGCACTTTTAAAGGCTGAAAAAGGGTTTCTTATGCAATGATTTTATATATATCCATATATAATATATATGGCATATAAAATCAGTATGTGCATCTGCTATATCAAATATCCTGTTTGAAGCTGTAAAAATAGGGTGATAACACAAAACATATGGTTGCATGCACCCCTGTATTCCAAGATGCAGAACACCCTAACCTTCTCTGTTCATTCTAGATGATACAATTTCTCATAAATCAAAGGGCAGTCATTGGCTACAGTAGAGGGTTCTGCTGTTGGTATGCAACTGATCTTCTCTTTAGTTTTTTTTCAGATTCTTTTTTTTTAATGTTTATTTATTTTTGACAGAGAGAGAGACAGAGCATGAGTGGGGGAGGGGCAGAGAAAGAGGGAGACACAGAACCTGAAGCAGGCTCCAGGCTCTGAGTTGTCAGCACAGAGCCCGATGCGGGGCTCGAACCCACGAACCGCGAGATCATGACCTGAGCCGAAGTCTGACGCTCAGCCAACTGAGTCAACCCGGCCCCCCCCAGCTTTTGAGGTAATTAAGGCAGAACATGTTTAAAACGTAAAACTTTAAATGACAGTGCAAACTAGCACGTTTTCACCCATTCTGTTTGTCCCAGCTTCTCCAACACACACACACACACACACACACACACAAATGTCAAATAGGCTTCAATGTGATTTTTGATAATAACTTCTCAAAGTGAGACACAAAACGGTGCACCGACACATTAAAATTCTGCTACATTTTCAACACACTTACTAACATGTCTTTGAATCACTTTGTGTAGGAATGGAAATAGCATGATATGCATTGAACAGCAGTTTATTTCTAGAAATTAATTTTGCAGAAACACTTAGAAATATGCCAAGAAAAAAAAAACATACAAGGATCTTCAGTGAAGTATGTATATATTCTCATACATGTGTGGATTTCGTTAAAAATTGAATCGTATTATTTGATCCAAGTACTTTATAACTGAAATATTTTACATTTTAATGTATCACAAGGCTGCTTTCAAGTAAATGATATAGATTTTTATTTTTATTTTACCAGTAGTTAGTGCACAGAATTTTAATTTCAATTTTAATTTAATTATAAATTTTAATTTATAATTATTGCATCACCCTTAAAACTAGCCCCTATTGCTAAATAGACAAGATTATAGAAGTCTATATTCCATTAACAACATAAGAATAAACACTTTGCACTTAAATATCTGTAGAACGATCCATTTATTTATTTTGGATTCTTTTATGTAAGTGGAATTTCCAAGCCAGCATGTTAATATCTTTCTGGAAATATTTTGACACAATATTTCCTTTTAAATTTATGTAAGGTTTGAAATATACACCTTGTGACAATTACTTCTTTGCCTTTCATTAGTTTAGCTCCATAAAGTTGTATCTTCATGTAATAATTCCATGTTTTATCATAGTTTTTAATTTATATGGATGGTGGTATATCATATGCATTTTTATGTGATGTCATTTTCCCTTTCACTTTTCTGTTTTTTGTGTATCCTGTTTTCTCTGTGTCTTCTGAGATGTATTGAACTTGAAACATGCCACTTAGGATTATTTTGATTTTGATTTTTTTACTTTCGAGTATCATTGTTATATTAACATGCCATTTACTTATTGTATGGGAGCATTTGAGATTTCACATTTTTGGTATTTTAGTATTTTGAAAAATATGTATGCTTGTACAGATAAATTTTTTTTCAAGGCCCTGCTATCATGTGTCAGGAATGATCTAACACACACCGCGGAATGTATGGTCTACAAACTCTCAGTCAGCTGTGGTATTAACGCATAAATTGTGAGCAATGATTTAGAATGTTTTCAGCAACTCAGTAGAAAAATTATATAGCTTTTGAATGTAAAGATAAATATTTGGCAGTGTTTGATGTATTTTTTATTTCAGTTTCAAAAAAGTGACTTCATTGTATTTTATAAAAATATCTGCTCATGAGAGGCTGAAAAAAAAATGTTCCTTCACTGACATTAGTTTGAGAAACGAGGGTCAGATCTTATATTTACAGTAATGGAATTGCTTTTCATACATATGCCTATTAAAATTTAATAGGGAAATTATCTTCCAAGGTGTTTATAAAAGTTAACGTTCCTACCAAGAGTGTGTAAGAGGATTCTTTGTCCACATTTTCACAAACACATAATACTGTTCTTTTTTTGTTTTGTTTTGTTTTTGGATTGTTAAATAGTGTCCTACTTTTAATTGTCATCACAGTTTTATATTTGTCGGTTCAGGTTTCTAGTTTGAAATTCCTATTAAAATTTTTCACTATTTAGTTGTATTGCAAAATATAATTCATTAGTGCTTTTAATTAATAAGGATTGTAACAAAATTGTCATTGTCGATACTCTGACCAAGATCCGACTCCCTGCATCAGAGCAAAACTAATTACTGTGTAACATGTTTTCATTTAGGCATTTAGAAAATGTATAGGCTAATATAACATGGATATAGAATTCTTATTTATTTTTAATTTCTATATTTTTAGTGAACATCTCCTAAAATCATTGTTGGTCTCTTGAATGTCCTCTAATTCAAAATTGCTGGCTCGTGGGTTTCACTCATGGGGAAATTTTTAGTTTCGTATTTTCCTAAATTATTTATAAAACTTTCTTTTAGGGCGCCTGGGTGGCTCAGTCGGTTAAGCATCCGACTTCAGCTCAGGTCACGATCTCGCGGTCTGTGAGTTCGAGCCCCGCGTCAGGCTCTTGGCTGATGGCTCAGAGCCTGGAGCCTGCTTCCAATTCTGTGTCTCCCTCTCTCTCTGCCCCTCCCCCGTTCGTGCTCTGTCTCTCTCTGTCCCAAAAATAAATAAACGTTAAAAAAAAAAATTAAAAAAAAAAAAACTTTCTTTTAGTTATTAATGACAATTGTTGTAAATTTTATAATACATAATCTCCAGTTGGTCCTTTATCTTTTTATGTTATTCATAATATACATTTTTTAATGTTTATTTATTTTTGAGAGAGAGAGAGAGAGAGAGAGACAGAGTGTAAGCAGGGGATGGGCAGAGAGAGACGAAGGCATAGAATCTGAAGCAGGCTCCAGGCTCTGAGCTGTCAGCACAAAGCCTCACGTGGGGTTGAAACATATGATCTAGACATTCCCCTCGTAGAAATCAGTCCAAGAGAAATGAAAACACATCTCCGAATGAAGACTAGTATATGAATATTCACAATAACTATGGTTAGACTAGTATATGAATATTCACCATAGCTATGGTTATAAAAGTCAAACACTTTAAACAAAGTAAATATTCGATAATAGGTGAATGGCTAAATAATCTGTGGCATAGCCATGCAATGAAGTGTGACTCAGCAATAAAAAGCAAGCCAAATATTAATCTATGAGAAAGCAAAGATGAAATCTCAAAATAAGCATGCTAAGTGAAAAGAACAAAGCCAAAGTAGGAGGATATAAAATAGATTCCTATCAATTCAAAATTGTATAAAATATAGTATCATCTATAATAACAAATGACACTGTAATGGTTGTCTCAGAATAGGAGTTAGCAGGGGACAGGGGAGTTAGAAAGATGGCATAAAGGGGTGCCTGGGTGGCTCAATTGGTTAAGTGTCTGACTTCAGCTCAGGTCATGATCTCGTGGTTCGTGGGTTCGAGCCCCGTGTTGGGTTCTGTGCTGACAGCTTGGAGCCTGGAACCTGCTTTGGATTCTATGTCTCCCTCTGCCCCTCCCCTGCTCACACATTCTCTCTCTCTGTCTCACAGATACATAAACATTTAAAAAATTTAAAAAAAGAGAAACAGCATAAAAATATTTTTGGTATTAAGGAAATATTGATTATATTTTGGGGGGTGATGGCTTCATGAGTTTATGCATATTTAAGTATTTTCAGATTGTCACTAGAGGAACATCTCAATTTATCATTTTAATTTCTTATGCTGGTTTCTCACATTTTTATCTTTTTTTCATTATGGCTATAGTTTGAGTGTGTTCTTTAGACTGTTATGTTCCAATTTGCTTACGGTCTCTTACTAAATTTGAGATTGCATCATCTTAAATATTTAATTGTAGTACAGTAATTTTCAATATGTTTCATGTGATATGTGCATAACTTATACATCTTTTTTTTTCTTATGTACTTTTTTTCTACTTATTTTTCAGCAGCATCCATGGAGAATCATCACATGTATTAGTAACATAACATGTATTAAAGTATTTTATATAATTCACTCATTAATGTATCTTTGGTACAGTCTTTCTTGATCATGGGTATCTTGCTAAAATTCTATTAGTTGAGTTTGCTATTATTATACTTAGGACTTGAACGTTCATATACTTAAGCTACAATGATCTGTGTTATTATTTTTCCATGGTAAGTATATTTTGGGTTTACTCTCAACGTTGGGCCTACTTTATAAAGAATAATTTGGAAGTTTTATATGTGCCAATAGGTTGTGGAACATTGAATAGCACTATCATAAGCAGTTTTATAAAGATCTGGATAACATTTTCTTGAAAATTATCTAGGCCTAAACTTTCCTTGTGAGAGGAACTTTGAACATTTTACCTTCTGAAGTAATTTTTCTATTTCGCCTATTTCAGTTAGAAGATATATATTTTAATGTAATGTTATCATTGAGCCACATTTTCAAATGTCTTTTTTACATATTTAAGAAATAAATTTTCACTATTTTCATTAATTTCTTAACTTCTTTCTCTTTTTTTCTTCTTTTATGGTTCTTTTCTCATTTCCCATTAATATCTTAAATTGCATTAATATTTTTACTTTCATTTTTATTCATATATGACATAAGCCCTTTTTTCCCCCTGAAGAGAGCTTTACCTATTTTCCATAGGGTCGGATACATGGGACATTTATTATAATTGCCATTATTATTATTATTAACATTTTATATGTATTCCACAAACTTGACCTGATTTCTTCTCTGTCCGTATTCTGATGGAGAAGAAAAGTTTTTAAATTTCTCTGTGGTAGGTTTTTGTTCCTAGTTTTTTAATTAATGTTAATTAATTAATGTTAATGTTAATGTTCCTAGTATTTTTGTTCCTAGTTTTTTAATTAATGCTTGGTTAAATTTACTGTAAACATAGGATATTTCCTAAAGTATTTCAGTTTCTGGCAATATATTTATGTTATCCTCAGTGTCAATTTATCAGACAGTCAGGACACTATCAGTTTATATGACAGACAATGTCCTGATATCAGACAAAAAAGATGATTATTTTTTTGTTTTGTTTTGGAACACTACAGATATTCCATTTTAAAATACTTGAGTTCAGCCTTTTTAATTGTATTGATTTAACAGTTATGCTTTGTTTAATTATTTTATCATATTTAAGGCTATGAGTTTTGCTTTCAGAGATAGATTTTTTTTTTAAATTTAATGTTTATTTAATTTTGAAAGAGAGTCAGACCCGCAAGCTGGGGAGGAGCAAAGAGAGAGGGAGACACAGAATCCGAAGCACCCTCCAGGATCTGAGCTGTCAGCCCGGAGCTGAACATGGGCTCGAAACCACAGATGGTGAGATCATGACTTGAGCTGAAGTTGGAGCCTTAACTGAACCATCCTGGCGCCCCTAGAGATAGATTGTTTTTAAACTCTTACTTATATTAGACTTTTAATTTTCTGTCTTTTGTGCGTATGTATCTTATACAGCTGTGCCTTAATTTTCATTTTCGTTTTCATTGTTTACCCTGATAACTGGAAGAATGCTTCGAACTATGAAACATTTAGATCCCTGACAATATTTTCCTAGTTCAAACTATAGTAACTCCATAATTTTAACAAAATAAAGTTGAATTTTTTTTCTCCTGGCTTGACATTAATCTTCAAATATTTCCACAGGAGCTAGATGTATTAAAAATAGACTTGAAAGGAGGGATGTATCTTTGTATAGAATATTATATAAAATATTTTTAAGGCTGGGAGAATAAGACAAAAACGGGAAGTGTGGAAAAAAAAGAAAACAGATAAGTAATATACATAAAAACATTCATATGCCTCGCCCTCAAAAAAAAAAAGGAATCTTTCCAAAGAAAAATAAAAAGTTTCTACTTGTACTGACAATATGTATAACATAAAATATAACAATTGTATTGAAATCATTGGATAATATCAGTTTATATTATAGAGGGAGTCCAAAATGAAAGTGAATCACTCAATAGAATACAGTTTCTTAAACAGTTTTTTTATTTCTATGTAACAAATTACCACACATTTGTCAACTTAAAAAAATATATGATATATATATAATACATTTTATTATGTTAGCGTATGTTTTATATATTATATATTGGTATATATTATATGTAAGTAATATATAGTTATTATATATTATGAACATATTATTTGTTATTATCATATTATGTATATTTTATGCAAAAAAAAATATATACATATATAATTTCCATTTTTCTGGGTCATAAATCTGTGCACAGGGTGGCTAGACTCTTTGCTCAGAGCTCAGCTGGGGTTGCAGTTCCTCCTGGGAGCTTAAGATCTTCTTCCCCAACTCACTGATTTTTGTCAGAATTCATTTCCTTGTGGAGGTAGGACTGAGATCCCTCTTTTCATGCTAGACATTGCCCAGGGACCACTCTCAGCTCCTAGAGGCCATCGACAGTTCTTTGACACTTGACCCCCAAAGGCAATTCGCAATGTGGATGTTTGCTCTCTTCCATAGCATGTCTCTCTGAGTTCCTTTTTGTTAATCAGCTGAAGAAAACACTGTTTTACAGTGGCCATCTGATGATGTCATGCCTCCCCAGGATATTTTTCTCTGCACCGTGTCACACAGTAGAAGCAAAGGAGTGAGATCTCATCGTGTTCCCTCACCCCTTTCATGTGCAAAGGTTGTCTCGCTGTGCCCATGATATTTTAATTTATAGAGGTGACTGAGGTCAAGGCCATTGAAAGGACCATCTATTACAGTTCCCAGGAGAAGGGAGGCATGCCATGCCACACAGGGTCATGTCCGGAAGCACCAACGATGGCAGGGAGGCAGATGGGATGGGAAGACACGCTCAGAAACTTTGCTGTATTTTCTGTGGGAAAAGAAAGAGCAAGGCTGTTTAGTCAACCGAGTAGGTTTACAGTTGGATAGTTTAATGATTCTGGTGGACTGGACTACAGAGACAGGCTCCAGTTGATTAGGACCTGGCTCTGGGGTGATTTAAGGCACAGGAAATAATGGCTTGGTGTGTGTGAGTTACAAACTGGAGGTGGTTAGAAATATAAACTTTGAATTGCTTGGTTTGTACATGAAAGCATATTGTCAAACGACTTATTTATTACTTCTAAGAAATAACTAACTCTGGGAGGGGCTGTGTGTCCCTAGTCAGCAAGATTTCCAAAATGTCAAATGATAATAAAAATACAGAAAAGAAAGAAAGAAAGAAAGAAAGAAAGAAAGAAAGAAAGAAAGAAACAAAGAAACAAAGAAAGAAACAAAGAAAGAAAGAAAGAAAAAGAAAGAAACAAAGAAAGAAAGAAAGAAAGAAAGAAAGAAAGAAAGAAAGAAAAGATTAACATAGGAGTCATGGGGATTACCTTAGAATTCTACCTACCAGAATTTCAAATAGAATTCACAACAGCTTGTAATGATAGTTGAAAGGAAGCAACGTTCTTCAAAAGAAAAATCATGAACAAGAAACAAGAAAGTTTATCAGTGTGGGATCCCAAGTAAATGTCTTTATTAAACTGAGATTTAATTTCTCTGTTTGTAAAATAAATCTCACTGTACATGTGTATAAATGCATTAGGGTGAAATAAGAAAGTGTATTTCAAGTGTTTGCCATAGTATTTGGATACAGGTTGTCTGCAGAATTGTAAATATCATATCATTATTCCCACTTAATTCTCATTTGATTATTCTTAACGGGAACTTTTTTTCCCTCTTGTTTTTCTTTTTTTTTCTTTTCTCTTTCTTTTTTGGTTTTTGCTATCCATAAATTCCCAAATTAAGGAAACTCTTGGTTTTATTAGAGAGATGAGATGTCTGAACGTGTTGTACACTGTCTGATTTCTAGAATGTCACATTAAGTAATGTTGTTTACAAAACTACCAAAAATACATGACATGGCATATTGTGGGGGACAGCAGGCACCAGAAGACGGATAAATGAAAACAGAAAACAGAATGACTGGAGATGGATGCTATGTTCGGCAAAATTTTGGATTTGCATTTGGCAAGACAAGCTATAAAAGATATGCACATAGGAAGGGGTGGCTCGTTTCAGGGCAAGAATGAGAGAGAATCCATGGCTTTGAAGGGTTGAAAAGGCTGTTTGCTTTTGGTAGCCTCCACTGAATTATAGGGGAGGGAGAGAGGGAAAGAGAGAGAGGGGGAGAGAGAGAACACAACACATTGAAGTAAACAAACAAACAAAAACAGCAACAAGAACAAAACAAAGACGTAAAATCAAGGCTGTAATTGTGTCTTGAAAGAACCTTGGTTGTGTTTATTGACACAGTTAGTTATCTGATGGCAATGACAGGAAGCTGGACTAAAAATTCCTTGCTCTGTCAAGTTTAAAACAGCATTCCAGTCTTCTGGCTATAGCAGGAGGACAACTGTGAAACTCCACAGCTCCCCAGAAAGCATGCATATCAATAACCACTTTCAACAAGTCCAGAGTGGAGAGTGGGTAAGCAAGGGCCTCCCCCTGGAGCTATAAAAGGTAAAGTCAGGAACTAATCAAAGACATTTCCCCAGCCTCCTGTAGAGGCTTTCGTGACATGTAAGCAATAGCATTTGTGGGATCCCTAGATGACTGTTTAATAAAATAAGTGTTTACTTTATTAAACCATTGTGGTTTGGGTATTGTTACAGTAGACTGCCTGTAATTCAATGACTTAAGAAAATCACCTTATAGCTTTACCATGAATTATTATGACTTTATGAAGGCAAATGTCAATGTGCTATGAAAACTCTTGGGGTTTTGTGGATGTAAAGCTTCCTCCAGGTTCCAAAAGTGGGGGCAGACCATTGGTTAATACAACTATTAAGTGGAAAGAGACACTGATGCCCTGCCCTCCCAACCCCTTCAAGCACAGAAGCTTGGATTCTATCACTTTCTTATATTGAGCACTTAAATATGTATTTAAAAAGAGTACACTCACAAAAAGATGGAACGGTGTTATAATTGTAGTCATGAAAAATTATACATCAAAGATGGTATAAAAACATTAAGAGTTAGGAAATTAGAGGGAAAAGATTTGTTCAATCATTTTTATCTATAGAGTTATAAATCCGTGCTAATGATAATGATGATGGATGTTTCACTATACAAAATAAGAAGCATCACTTTGAATTCAGCACCATCTTGTTTGGAAATATGGGTAAATTCAATGCCCTAGTTCATAACCACAGCAATGCAAGGTGTATTTACAGCAGAAATCTTGCAAAATAGTAGAGTTCACACGGAGCAAGAAATGTAAGTCCTGAGTCAACTTTCTTTATTTGCAAATTGCAGGGTGATATAATATGATTTCTGGATTACATTTATTAGAAAATGTGAATTTAGAAGGCTTAATTTATCACCAAAATCTGCTAAATTATACTTCAATGTTTTCTCAGTAAGTAAGGAAATTGTAATCCTGGGTTTTCCAGAAAGTTTCTGTTTATCGTATCCTCTTCACAGTGACACATAAACTATAAGATATCTCACAGATTCTAATATTTTGAGACAGTACTCCACCTTTTATCTTGAAACCTAATCAGAAAAGAATATGTGTTTGTCTGACACTCCACAGCCCCTGATTTTAATTAACACATATTGACTACTGATGATGAATGATGTCTTGGTGATTGAGAAACCCATCTGTCTTAAGTGGTGGAAGGAGATAAGACTTAGTTGGGTATTAATTATCTGTCTACATCAATCAAATTAATCAAAAGCCTTCTATTTAATCACTCATGTTGTGTTCTATTCACACACTGAAAATTCCAAGACAGAAAAATAATATCTAACTTAATATAAGACAAATAAGATTTTAACTATGGGGTAGATAATACAACCCACCCTGAATACCTTCTAATCCCTATAAACCATAAACATTGCCTGAAATCCATTGGATATATGGACAAATGTGATTTCATCTTTAATCATCTTTACATATCTCCTATAAGGTAATGGTAAGGAAGACACTGTAGGTACATTGACATTCAAATTTGGGCTGACACAGATGTGACACTTGCCAGTCCCTGATTTCAAGAGTCATCACTGTTTCTGGGAACTTCAGTTTCCCCAGCTATTAAATGTGGACAATTACGCCAATCACATATTGTATCTACTAGAAAAGCAAAAAGATACCTGAAGATCACAAATAAACAAAGGTTTTAAGCATAAAACTTAAAAGTGTTTTCTCACACAATCATACCAAAGTTTTGATAAGGATTTATTAAGAGCAAGTCAATGTTAGCAGGACCTCGTGCCTGATGTACCTGTATGCTTATGGAAATGACAGATGTTATTGAAGATAAAGGAAAAGCAACCAAATGGTCTCGGGGATATAATAAACAATTTTTTTTTCTAAGATTCCAATGATTTGATTTAGAGTTTGCATTTTCTGGGCCATTAGAAAAAAAATGAAACATCCAGCTAATCAAGGATTAATAAAAGTATTAAATAGTAAAGATAACATCCATCTAGAAATATCATTACATATTATTAAAACCAAGATTATTTCAGAAATTCTAGGATGTTTCCGCTTTTTAGCTAAAAAGGGAACCGGTGCTATCCCATTAAAGCTTTACTTTTAATCTACTTAAAACAAGGCTAAATTACTCACTTTATCTTTAGTGTACTAGTAAAAAAGTAAACCATAACCTAAGGCCCAGCTCCTACTCACAACAAACTATTCAAAAGCATGCTTGTGACGCAGCTGGCCAGAACTAAGAACGAACTAAGAACCTCACGTCCAACAGTTCAGACCGGTTGAGACCACCCACCTACCTGGGCCTGCGCAGAAGTCTGATAGGTGACCTTTTGACCTCCAGCAGCCTGAAATCTCGACCCCCTGATCACGTCAATGCCACCATCTTTTGACCATGCCACATGTGAAGAAGCGCCATGATTAGTGCCCCTGAGTAGATTAACAATTGCCTCATTTTCACCCATGCTCTCCCTAAAATCCCACAAATACTCAAGAGTCCCACAAATACTCAAGGTGGGTTTGAGATTTTTCTCCCTTCTCCCTTCACTGCCTTGTTAGTTAAACTTCCTCTTTGGTTGCAAAGCCCAATGTTTGGGTAGGCTCTGCATCAGGCATGAGGGCCCTCCTTCACTTACAAAACAAAGCCAAGGAAGGTATTGAACATGGTCATTCTTTATCTCTTAAATACTATTGAAAGCTAAATATATGCCAAACACTGTGCTAAGTAACTGGGATCTAACGGTGAACAGGCAGTTTCTGCAATATATTTAGAAGATAAGTTATAGGAGCGAGACATATTTTCAAAACCATGTGCTAAATGGACAATTTCAAAATGTCGTGCTGTGTGCAAGATTTTATAGGACCGAAAAGAGTTTCAGAGATTAGCAAAATAAAGTTTTCCAATCTACTTCAATATGAGTCAAATTAAGAGTAATTTTATAAGCCATTTTAATAGTCCCAGCTTAAAAAAAAAAAAAAAAAAGAAGGAAATGTTTATTTATTTATTGTTAAATACAGAGCACAAAGGGAGATAGACAAAGCGAAATTCTCAGACAGAGAATTTCAATCAGGGTTTGCCATGAGGGGGCAGTGTTGTTGGGCTTGAACCCACAAACCATGAGGTCATGACCTGAGCCAAAACCAAAAGTCCGAAGCTTAACCGACTGAGCCACCCATGTGCCCCAATATTCCCAGTTTTTTAACTGACTGCATTTTTTTCTCTTTTAGGCTTATTTTCAAAACAATAGTAAAAGATTTGAGCTAAATTCAAAGTACCTCATGTTACAGGTAACTGTTCCATAACAAAACATGTTGAAATATTGTTATTGCTTCTATTAGATGAAAATAAATCATAAACATAAATTGTAACCAACATTCCCAATCTGCAGAAAATCTATCTTAGTTGCTCATTTATATATGAGCACCGTTCTTGGAACGTCCGTGGCAACTAATACACGTGTTCAGCAAATGTATTTTAATTAATGCAAATAATAAAAGGACATTTCATTTGGTTAGAAGATAGGAAAATTAGAGAATTTTTGAATTTAGGTGTTTTATTTTAGTCTTGACAGTTTAATTTCACCCTTTCAAGGTATAAAAGATGAATTTTGTTTTGCTTTCATCTTGCAGGTTTACAGTAAAGGCATAATTTTAGAAATATAATAAACATCAAAAAAACTAATTAATATGGTGCATCACGTATTGTGATTACTTCCTTTAAATTTACAAAACTTGGGCTTATTTTATTACTGAAAATCTAATTAAATTGGAGCTAATTTTTACTGACTACAATATATGTGTTTAGTTCTACAGAGTTGTTTATTATGTATACACAAAGCAAAAATATGTTTGGTATATGAGATGAAACTGCATAAAGGATATTGATTTTTCTGTGTGTGGTTGTAAACTATCTTTTTTCTTCGGAATATGTGTCAATTACAGACGGAGAGTAAGCTTTAGAGAATTATTTCCACAATTTTTACATTTCATTATTCTATTACCCATTATAAAGGAAAAGTAACTATAATATAATACAAATAAAAAACAAATATAATATAATACAAATAAAAAATACTGCTATGATAGTAAATATATTTTTTTCTGAGAAGAAAATATATATAGTTTTTGTTCTAATAAACACTTAAGTCTTGTTTTCTTTCATACATCCAAAGCTAAAGATTTCATAATTTATAACATTTTTCTTGATAGACTATCTAGTTTAAAAATACGTAATTTCTTTAATAATAATAGGATTACTTACATTTGTATTTATTAAAATAAAGGAAACTCTGCTATTAAGTAAATGATTTTTTTTCTCCTTAATATGTAGGAAAAATATAGATACTGAGTCCCGTAGAGCAAAATAACATTTAAGTTTGGACATGAAAAGCACATCATTTGGGGATATTTTCAACTGAGAAACTAAGAGATTTATTAGATTCAATTAAATTTCTTACATGACTTGTGTGCTATGCTAAATTTAATATGGTAGCTGAAATAGATTATAAAATCCTGCCCATCTTACTAAGCAGATTCTATTACAATATAATAGAATTTGTTTGGAACATTTTTATGTTTCTTTCCCAAAAGAAACTACTTTGCATTGAATACTCACTACATTTTAATTTCCACCTCCCAGCCAGCCCTCAGCACCAGGAAACTGCTAACGTGAATTCTTCCTCCATAGATGTGCTCATTGTAGAATTTTTATATAATTTATATAAACAAGATGCTGAATTTTGCCAAATGATTTTTCTGTGTCTAATATGTTCATGCTTTCTTCCCCCTTCATTATAATGATATGTGTAGTACATAAATTAATACATCAAATAATACATCAGGTGTTCTGTTGACGTTGTATCCCTGAAATAATTTTCATCTGATGAGTGTGTATAATCTGTTTTCTGCATTCAGTTTGCTAGTATTTTCCTAAAGATTTTAATGTTCATATTTATAAGAGATATTAATCTTTAGCTGTCCTTTCTGTGATATCTGTTTACTGATCTGAGAGAATGAGTTGGGGAGTATTACCTCTTCTTGTGTGTTGTTGTTTTTTTAATTTTTTTTTAACGTTTATTCATTTTTGAGAGATAGAGACAGAGTGTGAGCCGGGGAAGGGCAGAGAAAGAGGGAGACACAGAACCTGAAGTAGACTCCAGGCTCTGAGCTGTCAGCACAGGGCCTGACGCGGGGCTCGAACCCACAAACTGTGAGATCATGACCTGAGCCCAAGTCGGACACTTAACTGACTGAGCTCCCCAGGTGCCCTGCTCCTCTTGTGTTCTTTACAAGAAGAATTTATGAATTTTTCTTTTTTTTTTCCCCTAATTTGCCAGTGAAGCCATTTGGCACTGAGCTTATACTTGCTAGAAGTTTTATTTTCTTTTTTAAATTATTTTTCAAATTTCTTTCTTTCTTTCTTTCTTTCTTTCTTTCTTTCTTTCTTTCTTTGAGTGCTAGTGGTGGGAGGCGCAGAGAGAGAGGGAGGCTGAGGATCTAAAGCAGGCTCTGCACTGACAGCATAGAGCCCGATGCGGGGCTTGAATTCACGAAACTTGAAATCATGATCCGAGCTGAAGTCTGACGTTTAACGAACTGAGCCACTCAGGGCCTCTTTGTTAGAGGTTTTAAAATTATTAATTCAATCTATTTACTTGGTGTAGGTCTACTCTGAGTCAGTTTTCTTTTTTTTATTCTTTTCTTTAAAAAAAAAATTTTATTGCTTATTCAATTTTGAGAGACAGAGAGAGACAGAGCACGAGCAGGGGAGGAACAGAGAGAGAGGGAGACACAGGATCTGAAACAGGCTCCAGGCTCTGAGCTGTCAGCAAAGAGCCCGGCGTGGGGCTCAAACTCACGGACTGTGAGATCATGACCAGAGCTCAAGAGCTCAAGTCGGATGCTTAACCGACTGAGCCACCTAGGTACCCCTTATGAGTCAGTCTTCATACTCTGTCTTTCCAGAATTTTTTTTTCCTTTCATCTAAGGTATTTAATTTTAGCATAATGTTATTCATATTTAATTTACAATCCTCTTTTTTCCCATAATATTCCATAATATTAAAAGCCATGTCCACTCTCCTTCCATTCCTGACTGCAGTAAATTTTATTTTCTCTATTTCTTAACAAATTTAGCTAATGCCTTGTCAGTTGGTTAATCTATTCAAAGAATGGGATTTGAGTAATACTGATTATCTGTTGTTTTTCTAGTCTTCTTTTCATTACTTTCCACTCTAATCTTTATTACTTCTTTCTGCCTGCTTCATTTTTTGGTTGGTTCTTTCTCAGTGCTGTTAAGGTGGTAAGTTAGGTGATTCATTCGGGTTCTTTCTTTTTTAATATAGGCTTGTGGACCTGGTAGGGAGGAAGACCTTCCTCTGCCCTGCGGTCCTTCCAATTGGACTTAGAACCAACTTGACATGAGGCAGATTAACAGGAGAAAATCTAATTTAATCGGGATATGTCTCTCATGAGATTCCGAAGACAATGAGGCAGCAGGAAGCTTATATGAGCTGGGAGAGGGGTAGGTCTGAGGATACAAAGATGAGAAAGTGCATTAGCAAGAAGGTGAAAGGAGATGTTTGGAAAAACAAGGTTGCCTTATCATGCAGGTGGGTTCCTTAGGTAAAGGAGGATCCCTTGTTAGAAAACTAGCTGTTTTCCTAGCAGAGGCTCTTCCTTCCAATATAAGTTGAGGCAGCTGAGGAGTCAGAGAGCTTTTGCTGCATCTGCTTGGTTGCCATAACTTTTAACTTGAAATACTCTTTAGGTCAAACTGACACATTCTGGAGTGTCCTGCACCCTTCCAGCTTCTACGTTTTTGCTGCATAACATAGAATTTATCTGGTCTTTGTCCAAACTCCTGAGCACTAAGGGATTTTTGAGTTCTTTTATATCACTCTACTATGATAACAACTGTTTTGGGTTTTTCTACTTCATAGAGTGTATTCCACTAAAAACAGCAAATTAAGCCTCATGCTACTATCCAAAGCATGTATCATCTAGTTTGGGAAAAATACTGATCTGGTAAGTATTTTTAAACACCCAACTGTGTTTTCAAA
Organism: Panthera tigris; assembly: GCF_018350195.1. Lineage (NCBI taxonomy): Eukaryota > Metazoa > Chordata > Mammalia > Carnivora > Felidae > Panthera > Panthera tigris. The sequence continues at coordinate 67,316,966 of NC_056661.1, forward strand.
ATGCCATGTAATAATCTTGCATTTGTGATGATCGATTTGTGATTTATGTACTAGGAAAATCCTGCTTTTTAGAACATTTGTTTGCCTTGTTTTCATTATATTATTAGAATTGGTATAAATTCTGAATTAAAAGAGAACAAATTTATAGGTTCTAGTTCAGTAGACCGAAATCATGGTACAGAAGAAGGAAGTGCAAGTTTCTAAGAACTCAGATAAAATGTAGTTTTACACTTCCTACTAATGTATACCGGGTACCAAAAAATTATATGACTTTGAAACACGGAATTCAATAAACCATGTCATCTAATCTTAATTATTCCTGCTCCAGAACCTTATTCCAACCAGTGGATAAAATACGGATATAATATACAAGGAAGAAGTGATGTGTGGAACATTGGGAAAAGATAAAACTTAATTTTCTTACAACTTACCCACAAGACACAAGTCCTGGAGACAGACACTTTGCTAAGGGCAAAAGGCAATCTTAGCATACATTATCCCAACCTCCAAGGGTGCTAGGTCTACTTTAACATATAGAAATTTCTTTGGAAATGTCCTTTATCTCTACCCCCCAAATATATGTTAGCAAACCTCCTCCAAGCAGATAGTTTACGGATGTACATCTGAAGGGTCCCATGACTAAGGATTTATTAGATAGTAATAAATGACCCATTCCTAACAATAGCTAGCCCCTTCAAGGTCCTGAAAACCTTGCTTCCAAAATTCCTTAGTGACTTACACTATCCCTAGCCCCTCCCAACTTGAAAGTATATAATCAATCACCTGTCACAACCCCAGGTCCTGTCGGTACTTTAATAAAATCACCTATTTCACTGAAAACATCTCAAGAATTCTTTCTTAGCTGTGGTTCTACATCCCAGGATTTTATGTCATATGGCATCCAAACATGTGGGTTGAGTGTTCTCTGGAACTTGAGCCTCAGTGCAAACTTGATGAATGTTTTCTTTTCTTTTCCCTTACTTTCACTTCAGGGGCTTTTCAAGAAATATGGTCTTATTAGAACACTTTCACATTGATTGCTCAGGCTGCAATCCTTTAGCCATGGCTACTCTATAGGGAGGGGAAAGCCTGCCTTTTGGCTGGAAGTTAGTATCATGGCCAGAATGGTGATAAGACCCAGAAACTTGATGCCCTCTCTTTGTGCCTATCTTCATACAAAGTTGTCTGACTTGGACACAGAACAGCCACCTAAGTGACTGGGACAGCTGCCAATTGTAAGACTCCCGTGTGAGGTTTCCTCCTCACTGGTCTAATGTAATCCCCTTCACATTGTTAGTCTAGCCACTTCTGACCTTATGGCCACCTTATGACCACCGCTCAGAGCCAACCAAAACCAGTACCCGACTGAATTAAAACCCAGTGGGGATCATTCCTTAGGGAAGTTGGCTGTAAAGACTGCATGTGTTGGAATGTCACTTAGACCATGAGAGATTTCTATCTTTTATTGTTTTCTGTCAGTGTCCTCTCTATGAACTACTTAAACTATATAATTGGGTAATTTCCCCCTTATAAAACTTTTCTAGTGTTTTCTATGAGAAAAAATGGTAAGGACACAGGCTGGGTGAACACAGGGTTCTGAAGGAAACCAGGGACACAAAAGGGGTGATTGATTATTCAATGATTAGGATAATCATCCTAAAGCCAGAAGAAGAAGCAAAATAATAAAGATTAGAGCAGAAATAAATGATATAGAAACAAAACAAAAAACAAACAAATGAAAACGGTAGAACAGATCAATGACTCTAAAAGCTTGTTCTTTGAAAGAATTAATAAAATTGATAACCCCCTAGCCAGACTTATTTAAAAGAAAAGAGAATAAACCTAGATAGATAAAATCATGAATAAAAGAGGAGAGAGCACAACCAACTCCACAGAAATACAAATGATTATAGGAAAATACTATAAAATATATATATATATATATATATATATATGTGTGTGTGTGTGTATATATATATATATACACACACACACATATATATGCCAACAAACTGGGAAATCTGGAAGAGATGGACAAATTCCTAGAAACTTGCCAACTACCAAAACTGAAACAAGAAAAAGGTAGATAATTTTAATAGACCCATAACCAGCAATGAAATTGAAATAATAATCAAAAATTTCCCAACAAACAAAAGTCCAGGGCCAGTCCTAGGGTAATTCCACGAGACATTTAAAGAAGAGTCAATACCTAGTCTTCTCAAACTGTTGAAAAGAAAAGAAAAGAAAAGAGAAGAAAAGAAAAGAAAAGAAAACAAAACAAAACAAAAGAAAAGGAAGGAAAACTTCCAATCTCATTCTACAAAGCCAGCATTACTTTGATTCCAAAAACAGATTAAGACCCCACTGAAAAGGAGAATTACAGGCCTATATCCCTGATGAACATGGATGAAAAAATCTTCAATAAAATACTAGGAAATCAAATTCAATAGTACATTAAAAGAATGATTCACTATGATCAAATGGGATTTACTCCTGGGCTACAGGGCTGGTTCAATATTCACAAATCAATCAACATGTTACACCACATTAATAAAAGAAAGGATAACAACCACATGATCCTGTCAATAGATGCAGAAAAAGCATTTGACAAAATGCAACATCCATACTTGATAAAAACAAACAAACAAAGTAGGGATAGATGGAACAAAACTCAACATCATAAAGGCCATATATGAAAGACCCACATCTAATATCACCCTCAATGGGAAAAAAAATGAAAGTCTTTCCCCTATGATCAGGAACAAGACAAGGATGTCCAACTCACTATTATTATTTAACATAGTACTGGAAATCTTAGCCTCAGCAATCATACAACAAAAAGAAATGAAAGGCATACAAATCAGCAAAAAGAAATCAAACATTCACTGTTTGCAGAGGATGTAATACTCTATGTAGAAAACCTCAAAGACTCCATCAAATACTTGTTAGAACTAATATTAATTCAGCAAAGTTGCAGAATATAAAATCAACACGTGCAGAAATCTGTTGTGTAAATTCTATACACCAGTGATAAAGCAGCAAAAAAGAAATCAAGGAATAGATCTCATTTGCAATTGTACAAAAAATAATTAGATACCTAGGAATAAAGCAAACCAAAGAGGTAAAAGATCTGTACTCTGAAAAGTATAGAACACTTATGAAAGTAATTGGAAAGGACACAAGGAAATGGACAAGCATTCCACGCTCATGGAATGGAAGAACAAGCATTGTTAAAATGGCTATACCTCCCAAGGCAATCCCCATCAAAACACCACCAGCATTCTTCACTGAGATAGGACAAATAGTCCTAAAATCTGTATGGAACAACAAAAGAACCCAAGTAGAGAAAGCAATCCTGATAAAGAAACATGAAACTGGAGGCATCATGATTCCAGATTTCAAGCTATATTAAAAAGCTGTAGTTATCAGGACAAAATGGTACAGGCACAAAAATAGACACAGAGATCAATGCATCATAAACATAATAGAAAACCCAGAGATGGACCCACAACTACATGGTCAACTCATCTTCAACAAAGCAGAAAAGAGGATCCAATGGAAAAAAGACAGTCTCTTTAGCAAATGGAGAACTGGACAGCAAAATGCACAATGAACTTGAACCACTTTCTTCCACCAGACACAAAAATAAATTCCAAATGGATGAAAGACCTAAATGTGAGACAGTAAACCATCTAAAATCCTCCAGGAGAAAATAGGCACCAATCTCTTTGACTTCAGCCCCAGCAACTTACTAGAAACATCACTGGTAACAAGGGAAACAAAAGCAAAAGAAGTATTGGGACCTCATCAAGATAAAAGGCCTCTGCACAGTGAAGGAAACAATCAACATAACTAAAAGGCAACTAAAAGGGGGAACTAAAAGTTTCCCCCTCTGGCACTGTTGATGAGAATGCAAACTAGTACAGCCACTCTGAAGAACTGTATGGAGGTTTCTCAACACTAAAAATAGAACTACCCTATGATACGGCGATTACCCAAACAATATAGAAATACAGATTTAAAGGGGTACATGCACCCCAATGTTTATAGCAGCATTATCAACAGTAGCCAAACTATGGAGGGAGTCCAAATGTCCATCGACTGATGAATGGATAAAGAAGATATGGTATATATATATATATACACAGACATATGTACATATACATATATATACATATATACACATACATATATATACATATAAATTGTATGTGTTTATATACATATAAATTATATATGTATATATATAATGGAATATTATTCAGCCATCCAAAAGAATGAAATCTTACCATTTGTAATGACATGGATGGAGCTAGAGAGTATTATTCTAAGCAGAATACGTCAGTCAAAGGAAGACAAATGTCATATGATTTCATTCATATGTGGAATTTAAGAAACAAAGCAGATTAATGTATGGGAAGAGACGGGGAGAGTGGAGAGAGGGGACACAAACCACAGGAGACTCTTAGAGAACAAACTGAAGGTTGATAGAGAGAGGTGGGTGGGAGATGGGCTAGATGGCTGATGTATATTAAAGAGGGAAATTATGATGAACATTGGATGTTGTACGTAAATGATGAATCATTGACTTCTACTCCAGAAACCAATATTACACTGTATGTTAAATAACTAAAATTTAAATTAAAAAAAATGTGTTTTCAAACAGGATCTTTTTGGATGATTTCTCTATCCACCTGTAAATGCAAATGATGCTTTTTAAAAATATTTTTTAATGTTTATTTATTTCTGAGAGAGAGAGAGAGGCAGAGTGAGAATGGGGGAGGATAGGGAGAGAGGGAGACACAGAATGTGAAGCAGGCTCCAGGCCCTGAGCTGTCAGCACAGAGCCCGACGTGGAGCTCAAACTCACGGACGGTGAGATTATGACCTGAGCCGAAGTCGGACGCTTAACTGACTGAGCCACCTAGGCACCCCACAAATGATGCTTTTTAAATGGATAGTGCAGGATGCAGAAGGAGAACAGACAAAATTCAATAATACTGTATTAACTGTAAGGTTTGTAAGATGACAGATGGTTACCTACACTTATTGTGGTGACCATTTTGTGATATATGCAAATATCAAATCACTATATTATATACCTAGAACTAATATTGTATGCCAGTTATACCTCAATAGTTAAAAAATATCTTTATAAAATCAAAAAATAAATAAATATGAGGACAGGTTTAAGCTTGGCTCTGGTCTTATCAGGTAGTAAACTCCCCCCCACCCATTTTTTGGTTTTGTCTTAAAACTTTTATTTCTTCATTGCTTGACGATTTAAATGGAATGGAGATAAGCAAATTGAACAGCTGCCCACTTGGTTTACATAAATTTTAAACGTGACCCAGTCATCAGTAAACAAAAGCAATACATTCTAGCATACATCCTACCGTTGTACATTTGTCTGGAGTTTCGAGTGTGGCTGAGATCTCTCTACCTGTACTCCATTATTATTTTCATTTCCATTGTTAACTTTTGACAACTTATCACTAATTGAGAACTGATTTACTCTGAGCCCTCATTTTCCCTGAGCTATGTCTGATCAGCTTCCTCATTCTCCGGAAGTCTATGCTGGAAATGGATATATCCAAACTAAGTACTGAAGAATACCACAATTCTCCAATTGGAATGTTTTTATGACAATAGAGCCAATTTCTATTCCTCTGTGAATCTCACCAGTGCATTAATTCTCTTGCTTTAATCAGATGATTCTTATTATTAACGTGTCGATTACCATTTTTATTACATTTTGACGGAAAATAACTACTAAAAAGATGTAGACTGTCAAATATAGAAGGTATTTTTAGATACAGATTCTACCCTAAATATGTTTGTGCCTGTGTATACCAGTTGCAGTAAATTTTTTAGGACACAATAGCATTTTTATGAAGTTATAAATGAATTGTAATGAAATCACTAAGCCAACTGAAATAGAGACACCTGTTGCCATTCAGGCATCAGCACTTTCAAGTAAGCTAAACAGATAGCTTTCATCTCGATACTGAGCAGTCTGGTTAGTTAGTACAGTGAAGGTTCTCTAAAATGTTTCTTGGACATTCACTCAGTGAGCTGGTTAACAAATATTGAAAACTCTTCTATCTGGGGGCACCTCACTCAGTTTGAGACTACAGCAGTGACTGGGACACAGCTGTCCTCTGGGGACACCCAGGCTGGTCATGGATAAAAGTCAGTGTACAGGAAATCAAAGGAGTGGAATACAGAGACAGATAGGTAACATAAAGAGACACCTACCATCTTCTGAAAGTCAAGTAATGTTCTCTGTGGTAGCTCAAAATGATCTAACCTGGATCTGATGGGTGATGGGGATTAGCAGACTCGTAGGGGAAGTGGAGAGTGCTGTGAAGTGTCCCAGGCATAAACTCGGCTTGCATAAATTCCCAGAGTGTAGGCGGATCATACTTTGGGTGAAATTGAGTTCCATTTTATACAAGTATTAAAACAGTATTACCAGTAGTGAATGTGCTATCTTAAAGGAGTTTTTCTGAGTTTTAGTTTGGATCTACTTTTATGATAAGCAAGTAAAGGTTTACACTCAAATGTTCAGAAGCCATTAAGGAGCTCCCTAAGTTGTTAACAGGCCGTTAGGACCAAGAAATGATGGCACCTCAGGTAGAATTCAGAATGAAACACACTTAGTAAGTTGCATCTAAATATCTCAGTGCCCAGGCAAGGAAAGATCAAAGTGTGTATCACAAGACTACATAAAAATCTCATTATGCACCCCAAGAGCCATATTCTACCACTGAATGCCTACAATCTACCCCTAGATATCAACCTTAAAATTCAAATTTGGTGTTTCAGCTTTTCCTTCTGAACAACTGTCTCTGATTTATCAAATCTGTTTATTGCTCTGAACTAATAACAGCATCGTTAGCATCCTTAATGATTTTGAGAAATCTTTAAAGCATGATTCACAGATTCTTAAGATCTATCACGGTTTCTATGCGGTATTTTAGTGGTCATTAGAAATTCTATATCACGAAACATCTCCCACGTTATGCCATACGGGAGGGCTGAAATGAATTAGATGGCTCCTAATCAAGAAGATGGAAATCAAGATGCAAGGAAGATGAAGTTATGTTGAGGACACTGAGGTCGAGACAATTGAAGCAAATTGTCTTAGTTCCTACTTACAAGAATCAAGTTCCAGATTATAAAGATGACAATAATTTGACTCCCTTTGCTTAAAATTTAAATGTAAATAACAATGCTTTCCTCATCTTTGTTTATTCGCTAGTGCATTTATCCCTCCACACTTCCATTGACTCACTACGTTTAGGATAAGCAGGTGCATATGGCAGCACGTTCATCCAAGCAATCTTTCAGTCACATCCCCTGCACATGTAAACTCTGCCAAGAATAGTTCCCCAGAAAAGCACAGGAAACCCAAATATAAAGAAACATAGACTCTACCCTTAAGTGCCCTCAAATCGGTGGGACAGACAGAACACCAGTAATGTGGCCCAAGGTGATTAGTGGAAGGGGAAAGAGAGACTGAGTGGAGACAGGAGTGAGAAGGTGAGCGGAAGCAGGAGGAGGAAGAGAACACAGCCATGAAGATAGGGAGCCTGGATGCTTACAGCTGCCGGGTATATAATCAATATGCTTTTCAAAGAATCTAGGGTGGGAGCTGATAAGGGGTTTGTTTAAAGAGAGCAATTTACTTCTGCGAGAAAAAAAAAAATTCCCTCAAATGCAGCTGGGTTGACAAACACATTCAGTGAATGGTCATTTTGATTACTTTACTAAGAGCTGAGGAGGAAAAAAAAAAAAAAAAAAAAGAATATTTTGCACAGGAACTGAAAGCTTATGTATTCCCAAGCCTTGGCTCTGCTGCTTACTTGGCTCCATTATTTGTGTCTTTATTTATTTTAACCTGTCATCCTCTTTCTGCATATTGGCTTCTCTTATATTCCAATATTCATTACAGCCTGGACAAGTTCTCTAGAGTGGCAGTGTATTAGTCCAGGTTCTCCAGAGAAACAGATGTGTATAAATATATATAATTATAGAGGCTGACAAGTTCCAAGGTCTGCAACGTAAGTCAGCAAGCTGGACACCCAAGGCAGTCAATTCCAGTCCAGAGCAGAGGGTAGGAAAAAGCCAAAGTCTCAGTTGGAAGGCACGCAGGAAGAAGGGATTCTCTATTACTTAAGGTCAACCTTTTTTGTTTCACTTATATCTTCAACTGATTGGATGAGGCCCATCCATATCAGGGAGGGCGATCTGCTTTATTCTATCTAACGATGTAAATGTTAATATCATCCAAAAACACCCTAAGAGAAACATCCAGAATAATATTTGACCAGATATTTGACCAGAATAATAATAGTTGACTATGGCTGAGTCAAGGTGACTCATAAAATTAAGCTTCACGGGTGGTTCTTGAAGTATGGTTCCAGGACCAACGGATCAGGATCATCTGGGGACTTGTTAGACGTGTACATTCTGAAGGCCTATGCTAGATCTACTGAATCAGAAACTTGGGCTGGGGCACAGCCTCTGTGTTTTAACAAGCACTTCAGGTGATTCTCATGCAAGCCAATTGGGAACCAAGAGCAATATCATTGTTCATGATCCCCTCAGATAAAACCCCTCTCTTTGGAACTCACTCGGTCAGAGAAGAGAGGGATAATTTAGAGGTGTCTTCTTCAGCTTGTGTCTGTACCAGGAGAATAGCATGGCCTTTCAATTGAAGCAGCCGTATCTGGTACTAAGGAAATTTTTTTTTAATGTTTTATTTATTTTTAAGACAGAGAGAGACAGAGCATGAGTGGGAGAGGGGTATAGAGAGAGAGGGGGACACAGAATCTGAAGCAGGCTCCCGGCTCTGAGCCGTCAGCACAGAGCCCACCGCGGGCTCGAACTCACGAACCGCGAGATCATGACCTGAGCCTAAGTCAGACACTCAACCGACTGAGCTACCCGGGCGCCCCAGGAAAATTTTTAAGGTGTGTATTTAATATGTCACTAATAGAAAGTTTTCAGGACTGTCAGTTAAGGTATGGTGTCGGTATGCTTCATGCCGGGGCACTAAATTCTGAATTAGGAATCAGAACACTAGTATTCTTTTCCCATGGCCACCACCATCTAGCTGTGTCAGCTTTGGGACGTGACTTAAAACAGTTGGGGTCTTGATGTTTCAACCGTCACTCACACAGGTGGTGGCATGCGTTTCAGCCTGAGATGTCTGAGGACAAAAATGAGGAAAAAAAGTACTTGAGCCAAAACTGTTCACACTTAGAAAGTACCAAACAGTCACATAAGAAGAGACAAGCTAAGTTTGATGCTGTCATTTTGAAGATGCAGTGTCTCAATTGGTGGAAGAGAAGTTGTCAGTGGTACAAAAAGCAGCAGAAGAGGAACTTTGTGCCTTATTATTATTATTCCCCTATTTTGAACCACCTCTTGTCGGGAAACTGAGGTGGTAAACAAACAAATAACTAGGTCTCCAAGTGGGCATTAGTCCCAGTTATTTACAAATGAAATTGACCAGAAGCAAATATATAAGAAGCCAATAGATTCTTAAGAAGATGAATTGGGAGATTTAAACAACAACAACAACAGCAAACAAGGGTGTTTGAGTCGCTCAGTTGGTTAAGCATATGACTCTTGATTTCAACTCAGGTCATGATCTCACGGTTTGTGGGATTGAGTCCCACCTAGGACCCCCGCTTGACAGTGAGAAAGCTGTTTGAGATTCTCTTTCTCCTCTCTCTCTGCATGTCCCCAACTTGCTCTCTCTGTCTCTCAAAATAAATAACCCCCCCCCAAAACAAAACAAAACAAAACAAAAAAAACTTGCCTTCACTTACTAATCAAACTTAAAGTCCGTTGCAAAGAAAGCCACACAAGTAGAACTTGTCATGACAGCGGGACCACCTCATATGATATTTTGCTCTAAAGTCAATGTAGGTGTAGCTACAGTTGATTGTGGATCAGGGTATTCTTCCCATGTTTGCAGAGACAGAACCTCCCATGTTTGATCTCAAAGCACTGGATCTCCTGTCAGAGATGAGAGCGTTCTCGCTTCATGGTCACCAAGATTCCCAAGTGCCACAGAGTCCTCTGTCTCTGACTCTTATTCTGAATGGGGTTTTTGTTGTACTTAGTCTTTCCATGCTTTAGCAATACAGGGGTTGATAGGTTATCATTAAGCTTGAGACAGCACATAAGCATAGATAATAGACTTTGGATTGGTGACAAGCTGGGTAGACCTCCAGGTCATTTTCTCTTTGGAGATGTGAGTTTATGCTGTGTCAACAGACAAAGGTTATATATGGACAATTTTTGGACATATATAATATATTATATATATATAATTTATATAATTTATAAATTATTTATTATATTATATATTATAATTAATTATTAATTATTTATATATAAATATATATAATTATACATATATAAATAAATATATATAAATATATATAATATATATAATTATATATAAGTATATAATTATTAATTATATATAAATATATATAATTATTAATTTTATATATAATATATATTATAATTTATATAATATTATATTATATAATATTATATATTATAATTTATATAATATTATATTATATAATATTATATATTATAATTTATAATATTATATTATATAATATTATATATTATATATATTATATAATATAATATTATATATATTTATATAATAATATATATTAAAAAAATATATATATATGTATGTATTTGTTTCTCTGGAGAACCCTGATTAATACAGATTTTTGATACTGACAGTGGTTCTAGAAGAACAAAATGTTAAGGATGAGTTTTCTAAATTGGTTCCCAAGTTTCCTGAATAGATTCTCTAATCTTATTAGGTTGGAAGATGCTAATGATTCCCTTGCTAGTAGGAAAGAGAGCACTGATAACTCCATGGTGTGATCTAGCAATAGGGATACATGGGATGCATCCAATCAATCACTTATACAAAATGAGGAGATAGGTGACTCTGTATAATATTTTTGAATATTTATTAAAAACTTATGAAGTACAATAATGTTGCCTAGTTGTTCCTAAGGTTGCTGGACAAATGGTTCAAGGACAGCGTGAACTGACGGATTCAATATCCAACTCAAGCACCACAGAAGCTACCAAGGAGTTTTTCCTGTGGCCTGAAGCAGAACTTTATCTCCTGTAGTCGAATAGCTAAATTTACTGAAAATAAAATGCAAACATCTTAGCCTAAGATGGCCGAACTACATGCAACACAAGCTGAACTCCCAGCTCTGCAGAGTGTCCACTGTTAAATCTAGGGCATTGACTCAGAAAGAGTAGAATCCTCTAGGTTGGAGTGATAATGTGTAGGAAACCCAGAAGGAAGCTGGGGACACTGAGTTCCTACATTCTGATGAATCTTCTTTGCTAATGAAAGAAATTTCCCCAACTCCAGTAGAAACAGTTTCTCCATTTCAGTGGTATCATCCTCTTTAGCCACAATGATTTGGGCCTTTCCACCTCCTTCTGAGAGGGTTAACCTTACATTGCCAGAGGAAAATGTAATGGCCCCTCCCAAGGCAGTTGCTTTGCAAGGCAATGCTGATTATTCCTAAGACCCAGCCCTTCTGCCCTTCCTTATTTCTAGATCTTTAATCAGACTCAAGTTCTAGCAGGTCCCTAAAGATGAAGCACGATGAGGAGGTTCATTACACTTGAGTTTTCTAATTTATACAGATTGAAATCTGGGGAACATGTGTGAGGTTGGATACTAAAGGTGCAGGATGAGGATGGAAAAAAAAAAAAGTTGGATCAGACCAAACTTATTTACATGGTCTCACTAAGCAAAGATTCTTCATTTAATGTTACAGCTCAGTGAGTTAGAAAGGACTCTGTTTGCTTGGTTGGTTGACCGAAACATTATCCAAAGTTGATCCACAATGAGCACATTGGAAATGCTAGATGAGCCTTGGTTCAATGTAGAGAAAGGGTTTCAAAAGGTTCGGAATATTGGGATATCCAGGTGGACTTGTCATTTAAGACCTATTCATCCACACTAGGAAGGTCCAGAAGATAGACCTTTACCAATACTTTGAGAAATTAATTTGTGAAGGGAGACCCAGCATCCTTTAAGAACTCCATGATTGCTCTTCTCTGTAGGACACACCTCAGTGTGGAAACTACAATTACTTAACTGGGAAACATAAATGCAACAGGAATAATTAGAGCCTCGTGCGGCAGGGGCCAAGGGGTGTCAACTAACCATCAAACACAAGGTAAGTGTGGTTACCATGATAAACAGCAGAATCAAAGTAACAATAAGAATCAATCTGACTCCCAAAAGCCTATGGTGGGTAGCTGATCATGGGGATCCTAAAGAGATAGTTAGCCTACTAAGTTCTTACTTGATCTTTATAAACAGAAAACTTCTAGGTTCAGTGAAAAAAGTTTAGATTGAATCATAAAAAAAACAGAATGTCATGCCACTCAGTTAATTCCTAGACTTGAACAAGTTTATAGATCCAAAGCCACATGAATGAATGGAAGCCCAGGTCCTTTTGAGGAAGGATCCTAGAACACTACCAAAAATATATAGTGGTAATCTTTCTCCCATCCCCAAAAGGACCTTCAGCCTTTCACCAGGGTAATGGTTCACTGAGGAGAGGGAAATAATCAGATTTATCAGGACCACTAGATACTGGCTCTGAATCGACACTGATTCCAGTATACCCAAAATGTCACTCTGACCTTTCAGTCAGAGTAGGAGCATATGGAAGTCAGATGGAGTTTTAGCTCAGATATGTCTGAGTGGGTCCAGTGGGTTCCAGAATCCATCCTGTAATTTCCCCAGTTCCTGAATATGTAACTGGAATAGAAATACTCAGCAGCTGACAGAATCCCCACATTGGTTCTCGCACCTATGCAGTGAGGGCTGCTATGATGACAAAGCCATGTGGAAGCCATTAGAAATCTATGTAGAAAAATGGTAAGCTAAAATCAACATCACATTCGTTCAGGGATGGTAGCAATCGGTGACACAATCAAGGACTTGAAAGAGACGGGGGCGGTGATTCCTACCACATCTTCATTCAACTCTCTTATTTGACTTGTACGGAAGGCAGATTTTGGAGAATGACAGCGGGTTGTCAAGGCTTAACTCCAATTGGAGCTGCTGTACTAGAGGTAGTGTCATTGCTTACGCAAATTAACACATCCCCTGGTACCTGGTATGCAGCCATTGATCTAGCAAATGCCCTTTTCTCCATCCTTGTCTATAAGATCTACCAGAAATAAATTCCTTTCAGCCAGCAAGGCCAGTAAGACACTTTCACAGTCTTACCTCAAGAGCGTATCAATTTAGTGTACTCACAATTTAGTGGACAGGGATCTTGATCGCTTTCCCCTACTGGAGGATATTATGCTGATCCTTTATATCCATGACCTTATGGTTATTAGACCTAATGAAAACATAGCAACTACTCAAGTCTTATTGGCAAGCCATTTGCAAGCCAGAAGATGGGGAAAAAACTGTGATTTCCCATGAAGTTTTCAAAGTCCCAATGGTATGGGATACGTTGAGATATCCCTTCTAAGATGAAGGGTAATGTTTTGCATCTCATCCCTCCAACAACCAAAGATGAGGTATAATGCCTAGTGGGCCTCTTTGGATTTTTAGAGACAATATATTTCTCATTTAGACGTGTTGTTCTGGCCCATTTACCAACTGACATGACAAGGTGGTAGTATTTAGTTCCAGAAAGAAAAAGAAGGTTCTGCAACAGGTACAGGCTATTGTACAAGCTGCTCTCCCACTTGGGCCACATGATCCACCAGATCCAATGACTCTTGAAGTGGCAGAGGCAAACAAGGATGCTGTTTGGAGCCTTTGGCAGGCCCCATATGTGAACTGCAGCCTGGGCCCATAGGATTTGAGACTGAAGCTCTGCCATTCTCCACCGACAATTACTCTTCTTTTGAGAAATAGCTCTTGGCCTACCACTGGGCCTTAGTAGAAACTGAACACTTAGCCATGAACCACGGACTTGCCATATGGTCTGGGCTGCCCATCATAAACTGGCTATTACCTGACCCAACAAATCAAAAAGTTAGGTGTATGCAACAACACTCTACCATCAAATGGAAGGTGTACATGGGAGATTGGGACAAAAGCAGACCCTGAGGCCCAAGTAACTTACATTAAGAAGAGGTCCAAATGTCTGTGATCACCATTGCTTTTTCTCCTTCAGCCTGCACCTATGGCCTCATGGGGAGTTCCTCCAAGACTATTTGAAAAGGAAGGCAAGTCTGGTTTATAGATGCTTCTGCATGGGATTCAGACACCACCTGAAAGGGGGCAGCTCTAGCCCTGTATCTTTTCTCTGGGGTATATCTGAAGGGTGGTGGTAAAAAGAAAATCTGTCAGTGGGCAGAAATTCAAGCAGTGCACCTGGTTGTGCTCTTTATTTGGAGGGAGAAATAACCAGATGCGTGATTCTGTATGAAACCATGGGCTACGGCCAATGATTTGCCCGAATGGTCAGGGACTTGGAAGAAATGGAATTAGAACACTGGTGAGAAAGAAATTTGGGAAGGTGTACTTTGGGGGACCACTCTGAATAGCCAAAAAATGGAAAGATATTTGTGTTCCATGTGACTGCTCACCAAAGGACGACCTTGGCAAAGGAGGACTTTAATAATCAAGTAGATAGGGCAACCCATTCTGTAGATACCAGTAAGCCTCTTTTCTAGCCACCCTAGTCATCACTCAGTGGGCTCATGATCAGAATGGCCATGTGGTGGGAATGGAGGTTATGCATGGTTTAACCTACTAGACTTCCATTTACCAAAGCTGACCTGGCTAAGGCCACTGCTGACTGCTCGATCTGCCAGCAACTGAAACCAACGTTGAGTCCCAGGATGGCACCATTTTCCATGGTGATCATCCAGCTACCTGGGGCAAGTTGACTCCATTGGACCACTTTCATCATGGAAGCAGCAGCAATTTATTCCTACCACAATACACATCTACTCTGGATACAGATTTGACTTCCCTGCACAAAATGTTACTACCAAAACTACTATCCATAGATTTACAGAATGCTGTTAAAACTAATTAGCCTACAACTTTTGATCATACAAATTTATTTTTTAAATATAGTCACTTTTACTGCATTGGCTAGGAACTTCTGTAACATATTTTAAAAAGCTATAATTATTGGCATCTTTATTTTTTCCCTGATTTGCTAAAGAATGCTTCTCACATTTCATGCATGAGGATATGTGTTCTATGGACTGGGTCGATGTTCAGATACATAGGACATGTGTTCAAGTAAGAACTTCCCTTCAAACCATTTAATTTTTATTTATTTTTGAGAGAGATGGAGACAGAACGTGAGTGGGTTAGGGCAGAGAGAGAGGGAGACACAGAATCCAAAGCAGGCTCCAGCCTCCAAGCTGTCAGCACAGAGCCCGACACGGGGCTCAAACCCATGAACTGTGAGATCATGACCTGAGCCGAAGTTGGACACTCAACCCACTGAACCACCCAGGTGCCCTCTTCAAACCATGTAAATTAAAAAAGAAGAAAAATACCATAAAGGGGTGTTGCATTTCATTTAAGAGTTAATCACATATATTGAAATGATTGTACTCAAAAAATGATAAAGTACATAAATTTTATTAAAATCTCGTATATTTTTAAGTATTTGTTCATAGCATAAAGGTTAATATATACAAATAATATGCTTTATGTGTCAATGTACTTGGTTTGATGATATTGTGTTTAGGATTTTTTCATTTATACTGATAGTTTTATAGAAGGAATTGGAATGTAAATTATTTTCCTTTTTTAAAATTTGGTATTGCTGGTAAGAAAATATTTAAATTATGATCCAAAATTTTAAAATGAGAGATTAGTCAGATATTTTTGAATCAAATGGAGTATGTTACATTGTTTTAGATGTTTGGTTTCATGTAGGTTTTCAAATTTTTCAATTTAATGGTATAATTGGAATTTTCTTAATTTTATAATCTCTTACATCCCTAACTCTTCTTATTTTCTTAATTGTGTTTAATTGCATCTCCTTTCCTTTATAAATTTCTTTTTCTGTTTAAATTTTTACAGAGATTTGTCTTTTTTTAATCCCTTTGCTTTTATTTAGTCATTTATTTGTTTATTATATGTGTATTTTAAAACTAGAGTTATTCAAAACTCTTTATTTTGATTCTTTCTTTTGTAAATTTCTTTTCGGTTGTATTAATTTCTACTGTTATTTATAATTTTCCTTCTATTGTCTTCATTATATTCTTTAATACTTATGTAGCTTGTTGAACTCATTTAATCCTGGTAAATACAAGTATGTTTTTAAATACTCAATTTACATTTTAAGTTTCCACTGCATATATATATATGTATATATGTATATATATATATATATATACACATATATATATATATACTTATACATTAGATTAAAATTTCACTATATATGTAAAAGTTATATAAAATTTATAAATACATCTTTTATTAATTTAATTTAATTTAATTTAATTTAATTTATTTTTTTAGTTTAGAGAGAGTATGTGAACAGGAGAGAGGGACAGAGGGAGAGAAAGAGAATATCAAGTAGGCTCCACTCTGACCTTGGAGCCTGATACTGGGTTCAATCCCACAACCTTGGGATCATGACCTGAGGTGAAATCAAGAGTCAGATGCTCAAATGACTGAGTCCCCCACGTGCCTCAACAAATACATCTTTTAAAAATTGCCACTAAAAATGTTATTCTTTTCAGATCCTGCAACTCATCTTTGTTTTGTTTTTGTCATATGTTCTAATTTAAGGAAAACTAGTTATGTGAAATTTTCTTATTTTCATTTCTTATTATGTTAAGTCATTTACATGGATTAAATATTCCTTGTAGGTCCTTAGTTTTTTTCCTCCTTATAAGACTTCATTTTTAATAGACTATGGTTATTCAAATTAGAGTCTTCTAGAATATATTTTCCTTTATTTGGTAGACAGCCAAGCCCCTCAAGAAGGCATCACCACCAGATTCAATGCAAATGATTTACCATAACCTTTGGGGCAAAGTGGGCAATGAACTCAAAACAGCAATTTTTATATCGCTCCTCAATCAAATGATCATACAACAGAGAAGCCTGCTTTATACACTACTATAAACAAAAATATTATCTTTTCCTTTCTTTTTTTTCCCCCTAAACACTCGTTTGTGTACATTCAACTTTCCAGACAGTTCACTTCTAGTCCCAGAGACTCTAAACACAATGAAATTGGGCATAGTTTGGTCCTGGATCATTTTTAGGACAAATACTACTCGTAGCCTTTCTATACCAAGCAAACATCTGGTTTTAATTGGCACTACTCTTGGGGCCTATAAAAATGTTCCATAAATGAAACATAATTCCAAATATGATATTGAAGTAACTTGCTGAATGGAGTTATTTAGTCTTGTATATGTCAATAAAGGATATATCTTTCAATTTAATAGTAATTTGATTTTGGTATAGTAAAATTTAGTTTTCCCTTCTAATGATAATGAAATAGCAAATGTAGAGGTTTCTTCATTCTATCTTTAATTCATCTTATTAAAATAAGTTATCCATATTGAAAACTATTTCCTCTTGGCACGACAGGAAACCAGACATCCATCTATTTAACATTTAATGCAGAAAGTATGCAAATCTGCTCATAGAAGTGTAAGTCAATTTTCTTTTTTTGTTTTGTTTTTTTTTAGTTTTAACATTTATAAGATACATTTCTTGAATATTTGAAATAGGCTCTTAGACTTGGATTTTTGTTAAAATTCATAATGCAAAGCAAAGCTTGGTTGTTCTCCATGGACAAAATCATAATAATGAAAATTCTCACTTCATTCGCAACAGAATGTCTGATACAATCTGAACGTGAAAAGAGAAGAATAATTCACACAGTACTCTTATTCTTTCTGTCATGTGCCTTATAAACTTTATTTTACTTAGTCTTTCCTTTAACTATCCTAGATTTCTAATATTATTGTGTTCCAAATTAGAAAATAAGTGATAAAAAATCAGCATTTCATCCAAGTTAGAGTTTCCTCTGTAAGGTGTTTCCTCGAAAAGTTTAAAAATCTTGCCTTTCACTAAGAGTGTGAGAATATATCTTATTGCTCATTAAAATTAATTCTAAGGCCATCATGAGATTCTTGCCTTTCTCAGAAAAATCTAATGGATTTTAGAACAGTCAACTTTCCTGCTAAGATAACTGACAGTGAGTCAACTTTTTTGTGTGTAAGATTTCCTGCTAACTCTTCAAGTATTTCAATAGCTTCTTAGAAACTTTAAGAGTCTAGCTTTTACATCATCAATTCTCCATTAAAGGACTCTGTGGTTCTGGAAATGGCATGAGAGCATTTTTCCAACAATTCTTACCATTTTGTCTTACCATTTTGGAGTTGGAATTGTTTTCTTTGGGGGAAATATGAGTTTGTGATTCAATTGAATTATTAAGAGCAGTCAGTATTTTTTATTTTATTGTTTTAATTTTTTAATACTTATTTATTTATTTTTGAGAGAGAGAGAGAGAGCAGTGGAGGGGCAGAAAGAGATGGAGACAGAATCCCAAGAAGGCACAGAGCCCAAGGCAGGGCTCGAACCCACGAACCATGAGACCATGACCTGAGCAGAAATCAAGAGTCAGACATTTAACTGACTGAGCCACCCAGGCACCCCATGAGCAGTTAGTTATTAGGTACAGGCCCACAGGCATACATATGTACCCGCTATACGTACTCACACACATCATGGCTCAGAATTCCCTTCTAACGAGGATTTGATAAAAGAAAATTAGTCTAATACATGGATTTTATTTATACAGCTTAACTTTTTTCCATATTGAGAATTTCCTTTAGAAGTACTCAAAATATTTATGATTGCTTTAGGACATTTATCTAAGAATTACTTAAAGGTAATGAATCTAGGGGCGTCTGGGTGGCTCAGTCGGTTAAGCTCAGTCGGTTAAGCGTCTGGCTTTGGCTCAGGTCATGATCTCGCGGTTCGTGGGTTCGAGCCCTGCGTGGGGCTCTATGCTGACAGCTCAGAGCCTGGAGCCTGCTTCGGATTCTGTGTCTCCCCCTCTCTCTCCCCCTCCCCTGCTTGCACTCTGTCTCTATCTCTCAAGAATAAACTTAATTTAAAAAAAAAAGCTAATGAATCTACATATTTGTGTATATTTCCTGAACTTTTTAAATTACATCACTAGTTTTTATTCTCTGGCATTCTAACACATCACATGTGCTCTCTAATTCCTCACAATCCCACCCTAGTGTATCTGCAAGGGCCCTTCATATGAGAGGACAGTGATTTATCCTGACCCAAAGACACTAACTTATTTAAAGTAGAACAATTATCTCATGTTTCCCTAGAATAAAAACAATATTCAAGATTTGAAGCAACACTCAAGATCAACTTTCATGTATGACGTTTGGACTCCTTCCACCAGGAAAATATGGGATCTATGGGAGATCCACTTCCATTCATGGACTTAAATTGTAGAAAAATAGTCTTAGTGGGACAACTAACCCAGTGGTGCTGTTATTACTTGGAGCTCTAGTCTGAATAAAGCTATCCATCTTCATGATAGCCTTTTTTATATTTGAGGCCAAAAGTTATTTATTTTTAATCGTGTATCTCCAAAAATAAAATAATTATTTTTCAATATTGTTTCTGAAAACATGCTTTTCTTTTTAATGTTTTGTTTTATTTTATTTTTATTTTTGAGACAGAGAGAGACAGAGCATGAACGGGGGAGGGTCAGAGAGAGGGAGACACAGAATCAGAAACAGGCTCCAGGCTCCGAGCTGTCAGCACAGAGCCCGACGCGGGGCTCGAACTCACGGACCGCGAAATCATGACCTGAGCCGAAGTCGGCTGCCCAACCGACTGAGCCACCCAGGCGCCCCTGAAAACATGCTTTTTTATTTCCACAATTCTTTTCTTCCCCCCTTTTCTGTATGCGTTCTATTCTACCTCCATGTTCTTTCTGGATTTCTGAATTTTACCACTTTCAACTGAGTGCAACATTTCTGTATAATATTTTACACTAACATATGCTATCACTTGAGATATTTTTCTAAGTATTTATATTTATTAATATTAACAATATAACATTACTTATATAATAACATTTATGCTGTTATAGATACTAATGTAATGCATATTATATGGTATATTACATATATAATAACAACTTTAATTTTAACAGCATTCTTAGGAATAATGTTTTCTTATTATGGTTATATATTACTGATATATTGAAAAAGGGGAAATTTAAAAATTGAACAGAATTATCTGCAACATATAATACAAATATACCTTCATAGTATAGAGGATAGAGGATTATAGTATAGAGGATTTCTTCAGCCAGAGGATGAGTTTACAATTCACATTTTTGGACACCATGCAGTGGCATAGCCAATGCACCTTCTCTATCATGAGCTTGTCACACAGGTGTCAGGACCCAGCAGCACACGTGTCCCAGTTCTGTCCACACCTCATGCAAACAGCTCCCTTGACCCTATGGAAATGTCAGTGTGGTCCACCCTGGGTTGAATGGACAGGGAGGAAATCCCATATAGTACCTAGAAGTAGACTTGTGGTCTTTTGGTTATGGCATTTTGAGGTCATCTGTAGACAGAGGAATGCACTTTTTATAAATGTGAAAATTGCCCAAAGAGCATCTATATTTTCTAAATCAGAAGATGTGTCTTCTTAAAGACAAAAGCCTTTAAAAAGTTGAGGGCTTAGTGTTCACAGCACAACAATGTGACTCATTTCAGAAAACATTTGGGTAATACCTAATCTAATTAAGGACAAGTCTTCTGAAAAATAAAGCTTTATGAAGTTTGTCACTTTAGAATTGAATTTTAATAAAATGTAAAAGTATAAACCCTTACATTTTATTCCAAGAAAGCCTTGAAATTACTCTTGGGTTCAAAATACTTTCATGGGAAAAAAAAACACAATCTGTGATAAAACGCCAGTTAGGCATAGGCTTTACCACTTTTTAAGCAAATCTATAAGGGATTTGTGGGCATGATAGGGCAATAAAGGTCAAAGTGTCTGGCTTTTACAGCAGAAAACATGGTGTCTTCTTCTTCTTTCCAGGGGTGGGCATAGAACTACTGTAAGAATTTCATAAACACTTGAGCTATCACTGGGTGGGAGCCAAGTATTCAGATACTTAACACAGATCCTTAGATCCTTAGCCAGGGTTCAACTTTGTGGAAAGGTAATTGGAGCTGACTTCTTCCCCTTTGCTTTCTCAATCATGACTTTGCTTTACTTCAAGTTTAGCTCTCCCTGGGATGATAGGAAAGTCGGGGAGAAGACGTCACACTTCAGTGCACCACTCGGCATGCACATTTCGGAATGATGCAGAACACACAGTTAAGAGTACATCTGTCCACAGGTAGGATAATCTTGTCGACCTGCACCCTGAAAGCTCAACTTCACTGGTTTCCCATCTACCATAACATTGGAGAACTGCTGTCCACGACAACAGGAGTGATGTTTTCCAGGAGCTGCATCTGTCGTGCAGCTGATCAGGAGACAAGGTTTCCCTGTGGCTCAGTCTCAAGATCTCCCATCTGATGGTCTCTATCACCAGGGGTGGGTGGCTGGAGCCACCATCCACACCATGTACCCCTGAGTTGACTGGAAGCCAAAGCCCATCCATAGCCACCATCCAAACCTGCAGAAAATACGGAAAACAGCTGTGAACATAAAAGCAACATAAAAGCATGACTACTCATTGAATAACTAGAAATGAGTTAAAGCATAAAGAGATATTAATGGGTGAGTGTGGCCTTTGACATCTCAGGCTTGCAAAGCACATACAGACATAGAGAGCTGCAATTCTCGGACTACAGTTTCCAGATAAGAGAGTCAGGGTGGCTGGTTATAACGCAAACTCTCAAGCTCCACCCACAATGATTTTGACTTCGTGGGCCTGGGACGGACCCGGGTACTGCATTTCTACAAGCATGCCAGGTCACCCCAACGCAAGTGACTCAGATCACACTTTGAGAAACAATGAACTGCAAAAAATATCGGACTTTGGAGCTGAGAGATAAGGTCAGCAGATACATGGATGGCATCTCAGTTTCATCCCCTAGGTCGACTAATGTTTCTTCTTAGAAATAATCAGCATTTTGCTATCTCTCCTCTTTTGCGTGTGCCTGGGTGGCTATTACACGGAGGTGGAGAAGAGCTGGCATCAGATAGGTATGCACATTCTTGTCCAGTTCTTGGACTCTGTCAGAGGTCCTGGTGTGATCTGCTTTCTGGGCCTCTGTGAAGTGTGGCCAGTGTGGTCTGACTCCCTGAGCCAGGCTTCTCTGCCTCTCCCACTGGTGCACTGGCTCCAGACGTGTTGGCTCCTATTATGGAGAACTGGTTGTAGGCTCTCATGCTATTCATCCAGAAGAATTTCCTCTGACCCAGGCTAAGCTGATAGGTATAAAAACTGATATTCACTTTTGTCCTTATAATTTTTTCCAGGTATTCTGCAATTTGAGTATTGATTTTTCTCTTTGAAATAAAAAAAAAACACAGTGACTGTGACTTGCCACGAACTTTTATTTTAGTTTCTATTTTTGTCCTGTTTACATATTATTACACTTGATGAAAATCAAAGGGCATCTACATCATAAATACTTGGTGAAATGTACTTAAGCTTTCCCAGTAATCTAATATGGTCTTTGCAAAAAGAAAAAAAAAAAGGAAAGAAATATTCAAGTGCTCATGGAGAAAAATATATTTCTCTCATAAAGTTGTAGCCTTCATTTTTCTCATAAAGTTGTAGCCTTGATTTACATAAAGTTATAGCCTTCATTTTCTCCAAGGAAAACCTCCCAAGGTACTGTTTTCTCAGCATATGGCCTCTTGTATTCTTCATCTAACTACACTAGAATATTAAAAATTCTCAGTATGTCTTTCTGCTAGTGTTGATATAGGGAGACACGCACAAGAAGGAAGTTGGAGCCTTAATACCACATAAAAGAATTCATTCCAAGTGGATGTAAGAGTTAAGACTATAAAACTCACCAAAGAAAACATCGAGGGAATTTTTCATGAGATTGGATTTGGTGGCGTTTCCTTCAGTACGATGCCTAAAATATGGACAAAAAAGAAGGATAATAGACAAATTGGACTTCATCAAAATGAACACGAGAAAAACAACTAAATTTGTGTGTGTGTGTGTGTGTGTGTGTGTGTGTGAAAGAACACTATCAAAAGACTGAAAGATATCCCATAGAATGGAGAAAATATTTATATATAATATATCTAACAGGGGATGAATGTCCAGAATACATAAAGAATTATTAGAATTCAAGGGCAACAACAGTAAAAATCCAATTTAAAAATGTTTAAAAGACTGAATAACCTTTTTCCCAAAGAAAATATACAAATGGCCAGTAACCACTTAAAAAATGCTCAACATCACTAGGCATTAAAGAAATGCAAACTAAAACCACCCATTAGGATGAAAGAAAGAAAGAAAGAAAGAAAGAAAGAAAGAAAGAGAAAGAAAGGAAGGAAAGTAGGAAGGAAGGAAGGAAGGAAGGAAGGAAGGAAGGAAAGAAGGAAGGAAGGAAGAGAGGGAGGGAAGAAATAGCAGGTATTGGTTATGTGGAGAGATTGAAACCCAGTGCATTGCCAGTGGCAATGTAAAATGGTGTAGCTGCTGTGGAAAATAGTTTGGTGTTTCCTCGAAAAGCTAAACTTAAAATTGCCATGCAAACAAACCACACATATTTGTCCTTTTGTGCCAGAAGGCTTATTTCTCATAGGGTATTAGAGCAGGTGGAATCATGGAGACAGAAAGTAGAATGGAGGTTGCCTGGGGCTAGAGGAGGGAGAGATGTGAGTTATTCTATTACTTCATTTGGGTTGACAAAAAGTTCTGGAAATGGAATGTGATCGTGGCTACACAATATGGCGGGTGTGCTTAGTGTTGCTGAATTATACACTTAAACATAGTTTAGATAGTGAGTTTTATGCTATGTGTTTAATCACAATTTAAAAAACGAAATGTGTTTCATTCACAATCTGAATGGTAGTCATCAAATGTCAGAATATACATAGGCATTGAGAAATGTGAACAAAGTTCAAGCAAAAAGAAAATGGAAACAACATGTGTGTCCATTGACAGATGAGTGGATAAAGAACTTTTGGTAACACATATACAAAGGGATAGTATTCATCCATAAAAACAGAAAATCCTGCCATTTGTGTCAACATGGATGGACCTCCAGGGCATTATTCTAGTATGGTACATAGAAAAGTTGTTAAGAGAATAAATCCAAAAGTTCTCATCACAAAGAAATTTTGTTTTTAATTTCTTTCCTTTTTCTTTTTCTTTTCTTGTATCTATATTAGATTATAGATGTAAACTAAACCTATTCAGGTAATCATTTCAAAATATTTGTAAGCCAAACCATTATGCTGTATGCCTAATGTTATACAGTGATGTATATCCATCACATTTCAAAAAAACTGGGGAAAAAGGAAATGCCTCTAAGCAGTTTCTGACACCAGGAGAAGCCTTCTCAGGGCACCTGCTCAGTGAGAACATTTTCAGTCATTGGGTGACTGGTGATGAAACCATGGCCACAATGCCTCTCATAAAGAGCCCTTGTGGTTGCCCGGTGTTGTCAAGTGAGTCACAGAAGGGAGGAGCAAGTTCTAAAGAAAGCTGCTGAGAAGCAACAGAAAGACAAATAAAGAAACTGATCCCATTCACAATTGCACCAAGAAGCAAATACCTAGGAATAAATCTAACCAAAGATGTAAAAGATCTGTATGCTGAAAACTATAGAAAGCTTATGAAGGAAATTGAAGAAGATATAAAGAAATGGAAAAACATTCCGTGCTCAAGGATTGGAAGAATAAATATTGTCAAAATGTCAATACTACCCAAAGCTATCTACACATTCAATGCAATCCCAATCAAAATTACACCAGCATTCTTCTCGAAACTAGAACAAGCAACCCTAACATTCATATGGAACCACAAAAGGCCCGAATAACCAAAGTAATTTTGAAGAAGACCAAAGCAGGAGACATCACAATCCCAGACTTTAGCCTCTACTACAAAGCTGTAATCATCAAGACAGCCTGGTATTGGCACAAAAACAGACACATAGATCAGTGGAATAGAATAGAAACCCCAGAACTAGACCCACAAACATATGGACAACTAATTTTTGACAAAGCAGGAAAGAATATCCAATGGAAAAAAGACAGTCTCTTTAACAAATGGTGCTGGGAGAACTGGACAGCAACATGCAGAAGATTGAAACTAGACCACTTTCTCACACCATTCACTAAAATAAACTCAAAATGGATAAAGGACCTGAATGTGAGACAGGAAACCATCAAAACCCTAGAGGAGAAAGCAGGAAAAGACCTCTCTGACCTCAGCTGTAGCAATCTCTTGCTGGACACATCCCCAAAGGCAAGGGAATTAAAAGCAAAAATGAACTACTGGGACCTTATGAAGATAAAAAGCTTCTGCACAGCAAAGGAAACAACCAACAAAACTAAAAGGCAACCAACGGAATGGGAAAAGATATTTGCAAATGACATATCGGACAAAGGGCTAGGATCCAAAATCTATAAAGAGCTCACCAAACTCCACACCCGGAAAACAAATAACCCAGTGAAGAAATGGGCAGAAAACATGAATAGACACTTCTCTAAAGAAGACATCCAGATGGCCAACAGGCACATGAAAAGATGTTCAACATCACTCCTCATCAGGGAAATACAAATCAAAACCACACTCAGATATCACCTCACGCCAGTCAGAGTGGCCAAAATGAACAAATCAGGAGACTATAGATGCTGGAGAGGATGTGGAGAAACGGGAACCCTCTTGCACTGTTGGTGGGAATGCAAACTGGTGCAGCCACTCTGGAAAACAGTGTGGAGGTCCCTCAGAAAATTAAAAATAGACCTACCCTATGACCCAGCAATAGCACTGCTAGGAATTTCCCCAAGGGTTACAGGAGTACTGATGCATAGGGGCACTTGTACCCCAATGTTTATAGCAGCACTCTCAACAATAGCCAAATTATGGAAAGAGCCTAAATGTCCATCAACTGATGAATGGAAAAAGAAATTGTGGTTTATATACACAATGGAGTACTACGTGGTAATGAGAAAGAATGAAATATGGCCTTTTGTAGCAACGCGGATGGAACTGGAGAGTGTGATGCTAAGTGAAATAAGCCATACAGAGAAAGACAGTTACCGTATGGTTTCACTCTTATGTGGGTCCTGAGAAACTTAACAGAAACCCATGGGGAGGGGAAGGAAAAAAAAAAAAAAGAGGTTAGAGTGGGAGAGAGCCAAAGCATAAGAGACTCTTAAAAACTGAGAACAGGGGCGCCTGGGTGGCGCAGTCGGTTAAGCGTCCGACTTCAGCCAGGTCACGATCTCGCACTCTGTGAGTTCGAACCCCGCGTCAGGCTCTGGGCTGATGGCTCCGAGCCTGGAGCCTGCTTCCGATTCTGTGTCTCCCTCTCTCTCTGCCCCTCCCCCGTTCATGCTCTGTCTCTCTCTGTCCCAAAAATAAATAAAAAACGTTGAAAAAAAATTAAAAAAAAAAAAAAAACTGAGAACAAACTGAGGGTTGATGGGGGGTGGGAGGGCGGGGAGAGTGGGTGATGGGTATTGAGGAGGGCACCTTTTGGGATGAGCACTGGGTGTTGTATGGAAACCAATTTGACAATAAACTTCATATATTGAAAAAAAATTAAAAAAATAATGTGATGAACAGAAAAAAAAAATAAAAGAAAGAAAGAAAGCTGCTGAAGGGCGTTGATTTAGAAAAGAGTTTCCAGTTGCAGAGGTCATTGCAAACAAGCACCTGCTAATAGCTCTATAGTATATATGGTGATAGGAACGCATTGATTAAGCGTCTTATAGCCTAGCATGACAAAGCTTCCTATTTTGCTATGCCACAGTTAACGGGTGTGTTTTCTAATTTCTCCTATTTAAAACTGTTCTGGAGAACAATTGTATGCAGAATATCTGATTATTTAAGGAACAAATTATCAACACTAAGCATGCATATGTACCATTTTTAATATATATATATATATATATATATATATATATATATATATATATATTTTATTTTACAGAGAGAGAAGGTGAACAGGGGAGAGGGGTGGAGGGAGGAAGGGAGAGAGAGAGAGAGAGAGAGAGAGAGAGAGAGAGAGAGAGAGAGAATCCCAAGCAGGCTCCACACTCAGGATGAAGCCTGATTCATGGCTCCAACCCACAACCCTGGGATCATCACCTGAATGGAAATCAAGAGTTTCCAAGAAACTTGGAATTTCCAAGAAACTTGGAATTTCTTGATTTCCAAGAAATCAAGAGCGTCGGCTCAACCAACTGAGCCACCCAGGAGCCCTTGCAGATGTATTATTTTTAAATGATTATTTAATTATTTAGATATTCTATATCCTGACTTCTTTGTTTATTTGATACACTAAGGACTCACATGATGTTTTAAAATTTATTTTTCAAATTATGGCAGGGTTTTTTTCTGTATATCTATGCCCCAGGAATTTTCAATATTTCTGCTTAAAAATTATATTCAGTTCTCATACAAAGCACATGAGTAGGCATTTTAAACCTTTTATTTTTGTCTTTTTTTAAATTTTTCTTTGGGGTGCCTGGGTGGCTCAGTCAGCTAAGTGTCCAACTTCTGCTCAGGTCATGATGTCAACAGTTCGTGAGTTCGAACCCCGTGTCAGGCTCTGTGCTGACAGCTCAGAGCCTAGAGCCTACTTTGGACTCTGTGTCTCACTCTCTCTCTCTCTCTCTGCCCCTGTCCCATTCACGCACTATCAACAAATAGTGTAATGATGATTTCAGGAGTAGAATTTAGTGATTCATCACATACAACACTAAGTGCTCATCCCAACAAGTGTCCTCCGTAATACCCATCACCTACTTGGTCCACCCCCTCCTTCCACCTTCCCTCCAGTAACCCTCAGTTTGTTCCCTGTATTTAAGAGTCTCTTATGGTTTGCCTCCCTCTCTGTTTTTATCTTCTTTTTCCTTTCTTCCTCTGTGTTCATCTGTTTTGTTTCTCAAAATTCCACATACAAATGAAATTGTGTAATATTTGCTTTTCTCTGACTTATTTTGTCCAGCATAATACATTCTAGTTCCATCCACATTGTTGCACATGGCAAGATTCCATTCTTTTTTCATTGCCAAGTACTATTCCATATACCACATCTTCTTTATCCATTGTAGTAGTTACGAGACAATATTGGAAAAGCAAGAGGGACTTAAATCGTGTAAAGCCACTGGTCAGAGGCAAGGGTTAAAAGTGTCCAAATACTTTTAGAGACAAATACCTCCTTCTGGGAAAGTGAACAAGTGAGAGATAACAGCCATCAGGAATAATGGTTTTTCTGGGAAAAATTAGAAATAACAATTTAAGGCCTGCTTGCGCAAGTGTTTCTATTTCCCAGGATCCCTAAAAGAATGTCAACCATGAAGAAAGGCATCATGTGATTGTCTCGTGTCCACTGAAAAGTAACGACCACTAGATAATGACCATAGGACTGAAAGATGCTTCCCCACCCCCGCCCCTCACCCTTTGGAAAAGTGCCTATACAAGCCTTGCACACTACCCCTTTGAGAGCAACATTCCCCTTTCTTGCTGGCTCTCTTGTATAACAAGCTATTTCTAATAAACTCTGCCTGCTTACTTTCTTTCAAGCTGTGTTCACTTCTGTGACATTGAGACTCAAGAACCTGGCTTTGGGGATCCAGTAACAGTTAGGCTTGATCTTATTTTTTTTTTTTCATCTTATTTACACTTTGTATTTTTTTCTAAATATATTCTTGTTTTTTTATCCTTTGTTAGCATGATTTGGGCTTTCTTTCTTTCTTTCTTTCTTTCTTTCTTTCTTTCTTTCTTTCCCTCTTTCTTTCGTTTCTTTCGTTTCTTTCTTTCTTTCTTCCTTTCTTTCTTTCTTTCTTTCTCTCTTTCTTTTTCATTTAAAAAATGTCCTTGGGGAGCCTGGGTGGCCCCGTGGGTTAAGAGTCTGACTGAGGCTCAGGTCAGGTCTCACAGTCTGTGGATTCGAGCCCCTCCTTGGGCTCTGTGCTGACCGCTCAGAGCCTGGAGTCTACTTTGGATTTTGTGTCTCCCTCTCTCTCTGCTCCGTCCTCTACTCACAATTTGTCATTCTCTCTCTCTCTCTCTAAAATAAATAAACATATATTTTTTTTTAATGTCCTCACTTGTGCCTATTGGTTATGAAAGACTTTCCAGTGTTGGTAGTAGTTGACGTGAAAATGCTGGGGTTCAGGAGAGGATGGTCCAGAAAGAATCCATGAGGTGTCTTTGGTGCAAAAAAAGGTGGTTTTACTAAAGCACAGGGACAGAACCATGTGCAGAAATTGCCTCACTGGGGTTGTGAGGAGAAATTGATTATATACTTTCGAGTTGGGGGGTGGTTAGGGATATCCTAAGTCTCTAAGGAATTTGGAAGCAAGGTTTCCAGGACCTTGAGGGGGCTAGCTATTGTTAGGAAAAGATCATTTACTACTGTCTAGTAAAACCTCAGTCATGAGCCCCTGCAGATGTATATCAGTGGGCCATGTTCATGTACCTAAGGGGGGGGGGGCGGCTAGACATAAAAGAAATTTCCAAAGGAATTTTTACATGTTAAAGAAGACTCACAGGATCCTGGAGGTTGGGCTAATGTTAAGCTAAAGTCATCTTTTGCCCTTAGCAAAGTATTAACATCAAGGCAGCAGAGCTCCCAGAGGAAGGTCACCCTGTCTGTCTCAAGGACTTGTCAATGGGTTGTAACTTGTAAGGAAATTTGATTTTTTTTTCTTTTGCCTTTGTTCTCCACATCAATAGTTGTACCCATAAGTTCCTTTTCCTTTATTCATAACTTCGGAAATAAATCTACCTTTTGGTGTCCTCTTTCAAAGATAAAGAAATTGGGGCCCCTGGGTGGCTCAGTCGGTTGAGCACCGACTTTGGCTCAGGTCATGATCTCACAGCTCATGAGTTCAAGCCCCACATTGGGCTCTGTGCTGACATTTCAGAGCCTGGCGCCTGCTTCGGATTCTGTGTCTCCCTCTCTCTCTGCCCCTCCCCTGCTCATGCTCTGTCTCTCTCTGTCTCAAAAACAAATAAAATATTTTAAAAAATTAAAAAAAGAAAACAAAGATGAAGAAATTAACTTCCTCTCCACTTCTTCCAAATCCTCCTCATGGCCTTTGTTGTCAGAAATTCCTCATCAGGTAGTCAATTCCAAAAAAGAGGCTCAGGAAAATTAACCCCTCAATCTTTGAATATTTGAGAACACCAGAGAGTTTCCTTATTATGTGAGTGAGCACACAGAATGGCCTTGAACACTGTGGGGGAAAAGTCTAATTTTGTTCCTTGGCTTCTATTTTTTCTTAATCACCTTATTTCCATATATATTTGTTTTTAAATTTTAGTGGGTTTGTTTTGCTAAATTTGCTAAATTTTAGTGGGTTTGCTAAATTTGCTAAATTTTAGTTTGTTTAATGGGTTTGTTTAGTAGGTTTATTTATTTGCAATAAATAAATATGTATTGGTTCCTATATTTATTTTGAAATTTATGAGTTTTCAATATTCAGGGTGAGGTTTTCATCAATGATAGTGTTATTTTGTTTGTGTACATTTATTTATTTCTGTCACATTTGTCATGACTTCTGCTTCATGGACACCCACCATATGATTTTGGGGGCCTTCTTTCCTGCCCCCTATCTTTATTATATTCCCTTTAAATATGTGCAGCCATAATATAATTTGTTTTATATCTGTTAAAATGAACAAACTTGGATTATGATTAATCATTTTAGTAGATGATACATAACAATCCTATAAAAGATATCTACAAATTTCAGATAACTTCCCCATTTTGAATGAACTAGGTCTATATTTTATGTCTTACGTGCTACAGGTAATTCTGTTTCACTTTTAATCTCTCCTTTGTAATATACAAGCATGTATAAAATACATATATATGTAAATTTATATACATATATAAATTTATATATTTATATATGTAAATTTGAGATTCATATATATATATGAACTCATATATATATATGAATCTCAAATTTTCTTTCTTTTTCATGTTTTCATAAATTTCCTTTAAAATATTTGTTACATTACTCACATCACTTTCATCCCTTACATATAACACTCAGTGCTCATCCCACCAAGTACCCTCCTTAATGCCCATCACCATTTAGCCCATCCTCCCCACTCAGCAACCCGCCAGCAACCCTCAGTTTGTTCTCTGAATTTAAGAGTCTCTTATGGTTTGCCTCCCTCTCTGTTTTTATCTTATTTTTGCTTCCCTTCCCCTATATTCATCTGTGTGTTTCTTAAATTTCACATATGAGTGAAATCATATATTTTTCTTTCTCTGATTGACTTATTTTACTTAGCATAATACCCTGTACTTCCATTCACGTGACAAGATTCCTTTTTTTTATAACTAATTAGTATTCCGTTGTATGTATGTATATGTGTGTGTGTGTGTGTGTGTGTGTGTGTGTGTGTGTAAATACCATCTTTATCCATTCATCATTCGATGAATATTCCATACTTTAGCTAATATCAATAGTGCTGCTATAAACATCCAAAAAAACCCTGCAATTATGTTCTAAGGATTTTTTTAAACTCATTTTTATAATAATCAATTCTATCTGTTCTATACAATAAGCATTTTGGAAAGACTGAGAAAATAAACTGGACCAAAAAGGAATTTCAATATTTCAAAAAATTCCTTCCATCAAAATTTTCCCAATTTGTTTCCTTTTTTTTCCCCCTGCCACTGTATTCTCCTTCATTTTTTGCAATCTTCTGATGCCTACACACAACTTCTTTGGCCTGAAAGACTTGTGTGGCTAGCACCAAATCTTGGATGTCAATCCTTCCTGTTCCGCATTTGGAAGTTCTTTTGTGTGCATGTTCAACTGACTCTGGTCAGGGTTAGCATAGTTAACTCCTGACTCTGTTCTCTCCTGCTTCCTTTTTACCTTCAAGATGATTCTGTTGTGGCAGAAAAATGAGCAAATCCAAATTTTAGGGGGGAGAAAAGGGTAAATTGTCTCAAGAGTTGAATGCAAAGCTCCGATCATCCAGATCGCTGACATTCTGTGGTGTGCACCTGGATCCGTGGTGACATCCTAAATTCCTTTATTCCATCTTGCTTTATAAGCCACATCCTAATTTGGGTGATTCATATTACATAACCAACTTTGAAAGAAACTTTCAAACATTAAATATATGGGTAGATCGATATTGACTGCTAACATCCTCCCTTATTTCAGTTTAAAGTTTATCAAGTAGATTATTTATCATGTGCATTTGTGGCTATTTCTGTACTGCATTGAAAGTGCATTATCATTTCGTGATTTTAAAGGGAGATGATAAGGAAAAATGATTTGATTTGTTTAACCACGCTCTCTGAAAATATTTGTTTCATGCAATGTTTGCAAAGAGTAGCCCACAATAGTTATGCATAAACGTAAATGTATGATGATCTTTTTTTTTTTTTGTCTGCATTTCACAAAGTTCTAACTGAGGCCTGGGTGACCTTCAGGGTTGTTCATGTTTTGCTCACTTTCAAGAGTTGGCGACGTCCACCTGGAATTTCACTTTTCCACAAGTTCCTCTAGCAGTTGGGCCCTAGTCTATGGTTAAACTCTGGTCTCTTCATTGACTGTCTTGTTGGTGGATTCTCTCCGACCTACGTGCTGAAAAAATCTGCATCTGCCAAGCTGTTTAATTTCTAATTCTGATGAGGTAAATCACTGGTCAGTGAACTGGTCATATAGGATCGGAAGTGATTGAGAAATGCACAGAGAGCTAGATATTCTTCCTCCAACCCCCAAAGGCTGTCTAACAGCTACATTCTTGATGTAAAGAGAATGGTGAAATATTTGCATCCTGTACATGATTAGGACAGTGACTGGAGGTGTTCTTGAAGGCTGTCTGGAGCAACATTGTAAGAAAAAAAAAAAAAAAGAAAAAAAAAAAACGATGGGAAGCTGAACCACAAGATACAAGACATTTCTTAAATTTGCCTTTTTTCTTTAAATTCTTTCAATTTTATTTTATTTTTAAGATATATTTAGAGCTGTTTTATTTTTTTAATGTTTATTTTTGAGAAAGAAAGACAGGGACAGAGTGCAAATGGGGGAGAAGAAAGAGAGAGAGACACAGAATTCAAACAAGGCTCCAGGTTCCAAGCTGTCAGCACAGGGGTCTGAGGTGGGTCTTGAACTCATGAGCCATGAGATCATGACCTAGGCTGAAGTTGGACACTTAACCAGCTGAGCCACTCAGGCACTCCAGAGCTGTTACAGATTTACAACAAAATTGAGAGGGAGGGGGGCGCCTGGGTGGCTCAATCGGTTAAGCGGCCGACTTTGGCTCAGGTCATGATCTCGCGGTCCGTGAGTTCGAGCCCCGCGTCAGGCTCTGTGCTGACAGCTCAGAGCCTGGAGCCTGTTTCAGATTCTGTGTCTCCCTCTCTCTGACCCTCCCCCGTTCATGCTCTGTGTCTCTCTGTCTCAAAAATAAATAAACGTTAAAAAAATTTTTTTTAAAAATTGAGAGGGAGGTACAGAAATTTCCTATATACATCTTGCCCCCACATATACACAGTCACATCCATTATCAGTGTCACCTTCCAGAATGGTACAATGTGTACCAAGGACAAGACTGCATTGACGGATCATAATATTCAAAGTCCACAGTTGCTCTTAGAGTTCACTTTGGTGTTGTATATCCTTTGGGTGTAAACAAATATTTAATGACATATATTCATCATTCTAATATCCCACCAAGTATTTTCACTGCCCTAAAAATCTGTGCTCTGCCTATTTATCTCCCCCACAAAAACCTCTGGCGCCCACTGATCTTTTTATTGTCCTTGTAGTTTTCCGTTGCCCAGAATATCAAATACTGAAATCACTTGGTGTGTACTCTTTTCAGATTGGCTTCATTCACTTAATAATACACATTTAAGGGGAGCCTGGGTGGTTCAGTCGGTTAAGCGTCTGACTTCAACACAGGTCGTGATCTCATGGTTCATGAGCTTGAGACCTGCATCAGGCTAGGTCAACCTAGGTTTTATGCTATCTGATCCTTTAGGGGTTTTATAGTTCTGCATTTTACGTTTTTGTCTATGACTGATTTTGAGTTAGTTTCTGTGAGCGTAAGGTTTGTGAATAGATTCTATTTTTTTTTCTTTTTTTTTTGCTTCTGGATGCCTAGTTATTCCAACATCATTTGTTGTAAATGTATCTTTGATTCATTACATTTCCTTTGCTTCTTTGTCAAAAATTAAGTGGCTATATTTATGTGAGTCTATTTCTATGCTCTCTATATCATGCTGTTGATCTCTTGTCTCTTCTTTTGACAAGACCACACTCTTCTGACTACTGTAGCCTATGGTAATTCTTAAAAGTTGAGTAGCATCACCTTTCCAACTTCTTCCCCCTCAATATTATTCTGGATATTCTGGATCTTTCCTTTTCCATATAACTTTACAATCATTTTGACAATGCCTACATAATAAGTGGCTAGCATTTTGATTGGGATTGGACTGCACGCTGGGAAAAACTTACATCTTGATAACTAATATTAAGTTCTTCTTATCCATGAACTTGGGATATTTCTCCATTTATTTCGCTCTTCTCTGATTTTGTTTGAGTTTCATAGATTTCTTGATGTAGATCTTAAACACATTTTGTTAGATTTATAACTAAGTGTTTCATTAATTTGTATGCTAATGTAAATGATATTATGTTTTTCATTTCAAATTCCAGTTGTTTATTATTAGTGTATAGGAAAACAGTTGACTTTTTTAGATTAATATTGTATCCCACAATTCTGCTAAATTGCTTATTAGTTCCAAGATCTGTTTTGTATATTCTTTTTAAAAAAATTTTTTTTAACCTTTATTTATTTTTGAGACAGAGAGAGACAGAGCATGAATGGAGGAGGGGCAGAGAGAGAGGGAGACACAGAATCGGAAGCAGGCTCCAGGCTCTGAGCCATCAGCCCAGAGCCTGACGCGGGGCTCGAACTCACAGACCGCGAGATCGTGACCTGAGCTGAAGTCGGACACTTAACCGACTGAGCCACCCAGGCGTCCCTGTTTTGTATATTCTTTTGGAGTTCCTATATAGCCATTCATGTCATTTGAAAACATAGACAGTTTTATGTCTTTCTTCCCAATCTGTATAGTTTTTATTTTATTTTTTTTCCTTTTCTGGCCTAACTTCATTAGCAAATAGTAGTAGTATGATGTTGAAAATGAGTGGTGAGAGGGGATGTTCTTGCCTTGTATCTGATCTTACTTGGAAGATCATGAAGTACGATATTAGTTGTAGATTTTTTTTATATGTTCTTTATCAGACTGAGAAAGCCCCATTTGTTTCCTACTTTACTGAGAGTGTTTAACATGAATGGTTGTTGGATCTTGTAAAATTATTATTTTTGCATCTATTGGGATTATAATGTGATTTTTTTTTCTTTTTAGCCTATTAATATGATAAATTACATTCAGTGGATTTCAAATGGTCAACCAGCCTTGCACACTTGGGATAAATCTTATATGGTTGTGGTTTATAATTACTTTTATATCTTGTTAGATTTGATTTGCTAATATTTTTTTGAGGACTTTTGCACCTATGTTCATAAAAGATGTCAGTCTATAGTTTCAATTGTATTTTTTACTCTCTTTGCTTTAGTAACTTATGGTGGCATACTTGCTTAAATCTGTCTTTGTATTTGTCTCCTCATATATTCCAAATCTTGCTTTCAGATATGTATCGGTCAATTCACCTTTGAAGCATGAGAGAAAAGCAAGGAAGCATGCCAAACTACTTGCCTGAAATCCCAAGTAGAAGAAAAAAAAATAAGACAGTTAACTAAACAAAAACAATACAGACATCATACACTAAGGCCTTCCCTTACTCACAAAAGAAGTTTGTTTGTTCATTTGTTTGTTTTTTAAGCATCTTGTGTGTTATTTCTTTCTTATTTTTTTTCCTCTTTTAAATAAAGAAAGCATAAATCTGTGATGGTAGAAGCATTGGGGGAAGAATCTATCATCCTGTTTCCATAAAACACTCTGGTAACTGCTGAGAGTAAGATACTGTTTCTTTATCTGAAATAAGCCCTCCGCCAGCATTATTTTGAACAGTGAAAACCTACTCATTCTTTAAGTCTCATTTCAATGGTTTCTTTTAAGACCCTTTCCTATACCTTTTAGACCAGGCACGGGAGAAAACTTCACTGTCTTTTCTAACAACATTTGTTATAACACTAGCCACAGATATTATCTTCAAATTCATTTGGGAATTCGTACTTTATGTTTGTTACTGATGTTGGGATATAATAGCCGTGAGAAACAGACCTTTCCTTTCTTGTTTGTTATTTTCTTGTTCCTGCCAAATGCAGCATCTTTAATTATGACTGCTCAAAAAAAAATGTGAATGAACTTTATATGCTACAGGGGTATTTTAAAATCCAGGACAAATATATCTCTCATGAAGAATTCTTTTTCCCCCCAGATTTATTGAGATATAATTGAAATATAAATCATGTTTATATTTGGGCTTATATTTGAGGCTGAGGGAGCGGAAGAGAGAGAATCTCAAGCAGGCTCCATGCTCGGCACAGAGTGTGATGTGGGGCTTGATCTCATGACTATGAACCTGAACCGAAATCAAGAGTCAGACACTCAACAAACTGAACCACCCAGGCACCCTAATGCATGTATATATTGCTAAATGATTGCCCCAATAAGCTTAGTTAACTCATTCATCATTTGACATTTTTTTGTATGTGTGCTAAAAGCATTTAAGATGTACTCTCTCAGCAACTTTCAGGTATGTAATAGTGTTGTTAACTATAATCACTGTGCTGAGTGCTAGTTCCCCAGGACTTATTCATCTTACAATCAGAAGTTTCTACCATTTGAATAACATCTCCCCTTTCTCACCCCACCCTTGCCCTTGCCAACCACAATTATACTCTACGATTCTATGACTTTAAGTTTATATATTGTTAGATTCTATACATAAGTAATATCATACAGCGTTTGTCTTTCTCTGTGTGTTATTTCACTTAGCGTAATGCCTTCAAGGATTCTCCATGTTGTCACAGATGATAAGATTTGCCTCTTCTTCTTCTCAAAGTTGAATTATATATTTATGAAGTATATATATATATATATACACACACAAATATATGAATTTTTATATCTATGTACGTAAATAATATGAAACATTATGCCTCTTCTTCTACTCAAAGTTGAATTATATATTTATGAAGTGTATATATGTATATATATGAATTTTTATATCTATGTATCTAAACATCATGAGAGATATTATTAATATTATTATTAATATATTATCATTAATATAAATAACATGAGAGATATTATTATTATTATTATTAATATTGTATATACTATTATTTAGAGAAAATAATTTCAGCTTTTCACAGTTGAGAGTGATGTCAGCTGTAGGTTTGTCATATACTACCTTTATTATATTAAAGTATGCCCCTTCTATAACCAATGTGTCAAGAGTTTTTATCATGAAACAGCATTGAATTTTGTCAAATTATTTTTTTGCATGTATTGAAAGGGTTATATAATTTTTATTCATTATCTTAAGGTGGTATATCACATTTATTTGCATATATTGAACCATCCTTGCAACCCTGGTAAAATTCCACATGATCATGGTGTAAAACCCCCTAAATGTACTTACGAATTCGAGTTGCTAGAATTTTGTTGAAAAAAAAAATTTAATACATTTAGCAAAGATATTTGCCCGTGATTTTCTTTTCCTTTAGTGTTCTTATCTGGCTTTGGTATCAGAGTAAGAGTGACTTCAAAAAATATTTTGAAAGTCTTTCCTCTTCCACTTCTTGAAAGAGTTTGAGAAGGACTGGCATTAACTCTTTAACTACTTTGTAAAATTCTGGTAGAAACCATCTAGGCCTGGGCTTCTCTTGCTGAGAGTTTTTATTACCATCTCAATCTCTTTAGTTGTCACCCATCTGTTCAGTCGTTCAATATTAGTAGGTTAGATGTTTGTAGGAATTTACTCATATCTCCCAGGTTACCCAATTTGTTTTCTGAGTGCATAATTGTTTATAGCAGTCTCTTACCATCCTTTGTATTTTAGTGCTCTCACTATAATGGCTCCTCTCACTTATAATTTTGGTTGAGTCCTCTCTCTTTCTCTCTTTTCAAAAAAACAACTTAGTTTAATTGACATGTTCAATTGTCTTTTGAGTCTTTATTTCTGCTTTAATCTTTATTCTTCCTTTTTGTCTTCAACTGTGAGCTGTTTGTTCTTCCTTTTCTAATTCCTAGAGGTGTGAAGTTAAGTTGTTTTGCTGAGACCCTTTTGTTTTTTCTTACTGGAGGCATCTATTGTTGTAAACTTGCCTCTTAGAATTGGTGTTTGCTGCACCTCACAAGTTTACGTATC
This sequence comes from Panthera tigris, assembly GCF_018350195.1. Classification (NCBI taxonomy): domain Eukaryota; kingdom Metazoa; phylum Chordata; class Mammalia; order Carnivora; family Felidae; genus Panthera; species Panthera tigris. The sequence goes on from NC_056661.1 coordinate 67,355,565, forward strand.
TGTGTTTTCACTTTTGTTTGTCTCAATATACTTTCTGATATCTGTTTTGATTTCATCTTTGACTCAGTGACTCATTGGTTGTTCAGGAGCCTGTTGTTCAATTTTCAACTATTTGGACATTTTTCAGTTTTATTTCTGTTAGTGATTTCCAGTTTCATACCACTTGGTAGAAAAAGCTACAGATATTATTTCTTAAATATGTTCAAGCTTGCTTTGTGGCCCATCAGATAATCTAACCTGGACAACATCCTTATGGATGTCAGAGAAATGCATATTTTGGTGCTGTTGGATGGAATGTTCTGTATATGTGTGTTAGGTCCATTTGGTCGATAGCATTGTTCACTATAATTTTCTGTGTGGATATTCCATCCAATGTCAAGAGCAGGGAATTAAAGTCCTCTATATTACTGTATCGTCTATTTCTTCTTTTAGGACTGCGGATATTAATTATTATTACTGTTTTTTTTTTACTTTTATATACTAGAGGTAAATGTGATCTGTACACCAATATTACAATATTAGAATATTCTGAATTTGACTATATATTTACCCTTACGAGTGAGTTTTATACTTTTTTTTTGTTATTTAGTATCCTTTTCTTGCAACTTGAAGAACTCCCTTTAGCATTTCTTATAAAGAAGGTCTAGTGATGAACTCTCTTAGCTTCTGTGTGTCTGAGAATGTCCTTATTTCCCCTTCATTTCTGACGGATAGTTTGCCAGGTATAGAGTTTTTGGTTGGCTGTTTTTGTTTTTTGTTTTTTTTTCTTTCAGGACTTTGAATATACCATTCACTCTTTCCAAGCCTGCAAGATATGTGTTGAAAAATTCACAAATCGCCTTATGGAGATTCCCTTTTGTGTGATGAGTCATTTTCTCTTGCTGCTTTCAAAATTCTCTTCTTGTCTTTGGCATTTAAAATTTTGATTCTGTCTCAGAATAATCTTCTTGGGTTGATCTTGCTTGGGGTTCTTCAAGCTTTCTGTATCAGGAAGTAAGCTATTATTTATTTAAATAAGCTTTCTGCCCCTTTTTCTCTCTCTTCCCCTGGGAATCAATCATATAATGTGAATGTTCGTTATCTTGGTCTCCCATAATTTGTACAAGCTGTCTTCACTCCTTTTCATTATTTTTTTTTAATTTTGTTTCTCTAACATGCTAATTTCAAATAATACAATATAATATTGTGAGTTCAATGACTTTCTTCTGCATGATAAAGACTGTTATTAAAGCTATGTATTGAATTTTTTGATTCTGTGATTATACTATTCACATCCATGGTTTCTGGGTTTTTTTTCATATTTTCTATTTAATTTTTGAACTTCTCATTTTATTCCTGCATTTTTTAAATCTTATTTCATGTAGTTGTCTATTTGTGTCCTCTTATGTTTCATTGGCTTTCTGTAAGGTGTTTATTTTGATTTTTTTTAGGGGGGGTGGGTCAGGGAAATTGTAGATATCCAATCTTTTGTGGTCTGTTACTGTACCTCATTAGTTTCTTCTTTTGGCATCATATTTGTCTAATTTTTCATGATCTATGTAATACTGCAGTCTGTGCATTTCAAAGGACAAACACCTCTTCTGGTCTTTACAGACCACTGTCAGAAGGTAAAGACTTTCCTATTTGTTGCACAGTCTGATCAGATTACTTCTTGAGTTGCACTTATGCTGGTTTGGAGCCTATTACAAGGCTGTCAGTAGGTCTGCAGTAGGGTCCATGATTGATTGACTTACTATCATCAGCTTGGGTGGGCATGGGTCCTGTCTGGTCCCTGGTTGGATAGGACTGCCTCCAGCATCTTGTTCAGTAGGGTGGAGCTGGGACAAGAGTTTACTTCAAGGTCACATTTGGGTCATCAGGCAGTGGGTCTATTACCTGGTTCATAGAGGTGTGGCTCCCACCAGGTCCCTAGGTGGGCTGCTGCCTGGTCATTTGGTGGATTTTCTGAATCAATAAGACTGAGCCTTAACTGTGGCTAAGAGAGAATGCAACTGTGCCCCAGCATTGTTTCAGATGGCACAGCCAATACTGAGGTCTGTAAACTTGGCTCTGAAGGCATGGATGGGGGTGTCTCCAATCAGGTTCCTGAGCCAGCTAGACTGATCTTGTTAGCAATTGGGGGTGCGAGGGCTATCTATAGCCTTTCAGGGTCTCCAGGGGCACAGATATCAATGTCTCTGACAGGTCCCCTGGGCCAGCAATATTGCTCATGGACAGTGAGTGAGAGGGGCTGGAGGTGAGACTAGGGCCTTTTCAAGGTCTCTGGGAGGATATATTGGAAGGTATCTTACTGGATCCTTGGGCTGGCAAGTCTTATGTCCAACTGCAGCTGTGATGAGGTTGTGCCCAAGTACAGGAATGTTCAGGATCCTCAAGGGTGCAACAAGAAGTGTCTCCTGCTGAATCTTTGTGCTAGCAGGAGTGTTAAGCATACTTCAGTTGGGAGGGACTATAAGACCCTTTCAGAACCTCCAGGGTTACAGATGGGAGTGTCTCCCACTGGGACCCTAGACCCTAAGAACTGAGGGTAGACTAGCTGTGAGGGAGTTAAAGCCATAAATAGAGACTTTTCAGGATCTCTGGGGGACACAGATTAAAGTTTCTCCTGCCTGGTTGCTGGTCCAGCAAGGCAGCTTGTGGACAATGACTGGTAGGCACTGGAGCCACATGTGGGACCCTTTCAGGGTTTCTGGGTTTGCAGGTGTGAGTTTCTCCCACTGGTTTCCTGTTCTGGCAGTACTGTTTACAGACTGCCTGGGAGGGGTTAGAGCTCAGTCACAGATCCCTTTCAGCATCTAGAGTCTGACTGAGTCTGGAAAACTTAACCCCCAGGGCCCCTGGACCATGGCTGAGGGTAGGTAGGGCTGGTTCATGGGTCACATTAGAGTCCACAACTGAAGAGGTCTATATATCGTTACCTCCTGTACAGGTGGGCATGACTCCTCTTGGGTTTCTGGTTATATTGTGCTGTAGGCTGTAGCCAATTCTTCAAGGGTATGGAGCTGTTTCTAGGTCTACAGCCAAGACCATGGTTTGTGAGTCTGCCACCCGTGTGTGAGCCTTCCTTTTCAAGATGTCTCTCCTTGGTATTGGAATGTACAAGGATTTCATGACCTCCCACTTGGATCCCAAATCTCCCACGTAGGTACTTGTGTCTGTGGATGGATGGAAATTACTGTTGTTATGGAGAGTTTTTCCAAGTACCATGTATTTTATATCGGTTCACTCTTTCTTCAGAGGAGCTTGGTTTTATAAATGTGAATTGCTCTAACATTTACAAACAATGGGTAACAGATTTTTTTTTTACCTAATCCTTTGCTCTTGAGAGATAGTTAAGAGGTTACCCATAATATGAATGGTCTGGAAAATGAGTTTTCCCCCCAAAATACTATTCAAAACAGTGAACGGTTATAAGTTTGCCGCATTTATGTTTTTATCCTTGTTGCTTAGCACTACTGTGGAAAAGGATATGTTCGTTAAAGAATTGTTGATAGAGCTCCTACTTTGTACACATTCTTCTAAGGGCTACGACACAAGATGACATCTGCTCTTGTGGTTTACATTCTAGCAGTGGAAGAATATGTACAGAATACAGAATATGCACAGAATAAATAAATACACAGATACAGAATATGGTGTACAGAATGTACATAAATACATAGATACATTAAACTAGATGGTATATTTAAAGGGCACAAATACCATGGAATTGGAAAATAGAAGTATAGGGCAAGAAAGAGGCAGGAGAAGTACTACTGAAATTTTAAATGAAGTGGTTATAGTAGGCTTTATAGAGAAGATGACATCGGATCAAAAACTTGGGGAAGATGAAGGAGCAGGTTGTAATGACATCTGGGGACAGGGTTTTTCCAGTGGAATGACCCCAGAGGCATGACTGGCACTTTCCAGGGACAGCAAGGAAGGAACTGTGGCCCAGGAGACCTGAGGTATCAGAAGCACAGCACAGGATAACAGAAGGTGATACATATCCAGGTGTCATGGGGTTTCTTAAGCCATTGTAAGGATTTGGCATCTATTCTGAGTTAAATGTTATGCCATTACAGTGTCTTTAAAAAATGAATGGCATGGTGAATATTTAGGTTTTAACAGGATCACACTTGTCGCTGTGCTGAGAATGCTCTGTGTGTGGTATGGAGAGTGGAGACCCGTTAAGAGGGTAAGGCAGAACTCCAGGTGACATAGTGATGGCCCTGATCACAGAAGGGACCAGGGTCACAGACCAGGTGGAGTAGCTGGATGTAGTTTGAGGAAAGAAATGACCACATTTCCTACCAGTTAGAGATTTACAGGGTGAAAGAACGTGACGAGTCAAGAATGACTTCCTGGTTGTGATTAAGAACACAAGGAATTGGGCACAGCACTGGGAAAGTGCTGCTGGGGGAGGGGGTGTCATATTCAGACCAGAGTTCTTCTTTGCACGTGGCATGACTGAGACGTCAGACACATCCAGCAAGCCATGGCAAAGGGCAGTGTCTCAGGGAGAGGGAAAACATTGGGGCAGACTGTAAATATTTCTTCAATATAATGTTGGCATTGGAAAAAGATGAAAAATCTACATTAGTGGACACAAGGTGAGATCCATAGTTCAACTTCATCTTATGGCAAAACAAAAGTCCATGAGGGTAAGGGCACATGACACCAAAGAGGAGAATAAGAAGCTGCCTTCTGGATTCTATACTTGTTTCTTATCTTCCTATATTAGCCTTCAAAAACATAATTGAATATATTTGTATCTATTTTGTCTTTTAAAATAGACTTTTAAGATATTACATACCTTACTATATTTATTGAAATGAATATATTTCAAGAATAATTTTTTAAGCTTATTCATTTATTTTGAGAGAGACAGTGTGAGTCGGGAAAGGGCAGAAAGAGAGAGAGAGAGAGGGAGAGAGGGAGAGAGAGAGAGTCCCAAGTAGGCTTTACGCTGTCAGCACAGAGCCCAACATAGGGCTCGAACTCAGGAAACTGTGAGGTCATGACCTGAGCTGAAACCGAGAGTTGGATGTCCAACCAGCTGAGCCACCCAGGTGCCCAAAGAATAATTTTTCATAAGTACACTATCATACATTTTTTAGAATTTCTAAATGACAGTCATTTTTACTGACGAACAATCTAAGGGTCTAAGTGGGTTTAAATGTGTACCATCACATTTGGCTTCCTTCAAGACTAACTTTCTACTTCAAACTGTACATTTTCTCTTATATTGATTAAATATTCTATTATGGAACCATAAATAAACTCTGATATTTCCTTGGAAAAATAGACTTAATACGAAATGAATTCCGCTGCTCAATCCGGTAAGAAATAAGGCGCGTGGTGAGCTTAAAGCAAAGACAGAAAGCAAGAAAACATGGTAGACATAGTCTTGTTGTACCGCACAGTGTATCTGCTAATATCCCATTCGATTGAATAAAATGGAAAACTACAAAAGCTAAAAGCTTTTCTTTTTTGCCTAATAAGACAATGCCCATTCTGTAGTTTGATTTGTACAAATCAGTGGACGGACCGTTGAAGGTTTACGCAACCGCAGAATGTGTAAATGTCAGGAGACAAAGCTTCCTTTTGAAATCGTAGGTCTTTGTCTCCCATGCATCGCTGAGGGTTAACCTCCGCCATATACCACGGGCCCTTGGCTTCCGAGGCAGCCACGTGAGTGTGCCGTGCCACACACTCATGCTTGTGATAGTAGTTCCAATCATTCCCTGGGCTATGCCTGAGAGCCCACAGGGCTGAATGATCGGAAGTCGCTAGAACCAGCAAAGAACAAAAGGGTTGTACACATTCTGTCATGAAAGGCAAACTCATCCAAGGAAAATGCTTGGTGCAAATGTCATTCCTTTCTCTCCGGAGCTGGAGTGCCCGGATTTCTGAAAAGGGCTTCGTGCTTGAAATTTTCTTTGAGCAGAATGTTTGAAATCATGCAAGCTGGAGAGGCAAATAAGGCAAAACCGTTCCCCACATGTAGAAAAATCAGCAGAAGCTTTCAAACATATGACTTATGAAACAGCACAGCTGGGGTTCTTTTTGAGCAGTGTGTCAAGCTATTACTCAGAGCACTGAAGATGTGGTTTTTGCTTCCTGCTATGTTTCTCTGAAAAGCCGTTGAAAAGAACCGGCGAGCCGCATTCAAAATGTGGAGAGAAACATAAAAAGTGGTGTATGCTATTCAATCAGGAATTTCTCTGCCTTTGTGGAAGCTGAAGCCTTTGTTATTAGTTAGAATTACAGTGAAAACACTGCCACTTAAGTAAATAGTTGACGCCCTGTAGACCTTTATGTGACACGTAGAAGTTGGAGACATAGCAAAATATCATAGTGGAGAGAATATATGATTTCAGGTTAGAAAGCTTGGGGAGTAGAACTGGATCCATGAGCTTCTAGTTAAGAGAGATGAATTCTACCAATTTTTAGATGGGGAATAAGAAGAACACAGACCGAACAGTGTAGGTATTTTAAAATGAGCAAATGAGAAAATATTTGTCAATATCGCTTTTTGAAATTATTTGCTCGATGCCTTACATCCATTAGGAGGGCTACTAAAAAGAAGAAAAAAAGTTGGCAAAAGGTGGAGAACTTATGCATTGTTGATGGGAATGGAAAATGGCACAACTGTCATGGAAAACAGTTGGACAGTTCCCCAAAATATTAAAAGTAGAATTACCATGTGATCCAATAATTCCACTTCTGCGTATATACCCAAAAGAGTTTAAAAAAGGGTCTCAGAGTGGTATCTGCACACCCACGTTCATAGCAGTGTTATTCACACTTACTAAAAGGTGGAAACAGCCCAAGTGTCCAATGACAGATGAATGGATAACCAAAATGTGGTATATACATACAATGGAATATTCTTCAACATTAAGAAGAGAGAAGATCCTGGGAGCCTGGGTGGCTAAGTCAATTAAAGGTCCCACTTCAGCTCAGGTCATGATCTTGCAGTTTGTGAGTTCGAGCCCGGCGTCAGGCTCTGTGCTGACAGCTCGGAGCCTGGAGCCTGCTTAGGATTCTGGGTCTCCCTCTGTCTCCATCCCTCCCCCTCTCATGCTCTGTCTCTCTCACTCAAAAACAAATAAACAGAAGAAGAAGAAGAAGAAAGAAGAAGAAGAAGGAGAAGGAGAAGGAGAAGGAGAAGGAGAAGGAGAAGGAGAAGGAGAAGGAGAAAAGATCCTTTCACATGCCACAGCACAGATGAACCTGGAGAACATTATGCTAAGTGAAATAAGTCAGTTTCCAAAACACGAATTCTGTATGGTTCTACTTATTTGAGGCACCTAGTGTGATCATATCCATAGAGACAGAAATAGATTGAATAGATCCAGTAGGCTGGTGGGTGCCAGGGCCTGGGGGGGGGGGCGGGGAGCAATGGAAAGTATTGTTTAATGGATAGACTTTCGATTTGGGAAGATGAAGAGTTTCAGAGGATGGATGGTGGTGATGGTTGCACAATATTAATGTACTTAATACCGCTGAACTGTACCTTTAAAAAAAATGGTTACAATTATACATGTTAAGTTATGCATGTTTTACCACAATAAAAAATAGTTGGAAACAATGTACTATCTTACTGACATCACCGTTGTTGTTGTGGATCGTTCCCAAGGACCTCATGAGGATTATTGCTGAAAATAGAAACAACACATTGTGGCTGTGGGATTGTAAATAATTAAGAAAGCTCACGGGCTTTGAGCATAAACCAGCAGGATTCAAAATGCCAAAGACAAATGGATGGAAGGCATAATTAGGTCGCTGATTCCCAGGTAGATATTTTTTAAATCTATGCAAAAGATAAATGGGAATTTGGAACTTATCAATAAAGAAGTCCTAGAATGACTTTTGTAGAAAGTTACACGTGTTTACTAAGTAAATTCAATTTATTTTATTTTATTTTTTTTAAAATTTTTATTTAATTTTTTTTTTTGAGGTAGTTAACACATACAAGACCAGGAAGGAGGCAGAGAGAGAGGGAGAGAGAGAATCAGAAGCAGGACCCTCCCTGTCAGCACAGAGCCCGAAGTGGGGCTTGAACTCACAAACTATAAAATCATGACCTGAGCCTAAATCAAGAGTCAGACGCTTCACTGACTGGGCCACCCAGGTGCCCCAGTTTATTTTAATGTGTTGTATAGAATAGGTATTACATACACATATTAAAGAATGAAATAGGTCTACAGTAGAGGGAAAAGGATGAGGGAAATAGAGGAGAAAGAATGCTCCCTTCTTCCCCTTTTCTTCCAGAAAAAAATGTTACATCAAAATGGCTTTTAGAGGTGCTTGGGAGTCTCAGCCAGTGAAGCGTCTGACTCTGAATCTCAGCTCAGGTCATGATCTCATGGTTCATGAGACTGAGCTCCACATCAGGCTCTGCACTCTGCACTCTCCACAGCATGGAGCCTGCTCGGGATTCTCTCTCTCCCCCCTTCTCGCTGTCCCTCCCCATTTCTATCTCTCTCTGAAAATAAATAAATAAACTTTAAAAAAATGAATTTTAAAAATTAGTTATTAATTTTACAAGTTTTTTTTTCAGGAGACTGTTAAAATATTTGAAAAGAATTCCATTCAGAAATAACAATGTATATATATAATATATATATATATATTATATATATTATATATATTTGTTGTGTAGACAACAAAACAACAAAAATTCAAACCAAAATATTACAAAAGTCTACTAAATAAATTCTACTAAAATAAAGTAATTGATAGAAATAGTTATTCCACATACATGAACACAATAATCAAAATTATAAGATACATGTGCATCTATACATATATGTATATGCCTTAACATATGTTAGGGCTTTTTTATATCTTGAAACTCTTAATTGGAAAAACTTTGGGGGAAAGCAATCATTAATACATGTCACTAAATTATTGTTAATGTGGTACAAGTAAATAACTATACTTCTGAGATTCTATCCTGTAACTATAATCTGTAATACATAAAAGAGTAATATTCATTATGGAAAGTATTAGAAACCAAACTAATGCCCAACATGGAAAACAATATTATGCAAATTAGTAGATATTAAAATCTCAGGAAAATAAAGGAGATTTTCTTTAATTATATGGCTTACTACTTTTCTGTCGCTGCATGACAAAAGACCATAGTTAATGTCTTAACATGATATTCATTTACCTCACAATCCTGCTGGGTCAGAAGTCTGTCTATAGGTCAGCTGGATCCTCTACTCAGGGTCTCCCAGACTGGAATCAAGATGATGACTAGGGTTAAGATACTTTCTGGGGCTCAGTCACCTCTCTCAAATTTATTGTTCTGTGGCTGCAGGACTGAGGGCCCAGGAGAGTAGTGGCTATTGGCTGGAGGCTGCCCACAGTTCCCTGCCATGGGGCCCGCTCCATAGGAAAATCTCATGACTGGTTGTATGCTTCTTTTTTTTTTTTTTTTAATTTTTTTTTTTTAACGTTTATTTATTTTTGAGACAGAGAGAGACAGAGCATGAACGGGGGAGGGTCACAGAGAGAGGGAGACACAGAATCTGAAACAGGCTCCAGGCTCTGAGCTGTCAGCACAGAGCCCGACGCCGGGCTCGAACCCACGGACCATGAGATCATGACCTAAGCCGAAGTCGGACGCTTAACCGACCGAGCCACCCAGGCGCCCCTGGTTGTATGCTTCTTCAAAGCCAGCCACAGTGTCTCGTTTTTAGCTAAGACATAATTTAAATTGAAAAATGCAATCACCATTGCTATATGGTATTAATTAAAAATAAGTCACAGGGCTGCCCATATTAAATTGGAGGAGATTACACAATTGTGTGGGTCATTGTGATTGTCATTGGGATTCACTTAGGGTGATTCTGCCCCACATAGTAAAGGCATAAACTATACAGTAAATGAAAAGAGCAGACTGCAATGTCAAACAGAAATATTCACCCCCAAAAATCTTAGGCTGAAATCAATCCACCGTCAAATTATCAGAAATGATAATTTATCATTTGTGACTCTGAAAAATTACTGAAAACAGAAAGGAAAATATTCCAGACATCCTAAAGTGAGTTTTAGCTAACACAAAACAAAACAAAACAAACAAACAAATAACACAAAGGGATTGCTCTAATTGCTATTAAGTGTACCCAAGAAACTTGAACAGGTTTCATTTTACTTTTGCCTTCATACTCTTAGCACAGCCTCTGGATCTGAATTTTAGGATTCTATATTATAATGAGGCTTTCCCTTATCACAATTAAATACAGTTTCGGAGATGCTTAATATCAGAGCAATTTGCATGTGCACAAGTTTTTCTCATGACCTGAACCCCCTTTTCAATATAAATTCCATAACTCAAGAAATAGGAGAGAACACTGTTTCTCCCTATATAGGAAAGAACTCAAGGAATAGGTTTGAGAACCACAGGAAAGCAAGTTCTCAGAATACCTGATATTTTCCTGACTATCCATCTTCTTTGCCTCATGTTTTTCTATCAGCTCTCACACTATATATGAATGTAAAATGATTTATACAGATTTTTGATGCCAAAAAGAACATAGGAACAATGTACTTACTTGAGGTTCATCCAGAAGAATTAAATGGAAAAACACTAGTTGGAACATAAATGCATTCAAGAGAAAAAGGCCGGGGGAAGGGGGGAATCTTGAGCAAATTTCTTTCCCTAAAACAACATATTTTTTTAGCTGGAACAATTTCAGTGATTTAAAATTAGCAACTTTCTCTCTTATTCTCTTCAAGGCTGTGCACTGAAAGCTGAACTCAAGATAAAGTATGCATGTAACACGGTCGGAATAAGAGCAAGAAATATTAGAGGATGAAGACACAAAGACATGCTCTTCTCTGCTTGTCCCCACCGCTACTGCGCAGGTCCATGGTCTCCGTTAATACGCTCACTAGAATTTATACAACCATGAGCAGACACCATCTTGACTTTGTAGCTTTTCTTTATACCAAACAATGGTAAACCAGGATGACGTGTCAAGAATCACTACCTCTCCTAGGAGCTTCAATGTTCGGATCTGTGTTGGTGATTGAATGAGGATCTGAATATTGTTAAGCCCTCCGGAAGCTAACGACACAAAAGGTAGTGATAATCTTGATGAGCTGGGTACAGCTTCTGTGCTAGAACGCTAAGCAAGGCCATTTCTACTCATAATTCCATTGGCACTCATGAACGCTCTAGGAAGTAAGTATTATTGCAATCCTAGTGGAGAAGGCAAAGGGAAAAAAAAGTTACAAGGCCTTCAGTCTCTAGTAATATAGAACCAAATAAGCAACAGACAGCAAGAAACAAACAGCAATTTGACCATTTTATTTCGGGGAATAATTTCCTGAGAAGATCCTATGAGTTTTAGTGAGGAAATACAGCTATCTAGAGTAAATTACTTTCTTTCTATATAATTCCAATCATTGCAGATAATATTTTTTGCAAAACACAATGAAATGAAAGTTATCAGACATATGGAAATCTTGTTTTGTATTATTAGATACAATAAACATAAAATTACTTTATAATAATTCTATATAATTTTAAATTGTATAATTCTAAATAATATGATAGTAATGTCTAAATAGCTTCTAAATTTTTAGTTTTTATAATAAATTGTAAATACTCTGAATTCCTTTCCTTCTTTTTTTAAAAAGAAATTTAATGTTTACTTATTTTTGAAAGAGAGACAGAGCATGAGTGGGGGAGGGGAGAGAGAGAGAGACAGGGTGACACAAATCCGAAATGGGCTCCAGGCTCTGAGCTGTCAGCATAGACCCTGACGTGGGACTCAAACCCATGAACCATGAGATGATGACCTGAGCAGAAGTGGGACACTTAACTGACGCAGCCACCCAGGTGGCCCTCCTTTCCTTCTTTAATAACAGACTAGTGACAAAAATTTGTGGATCTATATCCATGTGCACACCACACTATGAAGAGTAATGATACTGAAAATGTTTCTGACATAATTGCTAAAATTTATGTAACAGAGATCATTGAGCTATTTATTATGATGTTTTTAAAGGTTAGTTCAATAAAATAATACCAAATCAAATTTCAATAGCATGCATTCTTTGAAGGACTAAATAATTGTCTGTAGGAGCAACTCTTTAATGATGTAGGTTTAATCTAATAATAAACTTAAAATACTTGAGTATTTCACTATACACCATGTCAGAAAATCGTCTATAAGTACAATTTCTCCAAAATTATTATTAGTAAAATTGAGGAACAGGTAGATCATTAATGTTACATTTTACCTAAAGATCTTGCTTCAAATAGATCAATGTAGAAGTTTGATCAATTGCAATAAGAAGTTCTATCATTCTTTTGAAAATCAAGCTACACAGAAGGGCATATTCCTAAACAGAAAGAATGGAGTAAGAATCTAAGAGAAAGAATACAAGTTCATTCTAAGGATACAGTACAAGATTGCTTCTAACAATTTGCAAATGGTGATTGAAACACTGAAATTTTGCATTACTGATTTTTCTTTTTTTTTAATGTTTATTTATTTTTGAGAGACAGAGAGAGTGTAAGTGGGAGAGAGGCAGAGAGAGAGAGAGAGAGAGAGAGAGAGAGACAGAATTCGAAGCAGGCTCCGAGCTATCAGCACAGAGCCTGACGCAGGGCTCAAACCCAGGAACTGTGAGATCATGACCTAAGCCGCAGTCCGATGCGTAACCTACTGAGTGGCCCAGGCACCCCATATTATTGAATTTTTAACACGGCAATTGATAATTTTTGATTGAAATTGCCCATTGCAGTCAAACCCACATACAAGGAAACTGAATTAAGCCTCCAGGTGTTGTTAAGTAATATCACTCCCTGGTGAACCCCAAGATGAATTATTTGATACATTTACTCTCAGATAACTTATAGATTTTATATATTTTATGCACTGGTTGGAAAAAAGCCAATTAAATATTGGATGACATCTGCCAAAATAAGTATTATGGTTTAAATATATTTGACATTGTGACACTCTTTCTGAAATTGATGAGGTCGGAGAGCTAATTGTCTGTTGAGTCCACTTTTACAGTATGAAAAGAAAACCTCATACTTAGCCTTGAAGAAAGCCCACACAATACAATACAGGAAGGGGTAGTTTAAGTTCATTCAAAACTGTTTAAATAATTAAAGTAGTTTTGATCCATTAAAATGTGTAGAAATTGTAAATTAGGGTACAATGCTTTATGCTAAAATTATGAACTGGTATATTTTGAGACTATTAATTCTGACCTTTTTTTATTAAGATACAAGCCATAATATACCTACAGAATAATAATTTAGGGGTCATGTAGGTTTATGACAACTTCCCCCATATTGATTTGGGTCCACAGAGTTAAAGTTTGAATGATGAATATTCATTTTGATCTTCTAGATTTCCACACACACAAAAGACAGGAGGTATAACTGTGGTCTATAAAGGACTAGCCACATCTGGATCTTACTGCTCTATTTGAATAACGGTGACCTCAAAACCCATATGTGCAATTTGTCAAGAATGAAACCTGCACACATTTTAAGGTTAGTAAAACAATGGGTTTTCAACTTGGAGTGAAGGCTGAGGCTGAGAGGTTTCTATTTTCAAAAATAAGACGGGTCTTATTTTTGGATCCATTTTGGACATTATGTGCCCATCTGGGGGTGACCATGTCCTGGGCTTACTAAGATCACATCTACAGGGGATGCAAGGACTCTGCCAGTTAAAACAGGCTTTCAGGTGGAAGAAGGTATTTCATGAGCACTAGTTTAGTGGAAGAAACTTTTATTTAGCTGTGCTTGTTTATTTATTTACTTAATGAAATCGTTTGTTACATGTAAGAAATGTGAACACTGAAAGCACCTGAATTTTCCTTAATTTTAAAGCTAGGAAACACAGTTTCTCATATCTTAATCAACATCTGGGCTCTTATATAATACATCTAATGACTTCACATTTGGTTACTTCACATTTGGTTACTTCCGCCATTTGGCTTTGGGAAGACGACACTAGGTATCCCTAGCGTATCCCCAGGGATAGACTAGATTGCCCAGAAAGCAGATGCCAAGGCTATGATGGAGAACTACATTTCTGGGGAGCAAGAGAGACCAACAGATTGAGGCAGAACAGGAGAGAGAGCCCATTTGGAAATGTATCAGAAAGTTGCCTTTATGTACGTATGTGTGTATGTATTTAAGTAATTTGGGGTGTACAGAAAAATTGGAAAGATTGGAAATATGTAAGTAGCAAACGTACATTACAGAACACAGACCAGGATACTCAGATGGTAAACCAGAACTTGTATCCAGTTTTGCGGCATGTGGTTAACGTTATGCAATTCAGTGTGCCTGGGTGGCTCAGTCGGTTAAATGTCTGAGACTTAGGCTCAGGTCATGACCTTGAGGTTTGTAAATTCGAGCTCCCCCCCCCCCCCCCCCCCCCCGTCGTTAGGCTCTGTGTTGACAGCTCAGAGCCTGGAGCCTGCTTCCAATTCCCTCTCTCTCTGCCCTTCCCCTGCTTGTGCTCTCTCTCTGTCTCTCTCTCTCTCTCTCAAAAAATGAATAAACAATAAAAAAATGTTTAGAAAATGTTATACAACTTTATTAGGTGTTTGATTCCTCATATTGGACAGGATGCAATTAGTTATAAAACCCGAAACATTACTTTTATCTTTAATATACAAAAAATATTTAAAGACCCAGCAAGTTCTAATACTATTTATTTTATTTGATAAACAAAAATCTTATTGTAGAAACTCAAAATAACGTAATATATTTTTGTAAATATGGTCAGTTCTTTTTAGTGGATGGATTGTCCAAGAATTAAAGATTAGTTGAACAGGTCAGGGATTAGAAAAAAAAAAAGGAAGCAAAACTAAGCCTACACAAAATAATTTCCCCCTTTTTCCATGTCTTCCATTTGTTTTTTGTATAGTCCAGTATGTATGAATGCAAAATTACATTTGTATGTTTATTTTTCTTAGCTAACGGCCAGGCTTTATTTTTTTTATAAAGGTTCCTCCTTATCTTGGTTTTGTTCGATTTTGTGTGAAGAAATGTTAAATATTAGTATTATTTCATGTTCATTCTGAGTTTCTCAAGTCCCACTTTAGTGTTTGAATTTGATTAACCATCCAGAAGACCCACTCAAGTTAGGCTCTCTTCAGACAGCCTGAAAGAAACACTGCTTCTGCAGTTCTGATGAGAGGATCAAAGGCCTTTTCCTTTTCAAGTGCCAAGGAGACAAAAACTGATGATTTTCTATCAAGTTGATTATATGCAGATATCTTATTTCTTATATGTCTCCTCAGTGCGCTTCACCCTCTTGTTATAAACATTAATTTTTTATGCCCCTTTCCTTTATAATATCCTGAATTATTTTAATGCCTATTCTGTATAATAGGTTGTTTGAAATCCTACGCCCCCTAACAACACATTCTACTAACACTCCAGCTCATAAACATTGCTTTCAGAGTTTTGGCTTTTGAAGTATTTTTAAATTAATTTTGATTCGTGTATATTTTGCTTATATTTGGGCATGATTAGATTAGGTGTCCTGTAACTAAACATCCCTTCACTTTCCTTACAATGTCTGGACAGGTGTATGTATGGAACATTCTCAGAGAATGACAGAAATCGCTATTTTTCTCACTTATCTGCCTTCCAATTCATATATATATACATATATACATATATATATATATATATATATATATATATATATATGTCTTACTTGGGGATGGAAGGATCCATTCTCCTCCTCCAATCTTCTTCTCTGCTTCCCTGTTTATTCTGGTCCCCTGGATGTTATGGTGACTACTTGGTATGAAATACTGGCCTTTTATTTATTTTTCCAGCTTGGGGCCCTGGGTGGGACTTGAACTCGTGACCCTGAGATCAAGACCTGAGCTGAGATCAGGAGTCAGTTGCTTAATGGACTGAACCACCCAGCCCCCACTAAAATACTGATCTTTTAAACCTTCATTGTGGGAAGAGCCATATATAGTCCTTGTAAGAAGTAATTGTGGGTATTCAGAAACTTTAAAGTTCAGGTCTATTAGGCAAAGAAACTTGTTCCTTTTTGTTAAACACTAACACTCACTCCCAGAGACATATTTTGATTCAGGTTAATGTTAAGTGGTCAACTCTTTCATTAGGCATAAAAAAATAATGGTCTATTTTTATCCCTACTTACGTAGTGTATGTTGTTGTACATATACAACATGACTTAAGCATCTAGAAATTCATTACAATATATCAATTATTTTACATTCTACCATTGACCAAGGCATGTCATGGTGCCGTTCTTGAAAACATTGGTATTACTGATACTTCACCTCAGTGCTCAAGAACTGAATGGCTGTGCCACTGAGCATAGATAAAAACTCAGCCATATGTTTGCTGATTCACTTCTGCCCCCATAATTCTTTTTTTTTTAAGTTTATTTATTGATTTTTAAGACAGAGAGAGAGAGAGCAATGGAGGGGCAGAGAGAGAAGGAGAGGGAGAGAGAGAATCCTAAGCAGGTTTTGCATTATCAGCACAAAACCCGACTTGGGACTCCATCCCAAGAACCACAAGATCATGACCTGAGCCAAAGTCAAGAGTTGGACGTTTAACCAACTTTGCCACCCAGCCCCTGTCTCCGTGATTCTTAATTGTTGGTATCTAGAACTGAGAACCCTGACCACAATGGTATCAGGCAAAGCGAGCTTTTATCTTCAGACTCATGAGGTAGAATCTTATATTAATGCTTTGCAAAGGCTTCATCAAATCAGTGAGTGTGAGACCCTGATTCTTGCCAGAATTTCGATAGATGACCATATGTAGCTTAAACACAATTACTAGTTATTTCTCACAGGTTTGAATTATCTTTCTGTAGTTTAATTCACTTTTAAAGTCAAGTTATAGTTAAAGGCTTACATAAGCTTTGTCATTGGCTGTTACAAGTTAAGGAGGGAAAAAAAAAAAAAACAGACATGAACAAAGAGAGGCAGCCAGTCAAAAATTATGTAAAATTACAGATATATTTGTTAGGGGAATAATATCTACTGTGTGTCTAAACTACTAGATATTTTGAAAATTGATCAAGAAAAAAAGAGCTTTTTGAAATGGCTGGAAGCTCTTTTCTGTCAGCTTCTCTAAGTGATTTCAAGTGGTACTGCTCATTACGATGCCCAAAGGAGATTGTTTTGGGAAATGGGAATTTATATGATGAAATGGAATAAAATGTATTGCACTCAATTTTCATTTCATAGCCATTATCCAAGCTGGGTAGTAGAGTTTCTAAAAGGTAGAGGGGAGAAGTCTTGCCTCTGACAAATAGGTCCAATTTTTAAAAATATATTCTGCTTCTAAAGCCAGCAGCTAGTTAGGACGGTGCATGCCCCTCCCACACAGTTTACATGCCGTGAATTTCAGTATGTTGATGTCATTCTAGCCAACATTTGGAGCAACTTTTCAGAGTTTCTGCTGGATATAAGAAATAACTAAGTGAAAAATCTGATATAATAACTAAACTTCTGATTGAAAATGATATATTGATTCTCCACATAGATAACTTTATATATGTATATATATATATACATACATACATACATATATATACATATATACATATATATTATATATATATACATACATGTATGTATATATATATAATCCTTGTGGAAGTTGTAGATGGATCTGATTTGGGACTAGAACGAAGAAGTCTGTATTCTCCAAAATTCCAGAGGCATTGTCATATTTTTAAAACAATTATACATATTTAAGAGCTTTGTAAAAAGCAGTGGTATTAAGGAAAAACTGCGTTACAGGCTGCAAAGGGCCTGTTCAAATTAATAATTTAAAACTTGAACCTGGAAGCAATTACCAGTCTCTACAATCACCACCACACACACAGAGACACTTAGACACACACACACACACACACACACACACACACACACACACACACACCTCCTTTCCCTTTTACCAAAAGGCAGGAATTGAAAGTATTTCTCTCCTTACTAACTGATACTCTTTTTATTTTTTCATTGACAACAAGATGTCTTGGCCCATTCGAAAAATAAGAACAATAATCTAGGAACAAAGTCTGGTGCTTGAGCCCATAGATCATTCCCGCTGAGTTGGGTACAATCTCTTCTTCATAAAGACCATGCTACTTAGCCTACAAGTACATTTAAGTTGGGTAATTTCCCTCACAAAGTCAGAAATGCAAATGAGATAAAAAGATTAAAATGCTATATAAGGACAACAGAAGATAAAAAGTTATTGCTATGTTAAAGCAATCACAAAGTAATTGACAAACTGATTTTCTTAAAAAAAGAAGACTCATTTATTAGTCATTCCCATCCCACTAAATTGTACAAAAAAGTGAGCATTATTTAGCATACTGTTTCCTATGCTATTTGTTTTTGATTTGAAGAAGAAGGCATGGGAGAAAGTACTGGAAAAAAAACAACAGATTATTCCATTTATTTATCAGTCTCTAATTATATTATCTATTAGTATCTCCCATGTGTCAAATATTTGGGAGAAAACCACGGATTGCCTATCTCCTGTAACTTGGCAAAAAAATGAAAATTTCAATGAAAACGTGAAATGAAAGTTTCAACGAAAATGTGAAAAACATTTCAACAAAAATGTTCCCATTTGCAGAATGAAATATGTATATATAATTATCCATGTTTTCACGTTGAAGGCCCCGCCAGCTCATTGGGATGCCACCATTCATGCCTTCCTGTGATGGCGAGATTCCATGCACACATGAGTGCACTTGAAAAGGACCAAAGCTAGAAGTAGAAACACCAGCCACTAGTGGGTTCTGCGCAGAAAAGAATGGGGACTTGAGCCAAAGTAAAGGGGAGTGTTTGATTTGTACTTCGAATGTGTTGAAAGTATCACCAAAGAACCTTGCTTGCCAGCAAACAAAAAGCATAACGTATGTCTGTAGAACCTGTATTCCTCAAGATAGCTTAAATACAGGCATTGCTTTGGAATTGAAAGAAAAGTAAAGAAGGCCAAGGCATTCAGGTTCTCACAAAATTAATTGCCAGTCACAAGGCTGCGTGTCTCCGTGGGGAGGAAGTACTTTACTTGGGGTCTGAGAGCTGGAGAAGGGAAGGGATAAGATGACAAAGATATTTCCCAGGACAGATCACAGAGGGAGCCTCACTCACATCCACCTAGCACCTGTCTTGCACCCTCAGAATAACAGGAATTAAGTTTGTGAGTGTACTTTTTCCTGACGAGGCTGGACAGATTGCCTTACTTACATGTAGTTAAGAAGGTAAATTCATACTTACTCTAAGAAGGATGATTTTGTTCTCCCTCTGGCTTGCTTCAACAATGAAACCAAATCCCTGGCTCCTCTCTGGAAGGGGTCTGTCCACCCATGTAACACCTCAAGAGCTGCCACCTGAGACATGGGCCCCCAAGTCTTCTAGCTCTGAGAACCAATAAAACTTGTTTATATGAGTCCCACAGAGCTAAGTACTCCCTACATCTAAGGGTAAAAGAAACAGGCAAAAAGGCCCATTTCCCAGATTATCCCTGGAGGAGTTTGACTACTCTTTACTAGCTGCTGCCTGGGAGCCTGGCTTCTAAGCAGTCTGCATTCAGGTTCTGATGTGATTTTCCTGGGAGCCCAAGAGAACTTTTGGGCACTTCCCCAAATTTACCCTTTGGCTTTCTCCAACAATAAAATTAATCTCCAGCTGTTCCCTCAAAGAGGCTTGTCCACACATCTAGCACCCTAACTTTTGCAGCTGTCCTCCGAGGGATGGGTCTTCAAATCATTTAGCTTTAACGGTCAACGGGGCTTGTCATTTATGACTTCCACAAGTCCGTATGAAACAGTAAAAAAAAGCAGTTTTTAAGCCTGTGTGCAAGTATTTCCTGTAGGTATGCCCTCTGGGCTCAAGAGAGTGACCCTCAAGAGGGTCTTCCAGGGAGTCTAAAGAGCTGGTTGGCAAATCCCTTCCTGTCTCCCATGGCTCACTTCAGAGGGAAATCAGGTCTCCAGCTTCTCCCTGAAAGGAGCTTGTCCAAACATTTACCACCTCAACTGTTATGGTTGCCAGTAGAGAAACTGGTTCCCAAATCTCTCAGCTTTGAACAGTGAGGGAACCCAGCGTTCATGAATCCCATGGGACCATACAAAACAACAAATGTGGCAATTTGTATCACTTTTTTTTAATGTTTATTTCTTTATTTTTGAGGAAGAGACAAAGAACACAAATGGGTGAGGGACAGAGAAAGACGCACAGAATCCCAAGCAGGCTCCAGGCTCTGAGCCATCAGCACAGAACTCCAAGTGGCGCCCAAACCCTCCAACCTTGAGATCACAACCTGAGCTGAAGCCGGACACCCAACTGCCTGAGCCACCCAGCCATCCCAACAAGGTGGCAATTTGGCTGCACAAACACTCCCAGAGAGCTCTCTTGCTGTGTCTGCAAAGGCAAGTAGGTAAAAACACCTCCTTCCTACATTCTCCCTAAGAGGGAAGGGAACATCCTGACTTTCCCAGCTGCTGCCTGAAGGTTGGGCTTCTTATTAGCCTGCCTCAGGGAGCTGAAGGGGAAGGAAATGAGTAGTCTTTTGGAAGCTTGAACAGGCGAAGATGCCTTTGAGACACTGACATGCTGGCACACCCTCATTTACTGGGAGCCACTGAAAACAAAGATGGAAACTTGGAAACTCACAAAGATTTGAATGGCAAATGGGAGCTCAAGCCAGGATGATAGAAGAGTTTATCTCCTATATGAGATCAGTCTGTCAAGGCTAGGAGAGGTGGCTGTTTTATCTAAAGTCCACAAAGCAACACAAAGAATGAAGAAAAATGAAGAAACAGGAACTATGTCCTAAACAAAAGAACAAGATAAATCTCTAGAAGCTGACCTTAATGAAATGGGGATAAGTGATTTACCTGATAGTTCAAAATAATGGTCCTAAAATTGCTCACTAGGGATGAACTAAATGCTATTTTAACAAAGATAGAAAATATTAATACCAAAGCAATGAGAAATACAAAAAAAAAAAAAGACTTAGATCTCATAGAACCAACCAAAGTTAGCAGAAGAAAGGAGATAACAAAGATCAGAGCAGAAAAGAATAAATAAAGACTAGAAAGACAATAGAAAAGATCAGTGAAACTAACATCTGTTTGTTTTTTTTTGAAAAAATAAACAAAACTGACACACTTCATTTGAACAAAAAAGGGAGAAGATTCAAATAAATCAAATCATAAATGAAATAGGAGACATTAGAAATGATAACACAAAATAATAAAGATCATAAGAGGCTACTAATAAGGATCATAAGAGGGGAACAAATTGGATAATCAGAAAAAAATAGATAAATTCCTGGACACAGTCAACTTATGGTAAAGTAGAATATCTGAACTGATCAATTACTCATAAAGAGATTAAATTAGTAACCAATTCCTCCAAACTAAGAAAAGCCCAGGACCAGATGGCTTAACACTGAATTGTACTAAATATTTAAAGAAGAAATAACACCAATCTTTCTCAAATTCTTCCAACAAATAGAAGGGAACACTTTCATTTTTTTTAATATGAAATGGATTGTCAAATTAGTTTCCATGCAACACCCAGTGCTCATCCCAACAGGTGCCCCCCTCAATGCCCATCACCCACTTTCCCCTCCCTCCTATCCCCCATCAATCCTCAGTTTATTGTCAGTATTTCAGAGTCTCTTATAGTTTGGCTCCCATCCTCTCTAACTTTTTTTTTTCTTCCCCTCCCCCTTGGTCTTCTGTTAAGTTTCTCAGGATCCACATAAGAGTGAAAACTTATGGTATCTGTCTTTCTCTGTATGACTTACTTCACTTAGCATAACACTGCAGTTCCATCCACGTGGTTGCAAAAGGCCAGATTTCATTCTTTCTCATTGCCAAGTAATATTCCATTGTGTATATAAACCACAATTTCTTTATCCATTCATCAGTCGATGGACATTTAGGCTCTTTCCATAATTTGACTATGGTTGAAAGTGCTGCTATAAACATTGGGGTAAAAGTGCCCCTATGCATCAGCACTCCTGTATCCAGAAGGGAATACTTTCAAACTAATTTTATAAAGTCAGAATTACCCTGATACAAAAAAAAAAAAAAAAAAAAAAAAAAAAAAAAAAGACAGAACTAGTCCAAGAAAAGAAAACTACAGGCCAATGTCCCTGATGAACATAGATGCACAAATCTTCAGCAAAATATTAGTCAACTGAGTTGAACAGCACATTTAGGGGATACATACCAGGATTGAGCGGAATTTATTCCTGAGATGCAAGGAAGGTTCAACATATGCAAATTAATGAATGTGATACACCACATTAATAGAAAGGAGGACAAAAATCATAGGATCATCTCCATGGATGCAAAAGAATCATTTGGCAGCAACATCTTTTCATGATCAAAACTGTCAATAATATTGGAATAGGCTGAATGTACCACAACATAATAAAGGCCATATCTGAAAAGCCTGCAGATAACATCATACACGATGGTGAAAAACAGAATGATGTTCTCCTAAGATGAAACATGACAAGGTGTGACTCTTGCAACTTTTATACAAATTATTATTGTAAGTCCCAGCCAGAGCAATTCGGAAAGAAAAAGAAACAAAAGACATCCAAATTAGAAAAGGTAAAATTATGATTATCTCTGTTTGCAGATGACTTGGTACTAAAGAATTCATCAAAAAATTGTTAAAGCTAATAAATGAACTATGTAAAGTTGCAGATACACAACATACAAAATCAACTTCATTTCTGTATGCTAATAGTGGATTATTAAAAAGAGAAATGACAAAAACAACCCATTTACAATAGCATCAAAAATAGCAAAATACTTAAAAATAAATGTAACCAAGGAGGTGGAAAACCTGTACGC
Source organism: Panthera tigris (assembly GCF_018350195.1). Classification (NCBI taxonomy): domain Eukaryota; kingdom Metazoa; phylum Chordata; class Mammalia; order Carnivora; family Felidae; genus Panthera; species Panthera tigris. The sequence continues at coordinate 67,378,445 of NC_056661.1, forward strand.
TGAAAACTGTAAGGCATTGGTAAAAGAAGGAAAGAAGACACAAATAAATGTAAAGACAATCCATGTCTGTGGACTGGAAGAATTACTATTTCTAAAATGCCTATGCTACCCTAGGCAACCTACATATTCAGTACACTCTCTATAAAATCTCAGTGGCATTTTTTTTTGCAGAAATTGAAAAAAAAAAATCTAAAATTTGTATGGAACTACAAAACACTCCAAATGGCCAAAGCAAAATTTGAGAAGGAATAACAAATCAGTAGACATCATGTTTCTTGATTTCAAACTATATTACAGGCTACAGTAAGCAAAACATTATGGTATTAGAATAAAAACAGACATGTATATCAGTGGAACAGACTAGAGAGTCTAGAAATAAACCATGCATATATGGTCAATTAATTGTCAACAACAGCAATACAAATATGCAATGGAGAAGAGATAGTCCCTTTAGGAAACAGTGTTGAGGAAACTGGATACGTAAATGAAAAGAGTAAAACAAACCCTATGTTATATCATATGCAAAAATCAACTCAAAATTGAATAAAAGCTTGAATGTAAGACCTAAAAACATGCATGGATAAAAAGAAATTCTGTCATTTGCAATACCATGGATAAAACTGGGTGGGGGGCATTATGCTAAGTGTAATACGCCAGAGGGGAAAATGTTTTGAACTCATATATACTGAGAGTAGAATGATGATTTCCAAGGGTTGGGGGAGGAGAAAATGGGGAGAGATTGGTAAAAGTGTACAAACTTTCAGTTATAAGACAAATAAGATCTAAGCATGTGATATATAGCATGGTGGATTGTATAATTCAAATGTTCTGAGTGTAGAACTTAAATATGCTCATACAAAAAAAAAAGATGTAAGTATTGGAGGTCATTAATGTGTTAATGAACTTGATTATGGGAATACATTCACAATGCATACATATTTCAAATCATCACATTGTACTCTTTAAATATATTCTTTTTTTTTGTCAATTAGACCTCGCCAAACTGAAAGAAAAAAGAAATATTTTTTTGAAATTCTAGTGCAACTTCACTACAGTGGAATTCAATCTACCGATATAGTTTCATACATGTGAAATAAAACATTTATTATGTGTGGTAAAATTATTATGTGTGGTACTAATTGTAAGGTCAATAATTGATAAACTCTTAATGAATGAAACACTTTTCACTCCCTGATGATACATCTATACAATAGATTTATATGAATTTTTCAAAAAAACAATGGGTGGGTTCAAAGAGGAAATAAGCAGATAGGACCAATTTGTGCAAATACATTTAGAAACTAATTAAGCCTGGTAGCTGGAAGATATGAATGCTGGACATTTGGGGAAAATGTAATTTTATAAATTTATTTATGTTTAATATATAAAATGTGATACATATATAATATATCTTTATATCGATATACATATATATCTATGTATCTGAATCTCCAAAACACTGGCATTGAAATTTAAAACTTGCTGGAAGTGAATGTAGCTCTATAATCTTTCCTCATCAATCCTTGTCAACTCTATTAAATCACTAGTAAGATAACCTAAAGCAAAGAGCAAAGAGGGGGAGGGGAGGAAGAGAGTTAGTGGGGAGATAGATCATAAGCTTATTTTATAAAATTAATTTATTATTTTAATTTGGTTAAAGAGCATTAGGCTTTCTAATTTACTGGATAGTATCTTCCATTCAATAAAGACTTTTGATAGATTTTTTCTGACAGAGAGAGGGGTGGGGGAGGGGCAGAGGGAGAGAGAGAGAGAATCTTAAGCAGCCTCCATACTTAGCGCGGTGCCCCACGTGGGCTCAATCTCACCACCGTGAGTGAGATCATGACCTGAGCCGAAATCAAGAGTCCAATGCTTAACCATCCAGGCATCCCAAGACTTTTAATAGATTTTAATGTGTTTTCTAACTTAAAGAAAAAAAAAAAAACTTTGACAAGTCAAATCAAAGAGTTGAAAGGATCCAAAATTTTGATATTTTAAAAGAAAATTGAAAAAATCATGTGTTTGTACTATGTGCAAAACATAATTCTATGTGTTATTTTACCTATTTAGGCTTACAAAGTATACATGTCTACAAGTTTCTTTAATTTTGATAAAAATATATATCTTTAATAATGACAGCTGTCCGCTTGACTGGATGTTAAGGCTTTAGAAAGTTACATGTTTAGCTGATAATAGATGCATAGATGACATTTTCTTTTTTCAAATATTTCGTTGCACATTTCTATGTGCTGAAGATATGCTTTGAGAGAAAACTTTGAAACATTGGAAGGCAAGCCTGTAATGTAATTGGTGAGAGTAAAGGATAGTTTTATGACTTTATTGTGTGATTCATTGTGTGTATTTTATTGGTAAAAGAGACCACTGATAATTGATAATGGGCCCGCCATCAGTGAATGTGTAAGTGCAGAATTGTGTGTGTCTGTGTGTTCTCACACACAGACACACGCGAATGTGAGTTTATTGGGTTTTTATTAAACCCTAAAATGAGAAAATACTCATTTGTTTTTAACTCCATCTTCTGAGTTACACTTACAAAATAAGACTATTTTGTCTTAATGGTTGTTATTACTGAAGAAATCTGCTGCTAAAAATATGAGAGATTGGCATAAAATTTCTTCAGCTACAGTAAGATATTGCTGTACTTTGCATGACTTTCCCGACAATATGAATGACTATGAAGCTGATATCGCAATTTGTTTTTTTAATTTGGGTTACATTTCCATCAATAAATGAAAAATATGTATAACTGCACCCAATATTGCTTAGATATTTAACTTTTTATAGCATTAACATATAGTCAAATGAACAATGTTCATTGCTAAAGACATATTTTAATCAAAATTAAATAATCTTGTAAACATGTGTATATGTTTTGAAGCTTAAATAAGTAAAAGAACACATAGGGGCACTTGGGTGGTTCAGTCTGTTAAGCTTCCGACTTTGGCTTAGGTCACGATCTTGTGGTTGGTGAGTTTGAAACTCGGATTGGGCTCCCAGCTCTCAGGGCAGAGCCTGCTTGGAATCCTCTGTCTCCCTCTTTCTCTGCCCCTCCTCCACTCATTCTCTCTCTCTCTCTCTCTCTCTCTCTCTCTCTCTCTCAAAAATAAATAACACTTTTTAAAAAAAGAACACAGAGAATTATGTTTTGATCTATGAAGATCAGAGAACACCCAGCGGGATAAATATTAACTCCACCTAAACATACTGTATTCAGACTTCTGAAAACCAAAGACAAAGAGAAACACTGCAAAAATGTAGGGGAAAACAAACAGTTGGCCTAGAAATTAACAGGGATAAGATTTATGAGTTATAGTACTTTCTCACCAGAAACCATGTAAACCAAAAGAGGGTACAGTGACGTACTTAAAAGTGATGAGAGGGACATAACCTGCTATGGAATTTTGTATCCAGTGGAATTATCCTTCAAATATAAAGGAAAAACACAGATTTTTCTCATATTTGGAAATGCATATTTCAAACTCTAAAGCAATGACTAAAAAAAAAAAAATTAAAAAAAAGTGTAATGGAGGGGCGCCTGGGTGGCTCAGTCGGTCAAGTGCCTGACTTCGTCCCAGGCCATGATCTCACAATTCATGGGTTTGAGCCCCGCGTCAGGATCTGTGCTGACAGCTCAGAGCCTGGAGCCTGCTTCAGATTCTGTGTCTCCCTCTCCCTGCATGCTCCGTCTCTATCTTTAAAAAATAAACAAATGTTAAAAAAAAATTTAAAGAGAAGTGTAATGAAGATGCTAAAAGAAGAAGTGCAAAAGTATAACTATATAAAAATAATCAGTTAAAAGCAGAGGCAGACAAAGAAGGAAAAGAAACACATGAATGGCCCATGTGCTTATGGAAAGCCATAGAATTTTATGGAACAAAGAATGGACCTTGATGTATGCAAATTAGAATAATTTAGAAGGTGCAGGCATGAAAGGCTGAAATGCAGACCATGGCATAAAAATCTAACTGCATTAAAAAAATAGGAGGGAACCTCACTGAAGGGGATGGGGGAAAATGATGGTGAGCTAAGTAACTTTGGAAATTAATGGAGTCGGTAGGACTAGATACAACAGAACTGTGCACATAAATACTGTACTTTAGTAGATAAAATTATTTCCTACAGAGTTATGCATTAAAGCTTGTGAAGCCACCACACAAACACACATTTTTTTAATGTTTATTCATTTATTTAAAGAGAGAGAGCGAGCACACATGAGAGAAGGAGAGGAAGAGAGAGAGGGGGAGAGAGACTCCCAAGCAGGCTCTGTACTGTCAACATGGAGCCCGATGGGGGGCTCCAACCCATGAACTGTGAGATCATGACTTAATGGATATGGAGAGTGTGATGCTTAACCGACTGAGCCACCCACGTGCCCCATAACTACACTAGTTTTAAACCATTAAGTAAACGTTCGGTGGAAGCTGCAAACTGGGTTTTCCCTTGCTTTAATTGAAAATTACAAATAAGCAAAGGGAAGACACTGGAATGATCATCAGGCTACTGGTTTAGAGTTGGAGCGCATATTTAGCACAGTATACACATAAATGGTTACATATAGAAATATTTACAAATCTGTGGAAATACGTGGGTTAATATACAACAACGTAGTGTCCTGGAAATAAAAGCAACGGGATTCCATGGTGAAAGGACTGAACCTAGGACCACAGCGAGCAATGGTACGTATGGCTGCTGTCTGTACCTTCCAGGGCCAGTAAGTGAAAAAGTGCTAACAAAGCAAACGGGCAACAATAACAACAAATGATTGGGATGAACCAAAGGAATACCAAGTGAATAAATTCCTAATGGTCAAAGATGGGCCATTAAATTTTTTGAGAGAGAGAGACAGAGACAGCATGAGTGGGGGAGGGGCAAAGAGAAGGCGAGAGAAGATCCTAAGCGGACTTCGCGCCATCAGCACAGAGCCCGATGCAGAGCCGGAACCCACAAAACCACGAGATCATGACCTGAGCCGAAATCAGGAGCACAAACCTTAACCAACCGAGCCAGCTGGGTCCCCCAAAGACGGACCATTTGATTAACAAAATAAATACATAGTACTTGATTATAATACGAAATATGAGATATATACATATATATATCTATGAGTCCATATGGATAGAATTAAATAAACACATTTAGAAATAAATAAATATGGGAGAGTAGACAAATCTCTTAGGCAAAAGAATTCCCAATAAATTTTGCTGGTACTCCAACCTCTAGAAGGTCTAGTGTAACTCCCCACCTCAGTGTAGGCTGTGTGTAGATTAAAAGAAGGATTATGTGTAATAAAAAGACGCACCGAGTAACAAATATAAAACCACAGTATAATAGAAAATCAGAAATTTTTACTTCCTGACCATCCAGAGAACAATTAGGCACTAATCTGAAATGGGATGAGGATAGAAGTTCATAATATGAATCATAACATTGATAAGATTTAAAAATTAATAGCCAAAAGCATAAAATACATATCTTCAATTTAGTCGTAAACCACTCTTTTGCCTTGAGAAGATGCATTGTATACATTGAAAATGGTCGGTCTTCCCAAAATGCTCTATAACTTCTTGAAGAATATAGATATTCAGCTGTAGAATTTTATGTGTGAAAGAGGAAGAGACTCAGATGTGTAGGGAATAGGGGAGACATTACTTTTCTAAATAACAAGACAATGTTCTGCTGTTTAAGTGATTTGACCTGCATGTGGTCATGAGAATAAAACAATATCTGGTAGAATGAAAAACGATAGCACAGACACAGAAACATAAAGTAATTTGTCTTAGGAGAGACAGCTAATGTCTGTTTTTATAGGCAATACATTTTTTTTATAGATGGAAAACCCCACTTTTTCCAATTTTCCTTAAACCTCCTTCACATGGCTTGGAAATGGGAGCTTTTTCTGGAATGCAACAGTCCTCTGAAAAGAAATCCTCTCTCTGCTCTTTATTTAGTCTTTTTTCTTGCAGATGGACTGGGCTAGGCTTTGTTCATACACCTCTGAGCTTCAGCAAATATTCCTAGACAGAAGAAAATTCCTTTTAATAACCTGTTGTAGGGATAATGGATATTATTTCTCTAGCTCCTTCTGTCAGATGGACTGAATACAGCTGTACGCATTAGGAATGCTACCTGCAGTGGCATAACAAAAAAACAAGATTTTGTTTTTCTCCCATGACAAGTCAGACGGGAGGGAGAGGAGAGAGGGGAAAGCTGTGTCCAGTGGAGAAGGCAATACCACAGAAGTGCCAGAGAGCACATCTCCTATTTTGCAGTCAACCTTAGGATCTAGATTTTCTCATTGACTTTTTGTCTCATGGTTGCAAGAGACCACCCTCCTGCTACACTGCACACATTTACAAAGGAGTAAAGACAGTGAAGAGGAATATTACCTTTTCAATTCATTCCATGAATTGTTACTTACTCACTGCCCTTGGGTTCACAGGAGGTCAGGTGTGATATTCATTTAACAGAATCAAGGTCCTGGGAATAAAGCATGCGGAGAATTTGATATTGGTTTGGCAAATAACAGTTTCTATTATATTTACTCCAAAGTTTAGACGACACACACACGCACAGACACACACACAAATGGTCAATGTCCTCATTATATTTACACAAGTGAGTCACCTACCATTTGACTGCTTATATGGATATTTTCAACTTACCATTAGAAACAGAACCACATTCTGCCAAGGCTTTATCTTCAAAGCGAAAACTTCCTTTGAAAAGGATTACCTTTTTTTCTTTTTATTTATTCATTATGAAGATTGTAAAATATAACATAGGCCTCCCTATAAATAAATTAAAAAATAGGAATAGATACTATTAACATAACGTGTCAAGGAGAGTCAATTTCATTTGAAGGAGGAATCATTCTCTTAATGTTTATTTATCTTTGAGAGAGAGAGAGAGAGAGACAGAGAGAGAGAGCATGAGCAGCAGAGGGGCAGAGAGAGAGGGAGACACAGAATCCGAAGCAGGTTCCAGGCTCTGAGCTGTCAACCCAGAGCCCGACACGGGGCTCGAACTCACAGACCACGAGATAGTGACCTGAGCTTAAGTCAGATGCTTAACCCACTGAGCCACGCAGGCGCCCCAAAATAATTTCTTTTGAATGAAGACAGTTGATTACAAGGCTTAGAGCAAGAAAACATGGTCAAATTAAATGAGTTGAGTGATGTGACCACACATTCTTCTTTGCGTTTAAGAATATGAATTAGAATGACTGAAATGAGAAATGTAATATTAAATCACCATTAATAATCTATGCTAAGAATTTTATTTCCGATAAAGGTGTAGTTGTTGTGTAGAGGCAAGTTTGGGGATTTTGAGTTGCCTTAAATGTTTGTCTTCATTCTAGAGTTTCCTGGGACTTCTAAATCAGTAGCAGACCTGTGAGAGACATTCTCACATTCATATTGTAACTAATAATCCCAGAGATGTTGTGAAATAACTATTATTCTCTTTTCTTGCTCCTGGTAATTTCATAACTAAAACTGCTAATAATGAAATGGTAACCTCTAAGTTGAATTTCAGTCAAACCAAAGCAGTCAGTGATTTGGAGATATTAAACATGGGTTTCAGAAAGATTTGACAAAAATGTGACAGTTTTAGTTATATCGCTACTTAATGTATTTAAAAATAAAGATACACTACTTCATTTTAAGACTCCCATTTTTAGTGAGAGTACTTTTCTATTACATTGCCTTGTCTCTTATGCCATCACTGCAAGTCTGATTTCTTTGAAAAATGAATACACAAGTGCTTCGTTAAGGAATCTCTGAAAGATTCTCAATAGGTTGGGGAAGGTCCTTTTTTCTCTTTGACCTTTTGAAATTGTATTTTAGAATAGTAAACGGTCTTCCATTCAGAGCAAGTCTCATTATGTCTATTGCGGTTTCTCTCCACTTAAGCCAGGAGGAGGTTATTAACATCTTTCGGAGAGAAACGCGTTGAGTAGTCAGGAGAGATGCTTGTGTTAATGTGGACTGGTTCAGGCCTCTTTTTGTCATGAAATAATTACTGTTGCAAAATACCAGCAGGTGTTGAAAGAGCAGGATTAATTTGTAAGAGTTGAATGACATCATTTCAAATGGCTTATTAAACACTAATTAGATTTCGAATTGTGTGACTCTCCATATACTTATGTCAGGATGGGAAAGTTTAAACATCTGCTTTCCCTATGATGGAGGTGAATAAGGTTACAGTTTAATTTTCAGAGGTGACAGTTTATCAAATGAAATCAAAATGGAGATATCCAGCATCATGTTTTATAGAATGAAGAGTATATTTAAATCTCCGTTTCTGTTCTCGGTGTTCTTAGCCAATTAAGTGACTGCATTAAAGAGTGTAATTCCTTGATCTGCTGTTTGTGATTCAGAGCATCTATGTAATGAGGTTACTTCAGTTGTATTGTTGAATAAAAGCAAGATCCTCCTGGAATGAGAAAGACTTTGAAAGAGTGGTCAAACTCAGTGCTAAAGGATCCCACGTTTTGTCTTTATAAACTTAGGCAATATGGTGGGTGTTTTATTTATTCAGTGTTAGTAACACATTTTGTTCTAAAAAAGCTATAAATATATAAAATATTTAATATATTTAAAATATATTTAAAATATATAAATACATAAAATATTTTAACAAGGAAAGTCCTCTGATGATATAATATTAAGCTGATGTAATGATCTTGATAACAGAATGTTGTCACTGGATACAATATCTGTTGGAAAGATCTGTTATGCTTCAGCCTATTGGACACAACAGCATATACACTGGAATTCAAGTCAAAGATAATACCAGATATAATAATAAAACATGTTACATTCTAAAGTGACAGACAAGCTGTTGCTACTGTCTTAAGATGTAAAACAAAATGAAATAAAGGAGCAGAATAATACTGAAGGTCAACTGATTAACATCACTCCCACACAAAACTTGGTTCATCTTTACCCTTTAAATCTACAGGGAAAATTTGCCGAGTAAAATGTCCCTAAAATCATAACAGTGACTGGTTGGCAGAGCACCTGTCTCTCCACCTTCCTTCTCACCCTCCACATCACATCTGATGCCCCAGTGAGCTGCTGAGCCCTGGTGGGACCAGAGGCAAAAGCAAATGCGTCTTGCTTCTCAAAACATCTGCCCGAGTCTTGAGCCAAACGGGAAACTTAATTGAATCTCTAGAAATAAAGAAGTAGCATAATATTTGAATCCTTGCCTTCCCCGATTGATTGTCATGCCTTCATCAGCCCTCATAAAGCCATGTGGTAGAGAACAGGGAACAGTGTCTGATAGGAGGGCACTGTTCCCTTTGCTCAGTGACACCGGCTCATAAGACAAATAACAGCCTGTCTTTACAATATTTTTGTATTCTGTTTATCATGGGTGTTAGACAAGAATTTCATCTTTATGGGTTTTTTTGAGACATAGAGGGTGCCAGTGAGCAAGGGGCAGAGAGAAGGAGAGAGAGTCCAGTGAAGGCAGAGAGGGAGAGAGAGCAAGAGAGAGAGAGAGGGAAGCAGGGCTCACTGGGAGTGAGGATTGAGCTCACCCGAAGAGGGGCTGGAGTTCACAAACCATGAGATTATGACCTGGGAAGAAGTCCAGTATTTAACCGACTGAGCCAACCAGGCGCTCCTTGTCTTTATGTTTTAAAATGTCCCATAACAATATTTAGCTGGACTACTGAGGTTATTTGTTGTTGTTGTTGTTGTTTTAAGTCCCTTTAATTGTTCCAAAGCAAGTAAGTATCTCAATCCTGTCAGTCTTATCAGCTCTGGTCTTTTAATTTCATAAGTAGTCCATGTTTGATCTCACCGATGGTGGGCTTTTTTTCCCCCCCTTTGCATTCGGTTTTCACACTCATTCTCAGATTTTCCCATAATAGACAGGTCAGGTGTCCACAAATATATGACATCTGAAATTACGTTGTTCATTTATTGGTTTGCCTGTTGGTTTTTATTTCCCACTCCTCCCCATCCTTATGTTCACTGGAAAAGCAAGTCCCATCAAAGTAGGAAACTTACCTTTTCCACTGGTTTTCTCTCAGCTTTCCTGGCACGCAATGGGCAGCCAATGACTATGGGTTGAATGAGTGATTATATAGTTGTGGTTTTTGTTTTGTTTTGTTTTGTTTTGTTTTGTTTTGTTTTGTCTGTGTGTGTGTGTGTGTGTGTGTGTGTGTGTGTTTTCTTTTGGCATGGGACTTGTTGTTTTCTGGAAAAAAAAAAAGAGTTAAATTTAGTTTTCATTTCCCTGGGATTTTATCAATTACTGTGCCTTAGTAGAGCTTCTTCTGTTTTGGAGTAATTATAGTTGAGGCCAGAGAGGTTGGTGGAGTCTTCTGTGAAATGTGTTATCTGCCATGGTAGTTTATCATATAAGTAGAGAAAGTAGTTAAGATTTGAAAGGTCTGATATCTTTGTATGAAAGTTAATTTACCTGCGGTGTACAAGACATATGGAAAAGGTATTATCTGATGGTAAGGACAATAAGGCAGTGAGTTAGCAAGGTTTTCTGGCTGCATATTAAGGAATATGAACAACAAGAACAGATCTAGCCCAAAAGCAGCTTAAAAAGATTAGGTGGCAGAAATCTCATCCTTTCAATTATAGTAGATCTAAAATTGGCTTACCATAGACCATGTACTTATTCTTACTTGAAATATTGTGTCATTTTTTACCAGACTCCTTGAATTGATTGGTTGATGAGTCATTTGTTCACTCATTTCAAAATATGTGTTTAGCAACGTATATGCATTGCTTTGTCCTAGATAGTAGGGACATAGAACAAATGGTATTTTAAGATAACCAAAGATAAACAAACTTTGAATAATGAGCAAGAAAGTAGTTCTAAAAATAGTTGAAATGTAAATAGAGCTCAGCTTAGAACTGTGCCAATATGAGTACAGATTGAAAGTTTTTAGAAGATGAAAGGTAAATATCACTCATCGTGTCGTATTTTTAAGAGAATAAGTGGGTTGTAAGTGTGCAGATCAGCTATATTTCTATCTCCAATAAAATTATAATATAGGATGATAGAATATTACTGTAACTGTTTTGTCTATTGCCCAGGAAAAAAAAATGTTATTAACTGCTTGATCTATCCAATTGACTTCACAAAAATCAATTGTTAAGACGGATGAAAGCTCTGAATGAGGGAAAAATGGTCCTGTAAGCAGCAGTGACCTAAGTCTTAGTCGACCGAAGCAAAATGAAAATGTAAAATGGACAGTTTCTACAGATCAAACAGAAAAAATGAAAATATTTTAATCATGAGCTATGTGCGGCCAACATGTCATACGTTTGGCCTGCATTTTCCAATTCAGTATTTTTATGTGAAAAGAGACCATATTCTTTATAAGAGCACTAACCTAGCATTTTGAAATTTCTATTTAAATCAGTGTTTGGTAAATCAATATTATCTGCTGACACTTTGACTCTGAACAGCCCGAAGCTCACAGCGGCATAGCCCACATCATCACTAAGACAAGTGCCGTGGCTCTGATTCTGAATGTTTTCCTTCTGTCACGTCCTTAAATATTCCAGACAACGAACAGTAGTGACCTTTTCAACATAAATGGACATTCTTGGTTAAGTTGAAGTTTTCTTTCCGTTACATTACTTTGATGGCACAGCATTTAATAATACTAGTTCAATATAGCAACTCAAATTCTTTACAGGGTTAAATGTCTATATTCAGGTTACTGAGAGCATCAGTTATTCAAAATGCTAGTAGAATTGGATGCAAATGAAGTGATTCGGCATGAATCTACTGAATAGCCTCTTCCATGGTATTTTGCTGGCTGCAGGTGTTTTATTATCCTATTTTTTAAAGTTTATTTATTTATTTTGAAAGAGAGAGAGAGACTGAGCACGAGGAGGGAAGGGGAAGAGATAGAGGGAGAAAGAGAAAATCCCAAGCAGGCCCTGCGCTGTCCCCACAGCACCCACGCGGGGCTCGAATCATGACCTGAGCCCAGATGAGCCACCAGGCGCCCTTCACACTATTTGTTTTAATTTTGCAGTAGTTGATAGAAGTTTATCCAAGAAAATTTTACTATTTCAATCGCTACCCAAATTCTTTGGTGGGAAACCAGTCCTTAGGAGAACAGTCTTCTGTGTAAAAAAGTCCTATTTAGCTATGCATTGTATTAACCTGTCTGTACAGAAAAATCTGTCAGTGATAAAAAAGGGATAGAACATTAAGCGTATTATCACTATCACAAAGTAAGCCTTGTTTGTACGTTGAGGTATCTAACCCATGTCTGTAATTAATCAAGTAATTTCATGCTAACAAATTATGTAAGCTTATACATCTTTTTAAAATTCACCTACAACACTGCATGATTTCATTTCACAATATTTCTGGGACTGGGCTAAATAATTGTAATATTTATCTTTAAAATAAAGTGCCTCAGCTTGAGTTGCACTTTCTAATATTGTAACTGGTAGCCTCTATGGCTATTAAGTAGTTAAAATATGGTGAATCTGAATATTCAGACACACACACACACACACACACACACACACACACACACCTAAAATGTGACTACAAAGTACCAAGTTTAAAATTGCATATGCAGCTCAGATTATATATATCTGGGACAGCACTGGGTTAAATTGACCCCAGATAATAGAAATGGACTTGAACCTTCATATATTAAAACAGATGTTAAAGTAACAACATGAAATTATGTGGAAATAGCGGAATAGTTAGGTCAGTTTAATAGAACAGGAACCCAGGAGCAAACTCTCTCTAGCATATGTATGAGAAAATTCTATTTTAATGTAACAGGGTAGTATCATCAATTTTACCATACTTGAGTAGCAATAAAAAATGCTGAGGAAATTTATTAACCATTTAGTAAAACACTAATTCCATCTTTTTTTTAATCTTTGCTTTATACCTGCAAGAATCATAATATAAGTAGTAGAAAGTAATATATTGATACATTAAGGCACACAAAAATTACCAACTGTTTTAATCTCCTTGGCCTACCATAGCAAGATACGATAGTCTGCATGGCTGAAAAACAGAAATTTATTTTCTCATTGTTTTAGAGACTGGAAAGTCCAAGCTGAAGATACTATGGGACTTCAGTGTCTGGTGAGAGTTCTCTTCCTGGATTGCAGACATCACCTTCTCGCTGTGTCCTCACATGATGGAGACAGAGGAGAAGAGAGAGCAACTTCTTCGGTGCTCTTCTCATAAGCACACTAATCCCCTAATAACAGAGCTGCCTCCCCTCCCCCTTATAACCTCACTTAACCTTAATTACCTTCTTATAGGCCCCATCTCCAAATACAGTTATATTAGGGATTAGAACTTTATATGAATTGGGGGCGGGGGGCACAATTCAGTCCATAGCACCAACGTTATGAAAAAGTGGTATAATAAATAATAAGACAAATGAGGAATCATAGACAAAATAATTCCTAGCAATAATGTAGAAAAACAAATCAAAGAAAAACTGCCATTATATATGAGCTAATTAGTAAGGAAAAGGTAAAGAGGGAAATAAAAATGTTCATGAACTGCTTTTGGAGTTCACAATTCTATAATTAATCTGCGAGGAAATTTGCAATACATAAGAAATCTAGGTAATATATATAATATATTTATATTATTTTTATATATATTTTATATTACATATAATATATATTATATTATATATTATCTTATATTATATATAATACAAAATATATAAATATATAACATATATTATATATTATATACTATAATTATATATATTATATATTATATATATAAATAAATATATATATATATATATATAAATATAATATATAATATATAAAAAATGTATTATAGGGGTGCCTGGGTGGCTTAGTTGGTTGAGTGTCCAACTTCAGCTCAGGTCATGATTTCACAGTCTGTGAGTCCGAACCCCTCATCGGGCTCTGTGCTGACTTCTCAGAGCCTGGAACATGTTTCAGATTCTGTGTCTCCCTTTCTCTCTGACCCTCCCCCATTCATGCTCTGTCTCTCTTGGTCTCAAAAATAAATAAATGCTAAAAAAAATTGTAATATATTATAAAATTATATGTATTAATTAATGTATAATTAAATTCAACTTAATTATAATTTAATTTAATGAATTTAATAAATAATTTAATTAATTAATTAAAAATAAACAAATAAAATTTAATAAATAATTAAGTCAGAATATATGTAATTACATCACTATCAGTGATCATAAAATAATGGCACTAACTTAAATCTAATTGTTTAACATAAAATAGTGAGCAGTCATAATAAAGATCTTCTCCTTGAGCAAAGTCAAGTCAGTCTCCTCTGAGCCCTCTTGTCGGTTAGGCCTCAGCCGTGGCCTGTAGACACTGGAGTGCTAACAGTTTCCAACAGTTCAAGGGCACCTGTCTACAGTGACCCTGGCTCCCCTCAAAGTGCCTGCCGGAGAAAACTCAAGGCTTCCAGAAGTGGTCACTGTTTATCCAAGTGAGCAGACATGTGCCCTGTGGGAGGGTAGGAGCCTAACTTCAAGAGGGTCAGTCAGCAAACCCACCTGGGTGTCACATGGGCCAACCAGCGCTCCCCCACTTTCTGTAATGTCTCTGCTTCCCTGACTCTGCCCAAATCCACACCATTTCTCCTCTGTCACTCTCCCTTTAAACCACAAATCAGGATGGGGCTCAGCTCTTTCCCCTACGAATAATTACTTAATAAAATCTGTTTGTACTGGTTGAACTACTGTCTGCTGCTGTCTTTGACGGGCGTATGATAAAATATGATACAACCATGGAAAGTCATGCTTGTGAAAAAATAGATAGATATATTTAAGTTTATTTATTTTGAGACAAGAGAGTGTGAGCAGGGGAGGGACAGAGAGAGAGAGAGACGGAGAGAGAGTCCCAAGCAGACTCCATACTGTCAGTGCAGAGCCGGAATCAAGGCTTGATCTCACAAACCAAGAGATCATGACCTGAGCCGAAATCAAGACTCGGATGCTCAATCAACTGAGCCACCCAGGCTCTCTTCAAGTTTTTATTTTCATTTGCCCCATATTTTCTTTGTAGTTATATGGCTTTGTTTTTACATATGTACTTTTTTACACAGAGTTAGGGTAGATATTTTTGTTTGACCAAATATGGGAATCATATTGTTTTTTTTTTTTCTTTGTAATCAGGGAAGTTAATCTCTAAAGTTTAACAAATCTCTACTTAAGCTGATATATTTTGTGGTTCAGTTCCAGACTACTGCAATAAAGTGAATATTGCAATAAAGTGAGTCAAATAATTTCTCTGTTTCTCAGTGCATATAAAAGTTATGTTTTACACTGTTTTGTAGTCTATTAAGGGTGGGAGCATAATGTCTACAAATATCAATGCACATACCTTAATTAAAACATACTTTATTGCTAAAAATGCTAACCATCATCTGAGCTTTCGGTGAATCATAGTCACTGATCACAGATCAGCATAGCAAATATAATAAAACTGAAAAAGGTTGAAATATTGTTAGAATTACCAAAATGTGACACAGAGACTCAAAGTGAGCAAATGCTATTGGTAAAACGGTGTGGACAGACTTGCTCGACACAAGGTTACCACAAAACTTTAATGTGTAAAAAGAGAAACGCAACATCTGTGAGATGCAATAAAACAAAGTGGAATAAAATGAGGTATGCCTGTATTATATATATGGTTCAATGTGTGTTTTTTTTAATTTTTTTTAATGTTTATTTACTTTTGAGAGAGGGCGAAACAGAGTGCAAGATGGGGAGGGGCAGAGAGAGAGAGAGGGAGACACAGAATCCGAAGCAGTCTCCAGGCTTTGAGCCATCAGCACAGAGCTGATGCAGGGCTTGAACTCACGAACTGTGAGATCATGACCTGAGCCGAAGTCGGATGTCCAACTGACGGAGTCACCCAGGTGCCCGAATGTTTTGTTTTTATATTTTTTGTTTTGTTCATTATTAAAATATTTTTCCAAGTATATATTTTTAATTTCTAGTAATTTTAAATGTGTGCATTATCTTTTGTACTTTTGACATATATATATATATAATGTATTTAAATTTATAGTTTTAATAATTATTTCATTTGCATTCAATTTCAGGTATGTTTACATTTGTCAGTTGCCATTTTTTATTTTTAACTATTTATACTATGCCAATAGCTTTACAACATATTTATAATTCTCAAGTGGTTTTGATTTGCCTCATTATGAAAGTTTTCTTTATATATATGTGACCAAATTCCACTTGTTTTCTGCTATCAACAACTTCATATGGTTTTGAATTCTTGGTAACTGAATCCTCTTTAAAACTCTCTACGATTTGTTTTGCTTTCTTATGTTCGGTTGCGTCATAGTTGAAATTTTAAAAAAAGGAATTTCTTTTGCTTTTTTGGAATTTACTTCTATTTCTTCATGTACATTGTTTAAAGTTCTGCTTGCACCTGTGGAAGTCCATAGTACATCGTCTTTATTTACATTATTCAAGTGTGGCACTGACCTCTGAACAGGCTTTGAGACACGATGTGACACCATGTATTTCTTGCTTAATAAAGCATAAAAAAAAAAAAAACAGAACTTGAAAAGCAAATTCACATTTAGAATTAAAACAAATTAGCAAATGTATTCCAAATACAAATAAGCATAAGATGAATTTTTCATTCAGTAATGTAAATTTAAAGCAAACATGCCATATGGACAAAAAAAAAAAAAACCCAAACTATAAGTAGAAAGAATAACTGTCTTTCAAAATAAGTATGGATATGAGACGTGTGATGAATGAAAAGTAGTACATAATGGGAGACTCTCTAACCCATTTCAAGCAATAGGTACGGGGCAATCCATGTTTTGTAGTTGAAACAACATGCAGGGGGAGCAGACGGTGTGTGGGACACAACTGATTGACTACGCTCCGGAGTAATTCGGTGAGAATACTTTAGTGTAATATCATACAAAGCAATGCAATAAATCGCAATCGTTTATTTGTCGGAAGCTTCCTGAATGCAACAAAGATTAGAGGAATGCTGAGTGGTTAGTACTGGGGGTCTAGAACAGCATGTCCCTTTTGATGCCAGGAAGGTAATAATGAGAGCAGTGCCATGGATCCTCAGGGGGAGAATGGGCCATAACACTGAGAAAGAGTTCTCGTTGAAAGCCATAATAGTGGCAACGATATATAGTTATACCCAGCACGGCCAGGGGGAGAGTGTGATGAAAGAGTTTTGATAAGAAAGAAATAATCAACCATACTGGTGGTAGGAGAAAATGTAGAAGGAAACAAAACAAAACAAATAAAAGAGTCTGTGCATTCCTTTTTTGGACTATAACTTCTTGGAGGGCAAGGACTATACCTTATATTTTTGGTATCTCTTCATCATCCTATGCTTTGTTTATCACATAGGGACACTCAATAAATACTTAACGAGTGGATGAATGAATGACATCAAGTAAACCATATGTCATTTTTATAAAGACAAAAGTAATTATTAGACTAGTTTCTAGTGATGTTATTTTAAAATACAGATTTCTTTTAGGATTTTATTAGAAGTTGAGGATGTCAGTCTGTATTATGACAAAACCTATTAACATATCATTGTAACTGATTTTTCTAAAATAAAGTCACTCTTCCTTGGTTTCATTTCATAATTTATCTACTTCCTTCCATTCCTTACTTTTAAATGACGCATAATGCATATTTCTAGCAAATGCCTTTAGAGTCTCAGGTACCTAAATTCTTTTAAATATATCTATTGCCCTGGAGAGTTGGGGCATATACGTATCTAATTAAATTCAGATCCTATTTCAAATGAAAAAGAGTTTGACTTACAAGGTGTGAAAGTATCTAATGATGTCTTTCAGTTCTTAAATGTGAATATTCTACAGTATTTTAATTGTCTTCACAAGATGAGATTTTTAAGTTTTATTTCCATGGAAAAGTTCAAAATAATCACTTTATAATTGCTAAAAGTGAGATTCCTGGTGAAAATTTCCCTGTCCCCTTAATTTTCAGATAATACTTTGATGCTCTAATTTCTGCAAAAGTAGGCAATACTGCTAATACTAAATCCCAAAATAAATGATAGAGAAGTTGAAGTAATTAGTTTCAAATGTCTTCAGTAAATAATAATTTCTAAAATGTTAAGAGTTGACCTTTTAGAGGTAGAAGGTGTTCAATAAAAGAAAGTTATCTAAAATACACTACTATTGAAATAGTTGTTTCTCTTTTGAAGTATGATCGATACAGGGGAAAAAAAAACAAAAACAGCAACAGCTATGAATCCAGTCTCCGTTTGTATATAACTGATTTATTGTAATCAAAAACCAAATGTAAAGTGCAAAATATTTTTAAAATTATGCCTACCCGCAATACAGAAGAGATTGTATGTGAACCAATGTGGTTCAGTAAAGTTTGTGAAATGAGTTCATAAAAGCTTATACAAGTGTTCCAGTAAGATATATTGTTGTTCTCTTTTGCTTTTGTTTTTCTTTTTATGTAACTATCTAACTTATCAAACCAGGATAATCTGTAACACTCAATTAGCAAAACTTGCTGGGTATTTTTAATTTGTCTCTCCATATGCTGGTAATTTTGAGATTTATAGTAATTTGCATCATGGATTACACTCAGGAAGTGTTCATTAAATGTTACTTTTCCACTTTTTTTTTTCTAAATATAAATTTCAAAGGACAATACCAAAGTTCGGTGTGGGAATCGAAAAGGCACAATTCATTGAATATAGTTTGTGGCATTAAACCTCAGTATCCTGCCATAGTCATTTGTTTGTTGCCTCACCTAATTGCTATGTCCTTTGCTTCATTAAATGATGGACAGAGAGTCCGGCTTGCTGTATGACTCTTGGGTCCTTCTTACTCCGATACCTACTTTGACTCAGGGCAACAGGGCCATATGCTTAAAATCACACACCATATGTATACAGCATGCCTGATCGTTCTCAACATGGTCAATTAGAATAAGAAATTTTTAAGTAAAAATGACTTAATGAAGGTATATTTCACAAATTTTCAGACAGATAAGTGAATGGCACAGTTACCTAGTGTTCTGAATAAATCCTACTATTATTCCATTACAGGAGAACTCCTCAAAGATACAGCCTTTCAGATTCAGATTCAATCCCTGCTGAAATTCTGCTCTGACATTTTCAGAAATAAAGGATCCTGAATAAATAGTCTTGAATATCAAAACCTCTTTCCTGAAAGAGTATCAGATTCCTTCATCACTATGCTATTCTCATGGGATATATATTTACCTCTGTCTAGCTTTTGGTAATTCTTTGATTACAATGCCATATCGTGAGCTATTTTTCACAGGTGATACAGTGCGGTAGAAATAATACACTACTGAGCATTCTAACTCCTTGTACTTCACATTCAGCTCTATTGAGATCTATGTGACATCAGTAAAGCTACCTCACTCTCCACCCTAGATTGTCCCTTATAATTCTATTTTCCATCACTCGGGGGAGGACTCTATTTATTTACTAGGTTCCTGATCATGATTTCTACCTTCAATTTTTCTAAAAACTCAAACTCTTTAATACCCATGTGTTATTCCCAAGACTGGATACTAGAACTTAGATTACCGTCAGCTCATCTATAATTGATCTATGTGAATAGTTTATCAAATGGCAATTGAGTATGAATTGGTAAACAGAAATTAGTTCTGAGTTGACACCATTTGGTTTCATATGAAGCTCACATTTACTGGTGACCACAGGCAACGTTCTCAGTTTCCCCATGGCTCACTTTCCTCCTTTATAAAATCCAAACCATCACTGCACCTAATCACAAAGATGTGGTAAGGAATACCTTACCACCATATCCATCACAATTACTGTTAAAATTATCAATATTATGCAGGTATTAGTCAAATCGACACAGGACATATTTAACTCTGTATTTCATTTATACACTGACAAGGTAAGTGTTTGTAAGCTGATTGAGATTTAAGAACAGTATACACATATAAGCACACAACGATATACAATATATACCAAAGAAGGACGAGGCAGTTTTCATATTCCAACTACTAAAATGAATCGATAGGAGAAGATATATCAATTAATTTATAGACTTAGAAGTTAAGAGTGTCTAGCATGGTATGATGTCGCATTTTCCTGGTGACTCTAGCCAATTAAGAGAGGTAGGATAAAGGGAGTAGTGGCATAATTATTAAACAGAATGTTTAATAATGTTCAGACATCATGTTCCCACCTTTAATAGACTACAACACATGTAGTAAAACATAACTTTCCTATGCATCGGGACACCAAAAAATTTGCTTGACTTACTTTATTACCATATTCGCTTTCTTGCAGTGATCTGCAACTGAACAACAAAATATATCAGTGTCACTAGAGATTTGTTAAATTTTAAAGATTAAATTCTCCTGTTACAAAGGAAAAACAAAAACAAAAACAAAAACCATGATTCTCATATATGGTCAAACAAAAATATCGACCCAGATTTTGTATAAAAAGTGCATATCGAAAAATGAAGCCAGGGGCACCTGGGTGGCTCAACCCATTAAGCATCTGACTCTTGATTTCGGTTCAAGTCATGATCTCACGGTTCATGAGTCCAAGCCCTGCATCAGGCTCTGCGCTGACAGCACAGAGCCTGCTTGGGATTCTGTCTCCCTTTCTCTTTGCCCCTCCCCTGCTTGCTCTCTGTCTTGCAAAATAAATAAAAATAAGCTAACTAACTAAATTAATTAATAAAATGAAACCAAATAGCTAAAAATAAAATACTAGGGAAATAAAAATGAAAACATCAGGGGCCCCTGGGTGGCTCATTCATTTATTTGGGTATCAGACTCTTGATTTTGACTCAGGTCATGATCTCATAGTTCATGGGATGGAACCCTGGGTTGGGCTCTGTGCTCATAGAGCAGAGCCTGCCTGGGATTCTCCCTCTTCCTTTCTCCCTGCCCCTCCCACGCTCACGCTCTCTCTTTCTCTTTCAAAATAAATAAGTAAACTTAGGGGCACCTGGGTTAAGGGACCGACTTCAACTTAGGTCATGATCTCATTGTCTGTGGATTTGAGCCCCGCCTCGGGCTCTGCACTGACAGCTGCGGGCCTGGCACCTGCTTGGGATTCTGTGCCTTCCTCTCTCTCTGCTCCTTCCCTGCTCATGTTCTTTCTCTCAAAAATATATAAAGATTTTAAAAAATAAATAAACTTTAAAATAATAAAAAAAAAGAATCTTAATTTTCTCTTAAATGAAAAAATGTTGTAACTAAAAAAAGACATAGCAACCAAAATATGGTGAAATAAATATATTATAAAAATAATTCTGAAAATTGGACAACATACATAAAAAATAAGAGTCTTTTAAAACCATGCTTACCTAGCTGAGAAAATGGAATTCAAACACCATCAGTTATTTTGTAAAAGTAAAACTTTGTAAACTAAAGTAATTGGCAAATTATTCCATAAAAGATTAAATTCATTACACATGATTGAAACTAAGTATGTATACAACTGTGAAATCATTATAACATTCAGGAAAATGAACGTATCTCTTACCTCTAAAAGTTTCCTTATAATCCTCAAGTAATCATTGAAGGGTCACATTAATAATTTGGAATTGCTTTGTGATCACTTGGGTCTACCCTTTCATTCTTTTTCCTCCTCTCAGGCAACCCTTAATCTTCTGTCATTGTAGAATAAATTGCACTTTCCAGAATTCCTACTCAGCATACTTATTTTGAGATTCCTCCATATTATAGCATGCATTCATGAGCCAGGCTTTTTTACTGCTGAATAGTCATCCATTCTGTGAATATTGTGCATTTGTTCACTCAATCACCTGTGATGGATGTCTGGGTTGGTTTCAGTCTTTATTTATTAATAAAGCTGTCATGAGCCATCTTGTACAGGTAATTATTTAGACATGCGCTTTCTTTTCTCTTGAGTAAATATCTTGGAGTGGAATGTCTGGAGTATATGTATGTACACATTTAACATTTTTAAATTATTCATTTTGAGAGAGACAGAGAGCGCCAACAGGGAAGGGGCGGAGAGAGAGGAAGAGAGAGAATCCCAGGATATCTCCTCACTGTCAGCACGCCTGATGTGGGGCTCGAACTCACGAGCCAAACCATGAGATCTTGACCTGAGCTGAAATCAACAGTCGGACGCTTAACTGACTGAGCCACCCAGGTGCCCCGCACATTTAATTTTGTAACACCAAACTATTCTTCAAAGTACCATTTTACATTACTCTCACTCCGCATATTCACCAATACTTAGTTTGGTCTTCCTTTGTAATTGTAGCTTTCCAATAGATGTAGAGTGGTAACTCACAATTTTAATTTGCATTTCCATAATGACTAATGATGAGCAACTTTTAAATGGTCTTATTTTCCAAATACATTTACTTTGATCAAGTGTCTATTCAATTTGTCCATTTTTACTAGTCTTATTTTTTCTTATTACTGTGTATTGATAATTTTTGTCTATTCTGCACGGGAGTCCTTTATCAGATACGTGATTTACAATATTTTCTTTCAGTCTGTGTTTTGCCTTTTAAATTTTCTTAGAAATATCCTTTGAAGCAAAAGAGCGTTCAACTTTGAAAAATTCCAACTGGATGTTAACATTTTAATGGATCATACTCTTGGTATCATGTAAGAAATTCTTGAGCTAAATTTGCAGGTGGTTGTTGCTATGCCTTCTTGCAGATGTTTTATAGTTTTAGCTCCTATAGTTAGATTTATGCTGTACTTTGGGCATGATCTCATAGGGAAACATCACACTTACATATCAAAATGTATAGCATATAATGCTATTATTTAATGAGCCTCATATTTCTTTGTGCCAAAAAATTAAGTGTGGTATCGAAATGAATAAAAATATTATGGAAAGGATCATTTAATTAATAATATTAAAAGCCACAGAAATTTATACAAGCAGTTATCTCTCTCTCCCTCTTTTTGAGAGAGAGACAGACAGAGAGAGAGAGAGAGAGAGAGAGAGAGAGAGAGAAATAAACAAAAACCTCAGATAGTAAATATTCTCCCTAGAAGAGACATTGACAGGGGCGCCAGGGTAGCTCAGTCAGTTAAGCGTCATAATCTTGGTTTCCAGCTCAGGTCATGATCTCATGGTTTGTGAGTTTGAGCCCCGCATCGGGCACTGAGCTGACGGTCCCCTCCTCCAGCTGCAGGGCTTTTTCTGAAGCCTCTTGAGTCTAGGTGTGGATGGTCTTCCTCTACATATGAAAACTTTTGTTCTGTCTTTTTTTTTTCATTTTCCAGTCATTTATTCTATGTATATAGTAAATGTGTTTTTTTAATTTTTATTTATTTTTTTATTATGAAATTTATTGTCAAATTGGTTTCCATACAACACCCAGTGCTCATCCCAACAGGTGCCCTCCTCAATACCCATCACCCACCCACCCCGCCCTCCCACCCCACATAAACCCTCAGTTTGTTCTCAGTTTTTAAGAGTCTCTTATGTTTTGGATCCCTCCCTCTCTAACCATTTTGAAAGTGGGTTTTAGGCTACATGGGAGTTTCACCAGTGGCGGAAGTTCCCCCCCAGGCAGTCTCACAAAGGGGATGTTATCAAGATTCTCTCCAATTTTCTCTGCAACCACCTGATGGGGTTCCTAGAGTAAAACTTTGGAAAAAGTTCTAACCCCCATCTCCATGACTACAGCCTACAAAAGCCTCACACAAGCCCATATCCTACCCTTAGCAAGTTCATTTCAAGTTTCTGGTTATATTAGTTTCCTAACACTGTCATAACAACTTAATACAAAGCAAGCAGCTAAAAACAACACAAATGCATTATCTTGTAATTCCCCAGGGTCAGAATGTGGGGAATGGAGAGGCTCAGATGGTTCTCGGCTGGTGTTCTCACAAAGCTGAAATTGAAGTATCAGCCCTTGAGTTCATATCCAAAAGCTCCGGGAGCTAATCAGCTGCCAGGCTCATTCGTGCATTGTTAGAACCTACTTCCTGTGGTCACAGGCCTGAGGTTCTTGTGTCCTTGTAGACTGTTAATGAGACGACACCTTCAGCGCCTAGAAGCCTCTCTCCAGTAATTCCCTATTGGCTTGATGTCTCTGAGCCAGCAGCAGCATATTAGAACACTCTCATGGTTGGACTCTCTCTAACTTCTTTTGCCACATTACTATTACCTTCAGCCAGAAAACAGGTTCTGCTTTTGAGGGCGAATCTACCTAGATAATCCAGGATGGTTTCCCTATTTAAGGATCTATAACTTTGAGTATATCTGAAAATATTTCTCTAATAATAAATATAATATAATATAATATAATATAATATAATATAATATAATATAATATAACATATTCATAGGTCTTAGGGATTATAGCATAGACATCTTTGCAGAATGCATTATTCTGACTACAACACAAGTTAAATCTTTTATCAGTTGACTTGGTGTTCTGACTTACATATGTGTATATATGTGCTGATATACTTTGTGTGTGTGTGTGTGCGTGTGTATGTGCATGTGCATGTGAGTGGGGGGTGTGGGTGTGTGTGGGCTCACGCACGTGTACCTTCCAAACAAGCACATGCTTAGGTGCTCGGGATCTGTTTCTCTTTGTAGATTTCTGTCTCTGTCTAGCTGTGGAGTTGAATTTTTGCTTTGTGACCTCAGTTATCTGAAATGTTCAAGAAAAAATTGCAAATTTTCATTTGTCCAGCCTTTTATGTAAGAGAGGGAGTGATGCCCCTTCAATTCTCTGTATCACAGCTACACCTGCAAGCCCAGCTGATTTCTCATTTCATATTGATGTTTTAAGTGCATTCAGATATCTTAGGAATGTATATTAAAATTTATATCACAGTCACAAACTCATATCACTTATATCTGGTCTATGAATAAAGATGATTTTTTAAATTATAATTATACATGTAGGAATTAATTACATGCATAGACATTTTTATAAATTCCTCTGGCTCTGAGTGACATGATGTGTCGTGTAGGCTTTTCATAATTTTATTATTCCAATAGTTTTGTAACATAATCATCATCCTCCTTGTAATGAATCAAAAATTAATTCTTAATTATTTCTCTCTTAATCAATGAATTAATTTGTATGCTCCTATATAAGCCCTGATACTAAATTGTATAATATTTCATCTTAAAAACTGGATATTAAATATACAGCATACATTGTACACAGTTCTTTAAATTTTTCAAAAGTTGCAAAATGCAGTTGACAGACAAAATGTTTGATCGATCAAAACCAATTTCATTTTTTTTTCCTATGGAAAGAAATTAAGATTGGCTCATTTTTTTCACCTTTGTCTCTAATGTTCATATTAAATCATTCAGGTTGCTCAAAATTTTTATTTGCTTTAGGTGCATTTTTTTGGTAAAGAATATAAGTTAATTCTTATCCTCAAATAAAATACTAAAAGACTAAATTGGTGGTCTGAGAAGCCCAGCTAGTATACTTTAGTGAAGTATGGGCAAAGCTGTGACAAAGAGAATTTCAAGTTTGGGAAATATTATGGTTAATTTCTGACCTCAAATATACTACGTACCTGGAAACCTTCACATAATAAAATTCTGGGTGATGTTTCCAGACCTTGGCAATTAAGGGAAGCCTTCCTCAAAAGGCCACAGCAACTTCATCGTAAGTGTGGGACCTTGATAGAGCAAAGCTTGGGACACAGAAGTGAGTAATGCTGACATAATCAGTTTTTGGTAGTGCCAGTGATAAAGGTGGGAAAAAAAATTATACCTGTCAGGAAAAAATAATTGCTTGTATGAATGTTCAAATCATATTCACAGGGAAGTTAAATGGTTCACATTTCTTGCCTTCATTCC
The DNA here is from genome assembly GCF_018350195.1 of Panthera tigris. Classification (NCBI taxonomy): domain Eukaryota; kingdom Metazoa; phylum Chordata; class Mammalia; order Carnivora; family Felidae; genus Panthera; species Panthera tigris. Next base: position 67,404,289 of record NC_056661.1, read on the forward strand.
TCTCTGGAAGGATAGAATTCAAGTACGACTAACACCCTCACTTGCTTACCCCATCTCTGTGCTAGAGTAGGAACCTAAACGATTAAGTGCCAGTTAGCCAACAAAATTGGCCTGATTGCACTGAGTGGTGGCTCTTTGAGGAGCTTGTTACGGAAGCAATACAGAGTCGCCAGAGAAAGCTGTGGATCACACAGAGAGGGACCAACGTGGGTTGCTAACACATGATCAGAATCCCACCTGCCCCATGATTCATTCACAACATTCTGTTAATAGATAAGATCCCAGTACTTGGGCCCCACCTTAAGCTAAATGTATCCTCAGCCTGGTGGGTTGGGGAGGGGGCAGAAAACACAATTAAGTTTACTCGTAAAAAGTAAAGGAGTAAAATATTTCTTTTTATGTGTTGGTTGAAGGCAGTGAATTGTTTGTCTCAAGAGCAAATTACATTTGTAAGATGAGTAGGAAAAATGGAGAGAAGGTTGAAAAAGTTAAGTTACTTTTACCTTTGGAAAGTTAGCCATGAACTCTGCATTGCAGTGTCTATCACGTTATGCTCGATAACAATATGCTTTGATTAATTAGTGTTCATTGAGTGCATGAAACCTGGACATAGGTGAACTATTGCACTCATTTGATCTCTGTTACTTTAGAACAATCTATTTGGATCCCCTTGGATTATTGTCATCTTTTCTAATTGGGACCATTTAATGATTAGCAGAAATTATTTCCTTTATAAAGCATAGAAAAGAAAAAAAAATGGCTAAATCACCAAATGTGTATAACAAGATATTCAGCTGAAACTGAGAACTGAGATTTTTTAATCTCATGAGAATGGTAAAAACTAGGAAATATTTGACTGGGTTTCTGTAAATTTTTCCTTTCTGGATGAGACTGAAGATTTGAGTTCCATGTAAACATCGTTCCTTTGCTCTGGGAAACCCATGAACATTTGCCATGAAGTTATTCAAATGCAAAGCCAAGACCCATTTTGGCATGAGAACATTTGAAAAGCTCAGTGGGACCTCTTCTGAGGCTCAACGCAACTGAATTGTTTCACGTGGTCAGGTAGAGGTTATCTGTTTTTGAAAGTACCAAACTCTTTGAAATAACTCTTTTCTAAACATAAATTTAGGCTGGACTCTGATCACAGACCGCTGTTGACCTTGGCAGAGAGGGTATTTATATTTAAGCTGTTGTTTCTGACTGTGAGAAAGCCCACTGACCCAATCAAAGGAGGAACATGGAGAGTCGGAGCACAGTGAAACAAGGCTTTAATCAACATTCTTGCAAGAATGGGTTTCTACCAGAAAGGCAGTTACAGCAGACAATTTATTTCCTAGTGTGCAAGTCCCTCCCCTGGTTCCTCATTGGCTGAGCACTACAGAGGTTGTACATTTATCCGTACATTTCCTATGCCCATGTAAGGCAGAAAGTAGTCTGATTGGAACAAATGTACCTTCCCTGAGGTGATGCAGAGACTTTCAGTCCCTCCTGCCTTTGTTCTCTGGCACATGCTCCTTGCAAAGCCCGTGAAAATAAGCCCATGAAACGTACAGGGGAAAAACCAGGAAGCGAAGCGTTTAAAGGTCTGGGACTCCATTGTGGACAGGGTGGGGGGTTGTATATCTTTCCAACAGGTTGTAAACCTACAGTTAACTAAACAGTACAGCTTTTATCTGGTATTTCTGCAAATGAATCATCTCCCTTACTTCTCACACTGACCAGGAGTGAAGTCAAGACATGAGAGAAAGGAGCGTTGTGCACAGATTTTCACTCCTTCCTGGCAAAGTATGTTAATCTTTTTGGAATGGAGGAGCTGGATGGAAAAGGGTAGTAATCAGAAGGTTATCGATTCTCTGTTCACACAGATTTGAAGTGGAAAAAAGAAGGCACAAGAAAGATAGCGTATGGATTACTGCATTGTAACTCAATTCAGACCTTGCTTCGTGATGTGCAATACTTGTGAAATGTTTGCAAGCCCTGCCACACGTCGTAGGCTGCCTGAATAAAGAAGACATACATAAATAACCCTAAACTTCTTCTGAATGATGGGGAAGCTATGCATGTGTCCGTCCTTTCAGGCTGCTATAACAAAATGTAACAGACTTATAAACAACAGAGTGTCGTCAATGACTCATGGGACAACTGGGATTCTGATCATGTGTCAACAACCCACCTTGGTTCCTCTTTTTGTCTTACGTAGTTGGCTTATAGACCACAGAAATTTATTTCTCACAGTACTGGAGGCTGAGAGTCTCAGATCAGGGCGATAGGATGCTGAGGTTCTGGGGAAAGCCGTCTTCCAGATGCAGACTGCCGTCTTCTCCCTGAGTCCTCACCTGGTGGAAAGGGCAATGATGCTCCTGAGGCCTCTTCTTATAAGAGTGTTAACCTCACCCATGAACGCTCAGCACTCATGACCTAATCCCCTCACAGAGGCCACACCCCCTAATCTCATCACTTTGGGGTTAGGAGTTCAACGTATGAATTTTGGGAAACACATTTGCACCATAGCAACATGGTAGCCCATGAGAGCCAAAGTCGCAGATTCTATATTTGACAGAATAAGGTATGAAAACCTTCCCCCCATGGTCTAAGTTATCTGCCTGTACTCTCTTGGCACCTTTAATGACTAGGACATTCTCTGTGGGACACTTGGCGCTTTCTGAGCAGATCTGCAACCGAACACACAGACACTGATTGCATATTGATGTTTTACTTCTGGTGTAGCCGAAGCTGAATAACTCACTTCTGAGGGATGTATTGACACTGGGGTAATGGACTTTGTTGTGATCATCTGCCTCTGTCCATGTGGCGAAGATAATGGGATTATATTTATGGAGGATGGACATTGTCACCTGGAAGGAATATACATTCTTCACCGTAATTGACAGAGAAGACTGGTAATTAGAAATCAAATGAGGACTCTGAAAACAGCCATTTTATTTTATTAAAGAGTATGTTTCCTTATAGACAAAAAAAAAAAAAAAAAAAAAAAAAAAAAAAAAAAAAAGAAAAAAAAAGGAGAAAAATGCTTTGAGATACCCTGTTTGTGGGAAACAGCAAACCTCTACCCATGATCTAAGCTGGACACCAGCTAAGGAAAGGCTCTAGTTCCACACAAGGATCAACTATAAGTTATATTTGTTGTAAAATGTCTTCCTATCTTTCCTAAAAGTTTAATCTCTTGGCAAAATATTGTAGTCTTTCTTAGGATGTGTAGAGGAGAATGAAAGGTAATTTTTGGAGAAAATCTGACATGAATCTCTGAATTGCTGTACCTCCTGTGAAGAGGGGTTAACTTCCTTGCTTCCGACATTCATTTCAATGATGTATACGCAGCAAACAGCCTCGTTTTGATGGAGCCTTCCTCTCAGGCTGAAGGCGTTTTTTTGTTTTGTTTTGTTTTTTGTTTTTGTTTTTTTTCCTGGCCAGGATAAGAAAGATAATACCCCCATCTGAAATCAATTTTGGGCAGATTTGTGAGCAGCAACCTTATAAGGTTGGGGGTTTTCTAAATTCTGGTTGTTTAAGCCTCTGTGTAGACAATCTTTGCCCGAGCCACTCTGCATCTCCCCAAAGAGACATGTTGGCAAAGAAATCAATGTGAAGGTGATGCCAGACTCTCTGCTGTCCCGTGAGTAATAAAGTCCTTTGTCTCTCACTTGGGATTCTCAGGTCTTCTGCCTGCACCTATGAAACCATCGTAGGCTAACTTATTAGCTTTCCAGTAGAGGAAAATCTTGGAGCTGCCACAGTTCTTGATGATAGTGGTCTTGACAAAACTTTGGACACTGAGCAAATGGAGAGAGTTCTCCTTCGCATGCAAAGAACACATCATGACAGTAGCAACTCAAGGGAGACTTTGACACCTGGAGAGGATTGTGCAAGATCATATATTTGAGAAGAGCAATTCCTATCCCCAAAGCATATATATTATCCAAAATAAAAGTCCTAATCATAAAATATATAAAGTATAATAAAGTCCAACAAAATTCTGGCTCCTTTCATGGTGATAACTTTGATGATTTCCAGACAAATGAATTAGTAATATTTACAAATACATATTTGTCAACATTTCGGTGGCAATGCTTTGGGGTTTTATTCAGCAACTATTTTGATAGGAAGGTGTGTGGGCTATATTAGCTGTTAAATAGTTGGAACATCATCACTGATTGTCATTATAATTGCTGTAAATCTGTGAGTGGCTTAATTGCCACAATGTTTTATTCACATTCTCATTTCTTTCTTCCTTAGTTTCAGGGGGAAAAAATGAATAAAACATCCTATTAAAATATTTTCCTGGCACCAGGTACCTAATGTTACCCTTTTGTTGATGACCTTCTAATTTAACTTGATTTGTATCAAATGTCTCCTATTTCTCTCATATTGTTATTCCCATTTTGCATTAATTTGCTCTGTAAGCTTGAAATTTCCCATCTGAACTTTTTCTTTCACCTACAAATCTACTTCTTTTTTGTGATTCATTCTATTGTGTCCAATTCAATCTGAGACATATATATATATATATATATATACACACACATACAGATATATATAATATATATATACACATACATATATATATACACATATATATATACACATACAGATATACACATATATATATGTGTGTGTGTGTGTGTGTATACATGTGTGTATATATACATCCTTGTCCTGGTGCATCCCACTATAAAATTGCCTTAATTAGAAGTCTCATAATTCCTTTTTTTTTATTTTTTTTTATTTTTTTTTTTAACTTTTATTTATTTTTGAGACAGAGAGAGACAGAGCATGAACGGGGGAGGGGCAGAGAGAGAGGGAGACACAGAACTGGAAGCAGGGTCCAGGCTCTGAGCCATCAGCCCAGAGCCCGACGCGGGGCTCGAACTCACGGTCCGTGAGATCGTGACCTGAGCTGAAGTCGGACGCTCAACCGACTGAGCCACCCAGGCGCCCCACATAATTCCTTTTTTAAACTACTACAATAGCCCGATGGCTAATGGCAGGCCCAATCACTAACCATACACTTGCCTCTCAGCATTTTCCATATTGCAGTTTCTATCATTTCTTATGATACTCAACAAAATTCAAAGTTGACCTTGTGTAGCCTGGCATTGACTGAATAACTTTCAGTGTGCTTCAGCTGCCTATCTACCCAACTCCTTGATACACGCATACCTTGAAAGCATGACACGTGGACTTTTCTGCCTGGAGAGCACTTTCCTCCACCACTAACTTGGCTAACTTGTGCATCTTCCAATACTTCATTCAAACCTAGCTTCGTCCTGTCGGTGTTTTCAAGTCTATCCCTTCACCTGGGCATGGAGGGGGTGAGGAGAGGAGTTCCTGTTCCTGGTCCTCTGTCCATTATGGTATAGGTCACAGTTTACAGGCTCTTTGGATTGAGGTTGGCTCTTTTCGGGGGAGGGGTGTGAGGCGAATGAGAGAATGAGAGCCTTAACAGTGCTTCAGTGTTCTTTATTCTTTGTATGTCTAGTCCACCGGAGATGAACCCCCAACTGCATTTTATTCATCAGCTTGATATGCTGTATTTTGTGATCATGTTCGTGGGTCAGTAGATGGGGTGGGGGTCCACTGTGGACGGTAAAATTTGTTTTGAAACTTCATAACTGCTTAATATTATTAAACTATAAATAGTGTCAACGTGGAATTCCGATGGAAAAAAAATCATCCCGAGATATTCAGGTTAAATTGTTAGTAACTGACAATTTTTATGTCACCAAGGAAGTAGTTTAGTGGAGAAATACCACCTATTTTGTGGTAACGGTAGCAGCACCTTAGGCTTTGATTACTATAAAAGAAATGTTTAATGTATTTTGTGTAACATATTTTGTTTAGTATAAGGGATGTTTAACATAAAAGGTGGTAAAAGAGCAAACTCACATACCTTGACGCTCACTTCCTGTTTCTACAGAAAACTTCCGGAACTACATTTTTGGCAGGGGATTTGTTTTGTTTTGTTCTGTTTGTCTCCTATAAGTGGAAAGAACAAGAACGTCTTTAGCTTCCTCCAGAGAACCAAGCGATGAAGCAATCAAGAGTTAGTTTTGTGATAATTATAGCTGAGTCAAAGCAAAGACAGAAAGAATTTGCTGAGACTTTCGTTTACTTTTCTGGAAGCATAACATTCCACGTAAACACCACTTCAGAGATTGATTTGATATATTTGTGTTTAATTGGGGAAACAGCTATTTGTTTCACCACGGAAGTTCTCTTAGTTTACAGAAAGAAATATAATTAATCTAATTAATATGTTTATGTATTTGTCAGCACCTTGTTACAAATATAATCCCTTTTTCCCCATGTCTTGCATGGAGTGATTACTCAGGAAATGCCATTAAAGATCTTTCCACTCTCCTGAACTAGCCTATATTGAACAGTTTCATGTTCCATATCACTAACTTTCTAATTACTCGTAGGGTAATGTAATTGAAGGTGATTAAAATATCGGATAACATGTACAAAATAATACATATTTATCTTTGTGCCATATCTGATCAAAAGGAAAAACACAACAAAGCAATTTCTTCTCTTGTTTAAGTTTGTGTCTGCATGCGTGTGTATGTGTTTTCTTAATTCTCATGGTCAGAATTAAAGGGATAGTCTTACCCCAGGAGACTCCTAGTCTAGTCCTTTCTAGGGAATTATCTGCAATGATGCTTAGCCCCATGATAAATGATGGCTATTTTTGTGAATATTCTCTATCATCCCAACCTTTATTCTTTCATTTATTAATTTAGCAGACATTTGATTAACCTTTGGTTTGGCAAATCTCTGTGCTATTAATAGGGAATGCCTTACAAACATTGGGAAATTTGTAAAATTCAAGACCCTCAAGAAATGCATTGTTTCTTATGAAAGCTAAGCAAATCACTCGAGTACGTATTATATGGAAGCACATGTGGTAGTAACTGCTACATGAAAATGTGCTATGAATGCTGAGTAAAGACTGCAAGTAATGGAAAAGTATTAGGGAATTAAATAGCTAAGAAAAACTGCAAAGCAGATATGATAGCCATGCTAAGAGTTAAAAAGTTAATAATTATAATTAGTGGGTGGAGGAAGGAGCTGATAAGAAAACAAGTACACATACACCAAAACATGAGAGAAGCTTATGGTTTAAGAACTGCAATTAACTTGATACACAAAGAAAAAAATGGGTAACCAATCCATCCTGGAGGATCAGTCAAGGTCAAATTAAAAGCAAGTACATCATGCTAGGAAGTTCAGGGATGTCGGCAAACAAAAAACAGTAAGTATAATAAACAGGGGGGTTGTATATCATTAAAAATCATTTTATTTCCATGTGCAATCAAATTTAGAAAAACTGGGGAAATGTTTCTAAAATTTCTGGTCAGGGAGACCAGTTATGAAAGCAATATAACAATATACTGGGTTTGAATTTAGGCATCAACAATGGGAAACTATTTATAGAAAGTAAAACTGTATTTGTTAAAATATTTTTGCCATGTATGTGCTGATTTGTTTTATAAACATTTACTCATTCATTCTGTGAAATAGCCATATTATCATTGCCATCCAATTGGTAGATGAAGAAACAAACACAGAGAGATTAAGCAATTTTCCTAAGGTTACAGAGTCGTTAAATGATTTGAGTCCTAGTAATAAGGCTTCAGAATTTGTGTTGTCAACCATAAAACCATGCAGTTTCTTATGTGTAATCTTGTTTATAGGTGGAGGTATTGCAAAAGAATGGAGAAGGAAGATCTTAGGCTAATCCTCTTGTATTTTCTTGAACAAATAAGTACCAGATAGTTATTATTAGCTGTAATAGGGAATCAAAGACATAAACCAGGTTCGGGATAAATTTCAGATCTACCTAAGAATCTATGACAACACTATAATGCCTTTTTTTTATTGAGATATAATTGACAGATATAACACTATATTAGTTTCAGAAGAACAGCATAATGCTTCCATATTTATATTTGTTATGAAATGATCACCACGATCATTCTAGTTGACATGAAACATCACTCATAATTATGATTTTTTTCTTGTGACAAGAACTGTTAAGATCTATTGTTTTAGCAACTTTTAAATATACAATGCAGTGTTATTAACTGTAGTCACTATGCTGTACATGACATTGCCACGTCCTCTTTTTTTTTTTTTTTAAGTGCATTTATTTTGAGAAAGAGAGACAGTGCAAGCGGGGAAGCAGAAGAGAGATAGGAAGAGAGAGAAAGAATCCCTACAGGCTCCATACTGTTAGTGCAGAGCCCAATATGGGGCTCAAACTCACCAACGATGACATCATGACATGAGCTGAAATCAAGAGTTGGATGCTTAACTGACTGAGCCACCCAGGTGCCCTCCTTTTTTTTTAATAACTGGAAGTTTGTACTTTTTTTTTTACCCTCTCCCCTAAGTTAGACCTTATAGATGATCAGAAATGTGAAGAAAGGTTGAGAAAAAATGTTTGAACTGGGTATACAGGTTCAAGAGTGGCAATTTCATTCAATTAAAAAACAAAGCAAAAGAAACAGTAAGACTGTGAGGAAAATCCATGTTAGAATTTATGTCTGTAGCCAAGATGTAGGAACAGAGATTGAAATGTCCCTCTGGCCATAAAAACATAACAAATCTTGACAAAATATTTGAAGCAATTCATTGCACAAAGAAGAATAATGCTGTGTCATCAAGTTCAAAGAGTAAGAAGAGAGGATTGAAGCAGACCATACTGGTTGTGGGGATTTCAGGGGACAGAGTTGGGATCTATGGGAGCTCAACATGGCTGAAATTTGTGGGCAGAGCATCAGAGAAGAGGAAGCTTTGCAAAGAATAATTTCTGAATATCTGCCTAGAAGCCCTCTTGAATATATGCCTGAATACAAGCTGCTCATGTGTAAAGCGAAACCCCGATGCCTGGGAAAGATGATCTGTGAGCTTTAAGCTGAAATGTTCCCAAGTTGATATGAGACACGAAAACATTCAAGACCCACCAACCAGAAAATAATTTGCCTGGTAGGACACTTGCATTTAGAAAAATCCCAGCACAGGCCATGTCGTAATAGCAGGACGACACTAGTTTTAGAATAAACATTAACACAAAATGACCAAGATAATCAGCTAGTAAGTGAGCTGTGTGTTGGAACAAACTTCAACACCCTTTAAAGGAAGACAACAAAATCCAGAGGATTCAAGGATAAAAATATGGCGTCCAATTGAATTTTTTTAAACTCATAAAGAAGCTCCAAAATGCGATCCATAAGGAAAAGAAACATTAATGGATACACACGGATTCAAAAATTAAAAAGATGAGACAAGCATTTTAAAATTATTATTATAGACACCAGGATTTATAAGCCAATACAAACAAAGTAAGGAGAAAAATTGAAGATGTAAAAATAGTAAAAATAGAATTTCTAGAAAAAAATATTGAATATGAATAGCAGCAGATTGGAAAATATAATTTCTTGGAGGAAATATACAAAAACTGTAGCAAATACTTGAAGAAACAATAATGAAAAACACCCAAAAGAAAGCAATAAAAGGAAAAAAAAAAGACTGAAACTAAGGAAAACAGAGCCACAGTAGCCTGTGGGAATATATCAAGAGATTCAATATCATTAACAACTTATTAGCAAAATAAATAAAAGGATCTATAAAAAACAGTTATATGCCATGGCCACGTGGGGTTTATTCCAAGAATGAGGTTGGTTTGACATTTAAAAATCAATCAGTGAAATTCACCAAATTATCAAACTGAAAAAAAAAGGCAAATCATATAATAGATTGAGATAAAGGATCTGATACAATTAAATATTGGTTTAGGGCAGACATCTCAGCATGCCAGGTATATGAGGAAGTTTCTTCAACTTGATGAAGAGCATTAACAAGAAACCTACAGGTATCATCATAGACCAGTGACAAAAGACCAGATCTTTTCTTGGTAAGATGGTGAAAAAGGCAAGGACATCTCCCATCACTTCTATTGCAATGCTCTGGAGATCCCACACAGCGCGATAGGGTGCGCGCGCGCGCACACACACACACACACACACACACACACACACTTGAAATAACAGCACCCTGCATCCTGCAGCTGGAGGTAAAAATGGCCTATTTGCATATGGCATGATTTCGTACATAGAAATTCCTAAATGTCTGCAAAGGAGCTACTAGAAATTTTAAGTTAATCTGTCAAAGTGTTAAAATTGTTAATTTTAAGAACAAAGAATGCATGTTCAAGAAACACTTAGTTTTCCATATATACTTGACTTTTGAACAACAGGGGTTTGGATGGCATGGGGCCACTTACACACGAATTTGTTTTCAAGGAGTATAGTACAGTAAGGCAAATGTGTTTTCTCTTCCTTGTGATTTTCTTAGTAACATTTTCCTTTCTTAGCTTGGTGTAAAAACACAGTATATGATAGATATGACATACAAAATAGATGCGAATCGGCTATTTATGTTATTGGTAAGGCAAGAGCAGGTTATTGGTACTTATGTTTTGGAGGAATCAAAAATGACACACAGATTTTCAATGGTGCAGGGGGTCTGTGCCCCTAACAGTTGCATTGTTCAAGGGGCAACTGTACTAGCAAAGATCTTTTAGAAAGTTAAGACAAAACGATAACTTTTACAAAAGCAACAAAACATGAAATATTTAGGGAGAAGATAAAACATATGCTAGACCTGCTTATTAAAAACAAAATAAAGCAGAAAGAAAGTGTTGAGAGAGAGTAAAGTCATCTTTATTGTTAGATCAAACGATCCTGTGCGTTGAAAATCTCATGAATCACTCAAAATAGCTACGGGACCAATCGCTAAATTTTTCAGACCTAAAGACTATAAGGACAATGTAAATAGTCAATATCTTTGACAAACATTGACATTTTTCAGGGAAGCAGTTGATTCACCAAGCAATTAGTTCCGGGAAGCAGTTGATTCGCCAAGCAATTAGAAATATATATACATATATATATATGTGTATATACACATATATATATGTATATATATATATTTTTTTCCCCAATCTGGGGGCCTCCTGGGAGGCTTAGTTGGTTAAGGGTCTGACTTCAACTCATCATGATCTCACAGTTTGTGAGTTTGAGCCCTGCATCAGGCTCACATGTGCTGACAGCTCAGAGCCTGGAGCCTGCTTGGGATTCCGTGTCTCCCTCTCTTCTCCTCCCCTGCTTGCGCTGTGTCTCAAAAATAAATAAATAAATTTAATTTTTTTTGTTTCCATTTGGGACGAATAGATGGGATACAGGATTTTAGGGCAGTGAAACTCCTCCCTGTGATACTACAGTGAGGGATATATGCCTTTATACATTCCTCAAAACTCATAGAATGTACAATACCAACTAAACCCTAAAGTAATCTATGGACTTCGGGAAACAATTGTATGTCAATGTGGGTTCACTGATGGTAACAAATGTAGTACTTTGGCGTGAGGATGATGATAACGGAGAAGTTGTATTTGTTTGGAGGAAGAGGGTATATGGTAACCCTCTGCACTTTTTGCTCAAGTTGCTGTGAACCCAACATCGCTCTAAAAATAAAGTGTATTAATTTTTTTTAATTACAAAAATTACCATTTATAACAGCATGAAGAAACATGATGTATTTAGAGAGATACAATAATCAAGACAGGATGTTAACAACATAAAAATAAACGCATACACCAGTGGAGTAGATTCAAGGGCTTAGAATAAATTGAGATATATATGGCCAATTGTTTTTTGCCAAAATTGCCACATTTATCCAACAGGGAATGTCTAGTCTTTTCAACAAACTGTGTCGGGACAACTGGATATCTATAAGAAAAAATAAACCTATCTACCTCTCACCACATACAAAATTGACTTGAAATGGGTCAAAAACCTAACTCTATGAGTTGAAAATTTCTACAAGAAAACGTTGGCTAATTTTTTTTTTTTTGGCTTTTGCATAGCCAATTTTTTCTTAGATATAAAATTCAGCAGCAGCTTAAAAAAGGAAAAAAATGCACTTCCTAAAACTAAGGTACATATACTCCCCGAGTGTCAGTCGGCACTATACTGATGATTTTGAAAATGTCGAATAAATTGATGATATTTTTATGAGAAAAAAAATTAATAAAGTTAATCCACCTAAAGCAGAAATCTGTACCAAACTCTGAAACAAACTGAAATCATTAATGTCAAAAATTTTAAGTCAAAAAGGGCAATGCCCGGAGTATTCTGAGAAAACTCTTTAGGGAGCCATAAAATTCTCAGTCTCTAAGCAAAATGTTCAGTACCCCTGAAAAAGTTGGAAAACTTCCTAGTTCATTAAGGAATACCAGAATAACCTTGATACCAAAAACTGACAGGATGAACAATGAAACTCCAGATATATCTCACAGCTGAATATAGTTGCCAACATTTTAATTTAATTCCAGCAAATCAAATTCAGCAGTATATCAGAATTATGAGAAAGTACAATTTATTCTAGGAACGGATGCCTAATCCCGTGTTCAATTTTTTCGTAATTTACAGAGGCATCTTTCAGCACTTTCCAAAGTTCTTACACTTACAAAGGAGCGTTTGTATAAAGCGAGATGTATACCTTGACTATTTATGTTTTAAAAACTCAGAAAAGAATGCCAAAGAATAATAATGAAGTAGAAATCCCTTTGCATATCTTTTTTGCTCATGTCTCTGGTGTGTGCAGCTAAACTCCATTCTTTTGCATTCCCAGGGTAACAGCACCTTACAATGTTTGCTGTACCATTTCACCATTTCCAGAATGCCTACAATGAAAGAACTAGCTACAGTTTCCCCAGGGAAAGTAAAACAAAACAAAACAAAACCTCCTATATGATCACATTGCTCTCTTTCTCTTTCCTGCACAAATTATAATGATTTCACGGTTTCATGTACACATCTCTTATATTCCCAGCGAGAAGGCAGGTCAGGGATTAAGAGCACTGATGTTTAAAATAGTCCTGTTATTTCCAGATCAGTATGTTTTCCAATAATCTCCTTTTAATCTTCCTTTAAAATGCAATAGTATTTTAGCCCAGAAATCATTTCTATTAGTATTTTAATAAGATTGTATTTTTAAACTTTTTACAGAAAGCATTATGAAATAATGCAAACAGAGCAATGACTTTAAATCCCCGGTTTAAGAAATGTCACAAATATTTGATCTCTGTATGTGACACTTCCCCCTCCAGTTCTCCTGTCTGTGTCACTGCTCCACCAAGGAGTTTATACTTCAGCTTTGTGTGCACATCTATGCTTTTACTCCTTTGAATACATCACACTTGTGTATAGCATAACTTTGTGTACTTTTAAAGTTTGTGTCAATGCGACTTTATCGCATGTCTTATTTTGCAAATTGCTACACTTAATCCCATAGTTTTATTTTTTTTTTGTTTTTTTTTTTAATATTTATTTATTTTGAGAGAAAGAAAGAGAACAAACTGGGGAGGGGCAGAGAGAGAGGGAAAGAGTCCCAACCAGGTTCCCCACTGTCAGTGCAGACCCCAGCCCAGAGCCTGATCCCATAGACCTTGAGATCATGACTTGAGCTAAAATCAAGAGTCAGACATTCAACTGACTGAGCCACCCAGGCGCCCTTAATTCCATAGGCTTTTCTTTTCTTTGTTTCTTTTCTTTCTTTCTTTCTTTTTCTTTCTTTCTTTCTTTCTTTCTTTCTTTCTTTCTTTCTTTCTTTCCTTCTTTTTCTTTCTCTCTCTCTTTTTATCTTTCATTCATTCTTTCTTTCTTTTCTTCTTTTTCTTTCTTTCTTCTCTCTTTTTATCTTTCTTTCTCTTTTTTATCTTTCTTTTTCTTTCTCTCTCTTTTTATCTTTCTTTCTTTCTCCCCTTTTATCTTTCTTTTGTTCATTCTTTCTCTTTTTTCTCTTTCTCTTTCTCTCTGTTTTTTTCTCTTTTTCTCTCTTCTTTCTCTCATTCTTCCTTTCTTTTGTTCTTTCTTTCTTTCGTTCTTTCTTTCTGTGGCTACTGATAACTTTACTAATTCATTTCACAATGCACAGTACTCCATCACATGAACATTTTCACAAATATTGACTTGCCTGTTGGCAATGGATGGCATTTATTCTTTTTGGCTGTAGGAACAATGCTACAATGTTCATCTGTGTGTATACTGTCTGGACTCACAGGCAAGCATGTTGTAGAGGTTGCTCAGTCTGTGGAATGCTGCGTCTTCAGTTTCACCAGCTATTGATAAATTTCTCTTCATAGAAATTGGGTAATTTTTATAATCTTCATCAGGTTTATTTGCAAATAAGTTTTTCTTGACTGTATTTCTTCTCATGAAATAGAGACCATGAGTCATTCTCCATTCCCAGGAACTCTTTCTTGTGCAACCTTGCCCTAGGATCCTCAACAATGATTGGAGCCAGTGTAGCCTGCATCAGTGGGTGGGACGTATGAGCTGTAGATCGGTTCCAATGTGCAAGGGGCTCCTCGTTTGGGTGGAGTGAAGATGTCCAGATGAGTGCTTTTGTCCCGTATTCGTGAACACCTATTGAACTGCAATACTTTGAGTTTAATCTTATACAATTTATTGCTGTTCAAATTCAATGGTCTCAGCTATAATGTTCTGTTACTCTTTCTTGCAAATTTGCTAAATTGCAGTTTAGCTATTGGTTCAGGAGCTTCCCAGGTGTAATCTGAAACCAGCTGCCATGGTGGTGGGCAGAGAGAGACGGAGGACAGAGGCAGATAACCCCAGATGGCAGGTGACAAGTGGCAGTTTTAATAAGCAAGGGAACTTGCATATGAGGCTTATATATGGTGATTGCAAAGTCAGGAGATCTCCATAACTGCCCCCAAATCTTAATTTTTTCTATAGATGCCTTAACTGGTTTCAATCACATATACCCTCCAGATGGTCTCAGCACTCTAGCACTATCTACATGTCTGTGGGGCAGCCTGTGGGAACAGAGAAAGCAAGTGGGATCAATATTCCAAGGTCAGCAGAGGGAGCTAGCAGTCTCCGATGGCCGGGATCCAATTCAGGGGTCAATCGGGGATTCTCTTCATGACCTCCTGCAACATACCATCACTTGTGACCTGCTCTTACAATATTATATAACTGCCTTTTCCAGAGTAGTCCCTGAGCATTCAGCAAAGGATTTCAGTAGCCTTTGACAGTTGGTCACATTGGAGGCAGATGCCACAGCAATAATACAGGTACATGCAAAAGCATAGAGAAAATATAGAGGAAACATAGATAATGCTTCTCAAAATCGGTGACAACATTTCCTCCAAGAAACTAATGAACTGAACTGATTTATTAAGTCCTACAGGCTTAGGCTTTCAGATCACTCAGGGCATTCACTTGTGTCTTCATGTAATTTAATAAATATAATGCATTAGCAGACTCATCAGTTATGAACACACAACATTCTGTTTGGCTAATGGCTAATGGTCCAAGGCCAACCTATTTTGGAAGACAGCTTTTCGTATTAGAAACATTTCAGTGCTCAGTTAGAAGGGGCCTTGTTGATATAATTCAAGGTTTGCTGAGCGATTTAGTAAGGCCTTGTATGCATGCTGTATTGTCCTTCAGGCCAATATAGGAAACAAAGACAGTGGCCAATGATTGCTTCTTGGGAACACAGAGTGTGCCTGCCTGGCCTTGAGGAGAGGGTGGTTGGCAGCTTTAAGAACTTGAGCTGGTTGTACATATCATACTGGTAGCCAGGGGAGGCAGCACTGTCAGTCATGAGAAGACAGACTTAGGTCGTGATATGCCAGACCAGGACCCCCATATTCTCCCTTCTCTCAATGTTGCATGTTCCATTCCAGACATGGTGCATTTCAACAGATGAAGATTTCAGAGGGACAATGGAACCCCAGTGAGACTGAGTAGGTCCCCCTCACCCAGGGGCACAAAGTAACTCACCCATCCCAGGGGGATATCCCATTGCAAATTCCAGAAAATGATGACTTCCCAGGAGCAATGGGACTTGGTGTTCTCCACAGTATAGCACATTGATCCATGGTGAGAGTTGGGAAATGGCTGTTTCCCACCACTTTCTTTACAGTATCAGGTGCCTTCATGGGGGTCCCCAGCTGGCCTATGGGGAAACAAGCCCTACTGAATGATCATTCAAACATACTAAAGCTGAGACAGTACTTTAGTTCACCCAAGCGAAGGTGGTTTTATTTGTTAGAAATTTAATCTGCTGCTTTAATATTCCTTTTTGCCTTTTTACAACTCTGCTGACTACAAGGTATGGAGAAGATGGAATAGAACGGAATGGAGAGGAATGGAATGGAAATTCAACGCCATGTTGTTTTTTTTTTTTTGCCCAGTCTTGTGTATTACGACCTTTGAATTGAGATCCCTGATCATTGTGTAGTTGATGAAAGTATCCATACATGGTATTCAGCCTCTTTAATCCTAACAGTGGCAGCCTGGTTTGTAGGAGAAAGATTAGGTTAGGCCAGATACAGTATCCATACAAACCCGGGCATATTTAATACCATCATTCAGAAGGAAGGGCCCAAAATAACCAAATTGCCAATTTACCTGTTGAGAACTCTGGTGGATGGCCCCAGACGCCTTTGGCAGTTGCCTTGGGCATTGTTTAGAACCTACAGGATACGCTGTTACTGCACTAATCATACCACTGTATTTCAAGGGTAATCCAGCATCCTTGGCAATATGCAATCCCATTTGGTTGCAACAGTGGCCACTCTTCCTATGGACCAAGTCAGCTATGGCTCCTGAAGGGTCTGTTAGGATTTGTACCTGAGCTAGGGCATAAGCTTTCTGACTGTCAGGATGTGTCAGTGCCTTATGAGCTGCGACGTGAGAAACAGAATGGCCCTGGGCTCTTACAAGTTGCCCCTACATGCTGGCCCCACAAAGGCTTGTTCATGATTGTGCACCCCTCGACTCCCATTGTTGAAGCCATTGGGTCCATCCCTTTAGAATAACACAACTGCCACCTCAAAGGGTTAATGGCCAGTGCTCATGTGTGATAACCAGTCAAACCAATCTGAGTTCAGCCCACTAGCTACTGAAGTTTATTTCCTCTTGAGAAGCTCCACCTGGAGAAACCCTGTGTAAACTGCTAGGAGCTGTTGTTTGAAGAGGGTGCATCAGGTTTCTGTCTCCTGAGCTGGAACCAAAGCGTAGGGGCTCTCTCTCTGTCTGCAGTCTCCGTCACAGTATCCAACCCGTAACTTCTAGGGTCACAGATACACCTAACTGAAAAGGTATTCCTGCATAGGAGATGCCCAGAGTTTTAACTGGCTTCACAGTATTTTTACCTTCTTCTTCTTCTTTAATGTTTACTTATTTTTGAGAGAGAGAGAGAAAGAGAGAGAGAGAGAGAGAGAGAGAGAGAGAGAGAAAGAGAGAGTGTGGGGGGGGGAGGAACAGAGAGAGACACACACACAGAATCTGAATCAGGCTCCGGGCTCTCAGCTGCCACCACAGAGCCTGACACGGAGCTTGAACCCACAAACTGTGAGATCATGTATGACCTGAGCCGAAGTCAGATGCTCAACCGACTGAGCCACCCAGGTGTCCCATGTTTCTACCTTCTTAAAGAGAGTGCACTGCTCTGATCCCCAATCCCACACATGCCCAATCTTTATTTACCAGGTGGTGTAAGGGATGAAGGCACTTTGTCAGGCAGGGAATGAAAGTCCTCCAACCCCCCAAATCCCTACAAAAGCTTGTACCTTTTTCACATTTTTAGGAGTTGGATAGGTTTGCACCTTACAAATCACAGCTTCTGCAATGATGCATGTCCTGCCTGGCCAAACAATTCCCAAAACCTCATGGCAGTGCCTGGGCCTTGAATTTTCTGTGGCTTCACAGCCAATCATCTCTCTTATAGATGTTCCAGCAAACCCTGCTGGGTGTCTTGCAACAGAGACACGTCTTCACATGATAACATTATATCATCAATGCAGTGCACCTGTTTTACTGATGGTGGGAAAGGAGAACAGGGACAGGTTCTGGGCAGCCATCCTAACATATGGTGGGGTGAGGGCAGGTGACCTTGAGGAAGCACTTGGAAGGTCCATTGTTGCCCCTCCCCAACGTGAAGGCAAATTGATGCTGTGACTCAGTGCCCCAGACATTTGCTAAGTCCAGCTGAGTATAATACCCTCCTAGGAGCCTGGCCAAGTTACCTAAGATGGTGGCAATGTCGGGCAAGGCTGCATGGATGGGGGTACTGTCTTGTTCAGTTCTCAGTAGTCCACGGTCATCCTCCATGAGACAACTTTACTATCTTATTATTTTATCTTATTTTATTATTATTATTATTTATTATTATTATTATTATTTTTATTGGCCATACTGATGAGGTTTTTAGGGGATGGTGGGATTCATGGGTGTCTGAAGCCAATGGCCTAGGAAGAATTCTTGAAGATTTCTTTGGTACAAAAATGTAATTTTATTAAAGCACAGAACAGGACCCATGGGCAGAGGGCTGCACTGGGGGTCTGAAGAGTGGCTGGTTTTATACTACAGAGTTGGGGAAGTAAAGTCAAAAGGGAGGCCTCCAGAGGGACTTTGATGTGCTAAAGAGGACGCCTGAGATACTTGAGGCCTTGCTATTGTCTAACTAAGGCTGTTTTCCCTCTAGGAAGGCATTGCTGTTAAGACAGTAAAGGGTTCCTGGAGAAATGTTATACTCTATTGGCCTCCAGTATTTGTCAATGGGCTGCAGATTATAAGGAAATTTAATTTTTTCTTACCATTTCCTTCCTGCCTTTGTTCCCCACATCACTATGGAGGAGAGGGTGATGCTGGGGCTCCAGGAAACTGAGTCTATAGGTTTCTGGAGATGATATTATTCCATGGATAAGGCTGCCTTTTTCTTGTAATTTACTAAGATATTTGTAAACTGATAGACACCCACGTCCTGTAGGACTGTGATCTCTATCAGCTGGCCATTTGTTTTATTTCCTTTCCTTTGTCCTTGGGCAACCAGTCATGCCTGAGGAACATCACACATATCTGGTGTAGGGGTGGGGGTGGGGAAGTGAGAGAGTGGCATGTTCTAGCTTGTATTTTGCCCTCAGCTTGGCCCTCTGCTTCCTCATCAATACTGGGATGTTGAATGCACAATGGACAGGGTGTAAAATACGCACTCAGTTCAGTTCCTGGATAGTTTCTGCTTTCTCCTTATGCCCTCCAGGCAATTTCTATACTGGCTGGCAGTTAACCACCCTTAATGGGTGTGGCAAGCTTACTGGCAGGTTCCCAGCTGACAGTTCCCTCAGCACTGGTTTGATTACTCTAACCCTGAGGCTGACCTCACTGATAGAGGTTTCCAGAGTTTGACCTTATAGGATATCCACGCCTAGCATGTTCTCTCGTATTGGAGAAACAAAACACTTACATTCTCAGAAGGGAGAATGACCAATTTGCGGGGTCAAAAGGGCCTTCCTGCCCATAACTGCTTGATCTCTGTAACCATCAAGGGCAACAGCTCACTGAGAGCCAAAAAATGTCTGAGAGGTGTTAGAATACAATCAGCTCCAGTATCCACAAGAGTCGTTTTGTCCAGATAAGCCTTTTGTTTATTTCTGGAGAATCAGTGAGGAGTGAGTTTCACAGGAGCCTCTAAAACACCTCTGAGGGCCCTCACCTGGAAGCCATCTTGGCTTGGATCGCATCCCCACAGTGTGGCCTGTATCCCTGAGGCCTGAACTGATTTTCAGGTTTCATGGCTTTCCAAAGGTTGACCAACACAGTTTGTGGGATGTGGTTTATCTTTTCAGGCAGGGTCCCCAGAGTAATGAGATCAAACCACATTTGCTTAAGGGTTGTATTTATCAGACCCTTTACAGCTGATTGGGATAACCTTTGGCTTTCCAAGCCTCCTCCATGTCTTGGAAATGTCCCACAAAACTCATTCCCAGGATTTGTCAGTTTCCTCCAGCTCAGGAATGGATTGCCCAGCATCATCTTACCACTCCCCCGCCCATGTTTATTTATTTTTGAGAGAGAGAGCACAAGTGGGGAGGGGCAGAAGGAGGGGGGCAGGGACAGAGGATCTAAGCGGGCTCTGCCCTGAGAGCAGAGAGCTGGATGTGGGGCTCAAAACTCACAAACTGTATGAGATCATGACCTGAGTTGAATTGAGACGCTCAACCGTCTGAGCCACCCGGGCGCCCCCAGCATCATGAATGTTTTGGCCCACACCGGGGTCAGCATGGGAATCAGCATCCCATACGAGGTGCTGGGAGAAGAACTGGAGAATCTTCACTTTCATCCCTGTGCAATGCCCCAATCTGCATTTTTAAAGACAGGGGTGTAGCTGGCCCATCTCATTCCCAACTTCCCAAGAGTATGTTGTACCTCCAGGGCTCTGCATGCCCAGCGAGACCCCCCCACAAAGGGGAGCCAAGGCTCCCTGCAAAATAGAACAATGTAATCCATATGGGAATGAGTTCCTTGAACCATGTGGTTGCTGCCAGAGGGCAGGAGGGTGATGATGTTGCTCTGCTTACTGCCTGGTCAGAAAAATGGGTTTGCCTCTGTCCCCTGGCCACACTCACCATGCCTGGATACCCTCCTGACATTTTTTCTGGAACTTGGCAGCCGTATCAATAAGCTCAGAGTGAGTGCATTCTCTCATCATGAGCCTATTCTGAACTGGGACTGCCTTTCTCCTTGGGGATGCTGTGGCTGTGCTGTCGCTTTCCTCTGTGTTGGGGTCCACAGCCCAGGACACTCTGTTTCAGCGCCAGGCACCACAACACCCTCCTGTTGCCTGTCCTGGATTCTCCAGGGGTTCTCTGGGCTGCAGGACACTCGGGCAGTCCCTCCAGCAAGTGCACTGAAGCAGCTCAAGTTTCCAAGGTGTCCCCTGTTCTGACACAGCCAGTTGTCCTGAATCTGCCCCACTCTGGGGAGGCTACCTAGAGAACAAAGACAGAGGCAGCACCTCAGAAGGGCAAATGGCAGGTGTAATAAGCGAGGGAATTTACGCAGGAGGCTGCCTCCCCACAGCAAGATGAAGACATATCCACCCTGCTCACCAAATCTTACTTTCTACAGAGGCCTTAAGGAGCCTCAGTCATGGGCAGCATCCAGGCGGTCTCAGCACCGGGTCACCATCTCAGGGCTGTGTCCTTGAGGCAGCCTCTGGGAGCAGGGGAGGCAAGTGGGAGGCACTTACAAGGACAGAGGAGGGCGTGGAGCCTCCAGTGTCCAGGTCCAGCTCACTGGTCAACTTCAACTGGCTCAACTGGTCCTCTGGATGGCCTGTCTCACATTAACTAACAGAATGTTACTTTGTCCTCTTAGGGTAGGGTTACAGGCACAGCATAGTATTTGTGTAAGCACAACTATTTACATCAATTAAGTTGATCCGTAATGTTTAAAAACTCACCAAGTCTGGGTGCCTGGGTGGCTGGGTCGGTTAAGCACCTGACTTCAGCCCAGGTGGTGATCTCAAGGTTCACGGGGTGGAGCCCCGCATTGCACTGAAAGTGCTCGGGGTTCTCTCTCTCCCCCTCCCCTGCTTGCGCTCTTGGTCTCCCTCACAATAAGTAAATAAACTTAAAAAATAAAAAGTAAATTAAAAAAAAAAAAAAACTCATGGCATAAAAGAGGCCTAAAATAACAACTCTGCCCCCAGATTTCTTACACTTCTAAAAAAGAATTGATTTCTGAAGGATTTCTTCTGACCTAACCTTTTCTAAATCTTCCAATTATCTCACATATTTTTTTTTTTTTCCCTTAACAGACTGATTGCATGAACTAATACTTTTGGTAAAATGGTAAAAGAAAAACTTAATGAAGGCAGTGAGTAGGCTTTGCCTTGGCCCGAAATTAGTGGGGATATTTATACTCGTTCCTCATTAATTAAAGGATATTTGCTAAATTTGGAGCTAAGGTATAGGTTAAGTAATGGCCCATCTGTCCCTATTTTATTGAGTGCTTTTAATGGAAATAATTGTTGATTTTTCTAGTAAAACTTTTCAATAGCTAAGGAAATGATCATATAAAGTTTTCATTGTACTTCCTTTATGTTGTGAACTCTAACAATTGATTACAAACCTTTATATTCTTGTAGTTAATCTCTCTTAGATACAGTATATTATTTCTTCTAATATATTTTGTAAACTTAGACTGTATTATGTCTAGGACCGTTATGTTGGTATCCTTAATATATTTTGGTCTGGTTTCAATTTTGTGTAGCTTTTTTTTTTTTTAAATCAGGTTGAGGTTTTAATGTTATCCTTGATTTATAAATATAATTCAGAAATTCAGAGATTTTTATTTTCTACACCAACATAAATACCATTGGGATTTCCTGGTCTTTGAAGGGAAGGAAAAACTCCCTGGGGTATTCATCTGATTCTGATGCTTTTTTTTTTGTTAGAGAGTTCTATTTTCTTTCTCTATTTTATCTAGGGAAATTGACATTGTTACATGTTTTAATTATACTGGGGTCACTTTTGGTAAATTGAATTTTACTTTACATTTTTCTATTTCATGTACCTTTTCCAAATGGCTTCACATTTTAAATAATATCCTTGTGCCAGTGAAGATTTCCTTTGAAATATCTTTTTAAAGCATTTAGGACTTTTTTACTCACTGCTTTGGTTATTTAATGTCCTATCTTATTGATTTTCCAAAGAAAAACAAGCGTGACCTTATATGTTTTATTTTTGTCTTTATCATTTTCTGCTTTTATCATTATTATATGAATTATTATTTCTTAGGTTGTTGAGGTATGGATTCAATTTATTTACTTGTGTTATTTAATGTTGATCAGTATAAGTATTTAAAGAAATACAGTTGCCTTTGATAGTAACCATAATTATTTTCTATAAATTCTTACAGGTAATTTCACTGTCATTTTTTCTTTGAAATCAAGCAGTTTTACTTTGTACTTCCTCATTCACCAAGTTGTTTAATAAAGATTTTCCTCCAATTTTCGTATGAGTTAATCTTTGATTTTCACATTTTTGCCATTAATCATTAAGTTTATCGAAATGTAGTAAAAAATTTGGGGATGCCTGGGTGGCTCAGTCAGTTAAGTATCTCACTCTTGATTTCAGCTCAGGTCATGATCTCAGGGTCCGTGGGTTCAAGCCCTGCATCGGGCTCTGTGCTGACAACACGGAGTCTGTTTGGGATTCTCTCTCCCCTATCTCTCTGCTCCTATCCCACTCATGCCCTCTCTCACACTATCAAAATAAATAAACTTTAAAAAAGATTTTATTCGTACTATCCGTACTATTAATTTAATGACATTCTTAATGTTTTCATATTGTCCTAATATCTTATCATTGTTTGTGACTATTCTGTACCTAATTGAGTGATATTATACTCTCTCTCTCTCTCTCTTTTTTTTTTTTTTTTGTTTCATTTTATATACATGGAGATCATGAGCAGGAAAGAGGGGTAGAGGAAGAGAGAGAGAAAATCTCAAGCAGGCGCCAACCTCAGCTTGGAACCTGACACGGGGCTTGATCCCATGACCCTGGGATCATGACTTGAGCTCAAAGCAAGAGTCGGACGCTCAACCTGCTTCCTATGTCCATCACTCCTGCTTCCTATGTCTCTCCACAATCCTGCTTCCTGTTCCTCTCATGAGCTCCCTGCCCAGCCACTTCCTGCTCTATTTTGTTTTATAGAATTTTATAGAAATGGGGTGATAAAAATGTGTTTTTTCCTCACTTACTTCATGAAGCATAATTATTTTGAGGTTCATTCATGCCATGCATACCAATAGACCATCCATCTTATTGCTAATATTTATTTGAGTGATTTCTAGTGTTTTTCTTTCTTTTGTTTTTTGGGTTTTGTTTTGTTTTTGTTTTATTTTTGGCTATTACAAATAATGTTGCTGTGGATATCTCTGTACAAAACTTTGTATAGGCAGAGGCTTTTTTCTTTTTCCTTTTTTTTTTTTTTTAAGCTCATTTATTTTGGAAGAGATAGTGGTGCAAGTGTGTGCAGGAGGGGCAGAGAGAGAGAAGGAGAAAGAGAATCCCAAGCAGGCTCTGTGCTGTCAGTGCAGACCCGACATGGGGCTCAAACCCACAAACTGTGAGATCATAACCTGAGCTGAAACCAAGAGTGGTAAGCTTAACCAACTCAGCTACCCAGGAGCCCCTGTATAGACAGAAGCTTTTATTTCTTTAGGATAAATATTTAGGAGTAGGATCCATGAGTCATTTAGCAAATATAAACCTAATATTTAAAGAAATGTCAAACATCTCCAAATTGGCTGTACCTTTTCACACTGACAATACCAGCATATGAGAAGTTTTATCTCATCCATATCCTTTCCAATATTTGATATTGTCAGTTTTCTTAATTTTAGCCATGTTTGTGGCTATGCATTGACAACTTATTGTGGTTTTAATTTGCATTTCCCTAATGATTGATGATGAATATATTTTCATGTACTCATTTGCCATCTAGATAGCTTCTGTTGTACAGCCTTAATAAACTCATTGATTACTTCTTGTAGCTATTTTTGTAGTTTCTATTGAATTTTCTACCTAGATTAACACCTATATATAATAAAAACAGTCTTCTTTTTTTTTTTTTTTTGTTCCTTTTTAATCTGGATGCATTTTCTCTTTTCTTTCTTGGCATTAATACATCATCTGAGACTTGTAGCACAATGCTGAATATAAATCGTGAGAACAAACATCTTTACATTGATTTTGATTTTAAGAGAAATGAATTAAGCAAATATGATGTTAGGTGTTGGGCTTTGGTAGAAGCTGTTTATCACTTTTAGGAAGTTCCTTATATTCCTAGTTTGCCAAGAGAAATTTTTAGGAATAGATATTAGATTTTTATCAAATGCTTTTTATGCATCCATGATGATAATTATTTAGGTTTTACTTTTTTATTTGTTAATATTGTGAATTGCACTGATTGATTTTCAAATGTTACACCACACTTGCGTTCCTAGAAAAATTTCATTCAGTCATAGAATATTATCTTCTTTATATATTCTTAGATTCAAATTTCTACTTTTTAATTACTTGCACCTATGTTAATGCCATTTATTCTCAATATGAAAGGTGTCATCGTCATTATTTTTATTCCTTTACAACATGTCTTCTTACCATCCCTGGCTGCTTTAAAGTTTCTTCTTATCACTGGTTTGTAATAATTTGATTATTATGTTTCTTTTTTATTTTTTTTATTTTTTTTTATTTTTATTTTTTTTAACGTTTATTTATTTTTGAGACAGAGAGAGACAGAGCATGAACGGGGGAGGAGCAGAGAGAGAGGGAGACACAGAATCGGAAGCAGGCTCCAGGCTCTGGGCCATCAGCCCAGAGCCGGACGCGGGGCTCGAACTCACGGACCGTGAGATCATGACCTGAGCTGAAGTCGGACGCTTAACCAACTGAGCCACCCAGGCGCCCCAGCTTTTTTAATGTACTTAGAAACATTTTAGGTTCTTGAATTTGATGTACATATTTTTTTTTTACATTTAAAAAAACATGGCCATTACTTATTGAATTCTTCTGTATTTTCCATGTACTGTACCACAAGGATTCTAATTCCACATGTACTCAGTTGTGTGATGGCGTACCACTGATTACTGATGCTTTAAGTTTCTTCCTCTATACCATATTAGATGGTTTCCATTCTATGTATTTTAGCTTACTAATCCTTTCTTCCACATTTCCCAATCTACCATTATGTGCTTTATTTTTAATCTCAGATCTTATAGTTTTTATGTCTATATATCTTTTCATATATTTTGAGTTTCTGTGCTGTACTTTTGAATACATAAATTACAGTTATGAGACCTTTCATATCAGACTCTTTTGATTCTAATGTCTGTGTCAGTTTGAATTGGTTGCAATTAAATTTTTTCCTCATTATGGGTTGTATTTTTCTGCTCTTTTTGCACATCTACTAATCTTTGATTGGATGGCAGACATTGCTGGATTTTAGATATTATGTATTTCTACAAATAGCATTCAGTCTTTTTCTGGGATGCAGTTCAGTTTGTGGAAACAGCTTGATCCATTTTGTTCTTTTTTTTATAAAATGACAAAAGACTTGGCACCGTGTTCAATCTAGGACTAATTATTCCACACTTATGAAACAGGGTTTTCCAGAATACTCTACACAATAATCCATAAATCATGAGTTTTTCTATTTTGCTGGTGGGAACAGGCACTCTTCCCAGCTCTATGTGTATTCTGGGCAGAGTCTAATCATTTTGAATGATTCCCTCCCCCTTATATAGTTTCCTTACACACATGTGCTCACAATTATTCTGTTAGTGGACCTCCAGAGTGAGTGTTCTCTCTCTGTAGTTCCTTGCTCTCTGTTGCTCTGTCCTGTGAATTCTAGTGTCTTACTTTCTCCAGACTCATATCAACATCTCTCCACTGAACATCCATTGTGCCCTGTCTACATTGTCTCCATCTGTACAACAGCCTATAACCTCAGTGCTATACCCCAGTAAAGCCAGAGGGCTCTCTTCTCTGCTTCCTGTCTCAGATGTCTTCATCCATTGTCATTTAGCCAGTGTCTGCCAAACCATTGTTTTGCATATTTTATCTTATTATTTTTTGTCATTTCAGGCTGAAGGATAAATCAGATTCAAATTACTCTACCTTTATGACAACCATGCTGATTTAATATTAATAAGTATCATCTTTTTATCATATTTTGAATATGGAAAAGGAAAAATGTTTCAGAACACATTATTACACATTACACAAAAATTAACGCAAAGTGAAACAGAGACCTAAATGTCACATGCAAAATTATGAAAAACTCAATGAAAAATGAGGACCATCTACAAAAGCTTGCGGTTGGTGATGGGCTTTTATATGGAGCACCAAAAATGTGCATGAAAAGACAAGCCAGAGAATGGGGAAAATATTCAGAAAACACAAATGGAGTTTGTAACAAAGTAACAAAGGAGCTGTACTGAAAATATAAAAAGAACATTTAAAATTCAACAATAAGAAAACAACGTGCTCAATTAAAAAAAAAAATTAGATCTGAACAGATAACTCACCAAAAAACCATGGAGGGGGCAAGAGCATGTATGAAAAAATCCCCGCCATTGTTTGTCGAGAAAGTATTGCAAATCAAAGCAACCACGACATAACTGTTAGAACGGCTATAATCTTAAAAATTGACAGTGCAGGGGCCCCTGAGGCTCAGGCGGTTAAGCGTCTGACCTGAGCTCAGGTCATGATCTCACAGTTCCTGGGTTGGAGCCCCTCTTGGGTCTTGTGTGACAGCTCGGAGCCTGGAGCCTGCTTCGGATTCTGTGTCTCCCTCTCTCTACCCCTCCCTCGCTCGCACTCTGTCTCTGTCTCTCTTAAAAATAAATGAACATTGAAAAATAATTGACAATGCAAACTGCTACTGAGGACGAAGCACTTCAACTGTCATTCGTTGTTGGTGACGGTACAAAATGCTGCGTCTCTCTTTCAAAGCTAAATATTGACTTGCCATCATCGCCTAGGTATTTACCAGACTGATGTGAAAACTTCTGTAAACACAAAAACATGCACTCAAATGTTGTTGCAGCTTTATTCATAATTGCCCCAAACTGGAGGCAACCAATCTGTCTTCCAGGAAGTGAATGGATAAAAATGTGTAAATCCGCACAAGAGAAGACCATTCTGTAATAAAAAGGAATAAGCTATCAAACCGTGGAAACACTATGATAAATCTTGAATTCACAATGATACATGAAAAAAAAAAAAGCACTTTGAAAAGGCTTCACCATGTACAATTCCAGTTATATGACCTCATGGAAAATGTAAAACTATAGAAAAAAAAAAATCTGAATGTCAGCGACTTAGGGAGTGGGGAGGGTTGCGTATGTGAAGCTTGGCAAAGTGTCAGAAACGTGTAGGGGAGCCCAAGTGGCTCAGCCGGTTAAGCCTCTGGGTCTTGATTTCCGTTCAAGTAATGATCTCATGGTTTGTGAAATCGAGCCCCATGTCAGGCTCTGCACTGACAGTGTGGAGCCTGCTTGGAATTCTCTCTCCCTCTCTCTCTCTGCCCCTCCCCTGCTTGTTCACACTCTCTCTCAAAATAAATAAACTTAAAAAAAAAAAAAGAAAGGTATAATTACTCCGTATGATACTATCATGGTGGATACATGGAACCATGCGTTTGCCAACATTCATAGAACTCTAGAGAACAAGGAATAAACCTTTATGTCTGTAAATTAAAAATGTATACATTGAGGGGTGCCTGGGTGGCGCAGTCGGTTAAGCGTCCGACTTCAGCCAGGTCACGATCTCGCTGTCGTGAGTTCGAGCCCCGCGTCGGGCTCTGGGCTGATGGCTCGGAGCCTGGAGCCTGTTTCCGATTCTGTGTATCCCTCTCTCTCTGCCCCTCCCCCGTTCGTGCTCTGTCTCTCTCTGTCCCAAAAATAAATTAAAAACGTTGAAAAAAAAATTAAAAAAAAAATAAATAAATAAAAAATGTATACATTGAGAAGGCCAAGGAGCAGGATGAAACACAGACTATGACAAAATAATCTATTTCCATTAGAAATAATGTGAATTAACCTTACTAAAGGGAATATATATATATATATAATGGAATGTTACTCAGTCATCAAAAATATTGAAATCTTGCCATTGGCAATAACATGGATGGAGCTAGAATATATTATGCTAACGTGAAATAAATCAATCATAGAAAGGCGAATACCACATGATTCATATGTGGAATTTAAGAAACAAAACAGTTGAACATATGGGAAGTGGTGGGTGAGGGGGGAGAGAAGAGAGAGAAACAAACCACAGGATACTCTTAATGATGGAGAACAAACTGAGGGTTGAGGATGGGCTAGATGGGTAATGGGTACTGGAGAAGGCACTTGTTGTGATGAGCACGGGGTGTTTATGTAAGTAATCAGTCACTGAATTCTACTCCTAAAACCAGCATTGCACTGTAGGTTAACTAAAATTTAAATTAAAAAAAAAAAAAGGAAAAATAAAAGAAATGAATGAAGCCTATAAGACTAAAAGCAAAAGAATTTGTATGTAAATACAATACTCTAGCTGAAAGTTGTTCCCCATAGGGTTATAAGCTAGCAATCTGTTGATAATACCCACTATACGTGCATATTGGAATTGAACAATAAAATAAATTGTTGGAAGATGATGTGAGCCAAGTTTATCACTATTTTAGTGGGAGGTCACAGAGTAGGAAGGGGGTAAGTTTAGACTGACCCATTCAGCACTAGATTAGATTTGGAGACACCAGTATGAACTCACGGTTAGCTTAGATCTAAGAATACATTGTAGATACGTTTATAGAAATGCATACATATATGGTCAATGGAAATACATAATATGTTTTCGCTCTGCCAGCTGATAGAGCTTAGAAGCAGAATATCAGTGGCGAAAAGCAAATCTAGCACACAGATATTTTTTTTCCTGATACGATTTGCCAAGGAAGTGCAAGGAAGCAGGTAGCTTCTCTCTCTGGTTTCTCCAATAGTTTCTATCAGGCTTGAGACAAAGAATGTCCAAAATGAGCCTGGATCATCTTGTAGTGCCCAAACCGAAGCGAGGTCTCACATAGAAACAATGATGCGGTATGTCAGAGACAGCGGAGCCAACTGAAGGGACTATCAAAGATCAAAGTTGGAACAATTTGAACAGCAAAGTGACTAAAGTGTTAGATTACAACCCTAAGTATAAAATAAATATCCTTGAGTCCACAGATATAAATACATATTGGAACTAATCAATGGATAAATGTGAGAGGACAGACAAATCTCCGATGCAGAAAAATTCTGAATAATTTATGTAAATACTCCTTGTGCGAGAGGTGATGCTGATCGTCTCACCATTTAAGTGTGAGCTGTGTGTAGTGACTTCCTCCTAAAGAGTACAATGGAGAAAAAGGGTTGAGATTAACTTTACAGTAGAGAAACCTGACTAACTCTAATGACAGCAGTGACGAGTCACATTGATAGCATGCATCCATGATATTGGGGTAAGAAAATGATATTTTAGGTCTATAGTATCACCCCCTAAAAACCTATATTCCAAATCTAATTATTAAAAAAAAAAAAAGACAAATCCCGATTTAAGATCATTCTACAAATATGTGATGAGTATTTTCAAAATGTTCAAGGTCTTCAAGAATAAGGAACATTCTAAAGGGTGCCTGTGTGGCTCAGTTGGTTGAACGTATCTGACTCTTGATTTTGGCTCAGGTCACGATCTTGTGGTGATGAGATTGAGCCCCATATTGGACTCCACGCTGAGCACAGAACCTGCTTGGATTCTCTCTCTCCTTCTCCCCCACTTGCATGCTCTCTCTCTCTCTCTCTCTCTCTCAAAATAAATAAATAAACTTTAAACAAATATTTTTTTTAAAAAAAAAGAGAATGAGGAAAATTCTGAGAAACTGTCAAAGCCAAGGGGTGCTTGAGGAGATATAATGACTAAATATAAGTGATATCCTGGATAGGATACTGGAACATAAAAAGAACACTTGGGGAAAACTAAGAAAGTCTTCAATAAAGTATGAATTTTGATTACTAATGTGCCAGAATTGGTTCATTTCATGCACTAAATGCACCATACGAATATGAGATGCTAACAATGAAGGACACAGTGTGAATACATACAGTTCTCATGCTGCCTTTGCAAACATCTGTGTTTAATTTTTTTTTTTTTTTTTTTTTTTTTTTACTGTTTATTTCTTTTTGAGAGAGTCAGAGACAGAGTGTGAGCAGGGGAGGGGCAGAGAGAAAGGGAGACAGAATCTGAGGTAGCTCCAGGCTCTGAGCTGTTCAGCAAAGAGCCCAGCACAGGGCTCAAACCCACAAACCACGAGATCATGACCTGAGCCGAAGTCAGACATTTAATCAACTGAGTCCCCCAGGCACCGCTGCAAAAATATGTATTTAAACTGCAACTGTAGTTTCTTGCTATCCCATGTAACTTACACTACAGCATTTTCGTCTCAGGAAATTCTTTAAAAGTGCTTTTAAATTCTCTCAATAAGGCAGTATATCTGACAGAAGCTTAACAAGTTCACTAATATTTGTATTTCAGTGTCTAGCCAGAGTTGATTTATGAAGTGAACAATTTATACAAAGAAATATGTTAACATGGTACAGAAAAGCCCTTCAATTTCGAAGCAAATATATCTCACATCTACAATGCATGTCATAACATAAAGGAGGATTTCCAAATATATGTGTATAACCTTTTCTTTCTACTTGAGACTTTATGTTTAACCTTATTTTTATATTTTATACTTTGAGACTTCTTAAACACCCTATTTAAGAATGACTTAAAGCTAATTCATTTTTTTTAACACTTATTTATTATTGAGAGACAGAGAGACACAGAGCGTGAGCAAGGGAGGGGTGGAGAGAGGGGGAGACACAGAATGTGAAGCAGGCTCCAGGCTCTGAGCTGTTAGTATCGAGCTTGACGCGGGGCTCCAACTCACAAACTGTGAGATCATGACCTGAACCGAAGTCGATCGTCCAACCAACTGAGACACCCAGGCACCCCGGATTTAAAGCTAATTCAAAACCATCATTTTATCCCATTTTATATATTTCCTTTCAGCCAATAGTTCACTTCTTTATGATGTTCATTTGTTATCTCCATAGTGGGATGGTTTGTCTAATTGTTTGAATATATTTTACATTTCCTTTATATATAAAACTCTGTGGAACATAGACAAACAAAGCAATGAGTATATCTTCATTAAACTTAAACTAGTCAGCCTTAAGTTCATATGGAAAGAGCAACATACAGAAAATGAATATTTTAAAATTCTATTAAATTATGTATCAAATTATTAATAGTTATATTATTTTGTATTATCAAGGACAGAAAAAAAAAGGATGCACAGAGAGAAAGGGAGATTGACAGATTTATGAAGCCATAGTTTAACACAGACATATGTAATTTTTACTTTTGTGGGGTTCATGGTCTTAACAGGAACACATGTCAAACCACATCATAAAAAATCTGGAAAATGTGGTCTGACTAAGCAAACAGGAAAGAAGGAAAAGCAATTTGGTGAACACCTAGATATATCTGCCACAATAAAATTAATATTTTGTTATAGTGAAACACCTGTTCATTGACTAGTTAATTTATGTGTTCCTCTGACAAACATACACTAAGCCCTGACTTTGCCTAAGATATTGAGAAAGTTCTTAGAATACAAAGACAACTTGGGCACACCTCTGTTATTTAGGACCTTACAACTAGAAATAGTGTAAGAATTCTGGGGCACCTGGGTGGCTGAGTCAGTTAAGCATCTGACTTTGGCTCAGGTCATGATCTCACCAATTGTGGGTATGAGCCCTGCGTGGGGCTCTGTGCTGATGGCTCAGAGCCTGGAGCCTGCTTCAGATTCTATGTCTCCCTCTATCTCTACCTCTCCCCGGCTCATACTCTGTCTCACTCGGTCTCTCAAAAATAAATGAATGTTAAAAAAAAAAAAAAAAGAAAAGAAAGAAAGAAAGGACGAGTGTAAGAATCCCTCCAAAAGCATTTTTTTTTCTTTTTTTTGCTTATAATGTTTTTCTGGAATCCAGGAAATGAGGATTGATTTGCTTACAAATTTATGTGTGAAATTTTGTCCTTACGAAGGAATTTTCTTACTCTAAGAAAGGGCTCATAAGTCCATTAACAACATTTTTTAGCAAAAGACATAAATTAGATCCATGGAATCTCCTTGTTAGGTTAATTTGGAATTTTAGTTGAAGCACTGTAAGAAGTGTCTTTATTAAGAAAACTCATTTATTTTCTTTTCAAGCCTTTCTCAATTTTTGCACATGTTTTACAAAATAGTAATTTTCTTATATATTTAGGACACACCATAGAGTAAACTGTTAAATGACATTTTATTGCAATATACTGTAGTGGTTAAGAATATAATCTCTTGAAACAAACAGATTTAGGTTTATGCTCTAGCTCTCTGATATAATTGAACTATGTAACCAGGGAAAGTCAATAAATCTTTATATGCCTTACTTTACTTTCTTTTTCTAAAAAATCAAGATTAATAGGATTCTTTTCTGAATTAAATGATGTAAGTGCATAAAGCTTTTAGCATAGTTTCTGGCAAGAAAAGTGCTCAATATAAGTTAGCTCTCATTATGTATAAAACTTCAGGACTTGCCTCAAAACTGTAATTTTGGAAACCAAGAAAAGATTATGGTAAAATAAAAGGGGTAAATGAAACTCATAAAATGAAAAAAATTTACTAATGTGTTAAGTACAGAATCTTGAAAGTGAGTTATATATTAACTGTCTCAATGGAGTTTCCATAAACTTTAAGATAGAAAAACAGTATTTTTATAACAGTAAATTTATTTTATAACAGTGTTACTAAATAAAAACAATAACTAGTTCCTCATGAGTTACCTGGACTTTGTTAGACTTCTTATAAGGTTGTCTTCCTTTTTTAATAAATACAGTATTGCTTTGATTAATTAAATCTCAAAAAGATAAAACAGTTCCAAAAGAGAATCACTACTTGCAACGTGTCTATTTTATTCTAACAATAGGTTGGATTTTATTTATTTTTTTAAGTTTATCTATTTATTTTGAGAGAGTGAGTGGGGAGGGGCAGACAGAAGGGGAGAGAGAATCCTTAGCGGGTTCCTCATTTCCAGTGCAAAGCCAGATGCAGGGCTTAAACTCACAAACCATGAGATCATGGCCTGAGCCCAAGTTGGACACTTAACCGACTGAGCCACCCAGGTGCCCCAAACAGTAGGTTGGATTTTGCTCTTGGCTGTTATATAGAGTCACTACTAGAAATGTTCAAATAAATAATATATCTGCATCTATTGCATAGACAGCATTAAAGATCATTTACTCTGCCACGTATTCTTTTTGTAATTTAACAGCAAGACGAGGTTTGCCTTTCCCGAGGACCTGAGAAGCCCACTTTTTTCCAGGCAACACTTGCGCAACTTGTCTTCCTTTTTCTTCTGATTGAAGAAAATTCGTAGCTAAATTCAAGTTCATTTTCACATGCAACAAATATATATTTTTAGTTTTTTTTTAAACATGCCCATGTGTGTATGTGTACATATACATAAACTTATTGTATATAAACTTATTTTTAGATAGCTCTAAGTACATCATCTCATTCATATTTTGGAATGGGATTTGCAGCCACACATCAGTCTGTAATATACAAAAGAACAGCAACATTTCTTTGGCCATATGCTTTAAGGTGGATCTGCTTATGAGGGCACCAAGGAACACTTACACTTTCACTACAATATCTTCCGTGTTCACTTAAGTAGAAAGATGTACCTTCCCATCGTAGAGTTATCATTTACATAAAACGCAAAAGTTTAAATTGTGCTAAATTTGTTTTTTTATGGTTGATCAATGAAGCCATTTCTATGGACTACAGCGTAGTGTAATAGTCCAGCTTTGAAAATACGAGTTTCACATTTCACACTTGCAGTTGAATTAGAGATACCGCACACAGATAGAATGAAACCTGAGAAAATCTGAATTATTTAGATCATGAAACTACTAAATGGATTTTCTGTTTTTTCAAAAGAAAGAAAAAAAAAAACAATAACCACTCACATTGTGATTTGCTACGATCCTTTCTGCTGATTGTTTCCTGTTACTGTTAAATTGCAATTAATCTTCAGATGGATAGTAGGCTGCACGAGACTCACTGAAAACTGTATTCACAGTATTGGCATCATGATCCTACTCTGCACAGCAGCTCGGCTTAGAGTCGGCAGCATCTGGAAGATTTTCTCCCTTCTTATTTTTAGTTTTATAGCAATGCCATGGTAGCATCGGGGAATGTGTTCAGAATGTTTATAAATAAGTACAGGAAATAACTTTGAAACCTGCAGCTGTTCAGACACATGCATCTGTTTAAGTGAATAGATGCATATATCTCTCTAGTAAAAAGGGATTCTGCATATCATCCAAGCTCTAAGTGTTAAAACAAGACACTACCTGTTTTTAAGTGGTAAGCAAATGGCCATAAACCTGACCAGCTGGTCAAAGTCACCGCTACCTGAGAATTGACTATTGTTGGAATAGAGAGTGCATAGAATATAGTGTCCCCTTATAATAAAACTAATTCACTCAGTATTCGCAGTTCGTCCCCCATGGTGAAACAATCTGCTTCCCCTTGTCTAGCACCTGTACATGTCAACCCATAATAAATACTCTGAGGTTTGAACATGTTTAAAATGATTTGTTTAATATAACAATTTCAAATCAAATGGCACTTTCAGGTAGAGGAGGCTCCTCATGGCACGTTGGCTAAAGAATCAGGATACTTCCAAATGTGTCACGGAAAGGTGTGTGCGGAGTCCCGATAGGGTGCAAAATGGGCCAAGCTCTCTGAAGCAATGAGAGATTGAGAGTGGAGTCGTGGTAGGAGGCATTCGGCGCACTTGTGAGGAGCAGGGCTACAGAAGTTGACCTGAGAAGAGTGCAGGAACATACCAGTGGTAAGCAGATCTCTGTTGCTCAATGGGATGGAAACCACCGGGAGGCCAAAAATCACTGCCCAGGACACCTGGTGGCCATCTTTCAAAAACACTGCACCATGGAGGTTCTCTAGGTGCTGGGTGGGGCTGTGGAGTGGGCATAATACTGTGCAAAATTGAGCAGCTGAGGCTGACAGAATATCCCAGAATAATGCAGGCGATTTGAATAATGTAACAGAGTAGTAGAGACCTAGAAGCCAGCAGCTGCAGAAAGGCACAGAGGACCTAGGATTAGAGTTTTTTCCACAATATCTGTATAAAGAGAAGAAGGCAGGCAATTTTAATTTTTTTCTTTTAAAAACATTTATTTGTTTATTTATTTATTCATTTATTTTTTGAGAGACAGAGACAGAGCATGAGTGGGGGAGAGACAGAGACAGGAGACACAGAATCCGAAGCAAGCTCCAGGCTCCGAGCTATCAGCACAGAGCCTGACACGGGGCTCGAGCCTGAGAACTGTCAGATCATGTTCTGAGCTGGAAGTCAGATGCTCAACCAACTGAGCCACCCAGGCACCCCTTAAATTGTTTCTAATGTTTATTTTTGAGATAGTGACAAAGTGTGAGGGGGGGAGGGGCAGAGAGAGAGAGGGAGAACTGTCAGCACAGAGCCCAACATGGGGCTCGAACCCACAAACTGTGAGATCGTGGCCTGAGCCAAAGTCGGAGGCTCAGCTGACTTAGCCTCACAGGTGCCCCGATTATAAGTGATTTTGAATATACCATACTTTTACAGAGAGGCTGGCGTGGTATTTTATCCGTACCCCACTACTGTGGTTCAGAGACAAAACTGAAAGAGTATTTTTTGTATATTAGGGTCTAAAGAGGCCTTGAGAATGGCAAGTGTCACGAGAGAGCTGCCAGGTGTTGAGGTGGTCCATTAGGGTGATAAGCCAAACTAAAAATGATGATCATGCCTTTATTCATTCACTGAAATAGTATAAACAGGAGGCCGGAAAGGTGAGGGGACCCCACTCTTCCATATTTCACTGGGCAAGTGCCAAGTGGATCAACAGATGGGGGAAGGGGGATTATCTCACTGCAGAAGAAGCCCCGGACAAAAGGCTCCTGCCATTTATTTGGACACAGAGGCTGGGAGAAGGGAAAGGAGGAAAGTCTCCCACAATAAAGTAAGAAGTCAAAGTAGACAGAAGTGTCTTCAAGGATCTCCAATAAGGAAGTCTCAGACCCGATGCCTTAGAAGGACCACAGCTGAAATCACCTTCACTGGGAGCCATATGAGCTAGGAATACAGATATTTGTGTCCATCCTGGGGTCCTTGAGTGCAACTCACTCCAGAAGGTACCCCAGGTGAGGGGGGGGCGGGGAGCCTCCCCCTCCAAGTAAAGCCTCGGGAATTGTGTAGGATTGGTCCTGTGACATCATACATAGGATTCGGGCCTGGAGTTTATCCCTGAAACTCTTCCGAAAGTTCCAATAACATTTGCCTTGCCCGTTAAGCAGACAAATGAATTTAAAATCAACAACAACAACAACAACAGCAAGTAATAGAAATTTCACAGGAATTCAAATGTGCCTAGACATGTTCTCAATGCCCTGAAACACATTTTAACTCAGAGCTAATAATGGGGTAGTTAAATTTTCATAATTTTTATTTTCATATTTGATACTGCCTATAATATCTTTCCAAGTAGGTATTTGGAAAGAAAGTTGCCAGGACAGAAGATTAAGGTTGTACAGGAAAGGTCTCTGTTACTTGGAATATTTTATGTGTTTAATGATTAATATGGAACTACTCTTACGGCATGACATCCAAAAACCTGCTCCTCCATAAAAACAATGAGAATACTGGCAAAAATAATGAAATCCACTTTTTAATAACTCTGGAAACCAACCAAAGGCATATAACAATCTGAGGAGGGTTTATTGAAGAAAAATGACCAGATTTTTGTAAGAACCATGACTTGTGTGCCCTTTTACCTTGTAGAATTCACATCCTTCTCCCCACACCTCTGTGGTAACCTTGAAGCCAACAACTTTGCAACTGTATCAGCTATGAAAAACTTCAGCCTCACAGGATTAAAATGAAAAGGATTGAAATTGGAAGATATTTGCTCTGCAAACACAACAGAATGAAATTAGCAATAAATAACAAGAAAATTTGGACAGTCCCCAAGTGAGTAAAGATTAAAGTCACACTCCTAAATAACCAAGGGATCAAAGAAAACAAATCAAAAATTAGGAAATAACTTGAGAGAATATAAAATGAAAATGCAGCATACAGAAATTTAGGGTATGACCAACAGTAGTGCTTAGAGGGGAACATAACTATAAATACCTGTGTTTAGGAAAGAGATCTGAAAGTCAAAAATCTAATACACCTTTAAGAAGAAATGGGGGGGGGGGAGGAAAGATCATACTAACTCAAACTAGCAGAAGTAAAATAATAATAATAATAATAATAATAGGAAGAAGAAGAAGAAGAAGAAGAAGAAGAAGAAGAAGAAGAAGAAGAGTAGAGCAGAAATAATTGAAATAATGAATACAAAACCATTTGGAAAACCAAAAATATCAAGACTCGTTCTATGCAAAGGTCAATAAAATTGATAAACCTCTAGCTACATTGACAAAGAAAAAATATAATATTTGATTAGTAAAATCAGGAATAAAAAGGGGCTATTACTACTGTCCTTTAGAAATGACAATTGAAAGAGAATGCTATGGACAATTATATGCCAACAAATAAAGTTACTTATATGACATGGGTGAATCCCCAGAAAAACACAAATTTTCAAAACTGAATCAAGAAGACATAACATATGTATGAATACATAAGAATGCATATGTAAAGATATTGATTTCTTGTGGGGGGCCGGGCCCCAGTGCCAGGCTGAGACCGGGTCGAGCAATGTTCCCTGTTGACTCAAGCCAACCCGGTGGTTCCCCCTCCCATTCCCCCACTTTCAAGGGCATACGAAAGCCTTTTCAAGGCTGAGAAAGTTAGTTCCTGAAGCCTGTGGTCTGCAGGTGTTGGCAGTAATGCTACCTCCCTTTTTCTACCCCGAGTCAGATAGAAACAAACATGGGAATTGTGTTTTGCTAGCAATCTTATCAACAAGGTCTTGCGACCCGTCTAGAAAATGCACAAGAAACACAGAACTAAATGTTTTGGTTGGCAGCAATTATGTGAAACCTGTTTATTCTTAGAATGACCTAACCCATAAGAGTCTGGTTATAAAAGATTGTGTAGAGCAACAATAAAGCCGTCACTTGGGCCATCAGCCCAGGGGACCCTCCTGTTCCCAAACTTTCTCTTCTCTCTTTTTTTCTTGCATTGCCCTACCCTCAGGACCCTGACCTCGGTGTTTGTCATGCCAGTCGCGACAATTTCTTTAAGTTTATTTATTTATTTGGAGAGAGAGAGAGAGTGAGTGGGTAAAGGCAGAGAAAGTGGACGGAGAGAATTCCAAGCAGGCTCCACACTGTCAGCACAGAGATCGATGCATGACCCTTGGATCATGACCATGAACTGAACCAAAATCTGGAGTCAGACACTCAACACCTGAGCCACCCAGGTGCCCCCAAGGCATTGAATTTTTAATCAAGAAATATCCTATAAAGGAAATCCCAGGCCCAGATGACCTTACTGGTGAATTCTACCAAACTTTTAATAAACATTTAAGACCAATAATCCCCAAACAGTTCCCAAAGAATATAAGATAAGGGAACACTCATCAGCTCATTTTATGCCAGCAATTTCCTGATACCAAAATAAGACACATTCTACAAGAAAAATATAGATTGGAATCCCTAATGAAAACAGACCAAAAAGAAGGAAGAAATCTTCAAACCGAATTCAGAAAAATATAAATAGGATTAGACACCATAAACAAGTATGACTTATTTCTGGAATGAAAAAATTATTTAAAGTAGAAAAATCAATAAATGGAATACAGCGTATTCATAGCGTGAGCGACAACATCCACGTGACCGTCTCAGTAGTCACAGAAAAAGCCTTTAGCGAAACCCAACAAAACACAATGATCAAAACACCCCATAACTAACAATAAAAGTGAAATTCCTTAACTTTTTAGAGTGTGCTTTGAAAAGACCCAAAGCTACTGACACACTTAATATGATAGAATGCTTGGCATCCAAGATCAAGACCAAGACACAAAAGTATCCACGACCACCACTGTTATTCAACATGCACTAGAGGTTTTAACCAGCAAAATTAGAAAAGGAAAATGAATAAATAAATAATAACATCCAGGAGGAAAAGAATAAAACTATCTTCATTGCCAGATGACATGATCTTTGTTTATAGAAAAACCTAAGGGATCAACAGCAGCAACAAAAAAACCAGAGCCAATAAAGGAGTTTGGAAAAGTTTCAGGATATAAGATAAATGTTTTGAAAAATAATGGTATTTTTATACTTAACAATAAATAATGTAAACATGAAATTAAAAAAAGACACAGTAGCCATAGAAAGAATAAAACTAGAATCAAATTTAACAGAAGTGTAATACTTTTAAACTAAAAAGCTACAAAGCCTTTGAAATAAAAGCAAAAGAGCGAAATAAATGAGAAGACATCTTATGATCATGATTCAGAAAGCTAAATATTGTTAAGACAACAATAATCACTGTGGGGCCTGCGTGGCTCATTTGGTTAAGCATCCAGCTTTGGCGCAGGTCATGATGTTACAGTCGTGAGTTTGAGCCCCGCATTGGGCTCTGTGCTGACAGCTCAGAGCCTGGAGCCTGCTTGGGATTCTGTGTCTCACTCTCTCTCTGACCCTCCCCTGCTCACACACTTCTCTCTCTCCCTCTCTCTCAAAAATAAATAAACATTAAAAAAATTTAAAAATAATAATAAAAGTAATTTTTTCTCATTAATTAAAACAAATTTACTACAATTCGTCCAAATGTTAATGGTAGAAGAAATGCAGAAGAGAGAGTGGGTATACGGGAATGCCCTCTTCTGCTCGATTTTTCTGTAAGCCCAAAACTTCTTTAAAATGTCTATTAATTTAAAAAGTAGTTCTTACTAACATTTATGGCAGGATAGCATCTGAGAAGAGCCAGCGTGAGGTCCGAGGTTTTTCTCCAAATCATACACAGCTGAGTGTCACCAAGGCTGGCTCTGAATGAGGCCAGCACATTAAGAATAAGGTAGTGACTTTAAATGATCCAGCTCCTAGTGATTTGTCCTTGGATAGGACCCTGAGTTGACACATCATACTTATGGTCCCTTAAACCCTTGTCTTCAGGGTAAAGCACAAGGATCATAAACTAAGAATCATGCTTTTTAAAACTGCCTGGGCATGACAGAATACATAGTTATTTTTTTGCAAATAACTTCTGCACATGATATACTCACAAAAACAAAAACAAAAAAAAACCCCAGGAAACCTGGAACATTTTCTGCTCAAGTTTTAAATGAAATGGAGAGTTAATAATGTATCCACAGTACTCAGATGAGGGGGGATTTCTCTCTCTCTCTCTCTCTCTCTCTCTCTCTCTCTCTCACACACACACACACACACACACACACACACACATCATGACCTAATTCTCTTATTACAGTTTACTACCTTATGCAAAACTTATATAGTTCCTACAGATTTGAGGGGAGGTGAAATTTTCACAGCTGGTGGTTAGGCATGGACTGGATTTTGTCATTCTTTCCTCCTAGTGTGGTAGATTATTATAAAAGAATATTCTGCTATGAAGAAAACCTGTGCTTGAAATCACAAGACTTGAGTTTATGTCATGACTTAGCCACTTATTAGTTCTGTGTTCTTAAATTCTTACCTGTAAACTTTCCTTGCCCTCTCTGTCTCTTAGGTTCTTTTACTGGTATTTATCTATTTATTTTTTAAAGTTTATTTATTTATTTTGGGCACCTGGGTGGCTCAGTCGGTTGAGCGTCTGACTTCAGCTCAGGTCATGATCTCGTGGTCTGTGAGTTTGAGCCCCGCCTTGGGCTCTGTTCTGACAGCTCAGAGCCTGGAGCCTGCTTGGGTTTCTGTGTCTCCCTCTCTCTCCGCTCACAGTGTCTCTATCTCTCTCAAAAATAAACATTAAAGAGAGAAAGAGAGACAGAGAGAGAGAAAGAATCCCAAACTGTGAGATCATGACCTGAGCCGAGATCAAGATTTGGGCACTTAACCTACTGAGCTACTCAGGCGCCCCTAGTTCTTTACTTTAAAAAAAAAAAAAAGAGTTTAATTATAGTTTGTGAAATATTAAATAAACACACTGTAGATATATGAACATGCCAGAAAATACCATGAAAAATATAACTCAAATGCTCATGAACTGTAATGGATATAAATTGGGTGAAATTTGGAGACTGTTTTTGTGGCTATCAAAAAAAAAAATAGCATAATTTTATCAAATACACAGATTTCTTCCAGTCTGCTTGCTCCCCTACTCTTCCTGGGGATAATAGAAATGTGAATTGTGTATTCACTTTTCATGGGCAAGTTTAATGCAGCAAGCTTTGTGATGCAAAGGAAGCCAGAAAGGTTCAAAGCAACTTAGATTCACCAGGTTAACACATTCACAGTTCATAGAAAATTGAGTCCTTTATTAAGGTGAAGAGAAGACTAGGAATTTCTTACCTAGACCCTGAAGGAGATCTTTCAGGTAACTTGATTTGCACTGTGTTAAATACACTTAATTTTAGACATTTTTTTTTTTAATGTTTGTTTATTTTTGAGACAGAGAGAGACAGAGCATGAACGGGGGAGGGTCAAAGAGAGGGAGACACAGAATCTAAAACAGACTCCAGGCTCTGAGCTGTGAGCACAGAGACCGGCGCGGGGCTCGAACCCACGGACCGCGCGAGATCACGACCTGAGCCGTCGGCCGCTTAACCGACTGAGCCACCCAGGCGACCCAATTTTAGACCCTTTAGAGGAGGATAATTTAAAGCCTATTCAAAGGTCCCATTTTTTCCACTACTTGCGATCAATGCATCCGTAT
Source organism: Panthera tigris (assembly GCF_018350195.1). Lineage (NCBI taxonomy): Eukaryota > Metazoa > Chordata > Mammalia > Carnivora > Felidae > Panthera > Panthera tigris. Next base: position 67,446,727 of record NC_056661.1, read on the forward strand.
AACTGGACACTCAATTCTGTGATAGGGGAGACATAGCCTAACTCCACAATGCTTCTATTTCTCTTGATGCTATGACCTCTAGCCTAGAAGGTTCTGTGTAGCCTGCACATAGACATGTGAAAGATGAGAACGAGACTACACATAAGAAAACTTAAAACCCAACCAAAATGAAGTGAGGTAGATTGAGGGGTTAAAATTTCCCAGAGAATTATTTTAAAAGCCCACCATCAGAAAACCTTCCTGCTTCTTCAGATTAAAATTTCATATGCTAAAAATATTTTTGGTTTTTTCACTCTGGCCCACACACTGCTTTGCACTTGAAAAAAAAAAAATTCTAGTCTAAACTTTGAACAATGGATATACATTTTTAATTTTTCTCAAAGTTGTTTACTTTTACATATTAGAAACCTTACAAAGATGCAGTCATCGGGTAGAGAAATAACATTTTATACAGATGCTATATACCTGTTACCTTATAATAACTATTTATAAATATAAGCATATATATATATACATATATATATATATACACTTGTGAATACTTGCGATGTATCCACTTATATCGTATATGCATAATGTGTGCATGGATGAGTGTGAATATGAAAACCAAAACTATGTCGTCTCTTTTTCACCTGAGGATTTCACACAAACTATAAAATATTAATTAGGATAGTTTAACCTTTAAATTATAATTTAAAAGCCCAGAAAAACACTTTCATGTCTATGCACTTTGAAGTCTGAATTTATTTTAATTTGCTTAATAATCAAACCGAATTAGCATATTTAACCAAGTCCCTTTCCCATTGAGTAAAATAGTTTTGATCACGAGTGTCAAAATTCATTATGTATGTTTCAGGCCGTTATTTCCTGTTCCAAAATTATATCAAAGCTTTTAAAGTACAAACTGCTTTGTGTGTTCACAGGAAGCACAATTTGCATTTAAATACGCATTAATGAGTAATTAAAGAGCAATATGCATTTATATATGCATTAAAGAGTAATTAAAATATGTATATGGTTGCAGATGATGGACTTAGAATATTTTGATCATAATATGTAGGATAAATATTTTAAATAGCAAGTAAAATATTATGTATTTCTTGTTCTCTCCTCCAACAGAATTTGCTTTTATTCACATCAACAGCCCTGTCCTCACTGCCATGTGGTTCCAAAAGCTCTGGAATTGGAAAGCTGGTAGTAAGACTAATCTAATTACAGAATCACTGGTTGTGGCTAGTATATTCCACCACATGTGCTTGTCAGGAGTCCATACATTTAGCCTTAGTCCGTCATGGTACTATTTTATATTTGTCCGTACGGAGTGGTAACAAAAAACAGTTTTATATGAAGTGTCATTCAAAACAGCACAAAACCCTGTGCATGGGGATTTAAATTTAATTTCTTGCTTAGTTGAGGAAGAAGCCTTATAATGTATGGCTTTCCTGGCTACACTTGGACAAGTGTTATTATTTCATCTAACTCGTCTTCAGGCCCAAATTATAGAACTTCTTTCATTTTTTTTTAAATTTTTAAAAATGTATTCATTTTTGAAAGGCAGAGAGAGACAGAGTGCAATGGGGGAGGGGCAGAGAGAGGGAGACACAGAAACAGGCTCCAGGCTCCCAGCTGTCAGCACAGAGTCCATCGCAGGGCTCGAACTCACAGACTGTGAGATCATGACCTGAGCCAAAGTCGGCTGCTTAACTGACTGAGCCACCCAGGCTCCTCCAGAACTTTTTTGGAATTAGCATCAGCCTGAGGGTGATACTTCAGGCAAGCTTTCTTTTGTCTTTTTTGTTTTGTTTTGTCCCCTCCCCCACCCAGCCTCATCCATATCACAGAAAATTCAGGAACTCAAAAAGGCTGTTTAATTGGTTTCCATTTTGACAATAAATTTCATATTTAAAAAAAAATCTGTTTATCAGAGCACTTTTTTTGTGTGTGTGCAAACGTTCCCACATTCTCCATTTCTGACGTTTACTCTCGTTGATTTGCAGGAAAACGAAAGGGGATGTGTAAATGGGAAAGAAGATATTGCACACCACCCAAAGCTTGCCACCGAAGAAGTGAGTGACAAAGAGAGGGGAGGAAGGAAGAATGGGGTGTGAGATGCTCAACGTGCTGCCAGGAATCATGTTTTCTGTTGTTCATTCTGCCCACTAGCTGAGTCCGTGAGTTCATCACCTTAGTGGCATATCTATAATGGATGGAAAAAGGGGTTGTCCTGCGATTTCCAGAGTTAGCAAGGTCTACCATTTTCTCTCAAATATTAGCATTTTTTTCTCAGTTCCAGATTCTTTGGAGGTTCTGAGTTGAGGCACATCCTCTGTGTTTCTTTCAGTACATACATTTAATTTCCCGTACTTATAAAAAAATTTTTTAATACTTATTCATTTTTGAGAGACAGAGAGAGACAGAGCATGAGCGGGGAAGGGGCAAAGAGAGGGAGACACAGAATCTGAAACAGGCTCCATGCTCCGAGGTGTCAGCACAGAGCCTGACATGTGGCTCGAACTCACAAACTGCAAGATCATGACCCTAGCTGTAGTCCAGCCCAACCCACTGAGCCACCCAGGCACCCCTCAATAAATACCTTTTAAAGAAATCCTCTTGATTTGTTTATTTAAAAAAATTCACGTTTATTCATTTTTGATAGACAGAGAGAGACAGAGTGTGATCAGGGGAGGGGCACAGAGACAGGGAGACACAGAATTGGAAGCAGGCTCCAGGCTTTGAGCCATCCGCACAGAGCCCAATGCAGGGCTCCAACCCACGAACTGCGTGATCATGACCTGAGACCAAGTTGGACGCTCAACCGACTGAGCCACCAGGCGCCCCTAATTTCCCTTACTTATACTTCCTTTTATTTTGAGATTCTTAAAAGTGGACAGGCCACGTTCCAGCAGCAAAATGATATGAACAGATGGCAATGAGCTATTTTGTGGGCATGAGAAAGTCATGGCTTACAAAGTCGGAAGACATGGAGTCATGGGGTAATTTTACAGGAGATCCTTAGCAGGGAATGCAGAACACTGACAGCCGGCTCTCTGCAGTGATATCTCCAAATTACTGCACGTGTATTCCAAAATATGGCCTTGCTCAAATTAATGTAAAATATTTTTGTAAAAATATGGATAATAGATTTACTCGTGCAGGTAAAGATTAATTAATTTTCAAAATTTCCCCCAAAAAGCCACTAGATAACCTCCATTAGGAAATTTTGATGAAAGTCTTAAGGCAATGTGCAAAATCACACTTGGCAAAACTTAAATACGGCTTCCAGCCTGAAAGTCCAGTTGGCCTCCCAGGCTTTTAAGAGTAAACTTTAGCTAAAAAAAAAAACAAAATGAAATTGGCAGAAAAGTGATGAATATGGATGAGATAATGATTGGGAATAATAAAAAAAACTTCTGGAATGGTCAGAAGGGAATTTATCCGTGTATCTCATGGAAGAGAGGATGACAAAATCATCTACCCGTCAAATTAGGTAACTGACAGCTGAGTTAAGTAAGTCAGAGAAACTTATAATCGTTTCAACTTGACATGTAGAAAAGAAAGGTGACGATTGTGGAAATAAATGAAGGTCAGAGTATGGTTAAAGGAAATGCCACTGTTCTACAGATAATTCTGAATAAACATGAAAAATAAACAAGGGGAAATGCACTGCCACAGAGGGATGCTGTATATGAATAAATAATTCATTCGCATGAATGGGTCCATCTACCATCTCTCACATGTGAAACCAAGTAAAAAAGAAAAAAAAAAAAAAAGAATCACACTTATAAGCCTCAGAGATTGCATTGAAATGAGTTTTAAGACTGAGTTGATTACGTCAAATTCTTTCTATTTGTTAAAAACACTTTTGAGGCGCCTGGGTGGCGTAGTCGGTTAAGCGTCCGACTTCAGCTCAGGTCACTATCTCGCGGTCCGCGAGTTCGAGCCCCGCGTCAGGCTCTGGGCTGATGGCTCAGAGCCTGGAGCCTGCTTCCGATTCTGTGTCGCCTTCTCTCTCTGCCCCTCCCCACTTCATGCTCTGTCTCTCTCTGTCTCAAAAATAAATAAACGTCAAAATAAATAAATAAATAAATAAATAAATAAATAAAAACACTTTTGACATTAAAAACTTCTATTAGTGTGCAACATTTTATATTCATTTATATAAAGTATTCCCTTCTATCGATGGCTAAAATGTTGTTTCTTCTTTCAGTGGCCAATCCCTGGATACTTCACCCTCTTGACTGTCTAAGAACTGAGTCTGGCACTCCGTCTTTCTTCTGTACCATTAGCCATTACCTTTTTGAATGATTCAATTTACACATAAGTATTTTCTAATATGTGGCTTATAAAAAAAAATACAAGTAAGAGGCATCTGATCCCACATTCCTCTTTAGCTGACGCAATTTATTTCGCTTACTTCCTCACCCAAACTTTCAGAAATTTTCCACCCATACTGTCTTTCACTACTTATTTACCATTTACTTTATTTTAGTTTTTAAATGTATTTTGTTCTGGACATGTATACTATTAAGTGTACAGCTGATGATTTTCCACTCTGAAACTTTCATGGATCCAATTACCCCCCTCAAAGAAGTAATGCATTACCGATACCCCAAAATTCCCCTGGAAGATAATAACCACTCATTTTCCCAAAGGTTGATCATCTTACTTTTTCTGTTTGCTTGCAAAGTACATAAATGGAATCATATGCCCATGTATTCTTTGATTTGGCTTATTTCATGAAATTTTATGATTGAAACATTGACCCTGTGAAGTATATAAGTTATTTTCCATCCTGCGTACTAGTTCATTGTAAGAAGCATAACTTCCATTTTTCTATTCTGTTAATAAATGTGCGTTACTCTTATTTGCAGTGTTTGACTAATGCAAATGAAGCTGCTGCAGAAATTCGTTGGCCTTCTTGTGTTTTATTGCACAAATATATGCTAAAGGAGGTCAGCATATACTGGGTCATCGGGAGGCATGCATTCAGCTTTCACAGACAATGCCATGTACACCGAACACTTTGTATTTTCTGTCTCTTTCATTTTATTCACTCTGGAGATTTTATAGAGACTTCACATTATGTTATAATAGCATTTCCATGATGTCTAATTATGTTGAGTACCTTTTTCACGTATTTATTGTCAATTTGGATGTCTGCTTCGTCGAGTATATATCCGAGTATTTCATTCATTTTTATTGGTTTGTCTTTCCTTTTTTACCCGTTTGTTTGAGTTCCTTATATATTATGGATAGGAGCTCTTTGTCAACTTTATATATGCAAATACACACTCCCGTTTAACTCTGGGGCTTGCTTTTCATTTTTATGCTTTTTATGATGAACATAATTTTTTTCATTTTTAATAAATATAATTATTTTTCTTTATGGTTAGCATTTTTGCAACCGGGGCAAAAAAAAAAAAATCTTTATCTTCTTCACTGGTACTAATTGATTCCTCTGTATTATCTTCAAAAAGTGATCTTATTGTATTATTTAGATATACAAACTTCTGGAGTTGATTTTCACATATGTTGTAGGTTCATAATTAAGACACTCTCCTCAACCTAAATATCCAACTGATCTAGTGTAACCAAAAAGGCCATCTATTCTCATTGCTCACCTTTCAACACTGTTTTATTTATTTATTTATTTATATATTTATTTAGCCCAACAAGGGCCCTCCTTAATGCCCATCACCCATTTAGAGCTGTTTGTATTTTTCTTCTTAGAGTGCTACAGAAGAGAGTTCATGATTGAGGTTGCTGCTATGTACTCATAAGAAGAGCTGATTTTAAGGGTTACTTTATCTGGCATGGTAGATAGGGTTACTCATCAGATTTAGATGCAATTTGAGAAGAAAAGTAGGAAACCTGAGTGACTGCAGAGCTTGAGGCCTGACTTATTAAGTGGATGGTGGGATTCAGTTATGGAGACGAGCACTACGCATATAATTGTAGAACGGAATGAAAGTTAATGCTAAGTTCGAGATGCCTAAAAACAACTGAATACAAGATTCAATTAGGAAGCCTGAGGTGGAGATGTGATATTTAAAACAAGGAAACTAAAGGACATCACCTAGGAAGAGAATGTACCTAATGAAAAAAAAATAATTAAGAATAAAGTTTTAGGGAATGCCAAATTTAAATTTCTGAGGAAGGAGGTGAAGACGGCTGGGGGAAGCTTGGTGAATTTGGGTCATGGAAAAGTAGAAAATGGAGTGATCCGGGGGAGAAGGGTCAGCCATTCCAAAGAGTGCTGACAAACTGATTAAAATTAGGACAGTTTGACCAAAAGATGTTTTTGGCACATGACAGGGCAATAATCACCTATATCCAGAAAAACAATCCTGAAGCAGAAAATGAGATAAATACTGATTAAAAAGAGTTGGCAAATACCATATTATTTCACTCATATATGGAATTTAAGAAATAAAACAAATGTGCAAAGAAAAAGAGAGAGAGAGAGAGAGAGAGAGAGAAACCAGAAACAGACTCTTAGCTATAGAGAACAAACTGATGGTTTCCAGAGAGGAAGTAGGGGGATGGGCTACATGGGTGATGGGTGTTATGGAGGGCACTTGTTGTGATGAGCACCGGGTGTTGTATGTAAATGTTGAATCATGAAATTCTACACCTGAAACTATTATTACACTGTACATTAACTAACTGTAATTTAAATAAAAAAATTAAAATTGACCCAGGAGAGAGAGAGAGAGAGAGAAAGAGGGAGAAAAGAGTTGAAAAGAAAGGCAGACATACAGAAAGCTTTTAAAGATGTCATGCTCTCGGTGGGGAAAAAAAAATGAATGGGAGTAATAGAGGGATTGAGGACTCAAAAGAGATTATTAAATGTATATGACATGTGGTGCTTCTTTATAATGAAAACAACAACCCAGCATATGGGGAGGCTTTAACTACAGTGACAAAGTCCATGAAAACTTGAGAAGGCAAAAAAAATCAAAGATGTAAGCTGAAGGATGGACCTAATATATTCATACCTTCTCAGGATGGCTTCCTTTTCATATTTAGGTTTGTATCTGTTCTGAAATTAATTTATCTAACTGGAATGAGTTCTGGACCAAATTCTATAGATTTTTCAAACAAGTAGTCAATATTCTGACACCACGTACGGAGGAATAGTTCATGTAGCCACTAATTTGAAGTACATTTTTGCCACTTCATGTTTTGAGAAAGAGAGGGAGAGAAAGAGAGAGGAAGAACGACTTGGAGAGGGCCAGAAGGAGAAGGAGAGAGATTCTTAAGCAGGCTCCATGCCTAGGGTGGAACCCTACACAGAGCTCGATCTCACAAGCATGAGATCATGACCTGAGCCAAAATCAAGAGTCAGATGCTTAACCAACTGAGCCACCCAGATTCCTCATTTTTGTCATATTCATATAGATGAGTATACATACTGGTCTATGCTATATACATGCTACACATGTGATATACATAATGCTAGACATAATATCCATGCATATGCAATTTAACTCTATTTCTGAGCTTTAAGAACTTATTTTAATTATGAGCGATAATATTTAGTTCCATGCAGTTGTTCCTCCTTTAATAAAATCATGGGTTTTTCCTTGGCCATTTATTCTTCCATCTCAAGTTTAGAATCATATACTGAGATAGTTTTATTGAAATTTTACATGAATGTGGCTGAATTTGACATTTTTATAGTATCAGCTTTCCCATTCATGAACTCAATATATTTCTCCATTTAATCACATCATCAAGAAGGTCCAGACTATTTTATTACACCATATGAACATAATTATAATGCATTCAGGCGATGTTCGCTAGGTACTGAAGAGTCTATAAATCATGTCACAAGGACAAACGTATGTATTTAGTCTGGAAAACAGTAACTTAAGACACTTGTAGTAACATTCCAAATTTTGAAGAAGCTCTTTGTAAAAAGGGGATTAAGGTTTTGATTTTGTTTTGTTTTAATTGCAGGAGACAGGAAGGGAAAAGAAAAAAAAAAAGCCTCACAGAAAAGCAAACATTTATCAATCAAAAAGAATTTTTTTATTGACTTGATGGCATAGTTACATACTGAGTGTTTAATCCCTGCCACAAACTGGAATTTGGAGTAAATAAAACACATTCTTGCGTTGGTGGAATGAATCCTTCCTAAGATCAGAGTGGATCCTGTGGAAGGCTCATGGATGAACAGGGCTTCAAATGGTGCACGATATTAGAGGGGGAAGTACAAGGAGGTCAGTAGCCAAAACAAGAGATGGAAATATACAACGTATTCCTAGGAGACATGAGATAGACGAACATGGATGGGTAAGTGTAAGTTTTGTACATCATGGGTATTTGTAGTTAACGTGGGAGGGATGGTGGTAGAAACTGTGGTTGGCCTAATATTTTAAGTCACTGACTTTTGTTTTTTACCATCTTCTATGTTTAAGACACTTTAGGACAGGATTTAAAAAATACTCACTACAGTGCTATTGATACTCGTCTTATTTGATTAATTAGTTCACTTTTTAGACATTGGAAACAATTTCAATATGCATTTTGTATCAAGCTGAGTAAAAACTGAATCAGGAGCTAAAACTACCTATCTCTTTCACGACCACTCAACTAATTTCCCAAGCTTTGACACTTTCTTTCATTCATATTATCTATCTTAATTAAATTGTTCCACCTTCTTTATGTACTTGCATAAATATTATTTTCTTTCAATCACACCCAGTATTACCCATACATGCAGGCCCTCTCATATTTTCTCTAACAAAACAAATCATTTTTCTTTTGAAACATAATTCAAAATTAATTTTCTTCAACTCAAATTCCCCTCGAGTAGCTTAGCTTGCTTTTCGCAATCTCATTTCTATGTCAAACCCACAAATGTGGATAATCTATTTACTTGTAACAACCCAACAATCATTTTAAAATTGAATCTGGTAAGTCCTCAATTTCTAGAAACAAAGGACAGGCAGGAATATTTTAGCTTGTTTAACAATCCCACAACTTCATTTTGCCCTCTACACAGACCTGGCTGCATTATTATAAAATGCTGCACTGTCAATGGTATTGAGAGTTGGGAAAGAGATTGTTAGATCTTTCTTTCTTCAAGACAATTCTCCCAGGAACTGTTTCAGTATCTTAGGGCTTCAAATTGTTCTTTGGAAGGGCTGATGATCTACTCATAGAATACAATTTCTATCTGAACAATGAAAGCATACACATTAATTACCTGTGTTACTCTATTCTTTACCACATATGCAAAGGTCACTTACACTAGATAAGAGCTTTGGCCACATTAAAAAAAAATTATAGTATTGATCGATTATTTGGGCTTGCTAATACAGCATAAACCCCAAGGACTTCTCAAGACAAACTTGAATTTTGTTTTGTTTTCTTCTTTTGTTTGTTTGGTTTTGGCTCTAGAAGGGGATATCAACAAATTCCTAGTTATCTTCATTATGACTCAAATAGGTCAACTGACTTAGCCATTATTAGCAGGTAGTTATTTCCAATTAAGGAAATAACAGTTATCCAAAGGGAAAGAAAGAAAGAAAGAAAGAAAGAAAGAAAGAAAGAAAGAGAGAGAGAGAAAGAAAGTGTTTGAGTTGGAAGTATGAAGAGGATATAGTTTATAATTTCTCACTCAGTGTTGAGCTTGATTCTGTAAAAAGTGTGTAAAAGGGCATTTTAATTTCTAAAAGGAGGGGAATCTACAGCCCTGAAACTGCTACCATCTTCCAGGCACTGTGCAAAATGAAGCCCTCCATATATAATTCTTCTCTGTGATCAAGATAAAAGCTATTGGGGATTTTGTTTGCTTTTAATACTTTATATAAACCGAAGCAATAAAAATAATACTGTATTTACTACATATGCATATTTATATTGGTGATCTCAACATCTCAGGTTAGTTTTTATCCTCGCTGTTTTAACTTCTCTTAGGAGGTAAGACAAAGGTAAGGCAGTATTATAATTATCTCATATTATTCCATATAAAATAAATGATTTCATACACAGATATTTTGTTCCTTGTCTCTGCTTACTACATACTGTATGGATAAATGAAATCCAAAGGCAAAGATGATTTAGGAAAGCCGTGTTGACGAAGAAGAATATTTAATAAATATAAATGTTGTGAATTATCTGCTGCCTTGAACCTCCATACAAGGTAACATTCTAAGTTTAAGTACTTTCATTAATTGGAATGAGTATTTCCTATAAATACTAATCTTAAAGAATAAAGTTTAATAATATGGTGGTGAATTTGGGGCAAATAATTTTGATAGCATGTTGTAATCTCTGGTGCATTTTCAGCGATTTATGTTTGTTTTCAACTTGAAATTTTATGTATTATATTTTAAATGTATGCATATCTCAACTATTTAATGTGCTTTTCCATAAACCAGAAAATATTTATCTAAACACATTTTGAAACAATTTCAAAGTCTTTATTGGGCTCTTGGGTGGCTCAGTCGGTTGGGCGTCCGACATCAGCTCAAGGCATGATCTCACGGTCTGTGAGTTCAAGCCCTGTGTCGGGCTCTGTACTGACAGCTCAGAGCCTGGAACCTGCTTCAGATTCTGTGTCTCCCTCTCTCTGCCCATCTCCCGCTTATGCTCTGTCTCTGTCTCTCTCAAAAATAAGTAAACATTAAAAAAAAGAATAAAACAATGTCAAAGTCTTTAATAGCAGCTGATAAACCCTGTAAAATAGGTTGTAACTCTGGGAATGTTCTCTCCCAGAGAGACTGGTGAATATATCAGGGTGTTGATCAAGTTGTTAACAACTGTAATCAATGCAAGTAGCTTAGTGTTGCATGAAAGCATTTGGAAGGTGGCAACATTTTTTTTTAAATGTTTGGATTCTTACAATATAAATCATAAGATAGCTAAAAGAAACTCTTGTCTTTATGTGAATGTAAAATAAAAGAGCATCAGGTTGCTAACATTAGGAGAATAAACAGACAACATGTCTTCATTTTTTATTCAGTTAGTGTTTATCACATACTTGTTGCATTAATACCTAAGAGTAACAAGACAGATACAAAAGAAGGCAACCATTTCCAACCTTAAACGTGTCTTAGAAACACAGTGGTAATAAGATGCAGAGATTATATTTGTACCAGCAAAAGTGGGGCAGTCAGCCACAATTTAACCGCTTTACAATTACTGGGTAAAGCAACACCAGTACTAAGTACAGAGATTTTTTCTCTCTCTACAAGTAATTCTGTATCTCTAATACTTTGAACCTAGGAACTGGAGTACTTCTGTGGGATACAGACTCAACAGTCATAATACCATTTTGCCTTTCAGCAGAAGTGATCATTAGTCTTGATGAAGAGTAAGTCTCCATCGTCAGTGAATTTCAGAATTCTGCAGTGTGCATGAGCCTCTGATACTATATGACCTATATGACCTTCAGGTCATTATGGATGACTCCTTAAAGTCCTTGTGATTCTCCACAAATATCATGCGATAGAGTGTTTAAGAAGGTGGAGTCGAGAACCAGACTGCTTGAGTCTAAATCTTGTCTCTGCCTGGAAACGGTGTTTTGACTGCTGGCAAATCACTCAATTGACCTGTCTCTAAGTTTCTTACCTGCCAATGAAGATAATAATAGTTTTTCCTTCATGGGTTTATAGAGAGATTCATGAGTTAATCTGTATGTTCCTTATTGCCAATTTTTTCATCTTATTCTATGACTTCAGAAATTAAGTGAATATATATACTGAAAATTTGCAAATTTAGCTGAGTATGGATTTGAGGAAGTTGACTAAATATACCCACTAAAATCTGGACCGTACAAAAAAGACATTCTGTACACTTAACATCAGCAAGATGGTGACCTGGAAGGTGCCAGGCCCTTGTTCTCCACAGAGACACTGAATAAACAATAATATGTGAACCAAAATACCCATCAGATCTCTAGAAACCAGTTAAGGAGCTGTAGCAGCCGAGGAAATGCTTAATCAAGAAGAAGCCATTTTAAAAGCGGTAGGAAATTTCATTGTGTTTTGCTCACTCTTGGCTAGCCCCTTCCTTAGTTCAGCATGATACGGTCAGGCGGAAGCCGCCCAATTCCCACTTCCTCCTTTGAAGCTGAAGGAAAGGGGTGGATCTTGCTTGCAACATTTTGGCTTGTGGTATGCTGTCTGAAGGGCTGGCTCTGATTTTCTGTTGGAAAGTAGCCTAGTTTAGATATAAGGTGCAGGCCTCTGAAAGCAGAGCTGGGTACCGTGGAGCAGAGCTGCAGAAGCCTGCAACACACTGGGAACCTGAGGATGAGGGGTTACGGCAAAGGAAAAAAAAAAAAAAAAAAGGAAATCTAAGTCCTTCCAGAAGAAGTAGGGGTGAAACTCTTAGGGAAAATAAAATATCTAAAAGCAGCCATATTTGGGGGTGGGGGCTTAAATGAAAGCACATGCACAGGCCCAGGAAAGATGCATCTCCAGAAAATATTTTGGAGCTTATCTTTCTGACTTTATGGTAAGCTGATTAGTAAAAGTCTATCCTGATAAAAGCCAGTCCATTAAGACTGGAAGAGATAATTATGTTTTTTTTTTTTTTTTTTAATGCCTAAGTTTTAACAAAAGATCACAAAGCATACAAAGAAACAGAGAAATAAGACCCACTCAAAAGAACAAAATAAATCTCCTGAAGCCAATCTAAAGAAACATAGGCCTCTGATTCACATGACAAAAAATGTAAAACAACTGTCTTAATTATAGTCCATGAGCTAAAGGAAATCATAGACATAGACAACTAAGCAAAATCCAGAAAATGATTTATAAGCAGAATGAGAATATTAACAAAGACATATAAGTTATTAAAGAATCCAGAAATTCTGGAGTAAAAACATGCAAAAACTAATTTGAAAAATTTACTAAAGAGATTCAGCAGTGGACTGACAGAGCCTAAGGGATATACGGGACACCATAAAGTATAGAAGTCCCAGAAGAAGAAAAAAGAGAGAGAAGCGGCAGAAATCTCCTAACAGGAAATGGGCTAAGACTTCCAAAATTTGAAGAAAAAAATTGGATATACAAATCCAAGAAGCTGAATTAAATTCAAGAGGGATAAATCCAAAAGAAACCAAACTGATATGCTGTATAGTTGGTGAAACTTACAAAGAAAAGATCTTGAAGACAGCAAGACAAGTGACTCATCATGTATAAGAGAGTTTTATATGATTGTCATTAGATGTCTCAGCAGAAATTTTACAGGCCAGATGGCAGTGGAATGACACAGTACTGAAAGTAAAAAACAAAAAAAATAACAAAACAAAACAAAACAAAACCCTGCCAACCAAGAATGTTATAGACAGCAGACCTACCCTTCAAGTGAAGGAAAAATGAAGGCTCTGAGATACACAAAAGCTCAGGATGTGCTCAGGACCACTAGACCTGCCCTGAAAGAGATACTAAAGGGGGTCATTTAAGATGAATGGAGAGAATACTCAATGATAACTCAAGGCCATATGCATATATAGGATTCTCTGGTAAAGGTAGATTTGTGAGCAATTATAAAACCTGTATTATTGTAATTTTGGATTGTTATTTCTCCTTTAGGTTTTCTTATAAGATTTAAAGCACACAAACATGAAAATGAGTATGAATTTATAATACTGGGTACACAGTATATAAAGATGTCATTTGTGACGTCAGTAACATAAATTGGGGCAGATTTATAAATGAGTAGAAATAAGTAGTTTGCATAAGATTGAAGTTTAGGTGTCCGTTAGTTTAAAATAAATTGTTATAACTTTAGAAAGTCAAATGCAATCCCAATAGTAACTACAGAGAAAATATCTATAAAATATATAATATATATATACATATATATGTCAATGTAATTAAAATATATCAACTATAAAAAGTCAACTTCATAACAAATAAGATAGTAACAAAGGAAATGAGGACCAAAATTTATAAAACACAGAAAGTAATTTATAAAGTGGGTAAATTGTAAGTTCTTCCCTATCAGTAATTATTTTAAATGTAAATGGATTAAACTCCCCAAACAAAAGATGTGGATTGCTGATTTGAAATTAAAAAATGAATAGTATCAACACATATGTTGTCATAGGAAACGCACCAAGCCATAGATACAGTACCGAAGTCTAATTCATTATGGAAAAAAATTGATAGGTGAGAGCCAGGCAGACAGGGATGAGGTCTATGGGGCTGACAGTTGTCAGGGCGAGGGTTCAAAAATAAAAAGAAAGAAAAAAATCGATAAATTGGATTTTATTCAAATTAAAAACTTCTGTTTTATGAACTACATTGTTAAGAGAATTACAAGGCAGGCCACATTTAGGACAAAGTATTCACAAAACAACTCTGAACAGTAATTTATAACCAAAATATGCAAAGATTTTTAAAGCCAAAATATGCAAAGAATTCTTAAAAATCAACACTATGAAAGCAAATGACCTAATTAAAAATAGTCAAACAATCTGAAGAGACATGTTATCAAAAAACTATACAGAGGTGAAATAAACACATGAAAAGATGCTTTGTATCGTATTTCATTAGGAAACTGTGAATTAAAACAATGAGAGATCATGGGACACCTGGATGACTCAGTTGGTTAAGCATCCAACTTCAGCTCAGGTCATGATCTCATGGTTCACAAGTTCGAGCCCCATGTTGGGCTCTGTGTTGACAACTCAGAGCCTGGAGCCTGCTTCGAATTCTGTGTCTCCCTTTCTCTCTGCCCCTCCCCCACTTGCACTCTGTCTCTCTCTCTCTGTCTCTCTCTCTCTCTCTCTCTCTCTCTCAAAAATAAATAAACATTAAAAAATTAAAAAAAAATGAGAGGTCACTACACAACTATTGGAATGCTGAATATATAATATACCGAAATCATATTTTGCCAAGAATTGGAGAAATAAGAACTCTCATTCATTGCTAATGCAAAATGCAAAATGATTCAGGCACATTACAAGGCGGTTTGATGGTATCTGACAAGGCTAAATCTCATGTGATCTAACAATAGCTCTTTAGGTATTCACCCAACTCATTCAAAAGTTATGTCTGCACAAATACTTGCTTGTAAAGTGATAGCTGCTTTAGTCATAATTACCAAAATGTAGATACAGCAAAAACGCTCTTCAAAAGATGAATGGATAAATAAGATGGCGTAGAGTCATATATTTGAATACTATTCAGTGATAAAAATCATTCTGTGAAAGAAATGGAAAAATCTTAAATACGTATTTCTAATAAAAAAAAAAGTCAAGCTTGAAACGCTGTATGATTCCATTTGTATAAGTAGTTAGAAGACACACACCAGAGGCGCCTGCGTGGCTCAGTCAGTTGAGCTTCCAACTCTTGATTTCGGTTCAGGTCATGATCCGAGGGTCTTGGGTTCAAGCCCCATGCTGGGCTCCACACTAGGCATACAGCCTGCTTAAGATTCTCCCTCTCTCACTCTATTCCTGTCCTCTGTTTTTTTTTCTCTCTCTCTAAAATAATAAAATATGCATATATTTTTAGAAGATACAACTTGAAGTGTTGCCTGGGTGGCTCAGTTGGTTAAGGGTCCAATGTAGGCTCAGGTCACGATCTCATGGTTAGTGAGTTCAAGCCCCACATTGGGCTCTGTGCTGACAGCTTGGAACCTGGAGCTTGCTTCGGATTCTGTCTCCCTCTCTCTCTGTACCTCCCCCACTCATGCCCTCTCTCTCTCTCAAAAAAATAAATAAACATTAAAAAAACATTTTAAGGGGCACCTGGGTGGCTCAGTCGGTTAAGGGTCTGACTTCGGCTCAGGTCATGATCTTGTGGTTCACAAGTTTGAGCCCCCCATCAGGCTCTGTGCTGACAGCTCGGAGCCTGGAGCCTGCTTCGGATTCTGTGTCTCCCTCTCTCTCTGTCCCTCCTCCACTTGTGCTATCTCTGTCTCTCAAATATAAATTAGAATATTTAAAAAAAAATTTTTTTTTAAAAGATACAACTTGAAGGGCAATGATAAGATGACTGTCCAAGGTAAAGCTGTGAGGAGTAGGGAGAATAGTTGACTAGATGTAGCACAGGAATCTCAGTAAAATAATTAAACCACTCTTTATGATACTGTAGCATTGGATACATGACAATGTTCACCATTAAAATATTTATAGAACAAAGGGTAAACCTTAATGTATAAAAAAGCTTTTAATTTGCTTATAAGAGTGCAGGGGAACTGAAAATTAAATATTCACTAAAACAACATAATGGATGATTTCACTAAAGTGGGTGAAGGCAAAAGATTTGGATCTATGTGACTTTAGAGATGAGTGATTGGAACACTGAAGACAAAAAGAATTGAACGAAAGCAGAACACCTTGGTTGGGAATACTATTTTTTGTTTGCTTGTTTTTGTTTTTTTGTTTCGTTTTGTTTTTCTGTAGGGTTATAGGTCATCGATGTTGAAACCAGGAAACATGCAAAATGGAATTGAACAATTAGGAAAATGGGTGGTGGGTGGTAGGGGCCCCTGGTTTCTACTGGTGGAGTGGAAGATTATAGACAGCACAGGGGGACAGAATGATCATGCATTAGAGTCAGAGACACTAGTATGAACTCATGTTTAACTTAATACAGGTGGATTATAGAGATGCGTATGTATGTGGGATATAAACACATGTATTTCCCTGCTCTGTAAATTAAAATAACCCAAGAGTTTAACATTATTCCAGTAGCAGAGAACATCAAACACCCACGTTTGGTTTTTGGCTTTTGGGGTTTTTGTTTTTGTTCTTTTAGTTTTTGTTTTGTTTTGTTTTGTTTTAGTTTGTGTGTTTTTTGTTGTTGTTTTGTTTTTGTTTTGTTTTGTTTTTGTGTGTTTGTTGTCATTGTTTTGTTATTGTTTTGTTGTTGTTGTTGTTTTGTTTTTGCTTCTGTGTTTTTTGTTGTTTTGTTTTTGTTTTGTTTTGTTTTTGTTTGTGTGTTTGTTGTCATTGTTTTGTTATTGTTTTGTTGGTGTTGTTGTTTTGTTTTTGCTTCTGTGTTTTTTGTTGTTTTGTTTTTGTTTTGTTTTGTTTTTGTTTGTGTGTTTGTTGTCATTGTTTTGTTATTGTTTTGTTGTTGTTGTTTTGTTTTTGCTTCTGTGTTTTTTGTTGTTTTGTTTTTGTTTTGTTTTGTTTTTGTTTGTGTGTTTGTTGTCATTGTTTTGTTATTGTTTTGTTGGTGTTGTTGTTTTGTTTTTGCTTCTGTGTTTTTTGTTGTTTTGTTTTTGTTTTGTTTTGTTTTTGTTTGTGTGTTTGTTGTCATTGTTTTGTTATTGTTTTGTTGGTGTTGTTGTTTTGTTTTTGTTTGTGTGTTTTTTGTTGTTGTTTTGTTTTTGTTTTGTTTTGTTTTTTGGTAAAACTCTTCTCCAAGAGTTTTAAGTGGAACCAGCCTCCTCAGAGAAATGGCTAGTTCCAGGGGCTGAATCAACAGTACACAAAATGTCACTGGAGTATCCCCGTAGTGCCAGAAAGCAAGCAAGTGCTCAAAAATGAAACAAAATAAAACAATGACATAGGTGTGTCAAAGGACACAGGAGAAACTAAAAGGCTCCCAAAAACCTAAACTTGTTTGTACTCAAACAATTTGAAAAAGAAAATAGCATTGTTAATAACTTAAATAAACATCCATGAGTCCAGATAGAAATAAATCATTGGATAAATAAATAAATGTGGGACAAGAGGCAAATATCCCATGCAGAAGAATTCTAAATAATTTATATAAATGCTCCCTCACCCCCAGCTAAAGATAACTCTCCGTTCCTTATGTGTGAGCTTCTCATGATAATTTTCCCTCTAAAGTACACTGTAATGAAAGGGTGGAAATTAGTTTTTCAGAGGAGAACCACAGCAAATACTACGTCAGCCAGGGGGTTCAGATGAAAATCAGTAGTGATAAATTATACTGATAACGTGTCTCCTCAATGGCAACTAACATGGGTGGTCTTACGTCACAAAACCCATAACGTTGTTCTAATCATGGGAAAAACAGAAAAATCCAAATTGGTGGGCTTTCTACGAATACACGACTGTACTTTATACAGGTCCTCCCAAACAAAGAACAGTCTGAGAAACCTTCCCCATTATGTGGTGCCGAAGAAGACATGGGTGTGAAATGTAACTTGATGCCGTAGGTGGGGCCCTGGAGGAGAAAAAAGGACATTATGTAAAAAAAAATGAAAGAAATCTGAATCAAGTATGGACTTCAGTTCCTAAGAATTGTTTACAATGGTTTCCTAATTGTAAAAAATGTGCCCTACTAATGCAAGATGTTAATTATAGGCGAGACCCGGTGTGAGATATATCAGAACCCTCTGTACTATCTTTGCTAGTCTTCTGTATATTTTAAAACTTTGCTAAACTAAAATATATGTTTCCTTTCTCTGTGTTGTAAGACACACTAGTGCTATTGGAACACTCAGCATCTTGGCATTTTCATTCATGCCTATTTTCTCATGTAAAAGCAGGAGAGAGGCACCTGGCTGGCTCAGCTGGTTAAGCGACTCTTGATTTCAGCGCAGGTCACGATGTCACAGTTCATGGGATGGAGCCCCGAGTGGGGTTCTGTACTGATAGCACAGAGCCTTCTTGGAATTCTCTACCCCTGCTCATCCTCTCTCTCTCTCTCTCTCTCTCTCTAAAAACATAAATAAATAAATACACTTAAAAAAGTCAAGATAGGGCATATGTTCAAAAACAATATACTCGAAATGTACTAACTCTACATGTCTGAAATCCCTCTAAAACGTTTCAGAAATTATAAGGGGAAAAAGGTGTGTGCTAAAAATGATGTCTTTCAAAGACAAAAAACTTTCTGTAACTATAGAGCAGAATAGAGTGGATTTAATGAGGTTAGGATGACTTTCAGTTTTTTGTTTTTTTTTCTTCTGTGAAAACTCTGTGTGGTAATGGAGGAAACTAATAAATCCCTTTTAATTAAAAGAAGTGAGGTTAGACTGTGGGGCCAGCAGCAACCCTAGCAGGCCCCCATGATGAGACCACTCCCTAAAAGAAGTTCCTGTGGGCAGAAAACAAGCAGGCGAGATTCCTCCTAGATCTGGTGACCAAAAAAGTAGAAAGTCAGCTGGTAGCAAGACGCAAAATGCCCGTGCCTTCAAGACACTTCTCGAACTTGCAAGTTCAGAAAGCACGTAGGCAAGGAGATGCTTTTTTTTCTAAGCCAACATTGAAATCCCCTGTGGAGGGACTTCCTTCTGAATTATAGAACATGGAGAATCCTTGTAGCCTGTGATACCTTGCAGCTCAGAAGAAAAGAACCCCCTGGAAAATCAGAGGGACCTCTCTTCCACTTTACATGTCTTGAACTAGATGGCAAGGGAAATAAATTAATGCCTGACTCCTTAGCATAACACTATCTGTAGGATATCACCTTAATGAAACCAGAGCCTTCAGCCTGAAGGAGAAAAAGTGATTTGCCAACAGAAAAGATTACAGTGAAGAAAGGACAGGATTGTCTTTGTTTATATTTTTTCTTTAAGCTGGATTGTTTTTATCAGCTGACTGTTTTCTCTCTGATATCTTTTTTTTTTTTTTTAATGTTTATTCATTTTGAGAGACGGCATGAGAGCATAGGAGCAGGGGAGGCACAGAGAGAAGGGGAGAGAGAATCCCAAGCAGGCTCTGCACGATCAGCGGAGAGCCCCATGCTGGGCTTGATCTCATGAACTGTGAGATCATGACCAGAGCTGGAATCAAGAGTCAGTTGCTTAACTGACTGAGTCGCCCAGGCACCCCTCTCTGATGTCTAATAATTCTCCAGTTATTTCATGTACATCCTTCTCTACACTGTCTCCCAGTGTCCTGCACTCTCCTGCTTTTCATGGGACATTGAAACCAAGGCATCACACTGCAGTCTGCCTTGAAATGTGGTTACTTTTCTATGACAGAATTCGATTAAACAACAACAACAACAACAACAACAACAACAACAACAACAACAAAACTCAATGAGGGTGAAGAGATTTTTTTCTTGGACTCACTATATCCAAAGCACCATATGCTCTGTAACTCTGTACTCCATAGATCTCCAACAATTTTTTTTCTAAATGTTTATTTATTTATTTTTCACAGGGAGAGAGAGACAGAGAGACAGAGAGAGAAGGAGATCATATGAGCAGGGGAGGGAGAGACAGGGGGAGACAGAATCCCAAGCAGGCTCTGCACCATGAGTGCAGTCAGGGCTCCATCCCATGACAGGGAGATCATGACTGGAGCAGAAATCCACAGTCGGACGCTTAACCGACTGAGCCACCCAGGCGCCCCACGAACAATGTTTTTCTTTTTATTCTTTCTTTTTTTTTTTTTTAAGTATTTTTTCTGGTTAAAATGATTAGAGGTGGCTCTTATTACAATAAGACTTTCAAAGTGCCAATAATGTCAACAGTGGGATTCGCTGCAGAAGGGTTTAGAAGTGGTTTATAGTATGTGTTCAAAGGAAACCAGTTTTGGTAAACCCCAAATCACACATGTTGCTACCTCAAATGTTACTCTTTGTGATTAACATATGAAACACTGCACAGGGTCTCATCTATCCATATCATTGACTTTGGACGGACGGCTGGTAAATACCACAATGGACAGTAATTCAGGACAAAATAATGTAAAGATAGAAAATACCCATTGGTTGATTACATATCCATTTTACAAAGACTGACATTTCTTTATTTTTTTAAAGTTTATTTATTTTGATATATTTAGAGAGAAAGAACGAAAGAACGAAAGAGAAAGAAAGAAAGAAAGAAAGAAAGAAAGAAAGAGAAAGAAAGAAAGAAAGAAAGAAAGAAAGAGAGAGGAGGGCAGAAAGAGAGGGAGAGAGAGAATCCCAAGCAGGCTTTGCACTGTCATTGCAGAGCCCTATGTGGGGCTCTATCCCACAAACCTTCAGATTGTGACCTCAGCCAAAACCAAGAGTCAGACCTTAACTGACTGAGCCACCTAAGAATGACATTTCTAAGACAAAAAAACAAAAACAACAACAACAACAACAACAACAACAACAACAAAAACAGAAGGAAAAAACACAAGCTTGGTTTCATTATCTTATTTATTAAAGAAGCCCAACAAAATCTGGAATCCTGTTCCTTGCCAGGGATGGCCTCCTGCCAGTCAGCCCCATGCTCCATCCTGAGTGCAGGCCTGTGCCCCTCCGGTCTCCGGACTTGTGACTCCTCCATTGGCACTGTTCTTACTTCAGTTTGCCTCAGTGGCCCAGTCTTCACCACCTTCTCAGCACACTTATCCTTGACTTTCTTAAAGTTCCAATGCCCAATTTGGCACAGCCATTCATATCCCTTCCGTGATTATTTTTCCATGGGTAGCAGCTGTCACCAGCTGGCACACTCAGTGAGAGTGAGTGTTTCTAAGTTCTCTGTTCATTTTTCTATCTCCAGAGTCTGCAGCAATACTCAACATGTAGCTGGTCCCCACCACCCCCTCCGTCTCTATCGCTCTTCTCTCTCTCATCTCTGTGTTGCCTCTCTTTCTTTTTTTCTTTCTCTCTCTCTTGCAATAGACAGATAAACAGATACACACACACACACACACACACACACACACACACATACATGTTTGTCAAACACATAAATGAAAAGTTGGCTGAGACGAAGAGACGTTAAGAGCCTTCCAAGGTCACACAACTAGTAAGTGACTTTCCATTTGGAACACTTCTGAGAGATGAAGCATCACGTTACTGCAGATAACCAACCTAGTTTGCATTAAGAGTTCAGAAGTTAGTAAAGCAATAGCCTCTGCTCCAATATTTAGTGTACCTAAAATCAATAAGAGAGAAAAAGAAATTACAGGAAATGAAGGCTGAGTGGCATCTGTGATTGATGTCATTCCCATGTCTAATCTCAGGACCAAGAGATCCAAAATGTAGCTTATTCATAGCATTTTCATGCCCTGGTCTTGTAATTTTTCATAAATAGCAATTGAATAACTGAGTTTTTCTTATTTTCTAGACACTGGTTTTTGCAGAAGCAAGGAGGGTGGTTGAGAGCCAGTGAATATAAGAAAATCAGATTTGATTTATTAGGAAGGAGATTAATTTTAAACTTAAAAATTTTTTAAAGATTTATGATGCGCCTCACATTTAATTCAAGTTTTGGTGAATCTGAGCCCATTAATTTGTGTGAACACTGTAGAGAACCAGTGACAAATGACCTTGCATAATTATATCTACATGGCTGAAGTAGTTTCCTTATGTTACCCTAAATACCAACTTTTAATTGGATAAAGAAGACTTTTCATACTTAGTATAAATGTTTTAGTCTTTTTAATTAATTTATTTATTTCAAATTAGGGATTAGTGTTACGCTGGGTATTATATGGATTTAGAATAGATGGCATTTAATTTTTAAAGGGATTTCACTGCAAGCAACATCTAATTAAAACAAAGAAGAGTTTACTGCTTAGAGGGTTGGAAACTCCTATTTCCTGTAATCCATAATCAGATTTCAAGTGGTTTATGAAAATAGCCTTTGTGCCTCTTAATGCAAGTATAAGTTTAGGATCAATTGGACTTTAGGCTTATTCTCCATGTTACTACAAGAGGTTCCCCATTTTTGTAGCATTAGTTCAATAGATGCTTGACTGCTATTGAAGCATGCTATTTGTGATATACTTTCAGAAGCTGGTTACTTCATGCTCCCAGGTCTTAGAGATGAGCTAAACAGCAACGCATTCCTTCATCTCAGATATGTCTCTTACCAAATGGCCATCCTGTCAAATTAGCGGGCTCTCATAAACATCTAAAAAGTGGCCATTTCTTCTAAATATATTTCCAAAGTGCATTTTATAACCGAGAAGAATTAGCTTAAGAACCAGAGGCAAATAAAATGGTCAAAGATGAATTAGGGAAGGCCGAACATGGTATTCTTTTATGGGATTTAATTTCGACAGCAAAACGGCCTCTGAAACACTGAAGAAAATGTTTTCTTTTTTGTTGCTCAGTTCCAGATAATGGGGAGTGATTTTAAGAGGAATCATGATAAAGGTGATCACGCCAGCAATAATTCTTGGTATTGTGAGAGCCTTCCAAAATGATTACATGAGAATTTGCCTTATCCGCCTTCTCAAAAGACTGGCCAATGTTAAGAATGGTTGTGTTTAGGCAATAGGCTTATTATAATGGATTCTTCTCTTTATTCTGTTTTACAGCTTTCATTTGTTGTACAATACGCTAAAAGTTCTGTTGTTATACTAAGAATGTTGAAATGTAAAAAAAAATAACTTTTTTTAACGAAATAATGATCAGAGAGTCCAGGTATCATTAAGAACACTTGTGTTCTTTCTTGATTCTCATCCCACTGTGGTTCTAAGAGACTCTCTGCGTCTCTCCTCTGTCCATAGGATATGGGGGGGGGGGGGGAAGTTTCAGTGTGTTTGTCTTCTTAACAGCTCTTTGATTTAGAAGAGTTATCTGGCACTGCTGTAAGAGATCTTCAAATACTAGCAATTCATGTAAAATATTAAGAAGTATACATTAAAAATAAATAGAACCTCAGACTATTAGGCCTTCTTTTATACTTAGTGAATTTGAAATAGAAAGAGTATTTAGAATTCAATCTTTCTTTAAACAAGCAAAAAATATAAAATAAAAAAAAATATATATGGATGAAGGAAGTTTAATACCTTACAAAAATCCATAAATTCGATTTCAGATTCACCAAAGACTTAAAAACTTAAACAACAGTAAGAAAACAAAGCAAGCAAACAAACAAAACCCTTTGTGGTTGTAAAGGAAAAGTGAGTTTGTAGCCCACTTCTCAGGGACACTATTACAGCAACCTTGACCCTCAATGCAACCCCTTGCAAATGTTTAAAGATGGAATTTACTGGTGAAGAGATTAGTGAGGGTCTTTCAAGGGATTTCTAGGTACTGAATACTTTGCCAGAATTGCTAGACTATTTTGTACACTGTTGTGATAGAAAAAGTTTTCCTAAGTATGAAACCAAAGACAAAAAACAGAAAGAACTAGGTCAGTTGCTTTTACTTCCCAAAACTTTAAACTTCTAAATGTTAAATCACACAGAAATGCATACACAGTTAAAACAAGAACAAAAAGGAAAAACAACTAGAAAATATTCCTACATGTTTTGTAATGAACACCATAGTAGAAAGAAGTAAGACATTTTAACATATTTCCCAATAAATACACTAGGATAAAATGAATAATGTGCATTATATTTAAAAATTTCAGTTTTACTATTAATCAAAAATATGTAAATGTTGACAACAATGCCTTTACTGTTTAACTTAGAAATTACTTATTTTCCAATGTGTTACACATATATTCTAAATTACTAGGAAGGTTTAAAACTGACTTCTAAAAATAATGCTGTCACTTTATTTTGTTTGTCTTTATTTTCTACATTCACTACAATAGATATTTATTTCCTTTGCAATCAAAAAACTTATTTGGACAAATAATTCAATTTATAGCTTGCAAGCATTTTAAAGTACTTATTGAATGCTGTTTTTTGTTTGTTTGTTTGTTTCCCCAGTGCTTTATCATGTTATGGAATGCCCATGGAGTGAAATTAATAAATATAAGCATTCAAGAAGGCTTTAAATGTCTCTGTAGGAAAAGAGGAAAGGCACTTTGATCTATGACAAATTGCTTTGCCACTTATTCAAATTGATATCAGTCCTCAAACATTTTGCTAATAAAAGGTGATTCTCAGGGCTATGCTATCTGAATTGAATGAGATGGGAATATCATATAGGCCAACAAGTATACAGCTTTTCAATCCTGTACCCTCTGAATTAGTCATGCAATTTCTACACCTGTCATCTAAATTTGCTTAGAAATTTCAAAAGAATGGGTAGTGTTGGTTTTATTATTCTCTACTTGAATTAGGACATTATGAATTGAATTGTAAAGTAGTCGAAACCACATACCGTATGTGAAATAGCTGACACTAGTTTATGCACCTGTGAAGGAGATAAAATAAATATAAAACATTAACTTAGAAAATAAATGTTAACTAGGTTGCAGTGTTTTGTACCGAATTATCATTGATTATACTCTGTTCTTATGGTCTAAGTATTTGAGATGTATGCAAGCCCCAGAATGTATTTTTACATGAATTTTTATAGAATTACTAATTCAAGATGGGCATTTTACCTTTCTCATTATTGGGGATATTTCTCTAAAATTTAAGGGACAGAGTACAGTAGAGGTTGCAGGGAGAATGTATTGCTTTTCTATTGCTGCACAGCAAATCATGAATGTAGCTGCTTAAAACCATACAATACCTATTTATTGTCCCACAGTTTCCAAGGGTCAGGTTTCGGGAACAGGGGAACTGGGTCCTCCACTCAGTTTGTCATTAGGCTAAAATCAAGGTGTTGGCTAGAATTTCAGTTTCATCGGAGACACACTCTCCCAAGCTTATTTAGGTTGTTGGCATAACTCAGTTTCTTGCAGTTGTAAAGTTGAGATTCCTGTTTTCTTCCTGGCTTTTAGCTGGGGCTCACGCTCATCACCTAGAAGCTGTCCTCAAATCCTAGCCCCATGGATCTCTTACAGTATGGTAAGTAACTTCCTCCTAAAAGTCAACAAGAGAATATCGCTGTGTTCTACTACAACAATCCTATATAATATGATCTAAGGAAAGGAGTGCCTATCCCTTGGTGTTTACCTTTCCTTCCCACACTCAAGGGGATGGGATTATACACCACTAGTGGGTGGTGATCTTGTAGTCATTTTAGAACAGCTGCCAGGAAGACAGAGTGGACTAAGAGATTATGCAGTTCCCAAGGTCGGGACAACGAAAACCTAAGCAAGCATGGAAATAGAAGCACTCTGTTTCACCTAGAGTATTTTGAATTCCAACCAAAATTATATCCAGCTAAAATTGTATTAAGGTTGCAATGTTGGTAAATTCAGCTGCTCATTGATATTGAGGTGAAATGTTTTCCATCTGTCAGTTGTGGCTCAGCATGAGGTTTCTAGATATTGGACTATTTGTAGCTATAATTTGTTTCATTTCATTAGCTCTGTTTATCTTTCTGTTCTGGGTACATCCCACATGGCAGGTTTTAATAAACTGCCCCTTGCTGATGGATTGTTTATAAGAATGGAACAAACCTGTGTTTTCAGCAAGACACGATGCCAGTGAGTGCGGGGTGGTGTCCAATGAGAGCAGTCTTGGTTCTCTGCTTCTCTTCTCTGGTAGGATTCTGATACCTAAAGATGGGTGGAAGGGACAGTGTACGAAGACAAGAAGTGCAATCCTCTCCTTTGTTTTTTTATATGTAAGAAGGTGAATGAATGCTTCAGTGTGAAACCATATAGAGACGATGTCTCAAAATTTAAGGAGGATGGTGGACAAACAATCTGAACTGGAAAAGGAGATGTTAATGCATTGAAACTAGAAAGCACAGTCTCCAAAGAAAAAGAGATAAGGGAACAAGTCAATTAAATAAAATAATAAATAAATAAATAAATAAATAAATAAATAAGGTTCTAGAATGCCCAGGTTTAGGACATGGAACTTCAGTGCCTTGTGCATGAGTAAGATTGTCTGAAAATGGCACCTGATTTGCCTGTACAATGGATAGAATAAAACTCAGAGACATCTCCTCCCAGTGGGAGGAGTAATTCCTTTCTCAGTCTTGCATGGAATCCTTAGCTAGATGATGTTTGCAAAATAATTATTGCAATAATAGCAGAATATATGTTGTTTTTAGGCATACATGCAATATTCACAGAAAACATTTTTTGCTACATTTAAAAAGATTGAAATCATACAGACTATGTTTCTGAATGAAACAAAAATAAATTGTAAATTAATAACATAAATATTTGTTATGAAATCTACAAATATTTGGAAACCAAGTCACGCATTTCTAAATAGCTTGTGGCTCAAAGTATATTAGAGATTATTTCAGCCTCAATAAAAATAAAGCAAAATTTGTGAGATGCAATGCAAGCAGTCCTTAGAAGTATTTTTACTTAAATGATTATATTACAAAACTAATCCAATCATAAAAAATTCTGTTGCAGCAAAAACAGAGGACAGAATATGATTAAATTGTGAAGAAGGATGACTGAATTAACAATGAAGATGAAAGCAGAAAATAATAAAGTAGAATAAAACAAGAAAAGGGAAAAAAAGAAAAAGGAAAAAAGAAAATTAAAAAAATAGGAAACCAAGAGCTGATTTCTAAAAATTGTTAAAATAACTAAACCCCATGCTAGATAAATCTTGAAGACGCTGGAGAAGCACGAGTAAGAGCACAAATTACCCACATGAGGAATGAAAGAAGTGGCATCACTACAGACCCAGTAGATTGAAAATGATATAAAAGGTATTTGAAACAGATTTTGCCAATAATTTTACTATTTAGATGAATGAAATGAATTCCCAGGAAGATACAAATTTTCACACTTAAGAAGAAGCAGAAATCTGGAACACAAACACCTGAATATCAGTGTTGCAGAGCACTGATGGGTACACTATCACAACCAATGCAACACATAACTATGGAGCCATTACATAAACTCCAAATAAATATCAGATGTCATATATTCTCTCACAGAAGACTAAACATAACATTATTTTTTTTATCCTGACTCCAAATTCTTGTTATTGTCATACTTTTTCTTCTTAGCATGGACGACACTGAATTATTTCAACATTTTTTAATTTATATTTTCCTCTCTCAGCACATTCAAATTCCATTGGTAACAGGAAAAATAACTATTTTATCCACCAATTCTTTTAGTGCCTGGAACATGTGAGGCATTCAAAAAAGTTGAAAAAGTGATTAATTAGAGGCAGTGCACTGCTAATACAGAATAATTTGAGAAACAAGGTCATTAATCTCCTCTTGGATTCATAACCAAATAATCTAATTGAAATACAATTTAAAGATGTACATAAATTGCTAATTTAATAATCACTATTTTGGTATTAAAGCATGAGCAAACCCTACTACTGGAAAGGCACTTAAATAATTTAGAATGTGAATTAAGAAACCCTGGGTGATATCAGCATCCAGTCAGTAAAATGTGATTTATAGGGGCGTCTGAGTGGCTCAGTCGGTTATTGTCCGACTTCAGCTCAGGTCATGATCTCCTGGTTTGTGAGTTCGAGGCCCGCATCAGGCTCTGTGCTGACAGCTCAGAGCCTGGAGACTGCTTCAGATTCTGTGTCTCCCTCTCTCTCTGCTCCTCCCCCACTCACACTCTGTCTCTCTCTCAAAAATAAATAAACATTAAAAAAAATTTTTTAAATGTAATTTATAGGAGTTACCAATTTGGGGTGCAAGATACCTTCTAAGGCTGTCACAGAATTAATAAGGCATCATCTCCTTGCATCACTCTTACTTTAAAATGTTAAAAAATAAAGTATTTATGATCATAATCTCCAATATTATAAATGATCAACTTAAGGGAATCATCGGTCTTATCTGAGATGTGGAATGATCTGGCATCTGATGTATCTCCCTTACCATGTCGTTAGTGGTCTCACACTGGTCTTTCTGTATTTCTATTTCTAACTCCATTGACTGGTTACCTTTGAGAGATTCTGATCCACTATATTGTAACAATTCTCCTTGGCATCCTTTTCAGAGTAGGTTCTCTACATAGAGACTTGAATAGACACTAACTTTATATACATCAAGATATACATCAAGATTGCTTAATTCTGTCTATCCCCTCTTTTTTTTTTTTTTTTTTCAGCATGGATCTTTAATTTCTTTTCTGTACCTGTGCATGTGAAATTATTCAAGCATGTCTTTTTAAATATTTTTTAATTTACTTATTTATTTTGAGAGAGAGAGAGTCCAAGTGGGAGAGGAACAGAGAGAGGGAGAGAGAGAGAATCCCGAGAGGTTCTGTGCTAACAGCACAGAGCCCAGTGCGGGGCTTGAACTCAGGAACAGTGAGATCATGACCTGAGCCGAAATCACGAGTTGGACACTGACCAGACTAATCCACCCAGGCACCCCCTCCTCCCCACAGCTTTCCATATGCTAAGTAGTAGTTGAAAACGCTACATATAAAGCCACGAAGCAAAACTGAGGTGTCAGAGAAAAAAAAATCACAACTTCATATTATTTGCATATATACACAATCTCAAACTCACACATTTTTTACTTCTGATACATCAACCACAGAGGTTCTCTGTTATTTTCTAAATCCAGAATTTGGTTACATGGGATTTGTCTCTATCTGCTTCACTTTATGAGAATTCACACACTACAGGACACTTCTCCACCCTCAACACACACACACACACACACACACACACACACACACACCTCTGATAACTATAAAATGGATAGTTGGGGTAGAGCACTTTCCTGCAAAACTGTAGACATTGTGTTAATAGAATTTAATTTTGCTACATCAAGGGGGTATGATTTCTCCTCAGGGCAAACATGAAAAAAACTCACACCAAAGTGGAAGCACAGTGAAAGAGAAAACTTTAGTGCAAATGAGCTCTGGATCTCGGTTTTCTATGGTCATTGAAACATGAATTGAATACAGTGGTTGTCACCCTAAGCTTTAGGGGGAAAAAAGTATATTGTCCTTTTGGGATAGAAAGATCTGGACATAGGAAAACATTGCCATCTATGGGAGTTTTGGATTTAATCCAGGAAATCTGAGAGATACCTGCTTCTAGAAAAGGGGTTGGGCAGTGGCCATGATTTATATATCAAATATATAATCTACAGACAGAACAGAGATGCGATGTTCTTTCTTCATCTCAATGCTCAATTGGTCTAGACCCATACCTCAGAGACTCAGAAGGATCTAAGCAAGGTTTACACAACAGTGAGCTATAATGAATCACAAGTTCTTTATAAATACCTATCAGTCGTATTACCACTATGAGGTTGTATGTATATTATTTGCACTCATTAATCAAGGATAAGAAGAAAGGGGAACAGATATAGTAGGCCAACACCGGGAGAAAGACCAATTAATTAAGTTCAGGTAAGTGGTTCTTGGGAGGTCTGGAGAACTCAGGGTTGAAATAAGTTTATTCTTTGTTTTGAAAAGCTCTCAAGGAAAGAAAGCACATCAAAAACCCATGTTCTTGGATGGGGAGGAAGATAATCCACTAATCAGTTTTCTGGAAATAGGAGAACATAGTTTCCCATAATTTTTGAACTACTATACAATTGGAGAGGAAATAGTATTTTATTAAAAGTTGATATTGGCTAAATAATCGCAGTGCCTGATGGGTTGGAAATTTTCTTCGTGTGGGAGATCTTGTTTATGAACATGTTTTTGAAAAACCTCAAGTTGAGAAAGGGGGCTTGGAAACTAAAAAAAGGAGATAATAAAATGGACTCTAATTAAATTTAAAGTGAGGAAGGATGGTAAGAACTTCCATCTTAATGCATCTCCTCGTAGGTGCATCCATGGACCCTGATGCATAGTTCATGGCCAGGAGAGTCTTGTAAATAAGATTTGAGGTTTAATCTTGGGAGAGTTCCAGCTACAGATTTCTCAGTAAATAATGAGAATAGAGATTTCTGGCTATTTTACCTGAAGCTTAAGACTTGCCTCTGTGCCAAATATGCTCTCATTTGCTTAATATAACTTTAAGAAGGACAACTTACAAGTTCTGTAATTAATGAAAATACAAATGCCGGTTTGTTGAACCTTATTGCAAATTAATGCTGTCTGAATTTCAATGACCTCATGTGTCTATTGTAGATGGTTATATATTCACTGCAAAGCTGTATTGAAGAATAAATGGACTGATGCTTGTAAAGTCCCTAAACATAGCAGATGATCAGAAATGGATGCAGCAAATATAATTGGTTTTCATTAAATTACAGCAATTTACAATGGATGGAATCATTAGCATTATTTTTTGAATCTTGCGCATAAAAGCTAATCCATATTTGTCTGTGGGAAGAAAAGATCAGAAACGGATGTGGCAAATATAAATCTTTTTCATTAAATTACAGTAATTCACCATGGATGGAGCCATTAGCATCATTTTTTTTTTAATTTTTAACATAAGAGCTAATCCATATTTATCTGTTGGAAAAAAGGATTATTGCTGATGAATTGTGTGGAGAGGACATTTAAGACCCACTGGATACGGGACTAAAAGAACATCACAGAAAATGGGAAGGAAAAAGTATGAACAACCGTAGGAGGAGGCTTTGGTGCTGAATATTAATTTCAATAATATCATAATTTAAAGGAGGGCAAATGGGCCAGTTGTGTGAGATCTATCTGTTTTCTCATAGAGTGGGAAAGTTTAGATGACCTTGAAGGAGTCCTTAAAATAATTGCTTCCGCATTCTAATGTTTCTTTCTCCAGTACTTACAGGCAGTTTGATAACTTAATTGCCTTGGATTGATAGCGTAAGAAATATATATTAAAATAGATAAATGAATGCTATATATTACATTAAAATTTTCCATCAGTCTCGATCTTAATAACCTGAAAAATGACTAGAGCTTGACTTTGGTTGCTTTTGTCATTTTTAACCATTCACATATACAATAAATACTTACTGGCTGCCTACGGCATGCAAATCATTGTGCTGTGTCCTAGGGACCTAATGAGGAGCAAACTAGACCCTTTACGGAATGTACCTTCTAAGGGAACGGAGAGCAACTAATTAGAATGTGATATATTCTGCACTTTTGAATCATGATGAATGCAGTGAAGGAAAGTTACAAGAAGGTGAGGAACCGAATAATACAAAACACGTCAGGGGGTCTTTCTCAGCTAAAATGACCCGTGGTGCTTGTGAGAAATGAAGATCTTTGGGTTCACCCAGAGACCTGGGATATCATAACTGCTACAAGTCTGACAGAGAATATACCTTTTTCATAACTTTCTCAACCGTTTGACTTCTGATTCGCAGTGACGTTCAAGAACTAGCCCACCGCGTGGTGAATAACATTTGCACCGAGTGGCTAGAAGCAACTGATTGCTTTTCTAGGTTACAAACATTAAAGAAAGATTTCTGTTTGTTTTCTTTCTTATAATCTACAGGGACATTTTATTTATTTATTTATTTATTTATTTATTTATTTATTTATTTTTAAAATTTATCTGTTTAATTTATTTTAGGCATGTGATATTTAAACGTGTGACTATATCTGGAAATCAGTGTCCGCCAACCTTTCCTTATGGAAACACTAAAATAGAACAATTTCTAGTCTATCTTCATTAAATGCATATGTAACAGGAAAAGCCATTATCATACTTTAGGTATCCCTCATATTACAAACTATTCATTTGATACGAAAGTGGCTTAAATTTCTCATATTTGAAGTAAAGGAATTTGGGGAGAATTTAGGATTCCTGTTGGATACTTGGAATTCAACAAATACATATCATTTTCATCATTCTCCAAAATTATATGACTCAAAAATTAGAACACAGAAAACCACTCAACACCAATGACATATGATACTCAAAACTCTAATTGCACTCCAGTGTGGAAATACTCAGGTAAATAAGGAGCTCTAGCTCCATACTGCAAACAGGAATAGAAAGTCCAGCAGAGAATACACAGAAGCAGGAAGGTGCAGCTGGTTTTTAATGGTGACGATGTACAGAAAAAACCGCATGAGAAAGAACAGGTCCCACCTGGAACAGGGATTGACTGAAAGAAGATCTGAGGCATGGTAGCAGAGTACTGACCATTGATGAACTCAAATGAAAGGCTTGTAAGTATGCAGGACCAGTGGCATGGTCTTGAGAAAACACTGCTTCTAGAATAAAAGCATTGGCTTGAATGGGGTGGGTTCCTTGGCGTGGGGATGAAAAGGGAGAAGAGAGAAAGTGGCAGAATTTAAGAATCACGTAGAAACACATGTATTGTGGTAGCAATAGAAATACCAGATCCCTCCCAGTGCACTCCTTGAACCAAAGGATGGGCATTTTTTCAGATATGAAATCCAGTCATTCACCCAATGAGTTCTAATCGCTGCCGTAGAAAGACCTGTGAGCTCCCATCAAGTAAAATCTAAGACATTCACAGACATCTCAAACATGACAAAGCTATCTGTCGAAAAAAACAGGTAACAATGAAAACTAAGTTTTTTAGCCCATGAGGATACATGCCAAAACATGAACCATGAAGCAGAGGAAAATGATCGCAAAACACTGCACCAAAAAGTAAATATTGGTAAGTAAGCGTTTGCAACTCTGGAAAAACTACTCCAATCAGAAACTTAAAAAAATAGAAAGTTAGAAAATGTTCACGTAAATCTGCTCAAAACTGGGCCTGCTAGCAAAGAGATAACATTATATTAAACAAAACAAAAGCAAGATGGCATTATTTTTTTTTTTCCACACCAAAAATTAAAACATGATGGCAGTCCAGAGCTTTGCAAGAGAACTTGGAAAAGAACATGTGGGCTAAGGATTTTATGTTTAGTCAGTACATCCTTCAAATTTGAAAACTACAGAAAGCCATTTTTGGCATGTGAGAACTCAGAAAAAATTTGTGCTCAAGAGCCCTTCCTAAGGAATTGATCTAGATCCTGAACAATCTCTCTTTCTCTGTCTCTCTGTCAGTCTCTCTCTCTCTCTCTCTCTCTCTCACACACACACACACACACACCCTATTCCATAATACTGAACAGTTATTTTTATTTCATCATAGAGTCACCTTTTCAAATAGGAGCGCCAATTGTTTTTATGATAAATTATGCCCCTCTCTTATTCTCATCTGTTCCATTGCAGTGATATTTCTATTTCTTCCATGAATAGAATACTGCCTTTCTTTTCCTTCTGGAGTCTAACCAAAGCCAACCAGAGCAGGAGGGATGGAGAAGAAACATCGCAAGGGCAAGAATAGAGAACACAAAAGTGAACTACTGGTGTGAATCCCAAATGCAGGAAAGACTGTGGAGAAGGGCACACATAAATGACAAATGACGGCAAGAGAAAACAGTGATAACAGAAAGGAATAAGGGAAAAGAGAAAATATTCATTGAAAGGACATAAAGTTAGACATTTTTATTCACAAACTTGCCCCAAAAGGTCAAGGCAATCTTCAGGTAATCACGATTTTTGCTGACCTTTGGAGGAATCCTGCGAGCCTGTATGGGTCAGGCATGCCAGTACCCCAGCAGGGTTCCCTGTGACATACTGGGGGTTCACTCACATTCCAGGAAAAAAACCTGGATCCAGCTACCATTAAAAACACATCTACTTCTGTTCATAATACATATTTTATGGAAGAGTTAGCAACCACATACAAGTATAGTTTTCTGAGAATAACAATAACATTTTGTCATTATTCAGAACTAAGGTTATTGATATTTCAGATATCAGATTTTTAACCATGTGATAAAGTACTTCAAGATAGCATATATATCCAATGAAGTGTTTACTCTGTTGGTGAGTAACATATAAGTATTGGACTCCATGACTGTATCATTTGCATGTAACACCTTCTTTGCAAATATCATAAACACATTCCAATTAGTCACTGCTTTCCTTTTTTTCAATCAATGATCTTAACCCTCAAGACATTAGGTATGGGCTTCAATACGATTGGGCACAAATTATCTTTTTTTAAATTTTTTTTTCAACATTTGTTTATTATTGAGAGACAAAGAGAGACAGAGCATGAGCAAGGGAGGGGTAGAGAGAGACACAGAATCTGAAGCAGGCTCCAGGCTCCAAGCTGTCAGCACAGAGCCCACGTGGGGCTTGAACCCACAAACTGTGGGATTATGACCTGAGCCGAAGTCGGACACTCAACCTACTGAGCCACCCAGGCGCCCCTGATTGGGCACATATTCTTAGCAATTACAATTTCTTGAGATTCCTGTCCATGATGGAATAAAAATCTGATCTATTGTTCAATTTCTAGATATCTCTATATAGCTTTGACAGTTAGAAATTATTCTTGATCCTTACCCATTCTCTCCACTGTTTGCTCCATATATTAATCGATCATAGCATCAATAAAATAATAAGTAAATAAGCAAATAGAGGATAATGGAGAGCTCAGGAAAAGAACAATGCATGTGTGGGAACTAAATGTACAGTAAAGTTAATAATATAAAGTGAATGGGTTGTTTTTACATGGTGTTCAGGAAACTGTGCTCATGTTACATGAATACAAATTAAAAAGTGGAATCTGGTTGATTAAAATGACCTGTGATATTTAGAAATACATTTTTAGTATAAAAATGTAGAATACTACGTTTTTGAGTTTGAATAGGGGAGAACTTTAAAGGAAAATATCTAAGGCACAAACCTTAAAGCAAAATTCTGTTATTCTGATTACATACAACTTGAAACTGATTTCTTTTCAAAAGGAACATAATCTTTAAAGTTAATAGGCAGACAGAGGATTAGATAAGTGATTTTCAATGTCTACAACTGGAAAGAAACTAATCAGGAATCCTGTATATCAAGAAGAGAGACAGAATCTTCAGGGGGAAAATGAGCTAAGGGCATAAGTGCAGTGAATACAAGAGAAAGCCCTACACCCTAATGGTGAAAGAAATACTCAACATAGGGTGTGTTTGGAAGTATTGAATCACTATGTCGTACACCTGAAACTAATATTATACTGTGTGTTGAGTAACAGGAATTTAAAGAAAAACATGAAAGAAAAAAAAAAGAGATGTTCAAATCCATAAGTAAAAAGAGAATGTTATACAGATAAATAATATTACTTGCATATAATATTACCTATATATAATACATCTTATGCCTATTAAATTACATTTATTATACTGACAGAAATAGCTGAATATTGCCGATCACTGGCAAAGATGTAGGCACAGTAGAATCCTCACATTAGTGAACGTGTTGACTAGAACGGCCTTATATTCTGGCAACAGTTGAAGAGTATGGCTAATTCAATCCTCTGAACTTGAAGTCCAGACAAAACAAGACAAAACAAATGAAATGAAGCGGAACCAAACGGATCAAAACCTCCTGTGCAATTTACTTGCATTACCCCCTGGTATTCCTGGATGACTAAAACAGATGCACCGCATGGGGTGTTTTGTTAACTCTAACAATTTGGTAATAAACATAGCAACTGAACATTAGTAGAACGACACGGACATATATTTTCATGGTGAAAAAAATAAAGATGTGTCTGGGAGCTGCCTGAAAGATGGGAAGGAAACGAATTCCTAGGAAGAGAGGGAACAAGGAGAGTGGGAAGAGAGGAAAGGGAGGTAGGAAAAGGGAGGGAAAGGGCGAGATAAGGGGACAGAATAAAAGCAGCCAAGGAATGCTCTCTTCTGTTATGTCTCGAGGACTCATGTCTGCATTTCTGTTCAGCTGAACCTGTATACATAGGACTGATCAACTGCCCTCTTCAAGCTGCTAAATGCTAGGAGGTGCCTTCCAAGGAGCATGAAGGCAAATGTTGGGAGACTGACATGGTTAGTGGAGACGTGGTCAAACCAAAACCACTGCAGTGGCCAATCTGAAAGAGATGCCAGCAGAGCAAGAGGTGGCTCAAAACTGACAGGACTATCTGAAGCCACATGGAGAAGGGAATTGGTTCCTTTTTATTCTACCAGAGACTCAACCAAATTAACATCAGTCCCTGTAGCTCAATCAGCTAAGCCTCTGTATTGTGTTGGAGATGATGATAATACAAATCTAAACAGACTGTTCCTGGCTTCAAAGAATCCATTCTCACGTAAGAAATAAAAAATGCATTTCTAACTCTGGCAAAATATAATACAAGTGTAAGTTCAAGTTCCACTGAGAATAAAAGGGTGACTTAAGAGTTTAAAGAAGAGATAATATTGGAGCTGGGTTTCAAGAAGTTAAAGAGAAGGTTTAGCCAGTATTCCCAGAATATCAAAAAGATCATAAGGGAATTACTGCAACTGTTTTTCATTGAACAAATGCTGTAGTTAACCTTCTGGCTATATTACCTGACTTAATCCATGCAATAAAATTTAAAATATGCCATTATTATCCACTTGAAAGATTAGTGACAAAACAGTAAGTCAGATGCCAAGAGTAGCTCCTGTAGAAAGTGACTGACTGGTAATGGTCTAAGTAGCTGAGAATTTATGCTTTTTCGATTCCCTGAATTTCCTCACAATAGAGATAAAATTAAGCAATATTTTGAGGACGGCTTAGAAGTGCTGCATGGCTAGAACATAGATGGAATTATCTAACTAAATACTAAAGAGAGGTAAATTAGGGCCAGCATAAAAGGCCCTTACGTGCCCAAATAAGAAGGTGGATTTATTCATTTGGAAAATAATATCAGGGACAATTTATTTTATGATGCTTCCTTTTCTCTTCTTTTCTTTCTTTTCTTTCCTTTTCTTTCTGTTCTTTCCTTTTATTTCTCTTTCTTTCTTTCTTTCTTTCTTTCTTTCTTTCATTCATTCTTTCTCTCTCTCTTCCTTCCTTCCTCCCTTTTTTTTTTTTTTTTCAAAGAGACGGTGAGAGGCCAAGTTGGAGAGAGGGACAGAGGGAGAGAGAAAGAGACAGAGGGAGGCAGAGAGAGAATCTTAGAAGGATTTAAGCCAACAGAGCTCTTGATCTCACAACTCTTGAATCATGACTTGAGCCAAAATCAAGAGTTGGACGCTCATCTGATGGAGCCACCCAGATGCCCTTATTTATTTATTTAGTTAGTTATTTTTATTTTTATTTATTTTAATTAAAGTATAGATGACACACAGGGTTACATTTGTTTCAGGTGTATATCATAGTGATTCAACATCTCTGTACATTATACTAGCTCACCACAAGTGTAATTACCATCTGTCACTATACCACACTATTACAGTCTCATTGACTGTATTCTCTACACTGTACCTTTTCTCTCCAGCACTTACGCGTTGTGCGTTATTTTTTTATTTTGGACAATTACTTTTTTTGGAGATTGCTCAATTACGCTAACTCTTGAGAAGACAATGTGGACCTTGCCAAGGGGAGACAAACTATAAAGAGTCAGAATCTGCATCTCCGTGCCTTCTACAATGATTTAGGCAGGAGGTCATGAATCCTTTCGTAACAGAAACTAAGTAGGACACAGGGATAGCAGTGGAAAAACAAGCTCAGAGCAGTGCCTTAAATCAACTCAGAGATCCCCTAGCTGCATTCCAGGGTTGAGAAAGAAGGTACAGTGGTAGTACTAAAGGATCTTCCTTTTTCTCTTCTTGAGCTTTCGAGGTAAGAATCCTGAGTAAAGCTACATTGATTCAGGGAGTTAGACTGCACTGTCTTTAGAGAATATTTTGATCCTTCCCTGCTACTTCTCTTAAAACGTTGTCTATGGATGGTCTTCTCTCCGCCTCTAATTGGATTTCCTGGAAGTTCTACTCCTTCCTCAGGCATACTCAGGCAATAAATAACCTTCTGGTCACTCTCACATAAGGCAAGGTCAAATCCAACTTAACAATCATTTAGAGTTTCTCCTTGCCTCTCACTTCCTTCTCCATCACCAGCCTCAGACTTACTGACTTCAGCCTTAGAAATCTAGCGGTGGGGGGAAGGGTTCATCCTGCTTTTGCCTGTCCAGGCTTCCCACCCTTGGGAAGAAGACTTGAATCCTTCATGAACAGCCCAGACCTCTCTCTGGGAGAGAGGTTAGAGGTAAAGAAGAGTAGAGCTGCGTGTGATTGAACGCTGGTAATGGAGACTCATTGCCTCTCAGTCACGGTAGATTCTCAGGGTTTCCTGCAGTAAACAATTAATATAAAATACATTTAAATCCATGTAATCACCAGGTAGAAGGAACTGAGCCAGAAGTGAGCTGAGAAGATAATGTGGACTAACACAATATTATTCAGGTGAGATTAATGAAGTCAATTATTCTAAACACTTTCAGACTTAGGGTGACTCTCTAAAAACTCGGACTTTATTGCTGCATACGGACTACGTGGTTGGTCCCTGGGAAAATTGTCTTCATATATACATTGCAATCTTCAAATAATCATAACAAATCAGCCAGAATGTAAACCTTTAAGGCACTGTGTACACCTTTTTATGTTTATATTTTCAGTTTAGTGTGGGTGTAAATGAAGCTACTTCATAAAAACTATCATTGTTGGAATGGAATGAACTGTTTATATTATGACACAATTTACCCTAAATACAGTTTCACATTCCCCTTTTTATCATGGTTCAGGCACACAATGGATAAAATGCACTTTTCATGGTGGATGTAGAAATCGAGCATCATTTTATAACTTGTCTCTGGAGGAAATGGTTACAGGCTCCAAACCCTCAATTGATTAAAAATAGTCTTTTGGAATCCAACCTATTTGCGAATTGGGGATACTCCTATGTGCTTATCACATCAAAATGAGAACATGTCTCCAATTAAAGATAAAAAAGACTTATAAAGCAGCACTTCCAGAAAACTGAATAGACCATCTGGGATTTGGACATTTGAAAATGAGTGATTTTCCATATGATATTATTAAAATGTGAACTTGTAGCCAAATCTTTGGTTTCTTCTCTCTCGATGCCTGTGCTCCTCCCAAGGAAACCGTAAGCCAAGACAAAGGTACGTGTTTTAATTTAAACGTATAA
Organism: Panthera tigris; assembly: GCF_018350195.1. NCBI lineage: Eukaryota > Metazoa > Chordata > Mammalia > Carnivora > Felidae > Panthera > Panthera tigris. The sequence goes on from NC_056661.1 coordinate 67,486,208, forward strand.
ACTTTGATTTGAATGAATATACCATATTTACACTCAATTTTTTATACTTGATTTTACCTAAACAGAAACAATCACATTATTCTCATAAAATCTATAGTATGAAATTATTGCAAATTGCTGTAACTGATTCATAATGTAATACTCATGCAGTTTTCAGCTGCCTAGAAACTAGCACTTTTATTAGGAAAAATATTAGAACGTTTAAAACCAGCAAAAACATAAGATGATTCGGTCTAATATAATATATTATACTTGTAAAAATTATATTACTAATTATTTCAAAGAATTCACATTGTAGATAACACCATTACTAATGAATTACAGACACTGAAATGTATTTTATTTTATTTTATTTTTTTTAACGTTTATTTATTTTTGAGACAGAGAGAGACAAAGCATGAATGGGGGAGGGTCAGAGAGAGAGGGAGACACAGAATCTGAAACAAGCTCCAGGCTCTGAGCAGTCAGCCCAGAGCCTGATGCGGGGCTTGAACTCACGGACCGTGAGATCGTGACCCGAGCCGAAGTCGGACGCTTAACCGACTGAGCCACCCAGGCACCCCTGAAATGTATTTTAAATGATAAGAAGGGTGTGTTCAATTATTTTTTTGCTTTTGTTTTGTTTTAATTTTTTTATGTTTTTATTTTATTTTTGAGAGAGAGACAGAATGTTAGCGGGGAAGGGGCAGAGAGAGAGGGAGACACAAAATCCGAAGCAGGCTCCAGGCTCTGAGCTGTCAGCACAGAGCCCGATGAGGGGCTCGAAATCACAGACCATGAGATCATGACCAGAGCTGAAGTCGAAGTCAGATGCTTAACTGACTGAGCTACCCAGGTGTCCCTGTTTTTTATTTTTTTTAAATGTTTATTTATTTTATTTGAGAGTGAGAATGAAAGCACTAGCCAGGGAGGGGTAGAGAGAGAAAGAGAAAGAGAATCTCAAGCAGGTTCCACACTGCCAGCACAGAGCCCAATATGGGACTCGAACTCACAAACCATGAGATCATGACCTGAGCCCATATCAAGAGTTGGACTCTTAACCAATTGAGCCACCCAGGTGTCCCTTTACTGCCTTAATTTTAAGTCTTAGGTTTTGGCATTTCCTATACATGCTATCATTTCACATGGTCACATCTTGCTTCTGAATTGAAAATACCAATGAATGAGGGAAATAGATCACCCTGAAGGTGTTGGGAAATGTGATAACATATACCTGGCACATAGTAAGGTCTCAATAAACGCTAACTACTCTCCCTTTCCATCAGTCTTGTCATTAGCTGGAAATAGATAAGTAATTAAGTTGTGCTCTCCAAAATATAATTCCTCTAAAAATTTCTATAATAATAGCCACCAAAAGGCATACTTCTTAAAACCAACAATTTACTCTACGTCAATAAAGGAAATTAAGAGGAAGAGCATTGTGCTAGAAAATTTACCACAAACCACTTAGCTTCCATATTTTTCCCATGCAAGTTTGTACCCCTCACCACATCTCAACCCCCCTACTACTCACCCTATTCTCCAGCTTCTCATCGAGGGGCTTGATGAAGCTCCCCATTAAGTGCTCTCACGATCCCCTCTGGAAGCCAGTGCTTTGTGAGGGCTTTGGAGAAATAGCCACTCAACTAGTGCCTCAGGGTAACTCTGAAAATAGCAGTAGATGCTTGGCTGAGCCATTTCTAGAATGCCTTTTTGCCTTTATGAAGATAAATGAATAAAAGAAAAGATAACCCTTGGGACGTTGAACTCTTCTGGCATGTTTTTGTCACAGAATCTCCCTCCCTCTATATGGTAACACTGTTCAATTTGTGTGCCCATGATTCTCATTTGTTTTTATTTCCCCTAAAAGAACAGATAATGAATCACTAAGAGAGGAGAGGATAGTGGCAGATTTTTGAGCCTTAACGTCAAGGAAACATGCTATTTGCATTTTTGCCTTGGGCACAATTCACTTAAACATAATGACAATAAATACACAGGTAGACTTTATATTATTTAGCCATAAAAAAAAGAAGGAAATCTTGCTCTCTGCAACCCGGATGGACCTTGACGTTACAGTTAGTGCATTAGGATGACAGAGAAAGATAAAGACTCTATGGGGTTACAAATATATAGAATCGAGAAAACAAAACAAAATCGAACTCACAGATACAGAGAACAGATTGGTGTTGCGGGGAGTCAGATATGGGAAAAACGGGTAAAGGAACATAACGAGTGGGATGTAATATCTACAGCATGATGACTATCATTAATAAGACCGTATCGCCTATTGGAAAGGCGCTAAGAGAGTCGATTTTAAAAGTTCTCATCGCAAGAGAAAGAAATACGCGTAGTGGTGGATGCTAGCTAGGCTAGTTGTGGTGATCATTTCTCAATATATACAAATATCACGTCATTACGTTATACACCTGAAGCCAATATAACGTTACACGTCGGTATCTCACCAAATAATAACCTTTATGATCATGCTGCATTAAGGGCGATATTACCGTAGTGTATTAAAATGCCTGGCCACGTAGGAAACGCTACATTATGGGCACTTTGCTTAATGCCACAGGGCTCAGCACCTCCAATGGCCAGTGGGTATAATATTTATCTCTAGCTCTGTGTCAATCTCTACATACCCACATCTTTACCTGTACCGTTATCTCCATCTTAATGAGAAGTAAATGAGCTAATGTATCAGAGCCTCCTAATTAGAGGCAATCAAGCTGGCTTTGGGTACCAATTACCAGACTCTCCTTTCATTGCTTTTATTTGTTTGTTTGTTTGTTTGTTTGTTTGTTTATTTTAGGACCACAAAAAGTCATTTTGAGAAAAAACATATTCGGACAGCTATTTCTTTTTTTTTTTCTTTCTTTCTTTTTTTTTTTTTTTTTTTTTTTAGCTATTTCTTAAATAATGGTGATTAAGTCCATTTTTTTTAATCAGTTGTCAACTATTCCTCATGAAGCACTGTGGGCAATTATTTGCCTAAAGTCAAGTACGATGCATTAATATGTTTCTGTAAACTCTTTAAAACATTAGAGTCAAGGGCAGCCTGGGTGGCTCAGTTGGTTGAGCAACGGACTTCAGCTCAGATCATGATCTCACCGTTTGTGGGGTCGAGCCCCGCGTCAGGCTCTGTGCTGACAGCTCAGAGCCTGGAGCCTGCTTCAGATTCTGTGTCTCCCTCTCTCTCTGCCCCTCCCCCACTCGCTCTCTGTCTCAAAAATAAATAAAAATTAAAAAAAAAAAAACATTATAGTCAATTCCAAGTTGTTAGCTACTGCTTTAGACAATGTATCTATACAAATAATAATTCAGTGTGTGGAAAACACTGTGATGTATTGAATCCATGCAAATAAGTTAATATATGGAATTTACAGAAACTATTTTAACGGCATTTTTTTAAAAGGCAAAATTATTTTGGTCAGTTTAAATTATTGGGTCTTCTCAGGCAGTTTTTCATCTGGCACTCATTTTTTTTTTTCTGTTTCTTATAGAAACATTTTATCTTGGGGGTCTTTTGTGGCTCAGTTGTTTGAATGGCTGGCTCTTGATTTTGGCTCAGGTCATGATCTCAGGGTGGTGAGGTCCAGCCCTGCTTCAGGCTCTGTACTCAGTGTGGAGCCTGCTTGGGATTCTCTCTCTCTCTCTCTCTCTCTCTCTCTCTCACTGTCCCTCCCCCGCTTGTGTCCATACATGCATGCTCATGTGTGAGCTCTCTCTCTCTCTCTCTCTCTCTCAAATAAAATTTTAAAAAAGGAAACATTGTATCTTAATACTATAGATTATACATAAGGAGAATATATAAATTATCTATATGCTTTATATCTCTATATGTTTAATATTTTAAAAATATAGCAATTAAATTATTAAAATATTTTTAAAATATTTACTGTTTTCAAAATCAAAGATTATAATACATGGGCACATCTGAAGAGGCATCTATAACTGACAATAACCATCATTTAAAATTATTCATTACCTTGTTTTTCATCATTGACTTATTATAACATGTCTTTACATTAAGAAATAATATATGATTGGGGCGCATGGGTGGCTCAGTCAGGTAAGCATCTGATTCTTGATTTTGGCTCAGTTTATGATCTTAGGTTCATGATTTCAAGCCCCAGGTCGGGCTGTCTGCTGACAGCAAGTAGCCTGCTTTGGATTCTCTGTCTCCTCACTCTCTGCCCCTCCCTCATTCTCTCTCTCTCTCTCTCTCTCAAAAAAATATATATATGCATATATATATATATATGCATATATATATATATGCATATATATGCATATATATATATATATATATATGCATATATATATGTTTTCTAGATTCTGCAACTTGAATAACTGTAATCATACTAAAAGGTTTCTTCAAATTTTGTTCACCAAATCTTTTTTGGAAATATATTTATGTGTATGTGTTTATATTTTTAATATTGCATCATCTTTCATTCTTCGAATATATTCTTCCATTTCCATTTTCCCCTTCATGGATATTTGTATCTTCTCACTCTTTGACCAGTTGACCCAGTGTGGCTATGAACATTCTTACGCATGTCCATGGTTTCCACCTAGAAGGTCTCTAGGGTATTTATGGAAGAGTGCAATAGTTGTGGTTCACAGGACACGTGTGTGTTCAACACAGAATAACACCACATTGCATTATAAAGAGACCACACTCATTTCTATTCACACACATAGCGCACAAATTTCCCACTTCTCCAAGCCTCAGAAATAGCACTGAGTAGGGGTGCCTGGGTGGCTCAGTCGGTTAAGCGTCCTACTTCGGCTCAGGTCATGATCTCACGGTTTGTGAGTTCAAGCCCTGTGTCAAACTCTGTGCTGACAGCTCAGAGCCTGGAGCCTGCTTCGGATTCCATGTCTCCCTCTCTCTCTGCTCCTCCTCTGCCTGCATTCTCTCTCACTCTCTCTCAAAAATAAATAAACATTAACAAAAAAAAAAAAGAAAAGAAAGAAATAGCACTGAGTTACGTTGGACCAACATTTGCCAATTCACCAGGTTTAAAAAATATACTGCTGTGATTTAAATATTTATTTCTTCAAGTACCAAAATGAAATTGGACATCTTTTCATGTTTATTGGCCATCCTGTATCCTGTTTTGTTCACCGCTTTTGCTATTGACCTGCGTTTCTTTTTCTTTATAGTTCTATATGTTGTTCATATGCTAGATATTGTACATTTATTTGCTTAAATTTGATGCCACTATCTTCATTTAGTATGTTTTGTCTTATCATTTTACTTTATTCTATTTTATTTTTAATTTTAGAAAGAGTGAGAGACTGCATGAGTGTGGGAGAAAGGCAGAGAGAGAGAGAGAGAGAGAGAGAGAGAGAGAGTGAATCTTAATCAGGCCCCGTGCTCAGCACAGAGCCTGACACAGAGCTCAATCCCATGACCCTGGGATCATGATCTGAGCAAAATCATGAGTCGGCTGGTAAACTGACTGAGCCACCGAGGTGCCCCTCTTACATTTTAATGTGGATTTTGTTATATAAAAAATAATAATACTAATAATTTTAATTTCAGAAAAAATCTTGACCTTGTCCTTTGTGAGTTTCACTTTCCTGTGTCTTGTCTATGAGATACATCCTTATATACAGATACATCTTAATGATCATACTATTATTGCCCTTTTTGCGTGTGTCAGAGTTCTCCAGCAAGCAAAGTCAACAGAATATCATGTCAACAGGATAACAGTAACCAAGTCAACTGACCATAGATGTTACCCACATCTGCAAAATACCTCAGTAGCACCACAGGGATTAGTGTGAGATTCAACCTCTTATATTATAGCCTAACCATGTTGACAAATAAAACTAACCATCACAGGTATCACCTAAAAACTGTTTGTTTGCTTTCATTTATGATCTTTGTCTTTTTGTGAGGAAGAGCTCTGATTTCCTTTTTCATATGACTAATAAATTCACCTTGCACATTTCTTGAATGTCCACTTTTCTCCAACAGGCTTACAATTCAACAGTTATTAAGTATCAAAATTTCATACTGGTGGGGTTCTCCTCTTTCTGGATTTTCTAATTTGTTTTATTTGTCTTTCTATAAAATGTGTAATATGTTTACCTTTCTGAAATAATTTTTTTGCATAGAATAATTTTGTCTTAATTCAGTTTTCTAGGCATAGGGTGTTTTGGTTAATTTTTCCTAAATTATCTGCAGATTTTATTTTAATAGATTTTGTGACCATTAATTTTTGTTTTTCTATACATAACCTAATTATTCATTCAATTTCCACTTCTCTTTTTTTGTTGGGTATTTTAATCCATTTATATTTATTATTATTGCTAATATACATGAATTTCTTTTACCATTTTATTTGGTGCTTGGTTTAAGCTATTTTCTTACTTTCTGGCATTCTTTGAGTATATGAAGACATTCTACTTTCTTTGTTTTCTCATATAACCTTTTTTCTTCCTTCCTTTCTTACTTCTTCCTTCTCTCCTTCATTATTTATTCCTTTCCCTTTATGCGACTGGTCTTTTGCATCTGACTCCATTTTTTTTTCCTTCTCTAACAGCTTGGAAGTTGTATACTCTATTACTGGTATTTTAGTAGTTAACTTTAAAATGTTAACCTCATATATTTAAAAACATGAAATTTAGTACTTTGACACACATTATACTTTAGTATAAACTATTGCTTCATACTGTAAATTTATATTTATTCTAGCTTCCAAAGTTAGCATTAAATACTTTCTTTTTATTTTCTTGTGTATGTGTTGTTTTTATTAGTCCAGATACATATTATTTTCCTTTTCATCTATTTCTTTTATTTCAAACTTTTCTATAGAAATTTGTACTGCTTTAAATATATTTTTGGAAGTTCTTTACTAGAATTAATTTTGAGGGTAAACTTTTCTGTTAATTTTTTATCTGAAGTTATCTTTATTTGCCCTAATATTTTAAATACTATTTTGCTACACCTTTCTCAATTAAGAGAATTATTTTCCATCAACATGTAAGCATTCTTCCACTCTCTCCTTCCTACTCACACACACACACACACACACACACACACACACACATTTTATTTATTGTAATTGTCTCTCTAACCACTTTAGAATTGTTTTTCTCCATTGCTCTCACTTTGTGTCACAACTTTTCAGTCACACATTGATGTGCTATTTTTTTCTACTGGTACATGTTGTGCTTCCTATGTCTGTAATCTCAGCTTGCCATCAATTCTAGAAATTTCTCAGCCATCACATTTTCAGACATTTACTTCTGTTACTGTTCTTTCTGCAGATCTTTATGTTAGATGAGCCTCACTTCCACATTCCTTAACCTCAATTTTTCAAATATCACCTCCTTATATCTGTGTTCATTCTGGTAATGTTTTCCAATCTTCACTCTAGCTCAACAAATCTCTTTTAAATTATGTGTACTCTTGAGGCTCCTGGGTGGCTCAGTCAGTTAAGTGTCCGACTTCAGCTCAGGTCATGATCTCACTGTTCATGGGTTAGAGCCCCAGGTTGGGCTCTGTGTTGACAGCTCAGAGCCTGGAGCCTGCTTTGGATTCTGTGTCTCCTTCTTTCCCTGCCCCTCCCGCACTGATTCTCTCTCTCTCCCTCTCTCAAAAATAAATAAATATTAATTTTTAATTATGTATAACTCTTGCATTTAACCTTTCCATTGTGTGTGTTTTGATTATTATTTACTACAATGTTGTGATCTGCAGTCCTCATAACTATAAATTTAATATAACAAATCAAAAGATTTTTGCTAGAAAAAGCCAATAATTAAAAATTCTGACATTATTTATACTGGTAACAATATCGAGACATTTCCACTCTGCACTCTGACAGAAACAGGCAGTGTGACTGTTTGATCGATTAATCGATTGATTGATTTCTACCCATTCCTTTGTCTTCGGGATGTAACCCTTTCAAATGTCCCAAATCCATGTGGCTGTCTCTGACCTGGTGATCTTCCCCTGTGATTTTGAGCACTAAAACTAAACTCTATGCTTCTTGGGTTTCTGTCCTCAAGATACCCAGGGGTCTGGTTTTATATTCATATTCGTCACCCATCCACTTTGATATGTCTTATATTCTTGCAAGTTCAGCTCTGTATTCAAACATCTGCCTCCTGGAATTTATCTTATATTAAGTATTCTTCAGCAGAACGATTTTAGAAGTGTTTGTGGGTCTCATTGGAAGCTGAAGTCCGTGTTTATTTGTATTACCTCAAGATCCTGGTCATTAGAAAGCCAACAACTTAATCATTACTATCCTGAAAAAACAAAATAAGAGACACTTTTTATGAATACAAACTTCCAACTGTGATTGCAAGATTAAAATATCTGAAAACTTTAGAGGCAGATAAACAATGAATTCAATGTTTGTTGTTGGTCCAAGGTCTCACACAGGCAAACGTTCTTTAGCAACAAGTACACATGATGACATTATGTTACCTTGTGAGAGAGTTCCAGAACTGTTTCTGGATAAAACTTGCAATGGAATAAACATTAAGGTGGCGAGGGCTCTTTCAATTTCCATCTGCAAATGATCGAGTTCCTGGAAAACGAACAATACGATTAAATGAGGGACCATGACTCTAAGTATACACACAAAATTTCAAGATTAAGTGTTACTGGTGATTGGCAAGAAAAAATATTCTATCACTTCCTCAGGCACAGTTCCTACATTTTGAAGAACTGTTTTTATGCAAAAACTTTGTGAAATCTTCGAGCAGATGCATCTGAAAAGTAATAAATTCATTTGACAGGAGCTTCAATTATTTCGGATATGAGTGTAGGGCATAACATTTTATTAGAAACTGCTGTTTTAATGTCGGTGGTGCGTTCTTACATCTTGAGTCTCTTCTCGGGCTATTACAAATGTTAACATTAATTTTAAATCAGAGTTTTGAGGATAAAGTTCTGTTATAAACAGTACACACTGTAAAGCAATCACTTGATGTGTATTTTAAGAAATTTCTAAAATAGCAGCTTTGGAACAAGTGTGGTAAAACTATGCAATAAAATAGCAACTCCCTCATTAGTTTGGTGATTGCTTGCATGAAATGTTAATCTCCGAGCAATGAGGAGTACTATCGTGAAGAATATCTTTTTAATGATTGCCCAAGTTCATTAAACACCCCAGCCTGTGGAGAAACAGAACGTCGGTGAAACATGTTTATGTCATACACTCTAATTTTAAATTGTGCTTATGATCTATTCATTTCTGTACTTAGTAAAAAATGGTATATTAAACAGATCTGCAACTAAGTACAAAGGAACTTTGTTGGTGCCAACTCTTAATATGCCCAAAAGCTCTGGCCCTACTCAAGTGGCATTCTGCAGGTAGCATTGAGCCTATCTGTCCCTTATGATTGAATGCATTTAGGCTGGTAATGAATCAGCATAGTGTGAATTTTAGCAATGCCAATATTGCAGTCTCTCCTTAGGATCTGCCACATTTCAACAGTAGCTGAAACTTTTATTCTTCTCATCAAAATGACTAGGTAGACAAATCTCACAGTAATCCTGCTTGTTTTCAGTGCGAGGTATTACCCAGCTATGACCTGTGCTGATCAGAGCCCTTCGTATGGAACGTTAGGAAAAAAGATCGGTGATGGATTTCAGGGGAAGATCTTTCAGACGGAGCAGATTTGGGAAAAGGTGAGGCATGTAATTCTCATTTGAAATGAGCAAGACAAAGTAAAAATAAAATCTATAAATTGCTTATATTTTTAAATTTCTAGTTACTGGTAAATCATTGTGATAAATAAGGTTAAATAGGCTTTGTGTTCATTTTTTTGTTTGTAAGTGTAGACAGACCCACAATGATGGCAAAATAAAATAAAACACAGGAACTACTAATTATACAAATATATAGAGTATATGTAGGGAATCAAATACACAGCTTATGCTTCATTTGAAAGTTACAATTAAAAAATTATAAGAATGTACAGATTTCAGCAAATAAATATTATCAAGAATAAATAAGTTTTTTTAGTTAAGATTATTTGCAGTTTTCTCTTGACATTTTTCTTTGTAAGCAAACAAAAATTTCTTAAAATACTGTATTTTGAGAACTGTCTTCTTATTGAAAAAAAAAAAAGTAAGATTCTTAGCAGAACCATAGTAACAGTTTTATACCCAAAGCAAAATGCTTTCTCAGCTTGACTTTTGTATGTGCTTTTTCTTCAGGCTAAAAACCATTTTGAAAAGAGAAAAGTGATTTTCAAGAAGGCGCTGCCTTCTTTCACACTTATAATAACAAATATAGACCGATGAAATGCAAAGAGAAGTTCAGAGGTAAAGGCTATTAGTCGTATGGCATCTTAGTAAATAACAAATGCTACACTTACTCTTTCTTATAAAGAATAAAGTTAATCAGAAGGTCAAATGTTTATTTTCTCCCTTATTTCATGTTTGGAGTGCAAATAACTGTATATCTGAATTTTCTCTAATAACTATTTTTTTTCTCCAACAGGATATAATTTTTCCCAAAATCTAACTTGCAGGGAGAGCCCATCAAAGAGCAGATGACTAGGTCCATGATCTGAGAGTCACCATGTGTGAAGTGACACGGGTAAGTTACCCGGAGGCACTGAAGGGGGCCAGCTGCCCTCCAGTGTTAAACTTCTGTCCCACTCCACGATTCATTAGAGCCTTGAATATGCCCTTGAACGGGAAAACTTTGGGGGGGCCTGATCCGACTCAGAATTGAAGTGCAGCTATTTCTGGGAGAAATAAGTGGTTAAGAAAAAGAGAGAAGACAATGAATGTCTAAGATATAAAAAGGGATTTGGAATTTGTCCAAGGTATGCCCTTATTGAACTTGGTGGCTGTTCCTTGCTGTGTTGCATGATGGCCAGTGAGATGCACCCACAAGAGAAAATGTAAGAGAAGCTCGGGGAAAAGAGAAAAAAAAAAACTTCATTATATTCAAGGTGCTGGAAACAGAAGGTTTGGCACCTTTACAGGCCCACATGGGAAAGCACCAGCATTGGTCCTGAGCCAGAAGGGGCCTAAGTGAGGAGACAGCCAAGGGCATGACCTTTATTGGAGTTTTCTAGGAAATGGAAGGCAGGTAAACAGCTCATGACTTGTTACTTTGAATAATTTCAGGGGACTCTAAGCCAAACGAATGATCCCTGTCTGTCCGAATCTAGGCCCTGAAAGATTGAGGCACAGGGATACTGGGGTATACGGGCCATGTAGGGAGGGATTGCTCTAGATTAGTTTGCTTATCGAAGGCATGTTCCTAGGCTCAGCCCTTTGCTGTCTCTAAGAAATGGCTGGTCCTTGGAGAGGCAGTTTCTCTTCAGCCAGAAAGATTATTAAGATGTCAAAATAGCATAATATATAGAAAAATTTTTTAAAAATATTAAAAATACAGTGACTTTTATTGTTTTATACTGATCAATACAGGGGACATTATTTTTATGCCAGCCTGAAATAATTGTAAAAAACACTGCAAAACATCAGACTATAACAAATGCAATTGTACTGTGCAATTCATCTTTCTTTTCTTTTCTTTTTTTAATGTTTATTTATTTTCAGAGAGAGAGACAGAGAGTGAGCGGGGAGGGGCAGAGAGAGAGGGAGACACAGAATCCAAAGCAGGCTCCGGGCTCCGAGCTGTCAGCACAGAGCCCGGCTCGGGGCCGGAACTCACCAACTGTGAGATCATGACCTGAGCGAAGTCAGGCGCTCAACCGACTTAGCCCCTGAGGTGCCCCCATCTTGCTTTGAAATGTGTTGAATGGATAGAGGTGTTAATGTAGGAAATCAAGAAACACTGAGCGTAGACATATGTTCTGGTAAGGAAAATATTCACATTGGATCAGTGAATGTTGGCCATGATTAAGACAGAGTGGTGGTTCTAAAAAGGAGGTAGATAACAGGCAGGATTTCTAAGCAAGTGTTTAATAAATGCAAATCCAAGAGCCAAACCCTTAGAGCTCTGAGAATGGGGTATGACTGGGATACCTATTGCCCAGGAACTGTAGGAACATCATTATGTAAGAAGACTGTAAGGGGGCGGAATAGCCCTGATCACGTGGTGCATCTGACCCTAGTTGGTAAGAACGCCAGGTCAAGATCACAACCTGGGAGTAGGTACTTTCCAAAGATTCCTGGTTCACCCGTGCCCTGCAGAGAGGGGAGAAGGGGGAAATAGTGCAGACAGGCTGGCACAGAAACGTATCCCAGAGTCGTTCTGGGTTTGCTCGCAGATTAAGTAATCCACATTTACAGTGAAGAGTTGTTCTTGTCTACGCAAGCTCCGCATAGTGTTATGAATCACAATTACATTCTGTGACAATGACCAATGCATGACCTGTGGCCGGAATATTGTTAATGATGAGAACTTCTTTCATTCTAATTGTCTCATGATTGTGTCCCTGAATGGTATTTGCAAAATCTTAACTTTGGAATAAACAACAGTCCGGCCATTTAACTCCGGTGCCACATGACCAGATGGACTCATGCATGCGATCCAGTTCTAGCCAAAGCATCAGAAGCTCTTGATCTAAAATGGCCACATATACAGTAGATTAAAAAAAAAAAATTACTCTGTAAAGGCTAACTAACTTGTATTGAAATTTAAAAATTAATTAATTGATTGATTAATTAAAGTCTAAAAAAAAAAAGAATTGCTCTGATTTAAACCCCAATTCCCTCACGACAATTACCCTAAAGTATTCATTTTTAAAGCCAGTAAGTCAGCGCATGAGTAGATTTAATATGATCAGTGAGAAATCTTTGAAGAGCTAAATCAGACTGTAGGTAAAACAGTATTATTCACTATTTTCTTCCATCCACACTGAAATATCCATGATGATATACAAAGATTTAGAAACCACTGCTTCTAGTAATATTAGTGATCCATCAAGGTATTGAAACGCTTCCTTGGATATAAGCTTGTATGTGTTTCTGAGACAATACAGTAGGGGCACAATGTGGGAAATGGTAGAAAACAAAAATTATAGCCATTTGCTTCCTGTGCAGGCTTTGTGTTAAACACATTATCTTCTTCAATCCTCTTTCAACACAGTGAGGTAGGAACTGGTTTTATACTCAGTTCATCAAGAGAAAAGAGAAGTTATGCATCTTCCTATTGTCACATAGCAAGCAAGTCATAAAACCGGACACTAAGAATCTCGCCTCAGAACCTGCCCTTAGCTCAAAGCCAAACTCACCAACACAGGGTCTTTGTCTTCCAGAGTTATGGTGCCAGGGCTATGACAAAAATGTGCACTTTCTCCATTGGCATGGAAAAAAAAAAATCACTTCTTTTTATCTCTCTGCGAAATGACCATGTGATCGGAAATGATTTCTTGCCCTCAGGCTAATTTTTATATTGTATGTGCCTTTGGAGCTTCTAAACATGACTCACTACATCGGTCAGGGCTATTAAGGGCTTATATGTGTGTGTATATGTGTGTGTGTGTGTGTCTGTGTGTCTATACATATACATATACAAATATATGCATATATATATATATATATATATATATATATAATTTCTGCTGCTTTATTTGTTAACTTTGGTTTTTGCAACAAAATATCCTAGCTGGCCTGCCCAAGAGTAAATTCCTTACTTTATAATATAGTATATGTTTATTAAGCAATTCCCAAAGAACTTCTTGAGTACCTACTATGTGTCAAGGATATTAGTGTATTAGTATGAGACACAAAGATGATTATCACAGGGACTATAAAGGACCTGAAATTTTCTAGAAGATACATGTAAGAATCATCTATAGGACAATTAATTTAAATGTAAGTATCAAAAAAGAAATAAATGAAGAGGGTGCTACGGGAATGCATAAGAGAGTCAGAAAATTAAGTCCTGGTAGGGGGGTTTGAAATTAAATTTTTTTTTTAATTAAAAAAAACACCAAAATATTTTGGAAAAAGTGACAGCGAATTTAATACATTTGTACTTTAGGAAAAGCGGTAGAGAGAGAGTTTTCAGTCAGATAAATACGTGTGTACAGAGATGAGACATGAGCGAAATCATGGCACTTTCAAGAATGTGATAATGCTTCCAGAAGAACAGTTACCTAGATAGTGAGGGGAAGAGTTGTGCAGAAATGGGGCTGGGGAGTTATGCAGGGGCCAGATAAAACAGATCCTTATAAGCTGCTGGAACCTTTAGAATAGGAAAAAGCTTATCAGATGAGGAGGCAAGATTAGCAGACAACCCATGATGCAAAAATATATAAACTAAATAAAAGGTAGGAAGCCAACAAAATCTTGGCTCCAAGCTGTGCACATCAGACATAATCTCAAATTAAAAAGTAGGAAGATTTAATTCTCTCAGCAATCCAGGGTAATTTTGGAACTGATTCATTTAATGGCATTTAACAGTAAATTCCAGCACTAGCTAAAACTCTATAAAAAGGTGAGCAAACAGGGAAAAATGACATCATGCAGCTGGCAAAATACAATGAAAATGAAGCAACACAAGGAGAAAAAAGAAAGAGAAGCTTCCAAATGAAGTTTTGCTTCAGGGAAAGGCATTACATTACAGAAAACCTCTACTTTGTATTCTACCTAGAAATCAGGGAGAAATGACCTCTACTCAACAAGATAGGAGTGATATGGTGACTATATATACTTGTAAACATCACTAAGAAATATATTACTACCCTAATAAGAAAATGTTTTTTCAGCAACTTGAAGACGAAGGTGTGGGAGTATTAGATACCCCCATTATTTCCTTTCCTCCAAATCTGTCGAAGGCTTGGGAAGAATTTCAATTCCACACATATATAAGCCAGATAACATTGGCTTCAAACGCTAGAAATCAAAGACATCTACATTATAAAGAAAATGATGTTTAGTTTCTACCCCATTTGGAAGAATGATAATTTGCAGGGAAATAACCCTTCTCACGCACTCAGTGCGGTAGCAAGAGTTTAAATAGGCGCCCTTGAAAGAAAATATTGTCAATAGCGATCAAGTTCTTTCTCATTTTTAACATATTTTAACAAACTCCTCCACATCTTTGAATGTTTTTACAGAGTCACCTCTGCGAATGTTTGTCAATATAACATTTGAAAGGTTAAATATTGGAAGCAGTCTAAAATATGATTTGGAAATAGTTATACAGTTTAACAGTGTGCGAGGCACACTTATGGAAGAACCACCATCAGCTCTCAAAACATAGGTAGTAGAATATATTTGACCTTCCTCGTGACCCTTACATTGTTAAGTGGCCATTTTCAGTGTTGTATTGCAATATAGTTTGGGTCATGTGAAAATATTATGTAACTGTTAATACTGACCCATCTGTTTGCTTTATAATAGGCAATTTTAAATATTGTTCAATATTCTGCATATTATCTATATAGAAAGCACAGGTAAAACATGCAAAATTAAAATTTATTATACACATATATATGTAGTTTACATATATATGTATATGTATATAAAGAAATATGTATATACATACATATATCTACTTAAGTCAAAGAGCATATTACTCAGAAATGTCATTTGATGACTTTCGATAATCTTTTACTTCATTTTAGCATAAAAATTATTTTCATGGAAAGGTAACGACAGTCACTTTGAAAGGGATTCCATCACCAATTTTCTTTTTTTTTTTTTTTTTTTTTCAACGTTTTTAATTTATTTTTGGGACAGAGAGAGACAGAGCATGAACGGGGGAGGGGCAGAGAGAGAGGGAAACACAGAATCGGAAACAGGCTCCAGGCTCCGAGCCATCAGCCCAGAGCCTGACGCGGGGCTCGAACTCACGGACCGCAAGATCGTGACCTGGCTGAAGTCGGACGCTTAACCGACTGCGCCACCCAGGCGCCCCTCCATCACCAATTTTCAACACTGAAAAGAATCGTGATGTTTGCCCCCTGTTACACCTTGCGACAAACTCTGATTTCCATGAAAAATATCTTATAGAATCTTCTGTGTCTCCCTGCAATTAATTTATTTCCATGCCTTCTGGAGAGATGCATGTTTCCCTGCCAACAAGCTCCCACCGAGGAAGAAAGAGCTGATTATCTGGAATTGTTTAAATAACATTGCTTTTTGAGACCTCCCCATTTCAAATCCAATTTTCTGCCAATAATCTGTGCTGCAAGCATGAACAATTATTGTTAATTTTAAAAATCTCCCGGGGGTGTAATTGTCATTTTCTTCTCATTTTATTCTCCCTAATGTGCTCACAGGGGATAGGATACCCGGGCCTAAAGGTTACACAGACTTTTCTTCTCATGGCAGAGCATCACATAAAGGCAGAATAGAATGGAAGAAATTTGACTGGGTTGGATGACTAAATATCTGAATCACTTTGAAAAATGCTTATTAATAAATTTTTACAAAATATTAATAGAACCTAAAGAATAATGACAGCTGGGTTACTATTTTTAATAATACTCAGGAATCTTAGAAATCCTACCAATTTTTGTTATAAAGAAAGGGTAGGTTAAGAAAAAAAAATGAGGGTGCTGAGGAAACTGGACAGCAGCATGCAAAAAAAAAAAAAAAAGAAACTGGGCCACTTTCTAACACCATACACACAAAAAAACTCAAAATGGGTGAAAAACCTAAATCAGAGACATGAAACCCAGAAATCCTAGAAGAGAGCACAGGCAGTGATTTCTTTGATATTGGCAGTAGCGCATTTTTATAGACATGTCTCCTGAGGAAAGGGAACCAAAAGTAAAAATAAACTATTGGGACTACATCAGAATAAAATCTTTTGCACCGTAAAGGAAGCAATCAACAAAACAGAAAGGCAACCCCCTGAACAAAAAAGGATATTTGCAAATTATATATCCAATAAAGGGGTAATATCCAAAATATATAAAGAACTTATACAACTCAATGCCAAAAAAAAAAAAAAAAAACAAAACCCCAAACTATACCCAAAATGAAAAAATGGGTAGAGGACATTAATAAACAATTTTTTGAAAGAAGATATATAAATGGCCAACAGACACATGAAAAAATGCTCAGCATCACCAACCATCAGGGAAATGCTAGTCAAAACTTCAATGAGATATCACCTTACACATGTCAAAATAGCTAAAAATCAAAAAGGACATAACATTGAATGGTTATGTGTATAATATATAACTATTGTTATATAATATATATATTAATATAATATAATTATATATTTTATATGTGTGTGCGATGGAATATTATGCAGCTATGAAAAGGATGAGATCTTACCATTTGAGACAATATGGATGGACCTACAGGGTATTACTCTAAGTGAAAGGAGCCAGACTGAGAAAGACAAGTACCATACGATTTCATTCATAGGTGGAATCTAAAGAACAACATACATGAAAAAAAAATAACAAAATAAACAGAATCAGACCTAGAAATACAGACAACAAATGGATGGCTTCCAGAGGGAAGGGGGATAAGAGGATGTGCAAAATGTTGGAAGGAGAGTGGGAGTTACAGCCTACTAGGTAATGAAGAAATAAGTCACAGGGATGAAAAGTACAGCAAAGGGAATATAGTCAATGGTACCGTAATAGTGTTGTATGGTGACGCATGGTAGCTACACTTGTGGTGAGCACAGCACAAGGTATAGAGGTGTTGAATCACTAGGTCATACACTTGAAACTAATGCAACATCGTGTGTCAACTATACTGGAAGGAAGGAGAGGAGAGGAGAGGAGAGGAGAGAAGAGGAGAGGAGAGGGGAGGGGAGAAAGAAAGGAAAGAAAGAAAGAAAGAAAGAAAGAAAGAAAGAAAGAAAGAAAGAAAGAAAAGAAAGGAAGGAAAAAAGAAGGGAAGAAAGAAAAGAAGGAGAAAGAAAGAAAGACAGAGAAAGAAAGAGAAAGAAAGAAAGAAAGAAAGAAAAGAAAGGAAGGAAAAAAGAAGGGAAGAAAGAAAAGAAGGAGAAAGAAAGAAAGAAGGGAAGAAAGAAAGAAAAAGAAAGGAAGGAAGAAAGAAAGAAGGGAAGAAAGAAAGAAAAAGGAAGAAAGAAAGAAAGAAAGAAAGAAAGAAAGAAAGAAAGAAAAAGAAAAGACGTATTCAATAAGGTCTGATGGGAAGATTTTTGAAATAGATAAAATGCCTCTAGATTATTAAGTAAAAAGCAACTGTGACAATAAAGTTTCATAATTGTCAATAATATGTTTTGCTAATCTCTTTATGCTCCCAGCCTATTTTGACTTTTTTCTCTCTTCACTCTTTTCCAGCCCCAACACCACTCGCTCTCCCCCTACTTATAAAAGAATCTGCATCAAATGTCTACCACCTGCCAGCATCCCAGACGTGGTACTTAGCTCCTCTCCAAAACACCTATCACCTAAGCTTTAGGTCCCAAGTTTTTTTGCCTACAGAAAGGCATTTCTTTGACAAAACCCCACCTCTCTATATGGTGACTTGATTTTTACTGTTCTAGTGTTAATTCCTCTTAGGACACATTTTGCTGTTTAGTTCATCATGAAAAAGAAAAAAAAAAATAAAGAGAGAAATTGACTTCACTTCCAGCATCTATGCAGCACTTCATTTTGTTGACCTCCATTTATTAGCAAAACTCTCGATTTTTTGAATCATCTTGAGCTATCTTACATTGTCTCTTTGTCTTCAAACCCACACAGTCAGCTTCTTCTTAACCTGGTTAAAAACCAGCGGTTCCAAAGTACCATCAACTAAAAGGCTGAATTCGGCCAGCGATGCCCAAATCTTTACTTGCTTCCCAGACATTCCGTTGATGAGTTGATGGGGTTCCGTGCTTGAAATGTCAACTCCCCTCTAAAATGTGCATTTTGTCCCAGACCGATCCTGAAACTCCAGATTCATACCCCCATGTTTTCCTGGTATTGCCACTGAGAAGTCAGACCTCTCAACCTAAGCTGAACACCAGAACCTCCGCCATCCACCGTCTCCCCTCAGTTTCTTTAAACTAAATACTCCCGATTGCTGTTGCTAAAAAGTACAGAGACTTCTGACTCCTCTCATGTATTTACTTGTCTCTTACACACATGAAATTTTTCATCCCATCTTTTTGGTTCCGCTTTCAAAATACAACCTGACCAGGACCACTTTGCACCAACTTCATTGCCATGGACCTACTGCAAGCTCCCTCTGGACCTTTGCACTTATTCTCTCTGTCAGGGATAATCCTCACAGGAGTTCCACACGACACACAAGTGTGTGCTCAGGTGTCACCTTATCAAGGATACTTCCAATGACCTTGATTGTAACTTTTCGTGACTCTTCCTGACATCTCTGTTTTATTTTACTTCATGACATTTATCATCATCCTCTAATTTTTTTTTCAGCTTGCTTATTGTATATCTCCAGCAAAATAGTGATGAATGATGAATATTTGTATTTTTTAATGTTTATTTTTGAGAGAGGGAGAGAAAGAGAGAGAGAGAGAGAGCGCGAGCTGGGAGGGACAGAGAGAGAGAGGGACAGAGGATCCCCAGCAGGCTCTGCACTGAAAGCAGAGAACCGATGTGGGGCTGGAACTCACGAACCATAAGATCATGACCTGAGCCAAAGTCTGACACTTAACTGACTGAGCCACCCAGGTGCCCCTGAATATTTGCATTTTTTAATGGCAGCAATCTATGTCTTGAACAGCATATGACATCTGGTACATACTCAATAAATTTTTGCCGAGTGAATTAAGAATGTGGGTTTTAAGAGTCACTTCCAAAGAATCTATGTCCTTGGGTTCAGATGGTCTGTTTAAATGTGGACCATGGGCTAGTTAGGTGGTAAAGCACAGACTACGGTCTCCAGAGTGGTTCTAATTCAGCTCCTCAAATCACCGATATTGGACATCAGGGATGCTAACAAAATCTGACTCATAGGGTGGTTGGGAGAATCGGATGAGTTATTCTAGGTAAAACATCTCATGGACTGAGTAAATTTTATATAAGTACTGACTGTTACAAATTCCACTACTCTTTCCAGAGTTCCAGAGTCTTTCTTTTTTTTTTTTTTCCTCTCTGCCAAGTATGCATTTTTTGAAACAGAGATTTGTTATTATTATTTTTTTTAATTTTTGTATGAGAAGACATCATATGACATCAACTCTTACCATAAGCTGATGTTGTCACAATTTACTCTTTGCCAAGAGCCACACTTGCTGCCTGGATGCTGAAGAACACTGCAGTCCTGGAAGTTTTATGGAGGTTTTGAAAGAGGGAGCATTTTAGAGCCTTTCTGAAAGAAAGACTTTAGACGAAACCGAGTACAGGGACTGATCTGAAGCCATTAGCTTTGAGTACTTGCCAGGAACAGTTAAATTAGATAATTACCTCTGTGCTTAAGCATCTCACATGAGGTCTAGAGAAATTGAATTCACGGGAACAGACAGAATGTGTTCTAAGAATTAAATGAATTTGCCAAAATTCTAGGCCTTTGCTCTTTTGTTGTTCTAAGTCTGTGCTCTCTTTGTAATCTTTTTCATTAACTTTTCTACACATTTGATATCTGTTGCTATCTTATTTTAGTTCTAGAAATAATAAAACTAAATAGTTATTAAAAAACATATAAAATTTTAGACTAAGGTGTCATCTGTTTAACAGCCCTGATAGAGCTTTGCTAACTTTTCAGTAAAATACACATGAACACAAAAAGAGAAAAAAAAATTGTACAGTAGAGAAAACAGAAGTTAAGCCCAGTATTCTCATGTTTCACTGCTCAATTATTAACAAATAACTTAATTTCTACTTATCTGTGAACCGGGAGATAAAGATATCTATATCTCAGGTTTGGCGTGAAGAGGAAAGACATCATGTATGTAAAGCAAGTAGTAGGATGTTCAATATATAAGTTAAAGTAGATATTACATGCAGATATACACACATAATGTGCTTTGGGTATAAGGTCAATGGAGTCAGATCGAGCACATTTGGAAATTTAAAAATTTCCAAAGAAATTTTTAAAAAGGAGGGGGAGGCTCCTGGGTGGCTCGGTCGGTTAAGCATCCAACTTCAGCTCAGGTCATGATCTCACAGTTCGTGGGTTCCAGCCCCACATCAGGCTCTGTGCTGACAGCTCAGAGCCTGGAGCCTGTTTCAGATTCTGTGTCTCCCTCTCTCTGCCCATCCCCTGCTCACTCTCTGTCTGTCTCTCTCTCAAAAATAAATAAACATTTAAAGAAGAAGAAGAAGAAGAAGAAGAAGAAGAAGAAGAAGAAGAAAAAGAAGAAGAAGAAGGAGAAGAAGAAAAGAAACAGTATGCATTTTCCATATCTACCTCCCAGTACAGAGAATGAATTTTCCTTGACAAATAAAAAAATAAAAATAAAGCAAAACAGAACAAAACCACAACAATATATTATCCATGCTTATTTTTTTCCAAAATAATATGTTGTAATACAAGTCATATTTTTCAGTCCCAGTAAGGTCAGTGGTCTTGACAGTTCTGAACTAATGGAAATCAGTATCTCAAAGAAAAATCTGCACTCTCATGTATGTTTCAGCATTATTCACAATGGACAAGACATGGGCACAACCTAAGTACTTGTCAATGAATAAATGATTAAGGAAAATATGATATATGTGTGGAATATTATTCACTATAAAAAAAAGAAGGCATTCCTACCACTTGGGACAACATGGATGAAGTTGAAGATCATATGCTAAGTGAAATTAACCAGACACAAACTGACAAATACTGTATGATATCATTTATATATGGCATCAAAAAAAGTCAAATGCACAGAACCAGTAAGTGGAATCGTGGCTTCTGGCAACTAGGAATGAGGGGAAATAAGGAAATGTTGGTCGAAAAGAAAAACTTTCATTTATAAGTTCTGGGAATCTAATGTACAGCACGATGATTACTGTATACTTAAAACTTACTAAGAGAATAGAACATATATATCCTCACCTCAAAACAAAGCATAACTATAAAAGCTGATATATAAATTAACTTAATTATGGTAATTTCACAATGTAAACATAAAGCATCACATTTTGTATACCTTAAAAAATCATGTGGTGCAACCTATATGATATATATATATATATATATATATATATATATGTATATATATAGTATCGATTATACTCCAATAAACCCAGATAAAAGTAAAAAATAAAATAAAGAAAAAGGTACAAGCAAAAATTTTTTTTTAAAAATACTTGCAAAATTGGTTAATAGTGACCTAGAAATATGGCTGGAGAATAGATCTCCTTTGCAGCACCCAGGTTTCTGCCTGCATCCAAGGGACAGAAAGGGAGATAGTCCCTGGCTTAGCATGGAGACAGCTGGAGTTTGTGCAGGCTGTAGAGATCACCAGAGCTCTGGGGGCACAGGCAACAGAGACGAATAAGAAGCTTCCTTAAGGAGAAACAAGGTCTTATTTTTCAAGGTAAAGGAGACAATCATCTTTTCAGCTGATAACTAGAGTTGTCTGAAGGGAAATGAATTGATAAACTGTCCCCATTAAGTATACAGGATCCTTCCCTGGGGGCCACTCATGTCCTGCCCACTGATGGGTATGATGATGAGTGCTGAGAACCCGAATGAGGGTGGGCAGGATGGAGAGGCTTTGCTCTGACATCTAATTCTAGAAACAAGCTGCCTAATGTCACACATCACTTCTCTTCCCAGGCCCTTCCTCATTCCAGGTACCCTATTGTTAAATCATTTTTGACCAAGATAAGAAGGCCCCTTTTGATCTTTTATAAAACCGTGTCTTTAAGCCTATGAATAAATATGATAGGAAAAAGATGGGTAACAAACAATTCAAAATAAAAATAAATAAATAATGGGACGCCCAGGTGGCTCAGACAGTTAAGCATCTGACTTTGGCTCAGGTCATGATCTCACTGTTTATGAGTTCAAGCCCTGCATTGGGCTCTGTCGTGACAGTTCAGAGCCTGGCGCCTGCTTCGGATTCTGTGTCTCCCTCTCTGTCTGCCACTCCCTCACTCACACTCTGTCTCTCTCTGTCTCTCTCTCTCACAAATAAGTAAACATTAAAAAAAAAAAAAGAAAAAAAATGGCAACAAAAGGAAAATTAATGAAAGAAAAACAATGGGAAAGGATCTCTCTCAGAATTAAAATGTCAGAGATTTTATTTTTCTTTAAAGCATCTATCTCAGAATCAAAGGTCAGAGATTTTATTTTTTCTTTCTTTCTTTCTTTCTTTCTTTCTTTCTTTCTTTCTTTCTTTCTTTTTTTTCTTGAGAGAGAGAGAGACAGAGCATAAGCAGGGGAGGGGCAAAGAGAGAGGGAGACACAGAATCCGAAGCAGGCTCCAGGCTCTGAGTTTTCAGCACAGAGTCCAAGGCAGGGCTTGAACTCACCAACGGTGAGATCGTGACCCAAGCAGAAGTCAGAAGCTTAACCGACTGAGCCACCCAGGTGCCCCAAAAGGCCAGAGATTTTAGACAATGGGAGAGGAAAACAGATGTAGCAAATCTGAGGGATAAAACCTAAGAGAAAACTAAATCCATTACAGAAATGAAGGGGACACTGGATAAATCCAAATGGAAAGTAGACATTGGCAAAAATAAAATCAGACACAGGAAAGTAGTCCTTGTTAAAATCAGGAATTAGGGAAAAGAAAAAAGAAATAATCAATAAAGTAATTAAACGGGGGGGGGGGGTATGAAAGGTGGATACAAGTGATTTTCCTGAAAAGAAAACAACAAAAGGGAGAAAAATACACAAAATACTAAAAGTAAAACCAAAAAAATATTTTTTTGAAAAAAATCTGTAATTAATATGTATACTCATTCCTTAAGTGCCGATATTGAGGTATATCCTAATGAAACTAGTAATGACCAAAAAAAAAAAAAAAAAGCAAAAAAAACAAAAAAAACAAAAAAAAAAAGAACAAAAAATCCAGTAAAACGTGAACTTCAAAGAAAAAGAAAACTTAGAGTTTTACCAAATGTCTATGAAGTAATATTCTACTTTAAATTATAATATACAGGAGTTTCTGGGTGGCTCAGTTTGCTAAACATCTGACTTTGGCTCAGGTCATGATCTTAAGGTTCATGAGTTCGAGCCCCCATCGGGCTCTGTGGTGACAGCTCGCAGCCTGGGGCCTGCTTCGGATTCTGTGTTTCCCTCTCTCTGCCCCTTGCATTTTGTCTCTCCCTGTCTCTCAGAAATGAATAAACACTAAAAGAAATAATATAATATAATATAACAATATTTACCCAATTCACTGGGTAAGGGAGTATGATCCCTTTTAAACAGAAAGCTTTCATAGAACATCTTCTGGAAAAAAAAAAAAAGAAGACTAAACTCATAAGTTTATAAAACAAGCAACAATTTATCTTGAAGTAACATTGGAAGGGTCAACCCTAGGCTTGCCTACTGCCATAATTACAACTAGGGAACTATCAAATCATTCTCAATACCCCAGCAATCAACCTGAAGACTGGCAGAAAAAAATTTTCAACTAAAGGGAGAGAAGAGGCCACATCAAAAGAGGTAGAAGTACAGAGACATGATTTGGAAGAGAAATGGGTCCTGGCTGCTACAGAGGAGGGGGGTGGGGGGTGTGGTTGCAGAGAAAGGCCAGAGAGAGAGAGAGAGAGAGAGAGAGAGAGAGGAGCACACAGGGGGATACACAAGGAGAATGTTTCTCCATAGCCATTGGCTTAGAAAGCTAGAGGGGCTGATTTTCTTCATCTCTTGCAATCAGCAGGGATTAAAGCCTCTAAAAATCAGCAGGCTGGATTGGGAGAGCCCTGAGGGTGCTGCCCTGTTCCTGGAGAGAAGGCCTGCAAACAACGCAGGAGCAGACAGCCTGGGAACAGTAATCTGAAAAATGCTTGGGGCTCACAGAAGGGAGATTATTCATTTTTCTCAGAGCTTGTCCCTGAAAGGCAGTAGTCACAGAGGTGCTTGTCCCCAGAAGGAGCTGGTTGACACTATTTCTCTCTCCCACGCCTGAACATAAACAGAGAGCCACCTGCGGGAAGCAGTGACACTGGAGGCCTAACTTGCTTACCCCTAGCCCTACACCCCGATACTCTGGCAGGACTGCCCTTCTCAGTCAAGCTGGCCTCAGGCCCAGGGTGGTGGGCCCCTTCCCCAGAAGACCAGCCAAAAGTCCTGCCCACACCATGTCTCCCAACTGGAGAGTTCTGCAGGGACTCGATTCTGGTGGAGTTGGTATCGGGTCTCAGACAACAAGCAGACCGGAGCACACATAGTTAAGACGTGCCACATTCTGGCCAGAGACCAAACACTGCCCATAGCGCTCAACAAAAGCCTCTGAGGGTGACAGGTTTGAGTGGTAGAGCAGCCAAAACATAGCAGAGAGCAACATGCACCAGAGACTCTCCCTGAAAAGCACCAGGAGCTGGGCACTACATGACCTCTTCTTCATAAGGCCATTACTTGCAGAAGCAGGAGACAGAATTGGCTTTTTAACAAGGAGAAGAAGGCAGAGACTTAGACAGAATGCCAGGACAGAGGAGTTTATCCCAAACAAAAGAACAAGATAAGGCCACAGCCAGAGATCTAAGAGAAACAGATATTAGCAACACACCTGATGGAGAATATAAACCTACGATCATAAGATTACTCACTAAACTTAGAGAATAGAAGACATCAGTGGAGCCCTTACCACAGAGATAAAAGGGCTAAAAAGAATCAATCAGAGATGAAGAGTACAGTAAACAAGACTGGAAACTGGCTTGATGCAATGAACAGCAGGCTGGAAGAAGTAGACGAACAAATTAGTGATATAGAAGACAAAATAATGAAACTGAACAAAATAGAGAAAGAATAATTATGGAACATGAGAATAGACTTGGGGAACTCAGTGACTCCATCAAACATAATAACATTCCTATTACAGGGGTCCCAGAAGAAGAGAAAAAAGGGGACAGAAAATCTATCTGAGGATAATAACTAAAAACTCCCCTAATCTGGGGAAGGAAACAGACATCCTGACCCAAGAGGCATAGAGAACTCCCACCAAAATCAACAAAAGCAGCCCAACATCACAACATACTATAATTACATTAGCAAAACACAGTGGTAAAGAAAAACCTTAAAAGCAGCGAGATAAGAGTCAGTAACTTATGAGGGAAAATCCACAAGGCTAGGAAGAGACTTTTCCACAGAAACTTTGCAAGCCACAAGGTGGTGACGTGATACAGCCAAAGTGCTGAGTGGGAAAAATCTACAGCCAAGAATACTCTATCAAGCAAGGCTATCATTCAGAACACAAGAAGAGATGAAGAATTTCCCATACAAACAAAAACTGAAGGAGTTTTTGAGCACTAAACCAGCCCTCGAAATTTGAACAGACCGATTACTAGCAAAAAAGCGAATCAATTATCAAAAAACCTCCCAAATGGCTTCATAGGTGAATTCTACCAAACATTTAATATTTTTTAACGCTTACTTATTTTTGAGAGACAGAGAAAGAGCACAAGCAGGGGAGGGGCAGAGAGAGAGGGAGACATAGAATCTGAAGCAGGCTTCAGGCTCCGAGCTGTCAGCACAGAGCCTTAGGCAAGACACGAACCCATGAACCATGAGGTCATGACCTGAGCCAAAGTTGAACTCTTAACCAACATAAAATGATAAAGTCAATATGATAATTTCTATAGATGCAAAAAAAAAAAAAAAAAAAAAAAACACAAAACCTTTGACAAAGTACAACATCCATTCATGATAAAAACCCTCAACAAAGTAGGTTTAGAGGTAACATACCTCAGTAAAATAAAGGCCGCAATGAAAAACCCACAGCTAATATTATCCTCAACATGCAAAAGTTGAGAGCTTTTCCTCTACAGTCAGGAACAAGACAAGTATATCCAATCTCATCACTTTTATTAGCAATCAGACAACAAAAAGAAATAAAGGCATCTAAACAGGGAAGAAAGAAGCAAAACTTTCACTACTTGCAGATGACATGATACTATGTATAAAAAACCTGAGGTGTGCCTGGATGGCTCAGTCAGGTAACTATACACTCTTGATTTCAGCTCCGGTCATGATCTCATGGTTCATGAGATTGCGCCCCACATTGGGTTCTGTGCTAACAGCATGGAGCCTGCTTGGGATTCTCTCTGTTCCTCTCTCTCTCCATTACCCCTGCTTGTGCTCTCTCTCTCTCAAAATAAATAAATAAATAAATACATACATACATACATACATACATACATAAATATTAAAAAAAAAAAACAGAAAGACTTCCCCCCAAAACTACTAGAACCAATAAATGAATATAGGAAAGTTGTAGGATACAAAATCATTGTACATAAATCTGCTGCATTATATCCGCCAATAAGCAAGCAGCACAAAGAGAAATTAAGAAAACAATCCCATTTACAGTTGCACCAAAAATAATAAAATACTTAAGAATAAACATAACCAAGGAGATGAAAGACCGCAACTCTGAAAATTAAAAAACACTGATGAAAGAAATTCAAGATGACACATGGAAATGGGAAGGTGTTCCATGTTCATGGACTGGAAGAACAAACATTGTTAAAATGTCTACCCATTTTAACAAACATTGTTAAAATACTACCCAAAGCAATCTACACATTTAACACTATCCCTATCAAAATACCACAGGACTAGAACACATAATCCTAAAATTTGTATGGAATCACAAAAGACCCTGAATAGCCAAAACAATCTTGAAAAAGCAAAGCAAAGCTGGAAGCATCACAATTCTGGATTTCAAGCTATATTACAAAGCTCTAGTATAATCAAGACCATATGGTACAGGCACAAAAACAGACACACAGATCAATGGAACAAAATAGAAAACCCAGAAATTGAACAATAAATATATAGTCAACTAAATCAGCAAAGAAAGAAAGAATACCCAATGGAAAAAAGAAAGTCTCTTCAACCAATGGTGTTGGAAAAACTGGATGGGAGATGCAAGTGAATGAAGCTGGACCATTCCCTTTCCCCACACACAAAAATAAACTAAATAGGGATTAAAGACCTCTATGTGAGACCTGACACCATAAAAATTCTTGAAGAAAGCACAGGCAGAAATTTCTCTGACATTGGCTGTATCAACTTTTCTCTAGATATGTCTCCTTAGGCAAGGGAAGCAAAAGCAAAAATAAACTATTGGGAGTGCATCGAAATCAAAAGTTTCTTTACAGCAAAGAAAATAATCAATAAAAGGCAACCTATGCAGTGAAAGAACACATTTGCAAAAGACATATCTGATAAAGCGTTAGAATCCAAAATATATGAAGAACTTATAAAACTGAACACTCAAAAAACAAATAATCCAATTAAAAATGGGTAGAAGACGTGAATAGACATTTTTCCAGAGACAACATTACAGATGGCCAACAGTCACATGAAAAGATGTTTGTCGTCACTTGCCATAAAGGAAATGTAAATCAAAAGTGCATCGGGATATTACCTCACACCTGTCAGAATGACTAAAGTCAACAACATAAGAAACAGCAGGTATTGGTGGGGATGTGAAAAGGGAACCCTCTTGCACTGTTGGTGGGAATGCCAACTAGTGCAGCCACTATAAAAAAACAGTACAGAGTTTCCTCAAAAAGTTAAAAATAGAAGTATCCTATGATCCAGCAATTGCCCTACCAGGTATTTACCCAAAGAATACAAAAATACTAACTCAAAGAGATATATGCACCCAGGTATTTATAGTATAATTATCTGCAGCAGCCAAATTATAGAAATAGGCCAAGTGTTCATCAACTGATGAATGGATAAAGATGATGTGATATATATAGATTTTATATAATGTGTACATAATATATATATATATTATATATATAAAATTAAATATTACTCAGCCATAGAATAAAATCTTGCCATTTGCAAAGACATGAATGGAGCTAGAGAATATTATGCCAAGCAAAATAAGTCAGTCAGAGAAAGACAAATACCATACGATTTCACTCATATGTAGAATTTAAGGGAAAAAAAATGAGCAAAGGGGGAAAAAAAAGAGAGAAAAAGGCAAACCAAGAAAAGATTCAATGATAGAGAAAAAAACTGATGATCACAAGAAGGAATTGTGGGTCAGGGGATGGGTTAAATAGGTGATGAGGATTAAGGAATGCATTTATTGTGATGAGCACTGGGTGATGTTTGGAGGTTTGAATACATATTATACACTGGAAAGTAATATTACACTCTGTATGTTAATTAACAGGAATTTAAATACAATCTAAAGTAAATAACACAGGAACTATTCATAATACCTAAGTTGTAATTGTTCATAATGATCAAATTTAAATACATATTTTTGAAGAAATATTTAAGACTATCTTAAGCAAACAACTTTGAAATAATCATAAATTCAGATGTATTTTTCTTGGAAGCAGACTTATCATTGTAAATACAGATTTTTTTTTGACACAAAGACTTAACCTGGTGGAGCTGTCATATCTCTCCAAATAAATCTAAAAAAATTAATTATGTTTCAGTCAAGTGACAGCAGATATTTTTAATCTTGACAATTTATTCTAAAGGTCATATGAAAAATTAAGTGGTTGAAACTGGCCAAGATCTTTCTGGAAAAAAAGAGTTGATGACAGGATACTAACATCAATTATTAATATATATATTAAAAATTACTACAAGAACAAAGCTTTATGACCGGCATATTATTAGAGAAACTAATCATAGGAATATTATAGATATACGAAACATACTAATTTAGTACACCGTGAAATAATCATCAGTGTCAGTATGCTATTGGGAAACTAAATATTTTATAAATTAAGATATAATTTTCATAGGGGTGCCTGGGTGGCTCAGTCAATTGAGCGTCTGACTTCGGCTCAGGTCACGATCTCGCGGTCCATGAGTTCAAGCCCGGTGGCTGGCTTTGTGCCAACAGCTCGGAGCCTGGACCCTGCTTCCGATTCTGTGTCTCCCTCTCTCTCTCTGCCCCTCCCCCGCTCATGCTCTGTCTCTCTCTGTCTCAAAAATAAATAAACGTTATAAAAAATTTAAGAAAAGATAATTTTCATACAATAAAATTATTCTTTTTAGCGTACAGTTCTATGAGTTTTAACAAACTGATACAGTCATGCAACCACCAGCACAATTAAGACATAGACAAGATCCATCACCCTTTTTGCAATCAAACCCTCTCTCCATTCCCAGCTCCTGGCACCACTGACCTGTTTTTCATCTCAAACAGTTTTGACTTCCCCAGAGCATTCCATAAATTGAATAATATAGAATGGAGCTGGCAAAAATCCTTTGGGATTTTTCTATGTACATATTCCAAAGAATTTTGCCAGATTCTCATCTGTAGATAAAGTTTATTTCTTCCTTTCTAATCTATACATTTCTTACATCTCTTGCATAGGCTAGGACATTGAGTTCAGTAGGGACCGTGATGGTGCACATCTTTGCCTTGCTTCCCCTCCAAAGTTAATTCAGTCTTTCTCCATTAGAGATGTGAGTTGCAGGTTTTGTTAGTTTCCCTTTTCTAGTGGAACACGTTCCCTCTGGTTCTAGTTTCCTGACAGTTTTTATCCAGAAAAGCTAGCGAATCTGCTAAAATGTTCTATCTGTATGAGGTGAGATGATACTATGGATTTCTCTGGTGTATTTTCATGGACACTTGAAAACTTCTAGGATAAACTCCAATGGTCCTACGTATTATTCTTTTTATATATTGCTGGAAGCGGCTTGCTAATATATTGTTATGGAACATTTGTGTTTATTCATGAAGGGAATTTGCATCTGGTTTTATTTTCCTACAA
This sequence comes from Panthera tigris, assembly GCF_018350195.1. Classification (NCBI taxonomy): domain Eukaryota; kingdom Metazoa; phylum Chordata; class Mammalia; order Carnivora; family Felidae; genus Panthera; species Panthera tigris. The sequence continues at coordinate 67,516,856 of NC_056661.1, forward strand.
TCTTTTTTGGTGTTGATTGCATATGAATGCTGCCCTTATAAAATAAATTGGTAAATATATCCTCTCCTCTAATCTTCTGAAAAATTTTGTGTAGAATTGAGATTATTTCTTTTTTTAAGTTCTACTGAATTTGCCAATAAATATATCCAGTAATGTTGTCTTCTTTGTTGGAAGTGGCTTAACCACAAATTCAAGTAATTTTAGAAACACAGAACTATTCAGACTGTTTACATATTTCTTAAGTGATATTGGTAGCTTGGGCCTTGAAAATAATTCAGTCATTTACTATGAACTCATAAAAAGAAAGAAAATAATCAGAATATCTTATTCCTTATTTTTAATAGCTAATTATATGTCTGATAAGCTATGTTCAAACCATAAATGACTCCAGAAAAACTGAGCTATCATTGTTATAGAAAATTTTAGTATGAAGGTGTAAGACATACAATCCATATGAACTATATAAGTTGAAACTATATTACACATTTTGGCACATGTTAATGGAAATGCAAATGACTAGAAAACAAATTCTTGACACTTGCAACAAAATTATAATTTCCTTATATATAAAGAACTTTCCAAATATTTAGGAAATAGAACAACAGTGAATAGTAATAAGGCACAAATATGAGTAGGCAATTGACAAAAGGAAACCATTACATTCTATAAAATATATCCAAAGGTGTTTAATTTCCCACCAAACTGAATAAAAAGACATATCATATTAGCAAAGAGCTACTACTTTTCGTATATCAGCTAGGTAAAGTTTTTGTATTATTTTATTATTTTTATTTTGAAGATAATACAAAATGCATGTCATTTTATAAGTAATATCCAATGTTACCCATCCTTTGTAATATCATAATTGATTTCTACAAGTTGTACACTTTCTATGTATGAAATTTTAATGACATATACTGTGTATTGTAGTATAAATGATAAATTTCTGGGAGACTATAGATACACTTTAATGCTGGTTTCTTCCTTCATATAATTGGATTATAGTTGTGAAAAAATGAGAAGTATTTTTGAAATGTTTGATGTTTTCTAGTTTTTCCTATGTGCAGGCATAGTTTTCACAATAAGGAAACTGCTAAAATTAAGAAAATATACACTCATTATAAAAGAACTTTAAGATAAAAAGACTGAAAAGAAAATGAAAATCACAGTTCAACTGCCTCGAACAAACTGCAGTCAATATCTCATTTACTTATGACCAATCTTAACTTAATTTTTAATTTTTAAATTTTATTTTATTTTATTTTTACTTTTTATGTTTTAGAAAGAGAAAGAGAGAGAACACAAGTGGGAGGAGAGGAGAAGAGGGGGAGAGAAAGAGAGAGAGAGAGAGAGAGAGAGAATCTTAAGCAGGTTCCCCACTAACCATGACAGGGGGCTCGATCCCACGACTCTGGGATCATGACTTGAGCCCAAATCAAGAGTTGTATACTCAACACACTAAGCCACCCAGGCACCTCTAAATTTTATTTGTAAAACAAAAATTTTAATATCGTATACAGTCCTCAATATTCATGAATTTGCTACCTGTAAATTTGTCTACTTGCTAATATTGATTTGTAAACCCAAATCAATACTCTTGCAAACATACTGAGTGGTGAAAAATATGCGTCCGGATATACACATTTGTAGGTGAGATTGAACCCTGTGATGCTCTGACTTCTTATTTCAGCCCTTATACTGCACACAAATGTCCCTTTCGTAGTCTATTTAGTTTCACTTTTTTTTTTTTTTTGCATTTTTGTGCTTTTCATTGGAGATTTCATTGTTTAAAATGTCCCTCTCCTCACCTAAATCTTGTGTTGAAGGGCTGTCCAGTGGTCCTAAATACAGCTCACAGGCTGTTAAGTGCCTTTCAGAGCAAACATGTGTGTTAGAAAAGCTTTGTTTGGGGCGCCTGGGTGGCTCAGTTGGCTGAGCGTCCGACTTCACCTCGGGTCACGATCTCGCTGTTCGTGAGTTCGAGCCCCGCGTCAGGCTCTGGGCTGATGGCTTGGAGCCTGGAGCCTGCTTCCGATTCTGTGTCTCCCTCTCTCTCTGCCCCTCCCCCGTTCATGCTCTGTCTCTCTCTGTCTCAAAAATGAATAAACATTACAAAAAAATTTAAAAAGAAAAAAGAAAAGCTTTGTTTGTGCATGAGTTATAGCACTGTTAGCCATGAGTTCCATGTTAATGAATATATATATATATATATATAAATATATATACACATATATATATGTATATTATATATATACACACACACACACATATATATGTGTATATATATGGTATTTTTAAACAGATACACAGAATACATGATTATAAACAATATATAGTTATGTATTGATCTATTGACTAAAATGTTGTGATCAGAGGCTTTTGGGAATCTGTGTATTTTGTCTAGGAACAATCGTTCGATATTCACTAATTCACTCTTTATGATGACTTTATAGACCTTAAATACTGCTAAAAACAAGAAGTGACTATATTTTTTTAATTTATTTAAAAAAAAAATTTTTTTAATGTTTATTTATTTTTGAGAGAGACAAAGCATGAGCAGGGGAGGGGCAGAGAGAGAGAGAGAGAGAGAAAGAGAGAGACAGAGAGAGAGAGAGAGAGAGAGAGAGAGAGAGAGAATATGAAGCAGGCTCCAGGCTCTGAGCTGCCAGCACACAGACTGATGTGGGGCTTGAACCCATAGACGGCAAGATCATGACCTGAGCTGAAATCAGTCGCTTAACTGACTGAGCCACCCAGGCTCCCCTTTTTTAAATTTCTTCATGTTTTATTTATTTTTGAGATAGAGAGAGACAGAGCATGACCAGGGGAGGGGCAGAGAGAAAGGGAGACACAGAATCCGAAGCAGGCTCCAGGCTCTGAGCTGTCAGCACAGACCCCGACGCGGGGCTCGAACTCATGGACTGTGAGATCATGACCTGAGCTGAAGTTGGACGCTTAACCAGCTGAGCCACCCAGGCGCCCCAAGAAGTGACTATATTTTAAATACCATGGACATTTTTCCATATCATTAAAAATATTTGTCTAGGGGCGCCTGTGTGGCTCAGTAGGTTGAACATCTGACTTTTGATTGGGCTCAGGTCACGATCCCAAGGTTGTGGGAGCAAAGTCCCACATCAGGCTCTGTGCTGAGCATGGATTGGGATTCTCTCTCTTTCTCACTCTGCCCCCTACCCTACTCACTCTCTCTGTCCCTCTCTCTCTAAAATAATAATAATTAATAATTAATAATAATAATATTTGTCTAAACAAGAATTCATGCGTGAAATACACTTGTTCAGATGTTTGCACAATTACATTGAACAGTTTCTCTATCAACGCGTACATGTATGTATGCCCTATCAAATATTCAAAGTGAATGAGTATTTCTGAGGCAATTAATAGAAAGGTCCCCAAAATTTTACCAGTTAGAGTCTGGTGCAAAGGTTATGGCAATTCTATTTTCAGTGTATTATTTCTGGCATCAGGTAATACCTTTTGATTCATGGGGTACCCTGTAGTAGTCAGTCATAAGAAGCTAGGCAAAAGAGAAAAGAAGATAGCTCAACATAGAAAAGAATTTGAGTGGTAAAAACATGTTGGTACGGGAGTCATGGTGAACTTCAGTAGAGTTGAGAAGAGAATGTCTGCAGATTCTCTGTGTTGGGATCCCAAAGAACAACATCAGAATGAACGATTCACTAGAAGGACTCACAGGATTCAGAAATTGTTGTACTCATGGGCGCAGTTTATGACAGCAAAAGGATGCAGAGTGAAATTAGTAAAAGGAGAAATTAGCAACACGAACAAAGTGGTGTCCACCAAAGAGGTTTCTACCCCGCCGGAACCTTGATGTGTAGAGTTTTTATTGGGGGTCAGTCAGGTAGGAATACAGCAGCTATGTGATTTTACCTCAGTTACACAGTCTGAGTAATAGTTTAGATATTCATCCTAAACTATTCGGACGCACTCGTGTGGTGTGGCTCTAATCGTCAGGCATTCACACACTTACCAAACAGAGCATTCCAAGAGCTCAGCTCCAGCATCCAGCCAAGAGTCAATCCTGAAAGCAGGCCTTACTTAGAAATGTTCAGGGGCGCCTGGATGGCGCAGTCGGTTAAGCGTCCGACTTCAGCCAGGTCACGATCTCGCGGTCCGTGAGTTCGAGCCCCGCGTCAGGCTCTGGGCTGATGGCTCGGAGCCTGGAGCCTGTTTCCGATTCTGTGTCTCCCTCTCTCTCTGCCCCTCCCCCGTTCATGCTCTGTCTCTCTCTGTCCCAAAAATAAATAAAAAACGTTGAAAAAAAAATTAAAAAAAAAAAAAAAAGAAATGTTCAGTGTTCCAGCAACCCCTGCCTTCCGAGTTAACTTCTTCCTCTAATCTAGGTTCTTATGCTTCACTCTGAGTCTTTACCCGCGATGCACGAAGGTTCTCTTCTTTCCTTCTAACACTTTTCCTATCATGATGTGTGTCTGGTCATCAGCTTCTCTGACAAAATATACATCAAAAAGTCTGGGCATTGCACGAGTCCCCCTACACTTTTTCAACTTTTTAAAGATCTCATTCATTTTCCCATATGAATTAATAGTTCACACCAGAAATATCATCTTTGGAATAGTAAAAACTGTACTCACCAGAAAACACATTGTGAAAAATACTTGGTCATTATCAAAGACTTGACTTACAAGAGAAAGCACAGTGAAGAAAATGAGTTTGTACAGCCTTCTCCCATCTCAAGCTGCCTCTCCACACAATTTTTCTGATTTCAAAACCTGCCTTAAAAATCTCTGCCCCTCCCCTGCTTATGTTCTGTCTCTCTGTCTCTCAATAATAAATAAATGTTAAAAAAATTAAAATTAAAATCTTAATAAATTGCGGCACCTGGGTGGCTCAGTAGGTTGAGCATCTGACTTGGGCTTAGGTCATGATCTCATCAGTTGATGAGTTCAAAACCCCATCAGGCTCTATGCTGACAGCTCAGAGCCTGGAGCCTGCTTCAGATTCTGTGTCTCTTCTCTCTCTGCCCCTACCCTGCTCATGCTCTCTCTCTCTCTCTCTCTCTCTCAAAAATACTAAATAAATGTTTAAAAAAAATTTTAATTGTTTTGAGAATTTAATGTTTTCAGCTCTTAGCTCATACTTAATTAAATATCCGTATTCACTATGAACAATGTAAGATATTTTAAAAATATTTTACTATAAAAATTTATAGGAACTAAGGACTTCTCATTCAAATAAAAAACACATTTCAGTATCCACAAAGAAATGAGATGGGCAATGCATTTGGAAATATATGGAAATACGTGTCTGATAATCTATTCATAACCTAAAATGTCTACCAACATTTTCTAGAGAATAAATATAATTTTACCTCATATTAAACTTATAACAAAACTGGAACAGGTGATATGCAAGATAGTTAATTCATAGCTAAATGAGCAGTCATAATTTGAAACTATTTTAATTACAACACAAGTTCTAATCAGAATGAAGTCTTTCATGATTCAAAACTATATAAACCTCTTTCCAATCATAATTCTGAATTCTGCAAGATATTCCACACGCATGCACGCATGCACACACGCACACACACACACAGATATGCAAATTCTGAATTTTCTGGATTGCTCCAGGAAAAAAAAAAAAAGAAAGAAAATCCAGTGCTTCTGGATTCCACTACCCAACAGTGGAGTCTTTTTCAATAATAGCCAACTTAGTATTTTAAATTAAAAAATTTTTTACATTTATTCATATTTGAGAGACAGAGCACAAGTGAAGGAGGGGCAGAGAGAGAGGGAGACACAGAATCCAAAGCAAGCTACAGGCTCCGAGCTATCAGTACAGAGCCCGACGCAGGGCTTGAGTCCACAAACCATGAGACCCTGACCTGAGCCGAAGTCGGGCGCCCAACCGACTGAGCCACCCAGGCGCCCCTTTGGTATTTTAAATTTAATTCATTAATGTCTTGGTGCTTATTTCTTAACAGTGAAGAAAATTATACAAAATTATAACAGACGAAATTAAAAACTAATATTTCAACAAATATCAATAATCGATTTATATTTATTACAATTTAAGCTATATAAATGTTTGCTTTCTTTAAAAAACTCACAATTTCTCATAAAACACGAGAGAGAATTTTTCCCCAAGACACTTTACACTCCAGTGTTCTTATGGTAATTCGTGCACTCAGTTCCCTCTTGACCGTAAGGAAAGGAAAAGGCAAATTTGTTTCATGCATATAAGAAAAAGTCATCTGTGTTCCATCAGTCAGTTGTACTCAATTTCTTCTCGCGACACACGCCTCTTCTTCCAGCCCAGAAGGAGTTGCAGGGAACAGCATGGCAGAATTACCAGTCAGCTGTAGAGAATCAAAAACTAATAAATCCTCCACTGTGGCTTTTCTCCGCACATCCTCTCCTCGGCTGTTTTCCCTGTGGTATTAACTCTGAAATGAGCTGTCTCACCTTAGACCCCAAAGAAGGGAGAGGGAGTTGCAGTAACTTAAAGAAAGTGTCTGAAGAAAATATGCGTTTTATTATAGAAGGAGATACAACATGAATGTGAATGGGCAAAGGCATTATTCCATGTAAACATGAATTTTGTAACAATGGAACTTTTTTTTTTTTCTTTTACTTTTATTTATTTTTGAGAGACTGAGCGAGACAGAGCTCAAGCCGGGGAAGGGCAGGGAGAGAAGGAGACACAGAATGGGAAGCAGGTTCCAGGCGCGTAGCTGTCAGCAGAGAGCCGGACACGGGGCTCGAACCCGCGAACCGTGAGATCATGACCTGAGCGGAAGTCGGAAGCACAACCCACTGAGCCAACCAGGTGCCCCAGAATGTAACTTTCCTTAAAATAAATCAGGAAACAGATCAACTTATATAACTTTTAATTTTTTTTTTTTTTGCAATCAACACTAAAAAAACATGCACACATATAACCCCCCACCCCATACACGCAAAAACAAATAGCCTCACTTTTGATTTAAGGATCATTTTCCATCATCTCTGATTTGTTATACATCTCTGTGAACGAGTAGATAGACTGTCAAGTTCCTATGGGGTAAGAATATAGGTAAGAGCATGTGCCCATTTCAAATAATAACATGAATCTAGTTTGTCATAGAAATATATTCATGGAATTATATTTGGGATAATAATGTTTCAAAAGAAGAAAAAATAATGTCTCAAAAGAGATGTCTAGTATAATTTCATTTTCCTAAATCGTGTACGTGTGAATATCTATTTACAAAAAGAAACAAAAAACAGAAGAGAGTGAACACTGAAATTACTCTTCAGTTATAAGAGTTTCTGTAATCTTTTTGGACAGTATATTTGTTAATCTGTGTTTGTTGCAAGAACATGTTTTTCTTAGATTAGTGAGAATCATAATCTGGAAGTAAAGGTTAATAATTTTTAAAGAAGGTGTCGAAAGATACAATGAGGCACGTTAAAAAGTTTCAAAGGTTTATTTGGGGGTAATTGATTCAAATTGGGAAGCAGTTAGGATGGTTCCAGCAACAGAGGGTAAGGGAGAGGTTTTTACAGAGAAGAGACCCAAACAAAGCAAGAAAATGATTTGGTTGTAGCTTAAGCAGTTGCCTTATTTGGGTAAGGCTTGCTTGGCTGTGTGTGATCAGTATTTCTTCTCAACCTCCAGGCATTTACAAGAATTTATTCTGGCTTAGGTTTTAGTTGGCTTAAAGAGGCTCAGAAGGCATCAGAGCCACGTCAGTCTAAATGGCTTCCTTGTTCAGTTGCTTATTTAAAAAAAAAAAATTTAACATTTATTCATTTTTGAAAGGCAGAGAGAGACAGAGCACGAATGGGGGAGGGGCAGAGAGAGAGGGAGACACAGAAACAGAAGCAGGCTCCAGACTCTCTGAGCTGTCAGCACAGAGCCCCACGCGGGGCTCGAACTCATAAACTGTGAGTTCATGCCCTGAGCTGAAGTCGGCCACTTAACTGACTGAGCCACCCAGTTGCCCCCTTGTTCAATTACTTTAACAAGGGGACAAGGCATCACACAAAATGAGGTCAAAGAATGGGTGGAATATTTATAGGTATATTATGCAAAAATAAAATATAAAATCTATCTATCTATCTATTTATCTATCTATATATCTATCTACCCGATTCTGATTGTTTAGCCAAGAGTCGCCGAATGCATATTATTTTAAGTGTTCAGGAGGCCATATTAAATTTAACCAAAATATGGCTCATATAGAGCAAGTCTCAACAAACTTCAAAGAATAGAATTAATTCATAGCATTTTATGTGACCATAGAGGGATTAAACTAGAAATCAATAACCAAAGTAACTAGAAAATCCTAAGACATTTCAATGTTATTCAGTATGTTTATATTTTTAAATAGCTCCCAGGATATTTTTAAAATGCTGCTTATTCCGAGCACCGGGGTGGCTCAGCCAGTTAAACATCCAAATCTTGGTTTCAGCAGAGGTCATGATCTCATGATTTGTGAGTTCGAGCCCTGCATGGAGCCCAGCGTGGACTCCATACTGACAGTGCAAATCCCACTTGGAATTCTTTCTCTCTCTCTCTCTCTCCTTTTCTCTCTCTCTCTCTTTCTTTCTTTCCTTCTCTCTCTGCCCCTACTCTTCCTGCCTCTCTATCTCAAGAAATAAATAAATAAACAAAAACAATTAAAGTGCTACTTGTTCAATCACAAAACCAATATAAAATATCCGCGTGCTATATATGTGCTTTGCTAAAAGACAAAATGAGCAGAATACGGTGGCCAGACAAATTTTTCATCAAAACATAAGGGAAATGATTACTTTTTGTGTAGTCTGGAGACAGATTCCATTCAAACTTATAACTAATGTTTAAATAAAGAGAAAAAAAAAAAACTCATGCTACCCAGGATTTTATCCTCTTAATTTCTGTTTCTTAGTGTTTAGAATCCCTGTTTCTAAACTGGCTAAAAGTATTTCTGGGAAATAATATTCTTCTCTACAATACATAAATACATATGTTTGTGTGGGTGTGTGTTAGGGGGCACACGACACCTGGATATTTATTTCACCCACACCAAATGAAATCATGGAATTACCTGAAACAGCAGTAAATGAAACGACATTCATATTTATGGGTATGTAATGGGCCTTCAAATTCTGTATACAAATTAAGACAAATGTATACACTTTAGAAGATTATCTATGTTTTATGATTTGTATGTTTAATTTTCACAATTCACTACTGATGAGGGACCATCAAGCAAACTTAGGGCCAACCAGAAGCCAGCATCACTCCCTCGACCCCAGCATGACTCCCCACCGACCCCGCAATATATGTGATATTTCTCAGGCTGTCCAAGAACAAAGGAAAGGAAAGAAAACAGTTAACTGATAAGAGATCACAGTGAAGCGGGACAGGAGTCTCCATCAGTTTACAGATGCCTTAGTAAATTACAAGAAAAAGGCAATCTTACCAATAGCCTGATCTCCAGAAACCTATGGACTCGGTTTCCTGGAGCCCCTAATATCACGTTCCCCTCTATAATGATGTGGGGAACAAAGGCAAGAAGAAAATGGGAGGTAATGTTAAATTTCTTTATAACCTGAAACCCATTGACAAATATTGAGGCAAATACAGAGTGTAACATTTCTCCAGGAACCCCCTACTGCCCCATGTTAATGCCTTCCTAGAGGGATAACAATCTTAGCTTGACAATAGCAAGGCCCCTGGTATCTTAGGAGTCCTCTTCAGCAGATGGAAGTCCCTCTGGAGGCCTCCCTTTTGACCTTACCTCCCCAACTCCATAGTATGTAACCAGCCATTCCTCACAACCCCAGTGCAGCTCTTTCTGCCCATGGGACCTGTCTCTGTGCTTTAATAAAATCATTTTTTTGCACCAAAGATGTCTTCAAGAATCCTTTCTTGGCAGTCAGCTCCAAACCCCCCTCAGCACTATTAATTAACCTCATCACTATTAATTATAGTATGATAGATATGGTATGTATAGTATATATAATAATCTACAGCATAATATTATAGCATAGTACCCATACTTGACATATAGCTACACACACATGCATATACATGTAAAAATATATGTGTGTATACATCTATGCATGTTCATATACACACAAAACACACACACACACACACACACATATATGCTTCAATAGAAACAAACAGTTATAGAATTTCATAGAACTTTAGTTCCACAAGGGCAAGTAACATCTGACATGTAGACATGTAATGTAACTCACACTTTGGGAAATATACGGTCCATGCAATAGATATCTCACCAATGTCTCATACTTACACTGTTTTTAAAGAAAGCCCTAACTAAAAATGCATTGTTATTTTCAGTTAGATATTTGGGGAAAGCTCTATTTTGAGGCCTTCTGTGATAGCGGTTCCATGTTCATAGTCTTCCTGCAAAGCATCATTTGTACTCCGAACACCGATATGATATGTCTCAACTTATTTAAAAAAGGCTATGGTGATTCACCAGTCAGTAGTGTAAAAAATGGGCCTACCAATTAAATTCAAGATAGCTTTAAGTCTATTTAATAGACACAATATAAATGAATTACTACCAAAATCTTAGAATATTATACCTTAAGTATGTGCTGACTAACCTTGCCAGGCAAAATTAATTCTTATGTAATTGAAGCCAACAGGAGTAAAACATTGGCTAAAAGTCAATTTCCGTGATCAAGAGGAAGCTGGGTAATCCCAAAGTGCTTTTAGTAAATCCTTGTTCACTTTTTTCCTATCATTGCTGAAGCTAAATGAGCAAGAGATAAAAGTCAAATACATGCAAACTGCATTTCTCCATGCCATTCTGTTATTTTGCTGAAACTAATAAATAAGAATGGTGAGGAGTATTTCTGAGGCGGTATTTCTGCTTCTGAGAGTAAATGAAATAAAGAGATAGAAAGCCTCTGAGTTCAGGCCAAGTTCCTCAGACAAGTAAGTGATGTTTTACTGATATTAATGTTTACCTAATGATTCAAATTGCCTATACTGATTAACTGTATTTATTAACATGATGGAAATTCATCTACCAGAGTCACAAGTTGTGAATTAAAATGGATCATTTAAAAAGGACAACTTGGAAGCGGATCCAACTGGCAAACTTAATTTTTTATAGCTATTATGTTCGTGAGATTAGATTGTCTTCTCAACTTCAATACATTTGGGGTCTGATAATTCTCTGTTGTAGGGGGCTGTCCTGTGCATTGTGGACGTGTCGCAGCATCTCTGGTAGAGACCAGATGTCAATAAAGCTTCTCCCTCCATAATGTGACAGTCCAAAACATCTCCAAACATTGTCAAATGTCCCTTAGTGTGAAGGTGCAGAATTGCTCCGGGTTGAGAACCACAACTCTAGATACGACCTTTGTCTGACTCAGTAGAAGCCTGGGCTTGTGATATGTGAAGATATGTCTAATTTCTTTCTCCCTCCCTCTCTTCCTTCCTCTCTCCTTCTCTTCCTTCTTTCTTTCTTTCTTTCCTTCCTTCCTTCCTTCCTTCCTTCCTTCCTTCCTTCTTCCTCCTTCTCTCTCTTCCTTCCTTTTTTCTTTATCTTTCTTTTATTCTATTTTTTTTTAAACTGAGATTGACGTTTTGGTTTGCTGGCTTCTTAGGAGCTTGCTGGGTGAGATCTGAAATTGGCCCCCCATGCACAGGGCAGGAAGAGACTGAACACAGAGGCAGGCCACTCCACATGGACAGGTGGCTGGTGCAAGAAGCAAGGGAACTTACAAATGAACCTTGTGTCGGGTGGCAGCAAGACGAGATCTCCCTGCCTGCCAAATCTCCAAAATTTCTATGGAGACCCTAATGGGGTTCAGTCATGTAAACCATCCAGATGGTCTCAACACCATATCACTACCTCTGTGTCTTTAAGGGAAGACTCTGGCATCAGGAAAAGCAAGCAAACACACATTCCAAGGACAGGGGTGGGAGTGAGGAGCCTCTAGTTGCCAGAGTCCAGTATAAGCATCAACCAGTGGTCATAACCTCTCAGTGGACTCCCCCAACACTCCACCCTTCATGACCTGTTCCTATAATATCACACGTCCCTCTTTTCCGCAATGTGCCTCAAGCCAGTGATTTGTTGAGTCCTCCAGGCTGGGGGTCAGAACACTTAGGGACTTCATTTGAGTCCTCATGTGATTTAATAAGGATAATACATGAGCAGGCTCATGAGGTGTGAACACACAACATTCCGTTTGGATAATGTTATAGGTGCCTCCTTATGAGGCAGTAATAATGTCTGAGACCACCCTATTTTGGAGGACACCTTTTCTCATTTCAGTGTTCAGTAAGGGTAGGCTTTGTTGATATCATTTAAGGCTTCCTGGCTGAACTTAGTAAGGGCTTCAATGTGTGCTATATAACACCCTCCAGGGCAACGGAGAGAATAAAGACAGCAATGGTCACAGCAGTGGAAAACAAAACATGCCCACCTTGCCTTGAGGAGGGGGAGGTTGGCAGTTTTTGAAACTTGACCTCGTTGTGCATACCATACCTGTTGGCTGGGGTGGGGTGGTGGTGGAGGGGTGTTGGCAGGCATAAGGGGATGAACTGGGGGAAGGAGATTCCAAACCAGAACTCCAACCTTCTCTCTTCTTTCAATGCTTCATATATTATGTTTGAACAGGTCTGTCTTACAGCAGGAGAATGGAATCCCATTCCCCCTCACCCAGGGATGCAAAGTAACTCACCCGTCCCAGTGGATGTCCCATGACAAATTCAAGTTGATGGCAACTTTCCCAGGTATGATAGGCTTGGTGTTCTCTGCAGCATAGCGCATGGATCCATGGTGAGACTTGGGGCAATGGCTCTTTGTCACAACTTCTATCTCTTTACAGTACTGGGTGCCTTGGCAGGGTCCCCAGTCTGGCATATGGGGCAGGGAGCCCTATCGTTCTATCGTTCAAATGTATTAAAGCCTGGGACAGTACTATAGTACAATACTGGACAATACCTTCCAGAGTCACAGACACATCTTAAGCCAATTGGTAGACCTTCTTGGAAGACGCCTAGGGTTTTAATCTGCTTCACTAGTATCTATGACTTCTTAAACGTGGCTTCCTACTCTGAGCCTCAGTCCCACACATATTCTTTCTCATGTGGCATTAAGGGATTGAGGCACTATGCCAGGTGGAGAATAAAAGTCCTCTAAACCCCCAATTTCCCACAAAGTCTTGCACCTCTTTCATATTCTTAGGAGTTGGATAAGCTTGTACTTTATCAGTCACAGCTTTTGGGACATGTGTCAGACCAGACCAAAAGACTCCCAAAAATCTTAAGGCAGTATTTGGGCCTTGACTTTTCTGTGGCTTCATGGCCCATACTCTCGCTTACAGATGCTTCTGCAAAAGCCCTGTGGGGTATCTTGGAACCGAGACAAGTCTTCACATGCATGAACATGATATCATCAATGTGATGGACCTGTTGTATTGATGTGGGGAAGGAGGACAGGGATAGGTCCCAGCCTACCATCCTGATACACGGTGGGGCTGTGCAGATGACCTTGGGGAAGCACTTGAAAGGTTCATTGTTGCCCCTCCCACAAGAAGGCAAACTGATGTTGTGATTCAGTGCCCTGTGTATACTGAAAAAGGCATTTGCTAAGTTCATCCCAGCATGGAACCCTCCTAGGACTGTGGCCAAAGTATCCAAGATGGTGGCAATGTTGGGCATTGGATGGGGCACCACCTCGTACAACTTTCGGTAGCCCACCATCATCTGCCTTGAGAGACCTGTGTTTTTTTTATCCCCTGCAGGGGATATTGAAAGCACTATGGGCAGGACTTAACAATGCCTATTTAATGCAATTCTCAGATGATTTCTCGTATTTCCGTATGCCCCCCTACCCCAGGCAATTTATATAGTTCTGGGAGGGAGAACGCCCAATTTGCAGTGTCAGAGAATCTTCCTGACCATACTGTTTGCCAACCCCCACCATCATCACCAATGGCACGGAGAGTCCCAGAAAACTTCTGAGTGTACATTGTCAGCTCTATTATCCACCAGACAGAACCACTGACCGTTGTTCATTTCTGCAGAATCAGTGAGTAGTGAGCTCAGCCTGTGGCCCCCAGTCACCTCCAATGACGCCCACCTGGACCAGTGTTGGCCTTCATCCAATCTCCAGGGCACAGAAGGCATGCTCCCTGAATATGGCTATATCGCTGAGGCCTACCCTAGATAGAGGTGGTGGACATCAGGGATAGTAGAGACGGATAGAGCATGTGAATTGTTGTTCAGGTTTTAAGGCTTTCCACAGGCTGACAAACCCACCATGCGGTTATCAATCACTCTCTTTAGGTGGGGTCCCCATAGCAGTCAAGTCAAAGCACATGTGTTTCAGGGTTATTTTTACCAGACTCTTTACAGCTGATTGGGATAGTTGGCTTTCCATGCCCCCTGTGTCTTGGGTCTTTGCCACAGCCTGTACCCTTTCCAGGACTGAAAAACTCTGGGACTGAGTTTCCTCCGGCTCAGGAATGGTTTTCCCAATGTCATAAATGTCTTGTACCACACCTGGGCTTAGCACGGATCTCAGCATCCCATGTCAGGTGCTGGGGGGAAGAAGGGGAGAACCTTAGCTTTCATCCTGGCAGTGAATGAATGTGGCCCCAATCAGGTCCTTTAAAGATTAGAGGTCTGTCTCATTCTCAGCTCCCTAAGAACTTATGGTCCCTTCTTTATGGATTTTCAGGGTCCCAAACATGTCCCAGGAGGTCCCCCCTCATTAGGTGACTCCTCCCTGCAGGATAGAATAATGTATTCTATAAGGGAATAAGTGCCGTGCAAGTCTGCTGGATGGCAGTCTGCTGGGTGGTGATGAAACTTGTTTTCCCTGCCTCCTGCCTGTCAGAGAAAAGTCATCACCACCCCCCAACCCTCACCAGTGTCCCATCACCACATTAACCACACCTGGATTCTTATGCTGGAACTAGCTGTATCGTGAGTGTTTCCTGGACTGGGGCTGCCCCGCTGGCTGGAGTTGCTGTGGCTGTTTTTAAGGCTGAATTAGGGGTTCAGGGGCTCAGGGATCCCTCTGTTTCACTCTTAGTCGCCGCATGCCTGCTTTGCTCTCCTTGCTTCTCTGGGCTTCTTTCTTGCCCCTCAAACAAAAGCATCAGGGAACCCAGAATTTTCAGGATGTCCCCATCCTCACACAGGGGTCCCCAAGCATCTACATATGGGCCACCTCTCCCCACACGGAGATTTCCCTGCAGCCCACTTGGGATTTCCCTGCAGATGCCTCTTTCCCAAGGCCCATTTCTTTGGTCCCCTGGTCGACTCACCAAGTGTTGGTTGTCAACCGTGGGAGTGTCCTGGGTGAGATCTGAAACCGGCCCCTAAGCAGAGAGCTGGGACAGACAGGAGAAAGGGGCAGATAGTGCCTGATGGTCAGGGCAAAGGAACTTACATATAGGATTGTCTTTGACACAGCAAGGTGAGCAGATCTCTGCCCCCACCCCAAAACTGTAAAGTTTCTATAGAGATCATAATGGGGTTCAGCCACATGTACCAGGCAGATGGTCTTAGCACCATGTCACTAGTTCACGACTGTCCTTGGGGCAGCACCTGCTCACGAAAAGCAATGCATATTCCAAGGACAAAGGAAGGGCTAAGGAGCCCTCTAGAGTTGGGGTCCAGCTGGAGAGTCAACTGGCAGTCACCTTCTCTTGATAGCTTCCCCCAAAATGGGGTTAGGGTTATCTCAGTTTTATGGCTTCATTTCATGCCTGGCTTATCCTGTGACCAAAGCTCACTTCACCCTGCATAATTTTTCTGCAGCCTACTGCCAAGGTCAGAATATTCCTACTGCTCTGATCCCATTTCAGAGGCCTAATTTTTCCAGCATCTCACAAATCCTTGACCTGAACTGACTGGCTTTGCCAAGGACACCCATCCTTGTATGTCATGTGTGGAGGATTCATAATATGGTGAGAGGTCTGGACAGCCCCCAGAGTCCCCATGGATGCATCCATTTGTTCTCCCCACCCTGTGTCACAACCATAGGGCATGAAGTTTAGGCCCACCTATGACTAAATCAGAAAATCTAGGCTCGAAGTCCAGGAACCTGTGTTTCAGTAAACCCATGCATCAGTTAGAGGGCTTGTTGAAACACAGATTCCTGGACTTTAAGCCCAGATTTTCTGATTAAGTCTAGGGTGGTTCTAAAAACATGCATTTTTATTAAACTCTTAGGTAGTGGAGGGACCATCCTTTAAGAACTACTGGTTTAGTCAAAACCTTGTGAAGAAGGTGGGTTATTTCCTTATCTCCCTTTTTTATTATTTATTTATTTATTGTTGAGAGAGAGACAGAGTGTGAGTGGGGGAGGGGCAGAGAGAGAGGGAGACACAGAATCGGAAACACATTCCAGGCTCCGAGCTTTCAGCACAGAGCCCAACACAGGGCTCGAACTCATGAAACACGAGATCATGACCTGAGCCGAAGTCAGACCCTTAACCGCCCCTCTTGATAGGGGATCTGCATATCACTTTTAATAGCTAAATCCTTCCATGGCTAGCCTTAGAGTAGACATTAAATCTAAAATGGTACAGCTCAATTAATCCTGGTGAGGCTACAGAAATTCAGATTAAAAGGAAAGTCCATTTTTTAAAGAATGAGGAAAATTATAGGCTAAGCATTATAATAGCAATTGCTGTATATTCCTTAATCTGAAGCCTGGAGACTCATGTCCTAGAATACTGCTAGGCCTGGAAGTGACAGACAACTACCTCTGGTGTCTCCCTCTCAGGAAGTGGCATTTCCTGTGTGCGGCAGCGAATTAGCATGGGTTTCAAAGCGCTGGGACACACCCAGAATTAGCTGTTCTAGCTGCTGTGGCTGCACCTGTTGTAGTTCTCGAGCATTTGGCACAAATATTGTCAGAACAACTTGCATTTAAGAACACTTGCTGGGGCTTCTGGGTGGCTCAGTCGGTTAAGCATCTGACCTTAGCTCAGGTCATGATCTCACAGTTCGTGGGTTCAAGCCCCGCGTCAGGCTCAGAGCCCGGAGCCTGCTTCAGATTCTGTGTCTCCCTCTCTCTGCCCCTCCCCTGCTCGTACTCCGTCTCTCTCTTTCTCTCAAAAATAAATAAACATTAAGAAAAATTTTTTTAATAAAAAATAATAAAAAACACTTACCGCATGCCAGGGGCTTTCCCTTTAACTATTTTAACACAAAATGTGAGAGTCACATTGTCTACTAAAAACTATTTTATTTTGAGGAAAACTAGATTTAGGTTAGAGTGGTCAGCCTGCACATACACAACTCTGCTTATTGACTTAATTTCTAAATAAGAGGGATTTTCTGTTTGGTTGTTATGCAAATGATAATATACATTAGGAGATTGTTCTGTTCAGAAAGTGGTATTCCAAATTGCTAAAGTCCAGTATTATGTGAAAATATGAGCTTTTGGTGTTCCCTATGCTCAATTTGTAAAAAAGAGGGTAAGTAACATTCTTGCCAAATATTTTATTTATTTTTAAATTTTTTCAACGTTTATTTATTTTTGAGACAGGGAGAGACACAGCATGAACAGGGGAGGGTCAGAGAGAGGGAGACACAGAATCTGAAACAGGCTCCTGGCTCTGAGCTGTCAGCACAGAGCCTGACTCGGGGCTAGAATTCACGGACCGCGAGATCATGACCTGAGCCGAAGTCGGCCTCTTACCCGACTGGGCCAGCCAGGTGCCCCTCTTGCCAAATATTTTAAACTACCCACTTTCCCAGGTCTTTATACCCAAACGCCTGGAAAGGAAGTCAACTCAAATCATCAGGTTTCCTTCCAAACAGTTTTCAAATTTCTTTCCCTATCGGAAGAACAAAAAGAAAAAAAAGAAAAAGAATCAGGAGAATGAGCAAATCCACAGTCAGTGCGGTCACTTAGCCATCCAATACAGAAGACACACCTATTTTATTTATTTATTTATTTATTTATTTATTTATTTATTTATTTTGGCTCCCCTCCATGCAGGTGACCACAGTGGCATTTCCTTTACTGTCCCTTTCCCTACTTCCCAAATCAGAACCCAGATCCCGCTTATTGTCACAAGAGTAACCATGTACAGTTCATTTGCATGCATTGTAAATTATATATTCAGCACAAAGGCAAGAGCGGGTGGGTGGGTGTGGGATAAATGGCCTTATGACCCTTATCATATTTACCTCTCTGGTTACGGTGTCCTGACAAAGAAGTGAGTTGCAAATGCTTCTTATTTATTTATTTTGGCTATTATTTCACCCTATGCATGGCTGATCATCAATGAAATATATGGTAAAACCTTGGATTGCAAGTAACTCGTTCCGCGAGTGTTCCCCAAGACGAGCAAACATTTCCAATACGTTTTAACTTGATAAACGAGCGATGTCTCGTAATACGATTTGTGGGTGATGCTGAACATCACTTGACCACAACTGAACCAATGGTTCTTCTCTCTCTCTCTTTCTCTCTCTGTCTCGCTGCAGGATTGTGAGCGATCATCTCTCATGCTTGGATGCTGGGTCTCAGGCCGCGATGTTTAGCAGAAATCTGATTTTTCAGAACGTTGGAGGGTGCCCACAACTGGTACTTGTGTATTTTTTGTCACTTCATAGTACCTATCATCAGTCCCTTGCTTTTCCATACAAGAGTGAGCTTAGGAATGCTTTGCTCCATTCTAGGTCATTGGAAAGTTTCCTTTTTTAAAGTTGCAACAAAAGAAAAATATTCCGTTGAGCCAATAGATAGCAGTGATTCTGTTTGTGATAGTGAAAATCGACCTACACAATAACCCTCACCTCTCTCGTCTCCCTCATACCAGCCACGAAGGTTTTCACAAGTACGTCCAGGTTAATTTGTTTATTTCTCTCTAAATTTTCTATTTTCTCTGTTATTCTGTATTATATTACAGCATTGTAACCATTTTTGTGTGAACATTTCTGGCTCTTGGTATGAATCATCTGAGATCCCATTATTTCTTAAGGGAAAATTCACTTGGATATGCAAGTGCCTTGCTTGGATCACAAGCATGTTTCCGTATTGAATTATGCTCGCAAACCAAGGTATCCTGGTACACACTTTGCCCTCAATAGCCAGGTCAATGTATCCCAGGAAAGAACCCAAGGAAGTTAAGTTCACTCTGAAAATAAAGCTACTTAGTCATCTGGGCAGATCATTGACAGGAAGGAAGTTTGAGACTAATCGAAAGCTGTGCACCCTGACACATTCTGAACAGTGCAAAGATAATAAGCCAGATGGAAGAAATGCTGTGTGGGTGGCCTCACAGCACGTCATGCCAGAAAGTATCTGAGCAGTCTAGAATCCCATTTCTACTTCTAATGCCCTTTGGTTCTTCCTGCTCTTACTTCTCTTTACCTAACGTGGATTCTATCTTTAAAGAGATTACAGTTTGGCAAGACTGCAAGCCCCGGCGTGCAGCATTCTAAGATTCAGCAGACTACTCATGGACCCTGTCCATGCTTCTTTCTACCTGACTAGCTCCAGAGAGTTTCTTGGGGGAATCTGAGGTCTCCCGGAACCTTGCCAGAAGTCTGCTAGGGCAAAACTACTCTCAGAATAATAATATTTTATTTATTTTTGTATTTTTTCTCTTTCTCATGCCTTTGTACGTGGGCAGTGGAGTTTAACGGACGCTATAATGAAGGATACAGAAACAGAGTCATTGCAGAAGCAAATATGAATCAAATTACTGTTGATTAAGCCAGGTTTGCAGTATGTAAAGCAATGGTATTCTTCTCAATATATATATACTTTTTTTTTTTTTTTACTTTGGACATACAGTCAATTTTCTTAAAGTATGTTAGGTGTGCTATCCTTTAATGAGTTTATTAGTATTTTAAAACAAATTGTTTCATGCATACAGCTGCAATTTCTCATTTTAATTTCTCATGTGGTTAACATTGATGGCTATATCCGTCTTTTTTAAGAGAGCAAGGTTTCCTGACAACAAATTGTGTAAAAACAACTGACATAAAGCATCTATATGTAGATGCAAACTGTTTGAGTCATTATCGTTTTCTCCCTTTTTATTGAAGTATAATTAACATGCTGTTATATTCGTCTCAGGTGTACAATATAATGATTCAATAATTCTACACATTGCTTGGTATTCATCGAGATAAGTATACTCTTAATCTCCTCTCTGTATTTCACTCATCCCCTTTGTTCTGTGTAATTAAGAGTCTGGTTTTTTTTTGTTTGTTTGTTTACTCGTCTGTCTCTTTTTTCTTTGTTTGTTTTGTTTCCTAATTTTCACAAATGAGTGAAATATGGTACTTGTCTTTCTCTGGCAGATCCATTCTGCTTAGCATAATACACTCTAGGTCCATCTAGATTGTTGCAAATGACAAAGTCTCATTCTTTTTTATGGCTGCGTAATATTCCATTGTGTTTATGTATCGCATCTTCCTTCTCCATTTATCTATAGATGGGCCCTTGGATTATTGTGAATATCTTGGATATTGTAAATAATTCTGCAAAAAAACACAGAGGCACATATATCTTTTCAAATTAGAGTTTTCATTTTGTCTGGGCAAATATCCAGTAATAGAGTGATCTGGTAATTTTTTATTTACTATTTTGAAGAAACTTCCTATTATTTTCCTCAGTGGCTGCACCAGTTTGTATTCCCACCAACGTGAGGCATCCCTCTTTCTCCACCTCCTTGCCAACACTTGCTATTTCTTGTGAATTTGATTTTAGCCATTCTGACAGGTGTTTTAACGTGTTGGCTATTATCCCATTTCTAACATTTGCAACACTGAGAATCTAGAGAGCTGCCTCTCAAAGGGTGAATCTGGAGTATTTATTACTTCCTAAACAGGTAAACGATACCCTGCCACTCGTCTGGAACTTTAAATGACGAGACCATCTCTTAACTACTATCTCTTACGCACAGATTCCTTGTTGGGTTTCCGACCCAGTTCCTTGATTTTACAGTTACCTGGGAATTGCTTGTAAGGAATCCTCTGCACCTTGGTCTCAAGTTCCCATCCAACTTCTTTCCAACACCACAAAAGCAGAAAGTGGCTGTTGTCACAAGAAAAGCAATAAACTCGGCTGACCCCCCCCCACCTCACATCTTCTGAAAAATACTCTTGGCTTTCACAATATATGGTGATTTCAGGGATGTCTTTAATGTCAAATACAGGAATAGAAGAAGTACACTCTTGTTACCAGAGATTGCTGTATTATAGCATCTTGTTGAAATCTCAAAACAATTCTATAAAGCTACTTTTTTTTTATTCCCTAGTTTAAGAGAAAATAAACTATGAAGCTCTGAAAGGCGAAATAACTTGGCTAAATTTTCTCTCCTAGTAAATGGTGAAATTAGACTTCGTATCTAAATCTGATTCATTCCCAAATTCACCTTCTTTCCATTTGCAAAGCTGTGATTAGATTCATAAATGAAACCAACTAATCAATGAGAAAATATCTCTCTAATAGCAGCTAAACAAATACTGTTTTGAATTAATACAGCGCATACAGGGTGTGTTGAATAATTCATTGTAAAGTGATTACACATATAACTACCATGGGATCAAGAAATAGAATATTGCCAATAGCCAAAAAGCTTTGCATACGCCTGACCTCAGTCACAAGCCTTTTCTTCAGAATAATGGCTACTCTGCCTGTTTTTTTCATGACCGTATTATTTCTTATCTTTATAATTTCATCATCTGTGGAACTATATTAAACGTGTTTATATTTTGCTTTTTTCACTTACTATCATTTTTCATTGACACTGTTCAATTCTGTTTATGAATAAACTGCAGCTTATTCTATTTAAGTGTTGGTGGACACTAAATTCTATAACATTTCCAGCTATTAGAAGAATATTGCTAAAAATGTGTATTTCCATATTTTGCTGTGAATATGTGTCCTGTTACACAACTTCCTGAGTTTACCTAGGGCTGTGGTTCTTAAACATTTTGGTCTCTGCACCCCTTACCAATTTAAAAATTATTAACAGCCTCAAAGAGTTTCTTTTTAGGTAAGTTGCATCAATATTTGCATATTATAAATGAAAAAAAGATAATTTAAAATATTAAAATATCAATCCACTTAAATAACAATAATGCATTCATTATATGTTGGTCTACTATAATTATATTTTGCAGAAGAACAACAAAATTATTGAGAAAAATGAAGTTGCTTTACACTTTTGCAAATCTCTTTACTGTTTGGCGTAATAGAAGACAAGTATATTCTGCTATCTACTTCTGACTTAAATGTGTTACAGTATAGTATTTGGTGGAAAGGAAAGAAACCGGGTTCTTCACAGGTGTGTAGCTGGGAAATGTAGAACTATCATAATATTTTTTTTTCAGAAAATTATGGATACTACTAAACTCAGCAAGTGGCAAATTCTTAAAATTTGGTTGCAGTGTAGGATTAGAGAATATTTTACTGTCTGTCACATTAAAGTCCATTGATCTTTCTTGAAATTTGAATGGACTTTTTACCCATTTATGGTCTTGTAATTTCATAACTCGGTCATTTGGAAAATATTGATTCGTCAAGTTATGTACATATTCCAAATGGAATCATTTACTGGAAAATATATTTTTAAAAAAATCAAATTTGTTAGTACCCCTATTTATTTCATAACAAAAGTCTTTAAGTGTAGGGGATTATCAAACTCATTATGACAGATACATGTATTTAAAAATTCTAAGTATCACTTGAAAGGTCTCATTTTATCATGACAACAAATACCATTAAAGGCTTTCTTTGAAATGATAACCTGTTTTCAGTTTTATGAAATATCTACTAGCACATTAATTTGCATATCAGTCATCCTTGCAACTTAAAGTAATGTTCCCTAAAAAAGTGGCTGGTTCAGTTTGCAACTCAAATGATTCCATCTGGCACATAAGACATTAAAGGGACATAGGTAAAAGCTGAGATTTAATAAAATCAACTATTTATTTATGCTAATGTTCGTTAGCATATAGTGCAACAATGATTTCAGGGGTAGATTCCTTAATGTCCCTCACCTATTTAGCCCATCCCCCCTCCCATAACCCCTCCAGTAACCCTCTGTTTGTTCTCCATATTTATGAGTCTCTTCTGTTTTGTCCCCCTCCCTGTTTTTATATTATTTTTGTTTCCCTTCCCTTATGTTCATCTGTTCTGTGTCTTAAAGTCCTCATATGAGTGAAGTCATATAATTTTTGTCTTTCTCTGACTGACTAATTTCGCTTAGCATAATACCCTCTAGTTCCATCCACGTAGTTGCAAATGGCAAGATTTCATTCTTTTTGATTGCCAAGGAATACTCCACTGTATATATATGCCACATCTTCTTTATCCATTCATCCATCGATGGAAATTTGGGCTCTTTGCATACCTTGGCTATTGTTGATAGTGCTGCTATAAACATGGGGGTGCATGTGTCCCTTCGAAACAGCACACCTGTATCCCTTGGGTAAATATTTAGTAGTGCAATTGCTGGGTCTTAGGGTGGTTCTGTTTTTAATTTTTGAGGAACCTCCATACTGTTTTCCAGAGTGGCTGCACCAGTTTGCATTCCCACCAGCAGTGCAAAAGAGATCCCCATTCTCCACATCCTCGCCAACATCTGTTGTTGCCTCCGTTGTTCACGTTAACCATTCTGACAGCTGTGGGGTGGTATCTCATTATGGTTTTGATTTGTATTTCCCTAATGATGAGTGATGTGGAACATTTTTTCATGTGTCAGGTGGCCATCTGGATGTCTTCCTTGGGGAAGTGTCTACCATTTTTTTTTTTTAATCTTGGAAAGTCCAAGTAAAATAGGCATTTTTTTCCCCAACTACTCTGTGGTGTAAATAATAAAACTGCTGGTACAATTGGTGACGCTGCCTTCCTTTTTGCTCAAGTGCCAGTTGTGTTAATTACACCGATTTTGCACCATCAAAGCAAATGTCAGCACGGGGAAAAAAAAAAAAAAAAAGCAAAATTAAACATCTTAGTTCTATTGCGAAAATAGCTCTGAAATCCCCATTAAAAGGTCTTGGGGACACTCATGGGGTTCAGAGACCACACAATGAGAACACGTGCTTTAGGACATACACTTTTAATTATCCTAGATGTTAAATAGGGAATGTCTGATTTCAGATGTACAAAATTGCACCACACTGAGTCTTTCAAAGTGATTATATCCCAGTTTATATTAACTTTGTCATCCACGTTTGTGATTATTATAACATAATAAGCTCTAACCAGATGGTTTTGTGGGTTCAAAGAAAAGCATCCATTTATATTTTTGAGAAATGTTGCCAAGCTATCATGCAAAATTACATTTCCAATGTAAAGTTTTATCAATAGCTTAGAAAAGACTGATTCTCCACCTCCTCTCCAATAATATATATAATTAATCTTTTTTGAAAAAAAAATGTTCTATTAAATAAGCAAAGAAGACCCTGATTTTCATTGTTTTAACTTGTATTGCCTTGATTGATGTAGGGACGGAACAATTTATCTCACGTGGTCCATTGTGTTTTGTTTTGTTTTTCTGTGAATTGAACGACCATACCCTTGCTGATTTTTCCCCTCTTGGGTTGCGTTTTTTCTCTTACTAATTTCTAAAGCCTTTTAAAATATTATGGATGTTAATACTTTTCACGGTTTTTTCCTTTCTCCTAATTTTTAAAAAAATTTTTAAATTTATTTTTCTTTACTTTTTTGATGCATTTAAATGTCAGTTAATATACCGTGCAATATTGGTTTCAGAAGTAGAATTAAGTGATTCATCACTTACATGCAACACCCAGTGCTCATCACAAGTGCCCTTCTGAGTACCCATCCCCCATCTGGTCCATCTTCCACCCATCTCCATTGTGTGTGTGTGTGTGTGTGCGTGTGTGTGTGTGTGTGTAGTTGTAAAATACAGATATATCTATCTATCTATATATATATATAGATATATATATATAATATTCCTTGATTTGTTTTTTCTGGTGCATCATCATTGGTGTATAGAAATGCAACAGATTTCTGCATGTCAATTTTATATCCTGCAACTTTGCTGAATTTATATTAGTTCTAGCAAGTGTTTTGGTGGAGTCTTTGGGGTTTTCTACATAGAATATCATGTATCTGCAAATAGTGAATGACTTCTTCCTTGCTGATTTGTATGCCTTTTATTTCTTTTTGTTGTATGATTGCTGAGGCTAAGACTTCCAGTACTATGTTAAATAACAATGGTGAGCGTGGATATCCTTATCTTGTTCCTGACCATAGAGGGAAAGACTCTCAGTTTTTCCCCATTGGGGATGATATTAGCTGTTAGTTGTGGGTCTTTCGCATATGGCCTTTATGATGTTGACATATGTTCCATATATTCTTACTTTGTTGAGGGTTTTTATCAAGAATGAATGCTGCATTTTGTCAAATGCTTTTTCTGCATATATGGTTCTTATCCTTTCTTTTATTAATGTGGTGTATCATGTTGATTGATTTGTGAATATTGAACCAGCCCTGTAGCCCAGGAGTAAATCCCAATTGATCATGGTGAATAATTCTCTTAATATACTGTTGAATTTGATTGCTACTATCTTGTTAAGAATTTTTGCATCCAGTTTCACCAGGGATATTTGCCTATAATTCTCCTTTTTAGTGGAGTCTTTGGTTTTGGAGTCAAGATAATGCTGGCTTCATAGAATGAGTCTGGAAGCTTTCCTTCCATTTCTAGTTTTTTGGAACAGCTTGAGAAGAATAGGTATTAACTCTGCTTTAAATGTCTGGGAGAATTCTCCTGTGAAGATATTTGGCCCAAGACTCTTGTTTGTTGGGGGATTTTTTGATAACCGATTCCATTTCTCTGCTGGTTTTGCGTCTGTTCCAATTTTCTTTCTTCCTGTTCCACTTTTGGTAGTGTATGAGTGTTTAGGAATTTGTCCATTTCTTTCAGATTGCCCAGTTTGTTGACATATAATTTTTCATAGTTTCCTCTTCTAATTGTTTGTATTTCTGTGGTGTTGGTTGTGATCTCTCCTCTTTCATTTGTGACTTTATCTATTTGAGTCTTTTTTCTTTTTTGGTAAGTCTGGCTAGGGGTTTATCTGTTGATCTGTTCTACTGTTGTTGTTGTTGTTGTTTTAATTGTTGTTGTTTCTTTATTGTTCATTTCTTCTCTAATCTTTATTATTCCCCTTCTGCTGGCTTTAGCCTTTATTTGCTCTTCCTTTTCTAATTCCTTTAGGTGTAAGGTTATGTTGTGTATTTGGGACCTTTCTTGCTTCTCGAGATAGGCTTAAATTGCTATATAGTTTCGTCTTAGGACTGCCTTTGCTGCATCCCAAAGGGTTTGGACCCTCGTGTTTTCACTTTCATTTATTTCCATGTATTTTTAAAAATGTTCTTCTTTAGTTTCCTGGTTAACCCATTCATTCTTTAGTACGATGTTCTTTAGCCTCATGTGTTCGGGGTCTTTCCAAATTTTTCTTGTGGTTGACTTCAAGTTTCATAGCTTTGTGTTCCAAGAATATGCATGATATGATCTTGATCTTTTTGTACTTGTTGAGGACTGATTTTTGACCCAGTATGTGATCTATTCTGGAGAATGCTCATGTGCACTGAAGAAGAATGTGTAGTCTGCTGCTTTAGGATGAAATGTTCTGAATATATCTGTTAAGGCCATTCAATCTAATGTGTCATTCAAACCATTGTTTCCCTGTTGATTTGCTGCTTCAGTGATCTGTCCACGACTGTAAGTGGGGTATGAAAGTCCTCTACTGTTACGACACTATTATCAATGAATTTCTTTATCTTTGTGATTAATTGAATTCTGTGCTCCCAAGATGTTAGATCTTTTTGATGGACAGATCCCTTATTTGTGATATAATGTCTTTTGTCGTCTCTTGGTATAGTCTTTGGTTTAAAATCTAGGTTGTCTGACTTAAGGATGGCAACTCCAGATTTACCCTATTCTTTTAAATGTATTCATAATTTCTTACTTCTAACATAATTTAAAAATATCGGTAATTCTGCTATTTTTCCTCAGCATTTTCCTTGGCTTCAGAAAGCTCTGTTCATATTTAGATTAAAGACCATCCTCGAATTTTTGTCTAACACTATCTGAAAATGACTTAGTAAATTTGAAATGCTAATTCTGCATCTTCTTATATCAAGGAAGAAAGGAAACACAGGGAATAATTTGACGAACTGATAAAGACTATGAAAACACCAGTTGATTCGACAGCAAAGCCTGTTTCCTCTGGTGGAGAATGAGATTTAAAAATTAAGAAATAGAGGTTTGAGGCATGCTGAATGCTATAGTATCTTATCTTCTAGGCCTTTTAGGCTGTCAGTGCAGGAACATATACTTTTAAAAAATCATAATTTGATACTGACATTTGAAATTCAAATTTATTATCACAGCCTTTAAAAAATTTGTGATTTTATATTGTCTAGATTTTCTATTCTAGTGAGACCTTTATTTCTAACATGAGTAACACATTTACTTATGTGCTTTACCCTTCAATGTAAGTAATTTATAATACTAATACTAATTAACTCTTGCCAATAGACCTTCTGAGTTCAATTTAAGATTTTTTTTCACTTTTTTTTATTATTTTTGAAACATATCATCTTCAAGTGGACGTTGCATTTTTTGCATTTCCTTGGAATTATTCCTTTCTCTGGGCAGGTATGTTGCCTATTTGATGCACCATTAGACTCATTTGTTTCTGTTTTATTTTAGATTGTGCCGTTTTATATTTTTTGAGTGTCTCATTAATTTACAAGTTTTAAAAAGCAAAAAATCTATGCGACTAGTATACATAATACTATATCAAGTGGTATATTCAGAGAAGTTATTTTTTAATGTTTATTTATTTTTTAGAGA
Source organism: Panthera tigris (assembly GCF_018350195.1). Lineage (NCBI taxonomy): Eukaryota > Metazoa > Chordata > Mammalia > Carnivora > Felidae > Panthera > Panthera tigris. The sequence goes on from NC_056661.1 coordinate 67,544,701, forward strand.
GAAAGAAGAGAGAGAGCAAGCTGGGAAGAGGCAGAGAGAGAAGGAGACACAGAATCCAGAGCAGGGTCCAGTCTCTGAGCTGTCAGCACAAAGCCGGACGTGGGGATTGAACTCATAAACTGTGAGATCATGACCTGAGCCAAAGTTGGATGCTTAGCCGATTGAGCCACCCAGGTGCCCCCTGAGAAGTTTTGCTTCTATACCTTTTACTTCAATTCCATCTCCCTCCAAGTATGTAATCATATCCCTCAGTTTTTATAAAACCTTCATTACTTTTAGCAAAGGTAAGACCTAGATATGCCTATTTGTCTCATACAACTTGTCTCATAATTGAATAGTATCCTAAGTCTCCTTGGTTCTTTTGCTCATAGCTGAGTGCCCATTGATTGCCTCTGGGAATTTCCCGTGTTCTGTGTCGCTTTCCGGTAGAATTTTCTAACCCCCTAAAAGTAGGAGACTGGCCCTACGATTTAAAACTTAATTTTGGGGCGCCTAGGTGGCGCAGTTGGTTAAGCGTCCTACTTCAGCCAGGTCACGATCTCGCGGTCCGTGAGTTCGAGCCCCGCGTCAGGCTCTGGGCTGACAGCTCGAAGCCTGGAGCCTGTTTCCGATTCTGTGTCTCCCTCTCTCTCTGCCCCTCCCCCGTTCATGCTCTGTCTCTCTCTGTCCCAAAAATAAATTAAAAACGTTGAAAAAAAAATTTAAAACTTAATTTTAACCATCCCCATTGTAATTTGGTTTATTTGTCATAATGAGGAGATTTTCTGAGTCCAAAATAGACACTAGATACCACTATACTTCCTTAATGCTAACTTAAAATATAAATGTCTTCCTGACTCACATGGATACTTTCGGTTTGAGTTCAGTTGGAACTTACAAATCAATATTCCTTGATTACAATGATCTAATCATGCATTAGAAAATATCCTCATTAGACTTTATAAGGACAAGTCCACATCCGTTATTGCTATAGCTTGCTCAGTTGCTTATACACACATCCATTTCTCATTTACTCTTTAAAACGTGTTTTCCCTCATTCAGTTGAAATAGACTTACTTTGGGCTGGGATATGTATATTGCTCTATTCAACCGTGTCAATTCTATGAAAATGTAAATGTCTTCCTGATTAGGAGAACTGTGTTCTATTCTCTTGCTGTTTTCACTGCAGACGCATTTAAAAATATTTTTGTGACCAGTGTGTGCCTCAAGGTGTGCCATACTCTAATTCATTTTTGTAGAGCTCTTCCTCATTTGTAACTATTAAGAATTATCCTCAGAGGCTGGAAGATAGAGGATCAGAGTTCAGGCTGTCGATAGAGATTTCTTTTTTGTAGCTGTCTTTTGTTCAGTTCAGCTTTTATTTATGAACAACTCTATATACTGCAAACTTGAAGCACTATCTTTTTTTTCTACAGACTAGAAAACGTTTGTAAAAAAATGGAGACAAATAAAATCTTTGTAGCAAGTTGCTTTCTCAGAGTCCATTTGTACAAATTCCTGTAAGCAAGTATGCCCCAAAATATTTTTTTAAATGTTTTTTAATATTTATTTATTTTTGAAGGAGAGAGAGACAGAGCGTGAGTGGGGGAGGAGCAGAGAGAGAGAGGGAGACACAGAATCTGAAACAGGCTCCAGGCTCTGAGCTCCAGGCTCCAGGCTCAACAGAGCCCGACTTGGGGCTCGAACTCACAAACTGTGAGATCATGACCTGAGCCAAAGTTGGACGCTCAACTGACTGAGCCCCCCAGGTGCGCTGAGAAATAATATTCTAAGAATTAAAAAATACCGCTTAGAAAAAAAAAAGCCTATTTTCAAAAGTTTGTGAAATGCTGTTGATTAACTCCAAGCAGTTTTCCAGGAAACGTCTCTGTTTAACTTTGTTTAGCATTTCCTGCTTAAAACTCTGCAAGCAGAGTGCTTTCCTACAAAACACCACTACTTAGATGCTGTATTTATTTATTTGAAATATACTTACTAAGTGTTACTATGTGCACATTCTCTACCAGTCCTCGGGGAAAGTCAAAAGCAAACTGAAATGAGATTCATCTCTCAACCACACAGAACTTTCATTTCCTTCTTTCTCTTTTTCGTTATCTCCAAATGCAGACTTTTATCTATGTCAGTGTGATGTGTCATACGAGAACTAGTAATAAAAGCAATAATAAACATAAAAACAAGAAATGGGACACTTTGACCTTAAAAATTCGTTCAAAATATTTAATTTATTAAAATTTGAATTATCTTACATTTAAAATTAATTTCAGGATTTTCATCAATACAGAAATTGTCTTTCCTCAACTACACATATTAAAAAGCTATTTTGTTTAGCTGATCATGAAGTTCGGTTTTATAATGCTAATGTTACTTTTCCAAGGGCTGTATACATTTCCTCCAGCTTCTGTGAAATTAAATATTGGCTAAGAGTTGAAGGGATTCTTTTCCTTGGCTTCTGGAAATCAGATTTTCCTCTTCTGCATTGCAAGAGAAAAAATATTGAAATATTCAAAGATTCTCCATGCTTCAAAGCTTTGAAGAGGTGAGATATTCCAAGCTGGTAGCTGTGAATTACCATATCAAAAATATTCAAAAACAAATTGTAGAGTTACTTTCTTCTTTCCACCTAAAGATAAAGGAGATTGAAAGTAAAACTTAAATATTGTGATTTTTAGCCATTATTATTGACATTTCCCATTGTGACCCAGCTTTAGCCAGAGTTTCAAGAAAAGAAATGAAAGAAAAAAGAAATAATACGAGTGGAAAGATGGCTATGGATTTCATAGTTAGAACTCCATTATGCAGCAATGTATGTTTCCTTCCTTATACATAGATTGGTTGTCTTAAGCCTCTATTCTTTCTGAGTATCAAAATTGGTCTTTTCTAAGGACTTTCAATCAAATTCCGAGATTTCTCAGCTTTTCTAATCATTTAAGGATATCCTCCTCTCTTTGATGTCTCTGGTATTTAGCCACATGTTACCTCCAACTTGCAGGGAAGTCTTACCCACTGCCTATTTGAGAGTTCTTAATCCTCTGCTACCTTACCTCTACCCATGGAAACCATCCTCTATGGTCCTTACATGTGGCACTAGTATCTATTGAAAGATACTGGAGTCCTTAGGATAATCCAACATCCCTCCTGATTCAATAGCCCCTTGTCCAGACAACTGACCATGTAAACAGCCCTGCCTCAGCTAATCCCTAAGCTGAATTCCAAGGGAAGGAGTGTTTCAGTACCTTCCTGTATTAACTCATGACCACAAATAAGTGAGCTCTGCCTCATGGGATGAGACCTCTACATCGCCATCCCTACGCTATGTCTGTAATGCCATGAACAGGAGGGACAGCTCTTGGGTTTCCTTCTCTTGTCCCCATCCAGTAAGAACTTCTCACCCATTCCCAAACCGAAACACAGAGTGAGTTCTGCCATATCTCTCCTTGGAACTTACTACCAGTCATGACACATGCCCAGAGACCTCTTTGTACGCACATTGTATGCTCTCTTTGGCTTCTTTTCTAGCAGATACACTCGTTTAGTTTAGAAATTTTGAGAGACAATAATTATGTTTCATCATATCGTATCAGAGTGATTCTTAACTTATGGAACTTCACTGATATACCCATAGATTTAAGCTTCAAACGTTCATGTTTACTGCCTTTGTTTTCTGGGCACACACTTTACTCCCTATTCTGAGAGAAATGGTGACCTGATGCTCCATGACCCGAGCTGGGTTGCCATGAGGGCAAACAGTGTCGGCAGAAGGAAAAAAAAAAAAAAGTGTTTACTGTCGCAAATTACCCACAAAATACAGCATGGTCTTTGCAGTCATTAGAACTTGATATTGATGAATGCCACGTGTCATTCTGGACTTTTCTCTCTTTTCATGGTGATTTACTTGCTCTCAGCTCTAGATTCATTACATATAAAATAGTGAGATCGTTCCTATGCACTGTTTCCTCTTCTTCATGTCATTTAACCCTATCAAAAGCACGTGATGGTTGCAATCGCCCTCATTTTGGAGGATTTACAAAATAACTCAAATAAAGTGCTTTTGTTGGCACATGACAGGAGGCATAGATGTTAACTATTCAAAAGATAATGAGAAACTAAACTTGACTGGAGGTCAACCTGACTCTTAAAGCACACTGATTTGGACAATGTCTATTTGCTTTGATAAATTCTAAGGGGATACTATCTATTAAATTTATTTCCTGGGTCGAATTCTGTCTATAAGTGAGCTATAACTTGGTTTTTCTTTTTCATTCTGTCTTTGTTCCTTCTCTTAGGTGCTTGTGATTAAGGATTCATCAGTATTAATGTACAGAATCGAAGGGAAATTTTATTAGGAGTTATGATTGAACTTCTGCAATTTGTTCTGAGAAAGTCATTTTTCCTAAGACTTTCTGGTGTGAAATAAACTTATTGCTATATTTTCAAAATATCTCCTTAAGCCTGAAACCATAGGAATTTCTTTGATAATCTGTAATAGAATTCCATTATCCACCTGTGTTGAGACTCAGAAATATTTAGGCTTGGTTCATATGAGATACTCTAAACCCAGAACAGTCTTTTTCTAGAGACTGAACCATGTGATAGAGACCACAGTGCTGTGGTCATATCATGGAAGAACTGAGTAGGATATTGGAGTAGAAGTCAGGGAAGCTACCTTCTAACTAAATGTATCCAAAATGTCCTGAGTAGTGAAGGAGAGGTAGTTAGTATCTATAATCATGCATTAAATCAATGCCATGTGGTTTCCCAGCACACTAGAACGTTGGGTGGAAACCAAAGAGGGCTGGATGAAGTGACGCCGTCATTTGTGCGTTTAGGAGATTCCATGCTTCTGGCGTGGGTTCTTTCCTGATTGCTGACACAGTCAGTACAATGTGTAGAAGAGAATCAGGAAATCCAGGTTATGAGAAGGGAGGAAGCCAACATTTTTTGATTGTTTCCTTTGGAATTAGCTCTAGTGTGGTAGGTTTGTGCGTGTTACCCCCACTTTTTGTACTTTGAGAATGAATGGTCTCGAGGACAATACAGGATCTAAGAGAAAGCGAAAGCCATTGGTATTATTGTTGTTATATATGTGTTATCTCTCTCTCTGCTTGCCTCCTCTTAGAGGCAATGTCCTTACAGACCTTATTGAGCAGCTCTGTTTTTGCAGCCACCGCCATCTATAGTGGGAAAAAAATAATTTCTTACTATCCTGGCATGACAATGTTGAAAGGATTGCATGGAAATAAAGTTAATTAGGCTGAGCCCCTTGTGCAGGTTTCTTGGTAATGATTTCATTAGAGCCCATACAAAAATTCTAGCAAGTAATCTTCCCAGTATGAATTCCCAGTGCAGAGTAAGTGTCTTTAAAACTGACAGCACTAAATGAAAACTATCAGCGAATCATCCCAGTTTCAAAGTTTCACTGAACTAAAGATATTGCTTTACTTCCTTTTCTTTTGTGGTCTCACCCACTAGCATGGACTTAATGTGACTGGCATCAGCCACACAATCCATCATCCAAGATAGGTGGGCAGCTAGTGATGTTTCTAAATGTTTCAGTGTGTGCATTATATGCCTATAGAAAAAAAATTATTTGTTCAGATTTAAGACTTTTTTTGGATTCTAGTTTATTGTGAGACGTTATTTGCTTGTCAGTTGCATAAGGATGATGTCAACTAATAACGCTTTTTTTTTCTTTTTAGTTTGGGAGTGGAACAAGTAGGTAGGGAGCAGCTAAGGCATGTCTCAAGTCAGTTTCTAGTGAAGAAAATTAGATTCAGTGAAGGATATGGTTGAGCGCTGAATGGCTGATAGTTCAGTGACAGTTCTAGCTGTAAAAGTTCTGGTTATATAAATAACACTGCCTTGCTTCAGGTAGGAGAAGATGTTAAAAGAAGGCTAGCATTATGAAGAATATACCTCATTTCACTATTTCTCACTCTCCAGTTAGAAAAAAGAAAAGAACAGATGATAAAAATATAAGAAATGATCAGGCAAGAAGTATCTGAAAGATTCATCATTGAGTACCATGGTCCCGAGGTTTTCAAAAAACTAGACCGGTTCTTTAAAGATAATAGCAAAGTTCATAAATGGAGTATAAAGTACTAGAATCTTGGAAATATTATCAACGCAATGACCTTATGGATGAAAACAATAAATAATAAATATATTAGAGTTTCTGTGTGAGGCAAAAATTTGGTTAAAGTTAAAAAAATATCTAAAATCTGAGATGCTTAAGCATTTAATTTATACTCTTACAATCTGAAAATCTTCATCCACCCATAAAAAAAAAAAAAAAAGCATGACATAGAGATAGTTTGGGAGAGGTGCCTGGGTGGCTCAGTCAGTGAAGTGTTCAACCCTCGATTTTAGCTTAGGTCATGATCTCTTGGTTCGTGGAATCAAGCCTCACATCAGGTTCTAGGGCTGACAGCACAGAATCTGCTTGGGATTTTCTCTCTCTCCCTCTCTCTTGACCCTTCTCCCACTTGTGCTCCCTCCTCCTCTCTCTCAAAATAAATAAATAAACATTAAAAAGAGGGAGAGAGAGAGAGAGAGAGAGAGAGAGATTGTGCCTTGGCACATAGGTAAGAGCCCAAACGACCTTGTCTGTCAAGAAAGGAGAATCAACAAGCAAACAGTTGGATGGGCATGATAGATATGAAAAATGCTATTTTATTGTTATAAGTGACTGAAGGGAATATTTGATGACTTCAGAAACATTGGTTTTAATTTTATATATGAAAAATAATTTAGAGTAACATATTCCATTGATAAATTTGATTTGGTTAGGATTACATTATGGTTTTTGCAGTTATCTTTTAAGAGACTAGTGGTAACTAAGATGTTCAAACTCCAAATTGCAAAATAAGGTAAACTGTTCTTGACATCAAATGTGTAAAAAATATATATGATCTATAAACAGAATGTGATATATCATAGATGCAAATTTAGGTGCATAAAATATATAAACAAAAATAAGTGAAATTGAATTACCTAATATGTGCTCATAGAGGTAGTTGTGACATCATAATTAATTGTATTTTATAATCTCTAACTAATGAAAGAAGCAATGCATTAAGGTATTCTCGTATCACTGGGTTTTCCAGTTTATAGAAGATTTTCTAGAGTATGAAATGTTTACGTATATTTTTATGTTTTCTCGTATATGAGTGTCTATTGATCTCTCTTACACCAAATAGTTGACCTGTCACATATGATCAGAAAATTACAATACTTTGAAATTAATTTATATTACCATCATAATGGGATTACATTAGGACTAACAACAGGTCATGTACTTCAATTACTCTTAATTTATTCTTGAAATGCAACTTTTCTAAAATGAGAGCATGTGATTTTTATTACATCCACTTTAATTTTTATTTACTGAGGTTGTCTAAAATATACAATAGCATGTCAACTAGTTGGTGTTCTCAACCATCATTTTCATGTCTGAATTATAATGAGCACATTTTGAAAATGAAAAGAACAAAGCATACATATTTCAATGTAATTCTTGGGGTGGAGTCTTACTTTAATACTTTAAGAAATGCACATGTTGTCCCAGAAATGAGGCTCAGCAGAGTCTTTAAAATGTGCTCTAGGAGAACATTTATAGCACACTATATTGGTTCACCATGCAGGGTGCAACAGAGATCACCGCCATGTCTGATTTTCTCATTTTTTATTAATATCTTGGCTGAAGAGTTAGAAACATATTAAAAAAAAAAACATGTCAGTGCTTTACAAATTGATAAGAGCCATGATATCACCCAGTCGTGGATTACGGAGAATTGATGTGCTCACCGTGGACCCAAGTGGCAAACGAAAATGGGAGAAGTCTCAACTTTTTCTGTGAAAATGCTCCCTACCACTTTCGGCAACATAACTTTAAAAAGGTTCGTGACTTTCAACTTTCATAAGCTTGATGAATCTGAGAATCTAAAGCCCTGTCAATTTGATCTTTGCTCCCGTATTTTCCCACAGGAACATTTGATTTTCTCTGCTGCTGTTTATTCTTTTGATAGTTTTGACCTGAGTAGGTTAATCAAAGGTTGTCCTGAAGTGAACACTTCCCTCAAGGGGCAAGTCTTAATCCATTAGTGTGGCGGCAGAAGACGAGTCTGAGCCCAGAAGTCACCCCTTAGAGCAAAAGGCCTCCCTCATATTCGTCTGCTACATTTTTGCAGTAAAGTGAATTTAACTTTTATATATACACACACAAATGGTAGGTTCCAGAAAGCGTATTGAACATGCCCCAAACAAGTTTAATCTTTGTTTCTGAAAATCCATTTTCCCCGTTTCCCCACTAATTCAAGTAATAAGGTTTTCATGTTATCCCACAATTTAGCAGAAATCCACAAAGAAAAATAAATAAAACTCTGAATTAGAATCTACTTGCTAATATAATAGCAAACACCCCTATAGCTGTTCAGTTATAGCAGGGCTTTGGAATTTTGAAAGAAACAAAAGAATTTCCAAGATACCATATAAAGTGACTATTTGATAAATGCGACTATTGTGAATGGTTGCTAGAAAAAATTCAGACACAAAAACTTTGATACTCAATTTTTTAGGGGGAAGATTTTTCATTTATCTTAATGTACTACCTGAAATTATTCATTTCAAATGTTTAAATACTGACACCATTCAAATTTTCTTTTTTGAAACCATACTGGGATCACTAAATTTGTAATTGTAATGGAGAAATATTCCATTTTTACTGAACATGATTTTTAATTTTTTAAATTAATTTAACTGACTGTGTGGCTCAGCCAGTTAAGCGTCTGACTTTGGCTCAGTTCATGATCTCATGGTTAGTGAGCTCAAGCCCCACAATTAATTAATTAATTAATTATTTTAGAGTGAGCATGAGCAGGGGAGAGGGACACACACACACACACACACACACACACACAGAGAGAGAGAGAGAGAGAGAGAATCCCAAGGAGGCTCATGTTCAGTATGGAGCCCAATGAGGGGCTTGATCCCAGACCCTGGCATCATGACTTGATTGGATATCAAGAGTGGGATGCTTAACTGACTGAGCCACCCAGGAACCCCACTGAACTTGATTTTTAATATCATATCTCTTATCAGTACAAACAATTTCTGAGTGACAGTCACATGGCATTATTGTGTATGTGTGTGTTTGTGTGCATTTTGCTTTCTTTGTTCTTGTTTTTTTACTTTGGCATTTACTGTCTCTATGACCTTGAACAAGACAAGTGTTCCTTACTTGTTAAATTATGCAACAAGTTTAAAATTATAATAGAATGTTTGAATTGTGAGTGACTATAACAGTCATCTAGACATTCTAGCAGATAATCCCTTGTAAAATTCTCCCTCATTTTTCCTACGAATTCTTAACATCATAGCATTACCAGATATGTAATGTGTGTAACATAGAGACTTATTTGATACTTTGTTTGGAAGACTGAATAGAAACTAAGACAACCATAAAGGCATTACCCTATTTTCCATTCAACACCAAAATAAATTGGAGATAACTAACTGGGTTGGATGCCTAAATAAGGAAAACAGAGAAACCCTAAGTCATTACTTTTTTTTTCCTGATACTTACATAGTCTGTCCAAAGTCCTGAAATGGAGAGAAATTTAAGATTGAGATTTATAGATTTATTATATGAAAAATTGAAACTTTATTTTTCAAAACTCTAAACAAATATAAAAGGGAAGATATCTAATTTTGTAGATATTGAAACACTAATATTAAAATTGTTATGGAAATAAAAATAGCCAAGAATGGTCAATCTTAAAAAAGAAGAGATTTTTTTAATGTTTTTAAACGTTTACTTATTTTTGAGAGAGAGAGAGAGAGAGAGCGCACATGGGGTAAAGACAGAGAAAAAGAGAGAGAGAGAGAATCCCAAGCAGTCTCTGTGCTGACAACACAGAGACATAACCTGATGTGGGGCTCAAACTCATGAACCATAAGATCATGGCCTGAGATGAAGTCAGTTAACTAACTGAGTCACCTGGATGCTCCTATACACCACTTACTGATACTTATCTGAAATTGAAAGGAGTTAGGCAACGAGGTATTGGTGCAGACTAAAGAAGTAGAAAAATGGAAAATATAAATTTTAGAAACAATCTTTCACCTGTATCTTTATTGCTGGGTAGACTGCTCTGTCCAGCCCATGGCCGGAAATCACCAGAGGCTCTTACTCTCATCACAGGAAGACAATTTGAAGATGGACCAGTGGTTGAGTGGCACAGGCAAAGAGTTTATCAGAGAGAGAGAGAGAGAGATAGAAGATAGAAGAGTGGGTGAGCTCCAGGCAGACCTGGGCCCGGCGTTTAGGTCTCTGTCTTTCATTGACAGTTGTTAACTAAGCGGGGAGGAGAGATTTATTACTTGTGGAGGGGATTTCTTTGGGGGTAGGTTTGCACACATTTTTGTTTCTACGTGGTCAGGGTCTCCGGCCTTCTTTGTCTTGGGCCTATCTGGTTTGATCTGGCTGCTTATGGTCTAGTTTGTGGAATGCTGCCAGGGCAGTTGCTAACTTTCCTAACAACATGCCTTGACTTCCTCTCCACTGGTCTCCAGGCATCCTGTGAAAGCCTAACTAATTGCCTACTCTAACACTTTTACCTAATCTATCAAATAACAACAACTACCAAACCATGGAGTATCACAGCAATGCAGTAAGAGAGGATGGTCTTCTCAGTAAATATCCTGGACCAATTATATATCCATAAGAAAACTGGAGGTGAATTCTGACCCCCACTGGCCACCATACACGAAATCAATTTAAGACGGGTCACAGAACTAAATGTGAAAGTCTCAAGGCACAGAGTTGAAGACATTTGTAATACATACAATTTTCAAAACCCATATTCAGAATGTAGAACAACCTTTCCACATGACTAAGAAAAAAGCAGACAACCTAACAGGAAAAGAGACAATACTCATGCATCTGATAAACATGTGAACATGTTCAGTTGTACTAAATCATCAAGGAAATGCCAATTAAAATTAGCAGTCATATGACTACATATCCATCTGAAGGCCAAACACTTACAGTTACCTAACAAGTGTTGCTGAGGATGTTGATAAATAAACTTTATTCACTGCTGGTGGGAGTTTAAATCGACACAACTAGGGGCGCCTGGGTGGCCCAGTCGGTTACGCATCCAACTTCAGCTCAGGTCATGAACTCAAGGTCGGAGTTTGAGTCCTGGGTCGGGCTCTGTGCTGACAGCTCGGAGCCTGGAGCCTGCTTCGGATTCTGTGTCTCCCTCTCTCTCTGCCCCTCCCCTGTTCCCACTCTGTCTCTCTGTATCACAAAAACAAGTAAACATTAATTTTTTTTTAATTGAGCCAACTACCTTGGGAAACTGTTGTATAGCATCTCCTAACATTGAATATGCACATATATTCTTTAACCCCGAAATCGCACACCTAGGCACACGCCCTAAGAAAACACACACACATATTCATCAGAAAACATGCACAGAAATCAAAATAGCATCACTGTGACAGCCATACACTGGAAACAGCTCTAATGCATTCAAGATACCTCCAACACGCCCTCAACTATGATGTCTATTTTTACATATCTACTTTGCCCACACAGAGCAGGATTGTATGTGCCCCATCAAACACTTACCGCTTTGCCCCCAAACTTCCTTCACCTTCCCTGGTCTTACTTCTTATCTAGACCACAAAGTCTTGTTCTTTCAATACCTCACAAAAAATGTACCGAAATACATTTTGAGCGGTATCACATCTATTTAAAGTCCTTTCTTTCAATGTGAGGCTTTGTTCCACATTGCAGTACTCAAAGCAAGTCTCATAGAGGGACCTTCTTATACAGATCCTTTGTAGTAGAAACAAACACTCTTCCTTAGTGATTTCTTAAGGAGATATCTGGTTTATTGTTCGCCAAACATTTAGAGAGACTGAAAGCCTGGCCCGCCAGTTCTTCATATTCAAAATGGAGACAATGCAGGAGCGCAACATTGTTTTTTTTGTTTTGTTTTGTTTTGTTTTGTTTGTAGACTTAATTTACCAGAGAAAGCAGATAACCAGCATATAGGCACTTTTAAAAGTAAGAACATATTTGGACATGGTTTGATGAAAATTACTTCTTCCTTAAATTAATCTCACGCTCATAATTTACACATTTTTTTCTATTGAAATAGTTATCTATATGAATGAGATCTATGCACACTAAGTATCTTAAAAACATTTGCATGACACTGCAGATATCTTCCCAATGAATATGTGTATGCATGTGTTCACGTGTGATTATTGCTTTGCTCATTCTTTTAGTTTTTCCTTGTCTACGTTGTCCTAACTTAGTTATGAAGTAGCTTAGCTTAAGTGCTTAGTCTCTCAACTGTCTAGGCAATGGTTTTGCAATTCTTGGTGGCAGCCACATAATGAGCAGACAAATCAGACTAAGCTGGTATGTTTCCTACTATTTAATAAGAAACATCACGATAGGGAGGCAGAAAAGCTAGCAAAGAAGAAAACCCTTTTCATTTGGATCCGTCATTTAATCGGGAAAAATGTCTCCACTCATTTTGTGTGACCTAACTTCATTAATCAGTCTTTGTTGTTTTTCTCCATAGCATCAGCCTCAGAGAACTAATTGCAGCATTAATGGATATGAGGACTGCTTAACAGGGTAGCTTCATTCACCAGATACCATCTGTGGCCGTGAGTTGCAAGAGAGAGTGAGCAGGGAAATTGGAAGGGGGCAAGGGAAGGCAATGCCTGTCGTCTCTGCCCTGTGCCACTGTCAAATCTAAGAGGCATAAAAATCTGCAGAGCTTAGCGCTAGTGAGCATGAGCAGATGTGATTCCCTCAGATGGCACCCGTGCCCGGCTGGCTAATTGCCTTGACCCAGGTCACCATGTGAGTATGAGCTACAATGGAAAGATACAATTTCCAACCCCACAATCAATGGGCTTTTAAAACTTCTGTGTGTGTTTGTTTGTTTCCACAAGATCACTCTAAAAGTAATTCAACTGTCCTGGGAGGCAAAAAAAAAAAAAAGAGAGAGAGAGAGAAATTCGAGTAACTATCCCACGTTGTCTACTGTTTTTAGGCTGAAATTTTTATCCCCTGCAAAACACCAGAGCACTCGTTTTCATAAATTGCCTATTATATTTTCGTGATCATTTTGCATTTCTTAATTACCACTCTATTTACAGGTATTTAATTTAAAAAAGGAAGTATTAAATCACCTTTAGTCGGCATTTCTGTTTATCATAATAATGATAAAAAGAAACTTCTTACCAGCATCTGTAAGTTCACATGATTGGAATATTTCGTATCCGATTTCCACTTTTTGTGTAAAGAAAAATTAGTATTTAAAAAATTATTACTTTAGAGGCGCCTGGGTGGCTCAGTCAGTTGGGCATCCAACTTCGGCTCAGGTCATGACCTCACGGTTCGTGGGTTCGAGCTCAGCATCAGACTCTGTGCTGACAGCTCAGAGCCTGGAGCCTGCTTCGGATTGTGTCTCCCTCTCTCTGCCCCTCCCCCACTCCCTCTCTCTCTATCTCTCTCTCTCAAAAATAAACATTACATTAAAAAAAATAATAAAATAATATTACTTTAAATCGTCCAATTTGTAATCCCTAACCCTTGATTTGCAAAATCTCAGAATAATACCATAGGATATTAAAACAAAACAAAACAAAACCAAAAAACTGTTTCCAAAAAAAAAAAAAAAAAAATAGTCCCTCATGATTTTTAACACACAAGTCCTGCCAAGAACAATGACAGCATAATGCCCTAATCACTACCCTCTCAGGTCGAGGTCACAAAAATCCTGAAAATGACACCTGTAGCTGCAAAGCCATTTTTTCAGCTTTTTTTGGGGGGGGTTTTTTTTTTTTGGCTTCATGATCTACCTTGTGCTAAACTTTTCCTGAAACTTAACATTCCTGAATTTCATCTTGAATTCAAACTCTCCCAGCTCCTAACTGCTACAAGGAGACATTTTGAAATCTGTCTATAAAGCAGGCCAAATGGACCGTGTTAACCTTAACAAATAAAGCTGCCAGCTCTTGTTTTATCAGCAGATTGAGTTTATTCAGGACAACCAGATAATTTTAACCCGGGACAAGCACGCTACAGCAAAAGCATAAGCAAGTCCACAGGACAAAGGGGAGGAGCCCTCTTTTACAGAGGAAAGGGGGGAGTAGGGAGAGGCTTTGTAAACAAAATGTCCATTGGAGAAAACGGGGAGTTTGAGCTATAGCAGCTTCTCACTGGCTGAGTTGTGACTGCCTCTTATTGGCTGGGCTGTTGCCAGGGTGAAGAGAAAGCCTTCCCTCCTCCCTCTGGTATCTGCAAGCTGGGTAGAACTTGGGAGCTCTCCCAGGTGGCTTTCCAACTTTATTCCAAATGAGGTTTCTTTTTATTACTTTTCAAAACTGCTAGTCGGAAAACACACCTTCTTTCCTCAAATCACCACCGGGCTGGTGGTGGTATGAAATGAGCTGCATGTATCTCCCTGCTCAGAGTCCAACAATCCAAACGTGTCCAGGCAGAGCCAAACAGGTCCAGGGATGCCTTTTTGCCCTTTTGTGCACTGAAATGGCTCCCAGCGTTCACACACAGTAGAAAGAGAAGGGCCTTTAACTTTTAAGGGACATTTTTTTTCGCTCAGAGAATGGACACTTACTCATTAGACATTTTTGGGTTTTGAGGCAGCTTGCACATCACAGTGAGCTAGTATTTGGGATCTGGAAGCTTCCTCCCTGGGATGAATCCTCATTGCACATTCCACCACTTGCTATGTGGTGTGCTCCTCTGTGAAATGGGGATAAAAATAAGACCCGGTTAAGAGGAATACGTAGCGAAGTCCCAGGGTCTGGGAGGATGGTCCTGGATTGTTCTGTGGAAGCCTTGTTGATTGACGTGTCTGAGGAGAGACCGGAAGGTGGAAGGAACGACATGGCAGATGGCGGCACCTAGAGCGGCTACAATGAGAAAAAATACAAAGTATATCAGCAGTAAAGCTTTCAACACCTCCCTTATTTTTTAATGTTTATTTATTTATTTTGAGAGAAGTGGAGAGAGAGAATCCCAAGCAGGCTCTGCTGAGTCAACGTGGAACCCCATGCGGGGGAAGGGAAGGGAGGTTGGGGCGTTGCGGACGTTGGGGCCTTGTTGAACCCATGAACCATGAGATCATGACCTGAACCAAACCAAGAAGCAGACACTTAGCCACCTGAGCCACCCAGGCTCCCCTCAACAACTCCCTTATTATAAATAAGACAAAATAACGACACCTAGAAAAACTAATTAACTTTCATTAGCCAAATGAGGGCATATTAGGATGTTGACTTACCAATCAAAGTCCTTTCAATGATAGAGTGGTAATTTATTTTTTTATTATATAGAGACCGACATCTTTTTGTCTGGGACTGGATTTGAATATTCCAGGTAGGTGTAATGTTGGGCCATGCTTTCCAACTGTAGTATATACCTGATGTATCTTCCTGAAGTGCCCACTGCATTCGGTGGTAAATTCTTGTCTTAAACACTGTTAAATGGTAGAGACATAAACAATTGTTGGCACATTGAAAATAAGTCAAAAGCCTTGAAAGCTGTTTTTCTCTCGAGAAGGCCAACATATATTTTAAAATTACTGTCTGCCTTATTAATGGAAGTTTCAGTAGGGAGAAGAAAATATGATGCAAATTACTGTTCCCACTCCTACATAATTGGACTTATTTGAGATGTATACTGCCTTGAAGCCAGGTGTCAGATTCACTAACAGCCTTAGCTTAACTGTGAACCTGGCTTCCTTAGGTACTACATATATTTAGAAACATTTAAGTTGCTTCAAATGTTCTTCCATCCAGGATTTAAATACCTTCTTGGAAAAAAAAAAAAAGTATTTTCTATTAATCTCATCATCCACATCTCCTTCTTTTTTGGAAAAAAAAAATGAATGAAATCTTCCGATAGCCTTCGCGTGTGTTTGACACACATGATGATCTCTTTTTTAATAAACGCGTCATATATTCTGCTGTTCTAGTGTTGTTTTTTTCTGCTCAAACATGTGTGAGCTGTGATGCTGGGCTCTAGCTCTTTAAATGCTGTATGCACCAAAGTTTTATATCTCTCAAGGTATCCATCAAGATTCCTCAATTTTTTTTTCTTCTGCTCTCTTCGTCATTTACCTGATCCATTCTTCCCTTCCTTAAAACACACACACACACACACACAC
Organism: Panthera tigris; assembly: GCF_018350195.1. NCBI lineage: Eukaryota > Metazoa > Chordata > Mammalia > Carnivora > Felidae > Panthera > Panthera tigris. The sequence continues at coordinate 67,560,921 of NC_056661.1, forward strand.
ACACACACACACACACACGCACACGCACACCCCTCTCCTTTTAACCTTTCCACTGAGCACTTCCCACATTTCACTCCTTATTTCATCATTGCCCAGAGGAGAAGTCAACATATATATCAGATAGTACAATGATTTAGTGTTAAGACTTCACGCTTTATGAGTTCCTGAAGTTTTACAGAGATTGGGGCTGTGTTCAGTCAAGATTAAAGGATTGCTCTGGAAACCTGTTAGTTCCCTTCCAGGAATCAATGCAAAATTCTTATCTTCTTTGCTCCTGGTCCAGCTACATCCAGCAGAGTATTTGATCTTTGGGTACCATGTACGTAGTGTGGGATACACCTTCGCATCACCCCTGTAAACACCTGTAATGACAACCCAGCTTTGTAAAGGTTTAGTTTCGCTCATCCCTGCTTCTCTCCGTAATTTTATAGGAATTCATTACCTTGTGACCCTAAATGGAGTTGGCATAGAAACACTTCTTTCAGACCAATTCAGTAAGGCGACGAACCACATAATTTTATTCTTGACTGTCCTTCTGCTAATGTAGAGATTGTAGAAATCAGGAGATAGATGTGCAAATCACAGGACTGGACCTGGGTGAGTCCTCTTTGTGGAAGCTGATTTATTCAGCCCACAGCAAAATCATCTGTCCTGTGATGTAATTGCATTGAGATAGAAAAAAAAAATTGTTTAAGCCTTTTTAAAATTTCTAGTGTGTATTCTTTTCATTTCACAGTTTTTTCATCCTGCAGACTGCTTAACAGATTGTATTGTGAGCCACATGTTGAGTACTATATTTATTACATTGGAACACTGAGAAACCTTACCGGATTTCAGGGAAGAAAAAGCAGAGCATATATAATTCACTGAAACCATAGAATAGAAACGACATTTGTTTTTAACTAAAGCCTATTTTATGCAAAAGCAAACACCATCAAAATGATACATTTCTTGAATTCTTCAAATTAGAATATAAAAGCAATATATTCATTTGCAATTTTTAGTGTTGTGATTCAGTTACAAATCCTGAAAATGTTAATCTGTTATACAAGTAGAAAACCTCTTAACATTTAACAGCCACTGGGGTAATATAATTACATCTATAAATCTCCAGTAAATATTTTTTGCTTAATCCTCTTCTGTAGATGAAACTCTGAATTTTGATGTGGAAATATTTTAAATATAAAATGGGATATCTTCTGATTCATCAAGGAAGGACACCTGCTTGAGGACACAGGGTCTACAGGTTTATTCATAGAAAATACATCTGAATGAACAGAGGAAATAAGGAGGGAGAAATTTCTAAATTGGAGCAGACTGCTCTCCCAAGTGACTTTGCTGAAAACGGAGATGCCTACTAGCTGAATGGATTATGCAGTTTCTGAGTTTGCAAAAAAAAAAAAAAAAAAAAAAAAAAAAAAAAAAAAAAAAAAAAAAAAAAAAGATGTTATCGATCCCAACTTTGTTTCTCCTGGCGATCTCTGAGTGTTTTTTGTTTGCTTGTTTCATTTTTTTGTCACGGTGCTATAGGTTTTTAATGGTAATTTCCTATTGAGTAAATTCCTCCTTACTGATGCTGCAGATGCAAAAAAATGTTACCTTTTGGGGAGAAGTTCTGGCAACATGTGCATCCGTGTGTGTGTCAAAAATGGAAGGAAGTCAATCAAGGAAGATTGTCTCGGCAGCAAAAGATTGAATGTTTTGTACCTCTCAATACTTCTGAAAATTCAGACACTTAATTCTTTTTCATACAGTTTGTATAAACTGTTATTCCATGAACTGACTCCCTTAACCAGTGTTCTAGAAATTAGCCTATTTCTCTGGGTCAGAAGCCCTCAAGACCCAAACTTGAAGCATTAAAACAAACAGACGAAAAAAGAAAGTGTCAATCTCACCTTTTAATTGGTTTTACATCATTTCCTTTGTCATGTTTCATTCAGATATATCGGATTAAGAACATAAGCGTACATGATCAGTGTTGTCTTTCCTTTGAAATGGCCCTTTTCACAGGAAGCAGGGGGACCACAGGAGAATGAACAACAAAAAAAAAAGCCCACGATTGATTCCAATTAATTTTGTCATTGATTTATTTTGTCACTATGTATTTAGTAAATATGGATGAAACTCTCTAAAGGAAATAAATGTTGCCAGAAGGCAGGAGATTAGCAGGCCCCGGAGCATTAATATTCTTCGCCATTTATCATTTTAGAATGCACATCGAGGAGGTTGTGGGGGAAATTGAATGAGTTAAAGGTGGAAAGACATGAAGGAAATTAGTTCTGAAAATAGAAGTCATTAACCCTTCATTGTCTGTGCCTAGAAATAGTCAAAATCAGCCCCAACCAACAAATTTTATTTACTCTGTTTTGTATGTTAATTTTAGTGTCATTTTCTTCATTCAGCAGAAATTAACCAAGTACCTATCGTGTTCCACACCCAAGGTTAAGCATGCAGGATAGACAGGAACTAAAGATATAATTTTATTAATCTCATATTTAAACAAAAAAGATTTTGATGATGAAATTATGAGCCACAAGCTTATTTTCCTTAGGGCCACAACGGGAAAAGCAATGTGTCTGTACTTTAATTAGGCAATAGAAATCCATGAGGCTGCCTTCAGTTGACTTTCAGCTGTTTATTTTGCATCCGTAAAATCCATAGACTCGGAAGGAGAGCTCAACCATAATTAAAAGTGTTATTGAACTAAACACAATTACCAGTGTTTACCTCATTATATAATGCTGTTGGCACCAGAAGCAGAGTTCAAACTAGCTTCCTTTCTTGCATTCTTGTTAGACATGGTTTAAGAAAAGTTTAATTCAATGTAATAATGATAAGTACCAAAATCAAGTTTGGAAACATTACCAATGTGCAGATTCAGGCACCAGGACTGCATTACTGCTTACCTGCCGGGCCAAGTTCCCTTGTAACTAGGAAAACACCGAGTTCGGTGTAATATTAATTTCGGGTTTACAATACACTTCTGTACAACGCCCGATACTCGGGGTGACAAGCACACTGCTGAATCCCTGTCATCTCTTTCCTCCAACCCCCCACTCACCTCCCCTCTGTAAACATCACTTGTTCTCTATAGTTAAGAGTTGGGCTTCTTCCTGCCATCTTGGTGGCTCAGTCCGTTAAGCCTCTGACTCCTGGTTTCAGCTCAGGTCATGATCTCATGGTTTATGGGTTCGAGTCTCCTGTCAGGCTCTTCGCTGACAGTGCTGAACCTGGTTGGAATTCTCTCTCTCTTTCTCTTTGCCCTCCCACCTCCCCTCTCTCAAAAATAAATACACCTTAAAAATAAAGAGTCCGTTTCTTGGTTTGTCTCTCTTCTTTTTTTTTCCCCTTTATTTTTTTGTTGTGTTTCTTAAATTCCACATATGAGTAAAACCATATGGTGTTTGTCTTCTCTGACTGACTTACTTTGCTTACTATTATACTCTCTAGCTCCATCCATGTTGTTGCAAATGGCATGATTTCATTATTTTTATGGCTGGATAATATTCCATATATATGTATACTGACTGAATACTATTCCATATATATATACCATGTCTTCTTTATTCATTCATCAACCACTGGAAATAGGCTGCTTCCATTGAGCTATGTAAATAATGCTGCTATAAACATAAGGGTGCACATTTCCTTTCGAATTAGTGTTTTTGTGTCTTTGAGTAAATACCCAGTGGTGTAATCGCTGGATCATAGAAGGATTCTGTTTTTAAGTTTTTGAGGAAACTCCATACTGTTTTCCAGAGTGGCTGCACCAGTTTCCATCACCACCAACAATGCAAGGAGATTCTCCTTTCTCTACGTCCTCGCCAACACCTATTGTTTCTTGTGTTATTCATGTTAGTCGTTCTGGCAGATGTGAGGTAATATCTTATGGTAGCTTTGATTTGCATCACCCTGATGAGTGATGTTGAACATCTTTTCATGTGTCTGTTGATCACCTGGATGACTTCTTTGGAAAAATGTCTATTCATGTCTTCTGCCCATTTTTAAATGGATTGCTTGTTGTTTGAGTGTTGACTTTCATAAATTCTTTATATATCTCGGATACTAGCCCTTTGACAGATATGTCATTCGCAAATATCTTCTCACATTCAGTAGGTTGTGTATGAATTTTGTTGATTGTTTCCTGTGCTGTGCAGAAGCTTTTTATATGGATGGAGTCCCAATAATTATTTTTGCTTGGCTTCCCCTGCCTCAGGAGAGTTATCTAGAAAAAAGTTGTTCTGATTGATGTCAGAGAAGTTACTGCCTGTGTTCTATTCTATAATTTTTATGATTTCAGGTCTCACATTGAAGTCTCCAATCTATTTTGGATTTATTTTTGTGTACGGTGTATGGAAGTTGTCCAGTTTACTTCTTTTGCATGTTACTGTCCAGTTTTCTCAATACCATTTGTTGAAGAGACAAGGTTTTGTGTGTGTGTGCTTTTGTTTGTTTTTTTGTTTTGTTTTGTTTTGTTTTGTTTTGTTTTCTCCCCATTGGATATTCTTTCTGGCTTTGTTGAAGATTAATTGACCATGGACTTGTGGGTTTATTTCTGGGCTTTCTATTCCATCCTACTGATGTATGTGTCTGGTTTGATTAATATAGCTTTGTAATATAACTTGAAATCCAAAATTGTAATGCCTCCAGCTTTGCTTTTCTTTTTCGAAGCCACGTTGGCTGTTCAGGGTCTTCTGTGGTTCCATACAAATTTTAGGATTGTTTGTTTTAGTTCTGTGAAAAATGCTATTGGTATTTTGATCGGGATTACACTAAATGTGTACCTTGCTTTGGGTAGTATAGACATTTTAATATTTTCTGTTCTTCTAATCCATGAGCATGGAATGTTTTTCTATTTCTTTTGGACTTCAATTTTTTTCACCGGCGTTTTCTAATTTTCAGAGTACAGGTCTTTCAACTCTTTGGTGTGGTTTATTCTAGTATGTTATTGTTTTTGTTGCAATTATAAATGGGATTGTTTTCTTAATTTCTCTTTATGCTCCTTCATTATTGGTGTATAGAAATCCAACAGATTTCTATACACTGATTTTGTACCCTGTGACTTTACTGAATTTGTTTCTCAGTTCTAGTGGGGTATTGGTGGGGTCTTTTGGGTTTTTTTTATATATACAATCATTTTATCTGCAAATACTGAAAATTTTACTTCTTTCCTACTGATTTGGATTCCTTTCATTTATTTTTGTTGTCTGATTTCTGTGGCTAGAACTTCCAGTACTATGTGGATTAAAAGCGTTAAGAGTACATGTCCTTGTCTTAAGGGATCTTAGGGGGAAACCTCTCAGTTTTTAAGGATAATGTTAGCTGTGGGTTTTTCATACATCGCCTTTATTATGTTGAGGTATGTTCCCTCTAAGCCTACTTTGTTGAGGGCTTTTATCATCAGTGGATGTTATACTTTGTCAAAGGCTTTTTCTGCATCCATTGAAACGATCATACAGTTTTTATGCTTTCTTTTACTGGTGTAGAATATCATGTTGATCGATTTACATATATTGAATCACCTTTGCAATCCAGGAATAAATCCCACTTGATTTTGGTGAATGATTATTTTTAATATAGTGTTGAAGTTGGTGTGTTAGTATTTTGTTGAGAATTTTTCCATTTATGCTCATCAGGGACATTGGCTTTTTTTTTAGTGGTGTCTTGGTATCAAGGTAATTAATGGTAGCCTCATAAAAATAATTTGGAAATTTTATTTCCATTTCTTTCTTTGTGGGGGGATAGTGTGAGAAAAATAGTTATTAATACTTCTTTAAAAGTTTGGTAGAATTCAACTGTGAAACCATCTGGTCCTGGACTTTTGTTTGTTGGGAGTTTAAATTACTGAGTCAATTTCTTTGCTGGTAATCGATCTGTTCAAATTTTTTAATTCTTCCTCTTTCAGTTTTGGTAGTTTATATAGTTCTAGGTTTTTAAAAATTTATGCATTTCTTCTAGGTTGTCCAATTGGTTGACATCTTGTTTTTCATAATATTCTCTTACAATTGTTTGTATTTCTGTAGTGTTAGTTGTTATTTCTCCTCTCCCATTTTTGATTTTATTTATTTGAGTCTTATCTCTTTTTTTTACTTTTGATAAAACTAGCTAAAGGTTATCAGTTTTACTGACCTTTTTAAAGATCCAGCTCCTGGTTTCATTGATCTGTTCTTTTTTTTTTTTTTTTTTTTTCTATATCTTTTTTTTTTTTTTTTTTTTTTCTCTTCTCATCTTTATTATTCCCTTCCTTCTGGTGATTTAAGGTTTTGTTTGTTGGGATTCTTTTGGGATTCTTTAGGTGTAAGTTCAGATTGTGTATGTATTTAAGATTTTTCTTGCATTTCTTTTTTTTTTTCTTTAATTTTTTTTTTTCAACGTTTATTTATTTTTGGGACAGAGAGAGACAGAGCATGAACGGGGGAGGGACAGAGAGAGAGGGAGACACAGAATCGGAAACAGGCTCCAGCCTCTGAGCCATCAGCCCAGAGCTTGACGCGGGGCTCGAACTCACCGACCGTGAGATCGTGACCTGGCTGAAGTCGGACGTTTAACCGACTGCGCCACCCAGCCGCCCCATGATTTTTCTTGCATTTCAAGGCAGGCCTGTATTGGTATAAACTTCTCTCTTGGAACAGTTTTTCCTGGATCTCCAAGGTTTTGGACTGTTTTCCTTTTCATTTGTTTTCATGTATTTTTAAATTTCTTCTCTTATTACCTGGTTGACCCCTTCATTGTTTGGTAGCATGTTATTTAACCTCCATATAAATATGTTCTTTCCAGATTTTTTCTTGGGGTGGACTTCTAGTTTCATAGCATTCTGATCAGAAAAGTTTCGTGGTATTTCAATCTTCTTGAATTTTTTGAGGCTCCTTTTGTGGCTTAATATGTGATCTATTATGGAGAATGTTCCATGTGCACTTGAAAATAATGTGTGTTCTGCTGTTCTAGGATGGGATGTTCTGAATATATCTGTTAAATCCATCTCTTACCATGTATCATCCAATGCTATTGTTTCCTTTTCTGTTTAGATGATCTGCCATTTTCTGTTTAGATGATCTGTCCATTGATGTAAGTCAGCTGTTAAAATCCCCTCTTATTAGTGTATTATTATCTATTAGCTCCTTTATATTGCTCTGTTTTATGTATTTGGGTATTCTCATGTTGGGCTCATAAATAGTTACGATTGTTAGATCCCCTTGTTGGATTGTCCCCTTTATTATTATACAATAACTTTCCAAGAGCCAAGAATTTTCTGAGTACCTGAATGCCTGAAAAACCCTCAAGCCTGATGAGGTTGAGACAAATAGGTGGCCATATTTATAAAGTACCATTTTATAATGCAGGGGAAAAACTTTGCTTGTCCGGTAGAGCTGGGTTTGTCCTCCAAGGAAGGTTATGCAGCTGCTTCCAAAGTGACCACACCTAGAAATGTTCATTATGTTTTCAAAACTTTGAACTTCAGGCTTGAAAGAACAAGGAACTTCATTGTCAGCGGTTTGAACTAAAAATTGATCACTAAAAAGCCGTCTGACCCACTATGCTGACTTATTAATTCATAGTGAATAATTTATCTGTCAAAAGAGCCAGAATACTCACGTTGTCAAAATCAGCTCACTGTCTTGCTATTGCCAACTTATAGGGCGAGTTATATGACAACTTCTTAATTTTCAATCAGACATTGCTGCCAAGGTTGAATGGCCAGTGAATCCTCTCCTTGTACAGGAAGCCAGACAAGTCCTACATGGGAAGATATCCACATGCATATATATGATCTATAGTACTTTATGTAATCTTGTGATTATATATCAGTATACCTTATATTTTATAGAATGTATATATATTTTTTCAGGACAATAGTAATGAAATAATGTGAATTTTATTGTGTAAAGTCATCCAGTTCTGACATCTTACCTTAGGTAGGTTTATATATTCTTTTTTTTTTTTAATTTTTGTTTTAAATTTAGGTTTATTTATTCATTTTTGAGAGAGAGACAGAGTGAGTGGAGGAAGGGCAGAGAGAGAGAGAGAGACAGAATCTGAAGTGGCTCCACACTGTCAGCATGGAGCCATATGTGGAGCTTAAAATCACAAACTGTGAGATCATGACCTGAGCCGAAACTTAACCAACTGAGCCACACAGGTTCCCCTATATTCAATTCTTAATGTATTCAGTCTGTAGTATCTTCTGAATTATTTAATCTTTCAAGGAATTTATTCGTTTTTGTCCATTAATCCACTTTGTCTTAAATGTTCATTTTAACACAGGAGGGTTATCTTTTCCTCCTTTTCAAGTTCTTGAGAAAATATCCTTTTAACTTAGAATTTGTAAGAATAATGACGTGTTTTACATCAGGGTAATCCTCAGTTATTATATCATTTAAGTTGAACTGCTATTCAAGATACCATTGAATATTTTAAACCATTGAGTGACATGGACAGATTACACCTGCCATTTGGAAATGTAATTCCAGAAGCAATTTGTAGGAACAGTATTGACATTTGCAGTGTTGTTACTTGGAATGGCTGGAGTACTTCTCAATCAGGACGGATGCAGGACCTGACTGTAGGAGCAAGTCCCTGAAGGATCCTGGCTGAGAAACATACCATGTAAATCCTTGAATTGCTGCATTTTTGGAAGATCCAGGGTGGTTCTGGGGAAACATCCAGGAAAAAAGTTCATGAGCCTTCCTTCCGTAAGGGATTATTTAAACATTGTAACTGATTTAAGAGCCTTGGTGATGGGAAGTTGGTAGATACCAGCCTGATGGAATAGTGAATGGGGAAAAGGCCATACATTAATCCAACTTGGAGGAAAAAAAAAATAAACAAACAAGATTTAAAATCCTGAACAAAAGCCTTATTTTATTCTACAACATCTTTAGAGTCCATATATCAAACATAACAGGATCTTTTTCTGTCTCTTCATTCACATAATACTAATGGCTCTCATGCTGTTAATGGATTATTTAAAATACAGCCCTATTAGTTGTTATTCAGGGCTTTAAAAAAAATCTTGAAACATATTTTGTCTCTGCATGCATGCAAAGAGCTTTGACTTCCTGGATTTTAAGGAAAGTTACTGGTAGCATCTTGCATAGCTGATCATTTCTGTCGCATCTCTGCCTAGCTTGAATTACAATTTTATTCGAAGATAAAGATGATTTCATGACGATTCATCTTAGTGCAAGGCTGTTTTAGGAGTTCATGACATTCAAAGTGTTAGAATTTCATCCAGAAACTGTAAACATAATTTACATCGTATTTGGTAATCTTGATGGCAAATCCCTGGTGCACTATGAGATTCTCTCACTCCGAGGATCTGTGAAGTAGAATCAAAAGGCTTTTTATTACTCCCGACAAGTCTGTAGGGCATGTGGCAAATATATCTACGATGATTACAAGCCCAGTGTTGAAACCCTTCGGTTCACCTCTGAGGGTGTTCCCGCTAAGGAAAGTGACAACCACGTAAACATAAGAAGCATCTCCCGTGGAAGCATTTGATGCCAGAACTCAGAACTGCGCTCTACATTGTTAGCTATATCATCTCATAACCATAAGAGAAAAAAGACAATTCCATAGCCACCAAAACTACTGAAGTAGAGACATCTGGGCTTTCTAAAATACTTTACAAGGCACAGCGCACACTCTTGGTTTATTTGCTAGGTGTCACAGAAATTCTGTACTGCAATGCATTGTGCTTCCTCCTCATTCCCGTTTTGCTCTCTCTGGTTCTATTTAATATCTTCGTTTGTGGATTATAAATGTTTTATGTGGTTGCAGACTATAAAAGGAGAGGTGTGTGCAAAATAATAAAAAGCTTTAAAATTTTGTGACTGTTTTATCATAGCTGCCTGTGAATGTAAATTCTGATAAAATAATTTTTAAAATTATGCTGAGAAAATACATCTAACAGCTAAGTAAGTAGCAAAATCAATAAGACTTCTGGGAATTTGGAGGTGAGTGTGATCTGTGTCGGTTAGGGGTGGGTAGGGGTGTGTGAGAGATTAAAAAAAGAACGTCTCGACAAAGTAGCATGGAGCTGGTCCCTTAAAATTCAGCCTTTCTGTTGATGCAGAGGCATAAGAAAGCCCCTAAGGCCCTAGACTGGGTGTGGAAAACAGAAAGGAAAAAAAATGTGAATTGAGTCAAGACCTGAGAGGGAGCATTAGGGAGTATTCAACATTACTGGAAGTTGGCCAGCCCTGGGTTGTGCAGGGGGCTTTCACCGATAGTCTAAAGGGTTAGGGTTTTATATCACAGGCTTTGCAGAACAGATGGCATTTTTGAGCAGTGAAGCATCAAGCTGAAAATATGGTTTATTCACATTTTTAATGTACCCAAAGAGATTTCTTGTGCCATTTCCTCAAGGTATTGGTTTATTAGCTCTACTGGTTACCACTGAGGCTAAGATGTGGGGGATTATCTCTGCACACAGCTTTGCATCTTGGCAAAGTGATATTGTTTAGTCCTAAACTCAATTAGCATCCTTGAAAAAAAATACACACACACACACACACACACACACACACAGACATATATATATATATATACAACTTTACACACAGGGCACGAAAATTTGTGCCTCCAACAGTTTTTTGTGCTACCAATACACATTTCTAATTGTTTATTGAACAATATTAAAGAGAATATGTCTTAAAAAGAAAACCATGATCTTTAACCCAAATCTAGATCCTAGACAATGATTCTTATCTCCGTGAATGCTACCATTGTCTATCCGCTGTTTGAAGCAAATCTCTGGAAGTTTCTATCCCTCTCCCTCACTTGCTATCCCCATATTTAAGCAAGTTCTCCAGATTTATCTACTACACTTTCTTAATTCTATTTACTTCCTCCCATATCTAATGATGCCTTCCTTGTCCAAACTACTCTTATCTCTAGCCTGGAATACTGCAGTGTATTCAACTATTTTCAACCATGTCCTGTTTTTGTCTTTGTTTTTAATTTACTCAAAGTGAAACTGATCTTTAAGCCACACACATCATCATTCTTCTTAGGACCTCTGGTGGTTTGTCATTTGATTAAGCATAACGTCAAAGTGACCCACAGTAGGCTTCAGGTTCTGTACAGTCTCCCCATGAACATACCTTCAACTTAACTCGATACATATACGCAGGTCTCATTTTTGTTCCTTAAACATGACATGTGCACCTTTGCCAGGGGCATTCTCTGTCCACAGTAAATGTGATCTCTATTTCTTCCTCTTTTCTAACAACACCATTTTTATCCTTCAATAAATCTTTAATACCTTAGTTCATGTCATGTTCTTAATGAACCACCCCTGAAGCAACCCCTAAGTAGATTAGAATTCTGTTTACATTTTATAGATCTCATCTCAATGTATAGTTGTCCACCTACCGTATACTAAACTCCGTATCTTGTGGATTTGTTTAATGTCTTCTTCTTTTGTTCACAGACTCTTTTGTTTTCTTTATCAGAGAGAGCAATTAGCATGAGTTCGGCCACCTGGGAGACATTTAGTAACTATGGTTGGAGGAATAAACAAATGGTGAGATGAATCAAAGGCACAGAAAATGAGGAAATATCTGAAGAAATATTGGTTCTTTTGGGAGCTAGGGAAGTCAAATCTATTTTGATTTCTGGCCTAACATATTCAAGAGTATGATTTACCTGCATATGAAGCAAATTATAGTCATGCATGAAGGACTGCTCAGTTCTTTTTAATAATGTCCAATGACATTGAAACAGCTCGCAAAATCTTAGAAAGTCCATGGAGTATCCAAACCTTGAATTTCATATGCTTACACTCCATAGAGACTTATATCAGGTGATTAACTATTTCTGTATATAAATCAGGTTTTGATTCAAAGGACTATTAAACTGTATTCTGAATCCAGCACCAACAGCACAAGTCCTAAGTTAGGTAAATCAACCCCACAGTATGGGAACACCTTTCTCATCTACATCTTTATTTTGAATACTCATAGAATGTGACTACAGGTATGATCCTTAAATTAATATATATTTAATTATTAATGGAATTGTCAATACTCAGTTGCTATTTCTAAAATATCTAGGGAGATCTTATAACTTACAATGACATTAATCATATACATATATTACAAGCATTGTGTATTTTTTTTGAATTTCATTTTTTTGAAGTTTTCTTAAAATTTTTTTTAACATTTCTTCATCTTTGAGAGACAGAGAGAGAGACAGAGCATGGGCGGGGAAAGGGCAGAGAGAGGGAGACACAGAATCGGAAGCAGGCTCCAGGCTCCAAGCTGTCAGCCCAGAGCCCGACGCGGGGCTCGAACCCACGAGCTGCGAGATCTTGACCTGAGCCGAAGTCGGACGCTCAACCGACTGAGCCACCCAGGTGCCCCGAATTTCATTTTTATGTGAGCACCACATGAGCAGGGATTATTGTCTGTTTTGCCCATTACTGTGTTGCCAGTGCCCAGAAGACTGAGAGATACATAACAGTTGCTCTTGGTTGAGTAGAATTATTTAAATTACAGAATCGTGTTTGTGCATCCAGAAACATTTATTCCTAGTTTGCAAATTTATTAAGCACCTACTCTGTGCAAGGAAGTATGCCCAGCACTAATGATGAGAAAGATAACCATACCTTTTCTATCCTCGGGGAACCCCAAGTGAAGTGGAACAATTATAATGCATTAACACTGGAGAGAAAGATACACCCAGTTTTGTGGGAGGTGCTGGGAAGGATTCTCTGAGGAGGAAACAACTGAGATGCACGTTGAAGGAAGGAAAAGAAGCCAAGGAGAAAGTGTGCCCCCGGAGGGGCAATCCTCAAGATGGAAGGCTGATTCTAGGAAGAGTTGATTGTTCAAGAAACCATATGAGGTCTGCTTTTGAGGTTCCTGGCACTGAAGAAGCATGGGCAGATTTTGGTTGTAAAAAATCATACGTATGCGGGTGATGGTTCATAGCATGACATTGGGGAGCAATGTGTGTGGAGAAAACAGTGAAGGCACTACTGAAATGATTCAGGCAAGAAAGGATGCTGGTCTGGAAGCAATCAGGCTCGGGACCAGAAAAAAAAAAAAAAAAAAGAAAGAAAAGAAAAGAGAAGAAAAGAAAAGAAAAAGACTACATTCAAGATAAATGAAGGGAAAAAACTGGTCACATTTAGAGAGAATTTATATGCAGTTTTCAGGGAGGAGAAAGGAGAGTTACAAAAGATTTATCATAATTTCAAAGGTAGCATTTCCACTTTCCACTGACCAAAATTACATGTATAGGTATAGATAATTTTATAAAGAGGATGAGTGTACATTCTTTTCTGGATATCAGGTTTTGGAGGCTAAAGATGCAGAGAGATATCTAGGCTTTAGTATACATTTGAGAAACATTAGGATAGATATCGATGAAAATTAATTCAGAGGCAGAACTTTAGAAACACAAAGATTTCGGCCACACGTGCAAATGATAAGCTGCAGAAGCCAATTTAAGATAAATACATGAATGTTCACATTGCAGGAAACAAGAACATTAGGAAGGCAGAAATCTTTCACATACAGCTAAATTAATGTAAGCAAAGTATAAATAAAATAAATGTAACTTTTGTTTGTTACATGGAGAAAATGAGAGGTAATAGAATAAATGAATTTGGGTGAGGTCATAATATTGTATAGGAATATTTTAATATTTATTTATTTTTGAGACAGAGACAGAGACAGAACATGACTCAGGAAGGGGCAGAGAGAGAAAAGAAGACACAGAATCCAAAGAAGGCTCCAGGCTCTGAGCTGTCAGCACAGAGGTCGATGCAGAACTAGAACTCACAAACCATGAGATCAGGATCTGAGCCGAAGTCAGATGCTTAATGGACTGAGCCACCCAAGACTCTCTAAGAACCTGTCTTTTGAGTAGAGAAATCTATCTTAAATTTTGAAACATTGACATTTTCCTACAATATTACTGATTCTCTAAAATGAAAAATACCCCAAGGTCTAGTCTTCTGAGGGTAAGAACTGTGGTGACTGAACTATCAAAAATGAAGCAGCCCTTGAAGAAACATCTATTTTCATGGTGTTTTTTTTAATTTTTTTTTAACATTTATTTATTTTTGAGACAGAGAGAGACAGAGCGTGAACAGGGGAGGGGCAGAGAGAGGGAGACACAGAATCTGAAACAGGCTCCAGGCTCTGAGCTGTCAGCACAGAGCCTGACGCGGGGCTCAAACTCACAGACCATGAGATCATGACCTGAGCCGAAGTCGGACGCTTAACCGACTGAGCCACCCAGGCGCCCCTTCATAGTGGTTTTTTTTTTAAGTCTCAAATAATTTTTCAATGCACACAGTGAAATTTGCAGAGATACAGCAAAAGTGTTCTTTTCTTATCACTTTGTTTGTTTGTTTGCTTGCTTACTTTGAGGGTAGATGGAAAGTTATGTCCAATTATGTACTTCTCATATTAATTACTGCAGTACTCCACTGCCTTAGTCTGCCCAAGAAATTTTGTTTCTAAATGCCAACCTTTAACTTAGTATTTAATACATGCGTTATTATTTAATAACCCCAGCTTTGTATAGCATCATTTATTCATTCCCTAAAAATATATTAAGCTATATGCCTGAAAACACTAGGTGCCACAGTACAAAGAAAATGCACAGTCTTGGAACTCAAGGATCTCATAACCTAGTGAAGACATCGTCACCATCATCATCGTCATAACTGAGGTGCCTGGGTGGCTCAGTCAGTTGAGTATCCGACTTCAGCTCATGTCATGATCTCATGGCTCGTAATTTGAGCCCTACATTGGGCTCTGTGCAGACAGCTCAGAGCCTGGAGCCTGCTTCAGATTCTGTGTCTCCCTCTCTCTCTGCTCCTCCCCTACTCGCTCTCTGTCTCACTCTTTCAAAACTAGACATTACAACACTTAACAAAATAATAATAACTGAATTAAATTTCTACAGGCAAAATTATAAAAGTATGTAAAAACATAGTCTGAAGGAAGGAATGATTAAGATGACCATTGTTAGGAGGAGAAAATAGTCATTATTCAGAAGATGCTTTTAGAGCTGTATGTAGTAAAGATAAAATCCAGTAGAAGTTTACCTGGCATATGGTGGGGAGGTGTTGGGCATTTCAGGATCCCACAGGTAGAGGAATGATCCCACAGGCAAAAGTGGCCTGGCCATCGTGTTTAGCTTCTGAGTCATCAAAGAGTTTGGAAGGTAGGGAGAAAATGTGCTTTCCTTATGTGCAGACATGTGAATTGTTAGATTTGAACTAGCTCTCCGGTTTTGATTATAGCTTTTTATAGTCTGAATGAATAACAAATACATCTGTGCATTTTAGTACAAAAGGCTTGTCTTTAATAGAATATGGAAGACGTCCTAATAAGATGAACTTAATTTATACACATACAGATTATACTTTTTTTCTAATAATCCAAAAACTTCTTAGAACATGATTTTTCCATCCTTAATGCTTCCTTATTCCCATTCAAACTATGTGATGCCTAATATGTTAAATACGACTTTACAATTTTGTTTAATTGGATATGAAAAATGAGCAATTCTATCTTTTGTATCATGTTCATTTATTTCAGATATTTGCCTTTTGATGGAATTAGTTATGCATTATAATTATATCCAAAAAATGAGGGCCTTGTATTACCAGCCTTACTTTATTCTTAGTGATAAATCTCTTTGTTTTTCATAAGAAAATTGTAGTGACAATATAGCCTTCAGGAGTGAAAACCCCTAATTAAATTATTATCTGGAAGAGGGGGAAGATGTTGGCACAGTACTAGGACCTTAGTGTAACCCCATTCCATGAACACAACTAGATAACTATCAAATCATCCTAAATACCCTAGAACTTGACCTGAAGACTGACAGAACAAACTCCACAGCCAAAGGTGCCAAGAAGGGGCCATATTGAAGGAGGTAGGAAGTGTGGAGATGTGGCTTGGGAGAGAAAGATATCATGGCTCCTGTGGTGGGTAGGGAGCTGTGGTTCATGGAGAAGTGTGAGAGACAGACTAGCACACCGGGGAGCCTACTCAGGGAGACAAATCCTCATAGCAATTGGTTTGGAAAGCAAGAGAGTCCGAATTTCATGAGTTCTTGCAACCAGGAGGACGTAAAGCCTGGATTTTTAAAGGATGGGGCTTGGCTCAGGGAGAACCCAGAAGTATTGGGGCAGCTATTGGAGACAGGCAGGGCAAACAGCCCTTGGGCTTACATTGTTGAACTCAATCTGAGGAGCATCTGGGGCACACAACAGGTAGGTTATTTGCTCATCTCAGAATTTGTCCCAGAGTGGCAGCACTCATGGAGAGATCCCCCTGGGAACAAAGGAACTGGAAGATGCCATTTCACTGCCCCACCCTTCAGCATAAATGCAGACCCACCCTCAGGAACCAAAGCAGTGCCAAAACTCACTCCTTAACTTGCTTACATCAGGCCCTACTCCCCTACACTTTGGTGGAACGGCCCTTCCCAGTCACACTTGCCCAGGTCCCGGCATGGCAGGCCTCCTCCCCAGAAGACTAGCCTAAATCCCTGCCAAAACTGCATCTGCTTGACCCGGGAGTTGGGTGGGGCCTCAGTTCCAGCATTGGTGTCAAAGGTCTCATTGCACTAGTAGACCAGAGCACACATGGTTAAAATGCACCACGTTCAGGTTGGGGACCAAACACTGCTCCCAATAGACAAAAAGAGCCTCTGCGGACAACTGGCTTGAAGGATAAAGTGGCCTGGGTGCAAATGCCGAGCACACAGAGCACATATTGGGGGCACTCCTTGAAGTGCCAGGCCCTGGGGAACAGGGGTCATTACATGCAGAGCACTACAGGACCCCTTCTCCGGAAGGCCACTACCTTCAAGAACAGGACATGTAGTTGCCTTTCCTAAACACAGAAACAGGCACAGAGACTTAACACAAAATGGGACAACAGAGAAATCTGTCACAAATTTGGCACAGGACAAGCCCATTGCCAGAGTTCTAAGTGAAACATGACTGATGGTTTGTTTAGGGCAATGATCATAAAGATACTCACTGGACTTGAGAAAAGAGTGGAAAACATCAGCGAGACTCTTAACACAGAAATAAAAAAGAACTAATCAGAGCTAAAATAATGCAATAAATACAATTAAAAACACACTGGATGTAATGAAAAGCAGGCTGGAAGAAGCAGAGGAACAAATTAATGACCTGGAAGACAGAGTAGTAGAAAGTAATCAAGCTGAACAAAAGAAACAGAAAATAATTATGCAAAATGAGAATAGACTTGGGGAGCTCAGAGACTCCATCAAAGCAAGTAACATTTGCATTACAGGAGTCCCAGAAGAAGAGAGAGAAAAAGGGTAGAGAATTTACTCGAAGAAATAATAGTTGAAAACTCCCCTAATCTGGGGAAGGTAATCAATATCCAGATTCAGGAGGCACAGAGAACTTCCAACAAAATCAAGAAAAGCAGATCCATACCAAGACCTATGGTAATTAAATTGGCAAAATATAGTAATAAAGAAAAAAATTAAAACAGCAAGAGGAAAGATGACAATAACGTACAAGGAACCCCCATAAGGACTTGCAAAGTTTTCTTTTTTTCCAACAGAAACTTTCCAAGCCAGAAAGGAATGGCATGATATATCCAAAGTGGTAAATGGGAACAAGGGACGAAACTAATCTACCCAGCAAGGCTATCACTCAAAACAGAAGGAGAGATAGAGTTTCCCAGAAAAACTAAGACTAAAGGAGAGTGTGACCATTAAACCAACCATGCAAGAAATATGAAAGGGGACTGAGAGTGGAAAGGAAAGACCAAAAGTGACAGTATCAAAGGAGGAAACACAAAACCAATAAAAATGAATATTTCTGTAAAAAATCAGTCAAAGAATTCACAAAATAAAAGGATGTACAACATGAGAGCATATTTCTAAAACATGGAGAGGAGAGGAGTAAAGAATAGGCTCAGGGGCGCCTGGGTGGCTCAGTTGGTTGGGCTTCCGACTTTGGCTCAGGTCATGATCTCTCAGTTTGTGAGTTCGAGCCCTGCATCAGGCTCTGTGCTGGCAGACCAGAGCCTGGAGCTTTCTTCAGATTCTGTGTCTCCCTCTCTCTCTGCCCCTCCCCTGCTCCCTCTGTCTCTCTCTGTCTCAAAAATAAGGATAAACATTAAAAAAAATTTAATATTCCCCATTGGAGTCATCTGGGTGGCTCAGTCGGTTGAGCATCCGACTACAGCTCAGGTCATGATCTCACGGTTTGTGAGTTCGAGCCCTGCATTTGGCTCTGTGCTGACAGCTCGGGGCCTGGGGCCTGCTTCTGATTCTGTGTCTCCCTCTCTCTCTGCCCCTCCCCTGCTCATGCTCTGTCTCTCTCTGTCTTATACATAAATAAGACATTAAAAAAAAAGGAGAAGAATAGGCTGAGACTCAAATGACCATCAACTTAATATAAACCACTCTATGAAGATGATGTTATTGTGCAAACATAACAGTAGCCACTAATCAGAAACCACTAATAAATATGTACAGAATAAAGAGAATAACATTCAGATTTTTCACTAAAGAAAATTAGCAAACCATGAAAAAGACAAGAAAGGATCACAGCCCTAAAAGAAATGCTGAACCAAGCCCACCTGTCAAATCTCAAAAGCAGACCCAAACGGATCACAGTGTTTCCAACTAATTTGACCAAGCTGTTGGAAAAAACTCAAGAATAGTTGTAAGATTCACAAACTTCACACCATCAAAAAACGTAAAACGCATGATGCCTGCCATCAAATCAAACATTACCAGACATGCAAAAAGGAGAAACATATCACACATTAAAAAAAAAAAAAAGAGAGAGAGAAAAACCAGTCAGTCAGAACCGATCCCAAACTTACACAAATGTGGGATTTGGCAGAAAGAAACATTAAAGTGGTTGTTATAAATGTATGGCTTATTTGAAACATTAAGAAGAAACAGAAGATATTTTAAAGATGAGCTCAATAGCACTTCTAGACAAGAAAACTACAATGTCTGGGGGGTGAAAATTACAGTGGGTGAGATTAATGGCAGGTTAATGGCAGTTGAAGAATGGAATAATAATAAGCTTGAAGACGTATCAACAGAAACTATCCAAAATAAAGCAGAGAGGAAAGAAAATTTAAACAAATGAAGATTTTCCATGAACTGTCAAATAAAGGGTCATATAAATGAACAATTTGAATCTCTTGAATGAGGATGGAGGCAGAAAATATATTTAAAGAAACAGTGGAGGGAAACCTTCCAAATATGTTGACAATTATAAACTCAGACTGAAGAAGCTCCACAGAATCCAAGTACAAGATATAGGCATACAACTGTACCAAAGCATCGAATACTGAACATGCTCAAAAATAATGAGATAACAATCTTAAAATTGTGGACTGGGCCACATCACACACAGAGGAATGTAGATGTGGATGAAAGGAGATGTCACGTCGGAGGCAATGCTAGGGAGAAAGTGAGTAGCATCCTAAAAGCATTGAGACAAAACAAAAACAAAAACTGACCGGAAGTCTAGAACTTGATATACAAAGATCATATCTTTAAAAAATGCTGATGAAATAGTTTTTCATATGAGGCCAAGAGAATTTATCACCAGTACAGATGCACTATTAGAAATGTTCTAGGCACCTGTGTGGCTCAGTTGGTTAAGCGTCTGAATCTTGATTTCATCTCATATCATGATCTCAGTTCATGGGATCGAGCCTGCATCGGGCTCAATGATGACAGTGCAGTTCCTGCTTGGGATTCTCTCTCTCCCTCTCTCTCTGTTCCTCCCTGGATCATGCTGTCTCCTCTCTCTCAAAATAAATAAATAAACATTAGATAAAACATATGTTCTAAAAAATTCTCTCGGGGACAATAAAATTATACCATATGGAAATAGAGTACTACACAGAGGAATAGGTACAGGAATTTGCCCATTGGCAAATAAAAATAAATCATATTTCCCTTATAATTTAAATATTTTGAAAAGATAATTGACTAAATACATAACAATGTGTAAGAGGTTTGTGACATATCAGTTAATTAATCAAATGGAAATAACAGCATAAAGTATGGGAGTGGAAACAAGGAAGTATAGTAGTGTAAGCTTCTTACAGTATATGTGAAACGGATGTATCACTTGGAGGCAGACAGGGAAAAACTTTATTAAAAGAACTAATGATAATTAACCAACGATAGAAATAAAGAAAAAATAAAATAATAAAATAAGCTCACTTAATAAAAAATGACAAAAAAAGGAAAGAGAGTTGGGGGCAAAGAACAGATAGGAGAAAGAGAAAGCTAGTAGAAAGATAACAGATACGCCTAACCACTTAATTAAGCACCTTAAATACAAATTATAATATTTCTCCAATTAAAAAATAGATTGGATAAATAGGAAGTCCCAGATGTACTCTACTTATGAGAGACACATGTTAAATTTATGAACACAGGTTAAAAGTAAAAGCTTAGATCACTGTGTTGTATACCTGAAACTAATATAACATTGTATGCCAACTATACTTGGATAATAAATTTAAAAAGCCAAAGCTTAGAAAATAGATATACACAGCTAACACTAATTAAAAGAAAGCGGGACTTACATTTTAGGATGACCATCATCCAAAAACAAAACAAAACAAAATAAACAAAAACAGAAAATAACAAGTATTAGCAAGGATGTGGAAAAAGAAGAATCTTGGGCATTGCTGCTTAGGAATACAAAATGGTGCAGCCACTATGGAAAACAGTGGTAATTCCCCAAAGAATATAGAATTACTATATGATCTAGCAATTCTCCACTTCTGGGTGTATGTCCAAAGAAATAAAGGAGGGACTTTAACAGATATTTATACACCCATGTTCATAACAATATTATTCACAATAGCCAAAAAGGTAGAAGTAATCCATGAGTCCACGAATGAAGAATGGATAAACAAAATGTGTAATATACATACAAGAGAATGTTAGTCAGCCTTAAAAAAGAAGGGTATTTTTGACACAGGCCACAACGTGGATGAACCTTGAGGACATTCTGCTACATGCAATAAACCAATTAACAAAAGAACAAACACTGTATGATTCCACCTATGTGATTTTCCTAGAGGAGTCACATTCCTAGAGAGAGAAAGTAGAATGGTGTTGGCCAGGGGCTGGAGAAGGAGGAATGGGGAGTTATTGCATAACGGGGTGAGAGTGGCAGCGGGGAAAGACGAATGATGGATGATGGATGATGGTGATGGTTGTACAACCACGTGAAGATGATTAATGCCACTGACCTGTACACATAAAAATGGTTCAAGTGGTAAATTATATAGTATGTATGTTTTATCACAATAAAAAATTGGGGTGGCTATCATAATATCAAACAAAATACATTCAGGAGCACAGAAAATCATCAGGAATCAGGAAGAACATTTCATGACGGCAATGAGTCAATCCATCAAGAAGAAATAATTTGTGTAGCTTGTACCAAAATATCAAAACATAGGAATCAAAAACTGAAAAAATAACTAGAAAAGCCTACAGGTATCAGTGGTGATTTCAATAATAATTTCTCAATGATCAATAGGTTATATAGACAAAAGAAATATTTCACCTAATTGTCATAAATAAAGCATTCTACTCAAAACTAACATAATTATTCAAAATATGTGAATATGAGATATTTACTACGATAAACTAAATCCCGTACCACAAATCAAACATCAATAAATTTAAATATATTTAGGTAGGGGCACCTGGGTGGCTCAGTCATTTGAGCGTCCGACTTCGGCTCAGGTCATGATCTCTCCGTTTGTGAGCTCCAGCCCCGCGTCGGGCTCTGGGCTGACAGCTTGGAGCCTGGAACCTGTTTCAGATTCTGTGTCTCCCTCTCTCCCTCTGCCCCTCCCTGGCTCATGCTGTCTCTCTCTCTCTCTCTGTCAAAAAAAAAAAAATTAAATATATTTAGGTAAACAAAATGTATTCACTGACCACAAGTCTCCGACTACAATTGATTTAAGCTGAAATTTAGTGGGATGCCTGAGTGGCTCAGTCAGTTGAGCATCTGACTCAGGTTATGATCTCATGGTTTGTTAAGTTCGTGTCTCACATGGAGGCTCTCTGCTGACAGCACAAAGCCTGCTTGGGATTCTCTCTCTCCCTCTCTCTCTACCCCTCTCCCATGCATGCTCTCTCCATCTCTCTAAATCAATAAGCTTTTTAAAAAAATTGTCAAAAAAATTCATAAAAAATAAACTGAAACTTAGTAATAGAAAGCTATCCGTAAAATCTCCAAATATTCTGAGCTACATAGGGCACTCCTAAGTAATGCTGGGTTAAAGAAGAAATAAAATGTAAATCAGAAATAATTAAATTATTACAATACAATAGAATAGATAGTATTTAACAATAGAATAGAATAATGGGGATAATAGTGTCTAAATAAATGAAAATGTTTTCGAAAATTACCATGATGTGTGGGATACCATTGAAACAGCATTTGGAAACAAAAAAAAAGTTATAGCACTGAATATGTAATTTAAAGGAAGACAGCTCAAATCAATTAACTCAGATTCTGCCTGAAGAAATTATTTTAGATAAGAACAATAAAACAGTTAAAACCAAAATAAGTAGAAGAAGAAAAATGAAGATCAGTGTAAAAAGTCAGGACTGCTAACGAAGTTCACCATGTGTTTTACAACCTACACTCTTCCTCGTTTGGTTTTAAAATTTTCCATGCGACATCGAATAATCTTCCCTCAGATACTTCACGATAACATTTTGATGCCCACTTCCGCCAGCAAATGTGAGGTATTTTTTTCAAGGAAAAGAGCATATCTGTTATAGTATTTATGTATTAAACATTTGACATGCACAAGACGCTGTATTTTTTAAGTTTATTTATTTATTTTGAGAGACAGAGAGAGAGCATGCAAGCAGGGGAGGGGCAGAGAGAGAGAGAGAGAGAGAGAGAAGAGAGAGAGAGAGAATCTCAAGCAGGCTCCATGCTGTCAGCCCAGAGCCTGACGTGGGACTGGAACTCAAGACCCATGGGATCACGACCTGAGCCAAAATCAGGGGTCAGATGCTTAACTGACTGAGCCACCCGGGTGCCCCAGAACTGTGTATTTAACATGCATCAACAGTTTTAAAAATTGTATTAGGTTCCTGTTGTTTTAATGTGTCCATAATTCATTGTCTTTTTTTTTTTTTAGTTGTGAGAACCTCACACCACTTATTTCATAAGCAACATGGATTCCTTTGCACAATTCTGCATAACATGGTAAATATTAGGAAAACGTACATGCATTATGGCAGGATCTACTATACATCCATAAGAACAGAGCGCTCTCTGTTCAAAAACAGAAAAGAATAAACTACTAATATGTGAAGACATTACTACGGATACCATGGTTATCAAAAGGATAAAGAACACTTTTGTGAACCACTCCATGCCCACAAATTTGATAACATGGAAAAATCCAGCTTCATTTTTATTAGAATTAATCAGGTCTATCTTTTTTCTATCCCTTTCCTTTTCATATCTAGATGTCTATACTCAGGGTGGATTTCTTGAAGGCGTTATAAAGTTAAGTCTTGTTTTTCTAATACACTCTGGCAATCGGTGTCTTTCACTTGGTGTATTTCGCCATTCGAATTATTACTAAGTGGGACTGACATGTACCATGTTTATAACTGTTGTCTATATGCTGAAGCTATTTTGGGTTCTCTTGGAAAAAATTCTCTCTCTCCCTATCCATTTATTTTTAATTGCACTATAATACACATAACCTATAATTTGCTGTCTTAACCATTCTATTTTTTTTTAATTTTTTAATGTTTATTTATTTTTGAGAGAGAGAGAGAGAGAGAGAGAGAGAGCGCACGCGCAAGTGGGGGAGGGGCAGAGACAGAGACGGAGACACGGAATCTGAAACAGGCACCAGGCTCTGAGCTGTCAGCACAGAGCCCGATGTGGGTCTTGAACTCGGGAACTGCGAGATCATGACCTGAGCCCAAGTCCGATGCTCAACTGACAGAGCCATCCAGGCGCCCCTGCCATCTTAACCATTCTTAAGGGTACAGTTCAGTAGTACTAAGTACATTCACACTGTTGTGTAACCATGGAGACCATCCATCTCCAAAACTCATCTTGCAAAACTGAAACTTTGTTAGCTATTAAAGAATAACTCTACCTTCCCCTTTCCTCTCTGCCCTTGGCACCCACCATGCTCAGTCCTGTGTCTATGGATTAGACAACAACTCTAGGCACCACCTAGAAGTGGGATCATGTAGCACCTGTCCCTTTGTGACTTGCTTCTTTCACTTCACATCATGTCTCCAAGGTTCGTCCACACCACAGCTTGGGTCAGAATTTCCTTCCTTTTTTAGGTTAAATGATACTCATTTTGTGCCTATATACACCTTCTCTGGTTTTCATTGAGCATTTGATAGGATTCAATTTTCTCTTCTTTCCAATACATTAAATGTTTTTCTTTAAAAAAAAATAGTGGTTGCTTAGACGTTTTAATATACATTTACAACTAATCTAAATCCACTTTCAAATGAATCATACCACCTCAGGTTTACTACTGATACCATGTACCAGAATGTTCCCAATCCTTCCTCCTTCCCTTATGATATTGTTGTTGTTCACTTCACTTAGCCACTTGCTGTAATCACCCAATATGCTGCTATGATTATTTTCAACTGTCATCTGTTAGATCAACTGAGAATAAGAAAACTAAAATGTCTTTATTTTCCATTTAGTTATTCTACTCTGACGGTCTTCTTTTCTTTATGTGCACCCAGTTTATGACCTATATCTCCTTCCTTGTCTGTGAAAAACTTATGCTAACATTTCTACTGTCAACTAATTTCCTCAGTTTGTGTTTCTCTGAGGAAGTGTTTATTTCTACTTTGGAAAGATAGTTTCTCTGTATGCAGATCTAGGTGTGTTTCTTTTTTTCAACATTTTAAACACTTTCCTCTCTCACCCATTTTTAATGATTTCCTTTTCTAATTTTATTTAAATTTTTTTTAAGTTTATTCATTTTTGAGAGAGAAAGACAGAGTGCGAGCAGGGGAGGGGCAGAGAGAGAGAAGAGACGAAATCCAAAGCAGGCTCCAGGCTCTGAGCTGTCAGCGTAGAGCTCGACGTGGAGCTCGAACTCATCAACCGTGAGATCATAACGTGAGTGGAAGTGGGACACTTAACCAACTGAGCCACCCAGGTGCCCCCTTTTTTAATGCTTTCTAAAGTCCAATGGTACAATCAATGCAATTGTTATCCTAATTACTCTGTAGGTAAAAGTTGTTTGTTTGTTTCTGGCTTGAGGACCTTCTCATTCATTGTCTTTGGCTTTCTGAAATTTAAATGTAAAATATAACCAGTGGGAACGTTTTTTATATTTCTCCCGCTTAGTGTTCTCTGTGTTATGTGGATCACTGGTTACATCATCAACACGTTCTTGGATCTTGTTTTACTATTAGAGCCACTAATTTATTAATCATAATTATTTTAAATTCCATATCTAATCATTCAAAATATATATTATATTGCAGCCTGGTTATGATGTGTTTATATGTTTGTTTGTTTGTTTTCCTTTAGAATGTGTTTGTCTTACCTCTAGCACCCCTTATAATTTTCATTAAAAACTAGATGCGAGGTATCAGGAAATAGGACCTGTGGGGTTTTTTGTGTCTGGTTTTATGCTAAGCTAGCTAGGGACTGTGCGACGTTTAATGTTTGTTTTAACTCTTGGTGCCAGAGGCTTCACTTTACCTAGTTCCATATATACTATATATATATATACTATACTATAGTATACTATACTATACTATATATATATACTCCATATATATATGGAATACATATATATGGAATATATATATGGTATATATATATGGAATATATATGGAATATATATATGGAATATATATGCGGAATATATATGGAATATATATATATATGGAATATATATACATGGAATATATATATGGAATATATATATGGAATATATATGGATATACATATGGAATATATATAATATATAATATATATATTATATATATGGATATATATGGATTATATATAATATATATAATATATATATTATATATGGATATATATGGATTATATATAATATATATCATATATATGGAAATAAATATATGGAATATATATATGGAATATGTATATGGAATATATATATATGGAACATATATATGGAATATATATATGGAATATATATGGAATATATATATGGAATATATATGGAATATATATGGAACATATATATGGAAGATATATTTGGAATATGTGTATGGAATATATACATATGGAATATATATATATATGGAACTTATATATGGAATATATATGGAACATATATATGGAACATATATATATGGAATATATATAGAGAACATATATATATGGAATATATATATATGGAACATATATATGGAATATATATATATGGAATATATATATGGAATATATATATGGAATATATATGTATGGAGTATATATATATATGGAGTATATATATATATATTTTTTTCCCATTGTTGTCTTTGTATTTCCTTAAGAAATCCTTTTTTTTCTCCTTAAAATCTCCTTAAATGGGGTCTGCATCTTGCTACTCTCTTAGCTGTAACCCACTGATGGAGCCCCTTTGATATTATGGTAAGGTACTGGGAAGAAAGTATTCTATCAGATTATGATCGAATATCACCTTTCCAGTGGTCATGAGTCCCCTCACTCTGACCTTGAGAAGCTTTTCTTCCCCTTTTTCCTTTCCCCTTATGTGAGTGAGTAAGGCAAAGGGGATTGCATTGCCTCATTAGGTTCCTGATAGCCCCTTGTTACAGAGAAAGCTCTACGAGTATTTCAAATAGTTACTTTTCCCCTCTCCTTGTCCAGAAAGGGTGGGGTTTTGCTCTGACCTTTACCAGGAAACCCTGAGGGATATCCTGGAGGTAAAGCCTATGAAAGGGAGCAACTCCTCATCACTGTATCCCCAGGAGGTCTCAAGGTAATCCACATTCCATTTTCAGCAGTTCAAAATTACCACTGAAATGTTCTTTTTTTAAAATAAATAAATAAATTAATTAATTAATAATGTTTATTTGTTTTTGAGAGAGACAGAGAGAGGGCAGAGTAGGATGCTTAATCGACTGAGCCACCCAGGAGCCCCCGCCACCGAAGTGTCCTTTTTTACCAGCTGTTGGCTGAGCAACTTCTGTTCCTGCTCAGCTCATGTCAACCGTGATTCTCTGTAATTGTTTGTATCTGTATCTTGAGTTTTGGGGTGGTGTGGCAGAGTCCCCTTCTTAGGGAACATGGTGAGAAAAGACCTCAAGATAAGGGAAGGCACCCTGACTATGTGCCTATGTGACATCCCTCACGACCCTGTAGCATAAGACCCCCAATCAGACTATATGTCTATACGTCACCCATATATGGGAGACAAAGAAGTAGAAATGCATAAAAGGCTATATCACGTGGTGTTTGGGGCTCCGGTTTTTGTGTGCAAACCCTCTGAGCGCACGTCAGCATGAATAACATTGCTTCCTGGAACGAAAAGCCTCAGTGTCACCACTCTCTGTGCAAGAATCCCGCTACAGTGGTGGTTTGCCCAGTGGCTTAATTCTCTGATGGGGCTCACTTGTTGATTTTTAGGTTTTTCTGTTTTGTTTTGTTTTGTTTTCCAGTTTTTTGTTTTCTCGTTGGAAGGATAACTCACAACTTCCAAACTCCTGACATGTCAAAACTAAGAAATGCTTTTCTCCTTGATTTCATCTCCGTTGTAGACACTAAACAGTAGTGTTCTTGGCTGCCCATCTCTCTTGCCCTTTGTGTGCACCATGTTTTATGAACCATCTCTGTACTTTCCTTCAGGTCAGACGCCTCTGGCTGTCACTCAGAATCCGATGCTCATTAGGATAATTGTTTCCATTTGCTCCCTACAGTTAGGCTCTGCACTTGTATAATTTTAGCATTCCCTCATGCCTCCTGCTACAGACAGCCCGCCTCCCTCAATCACCCCAACCTGAAGAGGTCAGCAACCACAAAACCTCCCAATGATTATGGTGCTGTGCCCGCAGAGCAGTCTTTAATTTCTAGCAAACAGAGTGCGCTCTGTGATCTCCCATGGAAAAAAGCCAGCTGGGGGGTGTGCCAGTCATATGTGATACAACCATGCTAGCAAGGCAATTTTCCTGAGCGCGTTGGTTCTTTTCCTCCGCTAGCCTTCCCGGAAGTGCTTCCATTTTTACTTCATTTCATTGTTTGGTGCAAGATTCCTAGAATGTTCTATGGCGGGTTTTATGGCCACATCTTAAAGGATTCTTTGTAAAGGTATAAAATACTCATCACCGTCCTCCTTCTACTTGGATAATATCTCTCTTCTCCAGATTTGTATTGCCACTCTTGTTGCATCATCTGTCATCCTCGGGGCCCAGCTCTATGCTGAACTGACTACTGCCAGTGCCTGTTAGCTAAGACCTGTGTCTTCCACGGTGTGGACTCCTCATAAGCACCACTTTAAGTTTCCAAGAAGGCCTTAAGTTGGTAATGACTTCCTATTATGTTATTATTTTTTTAATTATTTTTTTTCTAAAATATCAAAAGCACCCAACAAGATATTTAATTTCCCACTATTTGTAAGAATGGCTTCCTCGTACCTCAGACACCTGAGGTATTACCAGCCACAGACGTCCTATCGTATTTCCCACTAGTGAAAATTTTGTCAACTGCACTATTGCATCATCCCAAGGGCTATTTGTATTTTATCTGTGGTGGCCAGTCGGTAGGCGATTCAACTTTACAATACTATTTTGGAGTTTGGTCCTATGGCTACTCTAAAAAAACCAAATAAAGTTTTAGAACAGCTGCCTGGAACTAGACTCTGAGACTGAGTATGGCTCATAGGAGGTGCACTGGGGAAACACCACCTATATGGAAGGGGCCAAGCAGGATTGCACATAAGGGTACATAGAACTGTCAGGAAGTTGCAAAACAGGCAAGAACTTGCTATTATGGGGAATTCTAGAGTAGGCGTGGTGATTTTTTTTTAAGTTTATTTATTTATTTTGAGAGAGAGAGACTGTGTGTGAGCTTGAGCTGGGGACGGGAAGACAGAGGAAGAGAGGAAAAATCTCAAGCACGCTCTGCATTGTCAGGGTGAAGCCCGATGTGGGGCTCAAACTCACGAATCATGATATCCTCACCTAGGCTGAAATCGAGTCAGATGTTTCGTCAATTGAGGCCCCCAGGTGCCCCAGGCATGACAATTTAAACATGTTCTTTATTATTATTATTATTTTTATTTTTAACGTTTATTCAGTTTTGGTAGAGAGAGAGTGTGAGCAGGGGAGGGGCGGAGAGAGGGAGAGAGGGAGACACAGAATCCGAAGCAGGTTCTGGGCTCTGAGCTGTCAGCACAGAGCTAGACGCAGGGCTCGAACCCAAAGAACTGTGAGATCGTGACCTGAGTCGAAGTGTGACGCTCAACTGGCTGAGCCACCAAGACGCCCCAATTTAAACATGTTCTGAATTGAGGCACAAGGACCAGAACTTGTACCTTGTGTTGACTGTTTATTTGAGAAGGATCTACACTGGAGCAAGTCCCCTTCACTGGCCAATTCTCAGAAAGGAGCTTGTAAGCTTGGACTCAACCCTCCTAGAAGGAACAGGACAAAGTACCTTGGTCTTTCAGCAGCACTGGGTGGCATTGCCCACCAACCAGTTTACTGGTCCTCATCAATAGAACTTGCTCTCATTCTGAAACTGCATTCACAAACACGAGTTAACAAGTAATACAACCACATTTTAACAACATAGACAATTGTGTAAAGATTCGTATGTTTCTAAATCCTTTTCCACATCACTTTGCAGTGGCCCCCTTACCAGCTTCTCCCTGGCACTAAGTCTCGCGAAGATGACCCTGAGCCCACCGCCGAGGGTGTAAGAAAAGTCCACGAGGAAAGATGTTGTGTTCTCTCAGTCCTGCTTTAACAATTCAGCTTTGCATTTCTCTTGTATATCTTGCAATTCTTAACACTTCGCTTAATGCATTATTTGCTGCTAAACAGATTTTAATGTACTGTGTCTTTCAATTTTATAAATAATCCGCATTGCCAGAGGACCAGACAGATACGGGGGACCAGACAGACACAGGGAGGAAGATATATTTCCTCACATATACCAGACTGAGAGGCCACAGGGTAGAATTTGAAACCCAGTTGCTCTAATTCTACATATAGTATTCCTCTTATCACACAACCTTTAGGAATGTTGGAGGAACTTATTTATTTACATTCCCTTAGTTAGAAAAGTAATTAATTATATATGAGCTATTTTGAGTGCCCATCATTATAATCTTGGCAGCTTCTATATGGGTTCAAGAAACGTAAACATTCACATTTCTTGTTGAATATTCTGGCATGGAGTTGAGATTTCCTGAAGTACCCATACCATTCCATTGATTAGATCTATGTTGTTTCCCACCCCCCCACCCCATAGAATCATTGTACTTTCATAGAACACACTGTAATGAGTTATAATTAAATACAAAAGTTACATATGTATTTGAGATCCTTATTTTTGAGCAGTATAAATGTATACCATTTAGCTTTCTGGATAAGTGCCTCTAGAAGACCATTCTTGTCCATTTTAATTTCAAGCTGCTTCAATAGAAAAAACAAAAAATAAGTGAGATCCTAGGCAGATGGTTGTGATTACATAATGCAATTTAAAGCCCTATAAAGGGACACAAAACTTGCTACGCCACTTAAAATCTGTGAATGCATTTTGGACAAATGGAAATAAAATAAGGATAAGTGGGGGAAAAAAGCCTTTGCTAATCTGTTGTTAACGATTAAAACATGAGATTAGGAATATCAAAAAAAGTGCATTCACAAACAAAGAGTCTGAGGCTCTAGAAAATTAAAGTGCTCTAAATTTACATGATCATTTTGGTGGCTTCTCGGTTAAACACTGGAGGACGTGGGTTAACCAGTTGGGTTAACCAAACTATTGTAAATCAAGCCTGATTATTCATATGCTCCATTCATATCTGCATTATTGTGCGCTGAAAATAAAAACTAATGGGCATGTTCACACACAGAAGGCAAAGCCACATGTCTGTGGTCCAAAGGAAATTCAAAAATTGCTCACAACTTATAGCTGATTTCTGTTTAAAAATAACTATTTTCCAAATCTAATGTCCTATTTCATTTTTTTTTTTAGTTTATTTATCTGAGAGAAAGAGAGAATGAGCTGAGTAGGGGCAGAGAGAGAGGGGGACAGATGATCTGAAGCAGGCTCGTTGCTGACTGACAGCTGAGAGTCCCATGGGGGTCTCAAACTCATGAACCATGAGACCATGACCCCATCAGAAGTTGGATGCTTAACCAGCTGAGCCACCCAGCCGCCCCTATCCTTCTATTTCATCCACATATGCAATCTACATTGCTAAAAATTTTTATGTTGATAGTGACCTTAAAATGTACTTGTTAATAACAAAACTAATGGCGATAAAATTGACTCATTCTTTCCACATATCGCCACAGAAAAAGCGTAATGCATTGCTAATAAATTCATAGATTCAGATTATTTAAGGACCACCGCAGAAGCTGTTTCATCTGTGATGTGAATTCTCCACACTTACTGTTAATTTCTCCGGGTTTCTTTCTTCTTCTATACCATTTCTGAAATCTTACGTCCAATCCATTCTAAATAAATACGAACTTATCTTCCATGGGTTTTTTCCCAACCTACTGAAGGTCACATATTTTTTCCCTAGAGTTCCTGCAGTTGTGTTTACATTGTGTTTTTACTTAGCGGCAAACATCAATAAACAAAACCATCGAGGATATTTATGACAGAAATTAATTTTAAACATGGAACAAGAGAGATAATAAAATAATTTTCCAAATACGTTACTTCATTCAGCGATATAGGATAAAAGTATTCGAGATTTCCTTCATTTTCCCTCCACGTTCTAGACTTCTCTTACATCAGCAGTTGCAAACAAGTTTCCAATTCTGTGTGTGAGAATATGTATGTATATAATTCTCTGCCCCAGTTCCTGCCACTGAGCTCCTGAAACCTCTGTCATTTCCAAAGTGATAAGAAAATTAGGTGCATTTCTTGTTCTAATGTCTGTGTTTGGCCCCATCATTGACGCGGAGTTCCTAAAATGCTTGTGATTTCCTAAGTGTTAGGCATCTTTTGTTCTGATGAGGTGGCTGTGAGGAACCCTGGATGGCTCTTGGATGGAGGCTGGTCACCAGAAAGAACAAGCCATTATTAGAAGCTTACAATTGTCAACGTCACCTGGTCCCCACACACATTTCTCTAGAGAGGGGAGAAAGGCTTGGAATGGAGTTAATAGTTAATTAAGTCTACATGAGGAAGCTTCTATTAAATCTCAGTAGTGGAGTGTTTGGAAGGCTGCTGGGTTGCTCAATGGATCCACATGGGGAGCCTGAAAACACACCAAGTCCACAGGGAATAGAAATTCCTGCACACAGGAACCTCCCAGGTCTTCCCTGTGTGTCTCATCTTCTGGCCGTTCATCTGTATTCTTTATCATATCCTTTAATAAACTGGTAAATGTAAGTAAGTGTTTCCCTGAGTCCTGGGAGCCACTCTAGCAAATTAATGAAACCCAGGGTGGCTGAGTGGTTCTTGGGAACCTCTGAAGTAATGTGGTTGATCAGAAGCACGGGTGACAAGCTGGATTTGCTCCTGCCGTCTCAAGTGTGTGTGTGTGTGTGTGTGTGTGTGTGTGTGTGTATGTGTGTGTGTGTGTGTGTGTGTGTGTGTGGTGGTGTAGTTTTCTGCAACCAAACCCTTAACATGTGAAATATGGTCATATCTCTGAGTAGATAGGGTAAGAATTGAGTTACACTGTAGGACCCTCAGCTGGTGTTGTAGAGAATCACTTGGTGTGGGGAAAACACACACGCGCACACACACACACACACACACACACACACACACATTTCATGACCAGAATTGTTTAAAGAGTTCTTTGTGAGGCATAAAGGACACCCACAGGGAAGGGACACATAGTAGGGAGGAACTGGGCTTTTTCCTACACAGGAAAGAAAAATCTGAGATCTTTTTTTAAGTTTGTTTGTTTATGTATTTTAAATTTTTTAATGTATATTTATTATTGAGAGACAGACACAGAGCGTGAGCAGGGGAGGGACAGAGAGAGAAGGAGACCCAGAATCCGAAGCAGGCCCCAGGCTCTGAGCTGTCAGCACAAAGCCCGATGTGGGGCTCGAACTCACAGACCATGAGACCATGACCTGAGCCGAAGTCAGACTCTCAACCAACTGGGCTGCCTACGCGCCCCAAGTTTATTTATATTTTAGAGAGAGAGAGCACAAGCAGGGGAGGGGTGGAGAGAGAGAGACACACAGAACACGAAGCAGGCTCCAAGGCTCTGAGCTGTCAGCACAGAGCCTGATACAGGCTTCGAACTCACGAGTGTTGACATCATGACCTGGGCTGAAATCGGACGCTTAACCAACTGAGCCCCCCAGGTGCCCCTGAGATTTATGTGTTAATACTGTGGCATGAGTATATGTCACTTTCTCCGTATATCTGACCAGGGAGGAGGCAGACAGAGGAGGTTGTACCTGACACTTCGAGTTGGTCTGACTCCAAGTGCCAGCAATTTCAGGGTAGCACTTTGGCCCCATGACTGGCGCTATCTGTCTGTAGGTACAGCCAGAGATGACAAACTTTGGTCTCTGTTAGCTCAACGACTGGGTTTAGGCACATTGGGTTAGACTGCTAACTGTCACACCGTGTGCACACAGATGACCCTCTTTGCGTGTTGTGGACGGAACTACCCCCAAGAATCACAAGCTGCCTGCTAAAGGAAATGCATCTCTGAATGTACCTGTGTTCAGTCAACTTCAGGTTGTCATCTCTATGACACATGCTCCTCCTTTTGATGTAACTTGTACTATTTTTCCTTAACCTCTCCTACGGGTGGAGGGACATGGGCAAAGAAGATGCCGATATCCAATGAGATTGGAAAGGTAGGGGTTGCCAGTAGGCAGGGCTTCTAAGCTTTTCTTAAGGTGCTGCGATTCCGTTCTGGTGCAGAGGAAAACAGTCACTGAAATATCTTAAATGGATGTGACTTGACACGTTTACTTTTGCAGATTATTCTGTGCCTGCGTGGAGAGGAGCAAAGGAATGGTAATAGGAGTGAGACTGTGTCTGTGCTATCCAAGTGGGAATGTAGATGGGGAGAAAATGTAACACTTGACGTGTTTTATAAATAGAATTGATTCAAGGGCTGACCTATGGGGGGAAAAATGAACGAGAGAGAGAAACAGAAAGAGAGAGAGACTTCAAATACGTCCATAAATGTGGTGACCTTTAATGAGATGGTGTGACTGGTTATGGAGAATTCTTAGGGGTCAAGAGTTGACGTTTAGTATGTGAAGTCTGGGGCACACCATCTAATCACATAGCTCCAGCAACTCTGTCTTAATGGCTCATCAAATACTTGAAAAAATGTAAATTCATCAAGAGGCAAGTCAAATATTTGACAGTCCTTTTAGAGTCAAGATTGACTCTTGTAAGGTGAATATTACATTTATTTTGTAAGCACTGTCAATGTTAAAATACTCCATGGTTTTCAATCCATCTGATATTTTCTCTCATTAAGACAACTCCACACAAAATATAAGATAAAAAACAGGGAGAGAGCAAACCATAAGAGACGCTAAAATACAGAGAAGAAATTGAAGGTTGCTGGAGGGGTGTTGGGTAGGGGGGATGAACTACATTGGTGATGGGCATTCATGAGGGCACTTGTTGGGGTGAGCACTGGGTGTTATATATAAGTGATGAATCTCCTGAAGCCAATATTACATTATATGTTAACTGATTTGGATTTAAATAAAATTAAAAA
This sequence comes from Panthera tigris, assembly GCF_018350195.1. NCBI lineage: Eukaryota > Metazoa > Chordata > Mammalia > Carnivora > Felidae > Panthera > Panthera tigris. The sequence goes on from NC_056661.1 coordinate 67,595,837, forward strand.
AAAGGTAACTCCACACATACTTTATTTAGTTAAGATTTTAGAAAATGAAGAAATAAACGCAAAATACTACGTATTTATACCAACGAAAGGCATGGTTGACACAATTTGGGGTATATTCCTTAATATTTTTCTCCCTATTTTTATATGACTAACCTAAAACTGTGTCTAAAACTCTATGGAACATTTTTGATTATGAAGCATCACAACAAAAACCTGCGCTTTATAGGCGATCGTAAGACGTCACTTTCTACTTTTACATTGGAAGCACATTTCTTACCCATGTGTTAAAGATGAAGCATTCTAGCCTGGTTCACTGGAGATCCATTGATAATAGAGTAAGTAAAATCCTGTTTCCTCCCACTTTCTTCATGATTTATCTCTGTTCTTAGCTTCTACACATGGATAACGTGGTCCAGGTTCATATCAGCATCTCTGTTGACCAGACAGCAGTGATCAATAAGTTCTCTAGTGACTAAGACCCCAGTGAACTTCCTGGACATCTTAGTAAGATGGACCTGATGGTCTAAAACATTCCGTTCTCTTCCATTAGGCCGGGGGCCTGTTTTTTCCATCATCACTTGAACAAGCAATTATTATTCAGTTATTAACCATGGAAATGGTCTTCCAAAAATCCTATCACTAAAATATTTACATTATTGCTGTTTTGCACTTTAGGGAATCATGATAATAAATCACTGAAACTACAAGAATGGCCGGTTCCTACAGGAGAGATCTCCGTAACTTTACAATAACCTTGAATTTAAGAAGTGTGTTCGCTTCTTTTTCTAGATATGCAAATATGCAAGACTTTAGCACATGCAGGAAAAGCCCTGACACAGACATATAAGGAGAAGCAATCTAAGAAAAAAAAACAAAAAGTGCAGCAAAACCAAAACTGTGCCTTTTGTGTATTATAATACCAATGCCATTATTGGAAAAGACATGTTGTTCCTCACTCTGGATGTATTGTTTTCTCTTCCTTTTTTCTACATGAAGTACAGAATTATTTATAATTATTCGATTATATAAATATTGCACATTGTTCATATAGTATATTCAAGCTTGAAAGCAAACAAAAAAGGGACAAACTCCTCTAAGCTTTCACTTTGGCATCATGCATATACACATGTCCACATAAACAGCTTATTTAATTTTTATGAGCAGTGCACACGCTAGAACTATGTCAGACTGGTCAGTCTTTTCTTTCCAATACCCAGAGTAAACAGAAGTCACACTGTGAAAGAGTAGCTTGCTGGCATCGAATTTAAACTTGGGTAGTTTATCATGTAATTTTTATGCTCAGTGACATTGGGCTTTGATAACCCTCTTTGTCCATCGCCACAAAAGGGAACTCATAATCAACAAAATTGGAACTCGCTGGCCCGGCAAGCCTGCTTTTCCCATTTGCAACCCCCAAACACGACTGGAGTCTTTGAATTTCAAAACTCTAGGCTTACCTTCCTTCTCTTCACCTACACTTTCTCAAACAATTTGGTATAGTTGATTAAACTTTTGGCTTCTAATTTCAAATGCATTCAAGTTCGCCTCTCTCATTTTATTCCCAGATCAATTTAATTGAATTTTTTGATGTTAGTGTTGGTGAGAAAGAATTTTCTCTGCCCTTCAAGGTCCTTCTAGGTGAGCTAAGAATCAAATTGACATGCGGTAGATTAACAGGTGAAAATCAAGTTTAATAGGGAATGGATGGGGAATCCACATAGACATAACATTCCAAAGGCAGTGGGGCAATGTGATAGTTATATAAGCTAAGGTAAGCTAAGGAGGGCAGGAAGGGGCTGAAGACACAAAAGAGGAAAAAAACTATTAGCAGGGAGATGAAAGGAAATGTTTGGAACACAACCATTGCCCTATTTATGTAGATAAGATTTTTTTTTTTTTTTTTTTTTTTTAGGTAAAGATGAGTTTGTGTTAATAGCTCTCTTCCTTAGGATGTCTGGGTGGCTTAGGTAAGTGTCTGACTCTTGGTTTTGACTCAGGTCGTGATCTCCGGGTTTATAAGATCAAGCCCCATGTCAGGTTCTGCTCTGACAGTGTGGAGCCCGCTTGAGATTCCCTCTCTCTCTCTCTCTGCCCGTCCCCCTGCTCCCAAAATAAATAAACTTAAAAAAAAATAGCTCCCTTCCTTGTATAAACGGGTACTTGAGGCGGAGATAAAGAGCCTTTCCTGAAAATGCTGGGTTTTGATTTCTTTTAACTCAAAATAACGTTCATGCCAAAATGGCCCATCTTGGGGCTACTTGCCATTGGCTTCTGCATTAGCACTCACAATTTTCCAAAAAAGCTCTTGGATTACCCGATAGTATATATAATATCACTATGACAAATTTGCTACTAATGTTTACCATGAAAATGGTGTTTAAATAGCTTATCTTGGGGCGCCTGGGTGGCTCAGTCGGTTGGGCGTCCGACTTCCGCCCAGGTCACGATCTCCTGGTCCGTGAGCCCGAGCCCCGGGTTGGGCTCTGTGCTGACAGCTCAGAGCCCGGAGCCTGTTTCAGATTCTGTGTCTCCCTCTCTCTCTGACCTTCCCCCATTCATGCTCTGTCTCTCTCTGTCTCAAAAATGAATAAACATTAACATTTTTTTTAATAAAAAAATAAATAGCTTGTCTGACAACTCTATTGCTATCTATTTCATTGTTATAGAGTCTCTAGCAGTTTTTGCAGGTCAAGTTAGGATATTGGGATTCCATATAAACTAGGAAGACATGTGAATGTCAAGCAGGATCAGAAAGAGGAACTCCTAATAATTGTTTTTAGTCGTGTTTTTTTTTAAGTTTAGCTCTTGTGATAAACTGAGTAATGTCTTTCAAAAGTGTCCATCTTCCAAAGCCTGCAGCCTGTCAATATAACCTTATACGGCAAAAGGAACTTTGTAGACATTAATGAATTAGGGATCTTCAGATGGGGAGATTGGTATGCACCATCCCTTTGAGACAAAGCCACAAGTGTCTTTGTAGAAGGGAGGAAGGACATTTGACAGAGAGGTAGAGGATGCGTGGGCAAAGCAAGAGGTTGGAGTGATGCCAAGGAGGGACGTGAGCTGAGGAAAGAAGGCAGGTTCCAGACCATCTCCCAGAGCCTCCAGAAGGAATGAAGCCCTAACGCCATCATGCATTTAGTCCAGTGAAACAGATTTCAGACTTTTGGCCTCCTAAATGGTAAAATAATAAATTTGTGTTGTTTGCAGCCACCCAATTTGTGCTAATTTGTTAAAGTAGCCACAGAAATCTAATACAATCAGGGCACCTGGGTGGTTCAGTTTGTTAAGTGCCCAACTCGATCTCGGCTCGGGTCATGATTTCATAGTTTGTGAGCTCGAGCTGCCAGCACAGAGCCTGCTTGGGATTTTCTCCCTCCCTCCCTCTCTCTTTCTCTCTCTCTCTGCCCCTCCTCCACTCATGCTCTCTCTCTCTCTCTCTCAAAATAAATAAATAAACTTAAATAATGTAATTGAGTCACAGAAAATAACACACAAGAGGAATATACAACAAACTATAAAATATAAATTTCAGTGTAAACAGAGTTGGTTGGCGTATATATTCATTTCCTAGGGCCGTCATAACAAATCACCATACATTTCGTGACCTAAAACAGCAGAAATTTACTCTCTGACAGTTCCAGAGATCAAGGTGTCAGCAGGGCTGTGCTCTCCCTGAAGGCTCTCGGGAAGAAATCTTCCTTGCCTCTTTCAGCCTCTGCTGGCCCCAGGAGTTTCTTGGTTTGTAGTGCATTCCTCTGTTTCCACGTCACATTGCCTTCTTCTCTGTGTATCACTGCGTCCTCTCATCTTTATAAAGATGCCGGTCATTGGAATTAGATCATAACATCTTAAGATCCTTAATTAATTACATCTACACAGATCTCGTGTGCAAATGAAGTCACATTCTGAGGTTCCAGATATGCATGAATTATGGTGGAGAACACTAGTTACCCTATTAGAGTGTATTCACTTTCCTTTGTTTTATTCAAAAGTTCCCTACGATGTTGAATATGAAGAGGATAAGCAATGCTGAAGTTTAGAGAGTGTATGAAATATGTTTCATATCATAGCTAGTCTTCTTCTCACTTCAGAATTCAAAGAGGTAATTAATTTCTGTTAAAAACTGAGGCAAAAAAAAATCTTACAGATATAGGACCAAGAGATACCAGATTGAAACTTTTGTTTTCCTAGCAGTTGGTTGAGTCCGCCAACATCATTAAGGTCCTCTAAAAATTATATTATGGGTGCCCGGGTGGCTCAGTCGGCTCAGCGTCCGACTTCGGCTCAGGTCATGATCTCCGGGTTCGCGAGTTCGAGCCGCGTGTCGGGCTCTGTGCTGACAGCTTGGAGCCTGGAGCCTGCTTTGGATTCTGGGTCTCCCCCTCTCTCTGCTGCTCCCCCACTCATTCTCTCTCTCTCTCTCTCTCTCTCTCTCTCTCTCTCTGTCAAAAATAAATAAGCATTAAAAAATTATATTAAACTATGAGTGCAAAATCTTATAGACATGAGCCCTCAACAGGAACGTATACCTGGTTGAAACAAATCTTTTAAATTATTCATCTTCCTCCAACCAATTAGTAAAACCTAGTGTATGTGCCATCTTGTCCCTTCCCCCTTCTCCATCCCCCTCTTGTTTTTCTACCCCTTCTTCATTTTTCTCTTCCTTTCCTCACCTTTCTATCTGGATTTCAAACAGTATGTGGATGTGTATGTCTTCAACACCCTTCTCTTTTATCAATAATTAGAAGAACAGCAGAAGCAGGTCAACCTAGAATGATGGCCAACCACGATTTCCAGATCCAAAGACACAATTGTCTTTGGATATTCGCTCAATAACAACAGAACCAAATGACACTTCTCTGACTAAAATGCCAGAGATATTATTATAATTTTAAAACAGTGTCTTAAACAGTGGCCTCCTGCCAGTGATATCAGCCTCACCTGAGGACTTGTTAGAAATGTCATCATTGGGCCCTATTACATGCCTCTTGAATCATGCCTCCGATAAGATATGTAAAGCCCTGCAGGTGATACCAATACATGCACGAGCTTAAGAACCACCAGTTTAAAAAAGTATTCTTGGGGCGCCTGGGTGGCTTGGTCGGTTAAGCGTCCGACTTCGGCTCAGGTCATGATCTCACGGTCCGTGAGTTCGAGCCCCACATCGGGCTCTGTGCTGACAGCTCAGAGCCTGGAACCTGTTTCAGATTCTGTGTCTCCCTCTCTCTCTGCCCCTCCCCTGTTCATGCTCTGTCTTTCTCTGTCTCAAAAATAAATAAATGTTAAAAAAATAAATAAAAAATAAATAAAAAAGTATTCTTGATCTTTTGGGGACCTCAGACAATTTTCTCTAAAAGTTTTCCCACCATACCTTAGAAGCAAGACTTAGTACCTTGAGAATAAAATTGTATCACATTGCTACAACAGGTAAATCCTTAATGAAAGGAATTGAGATATGATTGCAAATGTACCTTCTCTTCTTTGGAATATTTGTCTTGTTTAATCTCTTTGACTTTTCATCATTAGAGTAGGAAGGGGGCTACTCAGCCAAATTTTATTCTATATCTCATTCTATGCTTCTAAACTGGGATAAAGGACTTTATAAAAACATATCTCAGTAAGAGATCCACGTTGTGATATAAACCCCAAATCAAGTACTCATAAAGATACAGGGTGCCTGGGTGGCTCAGTCAGTTAAGCATCCGACTCTTGATTCTGGCTTAGGTCATGATCTCATAGCTCATGGGATTGGGCCCCACGTCTGGACTCTGCACTGACAGCACAGAGCTTGCTTGGCATTCTCCTTCCCCTCTCTCTCTGCCTCTCACCCACTCTCTCACTCTCTCTATAAATAAATAAGTAAACATTAAAAAAATAGAAAGATGCATGCTTCTCATCTGTTGTCAGGAGATATACTAACTGCTTACTCTGTTACCACTCTGCCTGCAATCTATTTTTCCCTAGGAGCCAAAGTATTCTATTAGCAAAGTCCTATTCCAAGCCATTAAAAAACTTATTCTGAAAAGTCCTTGCATGTTTTCTACTCTCTATAAGACGCTTTAGGATTCTGCTTTTTCTGCTTTTACACCAAGACTCTCCCAGTTGGTAAGGATGTGGTTTCCTTTTCTTGTTCCTTCATAAATCGAGGTATCTCTCATGTTATAGATTTAGACCCTGATATGCTATCTGCCGAAATGTTCTTGGCTTTACAATTTAAGTATATCATTTAGAGTGCATATTATAAGGAATATTTCCCATGTTCATGGATTTCCAGGGCTCAAGGCAAGGCCTGTCACATGGAAACCATCAGCTGAATATCTGTTAAATGAATGAATCAATGCATGATCAAATAGACGTCACTTAAGTGATGGTATCGGCAGTCTGGTATACAATTTGAGGATGCCATGTTTCAGTCAACTAGTAAGTTCATGACTCACTCATATGCTTGTCTTTTCATGAAAGGATATGCAGGAGAATGAACTCGTTGTGGAAGATATCCTAAATGCTTCCATGCGATTGTATAAGACTGAACACCATGCAGTTCATAAGTTTGAGTTTACGAAATAGATCGGTTAACGTGAGGCTTGGACAGACAGCAGTATCTATTATTTTAACACCATTCTCAACAATGAGATATCCACTTGAGTGTGCATGGAATTGGAAGACTAGTCATTACTGAAGTTGTATCCCAAATAACCTACATTTAATAAACAGATACCTACATTTAAATTTTTTTCCTCTAAGGTCATTCTTTGTGAGTTCCTGAGGTCATTTCATATCATCAGCCTTTCTCCTAAACTTAAAATATTACTTTTATCACTAACGAAATGGCCATTATCTGATGCGGACTTTTATATTCCTAATAAACTAGCAGAATTTATAAGAAAATTCATCTAGGAAACCTACATTACTATAGGCAACAGTTTACCATACTGCAAATTAACTACATCTGACCTGTATAATGGGCTGTAGCTTTATATTAACTTCTCTCTTAAAAATAAAATGCCTGAACTATCCAAAAATATTCATAATTACAGAACAGGATTTTTAGAGATTATATGGTTGGATAGATTGCTGTGGAAGTCATTTACATGAAAAGCATAATTAAGCATAGGAATGAATGAAATGACTAAATCAGGAAGTTTAGAGAAGAAATGAACAAGAAGGCCAGGAAAATGGGAAGCCATGCTTTGAAGGAGAATAGCCTCACTTCATCTCTGAAACAGCCCCAGGATTTGTTCATTTGCTTGCTTGCTTGTTTGTTTGTTTTTAACACAGTGTTTTCTTAGTTTCTAATGTACAATATAGTGATTCAATAATTCCATATATCACCTGGTGCTCATCACAATGAGGATACTCATTAATCCTTTTCTCCTATTTCTCCCATCTCCCACCCCCAACCCCCCAACCTTCAGTAACCATCAATTTGTTCTTTGTAATTAAGAGTCTGTTCAACAAAGAGCATGTGTACTTTTCACATTCTTCTACTCTTCTGTTGGGTAAATAGAAATAAAGAAAGGGAAAAATAATAAAAATTTATCATTGGTGCAAAACCATTGGCTTTGTGATAGTTCATGTTTATGTAGACTTTAGACAAAATGTTGTGCTCCTAAGAAAAATCACCATACTTTAATTGGTGTTTTAAAATTCAAATCAAGGGTAGTGTTCCAAAATGTGATCTACTTTCTTCAGTTCTGCCAAAATTTCAAGTCATAGGTGAGTGGAGAAAACAGAAGTAGACTTAGAAATCAGAAACATTAAGAGAAACATATTCAGGAGGATGGCGAATAGTAGGAAGGCCAAAATTCAGGGGTAATTGAATGGATGGCTACTGAGTCTGGAAATGTAACAAATATAAATCACTGCTTCCAAAAAACAGAGGAATGCATATGTAGAATTCTAGAAGGATGAAAATAAATTACAGGAGATTTTTTTAAAGCTTTTTAAATCTCTTTTTACAGGAAGGTAAGTTACAGGTAATAAACCTTGAAGATGGGTTGTTCATTGAATGATGAAGATGAGTCTCCAAGAAAGTGAAAAAAAAAATTAGTTGAGATTACAGACTTGGGGTTCCAAACCTAAATAGCTTATCAACTGGGAAGGGAGAACAAGCAGACACTTAGAGAGACAGAATTAAGCATTAATCTGTTCAAATAATATGCCATAAATATCTATTTAGTGTATAGATCTTGTCAAGAAGCATTGGATTACATAAACTAATGCTTCCCACAGATGATGGTTTTATCAGAGCTTATCATCTAGAAGGTTCATTAATATCTCAAGAGATTAAATAATAACACATTAACTAGGTAGTAATACCAAGCAACTGTATGAGTCATGATGGGCTAGGCTTTGTTGATCTAACATGTCAATTCAGACTCTCAAGTATTTAATATAAAAAGCAAATAAAGCCTGAGAAATTCTTCTCAGTCACCATAATTAAGAAATTACTGCATTAGGGGATAAGAAAAAGGAAGGAGATACACAGCTTCTCAGCACCCGTTCCTTAAAAAAATTATACTCTACACGTCTGCACAAAGTTTTGCAAAGGATGCTAGGAAATAGGAAAGCAAGACACAATTGGTGGGCCCTGATTGTCCCTGATTTGTCCAGAAGTAAAATGTTAAAATGTGTGTGTGTGTGTGTGTGTGTGTATTTATTTAATATAAAAATATACGGGTATGTGTATATGCATATGTAAATATTTATCTACCACATATATGAAAACGTGTGTGTGTGTACCAAATGACTTGAATAAGTATTAAGAATGCTAGGAATTTAGAGAAAAGGATACCATCTCGTCAGTATTAATTGAGAATCTTCTATCGAGGACACACATTTGTTGATTCTGGAGATACAATAATTAATAAAGCAAAATAAAACCCTCCCTTCCTGAACAGAGCCCATGTTCCTGTGAATAAGCTATTCACTGCCCAGGGCTTTTAAGAAAGCATGAGATTGCCTTTATCATGGACTGTCCTGCCTAAAATTGGCCCCAAATTAATATAACATTCTAATAATAATCAGTGCTGTTGATGAAGACTTTGGTAAAGTGTGGGTGGGTTTGTGAATCTTATTTTGTTTTCGCTTCTTTTTCACCATTACTTCTTGGTTTGGGCTATATAAGAATTTGAAGTTTTCATTTTGTTTTCTTTTGTGTTTTAATTGCTTCACTTTTTCTCAACTTATTTCCTTTGCTAAATGTGTCTCTCAATTTTTTTTCCAATAGATACAATAACACTTTAATTAGGTTATTCAACTCAACATGGTATTAGCATATGAACGGATTCAATTTTATACACGCTGTAGAGTGAATATAATGTTTATTCTATTGTTCTGGACATAGTAATCTTTTTTTTAAAATTAAGATAATATTGAATGTTATGCCATATATCTCTACATGTTTATGACTCATTGTGTAACTCTGAATTGTATCGTTTCACAACTGTTTCTGTGTCTTCATTACATAACATCTTCACAATGTATTTTCTCAAAGTTATTGGCTATGGGAAAAAGCAAAACTCACAATGATGACTACCTCGTATAGCTCAAAATGTGATGTTTGCTAAGTAACTAATTCCTTATCAGCCAAATCATTATTCATGATAAAGATACAGTGAGCATCTTGAAGAAAGAATAAAGACGTGGAATCTTTATAACTGGAAGATATGAAAAATGTAATTTTGTCACGCAACCTGTTTTCTCAGTTTTATGTTTTCTCAGATTTATTTCTATCACTTCTACATCTTTTTAAAATGCCCTTTGATGTGGCCATTTTTTTCTAAGAGATTATTTGTGTGCTGATAATCTGATAATGAATGCTCGATGCCTAGTAAAACAAATCAACCTGTCTGAACATGAAACAAACATTCACAAGTAATTTAATCACCCTGGTTAACACCTGAGAGAAAAACACAAGAAAGGTTTTAATCACTCCTTCCCAAATAGTTCTCAGAAAGTCTCCAGTAAAGTGTACCAAATTGTGCCTTTCATGAAGACAGCATAATAAACAAATCAAAAATTGCCACAGCTGTAAATTTTGGAGAAACATTTTACATTTTAGGGACAAATGAGCTTCCTTTAAGTAGAAATCAATCTACTGTCATATTCCAAAAACACTATCCCTCTTTATACAAACCAAGTAAGTATCAATAGGAACCTATTCCTTACATTGAAATTATGCTCTACTTTCAAAATGCAGTCTATTACTTAGAGTCCTGGTAGAAATGCCCAGAAAACAATGCTTTAAAAGGTGCAAATGTACATTATAGGTATGTAAATAATGTGTGCGTGTGTGCTTATGCCCTACTTATGTCTTACAAATATTTTTGTATATGATACTATAAAGAAAGGTAGATGTAAGTGCCTAGAAATCTACATTAAACAGTCTAAAGTACAATCTTTATGGTATATGGTACCGTGTGTGTGTGTGTGTGTGTGTGTGTGTGTGTGTGTATACCGTCTTTGAGCTACTTCATTGTGTTCATTGACCTTGGGGCAACCTCACTTTAGTAGTGATTCTTAGATCCATAAGCACAAGGACAAAAAGATCTGCTTCCAATAGGTCAAACCTTTCCAAGAACTGTTTTTTTGGTTTTTTTTTTTTTGGTTTTTTTTTTTTAATTGCTCATGAGCAGAGAATGCTTTTTGTTTTTGTTTTGTTTTTATAAGTAAAAAAAAATTAATGTCTGTTTATTTTTGAAAGAGAGAGAGACACAGAGTGCAAGCAGGGGAGAGGCAGAGAGAGAGGGAGACACAGAATCTGAAGCAGGCTCCAGGCTCTGAGCTGTCGGCACAGAGCCCAATGTGGGGGCCGGAACTCACCGAACCCTCAAGATCATGACCTGAGCCATAGCCAGACGCTTAACCGACTGAGCCACCCAGGTGCCCTTTTATAATTTTAAATGAAAGAAACAACAAAAAAAAGCAGTACATGAGACATTTATGGTTCAAAAGTCAAATATTTAGTATTTGACTAGATACAGAAAAAGTTTTCTCATCTCTGCTTCAACTGGGGAAAATTCTTTCCTCTCACCTCAATAAAAGGTTTCATCTAAAAGTTCTAGGAAAATGGCTAACATGTACAATTTAATCCAATACAGTTTAATATAATTTAACTCGATGTAGCATATTGATTTCAGTTACTATTTGCAAGACACCTGGAAAACAAGAAACGGCAGTAAATCGCAAAATGAGGTGACTACATTCACAGAGCATAACATTTAGAGAAGATAAATATGACAAATAAAATGATAATAATAAAATAAAAGGCACAACATGATTCATAAAAATAGATGTACATAAGTAGCCATTGGTGAAAAGACAACGGGGAAAAAAAGACTAATCTATATCTAGATTATATATATTTATATCTATATCTAATGTATCTATATTAAGAAAAGACACCTAGGATTGAGATATTATGTGACACAAACTTGCTGAAAAGTGTAATTTTAGTCTACAAGAAATGAGGCAGAGGCTGAACATCCCTGCAGAGGAAATTGTGGGTGAAAGGCATACATGTGATAAACTACAGTCAGAGCAAAAGTGGGCACTAGAATTATTAAATAATGGATCAGAGCTATAATGCTTAATAAGAGTTGGCAAACTTTCTCTGTTAAAGCCCAGGTAATAAATATTTTTGGCTTTGTAAGCCATAATGCTTTCTCTGTTCCAATGATTCAAATCTGTAGTTACAGCATCAATGTTCCATTGGCAGTATGAAATTAATAGGAGTTCTGTGTTCCAATAAAATTTCATTTACAAAAACAGATGGAGATATGGATTTGACCTATGAGTCAGAGTTGGATAATCCTGTATCAAAACAAAAAAGAAAACAGATTAATTAGGCAATAAGGATCTTTTGAACGTTTGTGATTAGGGTCATAGTATATACTAAACATGCATGCAGTCAGGGATCCTTAAAATTAAGAATACAAACACATAGTTCTATGCTATCTTTTCTCATAGGAGTGTGTTCATAAATTAGTTCAATCACACAAGACACAATCACACAAAGCGTCAATGTAATTACCAATTGTTGACAATACAATGAGTGCTATAGGTGTCCAGAAACAAGAAACATTGCTGTGATAGTTAACATTACGTGTCAAATTGGCTAGCCTGTAGTGCCCAATGGTTGGTCAAACACTAGACTGGTTATTGCCATGAAGGTCTGTTTCGATATGATTAACATTTAAATCGATAGACTTTGAGGGAAGCAGATTATCCTGAATAATAAGGGTGGGCCGCATCTAATCAGTTGAAGGTCTTAAAAGCACAAACTGAGGTTTTCCAAAAAACAACACATTTCCAAAGAACAAGAACTGCAACATAGACATCTTATGAGTTCTGTGGAGTCCGGATTCAAGACTGCACCATGAACTCTTTTGAAGTTCCAACCTGCCAGCTTGCCCTGTGATTTTCAGACTTGCCAGATGCTGCAGAATTCCATGATACAATTCCTTAAAAATAAATCTTTCAATAGGTGGATATTTATAGATCGATGATAGATAATAGATAGATATGGCTGGGTGGATAGATGTCGATATACAAATAGGTAAAGGTAGACTCAGAGACATGGGTGTATATATCAATATCTCTTATACTTATTTCTTTCAAGAACCCTGTCTATCGCCATCGCCATGTGTTAAGTTAAGATTCAGAGATGGACGGAAGCTCAGGCATGGAGGGTAGGTACTAATCTTGAAAATTACTTGATAGGAAAAAAAAAACTGACAATGTCATGGATTTAATCTTTAGATTTTTCTCAAAAATGTTCTTGCCTCTGGGGCGCCTGGGTGGCTCAGTAGGTTGAGCGTCCGACTTCAGCTCAGGTCATGATCTCGCGGTCCGTGAGTTCGAGCCCCGCGTCGGGCTCTGTGTTGACAGCTCAGAGCCTGTAGCCCGTTTCAGATTCTGTGTCTCCCTCTCTCTCTGCCCCTCCCCTGTTCATGCTCTGTCTCTCTCTGTCTCAAAAATAAATAAACGTTAAAAAAATTAAAAAAAAAATGTCTATGCCACGTGGCAAAAAACTATAGGACTCCGCTACTCCATCACACAACAAAATGAAACACTGTTAGATTCCAGGAGAATTAGGCAAAATCATAGAAGGATATTGCGTAGGAGTGATTAGGGGTGGTCTATTTAATATTTTTTGTCTTTTCCTAGTCATATTGGCCAGTCCATAAAGTAGATGAGACACAGAATTTCTAACCTTCAACCTGCCTAAGACAGTCTAATAAATTGTACAATGTATGGAGGCCTCATAGTTAGGGATTTTTTTTTCTATTAAGACCCAAAATTGCCCCTTCACTCTCCTGCTAGAGATGTAATATGGGTTGTACTGTGTCCCCCTAAAAAGAGAAGTTGAAATCCTCACCCACTTATCTCAGAATGTGAGCTTATTTATAAATAAGGTTGTGGCATAGGTAATTAGTTAAATTAAGATGAAGTCATAGGGAGGCTGTGTGAGGACACAGACCCTGGGGGGGATGCCATGTGAAGAGGAAGCAGAGAGGAGAGGTTAAGCAGCTGTTGGCCAAGGAACATCAAGTACCATTGGTGATGTCAGAAGCTGAAGGAAAAGCATGGAACAGATTCCCCCTTGAAGCTTTGGAGAAATCACAGACCTGCCAGCACCTTGATTTTGAACTTCTAAGCCTCCAGAAATATGAAACTGTAAGTGTTATTGTTTTCAGCCATCCAGTTTGTGGTCCTTTGTTACATAGCCCCAAGAAACGAATAGAAATTGGGGTACAGGGAAGGCCACCTTCCCTGTAACAAATAGCTGCAAACGTGGAGGTGGCTTTTAGAGTTGCACAATGGATAGAGGTTAGGAGAGTTTTGAGGTGCTTGATAGGAAAAAAGGCTACACTGCACTGAAAAGAATGTTGGTAGAAATATGGATATTGGAGGCAATCCTGGAGAAGAGTCAAGAGGAAGAGAGGAGAGCTGAAACAGAAAACTTACCTTTTCACAGAAAATACATGTAGCACCACAAACAGAATGTTGCTAGAATGTTAAAGCTGCTTCTGGTGAGGCCTCAGACAGAAAGAAGGAATATGTTCTTGGAACCTGAATTAAAGATGATGCTTATTATAAAGTGACAAATAACGTGGCTAAATTATGTTCTGCTCCTTAGTGGTGGAAAGGGGAACTTTGAAGTGATCAATAGCGATATTTAGCTGAGGAAATTCTCATGAAAATTGTGGAATATGTGGCCTGGTTTCTTCTTTCTGCTTGTAGTAAACTGTGAGAAGACAAAGATCGATTGAAGAAGAAGCCACTGAGTAAAAAGAAAGTAGCACTTAATGATTTGGAAAGTTCTCAGCCAACCAGAATGCTTCCTCTGGAAACAGGGTCAAGGTGTGGCTGGAGAAACATTTGATTTGCTAAAGAGATTAGTTATGCAACTTAAGGATCCATGCAGCCATCTCAGCAGAAAGAATCCAAAAATAGACATGTGGTTTTCCAGGAAAGATCCATGGAAAACCGTTTATCTAATGATATAGATTCCCTTGACATCCATAGAAAACCAACTAGGTATTTAAGAAATTTATACCAGCAGAAATTTTGCCAGCCTGGGCATGAAGAACTGAGATGAGTCTTAATGAAGAAGGAAGATTCTCTGGGCAGAGAGCCACAGATGCCAAGATCTGAACTGACAGGACTTTTTTGGCTTCAGACCTTGTGGTCGTCTGCTTGATTCCACAAGGCCTGACCACTGCCCAGGGCTGAGGGGGCAGGGCTGCCCCTTCAGGACAGAGACAGAGCATCAAGCTACAGAGAATTATTTTCAGGCCTTGGAACATGCAAGATTTGCTCTGCTGAGTCATGAGCTTGCGTTAGACAAGTGACCATGTTCTGTCATTTCGAATAGTCCTGTTTCAAATGGGGATGTCTACCTCATACACGCCCTACCATTTTCTCTTGGAAACAGATAACTTGTTTTCTAAGTCTCACACACTTAGAAATGGAAAGGAGTTGTTCCTCGGGGCGAACCATACGCGGTCTCGTCCATATCTGATTTAAATGATTCAGAAAGCAAAATGTGGGACTTTTTGAAGTGATTATATTGACATGAGGTCCTGGATGGCGAGTTGAGGGGAGGAGGGTTTCGGATCTGGGATGTAGAGGTGAGGTCATTCCACTGTGCACGTGGAGGGGGCATTTGGGGGAGGGGGCAAAGAGTTGACTGTTACGGGTTGGATTGTGTCCTCTAAAAAAGATATGTTTAAATACTACTTCCTGTATCTCAACGTGGGCTTTTATTGGGAATGAAGACCATCGCGGGTGTAATTAGTAACTAGAGTAGTGTGGGCCCCTGATCCCCCATGACTGGGGGCCTTCTAAGAAGATGTTCCGTGATGACACAGGAAGAAAGGGAAATGCTGTGTGCTGACAGAGTCAGGGAGAGGAGTTATGCAGCCGCAAGTGAAAAAATACTAAGAATTAACACCAGAAGCTAAGAGGAAGTCCTGAATCCAATTCTTGCCCAGAGACAAGACAGCCTGGGCCTATTCACACTTGGACTTATTTATAGTCTCCAGAGCCATGAGTCAATTATTTGCTGCTGTTTTAATCCACCCAGGACTTTGTTCTGGCGACTCAAGGGAACTTACGAAAGGAATGTTAGCATTTCTTGTCCTAAAGATTGTAATTTAACTGCAGCAGAATTCAGAAAGGACCCTGAACACTGTACTTTCGAAGCCAGGCAGGCTCAGAAAAAGACTGAAGGTAAAAGTATTAAGACGACCCAATCACTTGAAATTAAGAAACTTTACTTAACACTAAGAAACTTTTAAATAAACATTAAAACAAAGACATACAATATATACAATACAATGGTAAGCTATGACAAAGAGATTGTATGACAATACAATGGTAAGCTATGACAAAGAGATAATGCTGTGTATCATGAACAAAAATAAAGGAAGTTTAGATGCAAGGGCTTGGTTAGGTATTTAACTTTGGACTGGTGTTCATGAATATTCATTCTCCATCAGGCCAGATCACCGAAGAGATACTAGGATAAAATGGTGGAAAAAAATGTTGGAATGATTCTGAGAAAGATTATTCCTGGCAGAAAACACAGAATTGCATGAGCCCTGAGGTGAGAATAAACCGGAAATATTTAGTGGAAGCAAAACCTCTGTGTGCAGAGACAGGAGGGTGAGGGGAAGTGTGGAGACCATGAAGTAGGACTCTGCTATTGCCTAGATGAGAAGAATAGATTTCTTTGGGCTCGAATTCTTATCTGGGTAATAAGGCGATAAGATGATAAGACACTGGAGGGTTTTGAGAACTGTGATATGTCAGAAGCTTTTTATGTATTTTTCCCAGTGACATTATACATAGTTCTTGGTTTTATGTGGGTCTCAGATAAAACCCTCTCCTTCCTCCAGATGCAAACTCTGTCTCCCGTCAAGACCCAGTCCAGATAAATTCTATACCTTACAACTCAGGCATCAGAAGAGGGCTACTAAGACAAACAATGGCTTTGTTAAAAATTCCCCTTTAGGAATGTATGCTCTGAATGTGCTTCTGATTTCCAAACAGTTGTTTCTTTTTAATTTATTGTCAGCTCAATAGTACATTTAAGAATCTATGTAAAGTAAGCTTTTATCACTGGAAGCATCTCAATCATCCCTGAGTGCTGGATTGACTGAAGGAAACCTAAAAATCAGAGTCTTATTTCCTTAATTCATTGAATACAAGGAGTTCAGTCAAGAATATAAACCATTACTTCCATTTCACTCTGGCTGAGGACTGTTTTTTAGACATTATTGTATTTGCACAATTCTTTCTCACTTGACTATCTTGTGAATGAATGCTTCAGTTTTCTTCCTTAACGTCCCATGGTACACACTGGATAGCTAGTTTGTTCAAGGATGTCCCAAATGTCCCTTTTAGCCATTATCTTAAAAATGAAGAGATCCTGTCCTCCCTCTATATTCCCATCAAGCAGGATTTGAAGCAAAATGTGTTGTTCTTTGTTCAAGGTCAGGGGCTCTGAAGTAACAAACCCAGCGCATCACCTCCTTTGTAAGAAAGAGTGTCCAAATGGCTGACCTTGATCTCCTTGGAAAGGCTGGCCGTGCATGGAGGGGAAGGGCCACGGATAGTTGCTATGATATATAAAAACTTGCTGCACATAGATCCCAGCAGTGGATGCTTTGTTTGGTCGACTACTCCTGCACTCTCTGTATATAAGTTCCCCTAATAAACCTAGATCTTGATCATTGCCTTTGAGTCTTTTCTTTGACCTCACCAGACCATCTCCCACCCTCAGGCTTAAAGTCTTCTGGGGTACAGTTGCACAAATATAAAACTTATTTCTCCTTAAAAAGATTTTCTTGGCTTTAGATTGTCTCATTATTAATTTATTCAACCCCATAACTACTAAGTAAAAATCGTTGGCTAGGAGGTGGGGGTGGGGGGAATTGGTAAATAAGGCAGACAGCAGCCTCGTTCCACTTACAGTGTAAGGGCACAAATGCACAATCACCACAACATAGATCAATTATGGTGGAGCTTGGAGGGAGTCAGAGAGATCTTCCCAGGACTATGTGTTCAGGGAGGGCTTCTCTGAAGGGAGGGCAGGTAAAGTGGCAAAATGAAAATAATAATAAAGAAATCAAATAAAATTTGTGCAGGTTGATCATTCCTTCAAATTTAGATGTAGCTATTCTGTCAAATTCACAGAAACAAACATAGGAGGTCAAGCAAAATGGAGAGACAGAGAAACATGCTACAAAAGAACGAATAAGACAAAATCTCAGAAAAAAATGACTAAACAAAATGGAAATCAGCAATATGTCTGAAAAAGAATTTAAAGGAACGATTATAAAGATGCTCAGTAAGCTGGAGAGAAGAGTCGAATAGGTCAGTGAGACTTTCAATAAAGAGATGGAAAATATTAAAAAGAACCAATCAGAGCTGAAAATTACAGTAACTGAAATAAAACACATACTAGAGGAAATCGACAGTAGACTAGTGAATGCAGAATATATCAACAATCTGGAAGACGAAGTAATAGCAAAAAGAGAAAAGAATTTTAAAACTGAGGCTAGATTACGGGATCTCTTGAACAATGTCAGGTGAAAAAACATTTGCATTATAGGAGTCTCAGAAGAAGAAAAAAAAAGAGGGAGTTCGAAAACTTATGTGAAGAGAGAATAGCTAAAACCTTGCCTAACCTAAGGAAGGAAATAGACATATAGTTTCAAGAACACAGATTTCCAGCCCCAGGAGGGTACAATTAAAATATCAACAATTAAAGATAATGAGGGAATTTTAAAAGCAGCAAGTGAGAAGCAAAGAATTCTCTACAAGGGGAGACCTCTAAGGCTATCAGCTGATTTTTCAGCAGAAACTTTGTAAGACAAAAGGAACTGGTGTAATCTATTCAAAGTACTGAAAAAAAAATTAAAAACAAAAACAAAAACACTACATCCAAGGTTGGCAAGGTTGTTATTCAGATTTGAAAGAGAGATAAAGATTTTCCCAGACAAACAAAAGATAAAGGAGTTTATCATCACTAAACCTTTGTTACAAAAAATGTTAAAATATTTACTTATGTGGAAAAGAAATGGTCTTAATTAGATGTAAGAAAATTATGAATAAAATGCTGTAAAATATGAGAGCATATACATAAAACATGGAGGAGGGAGTAAAAAAAAAAAAGGTTCTTTGTTTTGTTTTGTTTTTTAGATGTGTTTGAACTTAAATGGCCATTTGAATTAATATAGGCTGCTACATATAGTTAGGATATTATACAAGAACTTCATGGTAGGCATAAATCCAAAACCTATAATAGATACACAAAATAAAAAAAAAAAAGCCAGCATAACAATACAGACTCATCAATAATAAGAAAAAGAGAGAGAGAGAGAGAGAGAGCAAGAAACCAGAAAACAAATAACAAAATGGCAATAAGTATGTATATATCTATGTCTATCTATATGTATATAATCTATATCTATATCTATAATCTATATCTATATCTATATCTATATCTATATCTATCTAATTACCTATCAATAATTACTTTAAATGTAAATGGCCTAAATGCTCCATACTGGAATGGATTGAAAAAAAAAAAAAAGCAAAACCTATCTACACGCTGTATACAAATGACTCATCATAGACTGGAAGAAACATACAGACTAAAAGTGAACAGATGGAAAAAAACATTTACCATGCAAATGAAAGTGAAAACAAAAAAAGGAAAAAAGAAAATAAAAACAGGTAGCAATACTTTCATCAGATAAAATAGTTTTTATGTTTTTATTTATTTATTTTATTTTTTTAAATTTTTTTAATGCTTATTTATTTTTGAGAGAGAGAGAGAGAGAGAGAAAGACAGAGTGCAAGCAGGGTAAAGGGCAGAAAGAGAGGGAGACACAGAATCTGAGGCAGGCTCCAGGCTCTGAGCTGTCAGCACAAAGCCCAACACGGGGCTTGAACTCAAGAACTGTGAGATCATGACCTGAGCCAAAGTTTGACACTTAACAGACTGAGCCACAAGGGCGCCCCAGTCTTTATGTTTTTATTAAATTTTATTTTAATTGTATAGTTAGCATATGGTATTATATTGTTTCAAATATACAGTGTAGCGATTCAACGATTTCATACGTTACCCAATGGTCATCATGACGACCCTTCACATATTTCACACATCCCTGCACACACACCTCTTCTGGTACCACCAGTTTGTTCTCTAGAGTTAAGAGTCTGATTCTTGGTTTCAGAAAAATAGACAATAAAACAGAGACTATAACAAGAGACCAGGAAGAGAATTACATAATGTAACATGATCAACCCAACAAAAGGATATAAATTGTAAACATCTCCATGACCAATAGTGGAGCACCTATATCCATAAAGCAAATATCAATGAACATAAACTGAGAAATTGATGGTAATACAATAATAGTAGGGGGCTTTAAGACCTCACTTACATCAATGTGTAGATCATTCAGGCAGAAAATCAATAAGGAAACAGTCTTTGAATGACACATTAGGCCAGATGGACATAACAGATATATACAAAATATTGCATCCAAAAACAACAGAATACACATTATTTTTAAATGCCATGGAACATTCTCCTGAGTAGATCACAGGTTAGGTCAGGAAACAAGCCTCAATAAATTTAAGATTGAAATTATAGTATGTACCTTTCCTGCCCCAAATGGTATCAAACTAGAAATAAATCACAAGGAAAAAAAAGAACTGGAAAAGACACAAACCCCAACAAGCCAATGAAGCAAAGAAGAAATCAAAACATATGGAGAAAATGAATATGAAAAAAGACACTGGTTCAAAATCTTTGAGATGGAGGAAAAACAGTTCTGAGAGGGAATATATAGTGATACAGGTCTACCTCAAGAAGCAAGAAAAAGCTCAAATAAACGATCTAACCTTACATCTAAAGGAGCTGGAAAAGAAGACCAAACAAAGTCCAAGGTGAACGGAAGAAAGGATATAATAAATATGATACCTGAAATAAATGAAATAGAGACTAAAAAAAAAAATAGAAAAGAGCAATGCTATCGATAGCTGGTTTTTTTTTCGTTCAAAAAGAAAAATATTGATAAACCTTTAGCCACACTCCTCAAGAAGAAAAAAACAAAATTCAGGACCCAAATAAATAACATCAGAAATGAAAGAGAGGTACAATGGACACCAGAGAAATACGAAAGATTATGAGAGACTACCAAAAAAAAAAATTATATGTCAAGAAATTGGACAACCTACAAAAAAATGGGTAAATTTCTTAAAACATACATTCTTCTAAAATTAAATCAGAAAGAAATAGGTAACCTGAACAGCTTGATTACTAGTAATAAAATTGAATTAATGGAATCAGTTATCAAAAAACTATCAGCAGACAATAGCCCAGGACTGGATGTCTTCACAGGTGAATTCTACCAAACATTTAAAGAAGACCGAATACCTATTCTTCTTAAACTATTCCAAAAATATAGAAGATAAAAGAAAGCTTTAAATTTATTCTACAAAGCCAGCATTACCATGACACCCAAAGCAGACAAAAACGCTACAAAAAAAGGAAACCACAGGCCAATGTCTCAGATGGACATAGATGTAAAAACCCTCAACAAAATATTTGCGAACTGCATTCAACAATATATTAAAAAGGATCATTCACTCTGATCAAGTCAGGTTTATGCTGGGAATGCAAGCATGGTACAATACTTGCAAACCAATCAACGTGATACATGACATCAAGAAAACAAGAATGAAAGTTACATGGTCATCTATTGATGCAGAAAAAACTGACACAATTCAACATCGATTCATAATAAAAAAATTCTCGACACTCAACAAAATGAGTTCAGAGAGAATATACCACAACATAATAAAGGCCATATATAAACAATACACAACAAACATCTTACTCAATGGTGAAAAACAGAATTTTTTCCTCTGAGATCAGAAACAAGAAAAGAATATCCACTCTCACCACTTTTATTCAACATAGTACTAAATGTCCCCGAAATAGCCATCAGCCAAGAAAAATAATTTGATGGATCCATATTGGTAAAGAAAAAGTTAATCCGTCACTACTTTCAATAACATGATATTGTATATAGAGAATCCTAAAGACTCTACCAAAACACTACTAGAAGTAATAAATGAATTCAGTAAGGCTGCAGGATAAAAAACAATACCCAGAAATTGATAGTGTTTCTCACTAATAGCAAAGTAGCATAAATAGAAATTAAGAAAACAATTCCAGGGTGCTTGGGTGGCTCAGTCGGTTAAGCATTCAACTCTTGATTTCAGCTCAGATCATGATCGCATGGTTTGTGAGTTCAAGCCCTGCATCAGTCTCTGCAATGAGAGTGTGGAGCCTGCTTAGGATTCTCCCTTTCTCCCTCTGCTTTCATGTTCTCTCTCTCTCTTTCTCTCTCTTTCTCTCTCAGAATAAATAAATAAACTTAAAAAATAAAACAATTCCATTTATAACTGCACTAATAATAGTAAATAATAATAATAATAATAATAATAATACCTAGGAATAAACTTAACAAAAGAGGTAAAAGAAGTGAAAGACCAGTACTCTGAAAACTATAAAACATTAATGAAGTAAATTAGAGATAACACAAATAGAAAGATATCTCATGCCCGTGGATTATTAAGAATTAATATTATTATTAAAATGTACCCAAACAAATCTACAGATTCAACGCAATTCTTATCAAAATACCAACAGTATTTTTATAAAACCAGAACAAATAACATTAAAATTTGTATGGAGCCATAAAAGATCCCAAATAGTCAAAGCAATCTTGAGAAAGATAACAAAGCTGGAGGTATCATAACTCAAGATTTCAAGATATACTACTAAGATGTAGTAATCAAAACAGTATGGTAGGGGCACAAAAACAGACATATGGATCAATGGGACAAAATAGAGAGCTGGTAAATAAATCCACAGTTAGATGGTTACTTATTTTATGACAAGAGGCTAGCATATACAATGGGGAAAAGACAGTCTCTCCAATAAATGGTGCTGAAAAAAACTGAACAGCTACATGTAAAAGAATGAGATTGGACCACATTCTAACACCATAAACAAATATAAACCAAAAATGGATGAAAGACCTAAATGTGAGCCTGAAACCACAAAAATTCTAGAAAGGTACACAGGCAGTAATTTGTCTGATATTGGCTATAGCAATATTTTTCAAGGTATACAACTTATGGCAAAGAAACCAAAGGCAAAAATAAACTATTGGGACTACAACAAAATAAAAACCTTTTGCACAGTGAAGGCAATCACTAGCAAAAAAAGGGGGGTTACCTATTGAATGGGAGAAGATATTTACAAGTGATATATCTGATAAGGGGTTAATATCCAAAATATACACAACTGAACACCAAAAAAAAAAAAAAAATCCAATGAAAATGGACAGAGGATCGAAATAGATATATTCCAAAGAAGACATACAGAAGGCCAATAGACACATGAAAAAATGCTCAACATCACTCATCATCTGGGAAATGCAAAATCAATACCACAGTGAGAATGTATAGAATCAAAAAGACAAGAAGTAACAAGTGTTGGCAAAAATGTGGAGAAAAAAGAGCCCTCCTACAACTGTTGGTAGGAATGTAAATTGGTATGGCCCCTGTGGAAAACAGTATGGGCGTTCTTCAAAAAATTAAATATGGAAATGCCATGTGATTTAATAATTTCGCTGCTGGCTATTTACCCAAGGAAAATGAAAATATTAATTTGAAAAGGTATATGCGTCCATGTTTATTGCAGCATTATTTACAATAGCCAAGATATGGAAGCAACCTAAATATCCATTAGATAGATGCGTGGGTAAGAAAGAAGGGATTACACGGGAATATTACTCAGCCATAAGAAAGGATGAGACCCTGCCTTTTGCAACAACATGGATGGATCTAGAGTGTATGGTACTAAGTGAAATAAGTCAAACTGACAAATACCATGTTTTCACTCATCTGAAGGATCTACGAAACAAATGAATAAACAAACAAAAACAAAATCAGACCTGTAAACCGAGAGAACAAACTGATGGTTGTCAGAGGAGTGGGTAGTAGGGGGATGGGCAAAATGGGTGAAGGGGGGTGGGAGATACAGGCTTCTAGCTATGGAATGAATAAAACATGGAAATCATCATGTATAAACTTGTCAGATTTCTTGTACACCCGAAACGAATATAACATTGTGTGTAAATTACACTTAAATATTTTATTTTTAACTGTGCAGGTAGTTAAGGGAAGAAGCAGCATGGAAGCATGGCATACTTAAGACCTGAAACCTGTCTAGCGTGACAGGAGAAAAGAGAACTGTGGTTGCATAGTGTAGACATACAGCCGGTGTCTACCACAGAGGTGAGTCACAGGGTATTAGTGGACGGTTATATAATGGTTGTCTATGAAAAGATTTGTTATCTTAACATTTAAATACAGGAAACAAACTTTTCTACACTTCTAATCTGTTAAAGTAGCTCCAATGTTTAAAAAAAATGCACTACGGACGATGGATATTTACTTCTAAATTTCAGTGGAATATTGTATAATCATGTAGGTGAGAGAAAACTGAGTACCATAATACAGTGTTCCGTTTGGATTCTCATACCTTTGAGAATTATCATTCCAGGTAAGATAGTCCTTGAGAAAAAAATCGCATTAAAATAATCAGACTCATATATATCACCATGTCAAACCAAGATTTTTTTTTTTTTTTTGAGAGTGAGAGACAGAGAGCACAAGTGAGGGAGAGGCAGAGGGAGAGGGAGAGGGAGAGGGAGAGGGAGAGGGAGAGGGAGAGAGAGAGACTCTTGAGCAGTCTCCACGGCCAGCACGGAGCCCCACGCAGGGCTCAATCAATCTCATGACCATGAGATCCTGACCTGAACCTAAATCAAGAGTCAGTCGCTTAACCGGAACCGCCCAGGCATCCTCAAAGCAAGCTTTTTAAAAATTGCCCTATTCAATCCTTTTCTTTTTCCATTAAAAATAAGATAATTAAAATAATACCTAGGTGCCAAAGTGTTGACACCATTACTAAATTTAAAAATAAAATAAGTTGAGAAAATACTTTTTGTTTCTGGAAATAGATGCTGCACGTTTCGAAACAACTTACATCCTGTTTTGGAGCAGTGGTTCATATATACATGCCCATACACACGTATATCTATTTATGCAGATGTGTAAATGCGACACGGAACATAGAAAGAAAAGGTCACTAGAGTTTAGATAACTTATCATGCACACAGATATAATCTAAGGAACAGAACCCACTAAACTAGAGCAGTGATCTTCTCTTTGGGAGTAATTGAAAATGAACCTGCTTTGCCTTTCACAGCATCGGAGAGTGGCGAAGCGTTCCTCTTCTGCGGGCCGTAACTCTCATGGCCATGCTGGAGACCCTGATGTGTTTCACTTCACCTGGATCTCTGCAGGAGCACATCCAAGGACTCCACTTGCCCCCCAGCCATATGTTTCAGTATGTCTCTATTGCTGTTGAAGCCAAACTCTGATGTGGTTCATAAATTTTTGGATGAACTTGCAGAATGTGAATTCAAAAATTAATGAGCATGGATTAACACTCTCCCTGGGCAGTCTTTGTTTATGTGCTTAACACATTAGACCTCTGACCCATTCAAATCATTTTCATTGCATTATTGCAAACCTATGATCCGGACAGGTGCAGTGCAATGGGATAACGTACCGTAATAAATAACACCACTGTCCTAGAGGCTTCCTTTCACCACTTTAAAATACGTGAAACTCTGAAGCTATATAGAAATAGAAGCTTACCCAATTTTATCAGGGGAAACTAAGTCAGTCCAGATTTTGTTATAACATCAGCTGCAAAAGTTATATTTAAAGTGTTCGCGAAATATAGAATATGTACACAGTAACTAATTAATGTGACAAAATGAAACTGGATGGAAAATAGGCAAACTTTAAAAAAAATTAATGTTTATTTTTGAGAGAGAGAGAGAGAGAGACAGAGTGTGAGCGGGGGGAGGGGCAGAGAGAGAGGGAGACACAGAATCCGAAGCAGGCTCCAGGTTCCGAGCCGTCAGCACAGGGCCCGACATGGGGCTTGAACTCACAAGCTGTGAGATCATGACCTGAGCCAAAGTTAGCCGCCCAAACAGACTGAGCCACCCAGGCACCGCTAAATAGGCAAACTTTTTAAATGGGATGTTGGTATGATAATTTTTTTTTGTTGTTGTTCTTGGTGTCCAGGGACCAGAGGAGAAGGGAAAAATACGTATAGCTGCAGAGTAAGAAAACTGGGAAAAGTTCACATAGCTGGACCATGGAATTGGCTGACTGCACAGTCCTGATCTAAATCTTACAAGAGAAAGCTGCAGCCGTAACTATGTGGTGAGGTTCTCGTATGTCTAGTCCAAGAAATTTGCATAAATGTACAATTTCATCCACAAACCATTGTGATTTGTAGTTTATGTGAATTTTAACAAGATACATTTTCAAGATCCCGTGGGATTTATTTGTGGTCATACTGGTAGCTATGGTAATAAAGAACCGGTTGAGCAATCACAGTGATGAGTCAGAAAGCACAACATCCAACTAATGGGATTCTCTGTGGAATGATATATGTTAACATGTTTAGCTTTATTCTGTTCACCATTTTTATCAAATCATAGACGGCATAGATGACGTGTTTATCCAATTATATAGGAGCCCCATCTGGAGATGTACAGCTTAACATACGTAAGCAATGTGCAATGATATTATTTACATTTTTTTTAGACGTTTATTTATTTTTGAGAGAGAGAGAGAGAGAGAGAGACAGAGTGGGAGCATGGGAGGGTCAGAGAGAGAGGGAGACACAGAATCTGAAGCAGGCCCCAGGCTCTGAGCTATCGGCAGGGAGCCCGGCGCGGGGCTCAAACTCAGGAACCGTGAGATCGTGACCTGAGCCAAAGTCGGACACTTAACCGACTGAGCCACCCAGGTGCCTCGCGATGGTATTATTTAAATGCATAAGCTCTTAATTTTTAGTAGAAAACTCCTTCCTCTTTCAAACAGCACTATGCAACTCTAAATATCCTCCAAGTTTTACAGGCAGAAAATAGAACTATGTGATAAGATCTAGTGCGACAAAAACCACGTGGGCACTTGTTCACTCCGATAACTCCTTGATCTTACATTAATTGCACTGCAGCTTTAAGAAAAAAAGTGATTATTTATTTACAAGGATTCTAGGTGAAAAAGGTAGATGACAATTTATGCCATTGAAGGCATATATTTAATGCCATAGTCACACAAACACATGTGAGTTTCATCATTATTAAAATTTTCTCGTTGGTTCTTATTGCTACACCTCCAACTCCTTATTGGCAGAAAATGTTTGTTTCTATGTTTGCATTGTTTATGTTATTGACATGATGAATCTTCTAATTTGGGGCCCTGAGAGGATGATTTTTAAAAACGTGGCAATTATTTGACAATTTGTGCTGGGTGACTTTCTGGTCTCTGTTGGACTCACTCATGCCTCAACAGTGAGGTGTGATGTCAGCTGAAAGTTAGCTGACTATTGGTTGGGGCACGTACTTCCTTTCCATGTAGTCTTCCATCCTCCAAGAGGCTACCTGTGTCTTGTTCACAAAATATCAGGGGGCCTGGGGCGCCTGGGTGGCTCGGTTGGTTGGGCGTCTGACTTCACCTCGGGTCGTGATCTCACGGTTCATGAGTTCAAGTTCATGAGTTCATCAGCTCTGTGCTGGTGGTTCAGGGCCTGGAGCCTGCTTCGGACTTCTCTCTCTCTCTCTCTCCCTCTCTCTCTCTCTCTCCCCCTTCCCACTCATGCTCTGTCTCCCTCTCTCTCAAAAATAAATAAACATTAAAAAAATAAAATATCAGGGGTTCCCAGAGCAAGAGGAAGCATACAAGGCCTCTTAAAGCCCAGGCTTAAAACTTGAACAACTTTGCTTCTCCAACCTCCTATTTGTCATAGGAAGTTATTAGAACAATTCTGGTTCCAAGGAGTTGCAAATACATTGGAAAGGGAAAATTCTGTGTCCATATTTTGAAGTTTTAACATAAAATCTTTTAACATAAAATCTTTTTTTGCTGGTCACTCCCTAAATTTTTCATATGTTCAATACCCAGTTCATCATCTGTGGCTTCTGTGTTCTCCCTCCACCTCTTATATAAGTTGAACTTGGGTCATAATTTTTATGGGGAAAGATCATGTCTGTGTGGGCTTCCTTATTCTATAGTTCACAGATTGCAGGTTTATCATCCAGCCACTGCCTTCTTTGGGAAACTTCCATCACATGTTGTGTGAATTTTGAACATCATTATATACCTGTTACGTTATTTGCTACTGGCTTTCTTGTTCTTATTTTACCTCTTGGGGACAGTCACTTTATCTTACTCATATTTGTAGTCTGCACTAGTAACTGTGCCTGGCCAAAGTAGATATTAACAATTCTTAGTTAATTATTGCATGAAGAATTGCATAAATGGATGTTCTAGAAGGGATTTTAGGAAGGGATTGATATTGAGAGTAAACAAAAATGTAAATTGATCATTTTTCCAGAAGTTCTAAGGTTTTATTGTTACACTTAATGTAAAAACAAAAATTCTAAAGGGAAAAGAATAAATTTAACATGTCCTTTTCTTATTTCAAAAAAAAAAAAATAAAAAAAAAAATAAAAAAAAATAAAAACGTGGCAATTGTACTTTTGTTAGCTTTGGTTGTTTGATAAACAAGCATTTCTTTTTTTTTTTTAATATAATTTATTGTCAAATTGGTTTCCATACAACACCCAGTGCTCATCCCAAAAGGTGCCCTCCTCAATACCCATCACCCACCCTCCCCTCCCTCCCAACCCCCCCCCCCCATCAACCCTCAGTTTATTTCCAGTTTTCAAGAGTCTCTTATGTTTTGGCTCTCTCCCTCTCTAACTTTTTTTTTTTTTCCTCCTTCCCCTCCCCCATGGTCTTCTGTTAAGTTTGTCAGGATCCACATAAGAGTGAAAATATACGGTATCTGTCTTTCTCTGTATGGCTTATTTCACTTAGCATCACACTCTCCAGTTCCATCCATGTGGCTCCAAAAGGCCATTTCATTCTTCTAACTAGAAACATGCGACACTTGATATAGTGCCCCTTATTTTATTACACATTCCTCTTGGTGTGGAAAGTACTCTATATACAAACGTTCGAATTTGAGCCGCCTATTTGAAGAAGCCACAATGAAAATTAAATATTTATTTTATTTTTCTATGAATTTACCTACCTTTTCCAGTGCCTGGCTGGGTATCAAAATACAGAATTCCCTTTAATTGGTGATGCAATTAATTGCTTTCTAAGTCTTTACTAGAAACAGGAACATTAAAGTTTCTAACACTTTTTTTTTTCTTTCAGGGTAAATGTAGAAGGAGAGGTATGCTAGTTTTCTATTGTGGTATAACAAATAACTGCAAAGCCAGGGAAGTACAACATCCACTTATTATCTGCTAGCTTCTGTGGGTCAGAAGCCAGGCACAGTGTGCTTGGTCTGTCCTCCAGATTTGAAAAGTTTGAAACCAAAAGGTCCTTGGGACGTGTTCTCATCGGGGGCACAATGTCCTCTCCTTGGTTCTGTCAGGTTGTGGGAAGAATTCAGTTCCTTGCAGTTGTAGAAACGAGAGCCTTGGTTTCTTGCTGGCTCTCTTCTCTGTTAGGCAAGTCCCTCAGGTTCTAGGCAAATGGCCTTCTCTCATGTGGCAGCTTACTTCCAGAAAGTCAGCGGTAAAGTCTTACTCTAGTCTGCTAAATGAAATCTTATGCCGTGTGATGGGAGTCGCTATCCCATCCCTTTTTTCTTATAGTGTAGCCTCACCAAGGGAGCTATCTTGTCATACATTCAGTCTTGCCACACACAAAGCAGGTGACTCATACACTAGTAGACTGAAATCTTGGTGGTCACCTTGGAAATATACCCACCACAAGAAAAAAAACCCAAACATATAATATAATATAATATAATATAATATAATATAATATAGATATGATATTATTAAAAACAAATAAAAAGAAAACAAATAAAAATAGTTAAAAATACAAATGTATATTAAAATTAGGGGCAGCTGGGTAGCTGAGTTGGTTAAGCATCCAACTTCAGCTCTAGTCATGATCTCACCGCTCGTGAGTTCAAGCCCCACGTTGGGCTCTGTGCTGATGGCTCAGAGCCTGGAACCTGCTTCAGATTCTGTGTCTCCCTCTCTCTCTGCCCCTCCCCCGCTCACACTCTGTCTCTCTCTCTCAAAACTATACATTAAATTTTTTTTAATAAATAAAACTAAATATATGTATATATAACAAAAATAAAATAAAATAATTTACAAGTTTAAAGATGGAGGGAGATTGCTTAAAGATTTTCATTGCCTCAGAAAGAGACTTCATTTTTCAATTCATGAATACATTTATCCATTCCTTCAGTAAAAACTTAAAAATGCCTCTGCAATACTACAATGCCACTTGGCACTAACTACCCGGAGTTAGCACAGATGCCACAGGTTAAAGGCACAGTAGTCAACAAGGTTGCGCCCACCATAGATACTAGCCACATTTTGGGGGATCTTTAGGCCACTCTTGTGGCCAACTGGTTACAAATTCTGGAAGTTTCATGACGACACTAAGTTTGAAAATCTGTTAGAATGATGGACAGAACTCAAGAAAGCCCTAAATTTATTATTATGGTATCATAATACAAAAGATACATAAGTGGGACCAAATAAATGTGACACATAGGGCAAGGTCTGGGAGGGTGTCGTCTCAGCGCTTTTGATGCCTGCCCCCATGGGGTCAAAGCATGTCATCCTCCCAGCACGTGGATGTGTTCATCAACCAGAAAGCTCACACAAGGCTCAATGTGTTTGGTTTTGCTTTTGTGAGAGAGAGCGCAAGTGCGGGAAGGGCAGAGAGAGGGGGAACAGAGGATTTGAAGTCGGCTCTGTGCTGAGAGCAGAGAGCCCAATGCAGGGCTTGACCTCATGAACTGTGATACCATGACCTGAGCTGAAGTCGGATGCTCAAGTGAGCCACCCAGGTGCCCCAAAGCTCAATGTTTTAAATTCAGGTCTCAGGGGTGAATCAGTCTGTTACATGTCCAACTCTTGATTTGGCTCAGGTCGTGGTCTTGCGGTTCATGAATTTGAGCCCTGTGTCAGGTTCCACACTGCTGATGGTGCAGAACCTGCTTGGGATTCTCTCTCTCCCTCGCTCTCTGCTCCCCTCACTCTCACTCTCTCTCAAAATAAATATATTTTAAAAATATGTAAATAAATTCAGATTTCATTTTGCAGGCATGATAGATTGAACAGCTAGCCCCATAAATGAACTCAATTGGTAACCCCCTTCTTTCCCAGGCAGTTGGGGCCATATTATGTGGCCCAGAGCCTCACTCGTCTATTCATATAATTAGTCTTTCTAGCATGACCAGCCCCCATCCTGAGTCATCTCCTGAGCATAAATTCAGGTGTTTTCCAAGGATCTACCATGAATAAAAAAGACACTCCTACAACTTGGGAAATGAAAGGGTGTAGAAGCTCCCTCCAAAAAACTCAGCCGTTTGCTATTAACTGCTCTGGGCTCTTTGACATCTATGGTGAGCATGATGGACAGAGCTTTCGCTAACATCATAAGGCTAACGTCTAATGAGAAAATAACAAAAATTAATCAAGTCCTTAAAAAGAGAAGCAATGGAAGTAGATGGAATGAAGAAAGAGGAAAACTATGAAAAGATACACTAGGGGAAGCTGAGCTCATCAAGAGGGCAGCGAAAGCCTTCCATGAGAAGTGGTAAGTAAGCCAAGGTTAAGGTGTAATGGAGAGTGAGAAAGAATAAGGTAAAATAAGAGTGTTCCAGTAAATGAATCACCATATATAAAGTTTCCATGCAAAATAAAGCATGGGGCCAAAGAGGAAATGAAAACCAATACCTAATTAAAAATACCCTTTGAGGGTCAGAGTTGTTAGATGTAGCTCGGATAGTTAAGAAAGCAAAACACCATGGAGAACCTTACAGAGACATTAGAGGAATTGGGGAATGTAACTCAGAAAATAGGATATCACTGAAGGATTTTCAGTGTCAATCTGCCCCTGATCATCAATCTGATTTTTGGAAACTCTTCTAGTTCTCAAAGGGAAACTGGAGTGGAAAGGAGAAAGACATTGAGGCTCATTAGTCTGTTACAGTTCTGGTGAGAGGTGATGTGGATGTGCTGTCTCTGATTCCAAAAGAGGAGATTGCATCAGAAGGTAGGTAACAATAAAATTAGCAACTTGCCATGTTGAATCCAATTAAAGATACAGAAGGAAAGGGGAGAAACAAGTCCCACTTTTCCTACTTAAGTACTAAAAGGAATGAGTACTAAGTACTAAAGTACCAAAGGGACTTCTCCTCCTGGAGGAGAAATCTGAGAAAACAGAATATGAATTCAAGTTGGAAAGGCAGAGTTTGGATCACCTGCTGAGCACCCATGTAACTACCTCAGAAGGCAGTTGCATACACCTTGGTAAATCTCAGGAGATAAGCCAGCACCGGGAGATATGGGAGACTCATCAGCATATACATGACAGTGAAAATCTCTGAAATTGACAAATCATGAAGAAAGAATGAGTGAAGTGGGTCTAGAATTGGGTCCTAAGACATGCTAAAAGTTAAGGACAGAATAGAAGCAGGAGACAATATCCAGAGACGTAGGGAGAGAATCAGAGAGTGTGGTGTTATGAAAATCAAGAATGCTTAACCCAAATCTTTATATCAGATGAAATGACTTTATGAGATTGATTCGTTTGACTGGTGGATTCTTTATTGATACATGGAACTGAACATTATTTTTCTTGCCTTGGGGTAGAGAAATTGGTAACAAGAAAGAAGTATAGGAATCATTTATCCATTTCTTTTTGTTGTTATTTATTAGTGAGCATTTTTTAAAAAGCCATCAAGACATTATTTGGGGAAAGAATAAGAAATATGAAAGGAGGTATTTTACCCCCAACAAAGCTTCTGCTACTTGACTATATAGCTACATGATGCCCACAGTAAAATCATTTGAGACTCCTTCCTTCATCATTTCCAAATTCTGATAAGCAATGTAAAGATCTTTGAACTAAAGATTGATAGATGCATCCAAAAAGCTGTATAGATCTATTATCTGAATAAAGCAAAAGGAAAATGATTTTCACAGACAGAATAAATAGGAGGGGCCAAGATTGAAATAAATTGTCTGTATCGACTGGTGAGAATATACTTTAATTCTCAATTACATGTGTCTACCGCATTGTTCTCAGCTCTGTTTGCATTCATGTTTTAGCACAAAATAAAATGGATTCTGTTTAGCTATAGTGCAATACATACACAAGTATATTTATAAGAAGTGAGTTGTAACACATAAGCAATGAGATTCAGAAGGAAGAATCTAAGAGGTAAGAGTGAAGAGTCTCAAAAGACCATCCCCACTTATTGTACAGAAGATATGATTCCACAAGGCAAGCGGTAGATACTTGGGGATATGGTCCTAAAATGAATGGTTTCTTTTAACATATCTAACTACCTCTAAGAAAAAAATGAGTGTATACTTGTAGTACAGAAAATGGGCCATTATTCTCCACAGAACTCTCAGTAAGGAATAAAAGCTTTCATTGGAGGAGTTGGCAGGACTTATCTTAGACTTCTTTTCTCTATATACTTCCTCTCCATCTAAACAATATATCGAATGCTTTAGAGGCCTAGTAACTTCTCAAAATGAAGAATGCTTGGATTTTAATGCCTGTCTTTGCTCAAATATTGGCATGCCATTGCTATATAACCTCTTTTAACATTTAAATGACTGTGCACATGATTAATAATTCATAAAAACTAGATTACCTACTCTTGTTTTAGCCGAAAGAAAGTGAATTGGAGATGATATATTGTCTTGAAAGGATACCACAACTTATTATCTATAAGCTCCATTCATGTTAGTTTGCCTTAAGGAGAAAGTACATTGCTTTTATGGGACAGCGAATGTTCCAGTGTGACTATTACCACTGGAAGAAAATCAGTAAATGGGATGCATACACCTACACTGAATGCCACAAGCTCATAGTCTTTTTCTTGCTATGTTTTATTTCTTGAGAATTTATAAAAAAAATATTGTTTAGGCATTCTGTTCTCATATTATAAACTTGTCATGTCAAAGTGATTTGGCTATGTGAACTTTCTTCAGAATATATATTAACCTCAATCACAAACTTTGCCGGGTATCATGGTAATCTGTCTGGCAACTCATTCTTATTGCTTCCCACCTATTTTAATGAAAAAGCAGAAATGACAAATGATAATCGACCAGGAACTGAAGTTAAATGTGTCATAACGTGTCACCAGAATGGCGATTGGCTTCATAATTTGGGGAAAGCAATAATAACAAATACTGTATATATGGAGATCTTTTTTTTTTTTGCTCAATATCCTTGCTTTAAAATGTATTAATTAAAAACATAAACCTCTGTATATACACACATAAATTATTCTGCCTAAAAAATGTCATTGATCTAATATGTCTACATGCCCTTTATAAATGATTCAACACAGTGCTGATTATCTTAAAGGCAGCTGGGAAGATGAGGACGTTCTCTTATCTCCATGGGATAGAATTTATAGCTCTGATGTCCTAAAACTGTCAGAGTGGTTCTGCTGAGGGATGCAACGATAAGATAGTGTCACTGGCATTTTTCCATAATATGCATAAAATTATATATTCAATCTATCTCAAAAATCCAAACTTTATGTTTATATGACTGATAGAAAGGAATGGGACAGGTTAAGGAACATACTGCAGAGATAACATCTCTGGACAATTCTCATGACTCTTGGTTTTGGCATTGATCTGATCAGAGATACTCAGTAACTTAATATCTCATAAGCTCCCTGTCTACATGGAAAACATCTTGAGAGTTCCATTGGCTTGTGTTTGCCAAAAGCTTCTCCTTTGACACTGTTTTGGCTATCAAGGCACAATGCTCTAATTTTATCATTTTATTTTCATAGTATTTGAAGCTGCTTAACAGCTTATAGCCAACATCTGGAAAGCGTCTACAGTTAACGTCAGCCAATATGAAGCATTGACAGAGGTAGGAATTGAAACGTTCTGGAACATGTTTCACACCATATAAGCAAGTATTTACCTTAGCTTAGTCAGACTTAGTTTTATTTAAAGAAACTTCATCTAAGAATTACCAACGCCAAACAATAAAGAAAAATTGGTAAACTGTCCATCTCCAAAGGCATTTGAACAGAGGCAACATGGCTGTACCAACTGTAAGAGACATTATAGGGAAACTCTCTTCCCTTGAGCAATTGTTCAAATATGTAATGTTCACCTGTGAATTTCATGTATACTTTGTAATGATTGTGATTTTAAAATGTGGTGAAATAAACAAAAAGCATTAGCTGATCATCAAAGCAAGATACCAGAATGGAAGCTGATGCTGTTTCCTCTTTTGTTTGTTTTAAAATAGCTGTGTAACACAGATAAGAATAATTTTTTAACTTACTTTTAGAAAATGGAATACAGAATCATTAAATGACACTAGCAATGAAAAACTAATCTTGGGGCACCTGGGTGGCTCAGTCGGTTAAGCGTCCGACTTCAGCTCAGGTCATGATCTCACACTCCGTGAGTTCGAGCCCTGCGTCAGGCTCCGTGCTGACAGCTCAGAGCCCAGAGCCTGTTTCAGATTCCGTGTCTCCCCCTCTCTCTGCCCCTCCCCTGCTCATGCTCTGTCTCTCTCTGTCTCAAAAATAAATAAAAACATTAGGGAAAAAAAAGAAAGAAAGAAAAACAGTAGTCTTCTAATGGAAATTTTGGGAAATGAACACATTTTTACAATTATGAAAAAATATTCGTGTTTCTGTAACATAATGAACTCAAACACACTTGCATGGAAACATTAGTGCCATGATAATTTCAAAAGAACGCATATTTCAAAATTTGCTTCTATTACTACAAAAAGAATGGTAATATGGTAGTTTATACAATTAATGGTCTGGCCCATGAATTATCCAATTCTTATTCAGAGACCTCTTTCCTAAGGATACTTCTGTGTTTATTCATCACACAGATCCTGAGATACAGTTTCCTGGGTTAAGAATTGCGCTCTTACCTTAAAATGTAATCTCTATCATTCTGGAATCTCCTACCAGTAGACTGTGAAGTAAAGATGAATTGCAAATAGATTATTTAGGAAGTGCAAATAACACCATTTGGACAATGAAAGGGGAAGCAATAGTACAGTATTCCAGATAAAACACAAGAAGTCTTTTGGAAAAAATTAAGCATAGTTTATTATCTACATTTTCTCTACTTTTCTGTCTGCAACTAAAACTATAATACATACTGCCTACTATAGGGGTGAAGGAAACTGTTCCCACTTCACATTTTAATTGGATTAAATGGAGCTTTTGTAACTTTTTATTTTCTATACTTCTTCTTTAACTTAGTGTTCATAATTGAGGCTTTATATATATATATATATATATATATATATATATATACATATATATATACATACATATATATATATAACCTTCAAATATAATTAAATATAATTCAAAATATAATAAGTTTTAAACATTTCCTGAAAGAAAAAAAAGACTTAAATTTTAGTCACAAGAGAATAGAATAAAATGGTCAAGAGAAGTTTGTTAACTATTGAAAAAAATTTTTTTACTTGCCCATTTAAGATGGTAAAGTAAACATTCTTTAAAAAATGTTTTTTACGTTTATTTATGTTTGAGAGACAGAGAGGGACGGAGCACAAGTGAGGGAGGGGCAGAGAGAGAAGGAGACACAGAATCTGAAGCAGGCTACAGGCTCTGAGCTGTCAGCACAGAGCCCGATGCAGCGCTCGAACCCACAAATCTTGAGATCATGACCTGAGCTGAAGTTGGATGCCCAACAGACTGAGCCACCCAGGCGTCCAATAAAGTAAACATTCTTAAGACAAAAATGCATCTTGGAGCAGATCACTTTTCCAGAGACTGGATATGTTTCTGGAACTAAATAAATTATATGAATCATTCCATCTGTAAATGTGAATGCTGAAAAATGAATCATCTGGGACATAATTCAATTATTAAAATTATATACTATTAGTTTATCTAAAACTATTTGGCTTCTACTGTATTTCACTTAGAGAATATTGATTATGATATTTCTATATTTCAAAACCTAACCAGTAGTTATCATAAAATCAGAACTCAAGAAATGGGTAGACTATAATCATTTATTATAGAAATCAGATGCATAATTGGAGTTAATGTTCATCATTTGTTCAAGAAAATCTGCAACATTTTTAGTATATGTGTACTTACTTCTTTCCCTTCCTTTTTTTAAATTTTTTTTTGTCTTATTCAGTTTCTTCCATCAATGTTTTATAGTCTTCAGTGCAATGCATTTCAGCGCAGATATTTCGGCTCCTTGGCTAACTTTATTCTAACTATTTTATTTTACTGAATACTATTTGAAATGGTATCATTTTCTTGATTTCCTTTTGAGATAAATTATTGCTTGTGTAAAGAAATGCTACTGATTTTTGTATGTTGAATTTTGACTTTGTATCCTACAGTGTTACTGATTTATTAGTTCTAACAATTTTCTTGTGGACTATTTGAGTTTTTCTACACGTAGAATCATACCGTCTGCAAACAGAGATTTTACTTCTTCCTTTCCTATTTGGAGAAAGAACTTTTATTTCTTTTAGTTGACTGATTACTTTTGCTAGTATCCCTAGTATTATGTGAATAGAATTGGTGAGAGTGGGGGTCCTTGCCTTGTCCTGGATGTTAAAGGAAAACCTCTTAACTTTTCTCCACTGATTATGATGTTCTCTGTAGGCTTTTCAGACACGGCGTTCATTATATGAAGGTAAGTTCTTTCTATACTTATATTTTTGAATCAAGTTTTTTAAAAGATGCGTTATGCATATATTGAGAAATGTTTAATAAGGAGTATTTAACTTATTAATTGTAATGGACATATTTTGCCCAAATAAACAAGAAGGCCTGATATATGGTATCTAACAAGAAAGGTAAAGACGAGATTTAGATTTATTAAAATGCAAGTGTAGTGATGGAGAGTTTATTCAGAACTGGAAGCAAGAAAGTAAGTCTGAGTTTATATCTACTCAAGACATCTTTTGTTCTCATTTTAAAAATAAGATTTTGTTTGTCTTTCTTATATCTATTATGTATTTTCTTATAGGATCTAAGAAGCCACCCAGAATACTAATTTATATTTATTTTACTTTTGCAAGCAAAAATCACTTCTCTGTTCTTAGTCTCCTGATAGAGGTAGAAGTATATGTTATATGTTGCCTAACAGATTTTACATAACAAGTATTTGCTATTGTTTTAAAGAGTAGAAATTACTTGTTTATGCATATTCTTCTGATAAGCACAGAAATATGTTATATCACATAACATTTGAAATTAATTCTACAAGATTAGAGATCACTCTCCAGTGGACATATGGTGAAGGGTTTATCAAGACCTATTTCCTGTTGAGTGACCATGCTGATAGCATAATGGTTAAACAGGCAGGAGAAATGCATTCAGCCTCACAGGGTGGCAAGTCTTATGGATTATTAACAGGCACATCCTGAAAACAGTAAAAGGACCCTCCATCTGTTCATTGTTCATTGCAACAATAACTGGAATAGAAAATTCTTTAAAACTGTCCAAATATACAGGAGTGGTTTAATGTCGTAGCCCGTGTATTAGGTGAGATGATATCTAATTTCAAACAGAGTCGACAAGAAATAACTTAAAAATGCAGAAAACATATGTTTTATTAAATGAAGTGAAGAAGTGAAGTTGTATAAACATCATTAAAACTAAAAATAGGAGGATATAGAAGGAGTAGTAATCCCTTAAATACATTAGGGAGAGTAAGTCCATAGCAATTCCTTTCATTATTATTATTATTATTATTAAAAAATAAATGGTTATAAACTTTCTCAGAGTTGGTGAGATTTGGGTAGTTAGTAGGCTTACAACCACTCCTCCAAGGCCACAGCTGGATCAAGCCAACTAAAACCACATTTAAATGGGGGCGCCTGGGTGGCTCCGTCGGTTAAGCGTCCGACTTCAGCTCAGGTCCTGATCTCACAGTTTGTGGGTTCGAGCCCCGCTTCGGGCTCTGTGCTGACAGCTTGGAGCCTAGAGCCTGCTTCAGATTCTGTGTCTCCTCTCTCTCTGCCTGTCCCCCACTTGTGTTCTGTCTCTCTCTGTCTCTCAAAAATAAATAAATGTAAAAAAATAAAAAAAAAACACATTTAAATGCACACACCCTCATTGATAGACACCTTAATAGTGAGACCCTTTGGATAAAACTGATACTTCAGATGTCTCTTCCAGATGGCATAAACAGATTTGGAGACACCCAGAGGCTGGCCTGCGATGTTGAATGTGGGTCACAGTAGGTTAAGGATTATGTCAGATTCGCTGTCACATCTAAGAAAGACGGTACCTTATCTCTTTCTACTAAGATTCCTGGAGAGACTTATTTATTTGTGTGTTGTCCTCTACCTGCCTATATATTCTTTGGTTTTCTTGATCTGCACTAATATCCCTAATAACCCACAAACTGTACTGATTTGCTAAGGCTGCTAGGACAGATTAGCAGTCTGAATGATGAAACCACAGAAATTTATTTTCTCATAGTTCCAGACCAGAAGGTTGCAGGTAAGGTGTAGACAAGGTTCACCCCTTCTGAGGGCCCTCTCTGGCCATCTTCTCTCCCCCAGGGTCATCATGTGGTCTTCCATCTGTGTTCCAATTTCCTCTTCCTCTAAGGCCGCCAGTCAGATTAGGGACCACCCTAGAGGCCTCATTTTAGGTTCTTCTTTCAAGACCTTATCTTGAAATACAGCCTCATTCTGAGATCCTGAGGTTAGAACTTCGAAATAAGAATGAGGAAGGGGCGCAGTTCAATCCATAGCACAAAACAGTCTTTTAACGATCATAATTAATAAGCATGCAATAACCAAAAGGAAAATGATGTTTTGTCTTAAGAAAATCTCAAGATCAACAGAGCATTTGAGATAAGCAAGAAAACAATAAATAGCATCTAACATGATCTTTACATCCAATAGGAGCAATATTAGAAGTAGGAAGTCCTAAGGGCTATAGTCAAAAACGCTGTTTACAACATTCACACACACGCGCGCTTACACGCACACACACACACACACATACACACACACACAAACACACACACCACTCTTAATTAAATCGGATCGTTGCACAAAATAGTGCAGACAAAGGCATCTGCAAAAGTTAGCATGTGCACACTGGAGACGAAAGAAGCTTTTCTTCTTTCCTCTAAGGCATTATCTTAATAACCTTAATCCAATGTATTTTCATATTTCAGTCCTTGATTTTTAAAGAAAATCAATTTGTGGATTTCAGACTATCCACAAATAGTCTGAAACAATAGAGAAAAAAGTCATTATAGATAGAATCACATACTATATCTACTTCTCTCTTTTTTTTTTCATAAGATTAATGCATATCACTAATATTCAAAGATGCCCGAGTCCTCTGGGTGATGCTTTAAAGAATTGGATAATCCCAGCCTTCTATTGCATTGGTTCAAGGCACATTATATCAGCTGGACAGTCCCATAACAATTCTGTAATATAAATGCTATGTAATAATATCAATTAAAGATATACACTCCCTTCTTTAGTCCTCCTCTTGAGAGAAATAGAATTTTCCATCAAACACATGAGTATACGAATGGTTTACACTGGTTTACACTGAGATATCTTTTACACATGTCATAGCATATAAACATAGATGTAGATGTACATACAGATAGATCCAGGCACAGATACAGATATAGAAGTAGACATCAACATATCTGTACTCATATATCTAATGATTGTAATGTCATTTATATGAGATAAACAATTGAAGTAAGCCTTTATGATAGTTATTATTTTCTGCTAATAAATCACAAGCAACTTCTATCTCATATACTTTAGATTTATGGTTTGAACATAGTGTCTTAAATTTAGCATTTACCCTTTCAACTCCTTTCATTTGTTTGTTTGTTTGTTTGTATTTTTCAAGTATAGAATTTAGTGATTTGTTACTATGTTCATCTGTTTTGTTTCTTAAATCCCACCTGTGAGTGAATCACATGGTCTGTCTTTCTCTGACTGACTGACTTCACTTAATGTAATACACTCTAGCTCCATCCACATTGTTGTAAATGGCAAGGTTTCATTCTTTTTGATGGTTGAGTAATATTCCACTGCATATATATGTGTATATATATATATATATATATATATATATATACACACATATACATATACATCTTCTTTATCCATTCATGAGTTCACGGCAATTTGGATTCTTTCCATAGTTTGGCTATTGTTGATACTACTCCTATACATACTGGGGTGCATGTGCCCCTTTGAATCGGTATTTTTGTATCCTTTGAGTAACTACCTAATAGTGCAATTGCCAGGTCATTGGGTAGTTCTATTTCTAACTTTTTGAGAAACCTCCATACTATTTTCTAGAGTGGGTATACCAGTTTGCAGTCCCACCAACACTGTAAGAGGGTTCTCCTTTTTCCACTCCCCCTCACGTCTGTTATTTTCTATGTTGTTAATTGTAGCCATCGCACAAGTGATATCTCATCTTTTCATGTGTCTGTTGGCCATCTGGATGTCTTCTTTGGAAAAATGTCTCTATGTCTTCTGCCCATTTCTTCACTGGATTATTTGTTTTTTAGGTATTGAGTTTGATAAGTTCTTTATATATTTTGCATACTAGCCTTTTATTGAATATGTCATTTGCAAATATATTCCCTCATTTATTAGGTTGCCTTTTAGTTTTATTGATTGTTTCTTTTGCTGTGCAGACGCTTTTTATCTTGAGGAGGTCCTAATAGTTCATTTTTCTTTTGTTTTCCTTGCCTCCAAAAACGTGTCCTGTAAAGTTGTGACAGCCGGGGTCAGAGAGGTTGCTGCCTGTGTTTTTGTCTAGGATTTTGCTGACAATATGATATTCTATGTAGGAAATCCAAAGGAGTCGACCAAAAATTACTAGCACTGATACCAGAATTCAGCAAAGTTGCAGGATATAAAATCAATATACAGAAATCTGTTGCATTTCTATAATGCAATAATGAAGCAGCAGAAAAAAAAATCAAGGAATCAATCCCATTTACAATTGCACCCAAAACAACAAAATACCTAGGAATAAACTTAACCAAAGAAGTAAAATATCTGTACTCTGAAAACTATAGAACATTTATGAAGGAAATTGAAGAAAGCACAAAGAAATGGAAAGACATCCAATGCTCATAGATTGGAAGAACAAACATTGTCAAAATGTCTATACTACTCAAAGCAATCTATACATTTAATGCAATCCCTGTCAAAATACAACCAGCATTTTTCCCAGAGCTAGAACAAACAATCCTAAAATGTGTATGGAACCACCAAAGGCCCTGAATAGCCAAAACAATTCTGAAAAACAGTAAAGCAAAATTGGAGGTATCATGATTCCAGAGTTCAAGCTATATTACAAAGCTGCAGTCATCAAGACAGTATGGTACTGGCACAAAAACAGACACATAGATCAATGGAACACGATAGATAACCTAGAAACGGACCCAAAACTATATGGTCAATTCATCTTTGGCAAAGCAGGAAAGAATATCCAATGAAAAAAGACACTTCCTTCAGCAAATGGTGCTGGGAGAACTGGGTAGCAGACCTGCAGAAGAATGAACCTGGACCACTTTCTAACACCAGATACAAAAATAAACTCCAAACGGATGCAAGACCTATGTGTGAGACATGGCACCCTTTCAACTCCTGATACTCGTTCGAGAACAAAGCAGAAAAGAAACACAGCCCTATTTTTAGACAATTAGAACAATTGGAACTCCTTACACATCAGAGAAAGGCATAGCTGGGTACAGGTGAGGACCTTGTGCCTGAGGATGTGAGAACATACATGTCAAAGAGAGAAATAGATGGTGAGAATATCAAGAGGAGACAGAGGTAGCAGAAACATAGCCTCCAATGGCAAAAGACCAGATGAAATGAAGCACCTGCTTGTAATAGGATGCTCAGAAATGCATAGACAAATATATAAATAAATACTAAAAGTCCACAGCCTGCTAGCAGGCTAGCACCAGTATTTATTTATTTATTCTTCCCAGTTGAGGAGAGCCAAGTGACATTTTCAGAAAGAAAAATAAGGAATGAGAGACTTTGCTCTGTGAAAATGGACAGCTACAGGACCAGTCTGAACTTGTCTTCATCCTCTATAGACATCTTCCAAAAAGTTGCCCCAGGAAAAATCCGTGTGCTTTGAAAAGAATGTATTATTTTAAGAAATTGCTAAGAGGGCATCCATATAGCAATACCACAAAAAAAAGTAATGGCAGAGAAACATAATATAGTCAACATACCAACATAATATATTCAAGAAAAACAGTTGCAATGAATAAAAGTTTAAAACAGTCTCAACTATAATAATGGTTTTTGTATCAATAAGAAACAAAGAAGATACACAAGCCATGAGAAAAACAATTGCAAAATTTACCTGTACGTATATGTGTGTGTGTATATATATATATATATATATATATGTATATATATATATATATATATATATATATATATATATATATCAGTAGAAGCTTATAGAACTGAGAAAAGAATGGGGAAACTGATCACTTAAAGAAAATCAGAGAACATGTGGGGGGTGCCTGGGTGGCTCAGTCGGTTAAGCGTCCGAGGCTTGGCTCTGGCTCAGGTCATGATCTCAGGGTTTGTGGGTTTGAGCCCTGTGTTGGGCTGTATGCTGATAGCTTGGGATTCTCCTTCATTCTCTCTCTATGTCCTTTCCCAACTCGTTCTCTCTAAACACATAAATAAACAAACAAATATTAAAATATTCAAGAAAATAACCATTTTAAAATACTTAATAAAGATTGTAAGGAATGAATGTGAAAAAGATCTTTTTAGAGACGTTTTTTTAAAATATAATTTATTGTCAAGTTAGCTAACATACAGTGTATACAGTGTAGTCTTGACTTTGGGGGTAGATTCCTGTGATTCATTGTTTACATACAACACCCAGTGCTCATCTCATCAAGTGTCCTCCTCAATGCCCATATCACCCATTTCCCCCTCTTCCTTGGTCCCCCTATCAACCCTCAGTTTTTTCTCTATATTTAAGAGTCTCTTATGGTTTGCTTCCCTCTCTGTTTGAAACTATTTTATCCCCTTCCTTTTCTCCATGATCTTCTGTTAAGTTTTTCAAGTTCCACATATGAGTGAAAACATGTGATATCTGTCTTTCTTTGACTGACTTATTTCACTTAGCATAATACCTTCCAGTTCCAACCACGTTGCTGCAAATGCCAGGATTCCATTATTTCTCATTGCCAAGTAGTATTCCATTGTATATATAAGCCACATCTTCTTTGTCCATTTGTCAGCTGATGGCCATTTAGGTTCTTTCCATAATTTGGCTATTGTTGAAAGTGCTGCTATAAACATTGGGGTACAAGTGCCCCTATGCATCAGCACCCCTGTATCCTTTGGATAAATTTCTTGTAGTGCTATTGCTGGGTCATAGGGTAATTCTATTTTTAATTTTTTGAGGAACCTCTGCACTGTTTTCCAAAGTGGCTGCACTAGTTTGCATTCCCACCAACAGTGCAAGAGGGTTCCTGTTTCTCCACATCCTTCCCTAATGATGAGTGATATTGAACATCTTTTCATGTGTGCACTAGCCATCTGGATATCTTCTTTGGAAAAGTGTCTATTCTTGTCTTCAGCCCATTTCTTCACTGGATTATTTGGTTTTTGGGTGTGGAGTTTGGCGAGTTCTTTGTAGGTTTTGGATACTAACCCTTTATCTGATATGTCATTTGCAAATATCTTCTCCCATTCTGTCGGTTGCCTTTTAGTTTTGTTGGTTGTTTCCTTTGCTGTGCAGAAGCTTTTTATCTTCATAAGGTCCCAGTAGTTCATTTTTGCTTTTAATTCCCTTGCCTTTGGGGATGTGCCGAGTAAGAAATTGCTACGGCTGAGGTCACCTGATTAAGAAACAAGAAACAGCCGGCATCTACAATTCCTTCCCAGTCCTGAACTCCTTTCTGTCTCTCCAATGTAACACTTCCTTAACTGTAATACTTACAGCTGCAGTAGTTCTGCCTACTTTTAAAGATTATATAAATGGACTCCTGGAGCATGTATGTATCATGGTGAGTCTGGCATCCTCATTTCAATAAAATGTCAGTGAGATTCTTACTGGTTATTATAAGGTGTTTAAATTAATTTTAATTGCTGTACATTATCCCTATCAAGAGCTCTGCAATAATTTATTTATTGATTCTTTATTGTTGACACTATTTGGTTAGTGCTCATGAC
Organism: Panthera tigris; assembly: GCF_018350195.1. Taxonomy (NCBI): domain Eukaryota; kingdom Metazoa; phylum Chordata; class Mammalia; order Carnivora; family Felidae; genus Panthera; species Panthera tigris. Next base: position 67,640,834 of record NC_056661.1, read on the forward strand.
ACACATGCTATTATAAATGTAGCAGATCTGAACATTTCTGTCCCTTATCCCTTGTTACACAAATACACACCATTTCTCTCAAGTTTTAACCAAAACTGCAGTTGCTGAGTATGTGATACGTGTACATTCAATGATAGACCCAGTATTTTATATTCACCTGTTTTTCCAAAGTATTTGAAATCACACTCCCTCCAGTATAATATGAGAGTTCCATTTATTCCAGAACTGTGCCAATACTTGGTATTCTCAAATTTTAACCATTCTTATTAATCTTGTATTTTCCTGACGACTGAGATTAGGCACCCCTTCATTTGGTTTTCTGCTCATTTGGGTGTGCTCTTTCCTGTAGTGCTAAATCAAGTGTCGGGCTCATTTTTTTTTTTCTATTGAGATGTCTCTTTCTTACTGACATGTAAAGGTTATTATATATTCTAGAAGGGATTCTTTTGTCTTTCTTACATTCTGTGACTTCTTTTTGTTGTTGTTTTTGCTGTTGTTGTTTTGTTTTGTTCTGTGTTTCTGAATGCTGTTCTTAATGTACAGAAGATCTTAATTTCTATGTAGTTATTTTTGGTCTATATTTTACTTTAACATGACTGTGTTTGTACGCACAAGAAATCTTTCCCTGCATCAAACAAATTAATGGTAATTATTTGTTATCTTAACATGATAAAATTTAATACTCAGCCAAAACTCCACTATTAAGTGCAATGAGATAATATTTGAAGTTTTTACACAATAGTCAAAAACACTAAATCACTTTCATCCTCTTTATTATCAAGCACTGTCCTAGAGGTATTACCCAAACAAGTAAACAGTAACATTAATTTATACAGAGGAAAAGAAGAAGTTAATGTGTGATTATTTATACATGACATAATGGTTTACTGAGAAACCTAAGAGAAAAAACCTGAAAAACTATTTCAAACAATAAATCAATGAGGTAACAGTTCAAAAAATTAGTAGACAGAAATTAATACCATTTATATTTACAACAAACACATAATCAAAATATTTAATAAAATAAATATCCTTTATATAATTACTAAAAAGAATTATAAAATGTCAACATATAAACTTAATGAGCTATGCAAAGTTTAACATGTTCAGGAGGATTCTAAAGAAGTGCATTGTTGTACTTGTACACAGACACAGATGCACAACAAATAAAAAGATCACAAGTAAGCAAAAGTAACTGTGAGTGCTTAGAGTATAACAAAGGTATTACTACCCTTTCGCATTGGTTCAGATCAATGCAAAAAATTAATTTACTTTAACACAAATCTATCTGAATAATTGAGGATCATTTCACTTGAAAGACAGGAAATTGATGCAAATCTCCTATCTTGATTGAAAAAATAATTTTAAAAAGTGACTATTTTAAAATAAAAATAAACCCAAAAACCAATAATCATTTTTTAACTTCAGATTCAGTAATAGTTAAGAGTTATGGCCCAAATCAATAACCTGTGAATATAATATTTATTGATATCCATTATAGTAATAAATCTGCATGAAGAAAAGTATCATAAGGCAAGCAGAAAAACAAAAACAATTAATTCAGAAAAAAAAGAGAAAATGCTTAATATAGACAAAGGGAAATAACTTCTCTAACACACAATGTGCTTCTGCAAATTATTTTGTTTTTTTCTGCAAATTATTTTGAAAAATGGCCATCTGAAAATGGATAAAGATATGAATAGGAAAATAAGTTTTCGTGATACAATATTTTTCTTTAGTTAGGTTGACAGAGACCCTAAAGCTTGGCAAAAAACTATATTGAGATGTGTAGGTAAAAAGCTGTGGGGTAAAGAATATTTTCTCCTGCTAGGAATATACTTTGGTACAACTTCTGTTGAGAGTTATTTGTTAAAATGTACCAAAAAATAAAATCCAGTAATTAAATTTCTAGAATCTATTTCATGAATACATATACATATTTTTGAAATGAACTATGTTAATTGTAATTCCCTATAGTATTGTTTATAACAACAAAAGTATAGTGTCAACTTAAATGTTCTTGAGCAGGTGATCAATAATATTAGGGTATATGGTATTTTATGTGTAGGTCAAAATAAGGAATCTTATTACATACTGGTATAATAATCAAAATATTAATCAATGAGGAAAAAAGCAAAGTACCAAATATTGTGTGACACATATACTATCACTTGTAGGAAAGAGAAAAAAAATGCTACCTTTTTGAATTTGCTCTTACATGCATGACATATATCTGGAAAAGTAAATAAATTGTAACAGTGGTTGTGCAAAAGGAAATGATGAATAGCAAACGTGTTGTCTTTCTACTTTTTATGCTTTTGAATCATGTGATATTAAAAAGTTAAAAAAAAAAAAAAGAGAACTATGAATGCCAGATTACAATTCTTATACTGTACCAGCCTGAGAAAATGGTATTTTTCTTTAGATCAGCAGTTTAGTCATTCGGATACGTAGGATCCATTCAGCTCCAGAATTCTATGATTTCTGGATACGATTCCGTGACTACACACTGTGTTACAAAGTATGTCTGCACAGAATTATTTCATTCTTAATAGTAATAATGATAATTGTAAGAATAGAGTTATGACATCAAACGCGAATCATTCCAGAGCAGAAGGAAAGCACGACATTGAACAAAATCAATTTCACTTCATAGAGAGTGTTTGGATGACTCAGAACTGAAAGGTCAGTTTGCTAAGATGATGACAGCCCTTAGTTTACAGCCTACTCCCACATATTCTCTCACCATCTCATTTGATCACGTATAAAGTGGGAAGACAGATAGCAAACCCATGAGGACTTCAAAGTGTGCATAAGACGAGCAGAAAAGGAAAAAGAAGACTGGTAAGACTGACAATTCTGGATTGAGCTAAAACTCAGAAGAATGAAATTATACAAACCACTGCTTTAATTAGAAAAATTGCATGTATTAATTATAAGTAACTCAAGAAATCTAGAAAGGTAAAAGAAAAATTCTTACACCTGCCATTAATGAAAAAGTAATAAGTTGCATATATAAGAACCACAAATTTATAAATCATAATAATGTATATTACCTTTTCAAATTAAAATTAATTAAATATTTTCTAATGTAACTAAATATTTTTATTATTTTAAAAATTTTTTTAACATTTAGTTATTTTTGAGAGACACAGAGAGAGAGAGACAGAGCGTGTGTGGTGGAGGGGCAGAGAGAGAGGGAGACACAGAATCCCAAGCAGGCTCTAGGCTCTGAGCTGTCCGTACAGAGCCCCACGCGGGGCTCGAACTCATGAACCCTGTGATCATGACCTGAGCGGAAGTCGGACGCTTAACCGACTGAGCCACCCAGGCGTTCCCATAACTATTTTTAAATTGTAACATTAACATTGTTTTGTCATATGTGTATAATTGTAATTGAAATCACCAATCTCCTAGTTTATGTCCTCACATACTTTTTAGTTTTCCTTATCATAAAAAAGCTGTGATGATAACCCTTCACAATTTCATTCACTGGAATCAAATTGTCATGTTCAAATAATATGAATGTTTCTGAAAATTTTTATATAATCAGGATACTGTAGAGTTTTTAATAATTATTTTAATATAGAATTTAATTTTAAGAACAGTTTTAGGTTCACAGTAAAATTCAGCCAGAAACTAGAGTTACACAGTACATTAATGCCTCCATGCCTGAATGCTGTCCCCACTATCATGGAATTTTTTTTTTGAAATTGATGAACCATAATTAACACGTAATTTTCACCCAAAATTCATAATGTACACTAGGATTTAATCTTGGTGTTGTATAGTCTATGGGTTATGACAAATGTATAATGACATGTTTCCTTCATTATAACATTCAAAATAGTTTCATTTCTCAAAGATTATCAGTGTTTTTGAAAGTATTCAGAACAGAGGTTGTTAATTTAAATGGAGTGAAACAACGATTATTTATTTCATAAATTATGCTTTTGGTGTTTTTTCTAAAAAGTTAGCAGAAAACCTAAGGTCATTTAGATTTTCTCTTATGTTATCGTTTTGAATTTTCATTGTTTTACTTTTACATTTATGACTGTGTTTTGAATTAAATTTGAGTTAATTTTGGTGAAGGGCATAAGGTCTTTATGGAAATTCACTTATTTACATGTGGATACCCAGATGTTCCAGCACCATTTGTTGAAAATACTATCCTTTGTCCATGGAATCATCTTTGTTTCTTAACCAGTGATCACTTGACTATTTGTGTGGGTCTAGTTTTAGACACTTTATCCTGTTCCATTGATCTATTTGTCATGCTTTCACCAATACCACACTGTTTGGATTACTGTCTCAGATAAGTCTTAAAATCATGTAGTATCAGTTTTTCAACTATTTTTATTCAACTATTTTATTCAATGTTGGCTCTTCTGGGTCTTTTGTCCTGCCATATAAATTTTAAAATAAGTTTGTCTATATCCACCCAGTAATAGACTTTGATTGGAATTGCATTGAATATATATATGTAGATATATAGCATTTATTTAATGTTAATTATTTTTAATAATAAATTTATTATTTATTTATTCATTGTCATTTATTATTTATGAATTATGTATTATTTATTATTTAATAATTATTTGTCATTACAATTGTTATTTATACAATATTTATATCATACTATACATATTTAATATAATTTTATATGCAAATATGTGACAACTAAGCAGCCTCACATATCTATATGTCATTTAAATTCTAAATCTAACAGAGAAATTCCAATAATAGGATAAATAATCTTATGATCAATTTTTGTTATAATAGCACAAGGATATTTCAACACTTAATATAGATAAATTACATAATCAGGCTAAAGGAAAGTTATGCATCAGGAATCATCTTGATTGATTCATCTATTTCTAATAAAAAAAAAAATCCATGGTAGTCCTGAAATAGAAACACCCTTCATCAGTTCCATAAAGAATACGAATTTATTTCCTTCTTTCTTTCTTTTTCTTTCTTTCTTTCTTTCTTTCTTTCTTTCTTTCTTTCTTTCTTTTTAATTTATTTTGAGAGAGACAGAGTGTGCGCAGGGGAGGAGCAGGGAGAGAGGGAGACACAGAATTGGAAGCAGGCTCCAGGCTCTGAGCTGTCAGCACAGAGCCTGATGTGGGGTTCAAATGCACAGACCACAGGATCATGACCTGAGCTGAAGTCAGGCACTTAACCCACCGAGCCACCCAGGTGCCTCTAAGGATACCAATTTCTAACAAAGATCGAAATTAAGGATCCTCAGTGTATAATATAATGTTTGGCACATAATGGGTATTTGATAAATTTACAAACATTTGGATAAGCAATATATTAATTGATATAAATTTGATATATTTACATTAAAATCCAGGTATGTCTGCCATCTATTACTACACTGATTAACTTTATTCTGCTACTCTTACAATACAGTAAGTTGAAAAAA